>NC_026659.2:18191150-19441150 GCF_000004075.3 Cucumis sativus | reverse complement strand
TTTATCATGAATTTAAATCGGAGCCATAAATCCAACTTTACCTACGATTGAGGACCTGATTTTTTATCTCAAATTAAAATTGGTCATTCCAAATTCTTATGCATCCCCAAGATAAATTAAGGTACGGTAGAAACCTTATCCTTATTTCAAAATTAAAATTTTGGTTATATTCCAAATTTTACTTAAAAAAAAAAATCATCATATTAAATTTTTTTTCTCTCAAATAAAATTAAGTGGGAAATAAAACTTTGAATTTTTTTAAGGTTTGGCCATATTCCAACCCTTATTTTAAATTTAAATCAAACTCACGTACTAAATTCATAGTTTGATTAATTTGATACGTTGAATTGAGTAAAAAAAAAAAAACTCGTACTTTGACTTCAAATTTATCTTTTCCGAGATTCATTCACCCATATACGTGCATAAATCTCGAAAAGGGGGCATTTGTTGAATAAGAAATTTTGAGACCAATCACAAGTTGCCACATCATTTATTAAGTTAATGATGAAAAGTACAAATAATTAAATTTGGGACTAATTAAAATTGACATATGCTCCAAATTAAAGAGTTAAAATAAATAAATTGGTCATTCTAATAATGCCACATGTTTTCATATTAATCGTTGGATTAAGTTAATCATTTTAGTTCAATTAAATATTATTTACTTGGACTAAGTTCAATTAAGCCAAAAAAATAAGCTTAATTGAGCCCAAAAACTAAATATAACCTAAGTCCATATGGTTGAGCCCATGGGTCTGGTCCATGGACCAACCAGGTTCAAACCCATAAAGCCCATTTGTAGGGGTTGGAAAATTTTGACTCTAGAAGATCCAGAGAGAATTCTTCCAAGAGCTAGAAGACTCCCTAACTCCTAAAGTCGACCATCCTCGAAGATTGAAGCTTCTTTAAAGATACAAGCTATACAAGCTTTCTTCCAAGGCTCCAACTTCAAGAACATCAAGGCTCCAACTTCAAGAACATCACGTGCTTCGCTTCCTCCAAATCAAGCTGAAGCATCCAGTTGAGAGAGAATCAGAGGATCAAATTCTAGAGATTGAACCGCATCGCATCAAATCAACAAAAATACAACATCAACTCCAAGTTCAAGTCCACGAATTAAATTTCTCCGGAAATCTCGTGCGAACAATATTACTTTTGTAATTTATTTTATCTTATTACCTATTATGGAGAATCATTTTTTAACTATTTTGTTTAAATGATATTTTCTAATTTTAATTGTGTTTATTTTTTTGCTTACTTATGACATATTAAGATTAAAATGATTTAATTATTAAAAATAATATAAAAAACATTACTTAGTTAAAATGATTTAATTACTATTACTATTAAAAATAAAATAAAAATATTAATAATTTATTATCTTTTAATTATATTCTCACAACCTTCTTTTAACCTATAAAAATTTTAAGAGATAAAAAAGTTAAAACATGGAAAAATCTATCTCTTTATTTAATGATTAAATTTATCGAATAATTCATATAAGTTTAAAAGGTTTCGTAACTTATATTTTTGTCATCAATATAAAGAACTCTCTTCAACAATTTTTCTGGCAAACATTTGAATATTTGCTTCTACTTGGGATTTCTTTAGTTTTCTTCTTCTTCACTCTTAGCCTTAGAATTTCTATGATTGTTTAAATTTAACATCATTCTGACCTTTCTTTTATGTTGTAGTAGTAATTTGGAATGTTAGGGAAGACTCAAATATATGCATGTAGGTTAGAAAAAAAAATGATACAAAGTCAATTTCGTGAAATCGAGTTTGATCATTCTTTTAGTTATTTTTTTAATTTGAAGTACAGAATTATAACCATTGGTTTTTGTATAGAAAAGAGTAAGAAAATAATATACAATCTATTGTCAATTATGAAGTCAATTCCAACACAGCCTTGAATTTTTTAATTTTATATTTTAATTTATTCTACAAGATTATATTTACCTATTTCTATAAAAAAAACACTATTTTATCTTCAAAATTCTAAGAGGAGATATCTTTTTTTTTTATAACTATTTTACTCATTTGTACAAATCTTAAACTTTAATATTATCATTTATTTTTGGACCTAAAATTTTCTTATTAATTAAGTTTTTTTTTATGCATTGATAATTAGAAAAAAGAAAAAACCCACCACCCACCACCCACCACTCACATACTCAATGAAACCTTTTTTTGTTGCACATAAAAATTTAAATGATTTACTATTTATCAAAATAAAGCAGATAAAATGAATATTAACTACTTATTTTCTGTTCATATTGTCTCATCCTCACATTTATTTCTTAAAAATATATTTATACAACAATCTACTAGATATACAATACGTAATATGTTTTCTTTTTCAAGCAGCAAAAGTTTAAATTAGTCTATAAAATGACTTGATCAAAAAGTTCAATAATATTATAGAGAAAGGAAAATATTATAAAAATTTAAATGTTGGAAATTGTTGAACAATAAATTTTGACCAATTAAATTACGCCACATGAAGTCAGGTCCAACAAACAAATGGGCTCAAGCCTAAGTCCAAAAAGCAGGTGGGCCCAAGTCCAAACCCAACTTGCAAATAGGCTCAAGTTCAAGCCCAACAAACAAATGAGCCCAAACTCACCTAAAGCCCATGAAATTTCTCTATAAATAGAGACCATTGTCATTCATTTTAAAGAAGGGTCTTTGGTTGAGGAAGAATTGAAGCTCTAAAGTACTGAAACTCTAAAGAATTGAAGATTCAAACTTCTACAAGCTCTCAAGATGTGCAAGTTCGTATCAACCTCGAGATCAACAACTTCTGAAAGATTGAAGACTTGGAAGATCAAACTGTTCTTGAATTCCAGAAGATTGAAGTTCAAATCGACTTGCAACAACAACATCCTAAAGATCGAAGATCAAGAAGTTCTAAGTTTTAACTTGTATTCGAGAGAAAGCATCAAAAGAGTAAATACTAGAGATTGTATTTGCAATATTCATCAATATATCAAAGTTCAATTCCACGAAATACATTTCTTCGAAGTCTCGTGTGAATAGTTTGACACGTCTGGTGGGACAATCTCTACCTTACATCTCTTTCTCTTTTGAAGAACATCTAAAAAAATCATGACATCCCAAGGCAACACTTACAAAGCTTCAGGCGACGTCGGCAAACAGTCAAATACTCGCAGCCGCTCAAGGGAGACTCAATCATCTGAGTAAATGCCATCATTTGAGGTAACAAAGAATATTTGGGAGCAACTGCCAAGCCACCAAAAGGTGAAATTATAATCAAAGAAAATAATTTGATTGACGAACAAATTTCCTCATGTGAACGCTCGAATGAGGAGATGCCTCATCCAAATATCATGTCGGTTATGGTGACTGGCATGGATACAAGTGAAGACAGAATGTTTGAGCCTGAAAAGAAGATCAACATGCTCCTGAAGGCCATTGAAGAAAAGGATAATGAGATTGCATTTCTCAAGAATCACATCGAACGTCGTGATCCTGCTGGATCAAGTCATACACATACTATAAAAAATATTGACAAAGTGGTGTAATTCAAAGTTGTATTTGGGTCTTTTTTATCCAAGAATCAAATCTTCCATTCTCAATTGGAGAATGATTATTTATAGATGTGAATGGTAGTTTACAATCAGTTGATTGGGTGTAACTAATCAGTTATTTCAACTGATTAGTTAAAGAAAACAGAATATAACAGGAATAAAAACTAATACCTAACTGTAACTAACACCTTAATTGTGTAATTACATCATTCCATCCTCCCTCAGATTGGACTCGACCACGAGTACACTAGTCGGCAATGTGGAAATCGTATGGAGCATAATAGGGCTTCAAATCTGCAATATTGAATACTTAGTGGATATCATATTTGGAGGGAATTTGACCTTAAAAGCATTATCTCCATATTTTTCCAGAATGCGAAATGGGCCGATTTGTTTATCCTTCAACTTGTTATATGTTCCAGCGGGAAATATGTTCTTCCTTAGGTATACTATTACTAAATCCCCTTTAGAAAAAATAACTTGTCTTCTCTTATTGTCTGTTGCTTTCTTATAAGAATCAGTTGATTGAATGAGGTGGTCATGAACTTCGTTATGCAGCTTTTCAATACTTTCTGCCATTGTTTATGCTTCTTTGTGAATTTCTACGGTAGCAGGGAGTGATGCAAGGTCAAATGTTAACCTAGGTCGTTTAGTGTATACGACCTCAAATGGACATTTATCAGTCGACTGGTTCTTCATGTTATTGAAGGCAAACTCTGCTTGTGCGAGGGACAAATCCCATTGTTTAGGTTTAGAGCCACTAAGACAGCGTATCAAATTGCCTAGTGTCCTGTTGGTTACTTTAGTCTACCCATCGGTATGGGGATGAGCTGTGGTGCTATATTTCAGTGTTGTATCAAACTTCTTCCACAGGGTCTTCCAGAAATGACTTAGGAATTTGACATCCCTGTTAGAGACTATTGTCTTAGGTATTCCATGTAATCCGATGACTTCTTTGAAAAAAAGGTTAGCTACATATATGCACTAGTAGAAAAGTGGTCTACTATGACAGTTGTATACATCCTAAATTGAAAGGAGAAAAGAAAAAATTGTCACAAAAGCTAAAAAACCGCGTTTTTGGCGGGAAAAGACGGAATTTTTTGGATTTTACTTTCCGCGACAGTTATTTGGTGTCATAAAAGATACAAAAAATATTTTATTTAATTTATTAAAATAAAATTTATTTTAAATAAAAAAATTTATTAAAATCAGATTTTTTCCTAATTCTAAAAACATTAAATAATTTATTATTAAAATAAAACATCTCCAAAACTCTTTCTCTACCTCCTCCTCTTCTTCTTCTTCTCTGTGGAAGATCCACACGTCGCCCCTCTTCGATTTTTCCTCCCTTCCGCTAACCATCTCTCTCCCTCTCTCACGCACGCCGGAAAAGACTAGACTTTTGGTCAACAACGCGGGAAATCCCTCTCTTTCTCTCCTTCAGCCGACGCAACCACCCAACACCCCTTGCACCGCTGAACTCACTGGTGAATCTCAACCATTATTTCTATTGTTTGTATTTATACAGTATATTAACTTCAAATGCTTTCATTTTACCCACAATGTAATATATTGATGGTTCTTTTTATGAAAAACATCCCTCATAGTTTTGCTTTTATATGAGATATGTGTTTGTTTTGTCTACCATCCTATTCAATATTGTTGTTTACAATCATTTTTCTAATTTGAATCTACATTTTTTCTTTATGGTTGGCTATGTGATGAAACATTTTGGTAGCTTACAATGTGTTTGATGAAATGCCTCAATGAAGCATTTGGATGATTTTTGATTGATTTTTTTTGTTCGAATTAGGAAATCAAGGCCAAGGGAGATGTCATGGCTATGGGCTGAAGCTTTGAGAAAAAGAGAATGAAAAATGAAATGTGAGATTTTAAACTTTGATGGTGTGTAGGGTCTTTTTGTTTGTCTATGCATTTTCCAAGTGAATTTTAGTACTTTTGATTTTTCTATTGATATTTTGTTTATGGTTGCTATTGAGTTGCTTTGATTGAAGGATAGAGGAAAGTGATTATTGATAATTATAGGTATGTTCTCTCTCCCTTTCTTACAATAAGGATAGTAGCAACAAAAATTACTACATGTTCTATATTGAAAGGAAAGACAAAAAAATGATGGTGAATTAAGATTTATTTTGTATGGTAGAATTTTATTTGCCACTTACCATGCTAGATCTTTCCAAGAGGAATAAATTAGAAAATGTCGAAATACACCCTCTGCTTGAAACATAAACCACGATGTATGTTATACACATTGGAAAGGTATGAATGTGTATGTTGAAACTTAAGCCTATACACTTTCCAAGAGAATTTTTGTATGTTATCTATTTGGTTTTTGGCTTTAAGTTTTTGAAACTTACACTTTTTTTACCTCTACTTTTTATCAACGTTTTTAAACTATATTTTCTTCCTATGACTACCTTATGACATTTTGAATAATTGATTGAATTGAGGATTAGCGGAAAGTTCTCTTACTTCAAGGACGTTGTCGTTATTTGTTCAAGTAAGTAGTGTCTACCTCCCTACCAAAATAGATATTCAACTATTGTGGTTTAAAGTATATTTTGTATAATTCTAGTCTCGTTGAAAGTGTTTTAGTCGAATTAGTATGGTATACTAGTAGTATATAAACGTTTGCTTGAATTAATATCATCTAAAATCTTCATAGTAGTTCTTTCCTTACTTTGAAAGATCTTGTTGTTCCTTTCCAACAATAGTGTTGGAAATTGGGGGGAGGGGGGAGGGGGGGGGGGGGGGGGATTAAGGGCTTTATGAGAGTTATCAACTCAACTTTGTCAAATTGTCATGTAAATAGAGTACGATTTAATCATTGAACATTTTTTCATACTTAGGGCTTGAAGAATCCTCGAGAGAGTGACAATGCTTGTTGAATTTTTATGAAAATGCAACATTGAAAAGGTATTACTTATGAGTATTTATGTTCAATCTTATTTTGTTGTGATCAATTGAGATGCATAATATGCACTAGAAATTTGTTAAAGTGCTAGACTTATATGTTTTTTTGATAGGGTTGGAAAGGCTCCAAGGTACGTTTTTAACTATTGAATTACAATGAAAATTGTTTGGACTTGTTAGTTCAAAGTTTAAATTGAGATTAGCTTGTGAAACTCAAAGATTTCATTTGTATACTGATTATATATGTTGGTGTGAAATAGTTTATCTTGCATGTTCCTAACAAAATGATTATGTTTGCTTGATTATATTTCTATTTGTCCATTTTCTTAAAGGTTTTGAGTGAACTCAAGTTTATGGTAGATTGGAGTACATTAAAGTTCATTGAACTTATTCTTCATTGTCCCATTACATAATGTCCTAGATAAGGTGTGTGTATATATATCTTGTTATATTTTTTTAATCTTTCTGAAAGTTTATAAACCATGAAAAGTAAGTTGAACAGTAGTTTCTCATTAGCTTTTGTTTCTAGAGACATATCTTTTATGTACATAGTTCTCTTTAGGGTTTGTTGAAATTGGTTTGTTGTGAATATCTATGGATTTTATGAGAGTCACAAAAAAAAAAAAAAAAAACACAATGGTTTGTTTATCCCACATTGTATTAGTAAAGAAGAGTGAAGGGAAGGGATTTGAAAAGATTCAGAATTAGCCCCCATTATAACCATATCGTTTTTAGTTTGGGGCATTTAATTTAGGTTAGGTTCATCATCATTTCGTTAGTATTGTCTTCACCTTCAAGAAGAAATGGTTGAATTAACAAGTTTTTACAAAGGCGAACATATAAATTCTAACAAACAAGTTTTTGTCTTATCATTCTTTCATTGTCCAGCAACGTTTTTGTTGTGTTTTATCTTTTTTAAGTCAAAATGTGCACTACTTCTGTGTATCTTAACTTCTGCCTTCTCCTCAATTTAGTGGTTCAGTTATGTGTTGGGAGCTATTGAAACATTTTTGAATGTTGTACCAGCTGCAGGGATATTTAGAGGTAATGATGAGTATTTGTTGTTTTAGAGTTAGACTACAGACAGAACTTATTTGTATCTAGTTAAGCCTTTTTATATTGTTATTGGTTGTGGATTTCATTAGTTTTCATTTATAACTTGGATTTAAACAACATTTTTTAGTTTCTAATTTCTATTTCTATCAAGGATATATTTGTCTGGTATGTGAGGTTTTGATACAATTTTACATGAGGCACTGTTACTCTAGTTTATTCTCATGAAGACACCATGTCCTTTTGTTTACACCCTTGTAAGTTTTATGAAAATGCAATATTGAAAAGGTATTACTTATGGGTATTTATGTTCAATCTTATTTTGTTGTGATCAATTGAGATGTATAATATGCACTAGAAATTTGTTAAAGTGTTAGACTTATCTGTTTTTTTTTTTTAATCGGGTTGGAAGGACTTCAACGTTCGTTTTGTTAAAGCAAATTTGATCTTTATATGGTTAGGTTGATGAGTTTCCAATTTCAAAAGTCTACCTAAAGCTCTATTGTTTGTTTAACTCAAAGGTAAAAAAGAGTAAAGTATGTGGACTTGCACCGAATAGAGCCATGGTAAGTTTCCAATTTCAAAAGTTTACCTAAAGCTCTATTGTTTATTGATGAGTTTCCATAGAATTTTGAAGGTTTGAGAAGAGTTGTGAAAATTTGGGACAATACCACCCTCCTTACTTGTATTTATTCTCATTCTTATTAAGTTTTTCTAATTACGTTTCTTTTGTCCCTCAAGGATATATCAAACTGTTCAACTTTAAGGACTACAAATTGTCATACATGTATTGTCGTAGCGTTTTTGTTGTAAGGACTAGGAACGACCCAACTTTAAGGACTACAAATGGTTATTTTGCTCTACTTTAAACATTGTGAACTTTTCATTGATGAAATTTGCATACCTTGGACATTTTCTTTTTGAAGTACATTTCTTACCATGGACAACAGTGCAGTAAGTCTAGGGAGGAGGAAACTTCTTCTTTGGTCGGTCTCACATTTTTCAATGTAATAGGTTTTAACTTAAGAGTAGAGTATGTACAGATTCTCAGAGCTAGTATTTACAATGGGATAATAAACTAAATTTCATCGGATAAGAGTTAACCAAAGAATAGCTGATGTTTGTTACTATATTTAATTTTGAGAGTTTTATTGCAAGAAACAGGGGTGAGAGAGTGCTTTGCATTCTTATATTTGAAGCTTCGATCTCATCTCACTTCTTGCTTTTTCAACTATCTAGTGCTTTATGCACACATACACACACACTTGAACTCTCTGTATTTGTCTCTTTTTGTCTCCATGAATAATGAGAAGCCAATACAAACAGATGAATTCTCTGTTTGGTTCTCTTTCTCTATCTCGATGTTGGGGAAAAGCTAAATATTTGAGGCATTGATTTCAGGAATTGGTGCAAGGGTTTGGATCAAGAGGCTGCTGCAGTTGTTGTGGCAAGATTAACTTCATAAAAAACGAAGATGGAGGTATTCTTAAATGCTTATATCCCTAAAAATGCTTATATCATTTATATTTATTCGTTTACGTCACCAATAATTCTCTTCAAACATTTTAAACTGCATTGTTTTGGTTTCGGAAACTTAAAAATGAAATTGGGAGACGACTCCAAGGTTTAGGGAATTTTATATAGGATTCTTACCTTCAAAAAGTTTACTTTGTCATGTGTGCTGAAATTCATGCGTTCCTCTATTATATTTATTCTAAGGTGTTCTTTTACAACATAAGCTCGCTCTATCTTGAATTAGTTTATAGATTTTGGTTACTGATATTAAATTCTACAAACGCTCATCAAGTACATGGTTAGGAAATAAGTTCTTGATTAGAAACAAGATTCATAATATATATAATGTTTCTTTTACATTCACATTACTACATGGTGGTCCTCCATTTTCTTCTTTGTTGTGGTAATGTTGGTTCACAAATGTATGTGTTATGGATGCTTATATTCATGTTGTCTTTGTAGGTTCAACCGGAGTCGACAACTTCATGAGTTTTCTTTCAAAGAACATTTTCAGAGACGAACATTTTTGGTTGGTCGTTTATGCTTCTGCAGAAAATCTTGTTAGATGTATTCTAATGTTATTTAAAATATTTTTTGATTAAGGGTTGGGATTCCGTACTTGTAAATTGTTGACACTTGATTGGAAATGTACGAATATTATAAATTGTATTATATCGTGTATATATTAAAGTGTTGGCTACTTTTTTCTATATGGGTGTCAATATTATAAATTCAAAATTGTCATTCTTAGCTACATTATTGTCATTCAAATGGTTCGTGTAATGGTGGAGCGGCAAGGAGAACAGGAAAAAACTGTAGTAAATTGAGAAATTTGCAACAGAAAATAAATGACGTAATAAATGAATTTGTGACAGTTATTAATTGTTGTCAATCCGAAAACGATGACAGTTGTTTAATAAAATAAATTGTCACGATTGCCCTATATGTGACAGGAAAAAAATGTGGTCAATAGCAAAACAATGATATTTTTATACAAAAAAACTATCGCGATTAACATATTCATTACAATTAAAAAATGTCACAATAAATGAATTCGCGACATTTATTTAACCGTCCTTAATACACAAATGATGATAGTTATTTGTTGTCATAAAATAAAATATGACAGTTATTTAACGCCGTTGAATTCTGATTAACGACATTTATTTCATGTCATAAAATAACTTATTGCGATAGTTTTTAAAAACTGTCATCGAAGGACTTTCAATGACTCCCGCTTCTATGACTGAAAATAACTGTCTTGAATTTCGTTTACGACAGTAAATAACTGTCGTCGTAGACCACTTCTGTACTAATGATGGCATCATTCGTTTTCTTGCAAGCAACGAAGTGAGTCATCTTGCTAAACCGGTCGACAACCACCATGACTGAATCATGGTTTCTTTGAGTCTTAGGAAGTTCGACTACAAAGTCAATTGAGTGATCTTCCCAAATTGATTGTGGAATCGATAATGGGGTATATAACCCTGCATTAGTTCGAGAGCCCTTAACCCTTTGGTAAATGGAACACCTCTTCACAAAGTTATTGGAGTCTCTCCTTAATTGTGGTCAGTAGTACCGTATAGAAACTGTCTCAAAGGTTTTATCTTGTCCAAAATGACCAGCTAGCCCATTAGAGTGGGCTTCTTTTATTAAGGCTTCCCGTAGGAAAGTGTGTGGTATGCATAATTGGTCTCCCTTGAAGAGAAACCCTTCTAGAATGTGATAACCTTCAACCCTTAAGTAATTAGAGCATCTATACCAGATGTTTGCAAAGTCAATGTCCTCTTCGTATAGTTCCAGCAGATGCTTAAAAGCAATTATCTCTAAGGAGAGGAGCGTAAGTAGGGAGCCTTTTCTGCTTTGGGCATCAACCACCTTATTCTCTTTTCCAACTTGATGTTTAATAACAAAATCGAACCTCGGTAAGTGTTGGAATTTTTTGTCCTAAAACTCGTAGTTTGTAAATCATATTCTGTTCAATAAAGTTGTTATTGAGAAATTAAATATTATAATCTTAAATCCAATAAATCAAGTTCCAAGGCTATTTTTTGAATAAACTTGAACTTTATGTGTAAACGTAAACGTGGATAAGTTCGAGTATATAGCATAAATAGTCTATAGTATATGAAATAAAGGTTGAGCGCCTTATTTAGAGAAACTATGGATGTCGGCCCACTTTGTAGTACAAACGAGGTGATCCTAATCGTTCATGTAGAGACATGAAAGTGGGGGCATCCTATGTAAAATGTTTACATAAGACTGAATCATGAATTAGTCTTTTTTACGTTATAACATCGTTTACTGTTTAAAACTGATTATCTCAATTATTGATGACCTAGGTAAATTAGTCTTAATCCTGAGTTAACTATGAACTCCTGTTCACACGAGATTATCCTTAGATATGCATAGGTGAGGGCAGCTCATCAGCGTTGGCCCAATAAGCCTCCCATTTCAGGGGTAAGATCGGGTGGATAGCTGGGAACATAGGGTACAAGATGGAATTCACTCCTACCCGCTTTAAGGTTAGTAGATAGGTTGTTCTCTTAAGCACTGAATTCAAGTCTTGAACAAGGGGCCCCACCCTCTCATTGGCCCGAGTGGGATTAAGTTTATAGGTTGAACCTTAAACCAATTGTTCAATAGTGGATTAGTGGGACTTAAGGAGCAAGATGTAATCTTGGGGGTAAAACGGTATTTTGACCCAGCCAAGGTTACGAGCAACCTGTGAAGGATTAACTTACTGATTATGGTTTTATCAAATGGACACAAATATATCTATAGTGAGGGGAGTGCAACTACGGGACTTTAGTGGAATGACCCGTTAGTTAACGAATGTTGATTAACTCGGTTTAAAAGAGTTTAGCTAGTTAATCTTGAATCGTTGGAGCCCATGATCTATAGGTCCATTAGGTTCCTCTGCTAGCTCATATGGATTAAACTTAGAACAGTGTGATGAAATAAGTCGAATTGTTCGAATTGGGAGAAGAAAGGGAAACCGACAAATATAGTGATATAGTCGTCGGTCTTCTAATTAGAAATAGAGCTTTATGTTTTACATACTATAAGTATGAATGCGGATTCATACTAAGAAGCTCGGAATTGATGGAATTGGTCAAAAATAGTAAAAAGTCAAAATGTTGACTTTTGACTTTGAAAAGTCAAACTTTGACCGACCTTATATTCAAATGTGATTTGAATTTTGGAAAAATGAATGCGGATTCATGCTCGGGAGGTTGGAATTAGTCAAGACGGACAAAATGGTAAAAAGTCAAAATATTGACTTTTGACTAAGAAAAGTCAAAGTTTGACTTTTGACTTGAAATATCTAATGACCATTTTACCCTTGGACTAAGTTAGTGGGAAAATCCAATATTTTGTTGGATAATCTCACTAACTCTTAGTGGGATATGTGGCTATATGAGATATAGACACCTAGCCCACTAAGTTCCACTAATTGTTAGTGGAATATTAGGTGTTGAGATTTGACAAATGAATTGCATGCATTTTTGCATGTAATTAGGTTATCAATAGAGCTGTTTTCAAATGTTGAAGAACTTTTGCCTCTTTTATCATTTTCATCATCTCAACAAAAGAAAAAAAACCTTCCAATCCCATTTTATCTCCATTACTTTCTACACCAAAATTGGGTCCCACAACCCGGCTCTTTGTCTAGAGGATAGTAGTTGAGTACTAGTGGTGGTCTCGGTTAGAATTGGTAAGAAGATATCAAACCTTTTGAAAGCTTCTAAGGTAATATTTCTTAAAACTCTAATTTAATTAGTTTATGGTTACATGTTAATTGTGGCAATTAGGGTAGAAATTCGATTCTTTTTCTGCTGTGCATGACTTAGTTCTATCAGTAAGTAGGAGATCCAACGGACGTGTGATCGACTGATGTTTGTTTGAGACTTAAGGTACTTTAAGGAGAAATGATCGATTAAGAGAACAAACTCCTTGGAAAGTAAGTAATGTTCCCACGACTTGAGAGCTCGGACTAAGGCATATAGTTCTTCCTCATATGTGCTCATCGATTGTCGAGTTGGACTCAACTTCTCACTGAGATATTCGATCGGGTGGCCTCGTTGAGATAGGATGCTCCAATCCCCGTTCCACAGGCGTCGACTGCTATCTCAAAAGGAGAAGAGAAGTCTGGTAATTGTAGAACAGGGCTAGAGGCTAGTCTTCTCTTTATGTCTACAAAATTCTTCTGCTGAGATAGAGTCCATTTAAAGTTTCCCCTCTTTAAGCAGTCGGTCAGTGGTGCACAAATGGAGCTGAAGTTTCTCATGAATTTCTTATAGAAGGAAGCCAACCCTAGGAAGGCTTGTATCTCTTTGATAGTGGTTGGAACTGACCAATTCTGTATTGCTTCAACCTTTCTTGGCTTCATACTTATCTTTCCCCTCTTGATTATGAATACAAGAAATGTAATTTCATCCCTAAAGAACTCACATTTCTTTTGATTGATGAAAAGCTCATTTTCTGTCAATACTTGGAACAACTTTCTAAGGCGGAGCAAGTGTTCATCATTTCCACTGTTGTACACTAGTATTCGTCGAAATAAACCACAATGAATTTGTTGAGGAAGGGGTCAATCTTCGAAAAGATGGTGGCTTTGCCAAGTTGGTCCAAGAGGTCTCCAACTCTTGGGATAGGGAATCTGTATTTCACCGTGATACAGTTAATTGCTTTACTATCCACACACATCCTCCCACTCCCATCCTTCTTTGGGGTGAGAAGGGCTGGAATGGCACACAGGCTAAGGCTGGGCTTAATATGCCCTTTCTTAAGTAGTTCTTCAATGTGTTCATGGAGTACTTAATACTCTTGAGGGGTCATTCTGTAATGAGCCAAGTTTGGCAATGATGCTTTGGGATTAGATCTATATGGTGTTGGATGTCACGAAGTGGTGGCAGGCCATCAGGTTCCTTCTTTAGGTGTGGAAATTCCTCAAAAAGTTGTTGTAACTGAGGTTCCAACTCCTCAGGCTGTCCTCCATTAGGATTGTCCATCACCACAAATGCGAATATATCTTGCTCAATTTCCTTCAGTAGGGTCTTGCCACTGACTGTTGTGAATAGTTGTCCTCTTGTCTTACCATTCTCCTCATATTTCTTGGCCAAAGGGAGCAGGGCTACCTTTTTACCCATCCAGTGAAATTCATATGTATTTTATCTCCCCTTGTGCAAGGTTTGAGTATCGTGCTGTCCTAGTTTGCCTAGGAGGATGTGGCATACATCTATGTCGATAACATCGCATATGATTTGGTTCTTGTACCCACTTCCAATAGAAAGGGGAACCGTATATATCTTATTGAGAGTGGACTCATTCCCTTTCTTTACCCACCCTATCTTGTAGGGGTTTGGGTGTGGCTCAACCTTTAAGTTCAAGTTGGAGACTATTTTCTTTGCTACAAAATTCTCGCTGCTGACACCATCTATAATAACATCGAATACTTTCCCATTAATGGTGCATCTTGCTTTGAAAAGGTTGTGGCGTTGAGGATTCTTCTCTTCCTTGGGGGCAATGCGTACTTTATGGATAACATAGGAGACTGTGTCTCTCTCATTTGCCTTAATTTCTTCTGTTTCCTCTTCTGGTTCTAATTCGTCTTCGCCTAGTAAATTGCCTTCCTCCTCTGCTAAGGCAATTGTCTTTCTTTGAGGGCAGGAGTTAGATAGGTGGCCTGATTCTCCACATCGGAAGCACTTACCCAATAATGGGCGAGTGTAGTTATTTTGGCTCTTGCCCTTATTGGCTATCTCTGCCTTCCTTTTGTTGGTTGTGGCTTGGGTGTCTGCCTTCTTTCCTTTTCCTTGAATTGACATGTCGGCTGGTCATTAGTTTTGTTCGTATAACTTATCTTCTTTGTTGATGTTGGTTCCCATGTTGTCTTTTGATTCATGGTCTTGGACTTGAGGACAATCATCTCTTCTACCGTTTCTGCCAACAAAATTGCCTCGAGTAAGAAATGGAGAGGTTTCAGCTTCACCTTCTCTTTAATATCAAAGTGTAGGCCTTCCACGAATCTGGCTATTGGGTGCTGCTCGTTCTCACTTAGGTTTGTTCTGGCACTTAATCGGTGGAACTCTTCGATGTATTCAATGACCGTTTGGGTGCCTTGCCGACAATTCTGGTACTAGCTGTATAAGGTCTGCTCGTAATTCGGAGGCAAAAATCATTCTTTGAACAACTTCTTCATCTTTTCTTACTAGCGTACGGGTTGTTTGTTGCATCTTTGCCTGTTGACTTTCAGTTGCTCCCACCATGCTGATGTGCCACCTTTGAGTTTCAAGGCCACAAGGCGTACCTTTTTCTGTTCGGGGGTGTCCATGTAACTGAAAAAATTCTCAGTACTCTTTATCCAATCCAAGAAGGATTCGATAGCTCTTTTGTCGCTGTATGAAGGTAAGTCAACCTTCATCTTGAAGTCATGGTGGGTCTCTCCTTGCACGCCGAACCTTCTGTCATTTAGCCCTCTCTTTGTTTCGTCCCCGAAGTTCCAGGGGTTGTTCTGGTCGTTGTCACTCGAGGTTTCATCTTCGTGTAATGCTTCTTGTTCTTCATGCTCGTCGATGTAAAATTGTGGAGGTGGGTTGTAATCGGGCGTTCCTTCGTTAGCATATCGCGGGTTGTGGAGGTTTCTGAAGTTTCCTCATCCACGTCGTCTTCGTCTGTCGTTGATTTCGCCATTGTCTGCTACGTTTGCTTCGAATCATGGTGGCACCGGTAATTCATCAATCCTTTGTGCTAGTAGTTCGAAGTTATCCATAACTCTGTCTATCTTTCGGTGTAAATCTCCCAAGGAGTCTTCGATGGCCCGCAAATGAGCCGTTGATGTCCTTGGTGAGAAGGCGGCAATGTTCTCCATCTCTTCTTACGCACTGTCGTCCCCCGTGGTTGGGTTATTTCCTCTCCGACTAGCCATCCGTCCAAGAATTGGGCCTACTCTGATACCACTTTGGTGTAATTCAAAGTTGTATTTGGGTCTTTTTTATCCAAGAATCAAATCTTCCATTCTCAATTGGAGAATGGTTATTTATAGATGTGAATGGTAGTTTACAATCAGATGATTGGGTGCAACTAATCAGTTATTTCAACTGATTAGTTAAAGAAAACAGAATATAACAAGAATAACAACTAATACCTAATTGTAACTAACACCTTAATTATGTAATTACATCACAAAGGGAAGGCTTATCCAAGAAAGTCAACCACAAAATTAGACCTCAATCGCATCGTTGTCTATTCAACAGTTGCAAGAGGTGATTCCAAACTCCATCAAAACTCAATATGGTGGACCTGCTCAAACTCTCTCTGTATTTCAAACCATATACGAAGAGGATCGACAATCTCATAATGTCGAATGGATACCAACCACTCAAGTTCCAACAGTTTGATGGAAAGGGTAACCCAAGGCAACATGTTGCTCACTTTATTGAAACATGTTAAACTGCTAGCACGAGAGGAGATTTATTGGTAAAACAGTTCGTTCGAACTCTAAAAGGAAATGCCTTCAACTGGTACATCGACCTAGAACATGAATCCATTGACAGTTGGAAGCAGCTTGAGGAAAACTTTCTAAATCGCTTCTACAGCACCCGACGTATCGTCAGCATGATGGAGTTGACAAACACCAAACAGTGGAAGGGGGAGCCAGTCATCGACTACAAAAATCGATGGAGAGCTCTAAGCCTAGATTGCAAAGACAGGCTCACAAAAATGTTTGCAGTTGAGATGTGCACCCAAGACATGCATTGGGAACTTCTTTATATTTTGCAAGGGATAAAACCACGCACGTTTGAAGAGTTGGTGACTCGTGCATATGATATGGAACTAAGTATCACACACGGAGGAGTAAAAAATTTCTTGGTTCAAAAAATGATGAGTGACAAGAATGAAATTGATGACATAAAATGATTGCAAATAGTGTCATAAATGAGTCTATGGTTGTTCATACAACCCCTTTGAAAAATTTCTCTAAAAGAAAAGAAATAAAAATTGAAGGAAAGCATGATAGCGAGGAAAAGCGACGTCCAACTCTTAAAGAAAGACATGAAAAAGTTTATCCATTTTCTGACTCTGATGTTGCAGACATGTTAGAGCAGATGCTCGGGTCATTAGTCATCCTGTTGAAAAGTGTTTTGTGTTGAAGGAGCTGATTCTAAAGTTGGCTCGTGAAAAGAAAATCGAGCTGGACATTGATGAATTAGTTGAGACGAATCATGTTGCGGTCAATATTACTTCAAGTGTTCCACCATCAACACAACTTTATGATCAAAGGAAAAACTTAATTCAATTTGGGACTTTTCAACCTACAGTTGTCCAATTCCAACAAAGAATCGTGACGACAAACTTCCAAAACAAAGAAGAGCTTGTTGAATATGATGACAAAGGATGGATAATTGTGACTCGTCGAAAAGGAAGACCATCAAATTCCATTCAAAAGGAGTCGTCATTCCGTCAAAAGCATGCAAAAGGATGCATCTCCCATAAAAAGAAGGGAAAAAGAAACAAGAAGATGTGGAAGCCTAAGCCTGTCAAAGGAAAAGACGAGGACTTCTTCCGACCTCAACGGTCGATAACTTTGAGTGAATTCCTCCCAAGAAGCTTCCTTGATGATCATCCCAAGGAAGTATTAGAAGTCACTGCATGTCATGTTGTCAATATAAAAAAAGTCGACAACAGTTATACATCTTCTGAAGAAGTCAACAATTCAAATGAAATTAAGCAAAGGACTTCTCTCTTTGATCGTATCAAGTCTTCAACTACTCGATCTTCAGTCTTTCAAAGATTGAGTATGTCCACAAAAGAAGAAAATCAATGTCCAATGTCTACTTTCACTCGAATTTCAGCTTTCAAAATGCTAAGTATCTCTACATCAAAGAAAGATCAACCTTCAACATCTGTTTTTGATCGACTAAAAATGACAAACGATCAACATGAAAAAGAGATGAAAACTTTGAAGGTAAAATTACATTATGAAGAAAATAATAACGAGAAGATTCACAGTCGTGTCCCATCACGCATGAAGAGGAGGTTGTCTGTTGACATTAATACAAAAGGTTCCTTGATCGTGAAGCCAAGACTTATTATATTCACCAATTCCACAAATGAATGAGGTGAACAAATTTTTTATGAAAATATTTATTAAATGTGTAAAGCTCCTTATCACAAGAGCCTAAACTGCATGATGCTCCTAGTCCACAATAGCTTAAAAGGTGAATGAAAAAAAAAAAAAACAACTTAATTGAACTACGTTATGACTTGATCCATATGTTATAAAAAGGGTACGTAGGCAGCTTAAAGTTTACTTTAAGTTCAGTTGCACGAAAAAAGAAGGTATTATGTTTCATTGTGATGATTTAATCTCAATAGAAAATGAAATTCATGAGCAGTTACAATAGAAAAGAAAGGGGGCAAAGGAGGCAAAGTCAAAATAGCGAGCTCTACCTTTTCTCTCAAGTATTGCACGTGAAAGGATCTTCATCTTCATCTTCTCTCAAAAATTATAGCTGAAAGGATCTTCATCTTCATAGTGTTGTAGCTGAAAGGATCTTCATCTTCATCTTCTTCATGTGTTGCTGCCGAGAGGATTCATTTTCATCTTTTTCATGTGTTACAACCGAGAGGATTCATCTTCTCCCACGTGTTACATTTGAGATGATTCATTTTCATCTTCTCTATGTGTTGTTGTCGCCATCATCTGTATCTCCGATGTGTTGTTGTCGCCATCATCTGTATCTCCGATGTGTTGTTGTTGTCACCATCTGTATCTCTAATGTGTCGTTGTTGTCACCATCTGCATCTTCGACGTGTCGCAGCCGTCAGAGTCTCCATCTCCATGTGTTGTAGCCGTCGTCATCTGCATCTTTGATGTGTTGTAGCCGTCGTCATCTGCATCTTTGATGTGTTGTAGCCGTCGTCATCTGCATCTTTGATGTGTTGCAGCCGTCGTCATCTGCATCTTTGATGTGTTGCAGCCGTCGTCATCTGCATCTTTGATGTGTTGCAGCCGTCGTCATCTGCATCTTTGATGTGTTGCAGTCGTCGTCATCTGCATCTTTGATGTGTTGTAGCGGTCATCATTTGCATCTTTGATGTGTTGTAGTGGTCATCATTTGCATCTTTGATGTGTTGTAGTGGTCATCATCTGCATCTTTGATGTGTCGTTGTTGTCACCATTTGCATCTCCGATGTGTTGCAATCGTCATCATCTGAATCTTCGATGTGGTCATCATTATCTGCATCTTCGATGTGCTGTAGTCACCATCTGCATCTTCGACGTGCCACAACCATCAGAATCTCCATCTCCATCTTTGATGTGCAGATCTCCATCTTCATCTTTGTCTTCCATATGCAGTCAGTCGAATCTCCATTTCCATTTCCGTCTTCGATGTGTCGCAATCGATCAGATCTTCATCTTCATTCCCATCTTTGATGTGTCGCAACCAATTGGATCTCCATCTCCATTTTCGTCTTCGATGTGCTGCAGCCGATCGGATCTCCATCTCTATTTTTGTCTTCGATGTGCCATAGCCGATCTGATCTCCATCTTCATTTTCGTGTTCGATCAAGTTTGGTGTGCTCCATCTTCAAAAGATAAAAAGTGAGAAAAAAAAGAATTATATAAAAAAATAAAGAAATAAAGAAATAGACAAAAAAACAAAGGAAAACATAAAAAGAAAGTTTTTTAAAAAAAGTATTTGAAAAATGAAGAAAAAAACGAAAAGGAAAGAAAAAGTTTTCTTTTTAAGAAAAGTAATCGAAAAAAATATAAGAAAAAAATAAGAAAGGAAGAAAAAGAAAAGAAAAGAAAATTAAAACAGAAAGAATAAAAAAAAAAATTGAAGAAGAATCCTTGAGAGAAATGGTGCGAAGGAAGTGTTGTGATTTTTGTTTTCACTCATTCTTTTCTATTTATAAAGTAGGGAAGGTGCCAAATCTCAACCAAACTTCTCAACAAAATGGAGATTGAGTTCGGAGTTAAGATTTAGTTAGGAGTTGGATTAATTCCTAATCTTTCTCCTTATTTAAAAAATGCATCAAATAAACTAATTAAAAAAAAATTCTTTTGAAAAGATATTTCCTAATTAAATCCATTTTTTTATATTTAAACAAAAATAATAATAAAATCCCTAAATCTTGTTTGGTTTTGTAAAAGTGTTAAACTTTACCCCAAATCATTAATTTATTTCAAATTCAAAATAAGAAGAAAAAAACTGACTTAAATTCATATTTTGATGACTTGGCAATATCCCAATTTTATCAATTTTAAATTTTAAATCTCAACTCTCTCATTAAATTCATCGGTAAAAAAAAAAAATCAATTTCATTAAAAACAAATGGTCATATTCCAAATGATTTTTAATGTAAACAAAAAAAAATGTGAATTAAACTTAAAATTCACCAAACTTTATATAACATTTTAATCACACTTATGTCCAAATGCATATTATGATTAAATTGACATATTAACTAGCGCCAAATACAAGAACAAATTCACTTGTTTCAGCTTATCGTTTTCGAGATTCACCCACCATGTAAACATGCACAAATTTCAAAAAGGGGCATTTGTTGAAAAAAAATTTTTAACCAACTAAATTATGTCACATCATCACAGTAAATATGGTGATGATTATACTTTTGTTTGAGTTTGGATAATTAAGTTTACTCAACTCAACCAAATTCAGGTCCAACAAACAAATGAGCTCAAGTCCAAGTCCAAGAAGAGATGGGTCTAACAAGCAAATGAGCCCAAACCCATCTAAAACCCATGAAATTTTCCTATAAATAGAGACTATTGCCATTCATTTAAAATGGGAGTCTTTGGTTGAAGGAAGAATTGAAGCTCTTAAGTACTGAAGCTCTGAAGCATTGAAGAATTAAACTTCTACAAGCTCTCAAGACGTGCAAGTTTGTATCAATCTTGAGATCAACAACTTCTGAGAGACTGAAAACTTAAAAGATTAAACTTTTCTTGAATTTCAGAAGATCGAAGTTCAAATCGACTTGCAACAACAACATCCTGAAGACCTAAGATCAAGAAGTTCTAAGTTTTAACTTGTATTCGAGAGAAAGCATCAAAGAAGTAAATACTAGAGATTGTATCTACAATATTCATCAATATATCAAAGTTCAATTCCACGAAATACATTTCTTCGAAATCTCGTGTGAACAAAAATATAATAAAAAAAAACATTGTATATAAAGAAATACTCATTTAAGCTTTATGATATATATCTTTAGTATTATTACTTTTTAAAATTTACCACTACATATTGTTTATTCATTTTAGCAAAACTACATATTAACAAGATTCTTACGTTAAAAATTTATAGTATAAATAGAGGAGTATATAAATTTTTTTACTTACATCAATTTTTTTATTTTTGCTTTTTATTTCAACTAAAAAAGACACTTTTCCGTATCTAATCGCCAAAAATAAAAGATGGTATTTCTATTTTCTATTTTAAAAATAAAAAAAATGACAAAATATTTACACGGTATAAAAAAATCAATTGTAATAAATTTTATATTTTAGTAGTTCTTTTATAGAGTAAATATTTTGTTTTTTTCTCCTTTTGGAAAACCAAAACCCCCTAAAAAATAGACATTTTTTAAAATAGAAAAATAAATTAAAATATTTACAATTTATAGCAAATTTTTTGGATTCTATCACGGATAGAAACTGATATACTTTTATCACTGTCTATCAATACTACTCATAAAAGGATATCAATATCTATCAAAAATAGAATATGAAATCTTACTATAACCTGTAAATATTTTGTCAAATTTACTATTTTTCAGCGATTCTTTTTTTAAACTCTTAATTATATAATTAATTATAGTTGCATATTATCGAACTTAGTTAATAATTTGATTATATGCATATTTATTTAAGGAATTTGCAAAAAGTGGCCAATTAGGAATACAAAATAATATTAGAAGGCATATTTCACCTAGTTTTTG
The DNA here is from genome assembly GCF_000004075.3 of Cucumis sativus. Taxonomy (NCBI): domain Eukaryota; kingdom Viridiplantae; phylum Streptophyta; class Magnoliopsida; order Cucurbitales; family Cucurbitaceae; genus Cucumis; species Cucumis sativus. The sequence goes on along the minus strand of NC_026659.2, from coordinate 19,419,119 downwards.
CCGATTAGAATCCAATTTTTGGTTTATTCATTATTCCCAAATTGTCCTAAGGTGTTTTATTAATTTGGTTGATTTGAAAAATTGTGGTGATTTTAAAAAAAGATTGGAAAAAATAGGTGTCTTCAAAACTATTTAGGGAAAATTGGTGTTTTCTTTTTTTGTCATTTTGTGGAGTGGGTCCCACTAGCTATAAATTATTGTTGTTGTTTTATTATTATTATTATAAAAAAAATTAGTGGAATGAACTATTTAAGTAGGAAGGTAAGTGGTAACTTTATTGTTTAATTTCATTTTTAATATATTTAACTCTTCTTTTGATATTTTGATGATTTTTTTTTTAACTTTATAATTTTTGATATTGTATAGATTCAATTTTTTAATGTTCAATTTTGTTACAAAAATATTTAATAATTTCCAATTCATACAAATTAGAAATGATTTGTTATTAAAAAAAAAGTAATAGGAGATGGAAAGATAAATTGAGATGAGATATAAATCAATACCAAACACAAATTGAGATAGAATATAAATCAATAACAAACTAATTGTGTGTGAACAAATTGAGATAGGATATAAATCAATAACAAACTAACTGTCTTTTGAGTATATATATGTGTTTGATTGAAGAATAATAAGTAAAATATTTTTATAATTTTAAGAAAATAATTTTTTAAGTAATAATTTTTACATAGATTTTGTTATTTTAAAATTTTAATACTGTAATAATTATAATAAACATAATAATAATAATAAGGATGATGATGATAATAATAATAATAATAATAATATATTTTGATTGGGCCCACTGACTTCATTTCCGCATAAAAAAAGAAAAAAAAGAGAGAAAATAACATGGAATTGAATATTTAAATTTATATCGTGTATAAATATTTTATAAGATTAGAACTTTGAATAATTTGTTAGTAAACTAAAATTATATATATTAATAAAAGTGAGAAATTTAACGGTTTAATTATCAGTTTTCAATAGTTGTTGGTTTCCATTAATTGATTTTTTTTTTAAAAAGAAATGAATTCTTTCTCCCATCTCTAACTTCTCAAGTGAAGAATTTTAGAAGGAAGAAGAATAAAATAGGTGTGGGTCTGTTGCTATGTCCAACCCATCTATTATTGAACATCTCTAAACATCACAAATTGTTGCAAACTAAATAAACTACTATTGTGCATGTAACAAAAATTGAAGAAATAAAGAACTAAATTAGATAAGAGCTACACATAAACTCCAACTCCTTTAAAATGATTTAATTAAACTTTAATGAATTGTATAATCTTACAAAAAAAAGTTATTATATGAGAATTCAAAATAGAGACTATTAGTGCATTAAATCAGTTGTCTAACTAATTAAATCTTTTGGGAGACAAAAAAAAACAAAAGTGAGGTTGAAGTCTCCTTTGAGATTGTGTTGCATTGCGTGCATGTGTTATCTCTTCTAAGTTCATTGTTCTCGTTCTTGTAATTTTAGGTTGAAGTCTCGTTCTATATTAACTGTTCTTTTAGCCATTGATCATCTGAGATTAATTAATTTTAATTAATTAATTAATGTTTTGATAGTAATAAATATAATTTTTTATATATATAATTTTATTATGAAGAGTTGTTAAAAATAACAAATTTGACAAAATATTTATAAACTATAACAAAATACATTGATAGTCAATAATATAAGTCTATCAGTTCTATTTTTGATAGAATCCAAAAAAAATTTCTAGCTTGTAAATATTTTAATTTATTTTGCTATTTTAAAATATGGTCATTTTATTATTTTAAATAGTTCATAAGATAGAGCTCAGAACAACCATTATGATGCCTTTTGAATCACGAAAATCGGAGTTCAAACGAAAAAAATCTTAACAAAAAAAATCTGAGATGGTGATGTGGCGGTCAAATAATCGAATATAACCAAAATTAAAGAAAGAAGGAGGAGTAACACAAATCAATTTTGTTTTATTTTATTGGCTTTGAAAAAGAAAATAAATTTAAATTATTATTTATGTATATAAAGACCAGCTCTTTAAAACGATTGGTGAACTTGAGTTTTAAAATAATTATTTTTAAAATGATATATTATTATATTATTGTATGCGGTTGTGTCTAATGACTATAGTTTAAATCTCAATGATTTTATTTTATTTTACTTACCTCTAACCAAAAAATAACTTGGATCTTAATAATTTCCTCTTACTTTTGTAATTCTAAAAAAAATTGAAAAGTCACCCTTCTTATTTTCTCTAAAACTTCTAATAATCCCTGTAGAATTCTTATTGTATTGTAGTATGAGGATTAATTGTTGTGAACTCAAAAATTGCACTCACCTTCTTATAGTGTTTTCTTTTGTGTGATTTAAAGCTTCAACATATTGTGGTGGTCGGATCCTAACCCATAGAAAGGATTAGGTTTGTTCTTAAACCCGAAAAAGAAGCTAGTAACGATTCGATTCTTATTTGTGGAAAGAGGCAAAATAAGGTTTTTAATCAAAATCTTCAGTAGTGCTTGGAAAAGTGGATGTAGGTCGAGTTTGACTGAACCACTATGAAATTGTGGTGTCTTCTTTCCTAACTCTTTTCTAATTATTTTTTCATTTAATTTTAGTTGCATATTTTTGTTGGTTGGAGATTGATTCTATATTTTATTATACATTTTTTTTTTATCAATCTTGTATAAACTTTAGTTTCATTATTATACAATAAAACTCTAGCATTGTATATAACAATAAGTGCCAAGATATTTGAACTAGATGATTTTAAAAATTAAACTTAGATAAATAATCATATACCTTGATCCATGAATGGTCTTCTAAAAGATTGTGTTTCTCTCACTTGACCTCTCTTAACATAATTAATTTTCTTGATGGGAAGAGTTAGATATACACCGTGTTTAATTAGGGCATTATCTTTTTATGTAATAGGCCTAATAAAATAATGGCTCCAAAAATATAAAATGACCTATAATGCGCTACATTAATGATAATATTATATTTAAAATAAATCTAACATCTTGTTATTTAACATAAATTAGCTAAAGTTTTGTATTTAATTCAAAAATTATCTAATTAATTTAGTTTGGACATATTTATTAAAAAGTTTAATTAAACCCTATTCACCCCTCTAGAGTTGCCATATTGATCCAACATGAATATAAAATCTAAGAACAATTCAAAATTAAGCGGGATTCGATAACAAGTTTTCAATACTATCAAACACTGTATAAAAGGAGTTGTTCTTTAGTTTTCAAATTATCTCAATTTGAAATGTGTTAATTAAGTTTAATATACTAGCTCAATCGTGTCAATGATACAATGCTAGGAGAGAGTATGGGATTGTAATAATTTTTCAAATAGTACAATTATTTTTATTGAATGGTTGGATTTTCTCATGCTAATTCTTGTGTTCCCTATCTTATGACTTTCTTTGTTAGTTTATTTGTTTATTGTGTGGTAGTAAAAGTAACATTAAAGCTTTAGGGTTTTGTAGTTTCTTAAATTTCTGAGTATGCGGAGTGTTTGTTGCATTGTATAAATTTTGGGATCATGAAAGAATTCTTGAAATTCTTCGTAGACAAATTTAGTTATTCTCACTAAATACTAAACCTTAAATCCTAAACCGAGAAGCTTGAAGAAAAAAGAGTATCTCAATGTTTGTACATGATCAAGAAGCAAATCACACTAGGATTGGTAGAAGTTACAAAAACTCATATCAATCTAGCGTTATTCTCAATGCATGACATCGTCTAGAGATGATTGGAGTGAAGATAAATGATGAAGATACCACACTCAAATACATCTTGTCACTTCCCCTCTTTATGAATACTTGAAGCAAATCTTGATGTTAAGAAAGAGAAAACTTTAAGTTTTGTTAAAGGTACTAGTCAACTTTTGTCGATGGAAAGGAGAATGAGAAGTGAAGGTGGAATTTGCTAAGTTTTAATAAAATGTTAGAAATGTAGTTGTTTTACCTCGAAAAAAAGTTCAAGAAAGTAACGAGCTTCAAAGCAATGTAAAATAAGTTTTGAGTTTCAATTGAAACATATTAAGCGTGGAAATACTAATGCAGTGATATAATACTTTGAAAGAGTGCTATTATAATTGGGGTCAAAATAACTTTTCACATAGTAAAATTTTTCTGTGTAGTCTTTCCTTTAGTTATTCCACGTCTATTTCTCAACCTTATTATTTTTGTTAATTAGTATAAAAGAAATCACTCATATATAAAAATATTGTTACATGAAAAAGAAAATGAAAATGAATTTGTATTCACATAGGTATGTGTGTTTTGCCATTTTGAAGATAAATAGCAAGGGGAGCACACTATTAATTGAAGACCACCTTGTAAAGAACAACTTCATAAAGGTAAAAAATAGATTTGTTCCAATCAACAATATGGCCTAAAACTATGATACATTAAAATATGAATGAAAAAAAGAATGTTGGTACAACATTAGCTCCACCTATCTTTTTGCAACTCTTTTTATCGCCCAATTACAGTTTCTCAATTTTTTTTGTTGGGTATAATTGGAGTGTGTTGCAGAAAGACGGGTACAACCAAGAATACACTCAAGTATTGCTCTTAAATTATACCAAAATAAAAACACTAAAAATGGATGTAATTGATTGATCATTGTTTATAGAATGACCATTGTTGTTGTTGTTGAACCACCAAGGTGGAGGCTTTAAAATGTGAATCAGCAGAGGCAAGCATGTCTCCAATGATCCCAAGTTCAGGAAACTCATTCCAGATTCCATCAAAAACCTGAAAGTTTGTGGTGAATCAATTCCTTCTCTTCTTCCAACTATGATAAGATCATATTCATCACCAATAGATCTTATTATTGTTGCTGTCTCTGATCCCTCATCCGCTCTCCTTTCCACATATCTGAAAGGTTCGCCCCCTACAAAACTATGCTTCACGTCGTCGTCAACAGTTCCGTGTCAAGAACCATCTCCCAATGGCTTATGCTCTCATCTTCTGCAATTAACCGTATCACTGTGAGTTGAGCACTACTCACCTCTTTAACCATGCGTCTAGCAAACGAAAATGCTTCCCTGTCGTCTTGACCACCAAGAAAAACCATTGCAACTTGTAATAACGATGCACAAGAACCTCCAAACGAACGATAGCTCGAAAGATGGCCACGGTCAATGAGGATTCCCACTGAGCACGGTGCTCGCTCAAGGACTTGGCAATTTAATGCCCTTATTGTGCTATCCTCTGAATCCACGAATCCTTCTCTTGTCCATCTTCGATGAAATGGAAGAATTATAATGGAAGTGAGCTTTTTAACCGCTACGGTGCAGATGTCGTCGTGCATTAGTTTCATCGGAGCAATTGCTGTGAATACCTCAATCGATACAACACCTTCGTTCCTCATTTCGTACTTGCGAAGCATTTGAATAATACTATCTGAGACCATCACTTCGGATGAACTTTTTTGTTCATGAAGCTCATGTGTGATGAAAACCGGCGTAGCTCGACCAACCAATTCTACAAGGTGAAGAGCATACAGAGAAATAGGAGACTCCTCGGTCGGGCATGATGCATCGAGAAGGTTAAGCAAAACAGGAAGACCATCCTGCGTATGAATGCATCCTAGTATGCTCAACTCAGCATCAGGCTTCAAATTGAGAATGTTCTTTTTCTGGTAGTGAGAATATTTTCTTGAAGGATCATAGAACCATTTCACGACCATCGGCATCAGTATCGAGAAAATCAAAATATCAGCAATTAACACTGCAAAAGTCTGCTCATATAATAACTGCAAATTTCACACCAAAAGGACCAAAAGTTACTTATAAATCTAATGTTATGTATAAATATAAATATATATATATAAATCTAATGTTATGTAAACCCTTACATTGCTGTCATAAAAGTAAGAGCAAGCAGCAAGCTCTACAATGCCTTTGCTACACATTATGAGGCCAAATGCCAAGGCATCATGAGAAGACATCTTGAAATATAGAGCAGTACCAACAGAAACAGCCAATTTTCCAATACTGGATATAAAGATCACAATAATAGAATGGATCAAAAATTCTCCATCGTAGTAAAGGAATGAAAGATCAACCTTCATCACAGAAATAGTGACAAAGAGCGGAACGAAAACCGATGTAATAATGCTATCCAGTTTCTTCACTAGACTGGCTCCTAAAGGTGGTCCTTCAGGCACAGTCAAACCCAAGATAAATGGTCCTGAATAAACGGTTCGTCCCATAATGTTAGAAGTTACACTAGATACAAGCACCAATAGAATGATGATGCATATGTATCCATCCGGCACAGGCCTCCCACTTGGTGTAGACCTAACAATCCAGAGCATCGCAGGACGAAACAAAAACACAATAAGGACCAACGATCCAATCGCCATAGCAAAAGTCATCAAGCCATTCAAAGCACCCTGGCTTCGAACATTTTCAATAACAGTAATTATCAAGGAGAAACTCAGACCCACCAAATCAGCTACAATTGTAGTAGAAAGTACCAAACGACCAACTTCAGAATTCAGAATTTTGAGATGGTCAAGAAGGCAAACCATAACAGCAAATGAAGTGTATGATTGGTGTGCGGCTATAAACTCCATGTCAGCCGTTCCATGTGTCTTACTAAATCTTGATAAACCAAATGCTGTCAACGAACCAAGTATTGCAGGAATAACTATTGATAAAATACCACCTATCAAAGATTGCCTTCCTGATCTTTTAACCACACTTAAATCCATCCTAACTCCAATAAGAAACACAAAAAGTGTGTACCCAAATCCTGCCAGCAAACCCACTATTTCTTGTGATGCAGTGGCAAATACACCATCTTTGAAGTTGTCAAATGATTCAAAACTTCCCCTCCATGATGATCCAAGTATCAAGCCAGTCTGTGGCGAAGCACCAACAAAAGAAGCAGAGAAAAGACAAGCTAAATCATCATCACATTCGAAACCTCAGCTTAAAATATTACTTCTCCATACATTCAATGATCTTCTCTTATCATGAATAAACTCAAACATTAATCTAAGTTACAAGTTATTATCTATATTATATTTAATAATTTTGATGCAATCTTAGTGTTTTCCAATTTTAACTTTTTTTTTATCATAGGGGTATTTTTGTCATTTTACTATGATATGATATAAGATGTGGCATTAAGATTTTGATCCGGAGATTATTTAAAGTCTTCCATTAAGTTGTTTGATATAAAATGATAAATTGAATAAGCCTTTGGGCTTTTCCTTTTAAGCTAAGCTAGAATAGCTTCTTAAATTTCATCAATCATCATTTCTTGTAAGTTGTATCGTTGTTTGGAATTCGTGTGAAACCAATTTTTAAAGTGAAAATGAAATAAGTGGTTTCTCGTACCAAAAGGGTTTCTAATTCCAATTCGTTAGCATAATTTTGATATCCTACCATGGTGTAACATAATATATATGTTCCAAGTGGAAAAGGCAATACACATATTTATAATTGAAAGCAAAAGAGACCACATCATTAAATAAGGAAATCTAAAATACAAAATCAAAAGAAGAAGACTATAAGAAGTAAAAAGAATAGAAAAAGAGGAAGAGAGAGACTTACAATTATTTGAGAGACAAAAAGAGGGAGACCAAAGAGGCGAAGGAAGGAATGGAGGATGATATTGACAAAGAAAATAAGCAGCATTTGAAACTCCAACAATGGAAGAGGAGAAAACCTAAGTTTACGAGCAGCCCCAAAAACAAATTCCCAAATGCCATCGGAATTAATCTTGGGAGGCGTATTCAAGCAAAGGGTTAGGAAACTCCCATGATCTGAACCAAAAACATCATTGTAAATGGTGACATTGGAAGCCATTGCTTTGTTTTAGGAAAAGGGAAATTTGTTGGGAAGAGCTGAAAGAGCTTATGGGTGTGGATAAAGAAATGTGTGGATTTTATAAAGAAGAAGAGATGAAAAATAAAAGTATGAGAAATATGAAGAAGAAAGAAAGAGTTTTTTGAAAAGTGGTTGGAGTTTGAGGCAACAGAATTGAACTAACAAATAATGGGTTCTTGTTGCTAACCATGTTTGTTAGCATTCAAAGCTCTTCTCATACTGTTTTTTTTTTTCATTTTAAAAAGAAAATCTTTGCTTATATTTAGCAAATTTTTTAAACCTTACCCTCACAGTTTACAACAAAATTCAAACTCCCACTCTTTACCAAATTCTTCATCTTTATCATTTTTAATCCTTTTATTTTATTTTTTAAAATTTCACTTACCTTACCTACCTTGCTTATTTTTGTTCTACTTAATATAACAAAAAAAATTAAAACTTTTGTACCCATAGTTTTTATGATTTGTTTGGATTAAGTTACAAAATTTGATCAATTTGAAATTGGAATAGTATTTTATTTGCTTACAACAAACAGAAGTGAATTACAATTTAAAGAAATGAACATATGTCCAACATCTTAGGAGATATTTAGTCTATTAGAATCAAAGTTATTACTTGGTTTGTGAATTAATCACTAATGAGGCCCTTTAATGGAAAATCTAAAGTGTTTCTCTATTAACCCACTTCATTATGTTTGTATATAGCCATTTGATCTACTTTTTCTCTTTCTCTCTCTTTGTTACATCCAACTCTAGATTATGTTTATCAAATTGAGAATTTGTAGGGATAACTAGCTTTAACTAGTTCATAAATTTAGAAATTTGTTTAAAGAAAATGTACCGCTATCATAATGTTTTGCTTTAGTATTCAAATACTCAACAAACAGAGAAGTTACTCAAAATTGTTGCAACAACTTACACTCTTACCTCCTTACCTTCTTACCTCCTTCTCTCATTATTTCCTTTCTATAAAAATTTAAAATGTCAATTACAATGACATACTCTGTTTGATGTCTATATTTTAGATATGACCTTATTGAACATACGATAAAATTAAAGAAGTAGCAAATTCAATTATAGTTAGAAATCTCAAACAAATTAGTTTTATTCGGGCGAAAATGAATTTATTTTACATATGTTTTATAATTACATTTCGCTCCTAATTCTCAAGGTTCTTTTGAGCTCAACTTTGATGCATGTTTCTAAACAGCGATGTTTGGGATTGACACCATTATTTAGAACTTGAATGTTGATATGTAATGCCTACCTTAGAAAATTACTCCTTTGGCAGGTTTTGTTAAGCTTGCCAAGGCCATCAAGGGCCTTTGTAGAGGTCTTGAGGCTAATATATTCCTGTTTTGAGTAGAAACTAATTCTCTTATTATTTGTAAGTTCTCTTCTTATTTGTAAGTTTCTTTTGTTGGAAATTCCAGTTCTGCTAACGAGATCATCCAAGCTTTCATATACTCTATTCCTCATCTCTTCCACAGTAGGTGATGAGCTAGCCACTCATGCTCAAACCTTTGGTTTTTTGACTCTCTCACTTGAAAACAATCCTCCTTGGACAGATTTTTCCCTTCATTTCGACTCATTTTGTTTAAGTTACCATTTGCTACCATTGTGCCAAAAGAAAATTACAATATCTTCAATGTAAGTCTTTAATTCTCCATTTTCAAATGTAAATTTGGTCGAAAGTCACAAAGTTTTGGTTTGATTACCATCGTGTTTTCAAGGTTTCAAAATAGTTTAAATTTTAAAAGCAATTTACCATTTCGAAAGAAAAATAACCTCGACTAAAATGTGATTTTAGTCATTAGGGCGATTCAAGTTTGAGAGCATGAGAGTATGAGAGTATCATTGGAGAATAAATTTTTCATGAGTAAAACTAATATGTTATATATATCCTTGGGATATCAGTAGAGATGTGAATTGAAAAATGAAAAAATGAAGAAAAGAAAAATGTTTATGAAATTAGCTGAGGGTTTGAAGGTTTTACTAATACACCTTCATCACAAGCACACACATGAACAAGTGACACCATAGCTTAAATTATAATTTACAGACATCAGACATTACTCAACTGTTTTCCTCTTTCATGCCCTTTGAATCAAACACACACAATGACAAACTCTCAAACCTTGCAGTTCACCAACAGGGATGTATGGAAGCAAAGAAAATTTCCCTGCCACTCATTCTTCATCTTTAAAACCATCGTCAACGAATACTTCTGTGTCAAGAAACTGACAATTTTCTAACACACTCAAGTATTTTTCATAATCCTATTACACATCATAATTAGTTCATCTTGCCTCTCTAACATCCTAAACATACAAGCAAGTTGTTGCTGTTGATCATCTGCTACAAACCTTATTCTAGAATCACTATATATATAGTTTTTTTTTTTTTTTTTTTTTTTTTGCCTTTTTGAAGTTTTAGTTTCATTAGTCAAACAAAGTTAAAACAAATGAACTTGGTAAGATGGTGTTTGGAGGTTTACCTCTTCTACTACCATCAAAAACAAGCTTGGATGCGTTTGGCAGGAGTAAAAGCTCCCGAAGCATTATTCCGAAGATGGATTTCGTAGCGAGATGTTAGCATTCAAAGCTCTTCTCATACTGTTTTATTTTTTTTTTCTTTCATTTTAAAAAGAAAATCTTTGCTTATATTTAGCAAATTTTTTAAACCTTACCCTCACAGTTTACAACAAAATTCAAACTCCCACTCAAATCAAATTCTTCATCTTTATCATTTTTAGTCCTTTATTTTACTTTTTAAAATTTCACTTACCTTACTTGTAAAATTGCAATAAATGACTATTTAAGCAATAATAATTAAGAATATAGCAACATTTTAAAAAAATTGCAAATATAGCAAAACTATCACCGATAGACTTCATATAGTATCAGTGATAGACCAATATTTGCAACATGGTCTATCAATGATAGACTTATCTCATTAATAGAATTTGACAAATTTGGCTATATTTGTAATTTTTTTTTAAATTGTGCTATATACTTAATTGATTTAAATTTAATTGCTAAATTTGTAACTATCTCTTCTTAATTTCGCTGGCAGTCGCCCCCACCCCATGGCCCATCATATCTACTTTTTCCTCTTTTGTTCCTTCATTCTTTCTCTTCACTTTTTACACTTTTCTTTTGTACTTAAAAAAATTTCAATACTATATATTGTGTATATATCAATAATAACACATCACACGCTTAATCAAACTTCTAATTCTAAATCATATCATACTATATATATATATAAGCAATAATCTTTAAATCAACTTTCAACAAAATAAACAAATATATTGGTAGTATATCATAATATGTCAGACAACTTGCAAATCTATCAAAAGTATATTATCAATATATCACTACATATCAATTAATTTAAAAGAACGTGACATGAAATCTCTAGCAAATTGGAATTAGAAACTCTCTCAAATAAACCCTTGCTTAAATGTACTAAAAATGATATAATTGGAAAATACTAAAGTTTACATCAAAATTATTAAATAAAAACAATAATTTGATGCTTGGACGATTTATATTAGTATCAATAGTGTATTTATTAGTTATATATATCACACATACCAATCAATTTCAAATACCAAACATCGTTTTTAGTTGTAGAACAATATTATAAAAATATATATTGTTAGAATAGATGTCGAAAGAAATTTATGCACCGTAACGAACCACTATCTTGAAAAGCAATTACGACACAACTGTGGTGCTAATCTTGATGTCGGTTGTTTCAAAAGATTAACACAACTCCCAAATTTAGATGTACACGCTTGCCGAAATAAGGGATAAAATCAGTAGAAGATTGGTTAGAGAAAAAGAAGAAACTAGAAAAATTGTGCAGAAGGATGAAGATTTTAATACGAGACTCGAACGTATAGATTTGATGAAGAAGATGATAATAATTAAAAGGAGAAAAAGAGAAATGGGAAATTTATTTAATATCAAAACGTTTAAATTTTAATAAGAGTTTCAAAAAATTAAATGGAGAAATAATAAAAAGTGAATTGTTTTTTTTTTCCACACAAGTGAGGTTACACATGCCCATCCAACTTATCAGACGAATAGGCGACAATGACAGGATTATGCTATATATCACCACCAATAACACACTTTAGTCTTACAACTAGCATGACTTGGTAATTATACCTTCCAGAGATTGCTAAATTGATCCTCAATGTTGGACAAAAGTTTTATCCCTTTCTTACGGGTTAAGCTCACAAATCATTTCCAATAAATCAGCTCCCACAAATGACTTTTATGGCAAAGTTAACAAGTACAAAAAAAAGAAAGGGTTATAAATAAATCTGTACTAAACTAAGATAGGATATCAAAGGTTAAGCATCAACGTCTAATAATTTGAATTGAGATATTGATGCATAGTGAAACAATGCAACAATCTTGATGGAGAGAGTGAGTTACCACTTGAACTTTCAATAACGTTGAGACCCCACAACACACTTTACTCCTTTTTCTTGATTGTACAATATAGGATGTGCTTATTATGGCCATGCACATAAACATGCTTTTGAAAGAAACGTTTAAACTGTTTCATTGGAAAACTATCACGTTATATGTTTCATTGAGTTTGTTAAAATAAACTACTCAAATTGAGTTACGAAGACTTCATCATTATCCATCAAGTCTATATCTGGACCACCCCAATGCAAGGCTAAAATATAATTCAAAAAGGTTTTAGTGATCTCATCCATCAAGTTTATCTAAGGACCACCGAGACAATGGGCTATATTAACCATCAAGTCTACCTCAATAGAGATCACCCACTATATATCCACAATGGGCTATATGGACCATAATGTTCATTGAGGAGTCCAAAATTATTTTCTTAGTTAGTCTTTTGATCAAAGGATTAACCAAATTCTTCTTAAACCTAACACATTTTAAGAAAATAACTCCTCCTACTAACAACTTTTTACAGCTCCATGTCTAAAGACGTATATATCTCTTATTTTGCTATTATAAACATTCTTATTGCCCATACCTGTGGCAACCTGTGAATTACAATATATAGAGACTAGTACATATGTCTCTCACAATGGTAAATCTCTCAATAGGCTTTTAATCCACTCAATCTTCTAATTGTAAAGTAATAAATTCAAATTTCATTATTAAATCTACCTATGCAAGTATGTTTTGCAAACTTCCACATTATTGCTCCCACCTTTGAGTAAAAAAATATATCCACTAATAGAATTGATCTCATTATTATCAATAGCCTAGTTTGCATATAATAACCTTCTAATACAACTAAAAATTTGTCGAAATGTAAAGAATAATCTATTGTGCCTTTAAAGTATATAAATCTCAACAAATGACGACGAGCACCCCAGTGATCCTTATTAGGATGATGTACATGTATGTATATCTACTCAACCTACCTACAAATGTAACAGTTCATTTTATAATACATAACACTGCTTATAATTTGTGTGTATTTAAGCTGAGACCCACTCTGATCTCTTTTATTTTTCTTAAGATTTGCACTCACATCATATGGAGTTTTTATCCAAAGGATAATCAAAACAATCTATTCACTTTAGTAACTTGTCACGTAGTGTGATTGATATAGAAAAGAACAATTTAGCACTCTTCCTAAATTATTTCCAATCGACAGATGATGTAATGGGTAATTAATTTGTAGATGCGACATCCATCGCACTTGCATTTTCTCAACAATGTCTTCATCTTTCTATTCTCTATCATCTTTTTCCAAATGTCAAATCATCTTTTTCCAAATTTCAAATTACTTGGCTGCAACCTTATGTACCTTTCTATTTAGTCAATTAAGGTTACCTTCACATTACTCTCCTTTTAAAATTATTGTTAACAATTGTGTTTTTAAAAAATTATCTGTAATGAGAAATTAAAAAAAAAAAATTGTTTTCAGATATAGAAAAAAGAACCAAATTATTTAAATTCTATCAATTATTTTTTTACCTAAACCTAACCCTAAAAACTGTGTAATTAATGGTGTTTTTGCACTCTGAAAAGAGAAATATTGGAATATATGTGTAGATAAAAGAAAAAATGAGTAAGCAGTGACCACATGTCGTTGTAGGAACCAATAATCCAATAGTAATGAGAATCTAAACTCATCCCCTCAACCTTCATCACAAATCACACTTACTCTGTCTCTCATCATTTTCTCCACCGTTATTATATTCTCTCATTCATCGTCTCTTCATAAACCCTAATCCCAATCCATCCCCATGGCCTCGTTATCCACGGTGGTCGGATCTCAACCGGCTATCAAAGTCATCGCTCTCTGTGGTTCTCTTCGTCAAAACTCTACCAACCGAGGCCTTATTCGTGCCGGTAATTCCTCCATTTACTTTTTACCCTTCTTTTAAAGTTATTGGGTTAAATTGTTCGCTGTTTTTTCCAATATTTTTCATGTGGCTGTTCATTAATATTGCGCAGCAACGGAGATAGCGAAGGAATCCATCGACGGATTGCAAATTGAATATTTGGATATCTCCCCATTGCCGATGCTGAATACCGATTTGGAGGTTGATGGAACATATCCGCCCGTCGTTGAGGCGTTTCGCCGGAAGATTCTTGAAGCTGATAGCATTCTCTTTGCATCGCCGGAATATAACTACTCTGTTACCGGTATATTCCTTTTTCGTTTCTCGTTTTCAATATATAATAATAAGAGATGTCAGCCATTTGTTTTGGAACACGTGTCTTGTCAGCATTAAATGGACCAACGTCACATGTCTCTCTTTAAATATACTTTTGAATTTTCTTTTAAATTTTGTTCTCAACCTCTCCAGTCACAAAAAATTATTTAAAATGTTTATGAAAAATAGTAAAATTTTAGCGTGGAAACACTTTCATACATACTCTATAAACTTTCCTCAATAATTATTAATCGTATCATACACGTCAATCAAAATATAGCAATTCATGTCACACCATTTTTTATATTTATAAAAGTAGCAAATTTAAAAATGATAGTCCTCTTATAGCGTGATAACAGTTTGATATCATTAATTAGTTGTCATATTCGTAATATGTAAAAAAATATGTGTTATGATATATTCTTCTTTTTAGATTTTTTTTGTTATTTGATGCAATTTTTCTAAAAATTATTTGAAATGATCGTGACATATTTGATTTTTTCCCCAAACCTATCCTTATTTTGATATTTATAACATTTTACTTTGACTCATTTTGGTTTCTATTTTTTAAAAATGTTTATTTTAATCTTTTAACTTTTGTTCATTTGGGAGAGTGACTATTTTGGTCTATTCATTTTCATTTTCATTTCATATTTTTGCTACCACTTTTTAAAAGTTGAAATACAAAAATGAACCAAAGTTAAATTATAAGAACTACAAACGAACATTTTAAAAATACTTAAATTAAACTTAACCACGACTTAAAGTAAATGGACCAAAATGAATATGTCGAAATTATAAGGACCAAGACAAACAAAGACCAAAAGTATAATCTTTAAACCTAATAATTCAATCAATTTTACCTCTAAACTTTTGCGATTGTATCAAATGGACCAGTTTTCAAACTTTAATTAAGAAACATCATATGGAACATTATGCCTTGATTGACAACTATTTCGTTTTTTATTTTTGGTGTTTTAAAATTAAGCCGATAAACATCTCATTCACTTCTAAAAATTCTTAGTTTTTTATTTACTTTCTACCCATATTTTTAAAAACCGACAAATTTTGAAATTATTTATTTGGTTCTTGAAACAAATACATTCTTAAATTTATAATTTTATGTATTCGTATATGTGGTTGAAAATGAAAAGTGGTATGATATCTTTAAATTTTCAATTTTAGGTTAGATATTTTATTTTTCTAAGTTTGTATCGGTCAAATCCTTCACATATCTAACAATTTTTAAAAGAAAATTAACAGATTTATTAAACATCAAATATATATTTTTTCAATCGTTCAATCTTATATATTGTTCTAATTGTGTGTTAGTGTCAGGTGCTTAAGTGAAGACTACTTAACTAGCTTGAATTGTCAACTTACTTATGCTATATTGTTTTGTGTGCATTTAGGAAAAGTTTATTCTTTTACATCAATGAACATTGATATTACACTTTAAATTTTATCAAATTAAATCAACAAAATCCAATATGAGTGACTAAACGATATGTCCTTAAAATTAAAAAAAAAAAAAAAAAAAAAAAAAAAAAAAAAAAAAAAAACTACTTATTTGATATATATACTACAGTGTTGGATTCCTCTCTATACCCATATATTGTATTAAAAGAACTTATACATGTTATTTGAGTTTAATTTAGTGGTGGTGGTGATTAATAGTGTTATTAGCACAAAGAAATTAAAACCCTTTTATTGGCATAAAGAAAATGACTCGGTTGCCATCCTTCGAGCTTTCTTCTAGATTTTGTTAGGCCAACAAGCGTAATAAGTACCTCTTAATTCATAGACTCCCTTCTCTTTTCTTTTGATTCTTTTATTGATTTGGTTGTGTCTATTCTGCTTTAACGAACTTAATCATTCTTAGTTTTAATTAATTGAAAATCTCTTTTGAATCACCTTTGAACATGCTTGAAGTCTCTCCTATTTCATTTATTTAATGAAATGTTTCTTATCTAAGAGAAACGATGTTGTTATTAGCACCATTGAAGAATGCAATAGACTGGGGATCAAGGCCACCAAATGTATGGGGAGACAAAGCAGCAGCAATAGTTAGTGCAAGTGGTGGCTCTGGTGGTGTAAGATCACAGTACCATCTTCGCCAAATTGGAGTTTTTCTTGACCTTCATTTCATAAACAAGCCTGAGTTTTTCTTGAATGCACATCAGCCACCCCCCAAGTTCAACAGCAGCGGTGACTTGATCGATGCCGAAGTTCGAGCAAGGTTGAAAGCTCTTCTTCTAGCCTTGCGTGCATTTTCCTTGAGACTTAAAGGAACTAACCCCTTGTAAATCAACAAACGACGTTGGAATAAATGTTATGTGATCCTTATTCATGTAGAGCTGCATGGTTTAAAAATGAACCTTTTACAAAATAACCAACTTGAAAAAGAGATGCCATTGTTCGAATAGCTACAAAAAAAAAAAAAAATAGCCTATAAATACATATCTCTTTTCAACTATTTTAGTGAACTTTTTTCTATAAGCTTTTTCACCCATAAATTTCTTGATGATATTATTATTAATATAACAATTGTAGCTCACACAATTTTAAATTTTATACTAAATTTCTGAATAATATATTTTTAATTAAGGGAGAAGTCTTTTATGAGTTCTTGAATATGTATATATATTGAAACATAATTATGCATGACTTCTGTTTCTATATAAGTTTTGTATGGAATATATTTTCTTTCGAGTGATTTTGGCTTGAAATGTTTTTCGTGGGTTTTGTTCTAAAAAAATTATAACAATTCGGCTAGACTTCATATTGTGTTTTAGCAATTAATTTTTATTGTTTTTTATATTTTCAATACACATATATTGATTTTGTTATTCTCTATTTTAGAATTAATATGGCTTCAACCGATGCTTTTGCACATTATTGAAATTGAGAAAGGAGGAAAAACTCATATATATAATTTTGATTTTATCACTCAAGATGTTGATTATGTTTTACCATTTCTATGCATAATCAATGGGTACATCCTTTCATTTGTTAGAGTATATATATGGAGAGCACTTAGTTTTGATTAATAAACTCATTTGTAAAACACAAAAATACATAAACTTATTGACTTTAAATTTAACTAAAGAAGATATATATATCTAAAGTGTATCATTGAAATTGTCGTACTCTATACTTTTCTATCTTAGAATTTCAAGAAAACAAAATATCACTATGGGCGTAACTATATTCTTGTATTCGTACATGTAGTCCTCGTTCTCACGCTAACATAAATTAAAATGTATACAAATAATCAATATAAGTTTTGATACGATTTTATTCAAGATTTTTGTGTTGTTGATTACGAGTGTATTGCTAAAATTACAAATATAGCATCAATATCAAATTTACATCCATAAAATAAAAAATGACCTAAAATATCATCAATCGGGTAAATATGTACCAAATAATTGTTTTGTAGTAAAAAAATTGGTAAAATTCATATGAAGAAAGTCCAAGTTTGGGCCAAAACTAAGAAGACAAAGGGCCACATTTTTCATCAAAGGCTAAAATACACACACACAAGAACTCTCCTTTGTGATCTCAAAATTAAATATACTATACTAATAATATAATAAACTCTCTCTAAAAAAATCAAGACATTAATGATTAAACTAAAGTGCCCTATTTTCATTGGTCCAATAGTAAAAATAAATAAACAAAAGCCCTTTTTTAAGGCTCTATTTGTAATACTTTAATCCCTTTTTTTTTAATTCTTATAATCACTTGTGAATACACATCAAAAAAGCTACTTTGCCTTTTTGTTTTTTTACGAAAATAAACTAATGACAACTATTCTTTTTTGGTTAAACAATAATATAAAACAAATTAATTAATAGATATATAATTATATGTACATTTTTTTTAGTCATCCAATAGAAAATCAAGCTGTCCTCAACATTCTAATAAATTAAAATATAAACATTAACTACGTCAATATTAATATATTTCACAAAATATAATTCTTTTTAACTTTTATATAGAGAGTTGTTATTATGTATGCCATTTATCAATTTTTATTATCATGGTTGATTACAACAAAATAAATAAAATCATACATCCCTCTGATATTTGTCATACAAACATGAATTAGCTAAGTAAACTAGATATAGATCATCCACAACTAGGGTGGTTGTTCCATATCCTTTTAGAAAAATTATTCACATTTACTTCGTCCTTTTAGGAATGTGACTCGTAAGTATTGGATTTGGTCACATTAATGGTTTTGAATAAAAGGGTCTACCATATAATTAATAGGCTCTAAAGAAGGGGCACATTGGCCTAGGCCTCAACCTCTAAATTAGCTGCCGAGATGGACCATTTGCTTTAGCCACTCTTCTTTTAAAACATCTACAAGAAGCTTGTTATTTTTTAGTATGTTTGAGATGATGCAACGCTTCTTTAGATTTTTTCATTAATCAAAAACTCAATCTATCTATATCCACGGAAAGAAAGTTGAGGCTATTGCTACCTCGAGTTTATATATAAAGGTTAAAATACAATTTTGATATTTGCCTATAAAATTTTAAATGTCTAATTTTAGTTTATATATTTCAATTTTTTTTAGTTCAATCTCTGCTCTTGTTTATCGATTGTTGATGACTTGATTTATTAACATTTTTTATGCTACATTTTAGCATTTTGAAAACATTTACGTTTTCTTAAGAATTATTATTATTATTAATAAGTCAATTTTGATAATATATTAAATTTAAAATTTATAAAAGAAGAATTAGTGCGTGGATATAATATAAGTAAAAAATATTTTAACTTAATTTAGAAAAGCCAAGATGTTGATGTATTTATATAATATATATGACTTTTTTTCTCTTTTCATTTTGTATTTTTAGATTTGGTAAAATTGAGGTCTCATAACAAATTTAAATTTTGAATTATATCATCATCTCATTCATGTTTTGATTATAATACATAAAAGATCAAATCTAGAGGTGTTTGAATATCAGTATATTAGGTTGGATGATATGAATTGGATTTTGATTTGATTTGATTGATTGATTTATATTTAATTTGGAATAGAATCCTTTATATTCACTTAATGAAAACTAATCACATCACATGAAGATACCAAAAGAGAAAAAAAAAAAAAGGATTAAAAAAGTTTTACCAAATCCATCAAATATTGCAATAAGATTAGATTTTGGTATAAAATTATTATTAATTGTGTATTTGGCAAATTATTCTTCGGCTGCCAATTCCCCTTTTGTTCTCATTTGTGGTGTGGATTTAGCAAAGCTTGTAAAATATTCACCAAGTTGTGCACATTAAAAATCACCACTTGCCCTATAATTTCTCATTTTCAACACACCTAATAAATAACTACAACTGATTTAATTTAACATTTTAATAAATACAATTAATTCAGAAGCAAAATCTATTCAACTCTTTACATCTATAAAATATACAAAATTATTTTAGAGTCAATTAGTGTCTAAGTTCAACAATGTCTATAAATAATAGATATAAAATTTTATTATATTTTAGTTTATTTTGCTATACTTCCAAACAAATATAAAGTAGATTCATATATTTTGTTGGTAAATTCGTAAAGTAGTTATAAAATTTATACTATTTTTTTTGAATAAATAATTATAATTTCACTATTTTGAAATATGTTAAAACTATTATTATTAATAAATTATTTTTAAATTACTAAGTTTAATATGTCAATTTTTTTTTCTTTTTTTTAAAAAAAAGAAATTCACATAATCTTATATATTAAATAAAAACGTTAGAATTTCATTGGACTTAAAATTCAAATGCATATTTTTCAACAAATATCAAATAATAATTTTAATAGTTTTTTATCAACCAAGTAGACACAATTGGAGTCAAAATTCAAGATTGATTTACATTGCATTTGAAATCTATCATGATGAAGATTTTGAAATCTACAGGAACTTTTAAGATGTTATAAATAATGTTGCCTTAACATGTAGCTTAATTTTAACATTTATGACATGCATCTTTATGTGTTGTATAGCACAATGCTTATATTGTTCCAACCAGCCCTCCACCTATTTATTAATATTTTGTGGATTTTTCTTTCTTGAATAATAAGTGGATACATAATTCTATAGTATATTTAACAAAAACGTCAATATATTAAGAAAAAAGAAAACAATAATTTGTATAATAGTGTTGAACTCTTTGAAAATGAGTAGGGAAATTAATATATATATCAATCAATATGTCATTTGATTTTGGTTTTAAGTGTGTGTCTGTTTGTGTTTGGCGTTAAACCACGTGGGGTTGGGTTTATTCATGAGGGAAAAAAAAAGCCATTTTGTATTTGCCATTTCGTCTCCCTTGCTTTTCAAACCAGGTTGAATACAATACTATATAATGATTTTGGTCTACTTTTTTTGTATTATATCGGTATCTACCATTGATATATTTATAATAATTTTCTAATAACTTTTGAACATCGTACGAAAAGAAAAAAATTATGTGATTTAAAAGTACTTGAGAATACACTTCAATTCAGCATTTTGAAAGTGCTTTTAAAGGTAAATATTATCGAAACAAGCCAGAACACAAAAGCTAAGGGATAGAAGAATGTAAAAATTCTCCTCGTGATGGACATTTCGGGTCGAAGAGCGTGTTAGAATGTTATGAAGATGATGAACACATATAAAGAGAAATAGATGACAGATGTAACTGATAAACCTAATCCTTAGCCTCATCAACGTAAAAAAATAAACATGAAAGAAGTGAATTGCCTCATCAATGAACCAATAACACAACTTTTTCAAACAGCCAAATTCAGTGACTACCCAACAAAAGTTTTTCAACATGGGATAAAACTACAGTATCTAATTTAACCATTTGAAGAAAGTGAGATCATCAGACTCAACCAAAGCAATATAAAAAACCAACACATTTCTTACAAGTATTTCACGAGCACACTCATAACCATTCCAACATTATTATTACTATTGTGTCAAATCACATCACTGTCATAGTCAACTTCATCACAAACATCCATGCAATAACGTCAAACATTTTCACTCTCTTAAAGAAAAAAAAAAAAGAACTCCAAATATATATTGTTGTGATCAAATTAAAGCCCTTGGATTAATGAAAAAGGCTACCACAGATTCTTCAGAGTTTTGGCTACCAAATAAGAGACAAAAGGGGCAGTGAATTTAGTGGGAGCAAACACCCAAAAAGGAGACAACCACAAAACATAGAGTGCATGAGAAATTGAATTGAATGAACCAAATTTCCATATTATTAATGCCACATTATATATTGGGTGTGTGGGTTTCTCTTTGATTCTGTTACATGTAAAATAATGAGTTCAAAATAGTTGTGTATGTGTTTGTGTTTGTTCCCTTTAAAAGGTATGTATTGGAACACAACACACTTCCCATTGCCATCCAAAAATAGTTGACTTTTAGAAACCCCAAATATGAAAAGAGGTCCTACCAATACGTTTCAAGTGTTTCACAATAAGAGACACAAATAAGTGATTGCCAACTTTCTACCTTGTCTAATTTAAGTCCATATTTCTTTTTTAATTTTATGTTTGTGAATTTCACATTAACATATAACAGTAGAAGATGATATTTCTATGGTATAGTAGAAGTGTTGATATGAATTACAAACAACAAATTGTCAAAAATTAAGCATCCGTGTACTAACTTAATGCAACATCACATACGTACAAGTCCTTTGACAAGCCAACTCAAATGAATATGATAAAAATGAATAATCTGAGTAGATACGTGGACCGAACAAAAGTTGTAACTAAAAGAAAACACGAAATATAATTGATGCTAATTTAAAATGATTTACCATACTAAGTAACCATATATTAAATGAACCAAGCTAGTCCAATAAGAAGATTGAATAAAAAAGAAAGGCATGAAAGAAAAACTATATATATAGTAGCTTAGGCCGGCCTCGGGATAAGAAAATTAAAACTCTCAAACATATATTCTTTCTATTGTATATAATATATACACACTTATAATCGTATTCCAATTATAAAGGACAAAATTAGAAGGAAAACTTTAAAATCATTACTTTTCTATATGACTCTTTCTATTTTAAAATATGAATATGAAGCTCTTCTTAATTCCTTCTCAACTAAAATGTCACCAAATAAAAATGCATATGTCATATTGCTTTATTTGTGTGATATTTTTTGTAGAACAAATTTCATATATAAAGGCCATCTACATAATGCCACTTTGGTCAAAACAACATAAGAAACTTTAAACTCTAAAAACAAACGAAAAGAGAAACTCACAAAGCTATATATATTGAAGCAACAACTTTGTACATATACGATTATTACATATATATATATATATATATTATCAATCAAAAGACTAGAGATTCATAACTCACCACTTCTATATGTGAATTTGACTCAAATGAGGTTCAATATGAATAAGAAGTTAACGAATGACCTAATAAATTTGTCTTAAATCAATTGAGTTATTTTGGTGTTGTATTTATTTTAGAAGTGGTTGATAAACGAATTATGATATCTGTATGTTATTAAAAAGAAAATCATAATAATTACTCTCTCTTGAATTTCATATATTTTTTAGTACGCTAGTGGTGGATACAAAAATTTTAAATCTTACAGTTTTGTATGAAAAGGAGTGGTACGTCAATTTTCAATTAGGGTTAAGTATTATCTTTCCCGGTTTTGATTCCAAATTATATATATTCATATATTATTTTTTATGATCAAGCTATTGATCTCCTCATATATATATATACCTTAAAAGATTTAAGGTTGTTGAACCTTTTTTAGTCAAGCTAGTAATACACTTTAACAATATAATTTGAGCATGGAAGACACAAGACAAGACCAATATTATATTAGATGTTGTGTAGGATGTGAGCATTCAATATATATGTCCTATCTCTAATCATTATTTGCAACAATATGTGAAGATTGACTTCAAGTACAATGAGAAACTTTTGATAATCTAATCCTAGGTTTTGAGTTTTCTCAAGATATCTCATTATTCTTTCTACAACATTCCAGTGTTCTAAATTACTTCTGCTAGTAAACCTATAGCATAAGCTATGTTGGTCTAGTGCAGTCAGTAGCATATCTCAAACTTCCTATGATGCTCGCTTATTCAAATTGATTAACATTGTCACCAATGTTAATTTTGAACAACTTAACACTAGAATCATAGGGTGTACATGATGGTTTCCTTTCAAAGTAGTTGTGCTTTCTTTAGAATCTTTTCTATGTAATGAGATTGATCTAAGAAAATTTCATTTTTAGTTTTAGTAATTTTGATGTCTAGGATTACATTAGCTTCTCGGATTACATTAGCTTCTCTTAAGTCTTTCATGTCAAAGTTTGCACTCAGCATTTATTTTACATATTTTATGACGTGCAAGTTTGATTCAAAAATTAACATCCCATCTATGTATAAGCAAAGATAGTACATAATCTATCTTCTGTTTTATAGTAGATATATTTGTCACTCTCATTTACCTTGAATCCTTTGGACATGATTAAGTTGTCAAACTTTTTATGTCATTACTTAGGAGCTTGTTTTAGGCCATAAAGGGATTTTTCTAACTTACAAACTTTAGATTATTGACAGTGAACTATGAAACCTTCAGGTTGTTCCATATATATCTCTTCTTCTAAATCACCATTTAGGAAAACAGTCTTAACATTCATCTGATGTATTAAGAGATTGTTCAAGGTATCTATAGAAATCAACACTCTCATTTAGGTGATTCCAGTTACTGGAATCAGAGAAAGTGTTGAAGAAATCTATGTTTCCCTCTGCCTAAAACATTTTGCCCCTAGTTTAGTCTTACACTTAATTATCTACTGATCCATCAAGTTTGAGTTTCTTTCTCAAAACCCATTTACAGTCTTTTGCTTTACATCCAAAGGGTAGGTCAACTAGGTTGAGTTTTATTTGATTTCAAGAGATTCTATTTCATCGTTGATTGCTTCTTGTCATAGGTTGGCATCTACTGAGGATAAGGCTTCAGTTAGATCTTTAGGATCTTCTACATTGTACATTTCAAAGTCTTCTCCAAAGTCTTTTCCAAAGTCTTTTATTGTTCTAGGCTCTCTTTCTTCTTCTAAGTTCATGATTTAATTTCTTATCTTGTGTTTGAATCCTAACTTAAGGTAAACTACTTCAACTTAAGTCCAGACTAGTTGACTATTTAAGCTCCCATTATTTCTAGATTTAAAAGAAAATTTATCCTATAAAAAATTTATATAGTTTGATTCTATGATTACCTTATTTTCTAAGTCATAGAACCTATAAGTTTTACTCTTTTTTACGTATCCTATAAAGACACATTCATAGGCTCTACTAGCTAGTTTTCTTCTTTTAGGATTAGGTATTCTTACATAGGCTAAATGAAACACAAGTTCTAAGATAATACAAGTTTAATTTTGTGTTTTATTCTTAAGGACTTCGTATGGTGAAGTTTTACTGTTTGATTTAGGAATCCTACTAAGCATACAATTAACAATCTTGATTATTTCATCCCACCAAGATGGTGGGGTCCTAAATCAAGCAACGTAACAACTACTAACTTAGTTAGTGTTCTATTCTTCATTTTAGTTTTTCCATTCATTTCAGAAGAGTAAGGTGCAATTATTGCACTTATTATTCCTTTTGAATTATAAAACACATTCAAAGCAATTGAATCATATTCAGTTCCTCTATCACTACAAGGTCTCTTAATTCTTTTGTTAAATTGATTCTCTATTTGAGTTAAAACACTTTGAACATGTCAAAGACATCACTTTTATTCTTAAGTAGGTAAATAAAAGTTAATTAGGAACAATCATCTGTAAGTGTTATAATATACCTTTTACTATTCCTAGTTAACATGCCATCAGATTCACATAAATCATAATGAATTAACTCTAGACAGTTACCCTAATTACAGATTTATGCGAAGTCTTTGTTATCTTAGCTTGACTACAACATGCATCCCTTTTTTAAATTCATGCAAAGATAACTTAGGAATAAGATTCAACCTACTCATGTTGCTAATTAATTTTTTGTTAGCATGACAAAGTCTAGCCTGAAAAATATTAAAAGTAGACAACATGTAAGCAGAAGACATTTTCTTATTCATTTCCAAATTGCTTTTAAGCATGCCATCAGTAGTGTAACCCTATCCCACAACACAAATACATTGTTTTTATTTGAAGTAAAGAGATTTGATACTATTGTTTGTGTGAAGTCGACTTTGTTGAGGAGATATCTTAAGACCAGGTTCTTTCAAATTTGAAGAGTGTGCATAACTTTCTTAAGCACAAGCGTCTTGCCATATACAAATTTCAATTCTACTTCTCCAATGTCGGCCACTTTGGTGGTGTGATGATCCCTCAAAAGGATATTCTTGTCCTTAGCCTCATTATATTTTCTAAAAAAGCTAAGGTCGTGACAAACGTGACAAGATGCATCAGTGTCTAGCCACCAACCTTTAGACCCCCAAATCACATTTAATTATGTGATCATAGCTACTAAATCCTCTTCTACCAGGTTTGTTTATGCAGTAGGATGATTCTCGTTTCTACAATTTCTAACTATATGCACAGTTTTATTACACTTATAACAAACAATTTGTATCGTACTTTTAGACTAGGGTTTCTAGAAGTTCTTCTGTTTGTTGGATCCTCGTTTCATTTTGTTCCCTTTGGAAGTCAAATTCGGTTTTAGAACTGCGAAAGACTTCTTTTTGGAAATCGCGTTCACTTTCTCCTTTTGATCATGATTTCTTGTCTGCTTTTTTATCCTTAAACGTGTGATGAGGCTTTCCAGCGAGAACTCATTAATTTTGTGCATAAAAGTTTTTTTAAAATCCTTCCACAGTGGAGGCAATTTGTCAATAATAACCGCAACTTGAAATTGATCGTCAAGTGACATACCTTCACTGATAATTTCATGTATTATCTTCTGAATTTCATGTGATTAAGCCTCCACAGATCTATCATCAGTCATTTGAGATTGCAAGTATATGCTTACCGCATACTTCTTGGATCAAGCTTCCTCATCGTTATACTTTTTCTATAACACGTTCCATACTTCTTTTGCGGTAAACGTGGTACTGTAACAATTATACAACTCATCAGTAAGACCGTAACGACCAAACTCTTTATACTAAGTTTAGGTCTTTACACAAAAGATAAATATCAATAAACATTTTCTTGAAAAGGGAAAACTAGATTTTTTATAAAATTAATATCAATAAATGTTCGAAGACATAAAATCAACAAAAAAGAAAAAAATTAACAAAAATAATTTGAAAACGTGATCCACGGGTACTAACAATTTAAAGAAAACCATAATAAATAAGTAACGCAAATCTTTAAATTAAATGTCTAAAAAACAAAATACTGAAAACTGATAATTAGATGCGAAAGTAGAACTATGTCCTTATATGGCATGTCATGGGCCCTTCCTCTTGCTCGACAGCTTTGCAGATTCTTTACCTTTGCCTAAAATATTAAACATAGAAAAGAGCTTGTATATAAATGTACCCAGTAAGTGATCCACTACTAGTCCTGCTAGGTGTCTATTATCTTTCCATTAGGGGGCTCCATGAAGAGGTACCCAAAACTATCGTGGTCCAGAACTCACGCAATCTAGTGAACTGTAGAAATACTCTCATCTGTCGGTGAACCCGAAGGAATACCTATGATGTCGAGTTGTAAGTGATTCTGTTGAAAAACTCATAATCATGTTCATGACAGACCGGTGGTTCCGTCGAACGCACATAGTTAAATCTATAAAAGGTGGTGATCTCAAGAAACACCCATGTAGGAATAACCCTAATAGACAAAGTAACAGAACACCATACTCCATAGCATATAGCAAGATCATAAACATGACATGAATATCAATCAAAATGTCTTTAATCATGTGATTAATATATCATGCATAATCATTAGCATAAGCATATCAGTCACCATTAACGTCATCATATTATGCATTTTAGCTACCATTAATGTAAAATAATAAATACATGCAAGCTCTTAACTTCATGTTCGAAGGTCTTGTAGTAGAATCTCTTACATGAGAGATTAGCCAAACAAAATATTCCTTAGCTGATAGTAAAAGTTCTCTAATTAAATGGATCTAAAAGTTGATATTGAAACCAATTCAACCTTGATAGGAAAAATTTAGCATTTAAATCTAAGATTTTCCAACGGGACCTTCCAAAGATAATCAATCAAAATCAACTTCAATAATAACTTAATTTAGAGTCTCAATTAATTAACCTTTAATGAGTGTTAAAATTTCATAATAAAGATTCAAAACACTCACCTAAGCCACCAATCTTAACCAAAACTAGTAAGACGGCAGCAAGAGTTGTCTTAGTAAAAAAGATGAACATTTTCTTTTTAATTTAAGGATTCCAATTATCTTTCCTCATTAAATTACTTAAATGCACACAATTTTAGGCATTTGTAATCATTAATATTAATATTATTATTATTATTCTCTCACCAAAATATATAATATACATATATATTTATTTCAACATTATTCTCAATCTTAATTAAATATATCATATTTTCTCGTTCAATCAAATCAACCATCTCTCTTCAAATGGATTATTTTATTTTTCAAACAATGATGATAATTATATTTTATCATGTAATTAACTTTTCCATATTAATTACTTTTCCAATCTTCAATATAACAACCAAATAATTTAAGATAATTAATGAAAACTCTTAAAAGATTTGAGATGTTACATTTCTTTTTTCAATAATTATATTCCCAATGTATAATTATCAATTTTCCTATTAAGTAAATCCAATTCATTTTCTTTCCTTATTTACCCAATCAATGCAATCATATCAACTTCTCTCCCCAATCAATATTTAAATTTCTCTCAAATAATTAATTATCTATATCTCTTTTCCATAATAATTATATATATCATTACAAGAAAACAAACTAATCATGACGCCAAAAACGACGTCGCCAAAAGCCACGTCGGCGTTAATAAGCTTTTGGTGACATGTGCAGCAACTCGTCGCGGAACCTTCCGCGACGTACGAGAATACGTCGCAAAAAGTTTAATATTTAATTTGTTATTTCACCTTCCTGTGACGTGTGTTTCAAAGGAGACTTACGACAACGTCACGTACTACACATCGCGGAAAGTTTACTATTACATTCATTATTTTCGACTATTCCAGATGTGTACTCGAAAGACATCGTGGAAAATTGAAGTTGAAACATCATGTTTTGACTTTTCGCGACGTCTCTCTGACATATGTCGCGGAAAGGAGAAACTATAAATTCAATATTGATCTTTCTATAATGTGGTGGTGAACGACGTCGTGGAAAGTAATGTTAAAATAATAATTATTTCCACTTTTCACGACGTGTAAGGGATAGACGTTGCGAAAAATTACCACAATAAATTTGATGTCCTACTTTTCGCGACGTGGTTGTACTAAATGACTTATTTCATAATCTTTGTGTGTCCATGTTCCTGCTCTTAAAGTTGAGTGAAGGAATAGAGAGATTGAAATGTTTAGATGAGAAGTTTAAAAATTAACTAAAATTTTATATTTATATGCACTAAAAATCAAGAGATTTGTAATTTAAATCCTCTCAACTTAACTTTTACTAACTTTCAATAATTAAACCTATTTATCTTTTAGGTCTTAACGATGAACAAGAGTTGGTCTTTAATGTTTGTTTAATTTTGGTTTTTGTGTCTATAGGTACTACGACAGCATTCTCGAGTAATTTCCATGAGTACAAGTTAGTCCCTCACACGCAATCCTCAGTCGGTGACACTTCAAGTTAGTCCCTTGACTTGGATGTCACTTTAGGAGTTAAGATTTAGCGATTTTATTGTTGTTGCATTTGTAGAAAGAGTCAAAGTTGAGAGATTATTGGGTTGTTATGGGTCAGGTAGTTTGACCATAGAGTCAGTTTGAAGGGAGGAGGAGGAACTTAAACGTCACTTTAAAGGTCTCAATGTCATTGTTATCTTAGGTGGGCCATGCAAAAGTTAGTTTTTGTGTAAGAAGTTTATATTCTATCATTGTTACATTTGTACCAAGAGTTAAAGTTGTTAAATCCTTGTAACGGTGACAATTATGAACTACATACTTTGTAAATGTTATATTTTGAAACTAGATTATAGACTAGAAAGTTTTGTTTATGGCAAGAACGAACCACATTTTGGTTTTCAATAGATGTAAATGATATAGCAACACTGAATTTTGATTTTACATATGAGTGAATTCATATTAATACTGTTATACAAAATTTTCACACATATATATGGTGTGTCTGCTTTGATTTTATGAAGATTGAGGTAAATGTTGATTGAAATTCTACTAGGCACATCAACAATAAATCACTAGATATTTGTTTATTGGTGTGTATAACTCACGTATCAATTTTTATCATCAATAGAAAGTAGAAAGGTATCTGTGGGTATTATTACATTGTCTACCACGGGTTTTTCACAAATTCAATAAAATAACATGTGTTAAATCAAATTGGAAAAATGGACCAACAAAGATTATTCTTTAAAATTTAATTTGAAAACATACGCATGAGTTTTATTGTGTATCTCGTGAGTTAAATATATCTTATTGAGTGAGTATTTTTTAAATACTTTCAACACCCTCTATGTGTCTATTAGTGATAACATTCTTTTAGTTGAAATTTTTTAGACCAACGTATACATACATTTTAGTTAAGCCAAACTTTAGTTGACAATAATTTTAATTTTTTTCTATTTTTAAAACTTTTCTTATAAAAGATATTTAATAAATATCTTTTAATTATGATATCTCATGTTTAACCACATGCATATCCTAATTACCATATACATTTTTATACTTTTAAGTTTATTGGTTTAGTTTCTACTTAATTTTATCCCCTTTTGTTTTTTCTTTTATTTCCACATCTTTTGTATGAAAGCTTACATAAATGTGAGTATAAACAAAAAAAAAAAAAAAAAAAAAAACAAGCAAATGATCATTAGTAATCATTTAAATCGTAATAAAAAAGAAACCCTCACACGTACTCTTGTACTTCATTAACAAAGACGTTGTATCTTTATCTTCTTTGATCAACTTTAGACTTTTTCTCCAACCTTTTTCGTTTGTTCAACTGGTTAAAATCCTCTTGAATTTGTTTTTTAAGCCTACAAACTCAAACAAAGACAAAAAAAACATCTCATTTTCTCTAATATTTTTAGAACCAACTCGTTTTGTCTAATTTTTTAAAATTAAAATAACAATAATACTCCTTCATCTCACTTATCTAGCAAACTAAAATACAAATATATATATATATATATAAAATTAGCACATGATTTGAGTTATTTCTTCTCTCATAATTAAAGTAGGTAGTCCAAAAATGAGATATAAAAAGTGAAAAAGAGTATAGACAATTTGATCCTTAAATGCATATTGGTGTGAAAGCTAGAAAAAAGAAATCCCCATGTGAGGAGCACGTAGACAATGTCCAACCCATAACCACCATCTCTTGTGTGCTTCTTCCACACAACTCACTACTCACACACCACTACCCCATCCATCATCACATCACTTCCCACCATTCATACCAAATTACTCATTTCAACACTTTTTATTTATTATTCAATCATCTTCTTCATCAAAACTATATATCAAAATCATATCATCATATATTATTTAATTTAATTTGCTCTCATTCATTCACACACACACACATATATCTTATACTTCTCATCCTATCTATTTCTCCATTATAAAATATCAAGAACGTTGTTAGTACTTCTTAATATAATTTCCAAATGTTGTGTGTGTTTAATAATATAGGTTACTCCTATTAATCACACTACTTTAATTAACATCCTTTTAGTACTAATAATTGTATGGATGGGACCGAACGTTTGTCTCTAACTTTAAAAAGGAGGGAATGCATATCATCTATAATTGTCAAATTGTGTTTACTTTGAATGCTAGTGTAACATTTATGTAGCAGCTAGTTGTTGAGATTTTGTTCTTTAAAAGTTATATGATATATTCATACATTTTCGGATAGTTGGGAGGGTTTTTGTTGTATAGTATTAAATGGATGAAGTTAATAGTCATTACCTAATACACAAACAGTTGTATACATATATATATATTTAGAGGTATATTATAATCTAAGGTGCTATGAGCAAACTATCTTCATCTTCTTCTTTTGCTTCTACATCTTTTATTAGATGTGACAATTTTTACAACATATATATAACCAAAAAGAAAAAAACTTAAATAGACTATAGATGATTTGATGGTTATTACTGTATTTTTGTAAATATAATTTAATATTTAACATTTTCACCTATATTTTGTATCCCTTAATTAATACTTTATAAATTGCCAAATAAAAGACTTGAAACCAAACTTATAATTCAAAGTAGTGAACTTTATTTTGAACTTAGCATCAATGTGAGGATTCAAACATATAAACATTTTGTTTAGGAATAGTCTTTAACCCATTTAATTATACACATCATGTTTTTGTATGGTTCTTATAAAATTTCCATATTGTTCTTTAATAATAAAACAACATCTGATTTTAAGATCATGAGTTGATGCACGTTGAATTAAGCTTACTTTGATCATTTACTTTATAATTAAATTATTTTAACTCATTTTAAAAGATTATTAAAATGATACTTCAACTATATGGATGAAAGTTTTAAATTAGAATCTAAATTTAACTCTTTTATGTGTAAGAGGTTATGGTTAATTTACATATTTACGATCTGTGTAACAAAAAATAAAAGCTCACAAAATTGTCATAGATCTGTCTTGTTGGTTTTGAATTTTATGTTGAATGTCTGTGCATCTCCTTCATATGTTATTTCTCCTTCACACTTCTTCTTGTTCACGATTTCTTCATCCCCTCTTCCAGAATTTATTCTTTTTTTCGTCATCTCTCATCTTCAACATTGTCTACTTATTCTTTATTAGTGTATTGTTTTTCTTCTCTTCTTTCTTCTTTTTTTTTTCACTACACGATCGTACAACAAGATCTAAATGATCGTGTATAACAATATCTAAACCATTTTGGTGTATACCAAGATCATTTAGATTTGGTACAAGATTATTTACCAAGATGTAAAGTATCGTGTATGAAAATCGTTTAGATTTGGTATAAGATTGTGTACTAAGATCGCTTAGATTTGATATAGATTGTGTAGGAAGATCATTTACACATTGGAACACTCGTGTACCCCACGATAATCGCTAGTTATTTTTATTATTTCATGTTGTGGGCTTGTGAGCTTGTAAGCTTTTTTTTTTCTTTTTCAAAATTATTCTATTGGATGTAAATGTTTTTGTTCTTTGAAAAAAAATCCAAGATTATTATTAATGCATTGGTTTCAAACTTCTTAAAATATTCATTTTATTTTGACGAATAAACTTTATCTTAATTCTGAATTTCTTTTATAAGATGATAATCATTTTGGCTTAACTTTATTTTGATTTTAACAAATTTGTAACTCAAGAATAAATATTAACATGTTAATATAGGAATGTATGTTACATGTATTCAAATCATAAAGTAGAGAACAAATGGATGATCAAAGAGATTTGATGATTAGCTTATTTGTTTGATGTTGTTGCTTTTTACTTTGTTGGTAGCTTATCTAAAATGAGGTTTCTCTAGATTTGGCATTCTTAGTCTGATACATTTTTTTTTGATTGGTTCTTAAATTAGTGTAAGTATGAGATTTCTCTATTTTCAACTTAGTCGGGTTGTGGCTGATTTCTTTGTTTGATTTTTTTTTAAGAAAATCATAAAAGTAAAAAATAACCATTAAGAAACTAAACTTTGGATGCTATAAAACTTTTAAAGAAAAATAGAAAAAAATGAAATTGAAATAATATTAAAAAAGATGAAAGATGAAAGTTTAGGGTTGAAAGTAATTTGTTGTTAACAATAATAAGAAAAAAGAAAGAAAAGATTATAATTTAATATCATTTTAAATGAGAGGGAAAAGAAAGACTAAAAATGGCAAAGAATTGCATAATCAGCATTCTTCTTTTCTTCCCCATAATCGTCTGGTCTGTTAGCAGTTTTAGGAGCAAAGTACGGAATCAGAGTAAAAAGTGTGGAACCTCTACGTTCAAACCCAACCAACACACACACATACACAAACAAAACAAGTCAGGGAGATTTGTAGCAACTTCAACTTTATTTTTCCATGTCAATTCAAAATCTCCTCTCATTTTCATTTTCATTTTCATTTTCATCTTCATTTTCACATTCTGAAATATCCTAAACAGGGGAACACAAATTCATATCATTCTTCTTCTTCAACCTTCTTCTCTGGGTTTTTTACGTTTTTCACTATCTGGGTTGGTTTCAGAAGGAGGAATTTTTGTAAATTTGGGGATATTAGACAAGTAACAGGGAGAAAAGAAAACAGGGGAGGGCTCTGAGTTTGCTTTTTATTATTGGGTTTCTGTTGTTAACATCAAATCTGTGGATGAATATGCAGGAAGAATGTGGAGGAGGGAATGAAATAGAGAAAGAAGGAGAAGAATGAGCAAAGAATTGGGTTGCATTGTGAGGGCCTGGGAAATTACATTTCGAAAATCACAAACCCTTGTAAAGAAGAAGACCAAAAGCATTTTCTCAACAATGTCTGTGGCGCCAACGGATGATGAACCAGGCCCCACCGCTCAAACGTATCACGCCGAGAAGATCCTCTCCAATGGTGATTTCTATGCCGGCCGGTGGCTTAAGGATCTTCCTAATGGCCATGGAAAATATTTATGGACAGATGGGTGTATGTACGTCGGAGAATGGAGTAAAGGGAAGCCGATGGGTACCGGAAAGTTCAGCTGGCCGTCCGGTGCTACCTATGAAGGCGATTTCAAGTCGGGTTTTATGGACGGGAAAGGAACGTTCACGGGTTCTTCAGGGGATACGTATAGAGGTATTTGGGTTATGAACTTGAAACATGGGCAAGGGATTAAGAGCTTTGCTAATGGTGATTACTATGATGGAGAATGGCGACGTGGTTTGCAGAATGGGCATGGCAGGTATCAATGGCGGAATGGGAATCATTACATTGGGAAATGGAGAAATGGGAAGATCAATGGAAATGGGACAATGATTTGGAGCAATGGGAAAAGGTATGATGGGTATTGGGAAGATGGGTTTCCAAAAGGAAATGGGACGTTCAGATGGTCAGATGGGAGTTTTTATG
This sequence comes from Cucumis sativus, assembly GCF_000004075.3. NCBI lineage: Eukaryota > Viridiplantae > Streptophyta > Magnoliopsida > Cucurbitales > Cucurbitaceae > Cucumis > Cucumis sativus. Next base: position 19,384,345 of record NC_026659.2, on the reverse strand, counting down.
TTGGGATTTGGAGTAAGAATCCTAAAGAACATTCTGGAACATATTATCCATCGGGGTCTACGGATAACAATTTGGATTGGGATCCTCAGGAGGTGTTTGATGTTGATTTGAATGAATGCATGATATATCCGTGTGAAAAGGTTTCAATATATCCTTCCGATAAGGTGGTAAACCAGAGTGGATCTGAAGGGGAGTGCTTGCAGAGAGATTCAATTGATAGCCATAGTTTAGAATCTGATGTTGATGGAGCTAAGGATGGGAGTGTAAGAAATGAACTGGAAGGATCCATGGATATTCAAGTTCAAGAGTCAGATTCCAAAGGAAATGGACAACAGCAGACGAGAGTACAATTGAAGGGACAGGGTGTAACAATATCTAAAGGCCATAAGAACTATGATCTTATGCTAAATCTGCAGTTGGGAGTCAGGTATCAAATAGAATCAACTTCATTTTTGTTCTTGTGTTTCATTTCATTTCATTTTCCTTTCTTTCTGTCCTTTTCCTCATTTGGTTCTCAGTTTTGTGATTATGCTTCTAAGAGAAGCGTTGAGAATGGTCGTTTATGGTGATATGTATTATTGTTACATGTAATATGCATATCAGAGATTAGCTTTCGCACTGGCTACCTTCAAAACAGCTCTATAGTTTTCTCCAACCAACTAGTTTGAAATATGATTTTTCAGGAAACGTAAACTCAATTCAAATGATTTCCAAGTTTTGAAGTATGTAAATACTTAAGAATTGAAGAGGAAATTGTAAATTTTGCTACTCTTACCAAGCTTCAATGGGAACCTTTCAACTACCAAATTAACAACTTTGAATCTCTTTGTTTTTCATCCAAAGTTAAGTAACGAAACTTTTGACAATATTTGGTGAAAAGCTCAGTAAAGATTTCAGCGTGATGTGATTTTATTTTTGCCCCATTCCCACATTTTCTTATTCATCTGGACAGACATTCTGTTGGAAGGCCAGCTCCTGCCTCTTCATTTGACTTGAAAGCTTCAGCATTTGATCCAAAGGAAAAGATATGGACAAAATTTCCACCGGAAGGATCCAAGTATACTCCACCTCACCAATCTTGTGACTTCAAATGGAAGGATTACTGTCCTGTAGTATTCAGGTCAGTCATCAAATAGTAACATGGATTTTCTTGCTAATACCACTTGTTATATTTCTGTCCAAAGACGATTTGTATTTGTATTGTGGGTAAGTTATCTAGGAAATGGTTTTATGTAACTTCTATAGCTGTATTCTTCAAGACAGAAGGTTGTTTTCTTTTTATTCAACTGTAAGTCTATATCCACATGCCAAAAAAGTTTTATGATAACCTAAGATTGTCTGAGGTTGCCATCATTGGTAACGTAATTGAAGAACAATGCTCAAAACTCCCATATTGATCAAATAACTTTTCTTTGTAGAAAACAAACATACATACATGTTCCACTTCACTATTACAAATGGAATGAAATAGTGCAGAGCCTCACGGATCATTATATCCATATTTAGGACTCTAAGGAAGTTGTTCAACGTGGATCCAGCGGATTACATGATATCGATATGTGGGAATGATGCCCTACGGGAACTTTCCTCACCTGGAAAAAGTGGAAGCTTCTTTTACTTAACCCATGATGATCGCTACATGATAAAAACCATGAGAAAGGCTGAAGTTAAAGTGAGTTTTCCTAGTCCTTGCTTCTGCTGCACCTCAAATTTAAAGTTGAATTCTGTAAGAACAAACAGTATAGTTTCCCATGCTCTTCCTCATAGTGTTTCCCTGAATTTTTTTTTCCTTTGACATATTTTCATTCAAATTTTGTTTGATTCATCTTTCTGCTTCCTGTGAAGTAAAAGACATGTTATGCTATACATCTTACATGTTTCTTGAATCAAAAGCTGTACTACAATTTCCCTTTCGTAATTTACCAATGCAACTTGCAACAAATTCCAGGTTCTCATACGGATGCTGCCAGCCTACTATAAGCACGTTCAAGGCTTCAAAAACACTTTGGTTACCAAATTCTATGGTCTTCATTGTGTGAAGTTAACAGGCACTACCCAGAAAAAGGTAATGACGGAAATATTGTAAGAACAAATTTGAAGCTTAAGTTTCTTCCAATTGACAGTCCTGGAAACACAGGTGCGGTTTGTCATTATGGGGAATCTGTTTTGTTCGGAGCATGCAATTCACAAACGATTCGACTTGAAAGGTTCCTCCCTTGGTCGTACAACTGATAAGCCTGAGTCAGAAATCGATGCAACAACAACCCTTAAAGATCTCGATTTAAATTATATATTTCGGTTGCAAAAGATTTGGTTTGACGAATTTTGCAGGTAAATCCCTTGGTACAATCTCGCCACTTGAATCTACTTTGTTTGGAAATCATTAAAATTGGCATTAATGGGTTGTCGTGTAGTTTATAACCATACAATTAACAGATACACCGTGATTTTTCTGGCTATAGATTATAATATCATGTCACGACTCACAATGAGTTAAAACAGTTTTATGTTTCATTTTCTTTAACTGGTACGGGTTCTTGTTTCATCTATACTTGTAGCCTCTAGGGTGCTTCCAATACACAGCTGTGACAAACTTTCCTTCTTTCCTCCCCGAATTATAAGTTTGGAATTGTCATGTATGCAGGCAGGTCGACAAGGATTGTGACTTTCTTGAACAGGAGAGAATTATGGATTATAGTATGTTGGTGGGTCTTCATTTTCGAGAAACTTCGCAGAGGGAACGAGGCATGCCTAATGGTCATCATTCTGGAAATTGTACTCCCATTGGTTAGTTTTTGTCATACAATTATTTGTCTTTCCGTAGCTCAAGTCATTCATTGTCACCTAATGATTATGCCAATCTCTCTTTTGGACTCATTTTCTCAGGAAATGGTAACCATTACGGTGAGCCACATTCATGCTTAACCAGAATGGACTCTTCAAGGTATGTACGACTTTCAAAATTGTTAAGTATTCGGAAATTAGTTATGGAAATAGATCTTAATTCTTGACAAAACATTCCATAAAACCCAGTGATAGTATGTTCAACTCAGCTGGTTCTCAACTTGTATAGAAGTTTCAAGAGTAGGTGATCAGAAACTTTGTTCAAATTTTCCTTTAAAAGCTACAAACCAACTAACTTGTATCGTATACTTTGTTATATCAATTGAAATCAGTAATCACACATTTGTGATTTTGAGTGGAAGAACAACCTTGTGAACATAAAAGAAACTCTTAAAAAGTAGTGTAATTGTATGTCATGATGTTTTATTTGTGCAATCTATGATTTATTAAACAGGTGGGCTTCCACAAGTTTGGGCATTAACATGGAAGCAAAGGTTGAAAAGACTATGAGAAGAAGTGATTGGGAAGGTCAGCTGATTGGAGAACCCACAGGAGAGAGATATGATGTTGTACTTTTCTTTGGAATAATTGACATACTACAAGACTATGACATTAGCAAGAAGCTTGAACATGCATACAAATCAATGCAATATGATCCAACTTCGATCTCTGCCGTCGATCCTAAGCAATACTCGAAAAGGTTTCGTGATTTTGTCTTCAAAGTTTTCGTAGAAGACACTTGAAAGCAAAGCATGCCGATTTTGGCTATACTCTTCGACTTAAAGCAGATGACAGCCAGTGCAATGGGATTTCCAGCAGGGATGGGGGCTCTACATTGCCAGGTTTTTGCTTGTCAATTAGACATTTTCAAACCAAGTTTGATACATTCTTTTTTTAAAAAAAAAATTATAGTCATATAAGTATTAATTGTTTTAGTTTTAAGTTGTAGATTAAAGTTACAGACAGAAAACTCCTACCTACAATTTGTAAATTTGTATACGAAGGATAAGGATCAATATATATATAATGATCGAAACCATTCTTTATTAGTCTCTTCTCTTGTCATTATTTTCAATGAAAAATTTTATTTTCTTTTAAAAAATAATAATAGTAGAACAATTCTTGTAAAACCAATTAAAAGAAAGAAAATAAGATAAAGTGTTTTTTGTTATCTTGTTGCTCCAGTCAAATAAAATGCCACAAAACAAACACAATTTACATTTTTTTTTTCTTTTTTAACTCAACAAACTTTAGTTGAGGGATTCTCAAAATCACTGTGGCTCAAACCAGCATTAAATGGTTATTATCACTCTCAAGATTAGAAGTTTGATCTTCAATCCCATTATTTGTAATGCAAAAATAAAATAACATTCTTTTAACCTTACAATTGGCAATTGAACTTTCAAATTGTAATAGCTTACACTTGATGATGCACAATTAAATTTGGATTAATATACTATCAACTGTACTCTTTATGACTCTGCAAACAAAATTATAATAAATACAAAAGAGAAATAATGGGGAAAAACACAGTATTAGCTAAAGCTATAGTACATATATTTACAGCCTACAGGAACATTTTTACATTAATATTTAGTGGAATAGTGTAGTAAGGACCAAATTCCCTCAAATGCCAAATTAAAGTACAGCATCTGATCCTATAGCTACCATTCCTATTCGTTATAAACCATACATGCTGTATCCAGTTAACTATTCCATACAATGGATCACATTTGGCTACCACCACCTATCTTGTAAACCGAGGTTTACTCTGCCTGGCATAACATAATGTAATGAGTTGATTACCAAGGTTCAGAGTTCTTACCGATGAACTTTCGAGAAAATGAGGGTCTGCTCCAACCATCTTCCATCATAATAAGTGCAAGGCGTTTCATCAAGTTATCCACAGCTTCTTCTTCCTGGCTACTTAACTTGCTGGTTGGACTTGAGGAACCCTGCAGTGGTTGGCTAATGAGATCAGTTCACTGAAGGCTGGTCAATTTCTAAGTTTAAAGAAGGAGAATGTACACTTTTTCCCTTTTTCTTTTCTTTTCATTTTATAGATAGAACGTACCTTTGTTTCCTGATACAACTTCAAATACTCCAGAGATTGCTCATAAAAACCACAATGGTAGAGAAGGATGCTATAATCTCTCAATTCCTTCGAATCAACATCAAGGAGGATAAGCCGTTCACATGCTGCAAGAAAAATAATAAGCTTAAGGAATAAGATTAAGATTGAGTAAACGTCGAAGTAATGAAATTATTTCCTTAAGGAGAAAAAAGGAATACTTGGTATAAATGTGAACAATAGAAAATTGAAAAGAAAAGAACTGTTCGAGCTTGTAGAATGATAGTTCTCGAATTGTGAATTTACTTGCCAAGGAGTTTCGAGAGCTCCTCTCTCTTCTCAATCCCCATGGAGCTACATAATGAAATATTACCCAAAAAGATTTATAAAAAAAAAAAAAAAAACAATCTACTATCCTCAGACTCTTAAAAGGCTGATCTCAACTTACAAAATTCCTATGGGCCCATAAAATGTATCACACCTCACACAATTTACATTCACGTAACAGAAATACATCGTTCACTCTCTCCATCTCATTCTACCCATTTTTTCCTGTAGCCATTTTTTCTTCTTCCTCCGAGTATAAACCTTAGTCAACAGGGGCCTATTGAGCTTGTAGAAAATCCATGTGCAAAGTTTGAGGTCTAATTGGGGTTCAGATTGAGGCTTGAACTGAGATTTAACAGACTAAAAGTTTAGCCTGGTAAGGTTGATTCGGGACTCCAATCAGTAGTTTCATTCCTTGAAAAAAATCCAGTTAGAAAGGAAAACAGAGCTGGGACCCATTTAATATGCTTAACTAGTTTCTTCTCCATTTGCTTGTTTTTTTTTCTGGTTTGCATCCTACGCTAGAAGTTACATAACAGGAAAATGAAATGGGAGCCTAGCAAGCTTTAAATACTAGGAAGCAGGATGGGTTTCCTCAGTTTCTCCCCAGCAAAACTTAAATACTACATCAGTTTGCTAAGTATCTGAAAATCAATATAAATCCTGGTCTTTTGGATAGTCAAGTAGTGAAGAGGGTTTCAAAGTATTCAGAAGGCCATTGGGTCAAGGTTTTATTAATAGATAGACTGTGGTCTAACAAGCTCGAAGAAAAAGAACTTTACATTACCAGATAATGCACGCCTCATATCTCCATAACGCACACTGGTCCAAACTCCACGTTCTAGCCTGTGTTGAGCGGCCTTGGCAGATGCAAGCTGAAAGCCACTGGAAAAGAGGCAAAAGTGGACAAAAACAGAGATATTAATGCACATATCTACGTGCACTAACTGGAAGAGGGGGAGATGGAGTAAAGAGTAATAGATGGTGAATTTGGTAATACAAGGCAATCTGATGTAAGTATAAATTACTTCTCAGTTCTCTCAAAGTAGGCTATGCTGCAGATTTAAATAGTTGAAATACCTTTCCTCAAATGCATCGGAACTATCACTACAGTTGGCAGCATCGGCTGCCCTTAAGAACAAACTTCTGGATTGATTTTGTTGAAATGGCCAAAAAGATTCCTTTAAATTGGTTAGAATCTGTATTAATGTACACACAAAAGGAATAAATCAGAGCTTATCTAAAAAAAAAAAGACTTGATTTCAGGAAAGAATAGAGAAAGGTAACAAACAAGACAGCTCAATAAAAAGGAATGCCAAACTCTAAATTAGTTATACAAAAACATAGTTCAATCCAAAAGAATAAAGCCTAATAGAAACGCCAAAAGTCTAATTAACAGACATCCAAAGAGAACCATTAACCTAAGAAAAAGACCACACGTCCTCCTGAGATCTTATGGTTCAATTCAATGCCACTAAAGCTCTCCTCTCTGAAATTTTGTTTGAGAAAAATCAATGAATTTTTAACGAGAGTTTTCTTGGTTAGATCAATTCGGCTCATTTGAAGGTTTCCTTTTGGTGTACTCTTTCCAAACTCTTACCTATCCTATTTGAGGGCCTCTTCTTCTTGGTGCACACTTTCCAAACTATTATGGAATTTTAACTGTGTAGCTGGAGTGGAAGTTGTTGACAAGTTTGAAAAAGATTCTTTTCTAGTGATTTGATCAACCCTGCACTTTCTTCCCAAACTAATGGTTTATTTTAAAAACTCAGATTTCTATGTCTTTAAAAGTTGCTTTGATTATATTGGCCCCTAATATTCTAGAACTTTTTTCCATCTCATGCTCAGAAATAAATGAGGATCCATTAATCGTACCATCTTTGTAGGAAGCCTAGGAGCTCCAAAAACTAAAGTTGTAACTAACGTCATCAGCCAAATCTTGCTACTAGTGGGTGAGTATAAGAAACTTCCATTTATTAATGAGAGAATCTTTATCTATCAGGGCAGGGAAGGTTCCTTTTCTGATGATTCATTGTTGATCTTCAAAATCATTTCTTGTTTAATGATTTAGTCGTTAACAAATCTAAGAGTACGGTTATTAGTATTAGCTGCGATTTCTTAAACCTCAGCTCTTTCAACAGGCTTGAAAATGTTAATTTATTTATTTTTTAGACAAAGAAAACCAACTTTTCAACAACGAATTAAAATAGTTAGAGTTGTTTTTCAGTTCGAATTGGTCAGAAAGAAATAAAATGGCATCTTCAACACTCCTCAATTTTTCATAAGTCGTGGCTTTCCTTATAAAAAAGAATCACTCTTAGTGTAAGCTTTACTCAACGTCTCTTATTATAGTCTCAATGGTTTATTAACTAACTGCTTTTTAAATAAAAATCTTTAATAGGACCAATAGCAATTACCTCCACCAAGAGAGTTTGAGTTGTCATTATGTGTGGTTGATCAGATTCCTTGCTTTTCAGTTTATGATAGCCCATGGGAAGGCTATAATCATCATGCGGGTGATATATCTCTACATCAAAATCTAGAAGACTCCATAAACGAAGCATTTTCAGGATCTCTGAGTATATGAGTGAAAGTAATGCAGCTGACCCTGTACGATGGGTCAAGACCTGTCAACATGAAATAAAATATTGCTAACAATTCAACTCCATTAAAATAAAATAAGAACAAAATAATCAAAATACAAGAAAAGAGGGCAGAATCTTCTACCGTGTGAAGATATAGAGCTCGTGGTTCTGATTGAGCTTTAGAACCGGTTCTTCTAAAACCCTAAAATGTGAAGTGTGCCATGGGCAAAAATAGGAAAAGCATTGAGATCCATATGGATTCAACAGTAAATCAAATAATTCAAATTATAAAGCAAATGTACACTTTTGGTTGAATTTTAAAATATTACCTTCATGACGTACATATACCTCTCTATACTTTCCAAAAATATTTCAGGGGATGAATTGAATGAAGATTTGTAGTGAGTACAATAGCCCATGGAAAGATCACTTAGTCTATGAATAAATGCATCAACGGGAAGAGGAACAGATGAATGAGATACCAAAGAATCATCCTCTGCTGCAATATAAAGAGCAGCTTTCGCCAAATCAACACGTCTATTAATGCTAATACTTGTATCCCTCTCAATCTTAGATAAATAGTGAATCTGACTCAAGAAACCCTTCCTAGCTTCCTGCATAGTCCTTGAGTATCAAAATAAAATTTATCTAGCTATTTTGAGCATAGTTCAACAGGTTAAGATATTATTTCTTTAGACAAAAGTTTAGACGTTTGAATCTCCACCCCACATATTGTTCATCTTAACGAAGGAACAAAAAGAGAGATTTATTTGACAAATGACACCTTTTTTTTTTAAGGAATAGAACCTTTCTTTGATTTTTGAAAACCATGATATCCAGGGCATTGTCAAAGCATGAACTAAGAGCACAAATGTCAAACTACCAAATTTTAACATTAAGTACAACAATAAATACACAAGTGTTCAAGAATTTTTCAATTTAAAGTCAATAAATTTAACAAAATAGAAATGAAGTGTTCTGGTCCATGAATAAGCTAAGTACATATAAATGCTTTACGCTAATCAGTGTTGAATAGCTTGACTCAACATTGTACCTTATAAGAACCTAAAGAGCAAAGGAAACTAAATATTACCTAATTAGAGCCAAACTGTAGAATGTCTTATCACATGTGCTCAGTAGATCAAATAGTTGCTTGTTTATATTTTTCTTTTTCAAAATCAGAGCACTGATGTTAAATTTGTGGATCACTAAGATTTTTCTTCATTCAATGGGTGCACTTCTACTAGACATACATACTACAATGCTACATAAGGAGAAATCACCAAGCTCTACCCTTATCAATAGATATATAAACAAAAGTAGAGGTTAGAATAAGGAATTCGGCATTAAAATTCATGCTTAAAATTTGGTCCCTGAGGTAGTTCTTATCTTTGTAAATTCAGTTTGCATCTTCAATTACCCCACTCATAATTTCTCTTAAAATACACATCCCATTTTCGGAAAGAAAAAAAAAAAAAAAAGAGTTTTGATCAAAAGGAATGTTATTAAGCTGATGGGGAAGGTGAATTGAATAATATATCATCAAACAAATGTCGAACACATTGAAGTTTATAGACTTAAGGACCAACTAAGGGATGTGAATCCGATCAAAAAGCAATTTATATGAAAAGGCAGTGGTGGTAACAAATGTTTTAAAAGAGTGAAGTACCTTGGCAAAGGTGGAGTCAATTCCAGAAGAATCCAAGGCATGATGGAGAAGAAAGTTGAAATGGTTGGAAGAATTGGGGTGTTGAAGAAACCCACCAGAACAAAACACTCGGAAAGAGGGGGGAGTGGAATGGGAGGAAAATGAATTGAATTTGAAGGACTTAGAAGAAGAAGAAGAAGAAGAAGAAGAAGAAGAAGAAGTTAGCCTTGGAAAGCATAAGGAAGCGGAAGCAGAAGTGAAGGAAGCCATAGCCCAGTTGAAATCCAAAAAGACTGAGGAAGAAATGGAGTTGAAGATGGAAATGAATTAAATATCTAACGCACATTCCACATGGAACGACTAATCTATACTTTAAAATTTTAAACAATTTGTAGTCTACCAAAAAAACAGAAAACAAATAAATAAAAAGATATTTATATTTGAACACATGAAAGTTAAGTATATATAAATGTAAGGTAAAGGTCAATGTTTATGAAATTAATGAAATCAAATATTCGTCTATTGAGATAGTGATGTAAGATCTATGCTTCCAATTTCATTTTTTATTTACTAAAACAAAATGTAATCAAATTCTAAAATTGATTTTTTTTTTTTTTTTCTGGAATTTCCATGAAATACTTCGTCGTGGCAAAGACTGTTTTTTTAGAGTTTTGTAGGAAACTATTTATAAGGTTTTATAAAAAGCATTAAAATTGAATTCTATTATTTTTTTCTAAACCATATGAATTTGCAATTTAACCAAAACGATTTTAATCAAGTGTCGGTAGTGCTACTGCTAGCATTCAAACTTGAATAATTCAAATTAATTATCAAAGGATAAAATATTCATGAACTATGACATTTTCCTCTAAAAAATTAATAGGGAGAGGAGAGAGAAATTACTCATTAATTAATTTATCAAAACTATTTTTAAATATATCAAAATATCAAAATAATAGTTTTAAAATAATTATTAAAAAAAACTCATTGAAAAAAATTCTCTTCTATTTTTTTTTCTTTTTTTTCCTTTTTGTGAATTGTCCATGAATTTTAGGAGAAGAGAATCTTCCTTTATCTACAGGTTTATATCTATATCTCAAATCTTCATATTATGAAAGAAACAAACTAAAGGAAATTGTGATAAATAAAATTTTAAAAGACAAAAGAAAAAAGTTTATAAAACGAAGTCTTAAGAAAAACCTTAGTTCAACTCAATATGAAAAGATTGATCCCTTTTGTTCTAAAAAAAACACTAAATTAAAGACCATACAAATATTTTTAATGCTTTATTGCAGTTCTCCATCTATCAATGAGACTACAATTTAATCATCCCATATTTTGCAAACACTATTGAACATTTGTCATTTTAATTTATATACATGTCTAAATAATAATAGTAATTTTAAGATCCGATGCACTTCCGTTCTCATCCTGATTTCCACTAGGACTTTTAGTCTTGCTTATGATTTGCCTAAAATCTCCCAAACTTCACTTTCTATAGCTAAATGTTCCTATTTTTCTTATGCTAATGATTTTCTTGAAAACTAACTCATCTTTCTATAACATCCAAAAAGAACTTGTAGCATCTACGGAAAATTTTAACCATTTTACATCTAGCAGAGAAAGTTTATCCAACTTGTAGAAGACCAAACTGAAAATTTTAAATCATTAAGTTCAAAGTAAACTAAGAACAGTACTAAAATGGTGGTTTAACCTTTGCTTTGTCATTCAATCATTAAAACTAAGGGGGAAAAACCAAATTGTATAGATATTGGTCGGTGCATCCATTTCAAAATCACTCTAACTATTGAAATTGAACAGAAAAATCTTGTTTTGAGGCTATGTACATCAAATCAAGTGGGGCTTCCACTATCAATACAGATGGCAACTGTTGTTGGGAGTCGGAATCATTGAATCTTCAACATACACAAACAACCTTTTCATAGGAGGCAAGGTTTGCAACAACCAGCAAGTATAGCAAGTACAATAGTTGTGTCGTTTTCAATTGCTAAGTCAAATTCTTAAGGCTTTAGGAGAAGTTGGGATTGGGAGAGCCTAAGAGAATTAGTAATGAACTGACCTTTTTTTGTAGAACAAGATGATAAAAAGACAGCCTAATCAACTTCTAATGCAACAGAACAAGTCAAACACCAATGAACAGAGAACTGCTTTTTATATATATGGGGAAAGAAGACCTGAAGCTTGCTAAAAAGCTGGAAATTTCTTGCTCTTGTTGACACCACACGTGCAAAACCATCTGCCTCCTATGTACAATAAAAATAGCAGACAGTGTGATCATTTGTTTTACCTCTGGTATTATAGAAGAGGAGTTGTGAGCTATTCAAAAGCCAAGATACCATCACTATTGTTGACTGCCATTTTGAGCTTCTTCTGGAATCGGAGTCAGCTCTCCACCTATGCTCTTATTCTCGTTTTCCTCAGATGCGGGGTTACGGTCTCGGTTTCTATTTGGACGAGGTTTCCTAAAGTACTTGGCGACAAACATTTCAGCCAGGTCAGGATACTTTCCTTTGATGAAATTATCAAGGCATTTACGATATGAAAAATCCTCTTTATGGCCGTCGGTTGTCACAACATAAAAACACCTGCTTTCCTGAAAACTGCTGTGCCGACTAACCTGCCAAGTTCAAACACAAACAATGTAAGATATCCTGAAATGTCCATCAAATCGTAAAAAATGGTAGGAGGGTCTGTAACAAATCAAGACTAAGGTGCAATCAACTTCCAAATAAATCCACCGGCGTCAGCATTCAGTTGCCAAATTAAAGACTAAGGTATGGAAGTACAGCTTGAGTCATCACTCAGCAAGGATGAAAAGGATTTAGCGTCATCTAGAAGTTTATTATTATTATCAGGAGCATTTTCAAATATAGCAACATGAACCATCTTATATATTTTGTAAATACTTTAACAGTTTTGCCATTTGCATTAGTTCCCCCTTATTATTATTACTCTTGTTATTATTGTTGTCGCATAGAAACTTCACTTTGGAGAAAAAGTGAAAGGATACGAAAAAGGGCCAAAAACCAAACCTAATGAGTTAACAATATAAAAAAGAGCACTGATCCAAAAATATAAGACCAAGATAATAATTAAAAAAAAATTCAACATGGCCATCCAAAAAGAAGGGAACTTTGGTAGGTTCATCCATTATCTCAAAAAGGCGAAGATGGGTGGAATAAAACCAAACATACCGTATGAGGAAGAGCAACTTTATGTCAATCCATTTTGGCCAATCTTCCGACATACAATATGTCTTTGTTTGCATTGCCGGACAATGTAGTCTCCCCCTTGGGGAGATTATAAGGAATTTTTTTCTGGGGAGGGCATTCGGGAAGCAAAATCAACCACTTAGTTAAATGGGCTAAAGTTATTCGGCCTCAACTTGATGGAGGGTTATGTTTGGGAGGCCTGCAAAATTTAGAATTTGGCTCTCCTAGCCAAGTGGGGTTGGAAATTTATTCGAAGCATTCATAGAAAGAACCATTTAATTGGCACACGGTTGGTAATTCTGGTCATAGCCTAAAGAGCCCTTGGGCTTGGATTAGTATTTCAATTGTTTGGAGGAAGGTGGAGTCCTTTGCCTCTTTCAAACTTGGTAGTGGCTCTAGAATTGCTTTCTGGACAAATGGGTGGATTGATAATCTTCCCCTTTGCACTCAATACCCACAATTATTCAGAATCAGGATTGCACTTCTACCAAATGGATCCATTGCAGCACATTGGGATAACTAGATATCCTCCTAATCCATAAGTTTTAGAAAGCTTCTTAAAAGATAACGAGATTCTGGATTTTCAAAATTTGATGGCTCAACTGTCAATTAAAAGTGTCTCGGACAATCTTGTTAGAAGGCTATGGTCTTTTGAAGCCTCTGGTAATTTCTCGGTCAAATCTCTCACAACACACCTCTCAGGTTCATCTCCATTGAATAGAGACCTCTACAAAGCCTTGAGGAAATCTAAACCCGAGGAGAGTAAACATCCTTATATGGGTTATGATTTTTGGACTCCTAAACTGCTCCTTCAGTAATGCAAAGAAAGTTACCAAACAGTTGCCTTTCATCCTCAATATGCCCACTGTGCAAGCAAGAAGGAGAAGATTTGCCGCATCAGTTCTTTACTTGTTCCTACTCTGCAAATTGTTGGTCAAAATTCTTAAACTTTTTAAGTTGTTTGGGTCTTTGGAGAATCTTTTAGCCTAAATGTAAAGCAAGTTTTGTTGCTGTCCATAGTAAAGAAAGGACTAATCTGAAGCTGCGTTTGCAGAAATTTGGTTTGAACAAAACCAAAGAATCTTTCATGATAAGGTGATGCATTGGTTGAACCGCTTTGAGATGGCTAATAGAAACGCTGCAGCTTGGTGTGCTTTACACAAAGATTTTGAAGCATTCTCCATCCAAGAAATCATGCTTAATTGGCAGGCCCTCATTTTTCCAGACCATTAGTAGCAACCTTCTTCATGGCTCACGTCTATTGCAGCTATCACTGAAAGAGTTTTGTCTTTACTTTTTCAGACTTTTCACTCCTCATTCGTGGTGCTTTTTCTTGTTGCTTAGTGGTGTCAATTTACTTGGGATGTTCGAGTGCACCTGCCGATCCTGTGGTTTCTTTTCGTTTTGCTCTTTATACAAACATTTTGTACACTGAGCTTCATTACTATCGATAAAGAGGCCAATTTCCTTTTCAAAAAAAAAAAAACAAAGAACAATCTTTTATGACGACTATGACTACAATGGTGGAATCCGAATCAGGAACTCCACCCAGAGGAAGTTGGCCTTAAAGATGCTTAGAAATATTAACTACAAAGGATATCCTTTCACCTTGCAATCAAAAAGCTTTAAACAACAGACAAAAAAGAGAGACTTGGCAAAGAGAGTAAATAAACAAAAGGAAAAGCTTCAAGGTACCAACTGTCATTAGTTTTACAGCTCAGATTTTTTTCACATGAAAACAAAAATGGAAAAAAAGGAGAAAATCTAATAAACTTAAGAAAGTAATAACAGTAAGAGAAATTTACCATGAAGTGGTCAATTCCAGCGCCCATTTTTGCAGCTTTGTCAGGATGGAAGTTGAATACACTTTGAAGTACAAAGGATTGATCTTCAGCAGATAGAGGATCCCCATCATTGTACCTTCGCACAAAAAAAATCTTGGATGAAAATTTAAATAGAATAATAATGTTCAAGAAACAGTGTCAATGTTAACAAAAGGATGAAAAAAAGAAACACCAAATTTGTTTTACACACAAGATAAGTAAATCGAGAACACGAATCTAAAAACATTAGCAGACTTCATGAGCAAGTGTACAAACAAAAACCGTTCATCAGAAAATCCCCTTAATCTTATTTCTAATTAAATACTAAGGTCTTGCCTCGGTCCTATCATTTTCTCTAGCCACTGCAATCAATCTAAGAACATTTTCATTAATAAGCAGATCCATGCTTTACGTCTACTATTTATAATCAAATAAAATTACTAAAAGCAACCAATGTGCCTTCTGGGAGCAAAGAGGTAAACATAAATCACCATGTTAAGTGAAAGCATCAAGAGAGAATATGTACCCAGATTGATGCATAACTTTTCTGATAGATTGCATTATGGGTTCAATATCTGCAAGAATATCTTGTTCTTCAGAGGTAAACATATCCAACCGTTGTCCAGATGCAGTATATAATGCACGTAAATTAGCATCATCATTCGACATTCCAGGAGATTTCGGAGGACGGTTCTTCCTATTTTTCCACTCCCCAGCATTTCCGCCCCAACCTTTTGACCCTTGGTTCTTCTTATCCCATCCATGTGAACTCGTCTGTTCGCTCGACTCTTTATTCGAACCCCAACCATGAGAAACTTCTGGTGATTTTTGTTGTTCCCAACCTAATGAAGTTTCTGGAGGTTTCAGTTGACTAAACTGTGTACTTGAATCATCCTGAGATTCCCGACTACATTCTTCAGATGCCCTCTGGGGTTGCCCCCATGAACCCAGTGAGTCATTTTGGGATCCCCAACTTTGTGAAGCCTCCAAAGATTTCTGTTTGTCCCATGGCTTATCCGTCTTCTCCTGAGAGTCCCAGCCTCGTGTATCAGAAGATTTTTGCTCATTGGTAACTTGATCAAACCCATGATCTGATCCCTCATTTGACTCAATTTGGGAGCCCCAGCCACTTAGATTTGATTCATTGTTAGCAAGTGAAGGTTTTATAACATCCCGTGATTTCTGCTGCCCCCAGGCATCGTTGCCAAACCCCTGGGAAGCCTCTGGTGATTTCTGTCGATCCCAAGAATGATTGACAACTGAATCACTATGGTCCACGGCTTTGGATGGAAAGCTATCCTTGGAGTCACCAACAGTTGGAGAACCCCAACTAGATGTCTGATGGCTCTCCAACTTTTGGGTGGCCTTCCTATCCCATCTATCAGAAACCTTCTCTCGGTCCATTGATGCCTGGCCATCATTCCATCCTGCTTCAGATTGATGATCACCTCCAGAATTCTTTGTCCAACCCCCTGTAGAACCCCAACCGTTGGTTTTGGAAGAAACTTCTTGCACTTGAACCTGGAATGATTCAGCTTTATCCTTCACCTGACTAGACCAATTATCTTCCGTTTTAGAAGTTCCTCTTGACCAAGCCTTATCTTCCCATCCACCAGATTTAGAGGCCATCTCAGCCTTTTTATGGAAGGCATCTTGTGTTTCAGCTTTATCCTTCTGCAAACCAGACCACTGACTTGATTTTTTAGGCGCTGTTTCACGTTTAAAGCTATCATCTTTTGTTTTTGTCCCCCACGTAGATGCAGAATCCCAACCTCCAGATTTTGGAGTCTTCTCCATGGAAGTAAAGGAATCTCGTTCAACTTCTTTTGTACTACAGTTTGACCAGTCATTGTCGTTTGAACTATTAGTAGCTTTATTTCCCCAACTTGACGTAGTATCCCAAGCAGAGTTTGAAGTATTCTCTTGGGCATTTGTAACAGTCACATCAGGTTCAGCTTTTCTCCCCCAACCAGACCAGTCATTGCCATCAGACGAGTTAGTAGCTTTCCCATTTTCATTACTTTCCCACTGCCCACCACCAGTGGAAACTGCCCCAAGTGATGGAGCCTTCTCCCACTTTGATTCTCCAGGATAATTATCCAAACAGTGTTCAAATTCAGCACTGTCTTCAAAAACTGGCTTCTCAGAAGTAGAGAAAGGCTCTGGAGACAAAGTCAACTCACCGTATTCATCTTCTACCATTATATCCTCAATCTCTTCACCTAGGCATGCAGACGTTGGCTCTTCTGATTTACCACTTCTCACCATGTGTAAAAAGTTATAAACATCCACAACATCATCTTGTTTGCATCCTAACTAGAAAAGGGAAAAAAGGGTGCGTGAATGAGTACATAAAAAAGATCTTTGAAGGAATAACAACAATAATTATAATGATAATAATAATTTATCGGTACCTCTTTTTGGTCCCAGAGGATGTCAAACCTTGATCCTGTACCGACAGCAACGTGTTTACCCCAAGAACAGGAAGCCACTATGCTTGATAAAGAATCCTTGTGACATTTCTCAGCAGCTTTCTCAAAACATTTTCTTGGCGTCTATAAATCCATAGATCAAAGATTATATGACCGGCAGTGTATCAACCATTAAGGAAAAAAAGGAAAAAAAAGTTAAATTTCATATAGAGAGACAGAACAAGAGAATGAAAGGGACTTACAAACAAAGTGGCTTCTGTAAATGGTACTTGGATATTCAGTGCCCGAGATAATGCTTTATATCCACCTGAATTGAAGCCAATCATATTTCCCGTGCATGTCATACTGTTCGCCAGCAAAATGAGATGATCTCCAAGAACTCCTTTTGAAACCATTGACACTGACTTTGAAAGCCGCTGCATGTATACCAGCTTATATATCATTTTCCTTGACATTAGTTACCTACTTATTATCAAGTCACCTACAATGCAGGTACTTACCATTCTTTGGAATTTTTAGCTAGAACGAAACAATAACCATAGTGAAAAATGATGTTCCTTTTGGTTTGCATTTGATTTCCTTTTCTGGACTACTCCAATCATAGGTCATATTTGGTTGTATTTGTTTTAATTCAAACTCTTTTCATTTCATCAAAGGATGAAATACCATGTTTCCTTTTCATATATATACATATATAGAACATGTGAAATGTGAGATACCTATCTTCTTAAATTCGTTATCAATAAAACAAACGTCCAAGGAAATGTGAAATGGGAGACATCAATCAAGTTAACTTTCAATCCTTTGATGAAATGATGTGAAATGTGAAACAAACATAATTTGCTAATCCTGTGAAATGTGAAATTTCAATCAAGTTTACTTTCCTAGAACATGTGAAATGTGAGATATCTATCTTCTTAAATTTGTTATCAATAAAACAAACGTCCTAGGAAAGTAACTTAATTGTACTAGAGTAGAACTAAGAAATGTGTTCCCCCTTGGAGAAAGTTTCATCGAGCTGATCCAGAAATTACACAACAGAAAAAGGTTTTAATTGAAGTACTTTACTGGGACAAACAGGAGCATGTATTCATCATACCTGGATCATCTGATCAAAAGCACATGAAATGCCAAGCAGTTCCTGAACTTGTTTAATCGCATAAGGAACAGATCGTCTGGTATCAATCAAATGAAGAACAG
The DNA here is from genome assembly GCF_000004075.3 of Cucumis sativus. Taxonomy (NCBI): domain Eukaryota; kingdom Viridiplantae; phylum Streptophyta; class Magnoliopsida; order Cucurbitales; family Cucurbitaceae; genus Cucumis; species Cucumis sativus. Next base: position 19,366,182 of record NC_026659.2, on the reverse strand, counting down.
GTAGGCAACAGTCCAGCACATTCCTCCATGCATCACCATTTTGTTTCACTGCCGATTTTTCAAGACAGACATCCAAGGCTAGTTCACCGTCCTGCCACCTGGAAGGATTTTTTTGCCAGCTTGTTGAATCTGGACTAATCCAGATCACACTTGCAGACTTGATCCGAGGGTCACCTATTGAATCGATGAAAAAAATTTCAGAAAAAAGTGAAGTACGGGTTTAAAGCTAATTTACAAATATTGAGATATGAATAAATTTGTCTCATTTAAACTATTTAATGAACTTTCTCTATATTTTGGTGCAATTTCTTTTCCTTTTTTGTTCAACTTTTAAATTCTTCAAACATTAACTCCTACTCGTGTGTCAAGGTTAAGCTTCATTTGTTTATTGATTGAAATTAGTTCTCAATAATCTGAGTTCCCACATGGAAGCAGTGTTGGCGCTTGTTCGTGGAGTATAGATTCTAGAAGTTAAGGTATGATCCCACTTAGAAAATTGAATCATGGGGTGCTTTGGTTGTTATCACATGTCTGTCTTGAGGAACTCAACAATATTTTTGTACTTTGTTTTTTTGGTTTTGGAAGAAAACAAGACCTTTCATTGATATAATGAAAAAGTCTAATGCACAAAAAAAAAAAAGATAATGAGTAGTGCATAAAAATACAGGAAAAATGTTTGAGGAAAATATATCAAAGGATTAAACATGATTAAACAGAGAAAAGGCACTCCAATTCAGAAAATAAAGGCACATGAATTGAGGTAAATATCTTGTAGAAAAAATCCAATCAAAAAGGGGAATATATGAGTGTCAAAGGGGAATATTCAAATTAAAGAAGCAAGCTGCAACGCTGATGTCAGGTACACTTTGAGCAAGGAACTCAAAGATTGTTCCATCCAAATGTGCTTATATTGTCAGGCTTTCATCTTATCAGACCAATAGAAGAAACCTCTTTGTTTTACTTCTTCTCAGACATTAATTGAATTTTTATTGATTTTTTGTGTCCATGACTTTGTAAAGGGTTTTGTTTCCTTTTTGTCGTTTGCTCTCTTTGTTTGTTCGTTTGCTTACATTTAGTCTCTTTTGATTTTCTCTAAGCTTACTGTTTGGAGCAAGTTATTTTGCAAGTATGTCTAGATTCCAATTGCTCCAGCAAAGATGAGAAAATCTTCACTGATTTGATGTTAGATTCTAGCCTTTTCCAATAACAAAGACAAGTGTTTTTAAAGTTTGAACATTATTTTGTTAGAAGCGATTGCAATTCTCCTTTTCTTAATGGGCATAATTTTTTCCGGGCATCTAGGCAAGGAGTGGAGTTATCAAGAAAACCAATCCCAATTTTAATCCTAATCCTAATCAAACTAGGATTTGACCAAGATACCTTCATTTATCCTAATCCCGTACCTAGTACATCACTATGTCAAGGATGTCTTGGTGTTTTAATGAACTTGCGAAGGCATGTTCAGTGGATATGTTTTTTTGGATCACCCAGCAAACCCCCATTGGAACAATAAGTTTTTGAAAAAAATTAAAAGACAACCTATAATACCTGGAAATGGATTCTTGAGGAAGATTTCTATTTTTTTCTTTTTTGTGCTTGAAAAACTCAAGGGTGGTTTCTTTTAGGGAAGATTTTTAAAAAAAAAGGAAACAAGCCTCTAAGGGCCCATTTGGTAACATTCCCACTTCCTGTTTCCGGTTTCTATTTTCATATATTTAAGAAAAGGAGGTGTTTAGTGACGTTCTCTGTTTCTCATTCCCAGAAAAAAGTAGAAACATTTCCCATTTTATAAGGAATTATTGGGAACAAAAAAAAGTAGGGTCCATTCGGTAACGTTTCCATTTCCCGCCTAGTAAAAATGTAAAATGAGACCTAGGAGTTATTACAAAAATAAACTACAGCCACACCCAATCAGAAACAAAGAAACTAACGAAGCACTAAACATCATTGAACTAACTATATGTTAAAAACCTAATTAAAGTATTAAATAATTCTTAAGCAATAACATTGAAGGAGGAATAGTTTATGCAATCATTTAATGCTTCTAGAAATAGCAAAGGTCATCTGACATCCCAATATTTTCTTCTTTACATCCAACTCTTCCTCTTCCAGTCTGCTCTACCAGAAAATGTTAAGACCTTTTTTCTTTTTATTTCCCTTCTTATTTTTTTCGCCTTTTTTTATTCTTCTCTTTTCTTTTTTTTTTTTTCTTCCTTGTTCTTTCTTCCCTTCCTACTCATCTTATTTTTCTTATTGTTCAAACATGAGTGTGCCTTAAAAACAGAATGAAATATTTGGTTGAATCTTATTTTGTTAAAGAAAATTTTTAAATGGATTCTTTATTTTGAGCTTTAATATAATAAATAAGAGGCTGGTTTCCTTTTTAAAAAAATGGATTCTCTATTTCATTACGTTCCTTACAATACACGCTTGAAGATTGACGATTCGGGTTAATCACAGTTCATGTGCATGTTTCGAATCGTGGGACATGATATAGTCGTATAATACAGCTCACATTGTACGTTTGAACAACACTTTTGCCCACATCCAAACCCATTTTTGCAACATAGGTTTTGCAATTGGTAACTCCACAGGTTTTGATGGATTTGTGGGTTATATTTTGAGTTTCCTTTGTTCAAGTAATTTTTAGTCTTTTTACTACTTGTAACTTGGTTTATTCTTAATTCTCTATAAATTGTGGCTTTCTCCCTTAAATCCATAACTTTTCATTATTAATAAAGATTCCTTTTCCAGGTTCAAGATATAATTCCCTTTCAGACCCAACTCTCTTTCCTGTTGTAGTTATTCAAAGAAGGAAAGAATAACTCATAATCCTACTCAAGACCCTACTAACTAAGTAGAGTTCTTTTCAGAGTTCTTGTTAGAGGATGTGTCATTCTCTCTCGCTCCCTCTTGGTATCATATGTGTCATTCTCAATCAGAATCTAATGCCCATTTGTTTCTCCATTGCTATTTTGCTGCCCATTTTTGGCACTTTATCCTTCAGGCTTTTGACTGGTCAACAGTTTTCTCTAATAACATGATTGACAACCTGTCTTCTCTGTTGGTTGGTCACCCTTTCCATGGACATAAGAAAACTTTATGGCTGGCCATCACTCGGGCTTTTACTTGGATTCTTTGGGGGGGATGCAATAGGCGCCTCTTTCGGGACGATTTCTCCAAATTGAGCTTTTCATGGATGTGATTATTTATACTACTTTGATCTGGTGCAAATATAAGCATCCTTTTAAGCTTTAAGTCTTTCTTATCTTGTCGCTTATTGGCGTTCTTTCATGTAATCACCTTTGGGTGTGTTGGGCTCTACCCATAATTTCATTCTCCCAATGAAATGTTTCTATTTCTAAAAAAATAAAGATTTGATTTTGATTGATTCTTAGGACAAATTCTCCTTTAATCCTCTTTGGCTACACCATATGTACTAGTGCAATTAGAATTATCATATTTTAAAAAGGTAATATAGGTTTGAAAAATTTATATGCACCTCGGTCAAATAGACAAATATATAATGGGTAAAGAAAATGATATACCTTTGATGATTGTTTCTGAAAGCAGGGGAAAGACTATGTCAGCAAGGATGTGTGCAGTTCTCTCCAAATGAACATCTCTTGTCTGGTGCCAGAATATTAAACACGGCATATCAATACTCTCTTCTCCATTCCATTGATGGAAAGCGCAGTGTTCACTGCCAAAATTCATCACAAATACCATATACTTTTAACATCTTATTGAATGTATGTGAAACATTAGCACTAAAACAGTAATACTAAAACCCTAAACCCTAAACACCTAAACACTAAAACCTCGTAGACAGTCTACCAAGATCTTCACTAGAAAGTAAAGAGAGAATGCAAAAAGTAATAAAATAAAACAAAATAAAGAAAATGGGAACTCTGCTGTTTGCACTAAAATTGATAATTAAAACAGCCATGAATCTTGCACATGACAAGATGTTAGGTTGCAGTCGGTCTTGCAATGAAATTTATAGAATAATGGATTACTTTTTTTTTCTAATGGAAACAACTTTCATTTAGAAAAAATGAATGAATACAGAATACAGAATACAGATACATACAAAAAGAACCAGCCCATAAAAAGCGGAGCTCTCTCTAAAGAAAAGGACTCCACCCACCTATGTAAAAAGGCCTTCAAAATCAAGGTCCACAAAGAAACATGGAAGTGAATGAGTGACCAAAAATAATGGATTGCTTGGATCAAATAAACTATGCTTACTAGAAAATAGGATTCCCTCAAATCCATGGGAAGAGCTATCGTATACCATTCATCCCAAGTTGAACTTGATTCAATTACTGCTCTCATGGCCCTACAGAATGCCTCGGATGTAAAACTTATCTTCTTCCACATAGGTCAGATTGACATGACAGTTGAGACTAGCATGTCTGCGAGAGAGATTTGAGAGGGAGATGAATGACAAACAGGCAAAGTGTGTTCACTGTTTCCTTCCTTTCTCTCTTGTGTGAAATTAAAGAGGAAAAGGGCTTGGACTGGTGGGCCTCCGAGGGAAAAATCGGGGTAGGATGTTTGAGTGTGGGTAGAAGAAGGTGCACTTCAGTTCAATTTTAACCAGACCAAACTGAAAAAATCAGTTGTTTTATCTGGATAAACAGCGAAGCTGAAGGATTTAAAGACTGATCCAAACTGGCTTGACCCAATTTCTAAGTTTTTGCAATTTCTTGCACACCCGTTGCCATCTTTTTTATATATATATCCACGAGTGTCCAGGCCATCTTACACCCACCTAGACTAATCTCACAGGACAACTTGCCTGACATTACAATGGGTGTTAAGGAAACTCATAAAAAATTAATTACTAGGGAGGTGGCCACCATGGACTGAACCTATAACCTCTTAGTTAGTTAATGAAACTATGTCTCCTTTTTTACCACTAGGTCAACCCACGACGGTTCACTCTACAACTCTCTAAGGTTCAACATAGAATAACTCAATGAAATCCTCCCTTCCAATGAATAACAATAACCTATGGCCTCATAAATACTAGTCAAAGTTGGACTAATGGTATAAGGCAGACAATTATCAACTTATCACCCACCAAATTCTACCATCTTCTAAGCAACTTTTGTTATAAAGGAGGATCCATTCAAAAGACTGTTTATCTTCCTTTACTTCTTTGACACGTGAAATATCCAACAGATTGCAAAACTAGTTTGAAGTCATGATGTTCTAAAATTTTGGTCTAAAAGAAAATCCATAGCCGGAATGGAGAGATTTGGTCCAAGACAGCCCTGGGAATGAAGTATGGGAATATAACCAAGAGGCGGAGCTAGGAGTAAAAGATAGGCTTGTTAGGAAGATGGCTTCACTAGTGGGTTCTTTTTGCTGTATTATTTGTCGGAAAGCAGAGGAAGACTTGGATCACCTTTTTGGGGGGTGTCAGTTTGCGAGATCTGTGTGGATTTCCTTCCTGCAGGAGTTCAATGTTCAGATTGTTGGCCAGATGAATGTTCAGCAACGATTGGGAAGTTTCTCCTCCATCCACCTTTCAATGAGAAAGGTTGTTTTATGTGCTTTCCTAGGGTGTGCTTAGTGATGTTTCATGCTTCGCTCTAGTTTCAGTTTCCAAGATTTTTTTGTAGTTATTCCCTATGTAACATTTTGCTTAGTCGGAAATCCTTTCTTTTGAGAGGGTGCTTGGGTTTTTTTTTATGCCCTCTCATTCTTTCATTTACATCAATGAAAGTTGTTGACTTTATAAAAAGAAAGAAAAAGAAAAAGGACACAGGTAGGATGACACCCATTTCTGAAAATGTAGGTCAATGACACAACAGGGACTCGTTATTTAAAAAAACATAATATTAAAATATCAAATCCATAATAATTTAGTTTTCTTTACAATAATATTTATCTAGAAAAGGAACGAAATTTAAATGAAAATTTACTTTAAAACTCAAATGGTCAAATAAGTTATTATTCACTAAAATCTAATAAAAACAAAAGCCCAGCCCACTAAAAGAAAGGCCAACCAGACCATTTTAAATTGAAAAAAAAAAAAAACCTAACCCTAAAAACTGTCATTTCTTTCCCCCCACCCCATGATTCTGCTGTTCTCCCTCCACATCAGCCACCTCATGATTGTTCGATCTCCTTTCCTTCACTGTCACCATTCTGATCATGGTCTGCCACTCTCTAACGTCATTGTGGATTTGAAAAGCTCGGGATTTTTTATGTATGTGTGTGTGTTTGAGGTGTGACCATCGTATGTCCAAAATTTGTATTCCAAAAAAGGGACACAGGAAAGGACTATACAAAAAAAAAGTCTTCCAATTGAGAAACCAAAAAACATAGGGTTTCAAAGCTATCTCCATCAGAAAAATACACATCATTTCAACAAATGTGGGCAATTCATTCAAGCACACTTAAAAGCCTATGAAACATGGACACGGATATGAGACACAGATACGACACAGACACGATGACACATTATATTTTTTTCAAATCTAGGACACGACACGTCCTTAAAATATTCAATTTTAAAAAATATATATCATTTTTATACTAAAGAAAATTCATGGTAAATGAAAGACTTAGTTTGATGTATTCTACCCTCAAAAGTTATTATTATTGTCATATAGGTGTCTTTTTAATCTACTCAACAAGTGTTCTATGCATGTCTAAAACATTTGCTGCACTAACAAGTGTTCAATAGGTGTCCACCAAGGGTTGAATTGTCTGAGACGTAGCGGACACGGACACGATAGCCAAACTAAAGTGTCCATGCTTCTTAGTGAAAAGCCTAGTTTGACAAAATTGTGAAGTTCAGTTCAATTGTGTCATGGGATCCAAAGTTGAATCAAACAAATTTTCAATTTATACGTGGCATACATATTAAATATGTACATAGCCAAACCTGATGGAGAATCGTAAAGCATGAGCAATTTTCTTCTTCTTCTTCTTGAAAGAACTCATAGTTTCTTGGCATCTTCGTAAAACCTCAGTCATGTCTATATTCAACTCTTTCAGGAGCATCTATTAAAGAAAGCTCTATTAACCAAGCAACATGTACAAAGTAAAAGCAGAACTCAATAATCAGAAAACAATAGTAAGGAAAATAAAAACCCGAACCCTGTTAAGATGCACATGACCAACAAGCCCTGGACCAAGCCCTGAGGGAGTCGGTTGTCTGTTATATCTGCAAAAAAGGAGCACGCGGGCAGAAATGTTTACATGAGGCATTAAAAGTTATTGAACTGTCTTCTTTTTTAAAAAGACATGTGTATATATATATGAAACCAAGCTTTCTTGAGAAAGATCAAAGTATACAATGGAATAAAAAGAAATAGGCCCAAAAACAAAGCAGCCCTCACGCTGAGGAACATAAAGGGGCTCAGGCTCCAATCCAAATGAATAATGCTAAACTTGACCTACCTTCTCTCTCATAATTTTCATTTGTAGACAAGAGACAAAGTAATGACTAGATAAGAACATAATAGTGTACTAGCAAAATTCATCCAATACCATTTTTTGTCAGAACAAGACAATTTTATTATTAGATAACATGGGGTTCCATCATAAAATCAATTGACCAACAAGTAGAGTAGCTCATCTAACTTATAAGAGTGTGAGGTTCCTTGGCTTCCAATGTGGAATCCTTGATCGTTATTAAAGTGGTCAAGTACAGGAAAAAAGTCTATATATATATATTATCCTAATGAAGAGCATTGTTCCCTTTTTCTAAGAAAAGATATATTATTCTCCACCTAGAAGCTTAAGACACATAGAACAACCACAGGCACAAACCAAATCAAATATAATATGACAGATAGCATTGTTTTTCTTTTTCAAAAAAAAAATAAAGGAAAGAAATGAAATGAAGCTTTTCATTGATAAAATGAAAAGAGACTGATGCTCTAAGTACAATAAAACCAAACTAAACTACAAAAAATACCAAAACGGATATAGAGAAAAGAAGATGTTTTGCTTTAGATGTCAACATGTTAACGGATAAATTTAATCCTTGAGGTATGTTGAACAAGTACGTTGAAATAAAACGCAATTTATCAGAATATAACAAATAAAACGTGCAATCATAAATAAAAGAAAAATGGGGAATAACAAGGTGTAAGAGAGGAACATACTCAATCATGAAATCCATTGCCGCATCTTTAAGGGTGACTTTCTTGAGATGACTTTTAACCACATACGCTGCATTTTCATTGCAATATTTTCTACCACAAGCACAATTATTCAGATATAATATCACCCGACGATCAATAGGTTCATTCTTAAAACTGACCTTGCAAAGAAGAATTTCCTGCCACAAGAAATGGTAAAACTCACCAACCATAAAGTATGTAAATGGTTTGAAAGTGCTACAGTGAGTACTTAAATCATGAAACCGCACAAATAGTATGAAAATTTGCGGCAGTGGAAGATAGTTGTATTTCAATTAAAAACATTAGTAATTTATCTCTTAATTACTTTTGTTATCCTTTCCTTTTATGATCAGTCTCCTTGGATCAATTTCTAAACTAACAAAAATGAAATAAACTTTTCATTTAAATGGACCAAAAAAAAATACTAATGGTCGATGGTATAGAAAATGACAATCACCTTCATCATATCCCATGATGAATTGCTGCTAGGAGTAGAATCAAGAACTGCCTTATAAGCAGGAGTCGACATGGCAGTAGCTGCTAAAACACCAACTGGTTCACCAGGAGGAAATAAACTATAAGGCTGCATCATTCCAGCCTTCATGCCATATTCAAGTTGAATGATGGAATTGCTACAAACGTTCCTCACAGTACCATCGTAACAGATGACAACATCACGAAGGATGGCCATCAAGTTTTTGAAAAGAGTTCCAGGTTCAGTAAGCCCTCTCGATGAACGAACCATTACCTCTCTTGTGGAAATTGAATGGACCATTTCCTCATACGGATCCAACCCATGGAAAAAACAGCCTTTGACCAAACCAAATTCAGCAGAAGGATAGTCAATTTTATCAGAAGAATATCTGTTATGAAACAAAGAGGCAACATCCTCAATCAATGACTTGGAATAAAACCTTCCCTTGTCAGAAAGCTGCAATCCAAGAAACCCAATTTGTTGAACCACTTTATTAATAGCAGACTCACTTTTAGAGTCAAATAACTTCCCTAATGAAGATAATTTTAAGATAAAGTTTGTAAATGGAACTTTGACCGATCGGAGGTGATTCTCTAACTGCAACTCAACCAGCTCATTGAATGTTGACCTTAACTGATACAGCAAAGGTGATAAAACTTGAATATTTTTTTGAAGAGCTTGTAAAAATGCCATGGGCATGGAATAATCATCCAAGCCGACGCTGAAACCTTCTGAAAATATATGTTCCATCAATAACGGCTGTAAAGAATCAAAAAATTTCAGAACCTCTTCAGGACCCTTCTGAAAAAAAATTGACGTCAAAATTTCATTAATTAATGATGGCATAGCATCTCTGTCAAAGTCAAATTTAAGAAAATTGCTATTCTTTATCAAGTAACTATCCCCATGGCAGTCAAAACTTGCAGGCAACACAGTTTGCAGTATCTGCAAAGCAGTCCAATGAAGACTTCCAGAACGAACTCCCAATAAGGCAGGAGGTGGCAGATATGAAGAAACAAACATGGCCAGTTGCTGTGCAGCAGCTTTGCCCAAGAAATATTTCCTGAACATCATCTTGAGAGACAACAATGAATCATTAGCCAACTGCAAATTCAAATTCCCACTGTGAGAGCTGAGCAGCTGTTTTTCCACAGAGAAAAGTCCCAACACCTCAGCTTTTGCTGCAATGGACTGAGGATAAAATAAATGAATACAGTCACCATCAAAATCCGCACTCAAGGGTCCACAAATTAGAGGGTTGATCTTGACTACATGATCATCGTGCAGATACACCCTCAGAGCTTGCAAAGAATGTTTATGAGTAGTTGGAGGCCGGTTAATGAAAACAATGTCTCCATCCATGATCCGCCGGTGAACTATTTGACCAGGTTTCAGATAAGTATGGCCCATTGAACCTTCACGAAGTGAATAGGCAGAAGAGCCATCTCTATAGGTCAAACATAACTTCTTATCTACCAGTTCCTGTAAATATCTTATGTTATGCACACTAACTCTCTCCTCGAATGTGATCCTTTGTGCAACTTCAAAAGGCACGCCAATTTCATTAACTAGTTTGTAAGCATCTCCAGTAATCACACTGCGAGAAGAGAAACCAGAGCCCTTTCGAATAAACAAAGTTCTCATTTTCTCAAGCCATGCTTTTGTGGAAGGATCATTTAACTCTTTATTAACACCAAATCGTGCATCTATGCCACGAGATGCCTTAACAGTTCCCCTAACTTGGAGATATTGATCGACAGCCAATTGCAAGTCATTAGCTTCTACTTCATGCGATTCAAAATTTGGAGCGCCAGACCTAGAACCTTTGATGATTTCCACTTGCTTAAGAATTTTCTTCAGCATTGAGACAGCTGGATCCTAGGTAACAACACAAAAGTAAATTATTAGTAAGATCTAGTAAGAAAACTATCAATAATAATATGTTGAAAAATTAAAAAGAAATCCTGCTGGAGGCCTCTGCCCCTAGACTGAGCTCTTACCGAAGACATGACAGTAACACCATCAGAAATTTCTGGTACGGACAAACAGTTGGGAGGAACTGGTAAATACTGCAAGATATATCCATCCTGAGGATAATAACCTCTACCAGCAAGCTTTTTTCTGGTCTCATTGGGAATTTTTTTCAGCATTTCCTTCACCTAACAATTTATCCCAAAGAACCAAATACAATTATTTCTCCATCAAGCAAGGGGGTTGGAGGAGAGTTAACTATCTTTTTTTTTTTTTTTTTGAAACGGAAACAAGCCTCTTCATTGATATAATGAGTAAGACTAAAGCTCGAAGTACAAAGAAACGAAATGAAATACATCTAAACAAAACGGAAAAAAAAAGGACCAAGCCCAGTTATCGACAGCCATATATAATTGAAAGGCAAGCTCAGTTATCAACATCTACAACTGAATTGGAGGGCAGTGAGTACTGAACCTCGCAAGGGAGCAGAGTCCGAGTGAAATTATCACCATAACGGAAACCATATCTTTCTAAAAAATCCCAAAATCTTTCTTGTAGTGAAGTCCTAGATGGTACTTTTAATTGTAAGTAACTAGCACCATCTGCTTTTTTTGCCTCTCGAATAGTAACTTGTGAAGCATCCTTCCAAAAAGAAAACGAAAATGATCAGTAGGTGAAATGAAGAGAACTCAAACTAAAATTTAAACAGCTAGTTAAAATCGAATTGCTATTATCAGAAAAACATGTCAAATTATATCGTAGGCTAGAAGAGTACATAGTTAAGTCTGAGCAATTCTAGACCTAGAGGACATTTCACTTTTTCTTTTTTCTTCTTTTTCTTAAATGAGAGATGGAACTTTTCACTGAAAAGATGAAAAGAGAGACTAGTGCTCAAAGGATACAAACTCCATGAAAAATTTAAAAGAAGAGAGAGATTCTGCCAACAATAACAATGATATGATTAAATTTTATTAAATTCTTAGTGGTAAACGTCCACACTTTTTTTGGGGGTGAGTGGGTAGGGGAGAAAAACAAATTATTTGATTCAAATAATGAGTTCGCACAGGAACTTCATCCAACAAACAAAAAGAGTGGATGTACAAAAATAGAAATGAGGTGTCCCCAACAAGCCAAATAAATAAATAAATAGCAGAGAACTCCCAATTGACATAAATTTCCATCAAACTGTAATCACAATTAGCAACAATAGTGAAAAGAAAATATGTTTCCGGAAATAACATTTTCATTGATGAAGTGGAAAGTTACAAGCAAGTTACAAAAGTCCCAGATGACAACGCCACAACTCAAGGATACAAAAGGCTACAGTTAGGATAAATCACAAGCGAGATACAAACAGTAAGCAATCTATGGCATAGATATTGATCTAGAAGTCAGAAAAACAGTTCACAGACGTCAAACACAAAGAATATATCTATTAGTCATGTATCTCACTATCGGTGACAGCTCCTGTAAATAAAATGGTTGGTCTCAGCTTCCGGAATGATTTCCAGGTGAAAGTGAATCCTATATATTGAAGATGGGAGGAAGATAATCTACAAATACCTGGAGGTAAAGATCAAAAACTTGATCCAGAGTACATAACACCGGGCACATATTACATAGGAAATTCCAAAAGTAAACAAGTTGCAAAATATTTTCCACATATCAGAACTCCTAAGTAATCAAACACCCTTATCCAGTTGACCTCCCTTCAACTCAATGAAAAGCTTTCAATTACTAAACTTCTACCAGATAACAATAGTTGCCATCCTTCTCATCAATGTCATCATTCAAGTTTTTGGTTACATAACTTCCCACAACAATAGTCATTCTCCTTTTTGTTATAACAATTTTTAAAGAGAAAAAAACTGATTGATCTCCATGTAATGAATGAAAAGAGACTAATGCTCAAAAGATACTACCTCCAAAAAGGAGCAAAGAGAATTGACTTCTCTTTTTTGTAGACTTATTTTTTGGATGCTCTAGATCATTCCTTCGTTTTTCTCAATTAAATGTTTGGTTTCTTACTAAAAACATTTGCTGCAAACAAACTTTCCTCCCATGCCTCAAGTCCTGATAAATCTTTCCTTTGAAATTTCAAAAACTCAAGGACATGGTTGAGACCACAACAATATATCAGGGGACAAATGCACGCTCTAAAATACTAGTCATCACAATAGAACCAGAAAAGGAAGGGGCAGTGGTACAAAGAAACAAATTTGCTAGAACCCATAATAGAGTGACACACATATAATAGAACCAAAACAAGCAAAGACCTCAAAAGCTCATAAAGATACCCTGAGAATGGCATTTTCTGTTTCTTTTCATTACATTAATGAATGGTTCTGAATCTTGTTCAGAAAAAAAGAGAAATAAAATTGAGAATGGGGCATTACCTCACAACATGAGGATAACAATCTTTCTGCAAAACCAATATTCTTTGAAGGAAACTGAAGAAAAAAAACAAACGTCCAATAAAAATCCAGGCTTAAAGGTCAACAATGAAAATAATAAAAATAAAACCATAGCATGACAAAATTATTATTTCTGGAAAGAGACTGCAAAAATTATTCAGGAACAAACAACTAAGAAAAGAACTCATAAAATAGTGGTTCAATGGCAGTAAAAATATATGATCACTCTTGAACATACCACCATAGTTGAACAGAAAATAAGAGAACAAAGTTAATGAAGTATAGTGAAGTCAAACAGAAGGGTATAAGGCAACAAAGATAAAATTTAGGTTATCACAAAACCTCCAAACACTCCAGGTTTGTGCGGTGCACTAATTCGAGATCAAAAACCTAAAAAGTTGATTCCCATGGGGTTTGTTGTGTAAAATCGAATGCTAGTCTGTGTTTGGAGTGCAGGGTTTGGTTGGCTAAATTACTGATGCCTTTGTTAAGTACATGGTTGAGTTGGGCTGAGTTTGGTTATTCTGATTTTTTTTAATGATGTTTTCTTAATCATATTTTTTTATCTGAATTTATTTCTAAATTACATATCCATATTTAGTTTGATCCTGTGTGAAACAACTGTCCCTACCATATTCAAATTGGAATTATAAGCTGTTTGATTTTTTTTACATCATCTTTTTTTAGAAACATTCAATCATAATTTCATTGATAATATGAAATAAACAAAGGGCAATAAATGCGGTGAGAGATTACATAACGCTATTCCACTGTGAAATAAGAGATTTAAAGTCATAATCACAAAAGAAGGGAGTGAATTTACACCAAGAAAGCAAAGTATAAAACATGTGATAAGAAAATTGAGTGAATGTCGTCTTTCTATCTTCAAATTTACGATGATTCCATTCGTTCCATATGAGCCAAAAGAAGGCTTTGATGATGAAGGTCCACAAAATCGTTTCTCATTCTTGATTGGATGGCCCATGAGAAGCAAATTCAACAGAATGAAAGGATCATTTGAGAATACCACTGATACTTGAACCAAGACAAAAATTTCTCCCAAAATGATTGTCCGAAGTCACAATAGACCAATAAGTGCATAATGGATTCACTACAGTATGGCAAAGAACACACAAATTCAGGTCAGACAAAATTGGGGCCTTTTTTCAGTACCATAGGGGTTGGATCATTCGAACCACAAACTTTGTAGTTGCTAATACGTAACAATGCACTTAAGCAAAATGGTGAGAGAAGTGAAGGGGCCCATCATGATTGAGAAAAATAGAGACAGAGATGGTGGACCCTACCAAATATTTGTAATTTCAAGAAAAACCTTGGATTTAAAGAGGGTATCCCATGGGTTTGGAGGTGGTTTGCAATTTGTACCCTTATTAAGCTGCATAATAAATGGATCTCTACAGGGAAGAACAACAATAGTTACATAGAACAGCAATAGTTACATAGAACAACAATAGTTACACAGAACAACATACGTTATACTCTTTAACTACATAACAAGAGGTCTGATAGTCTGATTAGAATACTTGTTGCTTTTAAGTCCAGTTTTTTTAATGATTTTTATTCTTTACTGTCAGCATATACGGTTCGGACTGCTTACGTTTTTTACCATACCAATTAAATAGGATTTGTGATCTAGACTGTATACATATACCATATAGATACATTAACTGGTCTGCTCATCTTTTTGCCAAAACTTGGACATCCAGGCATTAATCTTCAATAAAACGGATGTACAAATCCATGAAAAGAAAGTTTTACATACCTTGGTTTTTTTCATTTTTAAGCACTTCAAACACAGCAAGCTTAGCATCTTCTTCAATTCAGTAATGTGATTGGGATGATAAATGGGGATTGGTAATTCAATATATCCAAAATGGCCTGAAAGGTGGAAGATAAAGACAACCTGTCAAGTCGTCTTCATGAATAGACTAACTCATATTTTCACACGTGGGTTTCTTTTTTGTAACTTTTTGGTGTGTAGGGATATCTCATCTCCCCCTTTTCCTATTCTTCCCCTTCTGTATTCTCCTTATGATAATGAACATTATGTAAAACATTAAAAATCTAAAAAAAAAAATCAATACCTTCACACTTCCCAGGTTCAGAAGTACCACATGATTCACATTTTCCAAATTCAATTGGCAGACCAAGAAATGGATTTGACAGCTGACTCGCATGGGTAATAGGGCAGTCACTGATAGCTGCAATACACTACCAAAAATAAAAATAAATAAATAAACGGACAGCAGATACTGATGAAAGGGAGGGGGGGATGGATGTTGGAACCACTGCATAAGGAATTTTCTTTGACGAATTCTTAAAATACCTATTCAATGACACGTGACCCAGAAACAGATAAAAAAATTAATCATCTACTAAATCAAAAGGGACAGGAGAGAGAGAGAGAGAGCATCCCACAACAAACAAAGCAAACAAAATAACTATAAGAAAGTACTCCATCAATTAAGAATAAGAAACAAAGAACTACAATAACTGCATACCAAAGGGAGACAGAGGTATTTTATTGATAAAATCAACAACTTTTATTGAGAAAAAAATGAAAGAATACAAAGGAGGGAGATATTGAGCATAGCTATAGACCAAATCTCCCCCATGACCTCTTCTAATCTCCTAAAAACCTCCTTTCCTTTACAGTAAACGTATTTCATTGATATGTGAAATATTACAAAGAAAGGGGAGGACACAGCCTTCCAGCCACCAAAATAGTTCATCCACCATTCAGACAGTCAGAACGTAGCAAAAGCACCAGGGTTCACATCCTATAGGGCTTGACCGCATATGCCTCTCATTAGGAAGTCATTGTCCTCAAATGAAGCTGTTGAAAGCTCTCATGGACCATTACTCCAACTAATAGAAGATTTCTTAAAATGATGACTAATCATATCCAAAATTCCTGTGAAACACTAATATTGGTGACAGAGACAAGCAAATAATTTAAATCTCTTTTAACTTATGATTGGGAAGGCCATGCACCCTTGATAGCAACAAAAGCACTGAAGGGTTGCACAAACAGTGTTTTTCCCTTTCTTTATAAGGAAATAGTTGGGAAGATAACATTAGATAATATAAGTGATGTTATTAATATTAAGCATCAATTTGAAGGTCAATGAAGCTTAACAGCTTCTACTTACAATTTCTTGGCCATTGGCCAATGAAAATCTTATTCCCACTATTTCTGCATCTAAAATAGATGAGCAAGAGGGTGCCTCCTCCATCCTTTAACAGTAACTTTTTTATAATGCTGCAAAGTAAAACAAACAAAAAAAGAAAAAAAAACAATGTTAGATCTGAATGGTTACAGCATAATGGAAATTAAAAGAATAAAAATTGCAAGAATTTTCCATCCACTTGTAGTAAAGAGAAAAGAAAAAGGCAGCCAGATTAAAGGAAAAGCAATATAAGTTTTCAATGCAAGTAATGAAAGTTACTTGTTTTCAGTATAGCCACAAGCTGAGATGGTTTCCTCCTCTTCCTCCACCTCCTTTTTTTTCCCTTCTTCTTTTTTTTTTTTTTTTCTGAAAAAAAAAAACCATGTTAAAAAGAAAATACCATATATTAGTAATGTAAATGGAAAATTATTAAAACAAGTGAAAATGGTCAGTGTCAGTGAGAAGTTTAGCCCCGGAGCTTTCAGGTCAATTATATGAGCACGGTGCATGATATTTTCATGATACATAACTTTTAGCATCTGTAGAAAGTGCAGGAGGAATTGAAACATAAAGACTAGCAAGAGCCCAATAAAAGAAGCTCTAAGATGCTTATAGCTGAGTTTATAATAGAAGACATTTC
Source organism: Cucumis sativus (assembly GCF_000004075.3). Taxonomy (NCBI): domain Eukaryota; kingdom Viridiplantae; phylum Streptophyta; class Magnoliopsida; order Cucurbitales; family Cucurbitaceae; genus Cucumis; species Cucumis sativus. The sequence continues at coordinate 19,349,341 of NC_026659.2, read as the reverse complement.
AAAAAAATAAAATGACACTGTCTGTAAATGTATCAGAAACCTTTGGTAGAGTTTGCCTCTCATTTCAAGGGTGGTTGCACACATGCATGCATTTAAAAGAATGTAGCAATCATGAGCAGAATAAGAACCTTACACTTTGAGCATTATAATTGTTACATACAAAAGACAAACAAAGTCAACTGAGAATGAGGCAGACAGAGATAAAGTCCATTTATTTCTTTCTTCAATCATTTTCTCTCCTTTTTCTTTTCCTCTTGCCAAAGGCCATAGTCCAAGACTCCAATTCATGTTCTTCTACTTTCCCAGCAACTAAGTACCAACGAAAAAAAGCATGCAAAGGCGCAGGGAAAGTATACTGAGAGCAACAATCATAAACCCAAAACCTCTCGAAGATGTGAGAATTGTTTCTTTGGACTACTTTTTGATAGAGAAAAAAGAGAAACCCCAGCTCGAATTCCAAGCAAAAAATGAGAAAAACAAAAGGGAAGAAAGCAAACAAGTAGTCCAACATTATGAACCCTGAAATCCCTCGGGACAAACAATTCAAATAATCACAGACAACAGGAGTTGACTCGTCCAGTTATCCAAGACAGCCCCAACAGAAAACTTAATCGCCCTCCTCCGCTCCAAATTCGCTGACACCCACAAAAATCAAACACCCAGAAACGAAAAAGAAACAAAGAAGGGAAAATGTACCTGAATGGAAGAACTCGAAGGAGTTCAAAACCCTACAAGTAAACCCCCAAATGCGAAATGAAAGACCTTGTAGCAGTACCACAAAAGGGTACAGAAAGAAATGGTTTTAGTGAGAGTTGTGTACCTTTACGAAGAATACAATGGCGTTTGAGGACGCCCAGTACCTAGCTTCGCTCGCCTGCTCCTTTTCTTTTTCACAGTCTCTTCTCTTCTCTCCCCAGCAGGCTCTTCTTACATTTCTTATTTGCACTCACTCTTAAGAATTCGTTCCGCCATAGCCCCCACTACCAAATTAATTACACTTTTCTTTTCTTTTACTTTTTGTCACTTTTAGTTTTAGACTTTAGCCCCATTTCATTTTGAAATTTAGCCTTGCTTTTTGTTTTGGGGTAAGTTTCTATATTTGTGTTTTCACTCATGGATGTTATGTGAAATTTTTCACCGCTCCATATCATTTTTCTCTCAATACAAACATAACTCATCTTGCATGGTTTACTTTAAAGTTAGAGATTCGATCAAAGTATATATATCGTCATTGAAAATAGCTTATAGAAATTTGAAACAATCCATATTGGTCACCTACTTATTAGGTGGGTACATATAAACTCGTAAACTAATGGGTATTGAAAAATGAATAAAAAGTTTTATAATTGTTCAAGACGTCTCAATTTCCAATGACTTCTCTACTTTCCATTTAGTTTATGGATATTTTAAATGACAATAACTATATTTGTTGATCTCATTTAGCTTTCTAGGTCCTTCTCAATTTTGTTCATAAATGTCTCGATTTTACCTTTACTGTATTCAAATTAGGTTTTTGAAAAAGAAAATATACGTTGAATCTTATTAACAAAAAATTGTCATTCAATTATTACTTTAATTTTTTATAAATGTAAAAAAACAAAATATTTGTATGGTTTAATTTGCTTCTTCTCTTTAATAAAATAATGAGCGCACATCAAAATCCTAATTTACATAGTGGTAAATGATGTGCACACATCAAAATCCTAATTTTGTCATGTCGCGCTCAATCTCTAAAACTTGTTGGTTTTTTGGTTCATATTCGTTTTTTGGCAATAAAATTGGCTAGAAAATGTTAAAAGCTAGATTTTTTACTATTTCTCATCTACCTTGATCTTTATAAATGATTGAATTTTTTTTGAATTTACAACATTCATTCTTTGAAAGAGATCTAATATAATACGTTCAAAAATAAAAAGTCGAAATAACATTGATTCTACGTTATCCTCACCCTAGATTGGGATTACCCTTGGAAATGGTTGATCTAGAAAGCCTTAGAGAGTGAGGTTTAGATTTGAGAAATTTGCTTCACTATTTGTCCAACACTTTCATTTCATTATTTGTTGTTTTTCTTCTTTCTTTACTCTCACTAGTTTAATATTTGTAACTCATGAATTTTGTATTGATGAAATCTATTCATTTTTCTTCCGTTATGGGTTAATTTTATAAGGGATTTAGTTATATTGATACCCAAGACAATATGGCTTGAATTAATACTAACGCATCAAAGCGCATAATCATTCTCTTCATTTCCTTTGTATAGTACGTTGTTTCTTGTTAAGTTAAGCTAACCATTTACTTTAGTATTTTAGTGAAGTACTAATGTTAAGAATTAAGAAATATGGGACTAAGATTAAATATCAGTAGATTTTTTTGTCCACATTGGAGCAATGTCGACTTGATCCAGTTGCATAACTTAAAGCACATAGTCTGCATGTTGAAACTTGACTGTTTATTCCTATTGTCATCTACGACTTACTTTAATATTCAGACTTTCAGCACTCAACCAAAGATTCACACTTATTTCCACTTGTTACCATCCTACCAAAAACTTACACTAATTTCCACTTGTTGCACCATTTTTTGTATTGTTAATACTGTTTAAGAAAGAGTTGAGTTGCATTATTTAGTGTCTTGAGATTACAATACTTGGAATAGTGTCGAGTTTACTACCTTTTGACAATGTGTGCTTGAACCAAATCACATTAACTTGAATTTCCATCACTTATATACATCTGATCGATCAAATTTTATGCATCGAGTACCTTTCAAGTACATGTTGACGAGTTTGATCTAAATTGTTGAAAAGCTTGTTCTTAAAGTTTCAATTATTAAAGTTTTTAATTAAGAAGATTTCAAATACTTTTTTTAGAAAAATAAAAACAAAAATAAATCAAATATACAACCTTTTTGGCCGTAATTAAATCTTGTTTGTTGTGGTTTTAAATATTTGCTTTTTCATATTAATCAATTATTTGTGTATATTGGTATTTTACGATTTAATATTTATCAATGGACTAATTTCAAATATAGCAAAATGAATCAAATATTTACAAAAATATAGCAAAATATTACCGTTTATCCACAATAGACCAAAATAAAATACTATATATCATGATAGATACAGATAATAGTCTAGCTATCACATGTAGATTGTGATATTTTTGTTGTGTTTGTAAATATTTTAAAAAAATTTGTCATTTTAAATAATTTTGTTTTATTAACCGATAACTTAAAAAATAAAGAGAATTTCCTTTCTCATTATTCTGATTTTGATTTTGATTTTTTTTTTCTTTTTGCCATTTTACACAATGAAACCATATTTTGTTGTCCATCTTGTCCGCTTTTTCGATCTTCTATGATGGATTTATACTTTTTGTTAACAAAAAGTACAAGACCTTTTGATTTTTAGGTACATACAAGTCCTTTTGATTTTTAGGTACATACAAGTGTCAGTTGGATCAAGCGTTAGATGATTATTTAGACTAATTTTGATTTTTTACTATTTGCGTTAGATGATTATTTAGACTAATTTTGATTTTTTACTATTTGCGTTAGATGATTATGTTAAAGTTTCATTTTGAGAAATAGTAAGATGCTAAGAAAAGATAGCAAAATGAATTTTGGTTAACTATTACTATTTCTTATACTACAGAAAAAGATGTTGCCAAATATAGCAAATGAAAAAAAAAATTACGAATATATAAAAAAGTTATCATTATCCGTCAACGATAGTTCGTAATAGACATTAATAGACTACTATTATCATTGATGTCATTGCAAGAAAATACCAATAATGAAATAAAATCTATATTATCAAACTCTACTACTACAAGGGCATAATGCCAATGGAAAGTTCGAGTCGATCCACACAAAAGCACAAGTTATAGCTTTGTTAAGCTAGTTCTTTAGTTTTAACAAAGGACTTGGGGTTGTGTGTGGATAGAGATGGATGTCTTAAAATAAAAGGCAACAAGTAATTGTAACAAAGGATCAGAAAATCTAGTTTTAAAGCAAGAGAGGTTCCTAACTAATTTTGATCAGATTTTTCTTGATTAGACATGCATTCAATCTATGCACCCACAACCACTTACTCAACATAACCAAACTTAGGTCCTCAATATGACTTCCAATAGCTTCAAATCAATTTCAAACAACAATTAACATTATAAAATGGACTATTTGCTTGAAATATACAATTATGATCATTTAAACACATTAAACACAAGTAAAGATAGATTAAAGGTTTAAAAGTAGCTATTTCTAGATATATTAGTTATCTATCAGTAATATATAGATAACGATACATGTGTATAAGAGCTCTATAATTGATAGACTACTTTCATTTACATTGTATTTGAGAATGGTATGATTGAAAGACTAGAAAGGTTTACACTAGATACCATCAACAATCGAAATGAATGATCAAATGGAATATAAGCCCCAACTAGTGTGAACTTTTGTTTCATGCACCATAAAATTAATCTTTAATTACTCAATCATAGAGCCATACCAAAAATATAAAATTAAACTAGTGGACAGATAGTTGTTTGTAGAAATACATACTTTTCTATCTAAAATAATAAAATTCATAATCATAATAAAAAAGTGGCCATTTTAAAAATAACAAAATAAAATAAAATATTTAAGTTATAATGATAGTCTTCTATCACTCTAACATATGTATGACCATGAGTGATAGAATTTGCCATAAATCGTAAATATTTTGTAAAATTTGTTATTTTTAAAAATTATCCTAATAAAAAATGACATTTTTAAAAATAACAAAATAATTAAACTATTTAGAAAGTATAACAAAATTGATTTGGAAATTTCTATAGTCTATTTATTTATTTATTTTTGCTATATTTTATAAATTGTTTGAATGTTTTGTTATCTACAAAAAAAAAAAAAAGTTTCCCTAAAAAATTATGATTATTATCTAAAATAATAAAAATGGAGAAGAATGCGCTAATTTGTCTAATTGTTTGAACCGACTCGACTGAAAACATATTACAGAATCAAATCCTTCTTCTAAGAACAACAAAACTATTTGATAAGTTATAGTTTTTCAATTTAGAAACATTGGTGATTGTTATAAAATTTGATATAGATATATATATTTAATATTTCTCTTTTTTTTATATATATATATAAATACAATAGCAATATAATATATTTTCTTTAATAAGTAATCCTGGATATTAACTAAGAATAAACAAATAACAATGGTTGAATTGGAATTTGAAATTATAAGAAACGATAAATATTGAGAATCTCATACCAAAGAACAAAAATACAAACAACAGCTACTTAGATTTGAATGAATTAGTAGATGAATTGCATGGTGTTGGATCAAGAAGATGTACACCAATTTAGAATTCCTACCATTCTTCTTCTTCTTTTTTGTGTGGCATATGAGCTCAACACTCATTTACAATTTTGACTAATTGGGCTTCAAAACCCAATTACTAATGGGCTTTCAGCTTGTCTGCTTCTAAATACAATTCTTATATCACTCCAAACAATCTATCATATCATTTGAATTTCATTTAGTATAACAAACCTAAAAATAGCAAAACTGGTGGTTACTTAATTTTTTGAATTTTCTTTTACCCGTTTATACTTTTAATTATGATAATACTTGTTTTCAAATACAATTTAGTAGCCAAATAATACAGATACAGTCTATTTATAAACTAATTTTAAAAAATATTAACTAATTTGGACTACCAAGATTTCTCCGTATCCCAAAATACATGTCTATAATTCATAACAAATTTTTGGAATTTTAATATTCAAATCAAATCAATTAATATTTATTTATTTAATTCATAAAACTTATGTTTAATAAATATTTTCCCTAAAAAATTGTTAAAAGATTTTCAACTATTCATCTTAATTCAAATATTGTAAAATGTAATGCCTAAAATAATGACAATCACCCGTCCACTATTTTCGAAGGATTTATATTTCAAATTATTTTTAAAAATTTATTAGATAATACATAGTTATTTTAATTTATATTTTAAATTATACACTTATATTGATTGATTTTTATTAAAAAAAAATAATTTATTGTGTCTCTCTAATTGAAGAAATGTATTTTGCAAACAAGGTTTAAATTTAGTAAATGTTAACTAAATTTGCTATTTTGTTGCTAGATTTAGGTTAATAGCTATTTTCAAATTTGTTATATTTTAAACCATTTATTAAATAACACATAATATATCACTTTTAATAAAAATTTGAATTTAAATTTTAATATATATTTTTAATAACATTTTGAATTTAAATTTTAAAATTTAATTATGACTCAATGACATTTTTGCAATTATTTGAATCTTCTTTTAAATTTGATCAGAGAAAAGAAAAGAAATAGATTGAGAGAGGCAGCCGACAAGAGATAAACACAATGTGAAAAATATTTTTTTTTTTATTGCAAACAAGAGAGAATAGATCAAATGAATCTCGAATGTATGAAAAACTCACTGATTTGAGTTGACGAACTCATCGATGCGTATCTTGCATATAAATTTTGAATTCTATGGTATAAGTTCATGATTTCATCTTTATTATAATATCAACAATGCTCCCTTTTTTAACTTGAAACTTTTGGCTATGGTTGTTCGATAGGTGTAAAGTCAAACCCTTTGATTGAATGTTTCTCAATTTTGCAATTATCCATTTCAAATAAATTGCATCTTTTAGACATTGAAATAGATTTTAAATTTTGGAGACATGAGGTTGAGCTTTTTATTAATGGGTAGGTATTATTTCAATTACAATGTATTCTGGGTTTAGGTAAATAATTATACTTTTTATATTGGATTGAGGCATTTGAGAAATTATTTCATTTATTTATTTTTCTAATTTTTATGTTTTGGTATTATAGCAATTTAAAATTACTTCTGCTATTTTTCTAAAATAAAACTCATAGTTTACTGTTGTTTCTAACGGTGGATATAACTGTTTTAGTCCAACAAAAGCATGAGAGGCTCTACTTAAACTTAGAGAGGCCCAAATGAAATATGGTCTCACTTTTGGAAACCAAATATTTTCGCCCTACACATCAAGCCGAATCAGCCTCCAATCCTCTCCTCACTGCTCGCTCTTCATCTTAAGTTTTACGTTTTTTCTCCTTCCACCATTTTTCTCTTTTCAAGTTGGATGGGTTGCTAGGGTTAATGGATTCTAGTAACCGAACAAAAGAAAATTTGCAAAGAAAACACTCACTCAAAAATTAATTGAAAGAATTTGAAAGTTGGGCAGAATCGGAGAAGAGAAGTCTCAAAGGAAGAAAGAAAAGAAAGCAATCGGCCAAAACCTTGAAATGACAGCGAAGTGGATGTTGAAGCGAAACAGAAGTAAAAAGCCGGTGAGTGGTTGGTCATTTTGGTAATTTCATATCTCCGCGACGTAAGCACAAGGTTATCCATAATATATATTAAATTTAATTTTAATGTATTGTTTATTCAAACTTTATCTTTTTCTACAATATTTTATAAAAAATATATTATTCGTTATTCATTCTTTTTTTATGCAAATTTTAAATTGACATATTTTACGTTACAAAAAATCATGCGGAAATAGTCGGTCCTTCTTTATTGCTATAAATTTCGTGAATGTTATTGAAACATAGTGAAACGTCAATATATTTTTTTAACATATTTATTATATAGTGTCTGGTGCCTCCTATATAAAATTTTTGTATCTGTCTCTTACGGTCAAAGTTATAAAGTAAATTCGTATAATGTGTACCTACACTTTCATTTATTCCGAATAATATATATTTTAAAGTTCTATTGGATAATCAATAAGTTTTTTTAGTTAAACATGTTTTTTTTCTCTATTTCATATAATGATAGAATGATTTGGATTTTATTGAGTATAATGGTTAAATTATTTGCTTAAATTCTAAAAAAAAATATTTACAAGCTATTGTTATTTAGTTTTTAAAATTTAGCTTAGTTTTCTAAATCTTAAACAAAAAAAATCTAAGATTAAAAAGTAGAGTTTATAGACTTAATTTCAAAATAGAAAAAACATACTAGTTACTGAACTCAACCTTAATTTTTTATTTTCAATTTAAATATTAAGCCAAATAAACCACTATTTCTCTTCTAAATTTATGGCTTTGTACATAAGAAAACAGAATTTCAAATTTATTTTTCTTTTTTTAAGTTTGGTCAAGAATTCACTGTTATTTTAGAAGAAAATAACATATATGGAATGTATCTTTTACTTTTTATTTTTCATCACATCCCACATTTGTATTCACAAAATCCACAAAATGAGAAGAAAAATAAAGAAGAGTTTAATTTTAAGTTGAAATATTATTTTAGTCACTACAAATTTATTCAATTTCAACTTATATACTTTTTTAATTGTTGAGTTTTAACTTTTAATAAATCTTAAACTTACTCACACATATATACTAGTTTATTGTTTTTTACTTATATCTTATTTTTCAATATTTTTACTATTAACTTTGAAAATGTATTATTTAAGTAATTTTAGAAAAAAAACTAATATTGACCGAGTAAATTTAAAATTTATTAAAAATAGGAAAATAAAATTAGACCGATAAAAAAAATATATAAATTAAGATTTAAATTAAACAAGTTTGAAGACGAAAATGTTAATTTTGGCCATGTTTTTATATTCTCAAGTTTCTAGAAAGGGTAAATAAGTAAATATAGCATGAGTGTGACCAATAATTTCTTCCATAAAAAAAAATCGCAATAATTATTTGTTGAATATGAACATTTTTTAAACCTAATGTATTAAGTCAGAAACAAAAAGAGGAAAGGGCCAAAATTATCAATTAGCTTCTCAAGTGGGCATCTAAATGTAATTTCCTCAACTTGGAAAAGGAAAAATGAAAAAACAAACAAACAAAAAGAATCAAATTCAAATGTGATTATTTAACAACATTTGGAATCATATCTGCTTTCTAAATCTCTTTCGAAATTTGATTCTTATTTTTTTAATAAAATCAAATCATACACTCCAACCCAAATGAGGAAAATATGAAAAAAAAAAGAAGAGAGAGAAGAATATATGCAATATCTTTATATAAAACAATTGTATATAAATTTTTTTTAAAAAAACAACTCACCAATTACAAAATTTTCATTTTTTTTTCTTAAAATACTTAGGGGACAACCAAATTTGTAAATATTCTTAGAAACAGGTCACCAATCATATCAAGATCTCTAAATTATATGTTTAATTCCATGGATTACTTATTTTCGTTGTACCATCAATCCACCATTTTACAATGATTCTCCATAATTTTTTGGTTTCATCTCCAACAAAAATAAAATTAAACTAAAGAGTATATGAAAAAGAAAAATAAAATTGAAAAAGAATTTATTTTTTGAAAAAATGATTTCATTGAATTAGAAGGCAAAATTGAAAAGTAGATTTGTACATTGGGTTAGTTTCCCAAGAAAATGTGTGTGTAGAACTCTAGAAGTCAGTTTTGGGGGTCTAATTCTTTACAGGATTTCTAAAATAAAAAATAAATAAAAATTAGTTGTTGAAGAAATTCTTGTTCTTCTTTTTCTTCGTCAATTGTTTGTGGATTTTTCTTTAATCAAATGAGGTCTCAATTTCCTGACATCAGATAATTGAACTGGTTTGAGGAAGAATTCTTCAGCTCCTTCTTCCAAGCATCTGTTGATTCTTGAAGGAACATTCTCAGATGACATAATCACAACCGGTATGTCTTTAAGAGATTTCGATTCCTGCAAAATTAATTACAGAGCATCCAATTATTAGTAACCGATTGATTAGATGATTCAGATTTCGCAATGGAGAAAAGAGGAAATTGAAAAATTAGGGCAAACCTTGATTTTTCTAAGGAGTTCGTAGCCACTCATTCCAGGCATGCTGTAATCCGTGATGATTAAATTTACATCCACTTCCTGAAAACAGAATTCAAGTTAGAGAAAGAAAGAAAGAAAAAGAGTAGAATGGTGAGAAATGGAGTGAAGGGAATGAAGGGAACGTACTTGATGATGATGGTTCTGATCAGGAGCGATTTTGGAGTCCGTTTGCTGATCGTGATGTTGAACAAGACCGAGAAATTCCAAGGCCTTAGTTCCAGAATCAACAGCAGTAACATGATAGGAAGAGGTTTTGAGGAGGCGTTCGATCAATTTGCGATCGATGAAGCTATCATCAACAGCAAGAACATGGAAAGGGGTGGATTCAACAGCAACAACCATAGCTAATAGCTGAAAAATAGGTAAGAATGAAAGAGAGAGGATGAATTGGAGAAGAAGAAGAAGAAGAGGGATTGAATTTGAGGAAGGAGAGGAGGAATTGAAGGAGTTTTTATATGTAAGGAAGATTGAAAATGTTGAAAAGTGACAGTTGGAAAGTGAGATCCGACAGATTTGATTCGGAATCGAGAGGATCTTCAAGGTTGATTTGGTTTAGACGGGAGGAGTATTGACCAAATAATAATAATAAAAAAGAAAGAAAATGGATTTGGAGGAGCAGCCCCTAAGGGTAAAGGCCGAGTGCCGGTGGCTGCTTCTTGTTTTCTTTGTGGTCGTAGTACTATACCATACGCTCCCTCCCATCTTTCATTCGTTTTTACTTTCTCACCAAACTTCCTTTTTCTTTTCTTTTCAATTTATTATTATTTGACTTATTCATCTATTTCTTTATCATTCTATTTTGACGTCTTATTATTATTATTTTTTTTCTTTTGGGGGGAAATCTCTTTTTCTTCTCTACAATTTTCGATTCTGGATGATGTATTCTAAGTTTTAAAATTTCATACGTTTAGGTTTTCAGTTTCATTTTGACTTTTATGTTTATTCAAATTTTAAAACTCTTCTAAAGTCACAAAAATTGGTTTCTGAGGACTGATTTTTAAAAACCCCACATCCGTCTTAAACTACTTACTCAAATTTTGTAGATTTCTTGCAACCCAGATCAAGAACGTAAATACAAAATATTTGCATAAAAAAAAGTGTAAACATAACAAAATATATCAAAATTTGTCAACGGTAGAAGTTGAAAATATTAGTCAATCATTGATAGACTATAAGAATCAATGATAGAAATATATTATCGATAAAATTTGCTATATTTGCCATTTTTTAAAAAAAATGTTACAATATACTTAATTATTATTCATAAATTGCTACCTATTATAATTATCTAATAAATTATGGAATAAATATCTCGCTTTTGATGATGATATCTGCGAATACTATTGAACACGATATTTTTTCCTCTCGATATGTCATTCACGAGGGAATGAAATAGTTTTATCATTGTCTATTAGTAACAAGTGATAGAAATCTATCACAAACTCTAAATTTAAATTTGAATAAGTTGAAGAGTAAGAACTAGTCCAACATCAATTAGTTTTAGTTGAATAGAAAAAAGAGAAGAGAGAGAAAGAATCAACAAAATAGAAAAACAAACAAAGGATATCAATCCACAAACAAGAAGTGGTGAAAAGAAGGATAAAGAAATCCACGATGAGAAGTATTCTTTGGTTTGGTATTTGTGTAGATAGTTTACAAAATTTTGGTATGTATAAATATCTCTTTCTAACAACTACTTTTGGTTATTTAAAAAGGCGTGTACTCTTTGGTATTATAGTTCCGTTGGATTCTAGTAGTTGGCATAGTTCTTAGATATCACGACTTCATTTCTTAGAAATTACAATATTATTTTACTTTATTTATTTTTATTTGCAATAAATGGTACTCAATCTCAAAAATATTTTTTTTGTTTTACCCATTCTTTTCACATCAATTCTCATTTCAATCCATTCTAACTTTTTTTCCTAAAATCAATTTCAAATTTTAAATGATCTTTTTCTTTTGACAAACCCTAATAAATATAAGTAAAACTCATATTCATCCTTATCAGTTTCACACAAAGAGAGAAATTTAATCAAGAATAATAATAATCTCATGGAGAAAGTGAAACTGTAAATACGATTGCTAAATTATAAACCACTTTATCATGCATAACTCAAGCTCACAATTCTCAATAGCTCATCAAAACGAATAAGCCTCGATAGAAATGATCTCACCAAAACAAAAAGGAGAAGTTCAAATAATAAAAACACTTTCTCCATTAAATCAAATCCAACAAGGCTCACCGATAAATTTTCTAATAAGGTGAAGACCATATGAAATTGCCAACACCTCACGAGTTTTAGCAAGAAAAGACTCTGAGCAACTACAACATATCCTGAGTATCATAGACTGTCCCACCAAGCCCAATACTCTATAAAGCACAAACACATGTATTAATATGCGATATGAATACGATCAAATATGACAATTAATTACATAAAAATACTTAATATAATCTTTCAAGAATAAAAGAATTTGAGTTTATAGAAGGTTTGAATGATAATTAAAGGGACACAAGAAGAACGATGAGAAGATGGTATATTCAATTTATATATATATATTTTATTTAGTTTGCTAGTAATTGTAGTAATGTTATGAAACCAGGTAAGTTATAGGATTTAGGATTCAAATTCATCCCAAATATACAAAAAATATATTTGCATATCTCATTAATTAACGACGTATCTCAAAAGAGGATACACATATCTAAAGTAAAAAAAAAGTTAGATACTCTATTTCACGTATAAGTATTAAACATGTATCATCTGATATTGATTATCTACACACTTTGATGTAACTGTGCTTCCTACCTAATACCAATTTTAGAAATATGACAAACTACTATACATCAACATTAAGCTATGACTTCCACCATCAACGTCTTCAATTCGTATGTACACAATCAGATATCAACTCACAATTGTTCCGACCACACACTTACGAAACCCATCATTCTGAGTGGTAATTAAAAAATTCAAGTTAAAATAGTTGGAAATTATGAAAAAATTAGAAATGAATAGTTGCAACTCTAACAATCAAATCTTAAAAATAATGCAGTGCAAATAAAAAATTGACACGTATAACAAATTTTAGATTTAGTTCTTGAAAGCCTATCACTTATAGACCATATCACTAGTTTAGTAAGGTTGATAAGAGGAATCTACCACAAATAGATTTTTCTATATTTACAATTATTTGTAAATGTTATTATCAATTTAAATGCATTTGTCGAAATAATGTAAAATATTTACTGTAATTTTAATTTAAAAAATTACAACATTCTCCTGATAACTTAAAACTGAACTTATTTTATTTTATTGATGAATTTGTGTTTCTTTCATTTTATTTGTGATTAATTCATGAGTTCAAAATTATGGAAAATGGTAAAAAAAAAAAAATAGTAAAATAGACAAATATGATTTTCGTCTTTAAGCAGTTTTTTTCCCTTTAAATGTAAATAATTTGATTTATTTTTATTTTAATATTTTTTAAAAAAACCCTTAAAATATTGACAATATTTTATCAATATAGAGTATAGTAAACTAATATAAAATATTGACAATATTTTATCAATATAGACTATAGAGCATAGTAAACTAATATAAACTTATAGTACTGCTAACCTCACATTAATTGTTTCAAGACTATATTTAATAAATATGCAAGTTTTCCAGAACTTTTAGGTTAAAGTATAAAAAAACGCCCCTAAACTTTATCCTCCGTCAAAATGTTAATGGAATTTCAAAATTATTCTTTAATTTCAAAATTATATATTTTTTTAAAAAAAATACTATTATTGTTAGTTTTGAATGAAAATTCTAAAAGCCTAAATTTTCAAAAAAAATTTAAAAAGTACTTAACTTAATAAAAATTAAAAAATACCTCTAACCAAAAACACTTAATTTCTTGTAACAAAAGTAACTTAATATTTTTAGAAAAAAGTTAAAAGAAAATGCAATCAATTTGTTGGAAGTTTTTAAACCTCTATATGTATATATGTTTATTTCTATTAGTTCAATAGGATCATTGCAGATTCATTTTTATTTAAAATTTTCTAAATGACACTTATGCAGTTCTTTTCCTTTGGTAACTAAAATAAATATTAATTATAGAAATAATAATTTACATTTTTATTTCCATTTCAAATTCTAATTCTAGTAAAAGCAAACAATAAAATTTTATAAGCTTAACTCAACACACGCTTATGAATTTAAAGGTCTAATATCGGGCTCAAATTTTCACTATATGTTACACGTTGATGATTATAAATTGATAATTTTTTTTAAATATTAATTTGACATTATATATAATCAACTTATTTATCTAAAAAAAATAGGGTTAAAATTAAATTAGTTCTATTTTAATTACTACATTTTTAATATATATCCAAATTTAGTTTTTTTTTTTTTTGTAATTTATAGTCAATGAAACTCATGGTTAAGAAAAAAAAAAAAAAAGAGTGGGGATTAAATTTAAAGTCTGAAAATACACAAATGGATGGATTTTAACCAACATATATTATATTATTTAGACTTCAAATAATTACAAATCCAAATGACACACACACAACACTACTCTCATATTATTCCCTAATCACATTGTAATTAATTAATAAGTACTATATGTGAAACCTTATCAAATGTTTGAGAACACATAAAACATGATTATTCTAATTGATTTGATCTCTTGATCAAGTGCAAAGAAGTGATGATGAACATGATAATATATTTTAGATAGTCAAAATCTTCTAAAACAGTATACACACACACACATATATATATATTTATATATTAAAAAAAGATATGTGTGTGTGTATATATATATATATATATAAAAGGAAAACAATCATAGTAATAGGACCCTTTGAAGGACTTTAAGGGGTACCTATTTTGAAGAATCTAATAATTATAAATTTCCAAGAAAGGGCAATAGCAGAGTTGAGTTTGCAACCATGTCTTCCTAACATGAAGATCTCTCATCTCACCCCACCATGGATTGTAGTGTTTAAAGGGGCCCAGATCAAAGTATATAAAATCATATCAAATCTTCATAAAAAGAAGACATATAGCATTGAAGTTGCTTCTCAATTGCCTCCTTCCTCACCATTATTCATGTCCCCCACATGGATGTTGATTTCTTATAAAAAAAAATGTTTTAATTATTCTTTTTTTTTCCTTTATTATTTATATATTTCTTTTAAATAAAAAAGGTGGGTTATGTTTAAATTTAATGAAAGATGCATAGGGTATATATATATATAAAGTTGTTATTTTAATTTAATATTCTCTTATATGTTTAAATTAATATTTAGGAATGAAAAATGAAAAATTACAACATTTCACAAAATATTTACCCGATCTTAGTACATCGAATTATTTAAAATAATTTCTCTAAAATTCTAATATATATAATATATAATATATAAATAAAGTTAATGTATGCATAGGTCAACTAGGAGCAGGAGAAGGATAAAAGAAATAGTATTATAAAGGCATAAGTCATTTCTTCTTTTCTTTTTGCAAAAACAATGGCTACCTATATGATTTTTGACTTTAAACTTTAAATTTTAAATGAAGGGGCCCTTCAAGTTGAATTTGATCAAATACATTAATTTTTCTTTCGACATCTTATGCACTATGAATGGTGATCAATCAAATTGTCAGTGATTATTACGTGGGAGCTGCACTCTTTCTTTCACTAATTAACTTTCCATCATTTACCATTTATCTCTAGATCCATACTATTATCCATGTCAAGTAACCATTTTTTTTCTAACTTTCTCATAATTTAATTACCATTTTCTTTAGATCTATATTCGTACCCATATCAATAATAGTTGGAACAACTTCAATTGAACAAAGACTAAACACAAAATATGCAACAAAATTCTAGAACAGTTACACGACCACCAACATACAAATCCGAACAAAACCTACAAGACAAAAGCTCAGAGGAAGAAGATTGAATCGTCGCAGATCATGCTCTCTTTAAGACGTTCGTAGTTTTGCTCGATGCGCAAACAATTTGATAAATTTCCATGACGACACCTCTAGGATAAAACAACAAAAACCTTGTCTGTCTCAATCAGATCTACACGGTCGAAAGACGACCATAAGACTCACACCCTTCTTATTATGCTTGAAAACGGAACAAAATATGGTAAAAAAGACTCGAAACGATTCAATAGTCATAAAATTCATTAGGCAACACACAGTTCAACGACGATAAAAAGAAACTATCTAAGAAAAAACGGAAAACAAATATTTTTTATTAAAGAACTATTAAAAAATATTACAAATAACATTATTTTGCTCCACACTAGGCCACATTTGTCTATCTCACAACCCCTCTAAAAAAAATATTATGAACCTAAATCAAAATAAATGTTTTAAATACAACATTCAATAGTAAGTTTAGTAACAAGAATATTTGGGAGACGTTAGCCCAACATTAGCATAATTTATTAAATAATATGATAAGATGACTCCTAAACAAAACTCACGTTAAGTCATTTATACAGAGAAATGATGTAAAAATTCCATGGAAGAAGTTTGAATCAATCAAATTTAAAATAATCCTTTTTTTTTTGTGGTTTTTTAAATTCAATTTCTTCAAAATGAAAGTACTTTTTCTTTTATTGAAATTTGGAAAATGCAAAACAAATTGAAAAAGTTTGGTATTAGCAAAAGAACATGTGGAGGATAGGACAAACAAATGTACAAAGCCAAAACAGAAAAAAGGAATGAGTGGAGGCCTAAAATAGAAGGGTTAGCCTTGGCCATGTCGAAGTTGAGACCCAAGTCGAGGAGGGGTTTTGATCTTGAAAAGCTGACATCGACAACAGAGGAAGGAAACCTACTATGAAAAGGAAAGAAAGGACGTTATAAATAAAATTATGGTAGATATGTAGAGAAGGTAAGTTGTTTAGTTTGAATTCAGATTCGACAATTGATGGTCTCGACATTTTTCTACGTCACCTGTGATTTGGCAACATCATATTTGCTAATTGTCTTAAAGGCTTATTATATAAAGTGAAAGTTGTTCTTACAAACCAAATACTGGTCTTTTCAGCATGCTCTGTCCTCACTCACGTGTATTCTAAGAAAATTTTCAGAATGTCTTCCGAAATAGACGAAATTGTAATGTGACAAAGAGAAAAAAAAGGTGAGTAATGAGAAATGTAATTAATTAATTAGATATATGTTAGAAAAATGCGAATTTAAATTTCTTTTTCTAGTTTCTTGTCTTTATTTTATAAGGGGTGTTTTGAAATTTTGAGTTTCTTTTTTCTTTTTCTGGTTCATTGTTGTGAGTGTTTTTACTATACATTTTTAATTTAGGTTTATGTTTTAACTTAGTTTGCATTTTTGTGTTATGGATTGTTTTTTGAAATTTTGAGTTTTTTCTTTTTCTTCCTTTGGCTTTTTGTTGTATGATGTTTTTTTAGGAAACATTTATAATTTTAGATTTATTATCTTTTTACCTTTGCTTGTATTGTTTGAAAATTTTGAGTTTCTTTTATTTTTATTTTTCCTTCTTTTGATCTTTTGTCGTGAGATGTCTCTTTCTCAAATATTTTTAATTTAGATTTATTATTTTTTAGCATGTTTGTGCATTTTGTTTATTTTCTTTTGTTATTTTGTTGTGTGATATCTCTTTATGATATTTTAAATTTAGGTTTATTATTTTTTTTTAGCTTTACTTGTTATGAAATTTTGAGTTTCTTATTTTTGGTGGCTGTTCCATTTTTAGTTTAGGTTTATTTTTTAACTTGCTTGAATTTAGTAGTATATATGGAATGTTCTAAAATTTTAAGTTTTTTTACTGGACATTTTAAAATTTAATTTATTATCTTTTAGTTTGTATCATTGATTCTTATGAAATTTTGAGTTTTTTTTCTCCTTTGTTGTGCAATGACTTTTTATGATTTTTTACAATGCATTTCTAGTTTCGATACTTTTTAGCTTGTTTGGATTTTCTATTATGGATGACTTTTTTTTAAAATTTTGAATTTCTTTTTTTAGATTTATTATCTTTTAGCTTCCTTGTATACGGATTGTTTTGAAAATTTGAATTTCTTCCTTTTCTTCTTTTGGTTCTTTGTTGTGGGATTTCTTTTTAATAAAATTTTAATTTAGATTTATTATGTTTTAGTTTGCATTTTGCATCATTTGTTCTAAAATTTTGGCTTTCTTCTTTTTCTGTTAATTTGTTGTGCCATGTATTTTTATGAGACATTTTTTTTATTTAGATTTATTCTTTTAGCTTGTATTTTGTATTAGGGATTGTTTTGAAATTTGGAGTATTTTCTGCCTTTTCTTTTCTTTCTTTTATTTTGTTAGTTTGTGGTATTTTTTATTTGATTGAAGAAATGTGGAATTTATTTTTTTCTTGTCTATGATGACGATCAAATTCTTTTCACCCTCTCTTTCAAAATTTATTGTGTCTATTTGATTTGAACCCTTCTTGTTTCTCTCTTTCGTGTTGTTTCTTTTACTTTTTTTTTTTTTATATTAAATTCTTTGGTTTAGTTCTATTGTTATTGTGTTTTCAGAATTGTAGATAACTTCCTTAGTACTTTTGATTTAATTTTCTTAATTTTCTTTGACTAACTATTGTGGATTTTGGAGAAACTTTTGCACCTGGAAGCTATATGCTTGACGCTTGGTTTGACATGTATTTGTACGATCAAGTTCTTTAAGATGAATGTCAAGAGTGTGTTTCTTAATGTATATATGAACGAGGAGGTGTTTGTGGCACAACTTAAAAACTTTATTGATCTTGTTCACCCATAACAAATCTTATAAGCAGAAAAAATAAGGTAGCTAGGCGAAGGACCAACCCAAACATGAGTGGCTTCCCACTTGGTATAACAACTTTCAGAAGGAGCTTCTGCAATATATAAAGCAAAAAGTGTCACACCTCGCCCAGGACATCTACTTTCTCGATTTGAGACGTGACGTGATGTCAGCCGAAGCCGTTCACCTTCGGATGATAAACTCCAACTGATACATGACATGGAAACGTGAAACATTTTAACAACAAAAATCTTTCAACTTTAAATACTTTAAACAAACAATCTAAAAATTTTTAGATTTAGATCCGTTATATCAACATGGGTCAATTAAATTTGTATACTTCATAAGATCCCCTAAACCATTTATGTTTCAAACATGTAAAGCAACATCCAACGGCCTCAAAAACTAGAAGAAAGTCTCTTCTTGACCTTTAATATTCAACTTTAGGACCCGAGTAATATGAGTAATCTAATCTTAATGCTTAGACTCAATGGACATGTAGGAACTCGAAGAAAATTCATATAAGTTATTCCAACACTTAATCAACACTTACCAAAGTAACCTTTAACTTCAATCAAAAGTCCTCTAACCACATTCAACTATTGAATCCTTAGCATCCAAAAATCATGGCAAGCTTAATAATGACACCAAAAATCAATGGTTTCTAGAACCCTCTCAATAAAGCTTAGATAATCTTACCCAAGTTGTGCCAAAGTGCCGAATTTTGAGCTTTCGAATAGCTAGACTGCAACTCAAACTCTTCCATAATTCAAATCTAGCATCAAAGTATAATGGGTATTGTTTAATTCAAGTCTGGGTATTCGAAAATCGTCAACAAACCCAACTAAATACACAAGAATAAGCAAATCCTTACCGAAAACTCTAAGATATATCCAACAACCGGCGACAAGATCGAGTTGTACCAATGATCGAGCAACGCAAGAAAGAGGTTCCAATTTTTGACAGCCACAACTCGCTGTAGAACTTCAAGATCCACTATGCGCATGAGCTAGACAAATAGTTGAGCATCGCGCTTGCAGTGAAGCGCCAATTCCGGTGAAACCCCAAATGATGGCGAACTCCAACGAGTTGTGGGAGACATGGCTGCAGCGTTGCAACCAATAAAACCTGCAGAAGAGAGCAACAGTTGAAGGGTCAAAAAGCTAGTTTGTTGGAGGCGGCAGGCGTGAATTAAGTGCGAAGACTTGGTGGCAGTGCGTTTGGCTGATCGTTTTGTTCAATTGCAGACATCGATGACAAGTGGTGGCGGAGGGAGATAGAGAGAGAGAACGAGAAGAGGGAGGGAGGTCACGAAGAAGAAGAAGAAAAGAAGACTCTAGATTATTTTCCATTTAATTAAAAAAATAATACTAATAATATGAAAATGATCAACCCTCACTTCAAATTAACCTACTTTTTGCCCCTACTCTTCTACTTTCCAACACTTCAAACTTTTCAAGTCTCAGACCCAACTAAATTTATTCCAAACTATCTTATTAAACTAATTAAATCTGTAAAGGGTGTTAAATGTGTTGTAAGTTTGATTGACACAAGTTAAGAAACATTAGAGTAAGTAGAAAAGAAGAGCTTACCAACCATCTAACCTCTTCTACTTTGTATTTTTTGTAATTACGAAATTAATTGTATATAAAAGCCTTGTACTAAAACAAGTGCATCTCACTTTTGTGAGAGCTAGGTGAGACATTCAAGTTAAAGATTAACTCATTGTGCTAACAAAAGTATAGAAAAGTAGGTTTGATTCAAGAATCGCATATCGTGGAAAGTTCTTTTATGACAGTTCTAAAAAACTGTCACGATATGTGTTTTCATGACAAAAAATAAACCTCATTAATTAATATTTTATGACAACAAATAACTGTAATTTTTTTTATGATAATAAATAACTGTCACCATTTACACATTTATGACAGTTACAAAAATGTCACGAATTCTTATGTTATATTTTTTTTTCTGTCATGGATAGATCAATTGTGATAGTTTTTATAAAATTTAATTGTCATTGTTTCAGTATTGATGACAGAAAAAAAATGTTATGAATTTGTATATTATGATATTTTTTCCTGTTGTGTATTCCTCAATTCTTGTTTTTCTTACTGCTGAACCATTACACTAACAACTTCAATAACAATAACAATGATACATCACACCCATATGAAAATAATAAGTCAACACTTTAATATATATATATATATATATATATGCATAATGATACACTTTGTAGTATTTGTACACCCATATTGACTAATAACCATTTGTTTAGTTCAAATGTAGTTTCCATAGAAAAACAATATACATTGACATTGGAAGCAAGAAACCTAAAATCAATACATTGAAAGCAAGTGTTTGCTACCAACCATACAAAAGATGTTATATCAATCAATTGCTCCAAATTGGCTTCAATGCTCCAAATGGATTCTTCCAAACCTAGTAAGAAAACAAAATCTCATTTAGAGTATGATTCAAGAACATTACCTATGAGGAGATTCTACTTAAAGCCATTTAAAGGTAATTAAAGAATATTACCATTGGTGTAAGATTGAAAAAAAAAAACAATATTGAGATTATAGAAGAATAACTAGAGTGCCCAAACTTCTGTAACAACATTTTCAGCCCCCTCCCAACCCTTCATAAAAATGTGTAAAACTGCATAAAAATAAACAAAATGAGATGGTTAGTGAAACTTCCATATACCCTCTAATTAGCTATGCACTTCCTATTAAGTGAAGAAACAGAATTGTAACTAGACATAAGAAATAAACAAAGTGCTTCTCATCCGCAAATTGAACTGCAAGACTATCAGTTCCATTCTTTTCCTTTAGGAGGATACAAGATAAAAAAGAAAGCATAAGCACTATTCTTGTTGATGTATATCATAAAACAGAATTATATGCGTAAAAGAACTAGCCAAATTACTGAAGTTAGTAAATTTAAATGTATGAACATATAATTAAATAACACCTATAGAATAATTAAATAGAGGATAGAATTTAGAAAGCATCTAAGACTTTAAACATCCAAGTTATATCCTTGATGATGGATTTAGAGAAATTTAACTATTTATGATGACAACTCTACATTTGTCAACATAGGCCAATGGATCGAGATTAGGAGATGGATGGGCATTTTTGTATAAGCAAAGCTTAAACCTAAAATAAATAATATTCACCACACCACAATTATGATAGGATTAAACTCAAGGTCTACGAAATAAATATGCTGAAAGTGGGTTAAGGAACACAATTAAGTACTACGATATTAATGATTCTATTAAGTTTCTGCTTTCCTTTCTTTGAATTTATTCTAATGGTGTGATTCTATGTTACTGAAGCATGGAGTTTGATGAACAAAATGATTAAGTATTGAATAGGTACAACGTGGAAACAAAAACAGAAATAAGAAACCATCAAAATGACACAATTTAAGGAATCATAAACCCAACAAATAACCAACCCAGAAAATTAGTACATTTCAATAGATCAAATGCTAAAAGTAGCTTTATACTACTCTAACCTTCTTCAAATGCTTTCAAGGAAAGAGCATGAGCAAGGGACAAAACAACTTCTTCTTTTTTGATGTCCTAAACATAAGTTTTCTACAAATAAAATAAAATTTACATTCATTATATCAGTATGGAAAGAAAACCTCCCAATCAACAAAAAAAAAAAAAAAAAAAAAAAAAATCAAAGCGTATAAATAAAAATCTCTACATCTTATGAGCTTAAGAAAAAGTATCAAGTAAATTATGAGCAGAAAATTAGAATGAAATCAATACCAATCCAGCCCTAAACAATATCCTTGCAAAAGTTGAATGAAATAGATTTTTGCTTAATACTTATTCTATTTTCTTGTTTCTAAATATGTTTAGTCAAAAATTAGAAATCACCATGATTTTTCTAGTAGTTAGAGGGAGTTTCTCAAAACAAAGCTAGAAAAAGCAGCAATAACTTCCATAGAAATTTGAAAGGGAGCATTGAATTGGAGGAGATATTCTATTATCTAGTGAAAGCATAGGAATCAAAATATTCTACACACATATATGATGTTATTGTGGACAATATAAATGGGTGTAAAAGGAGTATAACCCTCGAACTTAATTCTTTGTACTTCTTACTATCATTATATTATATTACATTATGAAAAAGTGTTGGGTTTTACTTTTGTTCTTTGTGTTTCTTAATCTTACTTAAATTGATGGTTTATCAAAGCTTCCTATAAATTAAGATAAGTTTATTAATTACATAAAGAGTTTATTTCTTACTCATAGTGAAAACGTTCATAGCTTTTTTTAATCTTCAATCACTAGTAAATCAAGAGTAACCAAATTACAACAGTTTAGTAATGAGTTAGATAACAAGTACTTGTGTTCAAATTTATATATATAGTTTGTTTATGCTATAACTATCATGTAATTACGATACATCTCAATAGCAACCGTAAACAAAAGATCAATAGAAAAATCAAAAGTACTCATATTCACTTAGGAAATGTATAAACAAACAAAAAGACCCTACACATTATGAATGTTTAAAATCTCATACTTTATTTTTCATTCTCTTTTTCTCAAAGCTTCAGCCCACAGCCACAAAATCTCCCTTCGCCTTGATTTCTTAATTCGAAGGAACAAAAATCAATTAATAATCAACCAAATGCTTCATTGAGGCATTTCATCAAACATATTGTAAGCTATCAAAATGCTCCATCACATAGCCAACCATAAAGAAAATATGTAGATTCACATTAGAAAAATGATCGTAAACAACAATATTAAGATGGTAGACAAAACAAACACATATCTCTTATAAAAGCAAAACTATGAGGGATGTTTTTCATAAAAAGAGCCTATCAATATATCACATTGTGGTAAAATGAAAGCATTTTAAGTTAATATACCGTACAAATACAAACAATAGAAATAATGGTTGAGATTCACTGGTGAGTTGAGCGGTGCGAGAGGTGTTGGGTGGTGGCGTTGGCTGAAGGAGAGAAAGAGGAGGATTTCGGGTGTGTCGTTGACGAAAAGTTGCGTCGTTCCTAACATGAATGAGAGAGGGAGAGAAATGGTTAGCGGAAGGGAGGAAAAATTGAGAATGAGGGTCGACGCGTGGTCTTCCACAAAGAAGAAGAAAAAAAGAAGAAGAGAAGACAAAGAAGAAGAGAAGAAGAAGAGAAAGAGGTAGGGAAAGGGTTTTTGAAATATTTTATAAGTTTTATTTTAATAAACAAATTATTTAATCTTTTTAGAATTAGAGAAAAATGTTATTTTAATAAACTTTTGAATTAAAATGAATTTTATTTTAATAAATTAAATAAATTATTTTTTGTATCTTTTATGACACTAAATAATGGTCACGAAAAGTGAAATAAAAAAAATTCCGTCTTTTTCCGTCAACAATGCAGATTTTTAGCTTTTGCAACAGTCTTTTCTTTCCTCCTTTCAATTTGGGATGTATACAACTGTCATAGTAGATAGTTTTTCTTGTAGTGAAAGTTATATTTGAAGTATTTTATTTGTTTTCTGCTGTATGCTAAGGTTAAAGTGTAAGGTTTAGGTGAGGTTTATGGTGCTACATGGTGCTTACTAACGTTAATTTAAGCTGTCTTTAGTTAAAGTTTTTCTCGGCTACTAAATGTTCAACATGTTATCTTATGGAGAAGTACACATTGAGTATCTAAGCGGCGTGCCTCCACTTGATCACATAAAGTGATCTTGGAGGGGGTGTGAGTACATCTCATCTCCCTGACATTGCTCACATTATCCGTCCTCCACTGCGTGTTGATCTGGACTTTTCTGCTGGTCTGTTTGTATACTAAATGATGGGGTACAATGTTTCTCCCTCCTGCTTTGACCTCTAGTATTCTTCATCTTCTCTCCACTGAGTCATGCGATTTTAGAGGTGTCATCTAGTCTCTGGGTACTGTGATTCACAGTTTGACTGAGTAGCACACTGCATGTTGATTCGTTGCTTCAGTATCTCATAACTGTGCTTCTTCCGTTAGATGGGAATGGTTCATCTAGTCAGACTCTGTTGTCCTGAGTTTATTTTTCTAACAAGCAAGGGGTAGTATCTTGTCTTAGGCTGCTTTGAATTTGTGTTGTTTTTGTTTGGTTGGTAGTTGGCTGGTATGTGGTTGATGGGTTTGCTTGCTTAGATAAATAAAAGAAATTGTTCTAAAAAAGGGGAAGTTTGTTATGTTCTGTTGCTCCAATTTCTTTTATTTATTTATTTGGTTAGCTATTTATTTATTCTAACTAAGGTTTTGGTTTGTTTGGATTCTACTGGTAGTTTTTCTCGGTTTGGTTGTGTGGCGGGCGGGTTAATTATGGGCTTTTATGTGTAGGGTTGTGTGGTTGCTGATGTGTGTGTTCTTTTGTACTGTGTGATTACTATTGAAGATTGTTGATAGAGATGTGGTGCATATCTTTGGAACCTTGGTGAGTTAATGGTACACAAGGTCTTGCTTTTATCTTGGGAAGTTCTTTAGAAAGAAAAGGAGAAAGGGTGTGAAGAGTTTGTAAAAGTGAAGGAAAGCCTGACAGTCTCTGTTTACATGGTGATGTCTCATTCAGTGGGAGCTTGCTCTGTTATTATACACTAAAAGTGTAATCTTTATTAAGAATTTTCAAGGTTGGTTGGTGGTGTTCGCTAATAAGATTGTCACAAGTTGGGATCAAAGGTTGGTTGGCTGTGTGGTCGCTATATCAGGTAGAGCCCGAAGTTGGCCAACGGGGTTACTAGAAGTGGGTGTTTGTAAGTTGGATGACAAACTTTGTAGATTAAATTAGACAGAAAAAAAAGTGTAAACCATGGGCTTGGTATAATACCTCTTAGCTAATATATTTGTCCATAATGATCGTGACCATCATGCCCACGATATTATGCTGATAAATCCAAGAAGTTATGGAAGGTCTGTATCCCCAGAAAATGTCATAAACTCCCTTTGCAACCAGGCTTGCATTCTCAACAAAAAATCAAAGAAATGTATCTGTTACAGTTTGGTACACTTATAACTGAGTGTATTTTCTCAGTATCATTAATTATTTTCAATATGCTTTGGTACAAGAAGTTCAGAGTTTAGGGGTTGTAAACAGACATAGTTCATTCAATGTAGTTTATTGAAAGGGTGCGTGTGATTATAGCTACTAATTTATAATTTAATTTTTCAATTTTACATTTTTTCAATTTACGAAGAGACAACTGTGGGATTTAAAAAGGTAGGAGGAGAATAGGAAAAGACAATGAATAGATAAAGAAGAAAAAGGAAGAGGAAGAGATCACATAATGTAATTTGAAGAGTATAAGATCGCATGCATCGACTTTTCTTTCTTATACTACTCAGGAATAAACGGGTAGATATATTATCAGATATGAAAACTGAAAGAAAGAATGATTGTAGTGCTGGTATGTATATACATATATAGACATTTTCTTAATTTCTAGATCTTTCAATTTCATATACAAACACACATATAAATAAACAAATATATATTACATTACTATTTTATTTTTTGTTGAGTTAATATATATATATATATATATATTTGGCATGCAGTTGTAAGATCTACAAGAGTTGAAAAACCCCTTCGTTATACTTTACAAATCCAATCCTTTTGGTTGCTGAAAGCCGCAGTTGCTGCTTCTGATTGTGATAGATATGAATCTCAGATCTTCAATGTTGGGGTTATAACTGGTAGGTTTTCCCTATCATATATCTAATTAGTTAATTACATTTCTCATTTCTCATTGCTCATTGATAAGAATAGGATGAAAAAAGATTGGTCACACTCTAATGGGTTTCTTTGATATTTAATTATTTTGTGTATTAATAATAGCTAAATAATTCAGATGGGAAAGTAAGACGTTTTCATGCCGTGAAGAAAGAGTGGGGGTTTGAAAAGTTATTGTCTCTTGATACTTTTAATGACGCTTCAAATGGATTGTTGGTTGATGATTGTTGTGCATTTGGAGTTGATGTTATTTTAATGAAATCCAAGGATGGAAATGGGGAGGTCATTTCCTTTAAGTAAGGAACCAAAAACCTACAAATTTACATTGGAAAGTCAAGAACTTTTAACAACTAACTAAAAACTTATATGAATTCGATTCTTTTACTGTGGAGAGCTACTCTTGGTATGGAACTATTTATAATCGTGTTATTCTGAAAAAATGTGTGTTTGCATTATTTTATATTTACATATCCAACGTTTTAGGAAAATATGGCTATATCCTAGTGGGTACTTGAATGGCAAGACGATGTCATTGTACTTAAAGCTTGATAGTTTCGGGATGCTTCCACAAGGTTTTAAAGCTTACGCTGAATATGAGATAGCAGTATTTCGATATAAGAAGATAGTTGAATTAGCTCTATTTCGATATAATAACTAATATTCCATGTTAATTGCTTTTATATATATACTACTTTAATAACACGTAGTTTGTAAGGTTTTAAATCTTAGTAGAATTACGTAAAGTGAATTTTTTAAATAAGACTTTTGTACAACACATTTTGGAAGAATTTTGATTTAAAGTACCATTGCAGAAAAACATGTGGAAAATGAAAGTGAAAATTTGAGATTATTTTACAATAATTAATTAGTGTGTCTTTTAAAATTTAGTTATTTTAAATATTAATTTTTATTTTCCTCTTGGAGAATTTTGTTAAAAATATATAAGTTAAATAAAGTTGTCGTTGTGGAACTTAGTAGTGAAAATTGAATATTATAATTTTGAATCCAATAAACTAATGTCTCAAGGTTATCTTCAATAAACATGAACATTACGTAAAAATATAAAAATGAATCAAATTCGAGTATATAGTCTAGCTGATTAGAGATGAGAGAGAAGAACTCTTTCCACCTTCCACCCTTCCCCTCTTATCACTGTCCATGATTACACTATGATGACATTTGTCCAACTCCAACAGCCCTTCATTAATTCCTTCTAGCCTCATTTACTTCGTTCAATCCCTTCAAAATCCAACTCTTCAGATTCTTAAATCTCTTACTCAACCTTCCCCACCTCCTCATCAATATATTACCCATCCTTTTCACCTTCCAGATACTACTAAACTACCTGATCATATGCTGCTTTACACCAACCCAATATGTCTTTCTTAAAGTTGCTCATGCGTTACAACCAAATTGAAAGAAAGGAATATACTCTGTCGTTAGAAAAAAGTGATGGAAAGGGTAGACATGTGCAATGGAAAAAAGAAACAAACTTTACTCTAATTGCAACTAAACAAAATTTAGTAATCAACATGACACAATAACCCTAATATAAACAAAGATGGGGTTAATAGAAAAACTTACCTTTGAAGCTTTTCTTCTCTTGTATTCTCTTCATGAATTCTAAGGTCAACATTTTGACTTTTTACCATTTTTTTCATCTTGACTAAGTTCAACCTCCCGAGCATGAATCCACATTCATATATCTGAAATTCAAATAACATTTGAATATAAAGTCGGTTAAAGTTTAACTTTTCAAAATCAAGTCAACATTTTGACTTTTCACAACTTTTACCATTTCCATCAATTTTGAGCTTCCGAATATGAATTCATATTCATATTTTTAATTTAAATCATATTTAAACATGAAGCTCTATCTTAAGTTTATAATCGATGACTATATCAAATATATTTGTTAGTTTCTCTCTCTTTACCTAATTCGAACAATTCAAATTATTTCATCATAATGTTCTAAGTTGATTTCTTGTGATCTAGCGGGGGAACTTAATGGACCTATAGATCGTGGGCTTCAACGATCCGAGATTAACTGGCTAAACTCTTTTAGACCGAGTTAATCAACGTTCGTTAACTAACAAGTCATTTCACTAAATTTCCGTAGTTGCACACTCTTCAATATAGATATATTTGTGTTCATGTGATATAACCATGATAAGTAAGTTAATCTTTCACAGGTTGCTCGTAATTTTGGTTGGGTCAAAGTATTGTCTTACCTTCGAGTCTACAACTTGCTCTTTAAGTCCCACTGATCGACTATTGAACAATTGGTTTAACATCCAACTTTAAACCGAATCCTTCTCAGGCCAATGAGAGGGTGGGTCCACTTGTTCCAAACTTGGATTCAGTCCTTAAAAGAACAACCTATCTACTATCCCTTGAGCAGGTAGGAGAAAATTCCGTCTTGCACCTTATATCATTAACTATCCACCCGATCTTACCCCTAAAATGAGAGGCTTATTGGACTAGAGCCATTGAGCTGCCCTCACATATGCAGATTTAAGGATAATTTTGTTTGAACAGAAGTTTATAGTTAGCTCAAGATTAAGATTAAGTTATAGTGGATATCTATAAATGAAATAGTAAGTTTTATTATGGCGTGCGGATGTGGCGAGGTCTCGAGTGAGAGAGAAAAAACCTGACGATGGGCTGGCCATACCGGCAATGGAGCAGCGTCCTGATGTGGCTGGCAGCGATGATTCCATGGTTTATCTTAAACCACGTTGGTGCAACTTGGCAGTATCTTTCAAGAGAAGGGAGAACTAAGGGTACACTTTCCATAATATTTCCAAAGCAGAATATCATTTTAAGCATATTGTCTACTCTTCAATAATGAGCCCACAGGAAGATATAATCAAGTGTAGATAGAAAACAAGAAAGACCAGCTACAAAATACGAAGGAGCCAACATAACATTAAATTGCACACCTAGTTTTCTATCGCCTTCTTTGCAAGTTAGAGATATCTGTACAATTATGAACCAAAGATCTTTCATGTAACAACTCGATCTTTTTAGGTCCCTAACCATGGTCATTGCTTCTATGCATGCAATTTTAAAACCACAACTAGTTGCCCATTAGGCACACAAATCTAGCTGACCTGAAAGAACACAAATCTAGTGTGTACATAGCTATGTGTAGGAGAGAGTAGTTGCCACTAACTTATACGCAACGTGCAATAAGGGGTCTCACATTATATAATCATATCATAGTAACTTATAACTTTATAGCACGTTCTTATAAATTTTCAGTCATAAACAAGACATACCATCACATGAAGTTTTCTTAGCGTGCCTTAAAGTTTCATTACATTTTGTCTGTCTCAAAGGAATTCTAGGAGGTTGAAACTCAATTTATATCCATATATCCTTTCCTTTGGCTTACCGAACGCTTTTGAAATTCTAAAGCATGGACCCAAAACAAATTTCAACTTTCAGACCCCTTAATCAAATCTGTAAATTCATTCTTAAAAAAGTTCGTAAATGTTTTACCCAAGCTGGCCTTTGTCAAGAAACTGTCTCGAAACCATTAATAACGATAACACAAATTATAGCATCAAAATTGAGCTGCAAAGTGACTTGGAGCAACACCACCAAAGAAACTCATACAGAACGACACAACCCTGCTAAATAAGGTTAAAAAAATTTCCTGCCCTTCAATTCCAACACCAAAACAGAGTGGATTACTCAAATAAAACTCGTTCGCTGCTGTGGGTCACGGTAGCTAGACGCAGTCGACGTAATATTGCGATGGCAACTGTGTGGGTTTCCCTTCTGCACACATGAGAGAAGAAAACTCCTGAAGGGAGAAAAGGAGCGACGGACAGTGACCCGATATATCGGTGACTGGCAGAGGTAAACGACGGCTGGAGGCGATTGGTGGCTGGTTATGGCGTGCGGATGTGGTGAGGTCTCGAGTGACAGAGAAAAAACTGACGATGGGCTGGCCATACCGGCAACGAAGCAGCGTCCTGATGTGGCTGGCAGCGATAAAGTTTGCGTTCAGTGGTTGGCCGTCCAGAGGGTTGGGGAAAGTGAGCAAGATGATGTCCCGGCGAGGGGTTTCTCTCTACAACCAAAGATTCATAATATTTATTCCTCTATTTTCCTTCGAAGGGGGTTTTGGCATGAATAGCTATATATATTTAATTATGAATAATAACAACGTTTTTAAAAAATTTCAAATATAGCAAAGTTTAGTGACAGACTCCATTCGAGACGACTATCAGTGATAGACCAATATTTTCAGTATGGTCTGTCATTAATAGACCACAAGGTGTTTGTCGTTTCTTATACGTTTGTGATTAAGAAACCATATACTACGAAAATGAAGGAAATAAAACAACATAGTTTGTTAAAAAAAAAAAGTTAATATTAATCAATATATATTACACCAATTATTAATCAATTTTGTGCACATAGTGCTTGAACTGCCAATCTTGCAGATAAATTTGTAGCATCGCCTAATCCAAATGACTTTGCAGATACATCAATTGAACAACTTTCCATGCCAATGCAAGCTTTTTCCACAAAAAGAGCACTGTTTGTCACATCCCATGAACCTTTCTTAAACGAACCACATTTTCCCTCTGGATTTCCGTAGCTAGCAAATTGGATTTCAGAGATGACATGTCCTCCCTGACAAGACAACTCTAAGGTGCTTCCTTCATTAGCATTTCCACATATAGTTCCTATTGTGATTGTTTGAACTGACACGTATTGTGGATTTCCACCAATTTCTTCAAATAAAATCAATGTGTTTGTGTTGCTTGAAAGAAATGATCTTGGAACATGATACCATCTTTGAGAAGGATTTCCACAGTTTTCCACACATTTGCTAGGGTTGTATGCACCTCTGTAGTCACATGTTGCACTGCAACTATCATTGCCAGCAATGAAAGATGGCCAAAATCGGCCTATGCTTTGCCCGTTTACCCAAGCTTGGCCTTTTCCCATTCCTTGCATGTCCAAGACTACTGGGTCAATTCCAGCAGGCGTCTTAAAGCTAGTCTTGTACCATGTCATTCGCCTTCCAATAGATTTCTTATTTAGTGCAATCCAATTTGTTCTCTTGTGAGAACATCGGGTTGTAAATTTGCTTCATTTCTCCATTTAATCCAACCTTATAAGACCATAAATTTGATGACAAATCAGTTGTCACATTTCCATCTCCAATTAGATAGATGGGACCTCCATCGATTCCCGTTGGCACCATATCATAAAATGCGTCGTAATTCTTCAACCCAACTGTGGCACTCAAAAGAGTTATTGTGTTGATTCCCGATTTTAGTAGAATGGGTTTCTCAAACACAAAACTCTGGCCATTACTCCCCCATTTCGACCCAATGTATCTTTTATTGACGAAAGCATGAAGCACATGACCCTTTGTATTTACTTGGAGAGTCACATTTTGAAGTGAAGATGTTCCGTTAGTGTCAACCTTCGTCATGTACCAGAAGTAATCGCTGAAATCAACTGTGACCCTTTTTTGTTCCAAAAGAAGGTTTGCCGCAAATTTACCATTTCCTTGCAGTGTGTCTTTCATAGGTTCTGGAGCCCAAGCCCATGACAGTTGTGCATTTTCCTTCTCATTTTGCTCCTTCACGAACATAGATGTCTGAGAATTTACTTTTGCAGTGTTGTAAACC
Source organism: Cucumis sativus (assembly GCF_000004075.3). Classification (NCBI taxonomy): domain Eukaryota; kingdom Viridiplantae; phylum Streptophyta; class Magnoliopsida; order Cucurbitales; family Cucurbitaceae; genus Cucumis; species Cucumis sativus. The sequence goes on along the minus strand of NC_026659.2, from coordinate 19,317,243 downwards.
TCCTTGTTGCAACCATCAAGAATGCTCACAGACCAAGCTGGTACAAAATATTTTCCATCTGCTTGTAGATCTATGGTGGCATCATTCTTTCCATCTGTGTTGCTTAAAAAGCAAAACCTCTCCCCTGTTGTTGGGTTAAAGAATTTCGTTAAAGTTACAGAGCTACCAAAGTTTTGGTTTGAGTGTGTGCTGTTAGTGAGAATCTTCTCTCCTAACTTGATTGATGCATGGAGTTGTTTGAGATGCCCCCATTTAGGTTGATTCAAGTTCCCATACTCATCAAGTGGGGCGTTGTAGTCGTAAGATGTAGTGATGAATGGACCTCCCGATGTCCTTCCAAAGTTGGTGCCTCCATGATACATGTAATAATTGTTGAAGACACCACCAGATTGAAAAAATCTTGCCACAGAAAATGCTACATCTTCTGCAGTTCTATAAGGGTCTTTGTCGCCCCATTTCTTGAACCATCCCACCCAATTTTCAGTGAACATTTTTGGGCTCTTAGGATTGTTTGGAGTAAAGTTATCACAATAGAATCCATTGCATGTATTAATCATAGGTTGTGGGGCATCACTTTGTTGGCACATGATCCATGGAACGCCAATATTGAGAGATTCGGCCATTTGAGCACACCAATTGATGTATGCTTTTCCTGCATCTCCATAAGCTGGTGTCATCACATTTCCATACTCATTCTCGATTTGAGCTAATATTATTGGCCCTCCTTGTGAAGCAAAGAGATTGGCTTGTTTACACATATTTACTATCTTTGTCGTGAAAGTTTGCATTTCATTCTTGTAAACTTGATTGTTAGTTCGTAGTTGGATTCCTGGCATATTGTGCAACCACACTGGAAAGCCTCCGTAGTTCCACTCGGCACACACGTAAGGACCAATCCTCATGACAACATAAAGTCCAGCGTCTTGGATAAGCTGGAAGAATTTAATAAAATCTAAACGTCCAGAGAAATCATATTTTCGTCGTTGTGGCTCGTGACGATTCCCAAAAAATGTATGTCTCAATTGCATCAAGTCCACCATCTTTAGCTTTTTGAATAAGATCAGGCCACATTGCTTCAGTGCTGCGTGGATAATGAATTGAGCCTGAGAAGATAATACGTCGTTCTCCGTTGATAATTATCGCATTTGAATCATATGAAACATTATCTCCTAGGCAAAAAGTCAAGCAAGCCAGAGTTGCAACAAGCCATTGAAGCTTAAACATCTTTGATCCCACAACTTATGTCCTTGGTTTATTTGTTTCCTGGATCGATGTGTTTATTTATATAGAATACACAGTGACAAGGTGAGAGTTATTCCCTATCTATATTTGTGTTCAAGCTTGTTGATCAATTTTAAACATAGAAAAAGGACTGACAATAGTTTTTCGATATGAGTTGCATCCTCTGAAATTGTAGAATTCTAGTTGACCTTATCCTTAAATAACCTTTTACCGAACTACAACTATTAGTTATCGCAATTAACAAAATTGTGTTCTTTTTTCCCGATCCCATAGGATTCTACTTTTCATTTTTCACATTTCGCTTCCTGTTGTAAGCCATCAACTTTAGGTTAAGCTAATATAATATGGGCAATTGACTGTAAATAGGTATATAGATATTGTATTTGCACCAAACGCAAAGATGACACATAAAGATATTTATTTAACAACCTCTTAAACGGTGGATTTTAATCATTCTCATTACACTCAATGAGCATATATCAAAACTAATTAATTAAAATTCATGTTCAAATTAAAGATGTTAATTGTTTAGTGAAAATATTGTTTCATTATTTAAAATACTTCTTTAATCTATATATCATGATGTGGGATGTGTGATGCGGGATGTGTGAAACAGTGAAGGTAAATAAATCCAAGTCAACCTAGGTGGAACAAAAAAAGAGATCATCATCAACAGAATAATATAGGAAGTAACATATTTTCGAGGGAAAACAAAAACTACAAAAAGATAAACTGTTGAAAATTTTATTTATGTCAATATCGAGAAACTCTCTTCAATTACCATCAAAACCATAATACTACTGTAAAATTAAACCAAAAACAATAGTGTTAAACTCTAATAGGATACTTAATCATCACGATCATTTTGGCAGTTAAAAAAATTACTTATGGATAACCTTTTCTTCATAAGTTCTGCAAGCATGATGCATCTCCCTTTCTTCAACTTTAATGGAAACAATAAAGGGAAATAGTGAAGCTGCTAAATCCAAGTGATGATTCCATGGTTTATCTTAAACCACGTTGGTGCAACTTGGCAGTATCTTTCAAGAGAAGGGAGAACTAAGGGTACACTTTCCATAATATTTCCAAAGCAGAATATCATTTTAAGCATATTGTCTACTCTTCAATAATGAGCCCACAGGAAGATATAATCAAGTGTAGATAGAAAACAAGAAAGACCAGCTACAAAATACGAAGGAGCCAACATAACATTAAATTGCACACCTAGTTTTCTATCGCCTTCTTTGCAAGTTAGAGATATCTGTACAATTATGAACCAAAGATCTTTCATGTAACAACTCGATCTTTTTAGGTCCCTAACCATGGTCATTGCTTCTATGCATGCAATTTTAAAACCACAACTAGTTGCCCATTAGGCACACAAATCTAGCTGACCTGAAAGAACACAAATCTAGTGTGTACATAGCTATGTGTAGGAGAGGGTAGTTGCCACTAACTTATACGTAACGTGCAATAAGGGGTCTCACATTATATAATCATATCATAGTAACTTATAACTTTATAGCACGTTCTTATAAATTTTCAGTCATAAACAAGACATACCATCACATGAAGTTTTCTTAGCGTGCCTTAAAGTTTCATTACATTTTGTCTGTCTCAAAGGAATTCTAGGAGGTTGAAACTCAATTTATATCCATATATCCTTTCCTTTGGCTTACCGAACGCTTTTGAAATTCTAAAGCATGGACCCAAAACAAATTTCAACTTTCAGACCCCTTAATCAAATCTGTAAATTCATTCTTAAAAAAGTTCGTAAATGTTTTACCCAAGCTGGCCTTTGTCAAGAAACTGTCTCGAAACCATTAATAACGATAACACAAATTATAGCATCAAAATTGAGCTGCAAAGTGACTTGGAGCAACACCACCAAAGAAACTCATACAGAACGACACAACACCACACACGCTTTTGAAATTTTGTCAGTTTTAGTATTATTTGAACTTTTATCGATGTCTTTTCTTTTACATGAAAAGTTGTTCCAATCTTTGCTTTCTAATTTCCATAATTGTTTGATCGCTTATTAAATTGCGTAACAACTTTAGAAAATTACTTTGTTAGCATGGCTATATATTCAATCAAATTTTCATCAGCACTTTTCTTTCTTGATAGAAGGTTTTTCAATATTTATGGGGTGAAAGACTGCCTCTTTGCGCTTTTTGTCTCCTCTGTCAGTAATAAACACCTCGAAGGTGTGCAAAAGATCCACACAAATTCATGAGCTTCTTCTATTGCAGTAAAGTTGCATATCAAAACGCCCGGGTAGAGACCATCAAACTTTTCTAACAAGTTTTGATTCAACAATCTTTTCTCCCATGGCAAATGTTTCCTCAATTGTTTGTCACAACATTTGTTTCCTCTTCCATATTTTAGCTCACCATTTAATTCAACAATTGTTTCCTCTTCCATCATTTTAAGAGATTCAAATTTAAAGCTTAGAGTTATTGTTTTTAAACCAAACTATTTGTAAAATATATCAGGAAAGAAAGATGAATACTTTGTAAGATATATTGTCAAGAGGGAGAGAAAATAAATGAAACTTCTTACCTTTATTCAATTTAATGGACTAATATTTATAGTCTAATATGAAAGCAAAAATTAGTAACCCACTAACTTGGTGCTTGCTAAAATTTTGGAGATAATTAAAAAAATAAATAACCAAAACAATAAATAAAAAAATAACTTAATTCTTTCATATCATGCATATTAATATAGCTCACAAGAACATAAGTCTTGGATTTTACTTTTCATGTTCCTACACAGACGCCTTCAAGAATCTTCCATGGCAGAAATACATGTGTTTATTAATTTAAACACGTTTTGATCAACTAACCACTCACTGGGTTTGGTACTAATTGTTTGATTTTTTTTCAGGCAACGTTTGAGGTTCCAACTGCCTATGAGAATTGAGATTTTGCGACCAGCATATTATTAGATTTCACATTCTTACATGTATTTTGTTAGTATAGTTTTGGCTTGTAATTAATTAGTGGATAGCCTTAGTCGCGAATGGTTTGTAAACTAAAAGTACTTGCATGATTTCTGTTACTAAGTGTTATGAAGTGTTCAAAATTCTATGATATCGACTCTGATGAAATATGTTGGGGAGTAGTGTTAAAAAAGTTTTCTTGCCGGTGTGGTTTATCCAATTTTTTAGGGAAGCTTTGCCGAAGTTTTTACAGAACTTTATAAAATGTGTTTTGCTAGTCTTTTATTTTCAGAAGAAACATATTCAGAAAGCATTTTAATGTCTTGATCTAGATTTAGAGGGATAGTTTGGAACAGGGTCGGACAGATATCGCATCAAAACTTTCCATCAAAGTTACAAAACTAGGGGTTGAACGACGCATAAACGACTTCTAAGAAGAAGGCTTTTTACTTTTCGGAGATTAATTTTGCTTTATATCCTCAAAATGACCCCATTTTGATATTTAAATAAATTTAAAAAAAAATAAAAAACCTCTTTCAATGACAGATCAAAACCGCCATTAAACTACGTATTTTCCACGATTTTACTTATATTTTAGGAATTTTTTTAAAGCTTTCATACAGTTCTCAACCTCCATCTTAACAGTGCTTTTGATGGTTGTTTTTGCCCACCCTCTATTATTAATTTCTCGTTCACGTGAAACAAAACCGAGAAAATAGACTCGTTTTTTAGAAACTGACATCGTATTGATGATCAATCATCATTTACAAAATGTCAATTGACATCTAAACCCAAACTATTGTAGTGTTTATTGAATGTGGTTTTCAGTAGAAACAAAACAACATAGTGCTTTTGTTTAAGTAAATGAGTTAATTGTTATGTTGATTGAAAGTTGGGTTGTACGACCAATCATATATGTAATATTAGTTTTGATAGTTAGTCACCTTGCAAAAAAAATATTAACTCTTTTTAATAAGGTAACTATAACAATAGTTGCCTATGAAAGCCACTTGGAGCAATGGAGGAGTAACAAATGTGGCTTTTGGTTATGTTATATTAGCTTTTATAAAGAAAATGAATTTAAAAAGAAAATGACTTTAATTTTTTTTTTTTTTTTTTTTGTCTAACAACTAGTTTTTTTAAAAGATGGTGAAGTTGTTTTATTGGTTTTTTTTTTAACAAAGTATTTTTAAAAGATGGTGAAGTTGTTTTATTGGTTATGTTATATTAGTTGTTTTATTGTGTTGCTAATTGAGTTTAAATCTCAACCATTCATTTCTCTTTTCCTTACATCTAATGACCCAAAATGATTTTGAATTTATCTTTCCTCTCTTTTTAAATACTTCACTTTTTTCAAATTTTAAAGAGACAAGATTATTAAAACTTTACAATCCTCAAAGCCAACATTGTTATTCTCTCTAAAACTTCCAATTTTTATTATTTTCATCTTATTCTTGAGAGATTCTTATTGTATTGTGAGAATTAAGTTTGTGAGCTTCAAATTGTATACTCACTCTTTTAGAAAGTTTTCTTTTGTGTGATTTAAAAACTTCAATATATTGTAACGGTTGGGTCCTAACTCGTGGAAAGGATCGGGTTTGCTCTTGAACCCAAAAAAAGAGCAAGAATCGGTTTGACTCAAATCCGTGGAAATAGTCAAAAGAAGATTTTCAATCAAAATCCCAAGATGTGCTTGGAAAAATGAATGTAGGTTGAGTTTAACTGAACCACTATAAAATTACGGTCTCTTCTTCTCTAACTCTTTTCTAATTATTTTTTAATTTAATTTTATTTAGATATTCTTATTGGTTGAGTTCAATTGCATACTTTCATTCATATCTTTTTATCAATCTTGTTATTTAACAAAGTTTACAAAGTTCTTTATTTAATTTTAAAAAATATCTAATTAGTTGAATTTACTTTTTATTTGTCAAAAAGTTTATTTTAAACCCTATTTACCCCCCTCTAGGGTTGCCATACCGATCCAACACAGTTGAGACTCCCACAACACGTTTTACTTCTTAAATTTTTATTGATTTCGCAATAATTTTTATTAAAATAGACCACTCAAAATTGTGCTATTTAAGGTCATGCACATAGAACCTCGAACAACGTGAAAGCTCTACAAAATATCCTTAAACTTTTTCGTAGAAGACATCCACACCTTCACGATCATGTTTGTTACTTCATCAAGTCTATCACAATAGACCACTCAAAACTACGCTATGAAAGACTTCAAATCTAGTCCATATCAAGACCAACTTCATCAAGTTTGTCAAAGACAAACCACTCGAAACTAAGCTATATGAAGATTTTACAGTTATCCATCAACTCCATACCCACCCAACGAAGGGCTATGAATTTTTCAAAGGTTTTAATTTCATCCATCAAATTCATTTAAGGATTACCCACCTGTGGCTATGGACCATCAAGTCCATTCCAGTAGACCTCCCAGAAAAGGGTTATGGACCATCAAGTCTATCGCAATAGACCACTTAGAAAAGGGTTATGGACCATCAAATCTATCACAATAGACCGTCCAAATAAAGGGCTATGGACGTGTGAAAACCCTATAATTATTCTCCTTGTTAGGTCTTTGGAGAGATGCTCTGCAAAATTTCTCTCAGACTTTACATACTTCAAGAAGGTAAATTCATTCATCCATTCATAACTCCATGTTTCAGGCGAATATGCCTTCTAATTAAATAATCATCACCTTTAAAATAGACTATTAAAATCATTTTGACTATAATAGTTTGCATCCTAAATACAAACTATAATAACTACAAACTCAGTTGTTGTGCATTTCTTTTGTAATTCCATTAATCCTTGTTAATAAAGAAGTTTTATGCATGAGTAAAAGCCATGCATAAACCATTTTTAAATTGAAATTCCATTGGTAGGTCTATCTAATTAGGTTTTAATATATCCATTTTCTATCCAACAGATATCTAAATTTTCAATTGCAATTTTTTTTTATATATTTTATGTTTTTATCAATTTTATATATACCCCTAAAATTTGGAAATGATATAATTTAAAATTTGAATTTTTTTTATTATCTCAATTTAAACTTAAACCAAGGACCTTTTTTATGAATTTAAATCTACTTCAAACTTTCGTAACTAATTCGATTTAAACCACCAAATTATATATGCTTTTATATATATATGGAAAGTTGAAAGTTTAAATTAGTATATTTATAAAAATTTAACATTTAAATTGAGGTAAATCAATATATCTACACGTAGTATCTTGTTCAAAAAACAATTCATATATTTATGAAAGAGTAAAAGTTAAACTAATATAATTACTAGTTTCTGTCAGCCTACAAAATTTAGAACTTTGATAGTATTATTAATTTAAAGAATTTAGAGATGTGGATTGATGTTTATTTATTTATTTTTAATAACAAATGAAAACAAAATTGACTTTAGGATAATATAAAATATAGAATTCAAATTTAGAGCGCATGAGAGGGACTTGGGTTTGCCACTTTGGTCGCTCCATTTTCTTTAGTGACGAAGAAACGGGACAATGGGAAAGGGAAGAAGGAAGAACAAAAACATCAACGTCTTCCCAAAATCCCATGGCCACGACGATTCTGCTTCTGCTTCTGGTATTACATTCTTTCACTCTCTCTTCCTTTCTTCAACTTTCATTTCAACAGTTTTCAAATACTTCAACTCCTTCTACAATCAACATTTCTTGGATGATTCTTTTCAATCTTCTTGCAGTTGTGACATCCTCAAGATATGAAAAACCAGTCCATTACATCCTTAAAATTCAATCTTTTTCATTACTGAAGGAGGGTCTTGCTTGTTCCCCACGTCAGCGATTCGAATCCCAGAAGTTCAATGCCGGCGGTTATGAATGGTGTTCCTACCCATTTTTATGTTTTTACTTTGAATGGCCTGTAACCCTACCTTTTTGGATCCTCATATTGGGTTGATGATAGGGATATTTTTATTTGTTATTGTAGGAAGTTAGCCCTGTATCCCAATGGAGATCAGAGAAGAGATGTGTCTGATCACATTTCTCTGTATTTGGTAATGGTTGGAGATAACATTTTATCAACTACTTCAGAGGTTAATGCAGTGTTTACTTTTCTTGTTTATGATACTCTCAGAGGCAAATATTTGACAGTCCAAGGTAACCAAACTTCTCTTAGGCTTTGTTTGATGTTTTGTTTGTTTTAATTGGAGGAGTTTGCATTTTGGAAATAAATTCTTATCAATTGTGATTCATTATCTGATAATATAAAAGATTATAGTTTATTTGATCTTTGTATTATTGTGCCATGTTATTGATGAATTGATCAGATGGGAAAATGAGACGATTTAGTGCAACCAAGACAGAATGGGGAATTGAAAAGTTGCTTCCACTTAACACTTTCAAGGATGCTTCAAATGGTTTCTTGGTTGATGATTGCTGTGTATTTGGAGTTGACATTTTTGTCATGAATTCTGATGTTGGGAAGGGGGAGGTCTTTTCCTTGATCGAGCAGCCAAATAATTACAAATATACATGGAAACTCAACAACTTTTCAAAACTAGATTCATCTTTGAGGGAATGTAATCCCTTTACAGTGGAGAACTGCTGTTGGTATGTTAACTTTTGATTTTGCAATAGTTTTTGGCATATAGAAAGTTATGTATATATATGTTGAAGAAATTGACATAAAAAGAAGAGAGAGACACTTGGACGAAAGAAACTTTTCTTAAGAAAGTAAAGTAACTCGCTCACTTTTCCTCACCTTAAACTCTCTAGCTTTTCTTTCTTTCTTCTTTTGGTATCACTTTCTTTTCTTTTTTGACTCACAAATGAAGATAAAACTTCTATTTATAGGAATGAGATCCTTGAGCTTAAGCTATAGGTTTTTTCTATACTTTTTTTGGATCTAAACTATTGTGGATAGTTCTTTGAGATTTTCCTTATCTAAATGAATTATATAGAATATCTGGGATCTTAAAGAAGTGTTAGGATGTTCCTAGATCATTTCTTTTGAGATACTTATTAACAATCTTCTAGATAAATTGAGAGATGACTAATATTTACACTTTGATTATATGTAGATACTTCAAAAATGTTCCAGAATAGTTACTGTTACATTCTCCTTTAACATATGTATATTTGCATAATTCATCTATCTTTCAGGAAGATACGATTGTTCCCTAGCGGAGATTTGCAAGCGAAACCAGGCTTCTTTTCCATGTACTTGATGTTGACCAATTTGAAAGAGTTTCCACAAGGTGCTCAAGTATATGTGGAATATGAGATGGCTGTATTGAGTCAACTTGAAGATGTACCACCAATAAAAGAAACTTGTAATTGACTGCTATTTACTGTTAAATTGTCATTCTGTTGTGCAAATTTTCCAAGCTTTCCTATATCACGTGGGGTTTGGATGATAGAATTTTGTTCAGAAATCAGTTCTTTTTACTTAAATCTTGAACTACTTTTGAATGGTATCTAGATCTTGAAAACCACTTTCTGAAAGTTATACCAAACTCATACTTATAAAGTTGGCTTTTCTTTTTTTTCAGATATTTGTTGGTTTGGATTTGGTGGTATAGAAGCTGACAAAGGATGTGGTGCTTCAAACTTCTTGTCATTGAGCGATCTCAAAGAACCAGCGAGAGGATATCTTCTGAATGACACTCTAGTTATTGAAGTGAAAATTAATGTCATCTCTACCTTGAAAAAAATTGTATAGAAGTCACATTAAAGCTGCAACTTCCAGCATTTGGCTGTTCTTTTTTGTGGTTAAGTGTATGGGATTTCTTGTTCAATGTTGCATGGTTCTATAGTTTAGGAATATAGTTGATAGAAAAATACTATCATGTTCTTTGTGTGAGGTCAAAATGGAATTCCAAACCAAGAATGTCGTCTTCCCATCTTCGCATCGTCTTCCCATCTGCACAATTTGAATTTGAGAATGCATTTATTATAAATGGACAAGTGGAACTTTGAAGAGTATGCCTTTCGAATTGGTCCCACTAATGTATCTTAGTACTCTTTTGGTTGCTATGAGATGGCAATGGGCAGGTGAGTGCATGAACTATGACAATTTGTTCACTGAGAAGGTGATGTCTGGTCGAGTAAAGGTAAGATATTGGAGGGCTCCAATAATAGTTCTGTAGGTCATTTCATCTTCATAATTTGAACATGAATTTTCTGGTTTTATCACTAAAGGAATGTATAGCAACTACAGTATTATACCCTAAAAATCCAATACTTTTCCTTCCTCAAAGCGACACTCCTAAATCCCACAGTGATATATTTGAAAATCTCAAAGCTTCGATGGCGACAGTTATAAATGGTGGGGTTTTAGGGTTAGTTATAATTAATGCTCGCTTTGATAATTGTTAAGTTATGAAGTCTAAGGATGAGTTCTTTAGTCGTGGTAAGGCTCACGAACTGTTTAGGTCAAACAAAAATGGAGTTCACAACTCTTATTTCCCTTTTAGAATCCCATAAATGTTAATATAATTAGCTTATAAATGTGCATGTCTATTTCTTTATTTCTCACTATCTTGGCTGTTGCACGAGATTAGCTCTAATATCCTATAATGGTGATGTGTAAAGAAATGGGCATGATGATCATATATGACCGATCTTGTTGGAATGTCTTGAATTTGATGTGTAGTACTGCTGTGAACAACCTAGTACAGAAGTCATGATACATGGTAAATGAGTCGTGGTCTAGGATGACGCACCCTTATCAAGGTTTGGGCGCAACGTCTCAAAGGCTTTTTAGTTTTCAATAATTGAGCACATGTGCTTATTTATAATTACGAGTTATTTACAAATTTGACCACAGGGATTAGAGAAGTGCAATATATAAACTCTCTAATCTAGTGGCGTTGTATTATATTTTGAGAAATTCTCTCTAATAAAATTGTTTTTCCTCTATGCCATGGACGTTGTTAACATGTTGTAAATAAATCTCTAATGGAATATTAGCAACCCATTATGGAATATTAGCAACCCATTAAAATCGGTAGTGTCTCTTGAACTTAAAGAACACATACGTTCTAATATTTCTATCCCATCTTAAAGAGTTGTATTCCATTGATATCAATTGCACCTATTAGACAATCAATTCCACCTATTCTTTTTTAAAAAATACACAAAATGAGTGGAAGGTGCATTGGGAGTGGACACCTCCGTAGTAGCACCCTTATCATTCTCGTTTTATTAATATAAATCAATTCTACCTATTAGACTCAATGTACACTTATATTCAAAGAGCATTGTCTTATTTAGAATGGTAAAAAAAAGATAGAGATAGGGAACAAATAAGAATTTTGTCAAAATTAAATAGAAAATTGATAAATTAATTACTCTCTGTAAAACAAAATTAATAAAAAACAAAGTTAGTTACATTTGATTTTTGTAAATAGTTTGTCAAAATTAATAAAAGACAAAACTAATTACATTTTATTTTTATATGAAGTGTAAATAGTTTGTCAAACGTTCTATTTTTCACACTTTTCCAACGAAAATATTCTCCTACATTGTCCCTTTATGTGTGTATATATAGATAAGTAACTACGTGAGTTTTTCAAATATTGTCATATTTGCAACATTTGAAAAAGTGATGACATAGATGCTAAACGATGGTATATATTAAATATAATTTGTGATGCAATGAAATTTCCTATTCCTCTCGATGTTCGCAAATGTTTCAAAAATATTCATTTAATAAAATTTATGTCAAATTTAAATCATTAGCTCATTTTAGATCATTGACAAGCAGTTATAAAGCTTTGGTTTCTTTTCAAAATCTAAGAGAAATCCCATTGGAAAGGCAAATCTGAAACATTATTTTGTTGATGTGTAACATTACTAACTTTTGAAAGTCTGATAATTTTGTAAATGAATAGGAAAGTTGAAGAGTATTTGTTATCGTTTAACTAGACGTATATATAAACAATCGAATATATTTGAAGAGAAAAATCTGAAGGACTAAGGAGGACAAAATTTAGTTTAGTTTGACAAATTTTCTCTCCTCATCATTTCGGAAGTGAAGAAGACGAAAAGACGAAAATGAAAACAAAGCGGAACCCAGAGACGTCAAAATGGAAGATCGGACCAACAATGTGGTCTTCCCTTCTCAGCAACATCACCAAATAACTTAAATCACCAAACAACTTAAAAATTAAACTAATGGGTTTTAGTAAATTTGGATTATATTAACACCTTCACACTCTTCTCAATTGTTGGCTTAAAAATTAAATTTGTAAAGACCCAATTTGGAGGTAATAATGACGTTACAGGGTTTGATACTATGTTATGTTTTTTCTGGGTGAATCAATAATTTATTATGGTAGGTCTTGTCATTGCCTTCCTAACTAATCTTGAGGGTTCTTTAACATGGTATATGTAATTCCCGTTAACATTGACATTTACATTAGCTTAACTTGCAAATGTTCTTATTTCTTTCATTGTGAGATCAGTATTTTGGTTGTTGTTGTAGAAAATTAGCTATGTATCCTATTGGACATATGGAGAGAAAAATGTTTCTCCCTATTAACCACTTTTATATGGAGTATAGATTGATAATTGTGCCCAAATTAATGATTTAGATGGAAAACAAAATGCTTTCACGCCCACATTTGAAAAGTTGGTTTCACTTCACTGTTTCAACCCTTTATTTCAATTAGATATTTGGCAAATTTTATTTTGGTCTCTAAACTTTGTATCTTGTTTTATTTTGGTTCTTGAAAATTTTAAAACGTCTATTTTAGTCCCTTAACTTTTAAAAAGAGCATGTTGGTCCTTGTCGTTAAAATTATGCTAACTCTTTAACATATTGATGATGTAGGTAACTTTTATATTTGGATGACTAGATTGCCAAATAATTAAGATAATCACTTTTAATAATCTAGGTAGGGTTTTAATTTTTAGTTAAAGGCTAGATGACAAATATATTGATGTTTTAGAGGAGAACTCAAGATGTTATTGTCTTCAAGATTTTGATCGTAACCATTTTGGTGCATTGTCATTCTAGTTTACTTTTCTTAACTCATGCTAGATTCATTTCATCCCTATGCAAATTTTGTACACTTCAAGAAACTAGGGTATTCCCGACATGGTAAAACGTTTGCAAAATTTCAAAGTGTGTCGGACAAAGTAATGTCGACGTCAAACCCTCCGTCCGTAAAATGTCGTTTGAGAAACTTTAGCCGACGCGCAAAATGGACGACATCAGTATGGGTGTATCCTCGATGCAGACAATTCCAACGGGTAAACAACGTCAGTATCAGACTAACCCCGATGTCATCACAATGCGTCGATGAATTAGCAATTTTGACGTCACGTCGGGAAATTCTTACTTTGAAGTATGTAGATGATGTCGAGGAAATTCATGTTCTTTGACGTATACCATGTGTCAGCATAATTTTTTTTTTTTAATTATTTTGTTACTTATTTAATTATTTGTTTTTGTTATCGTGAGGTATTGTTTTTGGTTCTGCCTCGTAAGGCAAGAAACAAAATTTGCAATAAGTTCTGAAAATTAAAAAGTTACAATTTATAATAAAACAAAATACGAAATAGTTAATCATTAGTCATATTAATATAGTTGAGGGAGTACAAGCGAAAAAGTAAAGATAATATCAAATTTGATCATAGCCTTCTAGTGATTAAGAAATTCATATCCTACTTTTGGTAAGATCAAAATAAATCCTACTCAAATCTCCTATAATGGTTTGTTCCATATTAGTTATCTAATAATTTTTTCTTCTTCTCTTATATTCAATTTCTTAGAGACACTATTGATGTAACGTGATGGTATCACATTTTCTTCAACCAAAATTATTTGATATCAATATACTGATAATGAAAAAAGAATAAAAGAGATGTGATCCAAAATGAGAGATGACAGAAGAAAAAAATTCTAGAAGAGTCAAAGAAATCGTGAACAAGAAGTTGTGAGAAAATGAAAATAAATAAATAATAATTTAATGATGATGCGTACATATTCAATGAAAAATTCAAAACCAATAAGAATGAATCTAGAATTTATGAAAATATAATGGAGCTTTTATTTTTTTTGTTACACTAAATATTTTTTGTTTTTGTTTTATATACGTAATTAAACCTTTTTTTATTGGTTCAATCAAATTAAGTTTTTGTTTTCTTTTGTGAATTATGTGATTTTTTTTATTGATACAAATTTTATTATAGTATTTTTTTATAATAATTAATTATATATATTGTTTGTCATTTTTTATATAAAAATGACAGAAAATATGTGTCATGTTTTATATTGTTTACAAATGGTCATACGATTGGTGGTGTTGATATGAAGTTAATTATGACCAACGACCTCCATGTAGAAACTTAAATGGTCCATTTGTAGGTGACTGAGTATGGTAGATTTGAGCATAAACTTAAATGTAGAATCATGATAAACTTAAATGCATAACCATCACTGTATGTATAATTTACCTATTATACATACATCATATCAAAGAAGACATGCGCGAGTGCAAGAGCCTTATGAGTTAGAAGAAGTTTATCAGCACGTGGAAGAAGTGCCTTCAGTGACACAAACTCAGAGTGAGACTGATTACGTTAGTCCAATGATGATGGTTCCAACATTTTGAACAAGATATTATGATTCACGAGTCGGTCAGTCGTCAAACTTTGAAACAGGATATTACAATACGAAGGTAGGTCCATCATCATCAAACTTTGAGTAAGGACTGATCCATCATCTTCATAAAGAATATTTGTTCTAAAAAGTGCCTGCAACGACACTCAAGCAACCAGATGAGCAACAACAAGAGAATAAGGAGGGTCGACTAGAACAACAAAAAGTGTAGAGTTGATGAAGACAACCAACTAAAAATTGACAACGTCCAGGTTGTAGAACACATTATTTTTTTTCATTGAATGAAAATGGTTAAATTCAGACATTGTACTTATTTAATTATTTTTCAATCACAAGTACTAAAAATTTATGACCTTCAACTAATACAAAACGAATGGATTACAATGATAAATATCCATAAATTAAAATTTGAACGTAAACATAAATTAGAAAATAAAAAAAGTAAAAGAAATTTTATCAATTTAAAAATACAAAGCACAAACTTTTTAAATAAATTTCAATAACAATAAAATTGAAACAATTTTTTAATGATAAAATAGATTTTTTCGTGAGAGAGAAAATAAATTAGTATTAAATTTTAAAAAATAGAATTTAAAGTTTGGGAAAGAAAAATGAAATTCAAATAGAATAAAGAAATAAAAAAATTATATGAAAAATATAAAAAAAGAGAAAGAAATGGAAAAAAAAAAAAAGAGAAAGAAGAATGGGCGAGTCTCAAAAGAGAGGGAAAAAAGAAATGAAAAAAAAAAAAAAAAAAAAACTCGCCCAATAGAGAAAAAAAGAATAATTTTTCTAAATAGTTTTGAAATTAAAATGCATTATTTTAATAAATAATTTTTTAAAATGCAATATGAATATAATTTTTCCTATTTAGACACTTTTAACCTTTTTCTTATCTGTCTATTCATATTCTTTTTTCAATACCCAACGTTTCCAATACAAAAAAGTGAAAGGAATACGAATAGACAAAGTGGTCTGTATAAGTATATATAAATAGATCACGCAGGCTTGAGTCTTATTGCTTGTGGGGAGGCTATGAAACAGGCAGATATATCTATGGCAGATTCTAGATCTGGTATTGACATTTTTTTTATATATCTATTCCTCTAGCGAGTTTGTTATATTTGTCAAAATAAGCGTAAATCATTGGATACTTTCAAACTTGTAATATTGATAGAGTTGCATTTTGTGCAGTGGTAAGACTTAGAAGAGCTGAAAAACCAGTCCATTATACTTTACAAATCAACTCATTTTCTTCGCTGAAGGCTGCTGTTGCTGCTTCCAATTGTGACAGATATGAATCACAGGTCTTCAATGTCGGAGGTTATAAATGGTAATAAATTTAAATTTCTTTCAATATCATCTACTTATATATATATATATATATATATAGTCTCTTTGGGATATATAATGTTTGATTGCAGGAAATTAGCTCTGTATCCGAATGGAGATAAAAGAAGAAATGGGGAAACCATATTTCTATGTATTTGGTGACAGTTGAAGATGAGATTTTAACAACTACTTTAGAGGTCAATGTTTTTTTCACATTACTTGTTTATGATAGTCTGGAAGACGAGTATTTGGCAGTCCATGGTAATTAAACCTAGACCCTAAAACCATGTTTTAATGTAATTATTATTTTAACCAAAAACATGTGAGAAGGTGTACTAAGTATTTGAACTAGATTGATACATTCTCAACATCCTAAATTTAAAAAAAAACTGAAAAGCATGTTTTATGTCAATATTTTTTTCATGAAAAAAATCAATCTCTTCCGTTTAACTTTGCATTCTTCTACTTATTTATATGTTGTGTCCAAATTAATATGATTCAGATGGGAAAACAAAATGCTTTCATGCAATGAAAACAGAATGGGGATTTGAAAACTTGGTTTCACTTGACACTTTCAACGTTCCTTCAAATGGATTTTTGGTTGATGATTATTGTGCTTTTGGAGTCGACGTTTTTATTATGAAATTTGATGGGAAGGGAGAGATCCTTTCCTCTATCAACCAACCAGAAAATTACAAATTTACTTGGAAATTCAAGGATTTCTCACAACTACGTCAAAATCGTTACGAGTCCAATGCTTTTACAGTGGAGAACTACCGTTGGTAATGAAAATTTATTTTGAATTATTTGTATATGAAGTTATATTAATATATATATGTAGATATTACACTTAATGATTTTATGTTTCAGGAAGATATCCTTGTATCCTAACGGATACTCACAAGCAAGCTCTGAATATCTATCATTGTTTTTGGCATTGGATAGCGTCGAAGAACTTCCCTCAAGATTCTCGAGTGTACATTGAATTTGATATGACCATATTGACACAACGTCGGTTGGATCAACCAAAAGAAGTATCAGGTATGCAACATCTTTTCACCGTTTTTAATTTGCAAAAAAGTACAAGGTATTTTGGAAGCTTTATGTTTGTTGAACAACTACTCAAGACAGTTTTTATTGAAACCGTATAAATAAAAATGAGTTTTTTTAAAAACAGTTTTTTCTAAAGCAAAATTCAAATAAGTTGTTAATTATGTCTTTAAGGTTCCAATTTGTTAATGAGTTAAATTTAGCTTTCTAAAGAATTTTTTTTAATGTGGTTTTTAATTTTGCTAAAAATTCAACTCCTTTTTACTTAAATAAGTAACAACGAAAATCAATGGGTAAAGAAACACTCAAACTAATTGAAATGATTGCGGAACGTGATTAAGATTTTGGTTGTTTCTATGCTAATCATCAAATCAGCCCAAATATCAAACAGTTTGTTCTTGCTTAAGATTTTGCTTGGGTTGGTTTTGGTGTTGGTGGTTAAAAAGTGGTACATGAGTCATGTACTTTAATCTCAATTAGTTAATATTGAATTTCATATGTTAAAATTAACTCGTTGCGTTAACCAGTGATTTAACATGATTAAGATTTTAGGTGTTTTTAATCCTTTGTCCTGCAGGTAAATTTTGGCTACAGACGAATTCGCCGGAAGGGGGTTGGACGAATTTCATATTATTAAGTGATCTTAAGGAACCCAAAAAGGGGTTTCTTCGCAACGATAGGATGAAAAAGTTTCTGTAAGAAGGAAAATATATATAGATGGGCGAGTTTTTGCAGCTTTAGACGGTGAGAACTTCCATGGATTTTTTGCCATTCTAATGTCAAAAGGATATATATATGCACACAAACTTTTGAAGATGTGGTTTTAAATTTTGCATATATGAATAAATGTGGAATTATTTTGCTATTGTAAAAGACGGGAGATTCACAAATTATGAACATCTGAATTTTAGCACCTTTAATTTCCCTCTTGACCTCCTCCATTTTACTATTCCTAACTTACTCCATGATATAATAATTGAAACTATAATAATGTGTCCTCCAACCACGTATTATAATATTTCACTCAAGGTTTCAAATGCCATATTTGGTTTAATTTTTATAAGTGTTTAATTAAAATAGAAAGTCATTTTAGAAAAAAGAATTGGAGTGTATTTATTTTTGTCTTTTGCCCTGAAAGTATCTAAAGTAAATATTTTTCTACTTTCAAAATTATTAAAAAAAGACTATGTACTCTAAAGGATATAGAACTTGTTAAATAATTTTGAGAAGTTAAAGTATCAAATAGACAAAAAAGAATGAAAGATGTTATTTCATCCGAGAGTAAATCTCATTATTTGCTTCTAAACTTCTTGAGTTGTGTGATTAATAGGCCTAAAATTTGAACAATTTTTAATAGGTTATTCACTTTAACTTTGTGTTCAATATCCATTTAGTTAAAGTTGAAAGAGAGAAGAAAAATCAATTTTAATTACCAACACGATCGTTTTAAACATTGATGGATCTTTTTTTTTTTGATATCTTTGGAATTTCGGTTGTTGGGTCGTTCCACATGGTAAATAAGGCAGTAGCAGACACATTATTGAAGCGGATGATCTCCTTGGGGAGTTGGACCAACGGTTGTGCAAAATATTGGAGCAAAGATGTTGTATGTTATCACTTCCGTTAAGCCACTCGTCGACATCGACACCCTCTCCCACATTCATCTTGGCGAAGTCGTAGATAATTAACAAATGGTCTATTGTTTTACTTTTGCATTTACAAATAGGACACCAATTTGGATCGAGATTATGATTTTGCCATTTCTTCTCTGTAGAATCTCCCTCATATTTCAACTTTTATGACACGAAGTCCATACAAAAACTTTTGACAAAACAATCAACTTGTCAACAAAACAATGAATATGTCAAAAATTGTAGTTTGAATAGAACTTCTGTCAATAACTAAAGATACAACAAAAGGAATCGTAAGTAAACAAAAATGGAAGGGGTACAAGACATTGTAAACCTAGTTTGATGAGATAAATGGGGTTCTTGACTTGAGATCATAGATCTTTTTATTGCCATGAGATATCCATCATAATTACATCTGTAGGATCACAAGTACAGAAATTATAATGCAAATGGAAGCATATGCAATATTTAATAAAACTTAAAATACCAAAGGGAGACGAAAAGAGACGCGTGCACTGTTGTTCCATTTTCCTTCGTCCTAAAGAAACGGGAAATTTGGAAATGGTGAAGGAAGAACCACAACAACATCGCATACCCCAAATCCCAGTTCCCAAGGCGACGTTTCGGCTTCTCTTCTGCTTCTGGAATAAAACTCTCTTCCTTTCTTCAACTTCCAATTCAACCATTCTTCAATTCCTTCTGAATTCGTTCTTACAATGAAAATCAAGAACATCGTCTTCCCGTTTCCCCATTGCGACGATTCTTCTTCTGGTGTAAACCATCTTTGACTCTCTCTTCCTTTCTTTAACTTTCAATTCAAAAAAATGGCTATTGACCTTTTCTTTTTATCTATTCACATCAAACTTGTAATATAGTAGCATTTTGTGCAGAAATAAGACTTATAAGAGCTGGAAAACCAGTCCATTATACTTTACAAATCAACTCATTTTCCTCGCTGACGGCTGCTGTTGCCGCTTCCAATTATGACAGCATATGAATCCCAGGTCTTCAATGTTGGAGGTTATAAATGGTAATAATTAAATTTAAATTTCTTTCAATTTTATCTACATATATATTCTTCTTTTGGGATATATAATGTTTGTAATTTGCAGGAAATTAGCTCTGTATCCGAATGGAGATAAAAAAAAGAAATGGGAAAGACCATATTTCTATGTATTTGGTGACAGTTGAAGATGAGATTTTAACTACTTTAGAGGTCAATGTTTTGCTGATCACATTACTTGTTTTGCTCACACCAAATAGAGTGAGATATGAGCAGATACAAGTTAAGCTAACGTAAATTACATAACGTCAATGTTAATGGGGATTATATATAGCCAGCCATTAGGGTACATTTTTTTTTAATAATTATGAAAGTTCAAAAATATATATTTAGACACTTTTAGGGCGAACAATTAAATTTCTTCAAAATGACCTTTTTTTTTTCTAAAAGAAAATTAAATCAAACACTTTTTAGTTTAGACGTCTAAACTTGTAATTTAACCATTAATTAACAAAAACTTAATTCAACCCAGATAAAGGTTGTTATTATTCTAACCTAAAATTATTTTTTCTTCTTCTTTTCCCTGTCTTTAATATACTACAAATAATATTGAAAATTTTGGCCACGAGTGATATGGATGTAGTCCCATATATATTTTTTAAAAAAATGTCAAGAGGGAAATTAAAGGTGAACTCAAAATATGTTTCCAAAATTCAGATGTTCATAATTTGTGAATCTTTCTGTCTTTTGCAATAGCAAAATAATTCCACATTTATTCAGATATGCAAAATTCAAAAGGCTGTGTGCATATATCCTTTTGACATTTTAGAATAGCAAAATATCCTTCAAAGTTCTCACCATCTAAAGCTGCAAGAACTTCCCCTTCTATATCTATTTCTCTTTCTACAAAAACTTTTTCACGGTAGAGATAACATTAATACCCACTCAACAATCATAATATCATTGTCAAGAAACCTCTTCTTCGGTTCCTTAAGATCGCTTAATGATATGAAATTCAATCAACCCCATTCCCAATTGTCTCTAGCCAACATTTACCTGCAGCACACAAGATTAAAAACACCTAAAATCTTAATCAAATATTAATAAATTGAGATAAAGTACTGGGTTGAATGCATGACCTATGTATCACGTTTTAACCACCAACCCAAACATTCTAACAAACTACTAGATCATTTGGGTTGATTCGGTGATTGGCATAGAAACAACCAAAATCTTAATCACCTTCGCCAATCATTTCAATCTCAATTTGCTTAACTATTTGGGTTTCTTGTTTTTGAAAAATAAGTCTATTTTTATTCAATTTCTTTGCCTATCGATTTATCGTTCTTGAGAGGTGAACTCTAGCAAAATTAAAAACCACATTTAAAAAACTATTCTTTAAAAAACTAAATTTAATTTGTTTAACAAATTGAACTAATTTAAAGACATAATTAATGAAAAATTTGAATTTGCTTAAGAAAAAATGGTTTTTTCAAAAATTTATTTTTATTTATCCTTTCAATAAAAACTATATTAAGTGGTTAAAACGAATATAAATTTTTTTAAATATCTTATTTTTTAAATTAAATATTTGAAAATCATCTCAAATACTTAAAGTTACTTTGAAAATTAAAAAGAGTGAAAAGATGTTACTTACATGATTCTTTTTTTGGTTGTCCTACCCAAGTTGTGTCAATATGGCCATATCAAATTCAATGTACACTCGAGAACCTTGAGGAAGTTACGTTCTTCGAAGCTATCAAATTTCAAGTACAATGATAGATATCCAGGAGTTGCTTCGGAGATTCCTTTAGGATACAGGGTTATCTTCCTAAAACATAGAATCATTATCTTCCTAATTAGTAAACACCTGTACATATAAAAGGTGCATCTAAAAAATATTTTACATATACTTCTTTCACAGTAGATAAAAAAAAAAAAAAAAAAAAAACAAGCAAAAGGATTTTACTCATCTTTAAAAATCAAGGAAAGTGATCCTTCCATGGATGTAGGCATTCTTTAGCCGAATCACGTAAATCTTGCCTTCTTCTTCTTCTCCTTCGTCTTCAACAATTGTTTGTGTGATCTACTCCATTCAAAATCAAAACCCATTCTCAAAGACTTAGAGTTTGAAAAAAGTAGAGAGAAAAAGAGAGGTAATTTTTTTTTTTCTTTTCTTTCGTAAAGTGCAGGAACGAAAAAGGAGGGGAGTTCTTACCTTCATCCACGTGTACGGCTATCATCACAAAGAGACGTGACTTCATCTCCTCGTAGCCTTACAACAAGCTATCCTCTACTTGCTTTGGGCCTGAAATCAAATTGAAAGAAGCTCAACAAATTGGTATTAAAGCAAATCTTGATTTTTCAAGAATTTGAATGTGGGAGGATTAAAGAACACAACAAACTTGAGAATGGTAGTGGCAAGATTAGGAATAGAGAAGTTCGATGGAAATTAGGGAGATTTTGTCTTATGGAAGACAAAAATCAAGACTTTGCTAGGTCAGCAAAAGACTCATAAAGCCCTTTTAGATCCCTCAGGACTTCCAACAACACTCACAACATCACAAAGAGAAGAAATGAAGTTAAATGTCTATGGTACACTAATCCTAAATCTAAGTGACAATGTTATAAGAAGTATTAAAAGAAAATACAACATATAAAATTTGGAAAAAATTAGAAAGTTTATATGCAACTAAAGATCTCTCTAATAAAATGTACCTAAGGGAGAAATTCTTCACAAACAAAATGGATCATTCATAAACTTTGACAGGCAACATAGATGAGTTCAAAAAAATTGTTTCAAGATTTAAAAGTCTTGAAGACAAACTCAGTGATGAAAATGAAACCTATTGTTCTCCTAAATTCTCTACCCGAAGCTTACAAAGAGGTAAAAAAATGTACTTATATATGGCAGAGACTTAGTAAAACAAATGCTATTGTTTCAGCCCTTAGAACTAGAGAATTAGAAATTTAGTTATCACAAAAAGAGCATCAGTCATCAAAAAAAGAGCATCACAGTGGAGATCGTTTATTTGTCAAAGGCAAATCTCACGCTAATAAGTGGGAAAACAACAGCAAAATTTATTCAAATGACGAAAATAAAGCACAACAGAAGAAGAAATGTAAGTATTGCAAGAAGAAGTGACATCTAATCCAAGATATATTGCTTTTTCCTTAAGAAAAAGAATCGAGAGAAAGAAAAAGATTCAGAGGAAAAGCAACCTGAAGCCTCTATAGTAGAAAGTTCATATACCTATACTGATGCTTTGGCATCAACTCAAGACCAAGCCAATCATGTTATCCCCTTTGGTAAACATGATTGGGTTCTAGATTCTAGATCCACCTACCATATGACACCTTTTAGAACGTTGTTCAACATATATAAAGAAATCAACAGAGAGTTAGTTTTTATGGGGAATAATGAAGCCTGTAACATTGTTGGAATTAGGTCAGTCACCATGAAATTAAAAGATGGGACTTTGAAGCTTCTCACAAATGTTAGACATGTTCCTCGCCTTAAAAGAAATCTTATTTCCCTAGGAATGCTAAATTCTTTAGGGTGTGAATACCAAAGAAAAATGTGGAGTTTTTCAGGTTTTTATGGACTGTAGAGTAGTATTGGTTGAAGAAAAGATAAATGATCTTTTAATAATTAAATGGGTTGAAATGTTAAAGGAAGCTAGTGTTGTTTCTGCTCTAAATCTAACTGAGTTTGACATTTGGCACAAAAGACTATCTCACATCAGCTAAAAAGGGTTGAGGCTCTATCCACACAAGACATCCTACCTAAAGAAATAAGTGATAAGCTGTCTTTCTGTAAACACTATGTGCTAGGCAAAGCAAGGAAACAAAGCTTCACCAATGCACAACACACAACTAAAGGAATCCTAGACTACATCCATTCGGATCTACGGGGTCCAGCCTCAACTCCAAGCCTAAGTGTCTCAAGGTACGTCTTATCCTTTACTGATGATTTTTCTAGAAAAAACTGGGTTTACTTTATAAAAACTAAAGATCAGATTTTTGAAAAATTTAAAGAATGGAAACTAATGATAGAAAAACAAATTGATAAAGAAATTAAGTTCCTTAGTACTGATAGCGGTTTGGAGTTTTGTGGAGATGTTTTCAATATTTTTTGTTGGAAAAATGGTATTACAAGACATATAACAGTGAGATCCATACCTCAACAAAATAGAGTGGCATAAAGACTCAA
This sequence comes from Cucumis sativus, assembly GCF_000004075.3. Taxonomy (NCBI): domain Eukaryota; kingdom Viridiplantae; phylum Streptophyta; class Magnoliopsida; order Cucurbitales; family Cucurbitaceae; genus Cucumis; species Cucumis sativus. The sequence goes on along the minus strand of NC_026659.2, from coordinate 19,293,201 downwards.
CATAACAATCATGGAAAGAGTAAGATGCCTATAGTTAGATGCTATCCTAGAAGAAAATTTTTGGACTGAAGTTGCTGCCTATGCTATGTACACACTAAACAGAAACCCTTATATACCACTTTAGGGTTCTTAACATCTAAGGAGAAATGGTCCAAACACCCTCCAAATCTAAATGATTTTAAGGTGTTTGGATGTGTAGGGTATGTCCATCAAAACCAAGTGAAACTAAAGGCAAGAGATATTAAAAGGATGTTTGTTGGCTTCACAGAAGAAGTAAAGAGTTTCAAGATGTGGAATCCCATTGGCAAGAAGTTTATAATCAATAGGATGTTCATTTCAGAGAAGATGAGATGTTTATGCAAGGGAAATGTAATCTTGATGAAAATCCTAATGCCACTGAAACCTATATTACTTACTTTTAGGTGGAGAATACTAGAAATAATGCTCAATCTACCAAGGGAACTATTTCCACTTAGGAAGAGCAAGTAGAGAACACAAGTGGAGAACAAACTAAAATAGTTGAAGAACAACTTGACTTGAGTTAATACTCCCTAGCAAGAGACAGACAAAAAAGAGTAATTGTTCCTCCAACTAGGCATGGTGAAACTAATTATATGGATTTTGTTCTAAATGCTACTGTAGCTCCTAATGATCATGAACCAAGTTCCTTTAAGGAAGCTGTAAATGGTAATGATGCTAGATAGTTGATTGAAGCTATGAATGAAGAAAAAAATTCACTAAATGTGAATAATACCAAGGCCCTAGCTTCTTTACCTAAAGGATGCAAACCAATAGCATCTAAGTTGATCTATAAACTCAAGGAGAGAATTACAAAAGACTCACAAACTAGGTGACAAGATCGAAATTGGTATGCAAAAAGTAATGAATTATGCAAAGTATATAAGCATGATCGTTATCAACACATGTATGTTCAAAAATTAAAGTGGTCGTGAGTGGTACATAACTTAACCGCCTTAACAAAAAATTATTTGTAGTTTACCCTTGACTTTTACAGTAGATAGATGCAAGCACAGGTGTTGAACCTAAGAGAGTGTAGGATAGACATTTTCTTGAATGTAATGCTTGAAAAGAATGAGATTAGTAACAAAAAGAAAAGAAAAGCATGGAAAACAATTTGAGAAAATCATAAGGGAGAATGAGAATGAGAAATTTGACTTGTAATAATACAATTCACTAAAAGAGAAGTTAAAGATTGAATTCCAATAAGAGAATTGAGGAATGAGCTTAGGCATTGATCTAATCTTATCATTGAATCAAAGAAAGTAAAGGAAGTTGAAGCTTGCTTGATCGTGGAGGAATTTTGAATCAAAATTCAAGAAAAGAGATTAATTTCATGGGGATTAGTTTAATTTTTGCAATCTTAACTAAACCCTTAATTGTTCTTCAAAGAAAATTACAAAATAGATCATTCATAATTTTGCAACCAATGAATTAAATGGGGATTAATTTGTGCACTAAAAAGTAAGCAATTTAATTCTAAGAATTGACTAAGAACAATTGAAATCCATAAAACATCAAACAATTTGAAGAATGAGAGAGATACAATCAAGAATCAAGAGAATTTGTGTAGAAACAAGTAATTCAATTAATCTTGTACTAATTGATATACTTAAGCTAAATTGCTTACAAAGATTGAATAAAAAAATCAAAGATCAAGAATCAAACTTACAATAATTAATGAATTGAATAAAAAATCTAATTTTTGATACAAATAATTGATGATTCCAATAAAGTCTAATTGCAATAAAAAATTAGAGTAATGAAATTCTAAAAAATTAGAATCATCTAAGCCAAAATTATGTGAAGAAATTATCCTTGCATCTTCAATAATTCTCCAAAATTTGTTAAAAGATTCGAAAATGACATAACAAGGGTAAAGAATTTGGAATTTGGAATTTGGAATTTGGAAGAAATTGAGAGTAATTTTAGAAGAAATAGTGAATTAAATTCTATATGAAATTAAGAGTTAGGGGTATTTATTGGAAAAATTGGAGGATTATAGCAAATAGGCCAAAAATTACACTCTCAAGGTCCATACCGACCTAAAATCCACTGAAAAGTGGAGAAATTTCGAAAATAATTATGAATTTGCCATTGAAAAGTGAACCAAAAAATGAAAATAAATTTTGTTTCAACCTGCTAGAATACCTTTGAGGCAGACAAAATGTAATTAAGTTTTAAGGCACGCTAAGAAACTTTATGTGATGGTATGTGTGGTTTATGACTGACAATTTATAAGAACGTGCTATAAAGTTATAAGTTATTATGATATGATTAGTTATACAATGTGAGACCCCTTATTGCACTTTGCGTATAAGTTAGTGGCAACTACCCTCTCGTACGTATAGCTGCATACACACTAGATTTGTGTACTTTCAGACCAGCTAGACTTTTGTGCCTAATGGGCATCTAGTTTTGGTTTTAAAATTGCATGCATCGTAGTAATGACTCTGGCTAGGGACCTAAAACAATCGGGTTGTTGCATGAAAGATCTTTAGTTAGTAATTGTATTGATATCTCTAACTTGCAAATTAGAAGGCAATATAGAACTAGCTAGGTGTAATTTAATGTTATGTCGGCTCCTTCGAATTTTGTAGTTCGTCTTTCTTGTTTTCTATCTACACTTGATTATATCTTCTAGTGGGCTCATTATTGAAGAGTAGACAGTATGTTTAAAATGATATTTTGCTTTAGAAATATTACGGAAGGTGTACCCTTAGTTCTCCCTACTGTTGAAAGATACTGCCAAGTTGCACCAACGTGGTTTAAGATAAACTCTGGAATCATCACCTGGATTTAGCAGCTTCATTATTTCCCTCAATGGTTGCCATTAAAGTTGAAGAAAGGGAGATGCATCATGCTTGCAAAACTTGTGGAGAAAAGGCTATCCACAAGTCCTTTTTTTAACTGACAAAATGATCATGATGATTAACTATTCTCTTACATTTGAACACTATCGTTTTTGGTTTTACAGTATTATGGCTTTGATGGTAATTGAAGAGAGTTTCTCAATATTGACATAAACTAAAGTTTCAAGAGTCTACCTTTTTGTAATTTTTGTTTTCCCCTGGAAATCCGTTGCTTCCAATATTATTCTGTTGATCTTCTCTTTTTTTGTTCCCTTTAGGTTAACTTGGATTTATTTACCTTCACTGTTTCAACCATCACACATCCCACATCATGATATATAAATTAAAGAAGTATTTTAAATAATGAAACAGTATTTTCACTAAACAATTAACATCATTAATTTGAACATGAATTTTAATTGATCAATTAATTAGTTTTAATGCCAATTGAGTGTACATGAGAGTGATTAAAACCCACCGTTTAGGAGGTTGTTACATAAATATCTTGATGACATATTTGGGTTTGGTGCAAATATAATATCTATTTACATTCAATTGCTCATATTATATTAGCTTCACCGAAAGTTGATGGCTTCCAACATGAAGCCAATCGTGAAAAATGAAAAGTAGAATCCTAAGTGATTGGGGGGAAAAGAACACAATTTTGTTAATTGCGTATAACTGATAGTTGTAATTCGGTAAAAGGTTATTTAAGGATAAGGTCAGCTAGAATTCTACAATTTCATAGGATGCAACTCATAACGAAAAACTTTTGTCAGTCGTTTTTCTATGTTTGGAATTGATCAACAACCTGGAACACAAATATAGATAGGAAAGAACTCTCACCTTATCACTATGTACTCTATATAAATAAACACATCGATTCAGGAAACAAATAAGCCAAAGACATAAGTTGTGGGATCAAAGATGTTTAAGCTTCAATGGCTTGTTGCAACTTTAGCTTGCTTGACTTTTTGCCTAGGAGATAATGTTTCATATGATTCAAATGCGATAATTATCAACGGAGAACGACGTATTATCTTCTCAGGCTCAATTCATTATCCACGCAGCACTGAAGCAATGTGGCCTGATCTTATTCAAAAAGCTAAAGATGGTGGGCTTGATGCAATTGAGACATACATTTTTTGGGATCGTCACGAGCCACAACGACGAAAGTATGATTTCTCTGGACGTTTAGATTTTATTAAATTCTTCCAGCTTATCCAAGATGCTGGACTTTATGTTGTCATGAGGATTGGTCCTTACGTGTGTGCCGAGTGGAACTACGGAGGCTTTCCAGTGTGGTTGCACAATATGCCAGGAATCCAACTACGAACTAACAATCAAGTCTACAAGAACGAAATGCAAACTTTCACGACAAAGATAGTGAATATGTGTAAACAAGCCAATCTCTTTGCTTCACAAGGAGGGCCAATAATATTAGCTCAAATCGAGAATGAGTATGGAAATGTGATGACACCAGCTTATGGAGATGCAGGAAAAGCATATATCAATTGGTGTGCCCAAATGGCCGAATCTCTCAATATTGGCGTTCCATGGATCATGTGCCAACAAAGTGATGCCCCACAACCTATCATTAATACATGCAATGGATTCTACTGTGATAACTTTACTCCAAACAATCCTAAGAGCCCAAAAATGTTCACTGAAAATTGGGTGGGATGGTTCAAGAAATGGGGCGACAAAGACCCTTACAGAACTGCAGAAGATGTAGCATTTTCTGTGGCAAGATTTTTTCAATCCGGTGGCGTCTTCAACAATTATTACATGTATCATGGAGGCACCAACTTTGGAAGAACGTCGGGAGGTCCATTCATCACTACATCTTACGATTACAACGCCCCACTTGATGAGTATGGGAACTTGAATCAACCTAAATGGGGGCATCTCAAACAACTCCATGCATCAATCAAGTTAGGAGAGAAGATTCTCACTAACGGCACACACACAAACCAAAACTTTGGTAGCTCTGTAACTTTAACGAAATTCTTTAACCCAACAACAGGGGAGAGGTTTTGCTTTTTAAGCAACACAGATGGAAAAAATGATGCCACCATAGATCTACAAGCAGATGGAAAATATTTTGTACCAGCTTGGTCTGTGAGCATTCTTGATGGTTGCAACAAGGAGGTTTACAACACTGCAAAAGTAAATTCCCAAACATCTATGTTCGTGAAGGAGCAAAATGAGAAGGAAAATGCACAGCTCTCGTGGGCTTGGGCTCCAGAACCTATGAAAGACACACTGCAAGGAAATGGTAAATTTGCGGCAAACCTTCTTTTGGAACAAAAAAGGGTCACGGTTGATTTCAGCGACTACTTCTGGTACATGACGAATGTTGACACTAGCGGAACATCTTCACTTCAGAATGTGACTCTCCAAGTGAATACAAAGGGTCATGTGCTTCATGCTTTCGTTAATAAAAGATACATTGGGTCGCAATGGGGGAGTAATGGCCAGAGTTTTGTGTTTGAGAAACCCATTCTACTAAAATCGGGAACCAACACAATAACTCTTTTGAGTGCCACTGTTGGGTTGAAGAATTACGACGCATTTTATGATATGGTGCCAACGGGAATCGATGGAGGTCCCATCTATCTAATTGGAGATGGAAACGTGACAACTGATTTGTCATCAAATTTATGGTCTTATAAGGTTGGATTAAATGGAGAAATGAAGCAAATTTACAACCCGATGTTCTCACAGAGAACAAATTGGATTGCACTAAATAAAAAATCTATTGGAAGGCGAATGACATGGTACAAGACTAGCTTTAAGACACCTGCTGGAATTGACCCAGTAGTCTTGGACATGCAAGGAATGGGAAAAGGCCAAGCTTGGGTAAATGGGCAAAGCATAGGCCGATTTTGGCCATCTTTCGTTGCTGGCAATGATAGTTGCAGCGCAACATGTGACTATAGAGGTGCATACAACCCTAGCAAATGTGTGGGAAATTGTGGAAATCCTTCTCAAAGATGGTATCATGTTCCAAGATCATTTCTTTCAAGCAACACAAACACATTGATTTTATTTGAAGAAATTGGTGGAAATCCACAACACGTGTCAGTTCAAACAATCACAATAGGAACTATATGTGGAAATGCTAATGAAGGAAGCACCTTAGACTTGTCTTGTCAGGGAGGACATGTCATCTCTGACATCCAATTCGCTAGCTATGGAAATCCAGAGGGAAAATGTGGTTCGTTTAAGCAAGGTTCATGGGATGTGACAAACAGTGCTCTTTTTGTGGAAAAAGCGTGCATTGGCATGGAAAGTTGTTCAATTGATGTATCTGCAAAGTCATTTGGATTAGGCGATGCCACAAATTTATCTGCAAGATTGGCAGTTCAAGCACTGTGTGCACAAAATTGATTAACAATGGTGTAATATATATTCGTTAATGTTAACTTCTTTTAACAAACTATGTATTTTTATTTCTTTCTTTTTCGTAGTATATGGTTTCTTAATCACAAACGTAGAAGATACTATAAACACACTGTGGTCTATTAATGATAGGCCATCACAAAAATATTGGTCTGTCATTGATAGCCCATAAAAGTCTCGATTGGAGCTGTCACTAATCTTTTGCTATATTTGAATGTTTTTTAAAAACGTTGTTATATATTTAATTATTAGGGGCATTTTGAAAAATAGCAAAATAAATTAAAATATTTACAAGCTATGGCAAAATTTTGGATTCCATCAAAAACAGAAACTGATAGACTGCTATCACTGTCCATCAGTGCCACCGATAGAAGCATATCAGTGTGTATCAATGTCTATTATTGATAAAATATGAAAAAGTTGCAATGTGTTGTAAGTATTTTGTCAAATTTGCTATTTTTGACAATTCTCCTAATTATTATTCATAATTAAAAAAATATATAGTCATTCATGCCAAAAACCCCCCTTCGAAGGAACATAGAGGAATAAATTGTGAACATTTGGCTGTTGAGTGAAACCCCCTGTCGTGACATCATCTTTCTTACTATCTCTAACCCTCTCGACGACCAACCACTGAACGCAAACTTTATCGTCGCCAACCACATCAGGACGTTGCCACCGCTGCCGTTATTTCCAGCCCACCGTTAGTTTGTTCTCTCTCACTAGAGACCTCGCGACATTCGCACGTCATAATGAGCCACCAATCGCCCTTAGCCGCCGTTTACCTCTGCCAGTGACCGATATATCGAATCACTGTCGGTCGCCCCTTCTGTACCTTCGGGAGTTTCTTTCTCTCATGTCTGCAGAAGGAAAACCCACGCAGTCGCCACCACAATACTACGTCGATCTGCGTCCAGCTGCCAAGACCCACACTTCGAACGAGTTTGATTTTAGTAATCCACTCCGTTTAATTCAGTTATGAAACTAAAGGTAGGAAACATTTCGAACCTTATTTAACAAGGTTGTGCCGTTCTATGTGAGTTTCTTCGGTGGTGCTGCTCCAAGTCAGTTTTGAGCTCAATTTTGATGCTATAATTCGTGTTACCGTTATTAATGGTTACGAGACAGTTTCTTGACAAAGGATAGCTTGGGTAAAACATTTAAGAACTTTTTTAAGAATGAATTTACTACAACTTTGATTAAGGGGACTAAAAGTTGAAATTTTGTTTGGGTCCATATTTTTTAATTTCACAAGGGCTCGGTAAGCGGAAGGAAAGGATATCTGGATATAAATTTTGTTTCAACCTGCTAGAATGCCTTTGAGACAGGCAAAATGTAATTAAATTTTAAGGCACGCTAAGAAACTTTATGTGATGGTATGTGTGGTTTATGACTGACAATTTATAAGAACGTGCTACAAAGTTATAAGTTATTATGATATGATTAATTATACAATGTGAGACCCCTTATTGCACTTTGCGTATAAGTTAGTGGCAACTACCCTCTCGTACGTATAGCTGCGTACACACTAGATTTGTGTACTTTCAGACCAGCTAGACTTTTGTGCCTAATGGGCATCTAGTTTTGGTTTTAAAATTGCATGCATCGTAGTAATGACTCTGGCTAGGGACCTAAAACAATCGGGTTGTTGCATGAAAGATCTTTAGTTAGTAATTGTATTGATATCTCTAACTTGCAAATTAGAAGGCAATATAGAACTAGCTAGGTGTAATTTAATGTTATGTCGGCTCCTTCGAATTTTGTAGTTCGTCTTTCTTGTTTTCTATCTACACTTGATTATATCTTCTAGTGGGCTCATTATTGAAGAGTAGACAGTATGTTTAAAATGATATTCTGCTTTAGAAATATTACGGAAGGTGTACCCTTAGTTCTCCCTACTGTTGAAAGATACTGCCAAGTTGCACCAACGTGGTTTAAGATAAACTCTGGAATCATCACCTGGATTTAGCAGCTTCATTATTTCCCTCAATGGTTGCCATTAAAGTTGAAGAAAGGGAGATGCATCATGCTTGCAAAACTTGTGGAGAAAAGGCTATCCACAAGTCCTTTTTTTAACTGACAAAATGATCATGATGATTAACTATTCTCTTACATTTGAACACTATCGTTTTTGGTTTTACAGTATTATGGCTTTGATGGTAATTGAAGAGAGTTTCTCAATATTGACATAAACTAAAGTTTCAAGAGTCTACCTTTTTGTAATTTTTGTTTTCCCCTGGAAATCCGTTGCTTCCAATATTATTCTGTTGATCTTCTCTTTTTTTGTTCCCTTTAGGTTAACTTGGATTTATTTACCTTCACTGTTTCAACCATCACACATCCCACATCATGATATATAAATTAAAGAAGTATTTTAAATAATGAAACAGTATTTTCACTAAACAATTAACATCATTAATTTGAACATGAATTTTAATTGATCAATTAATTAGTTTTAATGCCAATTGAGTGTACATGAGAGTGATTAAAACCCACCGTTTAGGAGGTTGTTACATAAATATCTTGATGACATATTTGGGTTTGGTGCAAATATAATATCTATTTACATTCAATTGCTCATATTATATTAGCTTCACCGAAAGTTGATGGCTTCCAACATGAAGCCAATCGTGAAAAATGAAAAGTAGAATCCTAAGTGATTGGGGGGAAAAGAACACAATTTTGTTAATTGCGTATAACTGATAGTTGTAATTCGGTAAAAGGTTATTTAAGGATAAGGTCAGCTAGAATTCTACAATTTCATAGGATGCAACTCATAACGAAAAACTTTTGTCAGTCGTTTTTCTATGTTTGGAATTGATCAACAACCTGGAACACAAATATAGATAGGAAAGAACTCTCACCTTATCACTATGTACTCTATATAAATAAACACATCGATTCAGGAAACAAATAAAGCCAAAGACATAAGTTGTGGGATCAAAGGATGTTTAAGCTTCAATGGCTTGTTGCAACTCTAGCTTGCTTGACTTTTTGCATAGGAGATAATGTTTCATATGATTCAAATGCGTTAATTATCAATGGAGAACGACGCATTATCTTCTCAGGCTCAATTCATTATCCACGCAGCACTGAAGCAATGTGGCCTGATCTCATTCAAAAAGCTAAAGATGGTGGACTTGATGCAATTGAGACATACATTTTCTGGGATCGTCACGAGCCACAACGACGAAAATATGATTTCTCTGGACGTTTAGATTTTATTAAATTCTTCCAACTTATCCAAGACGCTGGACTTTATGTTGTCATGAGGATTGGTCCTTACGTGTGTGCCGAGTGGAACTACGGAGGCTTTCCAGTGTGGTTGCACAATATGCCAGGAATCCAACTACGAACTAACAATCAAGTTTACAAGAATGAAATGCAAACTTTCACGACAAAGATAGTAAATATGTGTAAACAAGCCAATCTCTTTGCTTCACAAGGAGGGCCAATAATATTAGCTCAAATCGAGAATGAGTATGGAAATGTGATGACACCAGCTTATGGAGATGCAGGAAAAGCATACATCAATTGGTGTGCTCAAATGGCCGAATCTCTCAATATTGGCGTTCCATGGATCATGTGCCAACAAAGTGATGCCCCACAACCTATGATTAATACATGCAATGGATTCTATTGTGATAACTTTACTCCAAACAATCCTAAGAGCCCAAAAATGTTCACTGAAAATTGGGTGGGATGGTTCAAGAAATGGGGCGACAAAGACCCTTATAGAACTGCAGAAGATGTAGCATTTTCTGTGGCAAGATTTTTTCAATCTGGTGGTGTGTTCAACAATTATTACATGTATCATGGAGGCACCAACTTTGGAAGGACATCGGGAGGTCCATTCATCACTACATCTTACGACTACAACGCCCCACTTGATGAATATGGGAACTTGAATCAACCTAAATGGGGGCATCTCAAACAACTCCATGCATCAATCAAGTTAGGAGAGAAGATTCTCACTAACAGCACACGCTCAAACCAAAACTTTGGTAGCTCTGTAACTTTAACGAAATTCTTTAACCCAACAACTGGGGAGAGGTTTTGCTTTTTAAGCAACACAGATGGAAAAAATGATGCCACCATAGATCTACAAGAAGATGGAAAATATTTTGTACCAGCTTGGTCTGTGAGCATTCTTGATGGTTGCAACAAGGAGGTTTACAACACTGCAAAAGTAAATTCTCAGACATCTATGTTTGTGAAGGAGCAAAATGAGAAGGAAAATGCACAACTGTCATGGGCTTGGGCTCCAGAACCTATGAAAGACACACTGCAAGGAAATGGTAAATTTGCGGCAAACCTTCTTTTGGAACAAAAAAGGGTCACAGTTGATTTTAGCGATTACTTCTGGTACATGACGAAGGTTGACACTAACGGAACATCTTCACTTCAAAATGTGACTCTCCAAGTAAATACAAAGGGTCATGTGCTTCATGCTTTCGTCAATAAAAGATACATTGGGTCGAAATGGGGGAGTAATGGCCAGAGTTTTGTGTTTGAGAAACCCATTCTACTAAAATCGGGAATCAACACAATAACTCTTTTGAGTGCCACAGTTGGGTTGAAGAATTATGACGCGTTTTATGATATGGTGCCAACAGGAATCGATGGAGGCCCGATCTATCTAATTGGAGATGGAAATGTGACAACTGATTTGTCATCAAATTTATGGTCTTATAAGGTTGGATTAAATGGAGAAATGAAGCAAATTTACAACCCGATGTTCTCACAAAGAACAAATTGGATTCCGCTAAATCAAAAATCTATTGGAAGGCGAATGACATGGTACAAGACTAGCTTTAAGACACCTGCTGGAATTGACCCAGTAGTCTTGGACATGCAAGGAATGGGAAAAGGCCAAGCATGGGTAAATGGGCAAAGCATAGGCCGATTTTGGCCATCTTTCATTGCTGGCAATGATAGTTGCAGCGCAACATGTGACTACAGAGGTGCATACAACCCTAGCAAATGTGTGGAAAATTGTGGAAATCCTTCTCAAAGATGGTATCATGTTCCAAGATCATTTCTTTCAAGCGACACAAACACATTGATTTTATTTGAAGAAATTGGTGGAAATCCACAACAAGTGTCAGTTCAAACAATCACAATAGGAACTATATGTGGAAATGCTAATGAAGGAAGCACCTTAGAGTTGTCTTGTCAGGGAGGACATGTCATCTCTGAAATCCAATTTGCTAGCTACGGAAATCCAGGGGGAAAATGTGGTTCGTTTAAGAAAGGTTCATGGGATGTGACAAACATTGCTCTTATTCTTGAAAAAGCTTGCATTGGCATGGAAAGTTGTTCAATTGATGTATCTGCAAAGTCATTTGGATTAGGCGATGCTACAAATTTATCTGCAAGATTGGCAGTTCAAGCACTATGTGCACAAAATTGATTAACAATGGTGTAATATATATTCGTTAATGTTAACTTCTTTTAACAAACTATGTATTTTTATTTCTTTCTTTTTCGTAGTATATGGTTTCTTAATCACAAACGTAGAAGATACTATAAACACACTGTGGTCTATTAATGATAGGCCATCACAAAAATATTGGTCTGTCATTGATAGCCCATAAAAGTCTCAATTGGAGCCTGTCACTAAACTTTTGCTATATTTGAAACAAAATTGATATTTAAAAATAAAGCAGACGAACGAGGAGTCGTTACTCGAAATGTGGCATGCTTAGTTGTTCAAGGGTATACTCAGATGGAAGGCATTGACTTTGATAAAACCTTCACTCATGTTGCTAGACTTGAAGCTATACGATTGTTACTTACCATTGCTTGTATACAAAAGATCAAGTTGTATCAGATGGATGTCAAAAGTGCGTTTTTAAATGGATATTTGAATGAAGAAATATATGTTGCTCAACCCAAAGGTTTCATTGGTCCAGTATTTTCACAACATGTGTACAAATTGAATATAGCTCTGTATGGTCTCAAGCAGGCACCTCGAGCCTGCTATGAACGACTTACTGAGTATCTATAGAAACAGGGATATGTTCAAGGTGGGATATTGTGATGCTGATTTTGCTGGTTGTTCTGATGATAGGAAGTTTACATTCGAAGGGTGTTTCTTCTTGGGTAACAATTTGATCTCATGGTTCAGTAAGAAGCAAAACTTTGTCTCTCTATCCACTGCTGAAGTTGAATATATTGCGGCTGGCAGTGCATGCTATCAATTTATCTTGGTTAAGCAAATGATAGGTGAGTATGGTCTGTCTCAAGAAAACATGATATTATATCAATGATAACATGAGTGCCATTGATATTTCAAAGAATCTGGTCCAGCATAGTCGCACCAAACATATTGATATTCGACATCACTCTATTCGCGATCTTGTTGAAGGTAATCTTACTTCACTCACACATATTTGATCTGCCCTCCAGCTAACAGATGCTTCCACAAAACCCCTCGACACAACTTCTTTGTACATTTACAAGTTGAATTGGGTGTGCGTCGACTGCTGGCTTGAAATTGTGTTTTTGTCTTATTGGTGTGGGCTTCTATACTGTGTATTCCAACCCATTTATGATTGACCCATTAGTAGTTATTGTAGAGCCTTTTTATATTTGACAAGTTTGGAGTTAGGTGGGAATCATTTGTGTTTTTGAAAGGGATGTCTATAGATTCAAGAAACCATCGTCTTCCTCCTAGTATCTTCTTGATTAAAATGGTGAGCACCCAGCGCGACTACTACCACGAAACCTCTGTTCCTCCTCGCAATTCTACCATTCGTTAAAACATGCATGGAGGACGAATGGGGGTAAATGAGTTAAGAGTGTTCCTTCACGTCGTATGTATGTTTGACTTGCTGACCGAAGTAAAATTCCTCTTATTAGTTCTGATAGCTCTGCATCTATACATGTTGAGAAGGTTGGTGTGCCCCTGTGGCTGTTTTAGACGAAGGACTTTTGTTGGGAAGAAGCTTTTGTGGGAATACTCTTACCCTCTTCTTTTGAATGATTTACTTTTCTAGTGATATTCTGATGATTGTTTGTTTTGATGTGCTGTTGTGTATTCTGTGGTCTACTACTATTAAAAGAATGAATGGGATAACTACCACAGTGTGTGACTACTAACTTGACTTTACGATTGACTTCTGATGTGGCTAATGATCTGGGTTGGTTTCATTTGTCAGTATTCAGGTGTGTGTTTCCTGGGATGTTAAGTGTGTGTTTCCTGGGATGTTCAGTAACTTTCGTTGCTTAGTACTTTTGTTGTGACTCTGGTTGATCATAAAAAAAATCGTTCATATTTGTTTCCTTTGATTATGGAAAAGATATCGAGAATATATATATGAGAAGACTTTGGTTGTTTGCGGGTGGAGAAAAAAAAATACAGAGAGTTTACGAAAAAAGTTTACGAGTTCGCCCGAAGACAACCGAAAAAGGTGAAGAATGTCATGACCATCTGATGTTGATCTAATCACTTTAGCTATTTGTTTTTTATATGATTATGAAATAAATGAGAATAAGGAGTATGCCAATGGGAAGACAACTAAACTGAGAGATCAGTTTATAAAAACAAGGGGAGTCTGTATCAAGTCTTCAAAAAGAATCTGCACATCCTCAGAGGGAGCCTGAGTTTATTCTGCACACCTTCAGGGTAATTATGTCTTAATTATTTAATGTAACCACTGAGATAGTTACATATTATGAATATCAATAATACTCTTTATCTGAGTAGAGAAGCTCCCTAGATGTAGGCAACATTTACCAAACTGGGTTACCAAAGTGTACTGTGTTATTTATCTTCCATGTGCTCTAGCTATTCTTGTAGTTCAATACTGGTGATATAGCTAAAAGGTAATTGCCCTCCTCACTTTTCACCTTCCTGGTAGTGCACAACTATATTTTGGAGATTAGTGAAAAATAAAGGTAAGTGAAACTAGTACATTTAAGCTGCAACTTCCAACTTTTGATTGTCTTTCCTTTTCCTGTAGGTAAATATATAACATTTCTGATTCATTGTTGCATGTAATTTCTATAGTTTTGAAGTATATTTTAGGGTAAAATATCTTGGAAAATTACCAAAAATAGGCTAAAAATAAAGGGATGAGAGATTTTTGAGATTGATTTTGAAAAAGTTGATTTTTAGGACAAATTGAGGATGAATTGTCTAAATTACCCTTCTTTAATTTTTCCTTTATCTTCCCTTCCATTTTCACTCTCAATTTCTTCTTTTATCTTTTCCCTCCCTTCCATGGCACCTTTATTTTCTCCATCCATCTACACATTCTTCTTCTGGCAAACATAAAGGCAATTCTTTCCTTTTCATCATTCTCTATTATGTCTCTATCTCCTTTTCCTCCCCTTATCTAGTTGCTTTTGAAACTAATAGTGAAAGTTTGAAACGTGTGAGATGTCTGCGAGATGTGTGCGAGATGCATGCGAAATAAAACATCCAACCTAGTAAACTTACTAAACATATACAAAATCACTCTAAATGACCTAGGAGGGGTAGCAATTTGATTGTGAAACTCATAGTAAAAGTTTGAAACGTGCGAGATATGTGCGAGATGCGATGCGTGCAAAATAAAACACCCGACCTAATAAACTTACTAAACATGCACAAAATTACTCTAAATGACTTGGGGGTAACAATTTGATTGTGAAACTTATAGTGAAAGTTTGAAACGTGCGAGATAGGTGCGAGATACGTGCGAAATAAAACATCCGGCCTAATAAACTTACTAGACCTGCACAAAATCACTCTATATGACTTATGAGGGATAGCAATTTGTCTGTAAAACTCATAGTGAAAGTTTGAAATGTGCGAGATGGTTGCGAGATGCGTGCAAAATAAAACATCCAACCTAATAAACTTACTAAATATACACAAAATCACTATAAATGACTTATAAGGGGTAGAAATTTGATTGTGAAACTCATACTGAACGTTTGAAATGTGCGAGATAGGTACATAGAACGAACCTTGTTATTGGTACGGATTTTACATTATACCATAATTTCATCATCGTCATTATTATTGACTAATTGTTCATGAAGCTGTTTCATCATCGTCATTTTATGATTTTATGCATGTTTGTTAAGCATTTATGTTTTATCTTGCACGCATCTCAAAACTATCTCGCACGTTTCAAACTTTCACTATAAGTTTTACAATCAAATTGCTACCCCTTCTAAGTCATTTAGGGTGATCTTGTGCATACTTATTAAGTTTATTAAGCTCTTATGTTTTATCTCGCATGCATCTCGCAACTATCGCGCACTTATCTCGGAACTATCGTGCATTTATCTCGCAACTATCGTGCACCTATCTCGCACGTTTCAAACTTTCCCTATGAGTTTCACAATCAAATTGCTACCCCTTCTAAGTCATTTATGGTAATTCTATGCATGTGTAGTAAGTTTATTGAGCCCTCATATTTTATCTTGCATCTATCTCGCATATGTTTTTGTGTTAGAAAAAAAAAACTAATACATAAAATCCTAAAAAATGCCAAAAAAAATTGTATGCTAAAATAAAAACATCAAAATCTAGGTCATTGAGACCCCTCATACGCAACCTATAATTAACTCAAAAAAAAAAAAAAAACTTTTAACTTGAAATTTGCATTATCACAACTAGATATAATTAATAATTTCCAACTTATTTTATACAACTAACATATAAATATTCAACAAACTAAAACTTGGTACACAAATGAACATATGCACAAAATGAAGTTAATACAATTTTATCATATAAACAAAACATGACCACAAACAAAACATCCTAATAGTATATATCAAATCTAACAGGTTGTCTATTGGTATATTGGTAATTAATGTGATCATTGTAATGACCCACCACGACTCTTTTGTAACCACCAATCACCCCATTTTCTTGGAATCATGTTAAGTTACTGATCGCTGACGAACCTTCGATGGAGACTGAAAAGTGAGAAGCTCAATACATTGTTTGAGCATACTGCAAAACAAAAATGTGTAGAGTAAAACAAATAAACTTGGATCCAACTCAATGCATGCTTCAAAAAATTTGAGCTACCTACCTTACAACATTTTGGAACAAGAAGTTCGTGTCACTATGGCTACGAAATGCATCCAAAAATTGCTTAAATGACACTTTTTAAATCTTAACCATCTAAAAGGTTCTTAAGTAGCCATTTCACTCTCAACCTCTTAAAAAATGTTACATTCCAACTCCAAAAACAGCTGGGGTGTTTTCATTTTATTCTACTAATTTGCATGATGCTTGAATATAATAGCTCCAAATTTTCATCCAGCAAAATTAATCAAACAGAATAGGACTGTGAATTCTTCATAGATTATAAGGATATCATTTGATCAATTTCAGTACTAACTTCATTCTAGCCAGAGATGATTGCAATTACTCAAACAAAATTTCCAAACTAATTAGATGGTTTGTCCTCATGTTTTTAAGGTCAATTTTCAATTTCTAGAACGAAATTCATAATTTCTAAACCTAGAAACAAGAAGATAACACTCGAAATTTGAAGGAGAGAAACAAAAAATTAGGGATTAAGGACGTACTAGAAGCAATTTGATGATGTTGCTAGCGCCGAAGATACAATGAACAATGATGAACTTGAGAGGCTCGGAGGGAGGAAAATAGGCCACCAATACGCATTTCTTAGTGCATCTCCAGCGGAGAATCTTGCACGTCGCATACGAAATAACTACCACGGAGGCCTGAACGGTTGGCGACGGTGAAGGAGACGCGACGACGACTGAGAAAGGAGAAGAGTTGAAGTCAAACTGCACTTTGCCTTAGTAGAAGAGCTGAGGGAGAAGGAGAAAGCCACGCAAGAAAAGAATGTGAGCAAGAAGCAAAAGGAGAAAATGACACAAAGTTAATTTTTAGGGTTTTTTTTTTAATTAAAGGGTAATATAGACTTTTCACAACTTATTTGTCCTAAAAGTCTTCTTTTTAAAAAACTCATCTCAAAACTCTCTATACCCATCCAAATAATCTCATTTTTGGTAATTTTTCAAATATCTTCATTATGAAAAGGTACAAATGTATCAACAATATATCAAGTTGACAAATCTATCAACAATATATCAATCAAATGCATCATTATAAGTATATCAGTCAAGTGTCTCGAATGTGAATAAGTTGTAGAGGCATTTGCAACATTTCTATGGATGGACTGAGCTTAGTTATTGACAATTGTAAGAAAAATTGGTACGGATAGCAGATTTTTTAGTTTAATTTTAGAAAATGTAAAAGAAATAATAATAAGAAAAGAAGAAAAATAGCAATCATCTATGATCCACGTCCATAGTATTCCTTAATTATCATACCATCATTATTTATTTTTCCAAGAAAAATTATAAAAAATAAAATATTTAAAATAGTTTTGTTTTAGGGATTGTAAATAGTTTGTAATTTTTTTTATTTAAAAAAAAAATCTATTTCAATTGATCGATTGAGATTTGTTTTTTCTTTTAAATTAAAACCATGCATGTATCTATTTGCTTTTTGAATTTACCTTCAAACATAAAATCTTATCTCCGTCATTCCTCTTTTATCTTTCGTTTAATTTTCATCATCATGATCTCATTGCTATAGAAAAAAATTTCTCAATAGAATTGAAGCTTTCTCACCAATATCTTAATTTCCTTAAAAATTTTGCTAGTTGAGCCTTTTTCTATTGTTTTGATCTCCATTGTCATGGAGACTCCCGCCATGGAAACACCACCTTGAGGAAAAATTTGCCAAGATGTTTTCTTTCTACAATCATAAATTAAATAATGTGAAGAAGGATCGAGTTGTTAAATTAGAGCTGGATAAAAAAACTATGCATAAGAACTCATTTATAAAAGATTATTGAGAAGATTTGGAAGCTCTCTCTGGTTCACATTGTGACTATGGTCTCAACTAGTAATGAAACAAGGAATTGCAAAATCGGTTCAGCTTTGACACTCACCCATGACCCATGTGTATGACAGCTAGTGTCGACAGATAGACTAAGTGGAATTGGACTGAAACCTCATTAAATACAATCACTATGGATTGGAAGCTATAGAGTTTGGGATATGGACTCTGATTACTCAAGCATATGGAAGCAATGAAACAGAAGCTTCTTGAACTAATTTTATTACTTCCATGACTCGAGCATGGAAGCAATTATACGAAAACACAATTTTATTGTTTTGGTCACTTTTGCAATGCATACATATCTTCTGCTTGGGTGCAAGTGCAAGATGTCTTTTTTTTTTCTGAGTAGATATATGTGTAGTTGATCATGTTTAAATTTGTTATTTGATTTATTGGAATGTAGTATTTTTGTTTTTTAGTGCAATTGTATTTGTGAGGCTTAGGATGACTAATAGTTATTTTAAATACAAGTAAAAGCGTAGTGAAACACAACTAGAAGAAAGAAAAAAGAAAACTTCATAAAAGAGATATTCTATTTAAAAGAATTAGAAAATTAATGTCTCAATAGGATGCCAAATAGTTGTGTTTCACTACGCTTTTACATATTAAATTCCTTCCATCAATGCAAACTGGATACTGAATAATATGGTGTAATTGTTTTGTGATTCATGTTTAAATATATATTAATAAGGGGTAATGTGTTGTGTGTATTTATGTATATTATATGCTACGTATACGTGTTTGTACTTTCTTTCCTTGAGTGTAAGCTTATACTTTCTTTCCTTGAGTCAAGTTTATATAATGTATTTTCTGTAACCTTGTTTGATTTTGTAAATTCATGAACAAAAAGGACAGATAAACAAATCTCTTGATCCAACTAAATCCTAGTAAATCTTTTTTGGTTTGGAATTTTCAGGTTAATGAGTTTTAAATATTTATTGCGATATTTTTGTCCTTTTGGTAATTAGTAATATCAAATTTTGTTTTGCTATTTAACTAATTTTGAAATGTTTTTGCTACTTTTTAAATTCAATCTTTAAAATTTGCTAATCATCTTATTAGCCCCTGTGGTAATTTATTTTGCAGCCCAAAATATTAAAATGTTTTCTTTATTATTTTGGTCTTCTAAATATTGAAAACCATTTAGAAAATTTGAACAAACCACTTATAAATTATAACAAAAATTTTTATATTCAGCTACATAGTTACTCATATAAACAGACTGAAGTTTATTAGTTGTAGAAACAGATACAAAACTATCATTAATAAAGGCAGAAGTGAAGTCTATTGGTGTTGCCGTGTTCTTTTTTTTTTTTTCTAAAAATAGTTTGGTATTTTTTCTATATGTTAAAATTTCTCTTTTTTTATAATCATTTATTTATGTAATCAACTCATAATTTTGAATATTTAAAAGGGAAAGGGAAACCACTTCCCTACAATCTCTTGATGACGGTAGCTGAAATTGATCTGCTAGCTCAATAAGTCCCAACCAGGTTTCTTCATCTAAATATATAAAATTTTAACCATGAAGCTTTCAAATAAAGTACAAACCAAAAATACACGACAAAATATTGTCGTCAGTTGATTGGTTCTACGATTTTGTCACAAAAACCAATCATTAAGATGTTACATCAACTAAAGTAAAAAGAATAAAAGTGAAATCTAAAATCTAAAGGAGGGAGGGGAAGGGGGAGAAGCTCATGTTTCTCTATGTGTCAACACCAAATACTCTAAGACCTCTAAAACACAACTTCACAGCAACCTCTATGGATGTTTGGAAAGAAATACAGCATAGGAAAAGGAAAGTGCCTTCTCTACAGTGCACAATGATGGTTGATGGATTACTGAGGCGTCTGGGTGTGAGGCGGAGGGCCTGGTGGTTGCGGTGGAGGCATCCCAGGTTGACCGCCAAACTGGGATAAAGAAAGCAAAGCAGTCAAAAAACCTTGTGGCTTAATAAGCAAAGTTCTAAGAACATCAACATAACAAAAGAACATTGATGCATATGAACACCCATTTAAGCATTGAAATATTTGTGCACTATCAAACTTGATCGGGTTCAGCTTCTTGCTAGAAAAGCCAGTAATATCGAAAAGAGAAAACAAAACTCATCCATCCACCATCTCTGTATATTTTAACCTTTCAATTAATCCTATTCTACATGGTTGAAACTTGTATTCACTACTAGCTTTGATAACAATTGTAGAATAGAAATATCCCATTTGAACCCCCATCAGGGCGAAGTAAATCAATACAGCCTAGATTTTGGTTGTAGTGTGGACAAGAATGCAAATGTGATTTAACAGCCTCAAGGTTCAATGTTAAATCATATTTGCAATTCAGTCTCTATAATGGGAAAACTGATAGTCAGAAGATGATGCTAGAGATAACAACAAAACTGTTATAATCTTACCTGGTACGGATTGAACCCTGGCGTCATTGGCATTTGCCCAGCCTGTCCCCGATTGAATCCACCACCCTGTGGGTACATTGGTGCTCCAGAAGCATTTGATGGGCCCTGCATATTTGGTAAATTATTCTGAAAACCTTGGACAGAAGGTGGAGCACCACTGGTAGGCATAGGTCCAGAGTGCATTGGATTCATGCCCATATAATGGTTTTGTGGCATGGGAGGAACCATTTGATTCATAGATCCTTGCATCCCCTATAAGCATATAGTAAAATTCATCAGGCGTTCAAAAGAAAGGGAAGTAGGCATAGGCGAAGAAGGAATTGAAAAAGTGTCATTCCATCCAGAGATTCCATACATCTTCTCAAAGACAATTTCCATGTCTGATTGATTCTGTGGATTCGAGTTTACTTATGGCATGAAGCAACTCTGAGCATCGGTCTAGTTAATTGGCACATTTGGCAAAACAATATATTCTTTTTCAATTAACCAAAGTTCATGCTTGCAAATCAATGTACATATTCTTTTTAATTTTTTAACAAGGGTTATAGTCCTAGTGTATCTTGTAGTGCAATCTCAAAGTTTCTTTAGATCTTATGATTGAAATATAGGAAGAATTGTTTGCAGCAAGTTTGGCATTCTGACTTGCGAGATAATTAAAAAAAATTCTATTTTACACTTTGTACAAAAGTTAGAAATTTTGTAGTAGCTCTACCTCTTTGCCTATGCCTCTTCAATTTATTCTGATTATGGTTTAAGAAAAAACAAACAATTTTTTGAATAAGAAATAATTTCGAAATATCCAAGAGAGAATACAAAATTGAAAATACAAGAGAGGAATACAAGAACTAAGGGGAAAACCCATCTAGAAAGAGACAACAGAAACCATGGGCCAACAAAAAAAGAGAAAAATAGAGATGTATAATGGATTTAAAAACTTTGATTTTAAAATTGAGCGCATGAGAAATTATTTATAATTTTAAGATGACAGTTAAGATATGTCATCAAATAATATAATTAAACTAATCTCATTTGATTTAGAAACTCCCATAATAGGAAAACAAAAAATTAAATAAAAAGAAAAAGTAGAAAATGTTTATACCATTGGACCAGGCATAGGCAGGGGCCCCGAGGCAGGTCCTGATGAAGGCAATGATCCAGGTTGTGAAGGCATATTCAGTGCTGGCATTTGGGGTGGTCGAGGTAAATTTGGGTGCGGGAGCAAAGGAAAATGCGATGGAGGCTGTAACTGAGGCAAATTTTGAGGTTGCATGGGCACTGGAGCCATTTGCTGAGTCTGGTGGTGTTGTGATTGCTGCTGCTGCTGTTGCTGCTGTTGCTGCTGTTGTTGCATGAACTGCTGAGGATTCTGTTGAAAAGAATGCTGCTGATTGGCAGCAAGAAGAGAAGGGTGGGGACCAGGTGGGAGGGGAGGAGCCCCCACTGGCAATGAAATTTGATGTGGCTGCTTATGTTCTCCCATTGCAGCAGTATCAGATAAGGGCATTGCAACTCCAATGCCAGGAATGGTTCCCTCATTCCGAGCCAGCCCAGGTGGAAATGGTCCGGGGGTAGTAGGTCCATCAGGTACCACAAAGTTACCAGTCACACGAGCAGAACCAGCGGGATTTTGCTCACTGTAACCTAATAAAATTACATGCCAAGTCAAAACAGATGGCATTTCCATGTAATCAATTCTCTCATTAACGAAAATTGTGCAAATGCTAGATTACTTATGCACTATACACAGTATGTACTAATCAAAACATTGCACCATCCTGTTTCACGTGCAGAGCTTACCCGTGCTAAACTTATCACGAGCAGTGTCTCCTGGCCTATTTCTACACCAAAATTTGGTTGTGTGATCATTGCTACCACTGCAAAAGGAAAGATCCTTCGTCAGAACCTACCAAACCAATGCTTCCAAAACAACCCATGCTTACAGAAAATAGCAAGCATTAGCATATAAACGATAAAAAATCACAAAACTTTACAAGCAAAAGCACACATATATACCTCACTACTCAAGAGTAGCCAATAAAAAGGCACTAATCGACATACCTCAGAACAGAACAATGTACCAGAAAAACAAACAAAGTTTGGACGCTATGCTGATATATTGAATTTATTGTCTACTTAATGGCTTTAGTAGTCATTCATCATGGTAACAGTCATTTTCCATGTTTGCATTTGAATACTTCGTACTCATTGGCTATTTAACTAAGCCATAAGCAGCCAGTTGTAAGGCTTCAAGTATAATAAGACTCAAAAAACCATGCAATATTTATTCCATGATCCTGGGAGCTCATTATCCTCTGCAAAAAGTCATTGTGGCTTCTGTCCATCCCACATTTGGGAGTTTATTTTGTTATCCAGTGAATCCCTCCTTTCCATCTCTCCTCGTTGTCGAAGACTAAAATTCCCAAGAAGATCAAATTCTTTCTATGTCGTGTCTTTCACAGAAGACTCATACCCTAAATAGAGTTATGAGAAACTTATCCAACTTGATAGACTGACAGTGTTGAATCCCTCTAGAGCTGTAGCTGAAGATTTTGATCATCTCCTCTAGAGTTGTGATTAACTGATTACACTTGCTCAGTTTGGAGTTATTTTTCCGGACATTTGACTTTAGCATGCTCGGCCAAGAGAATGTAATTCTGTGGTGGAGAGCCTTCGTCATCATCCCTTTTGCGATACGTCATATTACATAGCTTATCAACTTTTATAGAAATAGAACATGCAGGCTTACGGCTTACCCAGGCTTCCTTGCCCTTTCCCTTAGTTCGTATTGTAGCTCTCAACACTAAAAAGAATTGAATGTTTACACAAGTTTCTGAGATTTCTATAAATACAGCTTAGCGTGATTTTTTTTTTTTTTTTCCTTTTTGTTTTTAATGAATAACAAACTTTCATTGAGAAAAGAATGACATTAAAATATTAGGAAAAAAATTTCACAAAAAGGAGCTACACTGGAAAGTTGCATTATGGGGTGATAATAAAACTATTCTGTGTGAAAAGTTACTTAACCTTGGAAAAAAGTCCCGCATTTGGGGAAAATTTGATTAAGAAAGCCCACCTTTCAGAGTGAGTACATTGTAGGGTTGTTTGAGAAATTGAAATGAATAACAAACTGCTCGACTTGCAAGATGAGAAAACAATTCTATTCTATACGAAAGAGCTAAGAAAGGGTAGAGACCTCTTTTTCAATATACAGTAATAGGATGCAAAACTTTTAAATCATTCCAGCAAAATTAATACAAGTAGAGAGGCACAGATACAGAGCACAAAATACAAAATTATCCGTACCTGCAAAGAAGATAACCAATGGGATGCCAAGCAAGGTCCCACACGCTATTGTCATGTGCGTTTGTAATTTCAATCTGAGGAGTTTCATGTCTGTGAACAAGAGAATCATCTAATGAAATGAGATTGATGACCTTTCATCAATCATTGTAGTCATGCATTGAATTAAAACACCAATCAAGATTAAATCACAAGAAATGCAACATTATCTGAAGAATTGATCCGACAATGCAACTATCTTTAAGATGCGTGTTCAAAAGAAATAAGGAATCCTATCAAAGACATAGTTGTATCATCAGTAAACATTACATGAGAAAGATGAATTATTATGCTACCCATGTGAAATCTGAAAACCGTCAACAACACTATTATCACCATTCTGTAGTCACAGCTAAGAACATGAACAACCAGGAAAAAGGAATGAGGAAAAGGGCACCCTTCCTTAGAACGCTTTGTCCCATAATAGACTTTTTTCAAATACAGATCCCTTTTCCTTCCAAAGCCAAAACAAAATTATTCCCAACCATAAAATATATAGATTAGATACAAGAAATTGAATATTCAACCAAAACACAAACATACCCAACAAGCCAATGAAAGATAGAGCCATCAAAACTCCCACTAACAAAATACTCTTCATGGAAAGGATGCCAGGCCAATGCTGCAAAAAAAATCACCTTCATATAAGTATTTACCTTACAGATAAAATAAGAAGGAAAAAAACCTTAATATTAGAACAAACCTTAAGAATAAAATAAACGGAAGTATTTCTTTTTATCCTTATATTAGCTAAGTACGGTATATTTAAGCTTAAACTTCAATTTTACCAAATTGGATGCTAAACTTCACATGTGATGAGACTAATAGCCTCCACTTTTTTTCAATTTATCTGTGGCAAAATGTGTAGACATTCTTGAAGGTGCTTTTGTGACGGACTTAAATAATTTCTGGCCAATACTGGACACTGAATTGCGGTTAATTTATTGGTGGGGCCATGAATGGTTTTCTAGCTTAGATCTGAGGATTAAAATTGACCTATAATATGGTTGTTACTCATAATTTATGTTACACCCCTTGTTAACCTACCGTGGTAAAATTTTGCCTAGAACGGGTTTGAGGCAAGGCAACCCTCTCTCCCCTTTTCTCTTTACACTTTTGGAAGATGCTTTAAGCTGACTTATTTCTCCCTTTTAGTATTCTGATAACACAACCATTTTCTGCCACGCAGGAGGAGGGATTTGAAGAATTGAAGGAAGGTGGTCTCTTTTCTAAGTCCAGAGCCTCGTTTGGATGGATTTTGAGATGTGTTGCTTGGCTAGCCTCAGGAGGACGATATTATATTTGCATTTGCATTCCATTGGGAGCCGTGCAACTGAGCATTTCATTTTAGGAATGCTTAGAAACTTTCAGGACAAAAGAGGTTTTAAATCACCGATTGACCCAAAAACCTAACCTAGTAGGTGAAGGTAAATTTAATATTCCATTACTCAATACTCCATCTTACTTGTGGGCTAGAAATATGAAGAATGCACCCCAAGTGAAAATCAACTTTAATTGGAGAGGAAAAAACTATACAGTGGTTTGAACACAAGACCTTCTTGAACCACCTGCTCTAATACCATCTTATATCACCGATTAATCCAAAAGCTTAAACTAGTGAGTGAAGATAAATTTAATACTAAATCACTCAAGAGGAATAGTAAATCAACCACTTTCACAATTCTCAGAAGAAACACAAACCTGAACGTTGGGTTTATACTAAAAGAAACTTGCCTCAAAGTAATTGAGAACAGACAGTTGATCTATCACAGGATATCCAATCTAATTCTCTGTTGAATGCTTATGCAAATCCAAGTAACGTACATTCTCTTTCTCATAATTCTCCCAATACTTCTCATAATTTTCCTAGTTCTCCTTCTCATAATTATTTACATGATGTATTTGAACTTGACATTCCAATTGCTCATAGGAAAGGTACCAGTCAATGTGCCAAAGATCCAATTGCAAACTATCTTTCTTATCACAAATTGTCTGACAGTCCCTTCAAATCCAAAATAGCCAACCTGTTTGTTCCAAGGAATATACAAGAGGCCCTAAATTATTTGAATTGGAAATTGGCAGTAATGGAAGAGATGAATGCACCGAAACAAAATTGCATATGGGATATAGTTGAACTACCTAAAGCCAAGAAAACAGTTGGATGCAAGTGAGTGTTCACTATAAAATGTAAATTGATGGTAGTATTGAAAGGTACAAAGCTAGATTGGTTGATAAGGAGTTTACTCAAACCTACGGAGTTGATTATCAAGAAACATTTGCTCCAGTTGCTAAAATTAATTCAATCAGAATTTTGCTATCTATTGTCGTTAATTTTGATTGGCCTCTTTATCAAGTGGATGTTAAGAATGTCTTTCTCAATGAGGATCTTGAAGAAGAGGTATTTATGGACTTGCCACTTGGATTTGAGGTAGATCTCAGAATTAACAAAGTGTTCAAGTTAGAGAATTCATTATATGGTCTCAAATAGATTCCTACAGCCTAGGTTGAACGTTATGAAAAAACAGTCACAAGCTATGGATTTAGTCAAAGTCAAGCCGATCATACTATGTTCTATAAACATACAAGAAATGGCAAGGTTATGGTTGTGATAATTTGCATTGATAATATCATTATGTAAGACCTCCGATCATTCATCAATAGAAAAGGAAGGGCAAGAAAATAATTACACAGGAGACAGACCTAGGAGAGAGCTGGAAAGAAAAATTATGTCGGTGGGGTCCACAAATGATGAGATTCATAAATAGAATGTTTTTAGGGATTGGTGAGGCTAGGTCTTATTATAGAAAGACTACTCAAAGGTGTTGTGTCTATAGGGAGAAGTTGCCAGCCTTCTCAAAGGTGCTGGGTTATTTTGGTGTGTTTTTCTTGCTGTTTTTACTTGTTATTTCCTTGTGTCTATAGGGAGAAGTTGCCAGCCTTCTCAAAGTAATAGTCGAAACACAACAAGATTACAAGGAACAAGAAGGACCAACCCAAAATATTTAAACCAAGAGAACAAGCTAAGCCAATAGCAAACCAACTCTCGAGAAGCCCTAATTAACAATTCAAGATGAACAAAGAAAAGCAAAACAAACAAAAACTAAATGTAAGATCTTAACACCTCTTCTCAAAAAGAGCCCACTCGAATCTAAAATCCTGCATGCCCAAATCTTCGAAAATAAAGATTTGAAAGGCTTTGGGGGATGGATTTCGAAAAGAAACCTTCCCCTTGGATGGAGCTTCAATTGCAAGTTCTAGTGAGTAAAGAATTAGAAAGATCAGAATCAAAGGAGAATCAAGAAGAGGAAGAAACATTTGATGTCTTTGGCAAAGATTTTCATCACCTGTTTCAAACAGAGGAAAAGCAGTTGATTGGAAAGGCTAAAGAATCATTATCCACTCCTATTGATAAGAAAGAAAATCCTTAGAATTTGATTTCATTAGTTGAAGATTGTGGTATTACTTTTGGTTGAGCACTGGTTTCAATGTCCTGTGGTGATCAAAGGTTAGACTTTTGTTTTTGTTTTGTCCTGGCTTATGGTTCTTTTGTGGAAAACATCAGGTTTTGGTGACACTTTTTTGGATTGGCGCTTCAATGATATTGATGGTTTTGAATCTGGCCTTGATCTTAATCCATGTAATCAGTAGAGCTGCCTCTATTCTCAATTTTCATCAAAACTAAAAAGCTCTAGTGTTCATTCTTCGGTGATCTTCCTTTAATTCAGGACAGCTTGGCTCAATTTATGGGAAGGCTTCATCATTGGCAGTTTGCAAACCAATCCTAACGTGAGTTTATTTACAAGTCCCTTCCGCTTCAAAGCTCCATGTCACCCAAGTTTCAACTTTTGTTTGTTGTTAGAAGTCAAGTTTGGAAATGTTTGTTCGTTGGGTATTGTTATTTAGAACCCTTTAATGGAGCTTGGAGTTGGAACAGAATAGGATTTTTGATGATAAGACTACCTCGTTTGATCCTTTCTGGGGTTTTGTACAGCTAAATGCTTTAAATTGGTGCCCATAGCTATAGCTGATCCTTTAATAATTTCCCTCTCCCTCTTTGTTAGTCCTTGATTGGAGGGCTCTTCGTGTGTAGTTCTTTTTGTTAGGCGGAGGAGCTATCTTCCCCCAGCCCTCAGGTTTTTTTGTTTTAGCCTTTTTCCCCTCTTCCTAATATGTACCGCAGGTTCTTAAAATAAAGTAATATGAAAAAAAAAATGTGAGTTCCAAAACTCATGAACAACCCTCGCCTTAGATGTTCTACTTGATGAGCCGCAAATGATAAGGAAAACCTTTAATACGCCCCAAACACAAAGTGGACACAACATTTTCGTTATAACTGCATGTTGATCAATTAATTAAATGAACAAAAGTACATAAATGAAGGGCCGGGGAAGCCAAGTGAAACAAAAGAAAGAAAATGTCCTACTTAAAAACGAAGTAAACCGTAGATGGTCAATTTAAAAACTGTCCCCATCAAATAGAACAAACATTCTACAAAATGTTATCAATTACCAGTCACATCCTTTCTATGCCCACGAAAGGACTCAAGTTCTTTCATGGCCCTGATGTCATAAAGCTGCAAAAGAAAAACTAATTAAGACTACATAAACGAAAGAGAGTCAGGAAGTCATGATATCAATAAATTAGATCAATATCTCCAGTTGGAGAAGTTAATTACCTTGATGATTTGATCCTTTGAAGCAGTCAGCACCCAATTACCATTTTGATTCCATTTGACACATAATACTGTATTTTTATGACCATGACTGAAAACACAATCATCGTTTCTCACAAATTAGTCCAGCATTAATATTTATTTTTTAAAATAGAGTAAAATTTTAATCAATTATTTTGCTCACAATGAACAAAGCTCTTTCCCGGTTTTTGCATCCCAAAGCTTTACGAGGTTGTCTTTTCCACCTGATAAATTTTCAACCAGAACAATAAATATTTTCAAGATCACTCACGGAAAGATATGGAAAAAGTTTCCTAAAACAAGGCAGAAACCTGAAACTAGTAGAGACTTTGTGGGGTGCCAATCAACACTTTTCACATCCCACCCATGGCCTGCCTGAGTTCAAAACAGAGAATCTGGGTTACTTCAAAGATTCTCAACAAACAAATACAAAATACATGCATCTTGAAGACAAACAACTAAAAGCGAACAAAGATCTAACTTGATGAGCATGCAGCGTTATCGAATCACATCTGCAAACGACTTTACATTAACCCAGTAAAGAAGAATATTTGGATGCATTTGATTTGTGTTTTCTTATGGATATCATGCAATAAAGGTAAGGGAACCTCTTTTGATAGCTTTTCTGAAAACATTATCTATATAGCTATGATATGGTGCAAATGCAAGTCTTTCTATAGTTCACACAATCTATCTTCTCTTTTGACCAACTGGAGAAATCTTCTGTAACACCTTTGGATTGGGCTTTGGCCTCTTTTTGCAAATTTCATACATCAATGTAATTGTTTCTTATCAAAAGAAAAGAAAAAGAAAAAGAGAACTTTCCGTTGACCTAGCAACAGAAAGAAAATTTAAAAAGTAGATCTTGAGATAAACAATCAAAAAATGTCTAAATACACCTAGCCAATCATTGCTACAAAACATGATCTGCTAGATACAGAAGTAGACATTATGATGTTAACCATCAAAAAATCTACTGATTTAAAAAAAATGCAAAGCACATTACCAGACAAAGAACGCTCTTCTTGGCATCGAGCAAAGTCCCAAACTTTGACAGTGGTATCATCAGAGCAGGAACAAAATTTCAAATCCGTCCTACAGAAGCTGTTCAAAACAAGCTCATTGTAATCAACCAATGGAATAGAAGAATGTATGCCTCTTTAAATTTACATTTGTACCAAATATCTATTCTACGCGGAGAGAGTGAAATGATAAGAGCTCTAGATCATAAGGGAAGATAAGGTTTCCTAATGGGAGCCTTCCATTTGTTAAAAAAACATGGAAAGACCATAATTACAAAATAATTTGGTATAATTCGTACACCACCAAGAGACTGTATGACGAATAACCTGTTAGACCACCCATCATACACCAATACAGTAGGAGAAAGAATAGGAAAGAGAAGCAGGAGAGGGAGTTAGTTATGTAACCAACTGTAGGTGGGCACCACAAATGAGTGGAGCGACGCATGATACAAGAGGGACCACTGGGCGTGGGGAGTGAATATAAATAAGGGAGAGAAAGAGAGAACAGGCAGCTTTTAGTTTTAGTTTTTGGTGGTAAAGTATCCTACTGTTTTATTCTTGAAAGAGAGGATAGCAGGAGAGGGAAAGGAGTCCATCGAATTGGCTCATAACCAATTCGGTAAGAGTGTTCTGTATTATTTTCTGCAAATTTCATCTTAGTAATATCGAATATCCTTCATCTTTTATCTATCGATAAGTGGGAATATCTGGAATTCCATCATAACCATCCAAAAAGAATTAAAGAAAGCGCTTTTATCGTAAATATTCTGATATTTCTTTCATTCGATAAGGCCAAAGTAAGAAGCAGGTGGCACATTTCCATAAAATTCTGCCCCTACCACCAGAGCCTTGACAATCTAAGCCTTCTACCACCATAGTACAAGACTGTTTATTTGTCTGTAAGTTGCCATTTTCACCCTATAACATGTCCTGTTTTTGTCAGTATACATTGTTATTCAAGAAAATTTATCCATCGAAAGAGTATTATGCGAGAAGAAGATATTTAAGAAAAGGCTATTAGTTACTACCTCAAGTCCCGAACTGATTCTTTATGAGCTGATTTATTTGCCTTCACATTATTCATGTTATTTTGCCAATACCTACAAGAAAAATGTCAAATATGAAAATGACCATTTGCTCAACAAATTCATTCTACACCAAACATTATAAATGGTCGTGAAATTGTGAAAAAGTCCACATAAAACATCCAACTTATCGAGAAAGAATTACTTTATTGATCCCCCATCATCACCAGAGACCATCCAGTTGTCGTTATGGCTCCATACCATAGACCGAATTGCTTGATCATGAGCCTGCCAATGAAGATGTTCCAGCAGTCATTTATCATTCACTTTTATGCAATTTCATTAATTAATTATGGGATCCATATACCTGAAGAATCATTTCAAAATTGAACGACTGTCCATTCCAAAGGGTAAATTCACCACTTTGTGAGCCTGTAATCAGACGTCTCCCTGTAGGAGTCCACTTTGGAAGAAGAGAAAACACGAAATATTAAACGCTAATGAGATGGAGGAAAGTCCCGGATGCCAGAAAACATTCTCTTTCTCATGAAATGGTGAGGATATTATGACGAACCTTTGATGTAATGTAACTTCTACTCTATTCAATTTCCAGATCTATGATTTTGTAAAGCAAAGCCCATAATGTAAGTTGCAGATTAACATAGGACTTGAAATTTCATGCTAACTAACTAACATGGATAATAAATGGAATGGTAAAAAATCACCTATCTATAACCTCCTACACATGAATAGGTGTAACAAGGTTAAGTCTCTTGCCTTCTCCCCTCACAAGTTTTATCGAGGAAATGAAATTATATTCTTTCTTAACCCAACTAAGAAAAGTTCAACTTACCAGCACCCTATTAATTGAGCAACGATTTTTGTTGATTGATGTATGGACAAACTTTGCGGCAAAGCTTGTAGATGGATTATCTGAATAGGCAGCTGGAGGCAGCATCTGCATCAAGAATTCAGGTAAGATAAAGGCTATTAAAAGGAAAGTTACTTCTCTCAGAAAATAAACGTGTAGAAAAACAATTACACTAGTGCCTAGTACAAGTTTACGGAACAAGTGAGCAAAAATGATATCAACAATGATTTAGTTCAGAATTTCTTTTTTCAATAAACTAAGAATATCACTGACATCAATAGCTGCAGCTGGAGTTGATTGCAACACAGTCCTATCCTTCGAATCTCGTTGCCACATACGAAGCTGCAGATCAATTAACAGATCATAAAGTGCATAACCAAAATAGAAATCAGGAATTTTCTTTTTCTTTTTCTTTTCTTTTTTTTTTTTTTTTTTTTTTGATAAAAAATTACATTAAGAAAAAAATTTTAAAATTAAAACAAAAGCACAGTAACCATCCCACAAAATCACATTGGGAGAAGTGAAGCACAAAAAGAAATTTTATTTCCTAAGAAGTATACTGATCATATTATCATACTATAATAATTAAACTTATACGACATTACGTTCTCACAAAAGCCAACTGTATAAGTCTAATGCTTTTTTTTTTTTCAATTTAACTGCAGAAAAGATTATATTGTGAATCAAACAGTTGGTGATATATAATTAAATTTACCTTACTCACAAGCTTAAGCTTTTGAGTCAATTGGTGATTTAAGATGGTATCAGAGCAGGAGGTCCCATGCTCAAGCCCCCATATTGTTGTTTCCTCCTCATTTATTATTGAATTTCACTTGTTGGGTTTTCGAGGGGGAGTGTGTTGGTGATACATAATTAAATTTACTCTTACCCACTAGTTGGGTCAATTGGTGATCTAAGACAAACAATTGTAAAAGTAGTTGGTGTGATTGTTTCATTTTCTTTGATAATCATGGTCCTTCCCAGCACAATCTCAGAGTCCTAAGGGCCTTTCATAATATGTAAGCAGATCTTTGACCAAGTGTTACCAATGAGCATTGAAGAATGAGAACTATAGAAAAGAAGATCGGGTAGGTATCATCTTTAAGATCAGCTTTGAGAAAGCCTTCAATCATATGAGGATTTACTTTTTCAGATAACATTCTGTGCTACGATTCTTGCTTGCAGAGGCCTTAAGTGGGGTGACTCTCTCACCGCTTTCTCTTCAATTTAGTGGTTTATATTCTTAGCAGATCAGTCCCTACTAGTGTGGAAAAGGGTTGTGTGGAGGGGTTCCTAGTGGGAAGAAGAGATTTCACCTTTTGCACCTTCAATTGGTGGACAGTCCTTTTCTTTTGTTTTAAGGAGGTTACATCCTTTGTTAATAGCTTACTTCCTTCTATTTTTTTAATTACTAGCTGCTTCAGTTTAATCTTAATTTGATAGCTATTTATAAATTATTTTTGATTGATTGTGGATTACTTTAGATCAGTGGGGACCATCGAGTGATTGATTCTCTGCAAAGCATTCTCTCCACAAGCTTTCTCAAGCTCCAAGTTCTTCACACCCCAAAATGATCCCAGCAAAACCCTTCATAAACCCTCACTCGATGGTCTCCACTGATCTAAGTCCTTTTCTCAGCTACTTCCCCCATTTTTTACCCTTCTCTCATATGTATGAATGATAGGAGGTCTTACATTATAACCGATCAAATATATCTGGTGGAAGTTTTTTCAAACCATCGAAAGGAGCAGCTTGATTACTTCATAACTCGAGTATGAATTTTTTTTTTTATGAAGAGTGTAAATCACATTTTGTTAGTTAACAAATAGTTTAAAGAGCACAATTTCGAGTATTACCATCAAAACAAGAAGTTGTTGGGCAAGTGTTTGTGGTGCTACTTACAAAAGCCTAAGACGTAGTGGCATAGAGTCATTGTGAGCAAATACAGCACCCACTTCTTTTAACGAGTCTCTGAAAGTAGGGTTTATTGGGTTTATGAATTTACTTTTGCTCCTATTTGTATTTTTTCCTCTATGAGTATTTTGGTCTCTATTTATTCACCAATGTAATAGGCTATTATGTATTCAACATATTATATAAGATTATCACTGTATCAAAGCTCTAAGGTTTTATACTATTAAACCGTAGCCGTACTTGTTCGACCTCTGTCTCCATCGATTTGACTAGCCATCGACAGAGATAGAACCACATGTAAACCACTCCAATTTGCCAAGATGCATTGACAATCTTTTCAATAAAAACCTCAGCTGCTAAAGGCAAGAAATTGAATAAAACAGTGAACAAGAGCCATGTCAGAAGACAAGATTTGTAAAGTCCATACACAAGCAGTACCTGCATGTATCGCACTACTGTACTGGTATAATCTACTGCCCTCCTTTGAGTCAGCTTTCTCATTCTTTTGGCAGCAAAACTATCACTATGGGCTGCAATAAATACATCTTTGACTTGTTAGAAAGTGTCAAAGAAATTTCCAAGAAAAAATAATAAAAGGCAATGGTCCCACCCCAAGCATATTCTAGAGTGCGGCTATCTTAAGGCCCAGTGAGACATGCACCTCACACCAGTAGGCCTTTCATAAAGAAACTAAGAAATATTCTTAAGAAAATGCTCATTTCTCTCTTCAATCTCTTGCAAAACTCTAATTTCAGAAATTTATCATTATCTTATTAGTTATTATTCATGGTGATATATTTTGCATAAAAATTTTATTTATGTTCTCAATCATGTCCTCACAGCAAAAGGCCCTTTTTGTTTTTTGTTTTGCACTTAAGCCCTTCAAGAACAGATGTGCTTCAATTCACCTCACACAGTGACACTTTAAAGGACAACATGTATAACACATTAAAGTAATGCTTCAAAAACACTAGATTTGTAATCAGGAGAAATGTTACATCCATCACTTGAAGGTCTTAAATTGCCATGAAATCAAAAGAGAAGCTATACTGGAGAAGACAAGTTGGTGAGAGAGAATGTCAACAAAATAACATCCAAAATTCATTCATGAGAGGGAATGGCTTTAAATACTAGCCTAGGGCCAAGAGGGTGAGAAGAGCCCTCTAAAGCACTAATAAACAAGAGTTCCAATTGTTAAAAAATCATCAAAAGGCTATAATTACAGAGAAGAAATGTTGTCATTTGTGCACCACCAAGAGATTGTATGTTGAACAAAAGCCCAAAAAGAATCAAAGAAGCATATAATCTTCAAAAATTCAACAATTCCTTTCTTTCCGAATGCACCACAAGAGAGACCAGGTAGCATATCTTCATAGAACTTTCCCTTTACCACGGAAGGAAAAACTCTCAAACCCATCAAGCATTCAATCATACAAACATTCCCAAAGTATTTGTCTCCTTGCTATAAAAGCTCCTTGCGCCTCAGTGATAGTTGAAGGGTGCATTTCCCTAAACGATTTGCAAGGACCGTGGCTAAAACCTTATAAACATTAGTGATGTGATGAGACTAGTAAGCCCGAAACCCCTTCCATTTTTTTTTATAAGAACATCTTTCATTGAGAAAAAATGAAAGAGTACACGGGCACAAAAGAAGAGGGAACTCCCTCTACAAGAAGGGATTCCAATCAAGAGAGATAATTCGTGTGCATATATATATATATATATTGAAAAGGAAAAGCACTTTTCATTGAATTAATGAAAACTGAAAAGAGACGAAGTCATAAGGTACAAAGAACATGTCTAGCGTCAGGAGGTGCACCTAGACATCTCAACTAGGTTGACACACTCTTAGCACCCATATCATGCCCAAAATTGAGAAATGAACAAAATAACACAACCAAAATAACCAATATCCGAATTTCAACAACTATTACAAGAGAAGCAAGATCAAGACTAGAAGCAATCAAGCAAGCCAAAAATACAATGTACACGGCAAGAAGAAAACATAAGCCACCAAACGAGAACTGCTTTTAAAAAAAGGAGAGATGAAAGCCCGCCAATTCAGATTTAGTTTGTGGGTTGAGTAATCTTCAAAGGTTCTTGAACGTGTGCACCAAGAAGAGGCGATTAATCAAGCAAACTCAAAACAATCTAACAAAGGGAAGCTTTATCATGGAAAACTTGTTGGTTCTTTCAAACCATAATTCAACTAGCAAGGTTTTAGCCGCATTGCTCCAAAGCAATTAGGCCTCTTCTTAGGGGATGGCCCAACCAAAAGCTGCAGGACATTGCTCCAAAATTAACAGCCAAAAACCTAACAAAGATTAGGGGTGTTCAAAAAAACCGGTAACACGACCAACCCGGATTACCCAACCCAAACCGTAAGGGTTGGGTTGGATTAAATTTTGTGTTGGATTGGGTTGGGTTAAAAAATTTTAAAAATAAAAATTTGAGCCGGGTTACCGGGTTGGGTAGTTAAGGGGTCGGGTTGACCCAACCCAACCCGGTTATAATATATATATATAACCATAATATATTTGGCCTTCATGCTTTAGCCGGCCCATTATCCTTCTTCCCTACTT
This sequence comes from Cucumis sativus, assembly GCF_000004075.3. Lineage (NCBI taxonomy): Eukaryota > Viridiplantae > Streptophyta > Magnoliopsida > Cucurbitales > Cucurbitaceae > Cucumis > Cucumis sativus. The sequence goes on along the minus strand of NC_026659.2, from coordinate 19,257,171 downwards.
CATGCTTCAATCGACCCATTTCCCTTACCTTCATGTTTTGCTGGCCCATTTCTCTTCCCTTCATGCTTCACATGACCCATTTCCCTAATACATTAGTTTTTCATCCCACTCCACTGGCACTCCCACTAAGCAAATATGGAGAGATTAGAGAGAGAAAAGAAAAAGACCAACCCGCCAACCCAACCCGGCCCAACCCGAATTTTTTGGGTTGGGTTGTGTTGGGTTGCCTTTGCACATTGAACCGGTAGGGTTCATTTTTTGCCAACCTCGACAATTTGGGTTGGTCCATATTTTTCCCTCAACCCGGCCCAACCCGACTTATGTACACCCCTAACAAAGATTAAAAAGTAGAAGCAAACGAGACCAACATTTTTTAACATAAACACATTCAAAAAGCAAATGTTGTAAGTATACCTGGTTACCCAAAACACAGTGGACAAATGTGAGGTGAAAGGCAGTTAGAGGGAAGCTTCCTTTGCATGACGGTAGCACAATTTAAGTTTCCAAACAGCATAATCCATATAGTGATAGGCACTCTCCATGCACTTTTAGATTTCCAAAGACCCTTCTCCAATAGATTGTATATGGGGACGTGAAGGACAAATGATTAACAAGAGATTTAATAGAGAAGACTCCACTTACTTCCAATGACCAAATTCTTTTATCCGGAATACAATAAGTTTTTTGATCCACAAAGAGACATGGAAACGAACAAGGGACCAAATCTGATATTGTAGGAATAGGGTATTATGGTCAAATCCTTAATCTATTAGGATTGGGATTAGTTTCTTTTATTAATTAGGATTAGGATATTAGGATTACTTTCTTATGTTCATTAGGATTAGAATTAGTTTCTTTGGTTTATTAAAATTAGAAATAATTTTTTTTATTAATCAGGATTAGAATTAGTTTCTTTTATTAATTAGAATTAGGATCAGTTTGCTTTTCAATTATAAATAGATTACTTGTCTACTTGAATTCACAACTTTTGAACATTAATAAAATTTTCATATTTGGTATACATATATACATATTTTAGTATCAGAGCAGCCATCCGGGTCAACATTGTTTGTCATCGGTGAAAGACCGAGAAACTCTTTGTGACACCTATTACAAGAGGGAGTTTTGTGAGTTGTGCTCGTTGCCGAACAACACACATCTAGCAAGGGGAAACCCATAAAATTCCAAAAAGAAAAAAAAGGATGTGTCAAGATTTTGCAAGAATGGAATTTTATAGAACTACAATTTGGGACAAAAATTATAATAGAGAACAACCAAGAAAGACTAAAACATGCAAGAAAATTCAAGAATCAGTCCTACAACAACTATGATGAAGAAGATTATTCAAGAACACCCAATTTGTACATCAATCGTGAAGTTTTTGAAGAATGAGAAGGAAGTCAAGAAAATCCAACATTTGTTGGGAGAGATAGTTCAAAACGTGGGGCAATTTTCAGAACATTTACAAGAACTTAAAAAAATGTAATTCAAGAAATTTGTTGCAAAGATGTGAGTGATAAACAAAAAAATCGGGAAACCCACACAAAAATTCAAAAACGGAAGATGTCTCTAAAATTCTACGAGTCGAAACAAAAGTCACCAAAGAAAAATAAAATCAGTGCGAGATTGCACATCTTGAACCGGATGAGGAAGAAAAAATAAACAAAATGAAGAAATCATCTGTGTGAATGAAGACTGAAACTATTTTCAAAGTGGAGCTTGAGTAACCCAAATCGGAAGGAAAATTGACACCAAGAATTGACGAACTTATGTTGTCTGCAATTAATTTGAACAAATTTCACTACAACATAAACTCAATTTCAAAAAATAGATATGTTGAAATCAAAGCCGTTGGAGAGGTAGAAGAAGAAAATACCCATGGGCAAATTCATTTGGAGAAACTTGAAAACCTAATTACAGTCGACTACAAAACAACGGGGGAGATGACATGTCTTGAATAAAAAACTTTTGGGTATTTCGTCAACAAGGCAGAGGTGACCAAACCAAAAAATCCAACCAAGAAGATGAAAGACACATCGCTTGTGGGAAAGAAAGAAGAAAATCATGTGGTTGATGAAGAAGATCCTCAAAAGCATTTTGGCAACCCATTTGCAAGAGTACACAATGGAGAAGAAGACGACTACGCTTTTTGGCAACCCATTTGGTGTTGCACAATTATTACCCTTTTTTCAGATCCTACTTGTAAGACCCATGACCCATGTATTTCGTTTCTGCCAAAAACACAAACACAAATCCAGTTTGAATTAGGATTTGATTCCCTTTTATTGAAGTCCATTGGCCCCATACACAAATTTAATGAAGTGCAAAAACCAGTCCCCAATTGGATTTTCTTCTCTTACAAAATGGGTTTTTCCTAATTTTCTTAAGATTATGCATATTCATTTTACAATAAAGGATTTTAACAAATTAGTTCTTGGATTCATTGACTTGATCATGAAGATAGATGTTTTTTATGTTGAATGTTCCAAGATGTTTCCAGTCAAGTAGCTTACTTTTTTTTTGTACCTTCATTTTCGTTTTAAAACTCGAGGATGAGTTTTTTTTCTTTTAGGGATAGAATGATGTAGTAGGAATAGGGTATTATGGTCAAGTCCTTCGTCTATTAGGATTAGGATTAGTTTTTTTTATTAATTAGGATAACGATATTAGCATTAGTTTCAATTATTAATTAGGATTACGATTAGTTTCTTTGGTGTATTAGGAGTGGTTTCTTTTATTAATTAGGATTAGAATTAGTTTCTTTTATTAGTTAGGATTAGGACTAGTTTGCCTTTCTATTATAAATAGAGTACTTGTCTTCTTGTATTCACAACTTTTAAACATTAATAAAATTCTCATATTTGGTATACATCAAAATCTCCCAAGGGTCTCTCTCCACTTACCTAAATACCCTGTTGTTCCACCTTCCCCACATGACCTGAGTTGCACACACTCACGCCATCCACAAAAGAGGCCCATTCAACCCAAAAGGCGAATCGAGGAGGAATAGGTCTAACATCCACATCCTCGACCCTATTGGAATTCTCCTTCTTAAGAATGAGGCAAACAAGGGTTTTCGCTAAAGAACACTTCAAGATACCTCTCTCCAAAAATTCTTTAAAAACACTTTCCACCTCAAGGACTTACACTTGTCACTCCCAAAAACTGCTTTTCTAATTTCCTTCAACTTAAAGGGGAAAAATGACTTTTTCTCTTCCCATGTATGTCTAAAGCCTTCCTATCCTCCTAAAAATTCAAGAAATTATTGAAACCTTTTCCAAATCACTTCTCCAGAGAGAAAACATCGTCCCTTAAGTTATTGGCGAGAGGTGTCATCCTTGAGTCTCTTAAGTGCTTTGATGGCCTCTTCAAGGAAGATGGATTTAATCTGGATGATTTAGAAGAAAGATGTGTTATTTTGTAAGTTCCATCTTTAGCATCTAAAAAGGGAGGTACTTAGTCCACTAATCTCCATCCTCCCCCTCACATTCCATCTAAAACTATTATCTCCTTTCCAGACTCAAAGGTAAAGTTCATCAAATAAGTACCTCTTGCCTCCTCTACAAAAGTTTCCCAGACACAAGAAGTATAAGATGATGATTCCATTGTTAGTGTAAGTAGCAATGAAGATGGTAGTTTGGCTCTCAATTCAGTGCCTGAAGAAGTCCTTTCTGAAGGTGATATAATTCAAGACCTGGTAGTACTTTCCCAAAACTCGGCAAAGAAAAACTCTAGTCAAAAGACTTGCTTGATGCATTAACAGCTATCCCCTACTCAAAACCTTCCTAAATTCTCCTCCTTAATTGATAAATATGGTTTGATCCTTGGGTAATCTTTTCACCAAATTCACCCAATCTCCATCAACATCTACATATGCAAACAACTAGTTCTTCAGCCTAAATTGTTGAAGAGCTAGGGAAGACAAATACCTGGACACCAGCGAGACCCCTCTCTTCTCACTTTAAGAAAAAAAATACAGCTCCATGGAAATTATACTGTAGAACTTAATGGGGAATTTAAAGACTACAAAGAAGCGAATAATTGAGAGGGCATGTGGATCAAGGTCAACCCACCTCGATAAAAGAAATCATGTTTCAAATAAGAGATAAACCCAGAAACCAACAAGAACTATCAGCATGTGCTAAATTGAGCATGGACGAATCATTTCATTGCGCTCAGACTTTCTCAAAGGTTTTTGCTGCAATAAACCTCTTATCTAAATAATTCAAGATTGGAAACACTTGCTCCCTTCTGGGAAAATGACTGACGATACAAAGAAAGGAACTACCAACAATTTTACACTCTCGGTGCAAAATACACATCCCAATGCCCCATTGACAAAGTTAACAACACCCCCAGAAATCCCAGCAACCAACCCAAAGTCCAAAACGACTTGGGTTGCAGAAAAAACTCGCGATGTCAGAAACTAGATAACAGAAAAGAGAGTTTTTCACCTTCGTAAGGAGGAGGAGCAGGGCCAGAGGGATGGCGAGGATGATGGTGCTGTTGAAAATCGGGAGCAAGTGTAGTTGAAGAAGCAGATGGCTGCCTCATCATGGGTGGCCCTGGCGGGGGAGGGCCTCTTGAGAAATCCCCGCCAAGAGGATGCTGATTCGGCGGCTGCTGATGCTGCTGCTGAAACTGTTGGGGGTCGCCGTACATGGTGTATATGCTGAGACCAATGTGATAGAAGCTAAGTGAAAAGAAAATGGAAGGTGTAGAGTGAGAAGCAATGTAGAGAAGATGGTTGATGCTTAAGAGTTAAAACCCTTAAACCCTAAACATTTTGTCTCTCGGTTGCTTCATCTGATGACCGATTTCAGCTGTTGGTGCCTCGAGGTTTTGAGCTTTCGGAGTCCAAACGGCTGGGCCAGTGGCAAGATCGAAGGAAGGGCTGAAAAGCAAATAAGCAAATTTTATGGCTTACTTTGAAAAAGAAAATTAAAAGGTTTTTTAAATTGGTAAAAATAGTGGCGAAAGCATTTTTTTTTAAATAAAGATACTAATTGGCAAATATTCAAATTACAAATGCACGCTAAATTTAATCAAAATTAACTTAGCTATTCGTATCAAACATCATCCAACATTCTTAACCTAGTTGGATAGGTAGTAGCTACAATTCCAACCAAAGTCTAAATGAATTCTTAAATCAAATGGATAATTTAATTGAAGACAACTCTCTTACATAAAATAAAACTTCAATAGAAATCCACCAAACAATTCTTAATATTCACCTAATACACTGGTGGCAAATTCTTACAACAATCTGGTGAGACATTTTCGACTATTGATAAATAGTGACCCTAGAACACATGGTCAACGATTTTGTTCCTAGATAAAGTTACAATGAAAAAAAATATGAGGATAGAGAGAATGAGAAGGGAGAATGAATGAGTGAGTGAGAAGAGAGGAAGATCATGACACTTATTGGTGTTATTTTTCACGATAATAATGACAATGTTGACAATAGTTCCCTCCTCCTCCCCGCCACCAACTTCCTCCTTCTTTCCCTCGCCACCAAATCTCTTCTCTTCCAAAAATCCAAACGTTGCCTCTCTAAACTTCCACACATCCTCCATCAACTATTTCACCCAAAACCTCTTCCAGGCAACAACCTTTGTGTCGCCTATCATCCTTTCGTCACCATCCACATCACCCATCAAATCTACCTCTCCCTGACGACTTGATGACCTGACCTCAACAAGCCTCTATCTAACTTAAAGGTCATTGTGAATGAAGTGATAACCCTCCCTCTAGAGGGTAAGATACCAATGCTTCCTCCTCTTCCCCCACACTGTTATATAAACTTTTGAAGAGGAGGAAACACATTTGGAGGCGATTAGCATAACCAAGTCGTCGCCAAGAGTTGAGTCCCGAGCCTGTATTGATGACCCACTTGCCAAGGAAAAAGAACTTGTCCTTGGTGCAACAGGCTAGACAAGCTCCTCTACACACGAAACGAACACCCTCCAAAGTCCACAGCGTAGAGTGATAAGAAAGACATCTTCGAGTTTTTAGAGAAATGCACAAGGAATTTGTTGAAACTAAACGTTCCCAAATTAAATCTGAAGAGACAGTCTTCCAGATGCAAGGAAGATTGAACATAACGGAATGTGAGTTTGGGTCCTTTTCGACACACAAGACTCAAATGTCTTTAACCCTTTAAGCCATCACTTCATTGGTCATCTCGCAATCTGAAATGATGTGGCAAATGTTCGTACAACATCATTGGCAGTTCCTAACTATGATGGAATACATCCATGCAATCTTTGTACAATATGTGCCAACTTCGATCATTCCACCATAATTAGAGGCACCTCTCCAACTGCTACAACAAGAATTTTTTTGTGCTCTTGAACCTCGCCAAGAAAATTAATTTATTAGGGTGACCTCGGCCCCTTTATATTCTTTTTTTCCTTTCTTATATTTATTTTAGAAATTATATACGTGTAATCAGTAATTTTATCTATGAAGTACAAATTATAATTAAGTTTATAGTACACGTACTTTATTATTTTTTAAAATGGCAAAAAATAAAGCTTAGCCCACATAAATAAAAGCAAGGATTTGATTATTTTTGCTATATTTGCAAAATCACAAACCCTAAAAGACATTTTTACAAAATAGCTCAACTAATTTGCCACCCAATACAATTTTCCTTTTCTTTTTTCATTGCGTTTTACTTTTCTTGTAGCTTGCTTTCATTTCATGCATTCTTTGAATTCTTTCTTTTTGCTTCTCACAAGGATAAGTCCAATGATATTGATTCATCGTTTTGAGTACAAGTTTTCCTCTCTACGCCTTAAAAAATGTACAAGTTTTTCTCTCTACGCCTTAAAAAATAATTTTTAGAAATAATTATCTTAGTTTTGTTTAATTATGGTTATTTATTAAGTGTTTATTTTGAAGATTATTTGATTTTGTGGACATCGAAATTTATTTAAATAATTTGGATGTTATTTAATTAAATTGAAGGGTGGAAACTTTTGTTAGAGATTTGATAATTATATGTATTATAATTATTATGAAAAATAGTAAAGATAATTCTATTCGTGGAAAACTAATTATATTGAAAGATAATTAATTATTTGGAGAGAGTATATTTGTCTAGAAAGAAAAAGAAAATAATTCTTTTATAAAATATAGTTATTTGTAAAAGTATATAATTATTTGTAAAAGTATAATTATTTTGATAAAAGAATAAAGTTGTTTGAATTTGAAGTGATTTAATGAAAAAGAGAAGATTTTGAGTTTTGGAAAACATAACTACCTTTTTAAGATAAAAGTTGATTTGATGGAAAATTTTATTGAGAAAAGATAATAGAATAAAAATAAATGTTTATATCGGTATTATATATATATATATATATATATATATATAATATTATATATATATATATATATATATATATATATACATATATTCTATAAAGAGAAGGAAAAGGAAAATAAAATAATAATGATAAATATCATTTGGGTCAAATAGCATTGGAATATTCAAATCGAAAACAGAAACATAACAAAAAAAAGTTCTTCATCGTGAAATTTATTTTGGTTGCATATCTTTGGAAAGTTCTTGTGGCGAATCTTAAAAATTTAAACGACGAATTTTTCTCATCAAGATTAAATTGGTTTCAACCTCAATTTTTGGGTAAGTTAATTTGGAAGAATTTTTTAATAAAAGTCAATTGTTAATTTTATTAATTAAGATACTTAAATTTTCTTTTATGATTAAGATTGGATTAATTGGGGAATTTTTTTTTTTTTGTCAGCAAAGGAATATTTTTTTTTTAGCTAATCTTAGATAAGAGATTCTACTACTAGACATTCGAATTAAATTTTTTAAGAGTTTGCATGTATTTTTCATTATGCATTAATGTAGCTAAGATGCATAATGTGACTATAGTAACTAATATCCATCAACATCTACATTAGCTAATATTGATTAATGATATGGATGACTGACATGATTGATATGTTTATGACTATGTTATGATGCATGAAATATTAATCACATGATAAGGACGTTGTGATTGGTATTCATGTTATGTTATGATATTTATGATATACTACATGTTATGGATGAGTGTTCTGTTAGCTTTGTTTGTTAGAGTCGTATCATATAGGTGTTCTTTAGGATCACCACCTATTTATGTCTGTGTGGCTAGCTCTAATGAGTGATTCGACGAGGTCACTGTCAGTCCAACTCTCCTTAGGATGTTTCCTTTGGGTTCACCGAGAGCCCAGATGTGTCTCTACAAGATCACTAGATAGTGTGCGCTCAGAAGCACAATAGTTAACAACCCAACTCTTCTTTAAGGTGATTCCTTCAAGTTCACCGAGAGTCCAGATGTGTCCCTACAGGATCACTGGATAGCGTGCGTTCGGGAGCACAATAGTTATGCAATACCTTCTTACATGACTCTAACAGAAAGTTAACAAACACCTAACGGGACTAGTAATGGGCCCCTTACGGAGTATATGTTTATACTCACTTTTTACTATGTTTAATTTTTAAGGCAAAGACTTGGTAAAGATAGAGGAAATTTGGCGAGTGAGACAAGAAGGATCTGTGATATGCAATATGGGGACACAATTTTGCTTCCGCTTTTCATTGTTTGTTTTCAGCTTTTTTAGCTTAAATATTTTTATCTATTTGTTTTTATCTTTAAAATTTGAAAAACTCGCTACAACATATTTCATGGTGTTTTTAATGAAAATTTAGTTTTTATCTTTCCAAAAAATTGTCAAAATTGTTATTTATTTTTAAGGTAATGATATCGACTTAGTATAGAGAGTTGGATTGTTACAGTAAGCAAAGAGAAAGGTTTCTTGAGTGAGCCAGAGTCGAACATAGAGAATTTGCGATCCTAATAGGTGAATCGTGCTTCATAAAATCATGCAGTATCTATACAATATAAATTGATATGCACAATATGATCTTATATATTTACACTAACTGCAATGGAGCAGCAAGATGGGGATGACGATGAAATGAAATGAAATATGAACTCATGTATTCGACGATGATATGCAAGAATGTCTAACTAATTAAGTGTAAAGTAAGAATAACTACTGTGTCAAGGTGACGTAAAGCATTTGTTAACTTCATATTTAAGGCGAGCAACCTCTCGATGCCTTCGTCATACTCCCCCGCCTTTCGGATACAAATACTTAAAGTTAAAAGATGATTTGTATCTAATCTTTCTAAATTAATTATATGCAACCCATCATATATTAAGATGAGCAAACTCTCAGTGCCTTCATTGCACACACTCACATTTCTGATATGTATGCTAAGGAATAAGTTTGGCGATAAGATTGCATTACTACAACCCTTTCACCTCCTGTTTAGCTAAATCTAGGTCATCACTCGTCAAGTGACAACAATTAACACTTTATCTTTTCTTTTGAATAAGACAAGACATTAATGCCTGCATTTAACTAAACAAGACATCCGTAGACATCAAGATTCTCTAGCATTAACTATTTCTTACATTATTTTACCCCTACTTACTTACACGTAATGAATTTGAGAGAGAGAAGAAAATGAGAAAATGGAGGTAGAAATACATTGCATTTATAAATAAAGCTTTAGACTTGTCGGCTATAGAGTTTACATTACAAATACAAGCAAAGAAAGTGCAAAAGAAAATACAGAGAAATGAGACGATCCACTAAGAATGATTTCTCATAGTCATTGACTCTGATTTTTGCCTATACACTAAGGGGACTCCCTCATATATGTACTAAGCTCACACCTAAAACAAAGAATGAAAATTAAGGTTGAAAAAGCTTGTTGTTTGATGGTTTTTCGCACTCTTGTTCTTGATGACCCAACCTTCTATTTATAGGCAAGGATTGACAAGACTTGTCAGAGTTTGCGTTTCATTAATTCTCTCGAAAATATGCTTTACAACGTAGACGCCAAATTTGTCCTTCCTGACCTTCACACAAACTGTTTTGTCTGTTAGTCATACAAAACGCCTAACTTTATACTTTTAATCGCCTTGTTGGTTGTGTTGCCTTCTTGCCTAACTTGGTTGTGTTGCCTCCTTGCCTGCACAAGGACATGAAAAATGTGATAAACAGGCATAAAGCTCTTTTGTAGCTCATCACGCCCAACCAAGTTATTTTATCTATAATACTACACATTTTCTTCCCTTTTCATACGTTAAGGCTTCATTATTCTACCAAAAAAGCTAAAATAATTTGTATTTCTACAAGTTATCAATTACTCTTTGTAAGACTCGTACATAAAATTTAAGTTAAGAAGTGAAAGTTTTGACTAAGTGTTAGACTAGGCGTTTTGGGTGGTCACGTAAGTTAAGAAGTGAATTTTTTGACTAAGTGTTAGACTAGGCTTTTGGGTAGTCTTTGCGAGAAGAACCAAGTGTTTCGTGGAGAAGAAGTATGTGATGAAGCCTTGAAGTTTAAGTTCGAGATAAGAGTTCTATGCGAGTAAAAGTTGGTTAGTTCGCAAGGAAGATTTCTTGGAGTAAAAATGTAACCACATGATAAGGTTATTAGCGAGAAATGTTAAGTGGTTTAAGTTATTCGCGGTATGGAGTTAGGCGAAGAAAATGTCAATCTAATTTGACAGGAGTTAACATGTAAGATTAAATATTTAAGCATGTCTAGGTTAAATATTAAATTTACACGTGTGAAGTTTTAAGTAAGAGCTGGTGACCTGAGAAGAGTTTAAACATGACTAAGTTAGTTTAAGTGTTCTATATATAAAGGACTTGGTCATTAAGTAAGTAAAAAGATTTTTTTAAAAAAAAAAAAAACTAAAATGTTGTTGTTTTGTTTTGGCAAGAAGAAGAAAAACAAAGTGTTAGGCGCAGCAATTTGTTTCGCGAGAAGGATCCACAAAAAGAGAAGGAAGAGGAGGATCTTTGGTAAAGTGTGGTGAGTGTTTTCTCTCAAATAAATTGATGTTAAAAAATTATTATGATTTTTCTTTACTAATTTGAAAGAAAATTTAAATGAGAAGTGTTTTAAAAGAGATTTCTATGAAAAGCTTATATGTTTTCAAACATGATTTATAATGTTAAAGCTTGACTTGATGATTATGGTTTCAATACTATAAATGATTTTCAAATCATTAGTTGTTTCCTTGAGATGATGCTAACTTTTATGCGGACATAAAGAGTCAAGGCCATCGTGGGGTGTACGAGGCTACATGGTGATAAGAAGTTGGCCTATGCGTTGAAAAAAGTGTATAAAGCCCAGTGAACTGAGCCAAAGACGGATTTGTATGTTCTCGGATGTTGTTGTTACAGTAGTCTAAACGCGAGTTGATGAGACCAAACGTAGACGATTCAGGATCCCTGGGAAAAAGAACAACTGACTAATGAATGTTTATGCAAATTGTATATTGATAAGATTTTCGAGTTGATTTAATTCTATTGTAAGAATGAATGCATGTGTTTTTACATGTTTTGTGAAATAAAGTGATTAGTGATAAATTGATTTGCGTTGGAATTTATGATTTGGCAAAAAGGATTTATCAAAGGGCATTGCGAAAAAGATTTCATAAAACCTCACCAAGTCTTTTAGACTTCTTACATTTTAAAAATCTCATCCTTTAGGAACCGACATTTAGGCCAAGTAGAGAAGAAGGCTGACAAGTGTGCGACGAATTGAGAAAGCTACTAGGCGTTAAGGAGTTTTGGATAAATGTAATTTATTTGGTCGAAAGGTTGTTGTAATCGTATGTTCTCATAAAATGCATGTTATTAATAAAGTATACATTTTGGATATGTATTTATCATACTTGGCGTTTAAGGTTAACCACAATTACGTTTTGAGTTTTGATTGATAGTTTAAAAGGAGTTGAGAATAAGATTAACGATAACACCAATAACAAAGTTTAAGCTAAATCACATCCTATTCGCTCTACTTCTTGGGTTTTGATTGTCTTGCGGATTGGGATGTGACAATCTCCATGATAATAATGACAATGTTGACTGTAGTTCGATACAAATTTCATTGTGTAATGGTATGTAGAGATGTCCATATAATCCCGCAAGGACTCGTCCCGAACGAGACGAGAAATCTTCGAATATATATAGAGAATGAGGATGGAGTGAAGATTAACTTTTCCCATTAACAATACACGGAGGTGGAAAATTTTCTAAAAATAAAACCAAAAACTTAGTTATGATTAACCTCTTCTCGAATACATGTTAGGTTTTGTACCCTTTTCACATGTAAAATACCATCTTTAATTACCCTCGATTTCAAATCCTTTCCTTCTCTTTCATTTTCTATGTCACTGCCCTTCTCTTTCAACAACCGATGAACGAAAACTCAATGTAACACTACTTAAAGAGATGGAATTCCCAGTGGAAACATTGGGTCATTATTGTTTTGATTTTGAGAAGGTAAAAATTAAGAAACCTAAATCAAACACCACATATCCTAAACAATTTAGGCTAAGCACGATTACAATAGTAAAGAATTGTTACCATTTAAGGTTCTTTCTTCCAAGTAAATTCCAACAGTATTTCTTCCAAATGGTGTTCATCGCCCTGTCTGGCAGAACCCAGTTTGTGGGAATCAATTTGAAAGAGAAAAGGGAAGGGAGAATAGAGGGCAGCTGCCCACGCCCCCACACTCCATTCACTCAAAGGGAGTTACTCGTTAATCTAATTAAAATAGTAATTAATTTTATTAAATATCTTATAATTAATTTAATATTGGGAAGAGGAGAGAGAATTTTAAAAAATAGTAAATTTTACGAAATATTTACAACCTATAGTAAATTTTATCACACATAGTCATTGATATACTATAGTGATAGAAGACTATAATTGATAAAATCCAAAATTTTGTTATAGTTTGTAAATATTTTAATTTATTTTGCTATTTTTAAAAAACGCTCATTGAATGATATATATATTTATCTCTTAAATAATATATATTTTTCTTAACCTACCTATACTTTTAACATGAATGTTATGCATATCAATAATCATACATTCAAATACATTACTTCTGCCACACTATATAATTTAAATTTAAATAATATTTATAGGTAACTATATATCATACACAATTAATATATATGTTCCTAAGCTAATTCAAACAATTCAAATTATTATTTCAAACTTGTGGCTGTTGTTAATCCATTATGAGCTGGCAGTTAGGGAGTCTAGCAATGGACCTATAAATTACAAGTTTCTATGATTTATGATTGATTAATTAAAATTTTCAATTAACTAATCAAAACTCATTAACGCTAACGTTAATTATAAGTCTAGCAATGGACTTATATTCATGTTGTCTTCGTAAGTTTTAATGGAGCTGACAAAGTTCATGAAATTTCCTTCGAATAAGCTAATCAGGGTCATCAAAATACACTGACGGTTTTATAAATGAAGAATTTGACCATAGTTCAAGCAACAAATAATATTTTCAGAGATGAAAGATTATCGGTTGGTTGTTTATGCTTGTACAGAAAATCATGTCGTTATATATGTATTATGATGGTATTTACACTGGTTTTGATTAAGAGCTGTAATTTCATACTTGTAAATTGTTACAAAATATAACAAAATTTTAGATACTATCAAATTATAGACACTAATAGAAGTATAGATGTTTGTCACATTTTTAAAATCTAAAATTTTGTAAGTATTCTAGCTGGTTCTTATTGCTGTATTTAAAAATGTTCTTAAATTGTACTATATATGATTAAATAATTGGATGGGAGCCATGCAGTCTAAAATGTACCCCGTAAGATAACAATGATTTGTAGGTAGTTTTTGAAACAGTTTTAGAAAACTAACTTTTTTTGTTCTTAATAACAAACAAAAAAAAAAATGATTGTTCAATTTCTTTTGTGTCTACAATGGGGTTGTTTAAATTCTCTTTTTGCAATTGCTATTTTTTTAAAGAAAATAATAAATACATTATTTTTTTTAAAGATCAATAATATTCAGGTGTGTAGCGGAATCTATATGCAAATCTTCTTCTTCAATTACAAAGGAGCTTTCATGATATAAAAACACCACTCAAAACATATTTTTTTTGGGTGCCTACAAACATTATTATAGGTTTCTTAATAAGTATCTAACTCTGTTAAAATTGTGCCCTAGTTCCTATTTTACATGGTTGAAGTTTTTTAACTAATATTGAAAGATACTTGGATGCATTCTGATTGGGCTATCTTTGCGCAACTAATTACCAATATTATTCTAATCACAGAAAATATTCACAAGACAATATTTTTTATTTTTTTCTAAAAAAATTATTTGTTGTGTACTGTAAGAAAACTTGAATAAAGAAAAAACCAGGTGCAATCTAGACTGCACACTCAACCTTATTTCATGTCGGTTAAATGCTAGAAATAATGAATGAGAATATAATAAAAGAAGATTTGAAGAATCTGTCTACTACTAGTTTTTCCTTTTAAAACGAATATAATTCAAAGACAAAAGATTGTGTGTTTTTTTTACCTTTGTTGTTGTTGTTGAAAGGTTGAGGAAAGGGAATCAAACGAAAGTGTTCATGGAGGAAATCAAAAGGCAACACAAAGTTCTTCTTATGAACAATCCAATGAATTCTTTCATTACCTAACACAAGAAGAAGAAAACAAAGCGCATTATTAAGAACTACCCACCAAAGGAAAATTAGGCTTAATCCATCTCCGATCCATTCATCTTCATCACAATGACATCCCAAACTCAGCACTTTGAACCTCCAAATTTGCAACACCTTATACACACCATCCGCAATATCATAACCAAAATAATACAAAACCTTAACCTTTTTTCTTTTGTCGTCATCATCAACGTCATTATTGTTTGGAAGAGGAAAAACCTCTGTCGTGCGAGGGTTTAGGATGATGGCACGGATGTCAGGGTGTGGTCGAAGTAGAGGTGGTTGGGAAGTGGCGGAGGACAAGACTGTTTGCCTGTTTGGCGGAGAGAGGGTGGGGGAGAGGGAAGGAGAGGAGGAGAGTTGGGGGAGAGGGTTCACGTCGGAGGGCGAAGGAAATGGGGATGGAGAGGAGGTGGTGGAATGTGGAGGAGGAAGAGATGAGGATGATGATGTGGGAGAGGGAGTTGGGGCGGCAGTGGCGGGGACGAAGAGCGAGGAAGAAAGGGTGGGAAGTGGAGGAGTTCCATGACTTGGAGACGGAGGAGAAAAGAAGAAGAGGTTTGGTCATGGGGAGTTTTGTGAGGATTTTGGAAGATTATGATGTATTTCTTCAGGCAGTCGAGGAAGAAGAAGATTATGATCATCAAGAAAAATGGAGGGACATTACTATTATTTTTTGTGGAAATTTTCTTGTGTTAGTTTTTTTTATATGTGGGTTGATTTTTGTTGTGTTTGATGATGATCACAATGTTGAAACGCCAACTCTAACAAAAAAAAAAGTGCATAGATGACAAGTTGTGTTTCCTGTAAATTGTACTTCAACTTATTGTTAGATGATATATATGTCTAAACAAGGTGAATAATTCTCACCTTGATAAACCTTACATTAATTTATATAATATTGTGTTTCATCATTACAATGAATTACTTTGATTAGCGAGTTTGTAGTCGTTGAACAAAATAATACCATTGAAAATGTTCATTATTATGCTAATGTTTAGCTACCCACACATAAATAAATTTATCATGTAATTTAGTTACTATCACTGTTATATTATTTTGTGTAATATATAATGTAATTTTGCAAAGACTTTTGTGTTTAGATGCAAATAAATTTTCACATTAGCTAGGGAAATAAATAGAGATTTATGGTGTACAAGTGAGCACAATGATAACTATTGGTATAAAAATGTTTTTGGGTGGTAGTAAAGCCCTACAATTGTGGGAACATTTTGAAGGTTGATAGTCCTTACCAATTTATGTTAAAATCATAGTCTAAACTAAGGTGTGTATGTTGGTGATATCCTCAAAACTAAAGTTGTGTGGATTTGGATATGGAGAGCATGTGTATATATTTATTGAGGGGAGGAAACTAAGTGTGTGTAATATTGGTTCATTCGCAATATGATATTTGGTTGTGCATTACTTGGCTTTGCTCTAGGACTTGATTAAAAAAAAAAAAAAACTTGAGTAGGCAATCAGAGTTTATGGTTGAGAAGGGATTCACAATGGGTACTTCATTCAATGAAAAAATTGTTAGCTGCAAACAAAGTCTAACAATGGTTAGAAAATATATGAAAAGTTGACTAACCAAATAGATCATACAGCGAAATTGATAGGAGAGTACATTTTTATTTGAGGGAAGAAGATTAAGGAGTGCGATAGTAGGTTAATGTCTACTATATTCCACAATGTATAAGTACAGACAATTAGCCCTTTTACGTCATTTATAAAACAAAATCTCGAGTTTGTTTAAAGCGGTCAATGTCACATAATTGTAGAGATATATATAGTGTTTCATTATATTTAGATAATCATGTATGACATTTTACATTTTCTTAAAAAAAATTGAATGTAAGTTGATATATATGCTATGCTACTTCAAGAAAAATGACATTTTATAACAGTTCAATACAACCAAAATTAAAAGTAGCTAGTGAAGTAAAAACGGTTGTAAAATGTGAAAATTCATGTTTTTGACGGAAAAAGCGTTGTTTTCAAATTCTACCTTTTCGTGACATCTATTTGTTGTTTAAAACATTAAATAATTTATTTATTAAAATAAATCTTAATTTTATATCCCAAAAAATGTGAAAGTCACACCCTTTCTCTAATTCGTCTTCCTCTTCGAACCTCACTCCACCTACCAGACCATCAGACGAACAACCAATGTCGACCTCTCCAAACGGCTACTCTTGACTTGACTCCGGAACTCTTCCACAAGGGATGAGGATAGACGCTTCCTATTTGGTCTCTTGATACCCGACTCTGCTGAAACTCCCTACGGTGGAGATCCCATTCTTTCTACTCGGCCTATTCACACTACTAGGGGGGTCTTCATGAGACTGGGCGAGAGCCTAAAGAACTCTTGTATCTGAGTGATTGGCGGACGATTTCAGTTATGCTGCTGAGCCAGCAACGGGGCTCCTTTCTATTTCCGACTATCTCAAATGTAGTCTGTCACCGCCAATCGTCACCCACCGTCCATCTCCGAAACTCCTCATCCGCTGTCGGTGACATTTTCTCAAGTTATTCTTCTTCTTCTTCTTCTTCCTTCCCATTTCTTTCTTTTGGTTTTCTGTCTCTGTATTAAAAATTATTTGCTGAGATGAGACACTCTCTTTTACTTGTCAGACGCTATTCATCTTCTTCTCAACCTTCTATTTCAGATCCCAGCACTTTAGAATCCATTTTCATTCAAAGGTTGTTTCTCTCCTTTTTTGTTTTTCTGCATTGTTTGATCAATTTTTTGCTTTTAGCCATTGATATGCTTTTAGGTGTTTCAGCTTCAAGTTTTGTTGTTGGCTGTTGTTTTGAATTTTGTGTGAAGTTCTCTAATTAATTTAGCTGATTATTATTCAGGAGGGCTGATGATGACTCTGGGCATCTTGGTTCTGTAGTGAGCAGATAATTTCTTTTCACAACTCGGCAGACGTTATTTGTTAGTTTGTCCCTGGGTTTGTGGGCTTATTCTTCGAGGTATTCGACTACTTGCCTAGTCTTTTAGGTTTATCCTCTGCTCAATGAACTTGCATTTAGTTCTTCTAGACTGGTCTCAACTTGTCATTGTTATTTTCTATGTCACAAATGAAATATCGTGACAACTACTGCTCACATTTGTCATTTTTGTGGGTGGAAATGAAATGTCGTGGTTAAATAGCAAACTTATTAAGTTTGGAAACTGACTGCATAAACAATTCTTCCACCTCAACTTGAAATGTGCAAAATTTTGATCTGAGAGTTCTAAGAAGCATAGTTGTTAATCTACAACAACTTGCATAGATTTATATGGTTCTTTATACTTTGTGTTACACTTTTATGAAAAAATAACTTATTTATAACTAAGTTGTGTAGTGTATTTACACCTCAAAGCCCCACTCTTTATCATTTTCTTCATCTTCATCTTTTATTTTATTTTAGGGTATTTTTTGAAATTTCACGCAAGGAAAGGTTTAAGAAATTTCCAAGCTTTTAGTGTTTCTATATGAAATATGAGTATCATAGGATGTAGTTGATTTCTTTTAGTTGCTATCCATATTTTTTGTAAGCACGTTTGTTTAGAGGCCAATTTAAAAGATATGTCTCAATAGTTCGATATCATTTGTACACCAATGAAATTGATAAAAATTACAAGATATGGTTTTGGCATGGTGAAGATTTGAACTCATATAATGTTACGGGTAGAATGGAAAATACAGTGGATGAAAACTATGAACACAATGATTTATTTAATACAGTAAATATGGTTCAATCTGTTCATGACCAATCTTCTAATACATCAAACACCTTTGATACTATGTTTGATAAGGCAAAGAAACCCTTATACCTAGGATGTAAGAAATTCACCAAGTTGTTAGCCCTCGTGAGATTGTACAACTTAAAGGTTAGATATGGTTGTAGTAACGCTAGCTTTTCTAAATTACTATCCATCATAAGTGATCTCCTACTTGAAAACAACGAAATACCAAGTTCCTTATATAAAGCAAAGAAGACACTAGGTGCCTTAGGACTAAGTTACCAAAAAATTGATGCATATCCTAATGATTGTTGTTTGTATAGAAAATAGTATGTCAACATGAAAAAGTGTCCAAAGTGTAGTTTGTCAAGGTGGAAGATCACTAAAAACTTAACGAATGAAAAAAATGGAGTGGTTGCCAATCAAATGTGGTATTTTCCAATAGTCCCAAGGATTTGTAAGAATGTTTAAAATCTTTGATAATGCTAAGAACTTGCGTTGACATGCGATTAATAGAAAAGTCGATGGTATTATCAGACACCCAGTTGACACTCCATGTTGGAGGTTGATAGATCATATGTGGCCAAACTTTGGTCAGACACTCAGCTGACACTCCATCTTTGAGACGATTTTTACTATCAAGTTTCTGTTGTGGCTCTGAAACTAGCCTTTTTTTTCCTTACTATTAGATCAATATTGCTACTAACCATCTCTAGTTTTATGTATGAAACCAAAATTATACATATGTTTGATTTATAAGATGTCGATAAGGTATGTGATCGTGTTGGAACACCTGATGAAAAAGGGTAAAGCATTAAACATAAGAGAAAACGTGGTCCTACAAGAATGAAGGAAATAACTCGTGTCAGCCGTGAGGGTCGAAGATTGGTGGTTGAGTATAATGAATTGGGTCAACCAATAGATGAAAATGCAACGAAGCTTAAGAATTTTATAGGAACGACTGTATGGTCCCATATTTTGATTACATACTCCAATTGGCCTACGGTGCCAAAAGAGATAAATGACAAAATTTATGAACTGATCGAGGTAACAATCCAAACCAACATTTCAAGTTTTCTAAAATTTCCATTTCCATTAATATTTAAGATGTGATGTGAATATCATGCCGAGCAAATTTGTAGTTAACCTGAGATCGAAGAAGAGTCTCATTTAGAATACTGGCGTATGCTTTCGTCAATTCAAGTCCAAATTGACGACAACATATGTATTGTCATTTAAGGAAAGTCTAGAGAAATTAAAATTTCCACCAAGTGAGTACTCGCTCATTGAACAAGAACACTAGAATGAATTTCTTGCTTGTCGATTGAAAGAAGACTTTGAAGTAAGTATGACGGTTCATACCATTTTTTAAAACTTTATGATTTTGTAGCTCAATTTGCCAATTAATTTGAATTGATATAATCACATGTAAAGAAAAAAAGTCAACAAGGAAAGGAGAAGCGGAAGCAAAACAAGTACAATCATCGAACATCTTGAAAGGGGTACGCGAATCTTGTAGAAGAGTTGGTAAGTCGTGATTTGTTATATTTGATTATACGAGTTTATAATACATTTATTTTTTTAATACTTTTTTCATGTATGAACTTTAAATAGAAAGCGTCTTCGTCGAATCCAATTGATCGATCCATAACATGCGAATAGTAAGGGGAAAGTTGGTTCAATTTTCTCAATTTTAGACCCAACAAAAACCAATTAGTTAATAGAAAATGAAACTAAATCAATATCCAATGAAGGATAAAACCAATGAATCACTAGACATTTGCATTGTCATTGCCACTGATATAATCCCACTGTTTTGAACAGTTCGGTGGTCATCACGAGACTTTGTGTGGTAATAAGATCCGTTAATTATGTACCCCTCATACGTCATTAAACCAGGATGGGGGTCATGTGCAAGTCGTCGTATTATGTTCGAGACGACCTATCGTTCGTGTAATTCACTCATCACCTATTAAAAATAACAGTCAGTCATTGTGACTATATAGTTATATATAACCAATAAGAAGAAAACAACAAGCAATTTGAAGTAGTCATTAACCTCTATCAAATCAGATTTGACATTTTCTTTGCCAGATCTTGCTTCTCGTCTAACGCAAACCACGAATAACTTCAATTATTTAACAATTCTTGCAAATAACCTTATCGGGTGGTTTTGGTTCTTCTTGCGAAGACCACCCAAAACGCCTAATCTAACACTTTGTCAATACTTTCACTTCTTGACTTACGCGAAGACTTTTTCTCTTTTTATCACACAACTTCTTTCGTGAACTACCCACTTAATCGCAAAAACGTATACTTAACGCCATAAAAGATTTTATTGCTTAATTCTTTTCGTGGATTTATTTAAACGCCAACTTCTTAATATATTAGCAAAATTTTACTTCCTTACTCAAATTAGAAATGGGTCTCCCATGGTACGATAATGAGTAAGACTTATAGATTCTATGGATACCACCACGTTAGAGTTAGACTCTTCACTCTCATTCTCCCCCTGAAGATGAATAACGAGAAAGAAAGTACAATCTTCGAGAAATGCAACATCCATGGAGACAAAGTACATACAAAAGGACGGGTGAAAACATTTATAGCCTCATTGATGCAGAGGGTAACAACAAAAACACATGTCTGAGTCCGAACAGTAAACTTAGATAGGTTAGGGTCATGGTTATGAACATAGGCTGTGCACCCAAATACCCAAAGAGGAACATTAAAGATGCAATGGGTAGAGGGATATGACTCTTTAAGACACTCTAAGAGGGTTTAGAGATGTTGAACACGATATTTCCTTTGCTATGAGTGTTGTCAGCCAGTTTATCCACACGCCTTATGAGGAACACATGAAAGTTGTCAACAAAATTCTGAGATACTTGAAAACAGCACTTGGTAAAGCGTTGATGTTTAGAAAGACAGAGAAAGACCATGGAGGCATGGGTTTGGATATATGTGAGGAAATTTGGCTTCAGAAAGTCTGATCTTCATCAGTAATGTTAGACACCATTGAAGCTTTGCTGTGATAATAAAGCCACTATTATTATTGCTAACAACCATGTTCAACATGATAGAACTAAACATGTTGAGATTTATCGACATTTCATCAAAGAAAGACTTAACAGTGGAAGCATATGCATTCTATACATCCCTTCAAGTCAACAAGTTGCTCATGTTTTTACCATGGGGCTTCTCAAACCAAACTTTGATATTTGTGTTAACAAGTTAGGCCTCATTGATATTTATGTCCTAACTTGAGGGGAAGTGTTAGAATTAGTGGGCTTGGCTCTTAGAGTATAATGGAAAGGTTATGGAAATATTTTTCCTAATTCTTAAATTTTTTTCTTTTTTTATTCCCTTGTATATTATATTTTTCTCCGTCATTGTATCTATTGTAAAGTTTATTAAAAAAAAATAACAACAAACTATTGTGATTTTTCTCTCGATACTCGGGTTTCCACGTAAATCGATGTGGTCGTTGTCTCTACTTTCAATATCAATATCTCCTTACCGTTGCATGTGGCTTAATGTTTCAGTTCAAAATTTCTACCATTTTTTCTTTTAGAGAGAATATGTTTTCATTGCTGCTTATTTAATCAACAAAATATTTATTCCACTTTTATCTCATCAAACCCCCTTGAATGTGTGTTTGGAAAGGATGCTGACTACAGTATGTTGAAAGTTTTTGGATGCCTTGCTTATGCTTCAACCATTTGTGTTAAAAGATCAAAGTTTGATCCAAGAGCTCATCCTTGTGTCTTGGTTAGCTGGCATTAAAGGATACAAATTGTATGACGTGATGAATAAAAGCTTCTTTGTTTCTAGGGACATGGTGTTCTTTTAAGAGTTATTGCCTTTCCATTCAGCATCAAATGGGCACAATCAACTACAAGATAATTTTTTGCATCAACTTGCTCTTCCTCAGTCCATATTTATTCCTTCAAATATTGATTGTGTTAATATACCTGCTACTTCAAATATTGATCCTCCAAGTACTGCTGACAGTTCTCAAATGGCACCTGCTGACACAAACGTGGTCGTAAATTCTGAGATGTTGATAGAAAATGTCCAACTCCATGATGTTTTACAAATTGTTGATGAAGATGAGTCTTTTGATGAGCCAGTTACAAGAAGATCAAAAGGAGAGCACTATCTACCTATCCACCTATTTGAAGGACTTCCATTGCAATTAATGTCACTTCCAAGATGCTCAGTTGTTCAAAATCTTCATTTTCCTTAAGCAAATATCTTTCTTATGATCTTTATTCTTGAGCACATTGGAATATATGCTCAATGTCAGTACTGTTTATGAACCGACATTCTACCACCAAGCAGTAAAGCTCAAAGAATGAAAAGATACAACGGAAGATGAGATTGCTGCTATGAAAAGAAACCAGACGTGGACAGTAATATCCCTTCCAAAAACTCATCATGTTGTTGGAAGTAAATGGGTATACAAAGTAAAATACACCACTGATGGAAAAGTTGATTGTTATAAGGCTTGACTGGTAGCAAAAGGATACAGTCAACAAGAAGTTGATTTCTTTGATAATTTCTCTCCCGTAGCGAAGATTGTTACTGTTAAAGTTCTTTTTACTTTGGCAATTACATATAATTGGTCCCTTGAACAAACGAATGTTAACAATGTCTTCATAAATGGTGATTTATTTGAGGAAGTTCACATGGCATTACCATTGAGGTATAAAACATCTTTCTTAAACATTTGGGACTGGCTAAATACTTATTGGGCTTAGAGTTATCTTGTTCTAACCAAGGTTTACTTTCATCTCAACGAAAGTCAATACTTGAAGATGTCTATTACCTTGATGCTAAACTAGCTCATTGCCTATAGATCCCAATCCCAAACTTTCCAAAGACAAAGGGAAGTCATTGTCTATCAAGAAAGCTACTTGTTACAAAAGGTTAATTGGAAAATTGTTATATTTGCAAATTTATGGGCCAGATGTTTGTTTTTCTATTTATAAGCTAAGTCAATTTTTACAACATCCAACTACAATTTATCTTAATGTTGCACACCATTTGTTAATATACTTGAAGCAATCACATGGACAAGGAATATTAATCAAACCAGTAACAGTTTCATCTTCAAGTCTTTGTTGATGTTGATTGGGAGCATGTTTAGAAACAAGAATATCAGTTTCGGGATTTTGCATTTTCCTTGGTGATTCTTTAGTATCATGGAAATCAAAGAAGCAGTCCACTACCTCTAAATCTTCGACATTAGTGGCGTATAGAGCTTTGGCATCAGTTACTAGTGACTTGATTAGGATATCTCAATTGTTGGTTGATTTAAAAGGTGCGAGTTTTGCTTCTTCCATCTACCGTATTTTGTGATAACTAAGCTACAATTTCTATCGCCTCCAATCCAACATCCATGAACGTTTGTATAGAAATTGACTGTCACTTTGTTCCAGATAAGGTTGTTGATGGTTTTCTCAAGATTTTTCATATTCGTTCCAACCTACAGCTTGTTGCTATAATTACAATAGTCTTACACTCCACTATTCTATCTAGGATGTGATAGACCCCCTATATTACATCAGTACAGCAGAAGAGGAAAAAAGAAATAAAAGGAAATATCACATGCACATGAATAGCACGTGAGGGTTAGTAATGGGAAGGGTTAGTGGCCTTATTATTAGTATAAATAAAAAGGTAGTCGTGGGCGGGAAAATCAGTTAGGTTTTGTTTTGTGAAAGTGAATTTCTGTTCTTCCTTGAGAGAGAAGAAAACAGGAGAGAGATTTCATATTGTAATTAGAATTTCTTTCCTATTCTATCATCAATAATATAGTAGCAAACTCATACAAAGACTGGTTTCCATCAAATTAGTATCAGAACATTGATCTCAGGCAAGAAGAACGAAGATGGTGCAGACTCGGATCGAAGAGAAGATGGAGATGTTCGACAAGAAAATACAAGGCATCAAGAAAGAGATTAGTAAGATACCGGTGATCGAAAAGACGTTGGCGAAATATCCAAAAACATGGAGAGACAAAGTCAGATGATGTTGCGAGTTATGGAATTGACAGCACAAAACCGATACGCGATGAGTGAGAAATTATCTGAGTTAACGATGCGCAATTCATTGGCGAAGGAAGTGATCGAAGGCGAAGGGTTATCAAGACGGGAGAATGAAACAAGGAAGGATGAAAAGAAAATAGATGACGAAAGTAATAGTGACCGCAACAAGTTCAAGAAGGTGGAGATGCCAATATTCAATGGAGATGATCCCGATTCTTGGTTGTTTCGCGCAGAGAGGTACTTTCACATTCATAAACTTACTGAATTTGAGAAAATGATAGTATCCACTATTAGTTTTGAGGGTCCATAATTGAATTGGTACTGTTCTCAAGAAGAACGAGAGAAATTTGTAGATTGAGCGAATATGAAGGAAAGGTTATTGGTGTGATTTCGATTCGTGAGGGAGGGATCATTGTATGGAAGGTTTTTGCGAATTCAACAGACGACGACGGTAGAGGAATATTAAAATTTATTCGATAAGTGGGTAGCTTCTTTGTCGGTTCTATCAGAGAAGGTGGTAGAAGAGACATTTATGTCCGGATTAAAACCGTGGATCCAAGCG
The DNA here is from genome assembly GCF_000004075.3 of Cucumis sativus. Lineage (NCBI taxonomy): Eukaryota > Viridiplantae > Streptophyta > Magnoliopsida > Cucurbitales > Cucurbitaceae > Cucumis > Cucumis sativus. The sequence continues at coordinate 19,232,210 of NC_026659.2, read as the reverse complement.
GAGATGGATTTCTATCGGAGATGGATTTCTGTGAATCGAAGGGATTCGCGCAGATGATGCGAATCGCGCAAAAGATGGAGAACATGGAGGATATTCGTAGGGAAGCAAAACTTTTCGGATAGTCTGGAGAAAACGTGAGAAACTCCCAAAATAGCACCAAGGCTAATACCAATGCGAATACAAGAGAAAATAAAGGAAGAATGAATTAGCCGATGAGAATGATTACTCTACAAAGAAGTATGAAAGGAAGGACCGAAGCGTTTATCTGACGTTGAGTTTCAATCCAGAAAGGAGAAAGGATTATGCTTCCACCATAATAAAAAAATATTTTCATGACCACAAATGCAATATGAAATAGCAAAGAGAATTGTGAATGATTGTCGGAAAGGAAGAGAGTGAGAAGTATGAAATTGTGGAAGAATGAGGAATTGATCAGAAAGAAGTGAATGCCTTTGTTAGTATAAATAAAAAAGGTAGTGGTGAATGGAAAAATCAATTAAGATTTTGTTTTGTGAAAGTGAATTTCTGTTCTTCCTTGACATAGGAAAACAGGAGATGGATTTCATATTTTCTTTCCTATTCTTAATTCATACGAAGACTGGTTTCCATTAGGATTCTAATCAAATTAGAAATTATTGATGTTTATATTCGGAACCTGGGGGCGTGTATTAAGTGATTGTAAATAACAAGTGCTAGTTTGGTTCAAATCAGGTTAGTCACAATTGATTCACTTCCTCTTACCGATTTCTTCCTATATAAAGGGATCGGTATATTATATTTAGAAAATTTTAGACAAAAAGTCTTAATTTATTAAGAAATTTTACAAATCATACATTCAAAATTATTTTTTTAAATAGGAAAGATAATACTTTACAAACAATTATAACATTTCATTAATTATTAATTATATAATACGATTATTAAATATATATTATATTCTTAAGATTATTTAAAAAATTACCGTATTTAAAACGATTTGTATTTAATATGAATTCCATGACTTCTTTATATTTATTTGAGAATTAATATGTTAATAAATTTCAAGTATCTTTTAAATTAATTATAAATCAGAATATATTATAATAATTGTAATTTTATTTTATTTTGTAATAAACTATTTAATTGTTCTTTCTAAAAATATAACTTAACCTAATTGTTCACTCTCTCCGCCAGCCGTTACATTATCTTTTCTATCGCCGACAGTTTTTTTTTTGCTATTCTTCTCGATCATTTGAACTTCTTATTACATATTATTATATTGTTTTATAAATTTGTAATTTATCATAACCGTAAGCTGCAGAATCTTAACAAATCGCCGCCATATACAATTCTCCATCACCTGAAGATACGATAAAATCCACATTAATTTGTTATTTTACCCATTTAAAATTAGTTCATTCTGAGTATATCATATGCGTATATATAGTATATATTAACAATATTCCCTTATTTTAATGTTATTATGTTTTGATTTTACCAGTTTTTTAATATTTCCTTTAAACATATACCACATATTATTTATGATTATACTAGTTTTAGAATATTATCGCATGATATAATATGTTGTATATGTGATTTATTATATATATACCACATCTTATTTACATTTATATTAGTTTTATATATTAATCGTGAGATATAATACTTTTAGTTGATGTTTTATATGAGGAATAACATAAGTATGTCATTTGTTATTTTACCCATTTAAAATTAGTTCATTCTGAGTATATCATATGCGTATATATATTATATATTAATATTCCCCTTATTTTAACGTTATTTTGTTCTGAATTTACCAGTTTTTTAATATTCCCCTAGAATATATACCACATATTATTTATGATTATACTAGTTTTATAATATTATCGCATTACATAATAGGTTGTATATGTCATTGACTGTCGAAATGACAAGCTTTTCGTTGAATATGGAAAGTGAGAAAACGGTAAAGAAGTTTCCTATTTTAATGTTGCACGATTTCCTCCCATTTTCTATATTAATATAATAGATATATTTTGTTAAAAAACTGCCTAATGGACAACTTTAATACATCATAATATTATTTCAAACTTAACGTATTATTTACCACATAATATATGAATATTTAAATAAAAAACATAAACAAATTGATATAAGAACCTTTCACTAATAAAATATACACTGAATTCATATATGTTATTTAGTATATATATACCTCATATTATATACAATAATACCTTATACATAATTCCTACAGAATTTGTGTTTAAATTTTTTGTTTGTATAATAAATATTACTAAAACAATAGTAAACGACATGATCATACATACATATTTTTCCTTTATAAATGTATTTGATTACATTATACTTTAATATATCTGCAATCTATAATAGTTATGTTCTATGTTTTAGTATATATATACCTCATATTATATACAATAATACTATATATTGACATATAGTTCTATTATTTTTTTGATATGATGACCGTTCTTTTTCAACGTTGAATTCTTAATAAACTCTAGAATGTATCACATTCAAAACTAAATTTTCGTTTGTTTGTCTATTTAATCGAATATTTCAAATATACCTAATATACCAAATGTTTCATATATTTTGAATATAATATAAAATATACATAATATACCGAATGTTTCATTTGTTTTGAATATATATAATATTAAACACAAATTTTCTAGCTAGATTCTGTCGGATAAGTTTTGTATTTTTTGGCCATCAAAAGTTTTTTTCTTCACCATCGAAATCTCAATAAACCCTAAAATGTATCACATTCAAAACTACATTTTCATTTAATTGACTATTTAATTGAATATCTAAAATATACATAATATACCTAATGTTTCATATGTGTTGAATATATACAATACTAACCTCAAAGTTTTTAACTATATTATGTTCGAGAAGTTGTGTATTTGTCGGTCGTCGACTGTCTTCTTCTTCACCTTCGAACTCTCTAAAATTTTGAAGTAAAAATCGTAATCCATGTTGAAAGGAGTAGACAACCATTTTCATGGAAGGAAAGCATGAAAATTTTTCCACTTCTTTCCAAAACTACATCTCATTATTTTTTCCATTTAGATATTTGTTATAAATCAATTAAATAATAGAAATTTGTATTAAATTATTTTGGGTCTCACTTATTTCCGAAACGGCATCCCACCACTTTTTTCATTTAAATATTTGTTATAAATCAATTAAATTAAATAATAAAAAATTGTATTAAATTAATTTAGACCCCACTTCTTTTCAAAACTATATCTCAGGGTTTTTTCTATTTAGATATTTGTTATAAATCAATTAAATAATAGAAATGGGTATTAAAGTAATTTAAACCTACATTTATGTAATATATGGGTCAATTTAGGATTTTTATGAAATTTATTAGTAATTTGGATCCTTCATGTAATATCATATAACAATTTAGGCTATATAAGTTAAACGACGCTTATATTTATATGAGCTTCTTTATACTTCTGCATCAACAAGAACTCTGTTTATTCAATTGTTAAAAAGCAATCCCAAAATAACTGTGAATTTATTTCAAACCGACTAAAAAAATAACTAGGGGTGCATGATCTATCTTCTAACTCATAATAATAATAATAATAATAATAATAACAATAAAATGCTAAAGTAAGAGCCAAATACAACATTTTATAATTCTCTTTCTATAGTAAAAATTCACGTCCCATTACCTAAAATAATCCTTATCGAAAAAGTAATCAAAGTCATCAATCAAATAAATGTAGTAGATAAGATTTGAACTCAAGACCTTGAGATTTTAATAGGGACATAACCACTATACTAAAAGCAGAATATAGTAATAATAATGTATTATTTAACATATATTGTAATTTAACCCATCAAAATTAATATTAAAATACAAAAATCGAGAATGTGAGGGGAGCACGTGCCTCTAGCCTCTTAATAGATCCGCCCATGACAGTATGGGATGAATTGAAAAACAATCTCTGAACTCAAAACTATCTTCATCAATTTCATCCAAAAAAAGATCAATTAAAGTCCGAATAATGCAAGATTTGTTTCTCAGCTAAGAAACAAAACAAAAAGAAAAAAAGAACAATAAATAATAAATAACAACAATAGTAATGAAGTTTTGAATATCATCAACTCTAATGTGAGATTGAACATAAGAATGAAAACTCAGTTGTACGAGCCTGCCTTACCCTAAAGAAAACTGCAGCCAACTTTAAGCCTCTTTCCTAGTTATCCTACAGAATAAAAGCAAATAGCAAATAAGAGATATAATAATACAAAAGAACTAGGCCAATAGATATTTGTTTATACTTTAACAGTAGAGTAATGTGAAAAAAAAAGAATATTCATCTAAGATATTATGCCAAAATTAGTTCACTGAAGCAGTGGCCAAAAAGTTTCGTTCTCACCTGAAGCAATAGATTCCCAAGGCAGTGGTGATCTCATGAATGACTGAAGTTGCGAAGTGCAAATACAGAGCACCTGCGGAAGTAAAAAAAGGGCAGAAATCATGAAAAATGCAGCCCAAATTAGGGAGTTGAAACCGAATCAACAACATAATTCAACTATGGTGTAGATGATCAACACATACGTAAACTTTTAGTAGATCTAACAGATCTATCTGATGATTTCAAAGCATATTAATTGAACTATGAATGTTAAAAGGGGTGGGATGGGGAGAATTGTTAGAAATAACATACCAGTAAAAAGACAATAACCAAGAACAACCAGACTTTCATCAACTAAAGGTACCCTGTCACATAGATTTACAGAAGTTTATTAGCATAAATTAGGGTAATTATAATTGATGGCAATTTTAGGAATAATAATTAAGGATATAGCAACATTTTAAAAAAAATTGCAAATATAGCAAAACTATTGTTGATAGACTTGTATCGCTGATAGACTCGTATGGTCTATCAGTGATAGACCAATATTTACAACATGGTCTATGGGTGATAGACTTCAATCATGGATAGAATTTGACAAATTTTGCTATATTTACAAATTTTTTAAAATGTTGCTATATATTTAATTATTTTGAATCTAATTGCTAAATCTGCAACTATCCCTGTAAATTATATAGCATTCCATCTTCACAGACTGCACAATCCTTAACCACATACCCGTCGTTAAGCCTTGCTGTGAGAGTGTTTGCAATGGCAAGAGGAAGAAATAATAGTGACTGCATAAATATTTTTTAAAATATTATAATCTTGCATCAAACTCTACCCACATCTAGATAGTATGAAACAGATGAAATGCAGGAGAATTTTAAGAATAATACGGATTTCTATAGAAACAAACAACAAATGCAATAAATGCATCATGGTTCATGTTCAAATTTTAAAATGTTCATAGATATTTGCTACCATATCTGCTGCTAATCTTGATTTCAATAATAATAATAAAGGGTATGCTAGGTTACTTACAAAGATCTTGATTTGTAGGTTAATTACTTCAAATTTCATATAACAATATTTCCTAAATGCTATTGGATCACCATGCCAGTTTCAATCAAAATATATTATGAAAACTTCTACTACTTCGAAAATCATCCAAAACACTTTACCAACAACAACACAGAAGACGCTTGGTTTTCTGTAGTCATAGTTCCTTTATTTTCTTACCGTGATCAGTTTATTCTAAATATTCTTGAACATCCTTTCCTTTATTTTCTTACCATAATCATAGTTCCTTAAAAAAACCGTTCTTTCAAGTGTGAACATTCAACACGAGTAGGCACTTAGCTTAGCTTTACATATGAAGCAAACTTAAGGACATGCATTTAAAAAAAAAATTGAATTATTATTATTATTATTTTTATAGAAACAGTTGTATTATAGCTTCTTTTTCATGTATATGAGCTGTGACTTAATAATTTAACTATGTATAATTTCATTCAACTAAAAAAATCAAAGTAAATAATTAAGGGGGTGTTTGGGGCAAGAGGTGAGTTATTATAGTCGTAGGTTATTATTGTTTAATTAGAATAGTTTGTGCTTGGGGTGTAGATTATTTTACTTTGCGTTATAATAATATGTGTTTGGTGTGTAAACTATTTTAGTTTGATACGAAAATAGTAAATACTATAGCAAATAATAAAAAAATAATGTTGTGTCAAATAGTAAATATTGTAGCAAATAGTAAATACGGTAACAAATTGAAAGTTTAGAAATAGTGTTTATTGTAGCTAATTAGAGATTTTTAAATAGTATTTACTCTAGCAAGGGATGACTATTATAGTTTCATAATCTTTGTCCCAAACGCCCTTAAATTAAGTATTTCTATTAAGGGTAGTTCAAGCCCTGATAATTTCATTTCTAAGCTATAGATCAAGGTACAATGTAGCATAAGGGATAGGCAATGATATAATGTCATAATCATGCCTCTTCACGGAGATTTTCAAGACAGTCAATTCTATACCCCATAGCTAGCCAAGGCTTGAAAAGTCATCGACTTGATGCAAAGTTGATACTTTTGACCAGTGTTTTTAAAGGCTCAAGGCGCACCAAGGCGCATTGGTCCTCTAGAGCCTAGGCGTAAGGCGCAAAAAAAGGCGCGAGCATTTTTTCATAAGGCGCACTATATAAAAAGAGAAGAAAATATATATATACACACACATAGCAGAACAACAATGTATAAAATATAGGTACCCAATATAAGTAGCCTAAACAACAAAACACAATAGAAAACTACCCAGTATTCAACAAGTCAACAATCAAAATAAAAGTTCATCCCTAAAGATCAAACTCATCATCACTAAATTGATCCTCGTCTTCATTCATTCCTTCGTTAGACTTATAGCCATCAGTATCTTCTTCTTCCAAATCGAAGTCATCTAAATTTACTTGTTTCCGTTGCGTGGTAGACGAGGATGAACATGAAACAATAGTCTTTGCTCTAGAGGTACTAGCTCTAGAATAGAATGATGGTTCTTTTGCTCCGACAGCTCTAGAAACATCACCCCACGTTAAAGAATCATCGTCAAATACCAACTCATCATCCTCCTCAGAATCGTCATCCAATCTTCCAATCAACCATTCGTTACTATCATCAATATCTTTCAAGGAGATGGGATCGACAATATCTTGTAGGTTGTATCGACGTTTTAATGCTCTGTTGTATTTGATGAACACTAGATCATTCAAACGACTTTGAGCAAGCCTATTTCGTTTCTTGCTATGAAGCTGAAAAATTAGAAAGTTTCATTATCAGTGAATCAACAAATTTTGATTCTCATTCTCAATGTACTTAAGGAGAGAAAAGGTAACTTGTTCAAACACACTCCAATTACGCTCGCATCCAGAAGCGCTACAAGTAAGACCTAAAATTCTCACATCAAACTTTTGCAAGTTTGGAGTTGATTGTCCAAAATTATCCCACCATTCCACTATAGGCACAAACAAAAATATATATATATTAATAGAAGAGCTTGTTGCTAGTATCGTTGAGTAATCGTTTAGTTGAAATTTACCTGGAGATATTTTGTCCCTTTGTCTGATTGCTAAAGGTTGTCCGAATAATGCTTCAGCTCTCTTATACTTGCTTAGTTCTGCAAGTATTTTGTCTTGTACTTCCAATGAAGCAACCATTTTTGTTATGCATGAGTAGAGTCCATTAACTATTTCATCATCCTTCTGGATATTAGGATTCAGATAATAGAATGACAGGTTTAAATAATACCCCGCTGCATGCAGAGGACGATGCAACTGAAGCTCCCATCTTTTATCAATTATGGTGAAAATGTCCTTGTATTTTTCTTCATTATTATTAAAGGATTTAGCAATAGCTTCCTTAGCTCTATCCATGGCCTCATAAATATATCCCATAGGTGGCTTCTTCTCGCCATCAACCAATCTAAGAACTCGGACTAGTGGGCCAGATACTTTAAGAGTGAAAACAATTGTAGTCCAAAAACTAGCCAACAAAATAGTCTGAACTACTCGTTTCCCTTGTTGCTCCTTACTCCATTTGCTATCCTTCCATTCATCTGAAGTAAACATCTTCCTCATATTATTCTTTTGACGATGTATACTCGATAATGTAATGCAGGCAGTAGCAAAACGAGTCTTAGCTGGTCTAACTAACTCCTTTTGGTTAGTAAAACGTCACATCATGTTTAACAATCCAGGACGAACGTATATGAAATTGCTAATCTCCATGCCTCTTTTCAATGCTTTGCGAATATTCGAGATCTTGTATATATCCTCCAACATCAAATCTAAGCAATGAGCGGTACACGGAGACCATATTAACTGTGGTCGCTTTGCTTCTAACAATCTCCCTATTAACAAAGAAAATAAGTACACATTTAACGTAGAACTCAACTAAATCTAATAAATTAAAGTTATAACTTGTAAGTAGTCTACATTCTTACCTGCCATCACATTTGCTGAGGCACTATCGGTAACTACTTGTACAACATTCGCTTCTCCAATTCGGTCTACAAAATTATCAAATAACTCGAACATCTTCTTTCCATCTTTCACATAAGATGAAGCATCGATGGACTCAATAAACATGGTGCCTTTAGGACTGTTAACTAAAAAGTTAATTAATGTCCTATTTCTTCTATCGGTCCATCCATCAGCCATAACAGTGCATCCAACCTTGGCCCACTCTACCTTACGGTAAACTCATTTGTCGCTTCTAATTCCTTCTTCAAACATGGAACTCTTAACTCATGATAAGATGGTGGTTTCAATCCAGGACCGAATTGCCTAATTGACTCAATCATAGGGGCAAAACTCTCATATGTGCAAGCATTCAGAGGCACTCCTGCATCATACAACCATCGAGCAATTCTTTGGATGGTGTGCTCTCTCATTTCCTTCTTGTATGTCGCATTCAATGAAGTTTGTTTTCCTTTGTCCTTTCTATTTTGAACCACAGTTTCTGGGTTAGGAGTAAAAAATGCATCCATTGGACCCTTTTGCCTTGGCTTCTTCAAGCTCGGGCCCCTTGGTGTTGCTTTGTTGTTTATACTAACACTCCCTTCATCTTCATCCTCAATACCGTAATCTTCTACATCAATGTCCACAATCAGATTTCTTTGTTCTTTAATCTCTTTTTTCTTGGACATGCACTCTTTAATTTCTTCCTTCACGTGATCCGGACATTTTGTACAGGCGGTGACATTTCTATAACCACCAACGAGGTGTTGTTTCATTCTATATACCCCTCCTTTTGTTACTTTCGAACAAAATCCACAGACAAACGTATTTATATCTTGGTCATTTTGCAATTGACCATATTTCCATGCCGGATTTTTTCTTGAACTTTTATCAGCCATCTATGATCTAAGTTATTCAAAAAAAAAAAAAAACAGAAGCTATCTATGGATGGGATGAAGTTGTTATAAATGGAGGATTGGAGGGGAGTGTGTTGTGAGACCGATGGGATGAAGGCTGTGTTTGATGGGTTATCGAAGGAAGTTGAAGTCGAGAAGTATAAGAAGAAGAAGATGTCCAAAACTTGCACACAATAAATAAGTCAAGAGACAAAACCAATAGTCACTCAATGGGTATACCATGCTATGAAAACACAAAATGACATAGAGCCAAAAGATGCAAGAGATGGGAAACATTTCAAGTTCATTCATCCATATTTGTTCTTTTCACCGTTCTGAGCAATCAATATGTTAAATGAAAATAAAAGGATAAAAACTAATAATTCTTTGAAACAGAGTACATTCTGTTTCAAACAGGAAAAGGAAGAGAACAGGAAGAGAATTTCTGAGCTTCAAATGAGAATTGAAGAAGCTATGGTGAAAGAAAGTGGGATGCTGATGGAGTTTGATGTTCTTGTCAAAGAGTTACAGAAGAAGGAGAAAGCTGCAGATGTTAACTGAACGATTGAGATAATCACCCGTGATAAAGTTGAGATGGAGGAGGCGAAAGCTGAAGCACTAGCACAGAATATTATTGTCTTCTCTTTTCCTCTGTTTTTGCACCAAAAAACAGAGTAATGGCAGCCGCAGCCCCAAATAGATTTGTTGACGTTTTGTGTGACGAAGGGTGGCCGGAACGGAAGGGTGGAAAAGGAAGCAAAAAGTTTTTGAAGTAGAAGCAGAACGGAAGAACCGAAGAAGTAGATGAAGAGTCGTGTTGAAGAAACTTCGCGCGCGGAAGGAGAAGGGTTCTTTCTTCACGTTCACGTAATAGGTTTAAAAAACCTAGATAATAATAGTTTTTTATAATTAAAGCCCAGCCCATAACTTATTAAAAAAGCCCACACCTAATTCGACTTGCGCCTAGGCGCGCCTCCGCCTAATCTGGGCCTTTTAGAATTCGCTGCGCTTCCTCACAAATAAGCCCCAAGTGGGCGCCTTGAGCCTAGGCGCGCCTTAGGGCGCTTTTTAAAACACTGCTTTTGACTAAATACTATCAACAATTTTTTGGTATTATATATTAGCATCAGCAAATAATGATGAATTTGTCTATTGTATTTTTGTTCATTAAAGTAAACATACCATGCACATTCCAGTTTTCAAGCCCTTGGGTTCATCACAAAGGTGGGCTAGAATCATTCTACCCTGCAAAACAGAACGCTTCTATTTTAGTTTCAAGAAATGCTACAGTTCATTGTATTAAAGGTCCCAACTCCAACTAGTGTATGTCATCAATCCCATAAAATGGTGCCTAATCATGGGGATAACGCGGACTCTTTAACATTTGTCAGATCAGAACAACAAGAAAATGGTGACATGGTACTTCATCAAAAGCTCCATAGCAATAACACTAAAAAAAACCAACTCAGTCCATCAAATCCATATCATAGCTTCTTAGATAGGGAGAAAGATGTTGAAAGAGAGACGAGAGAAAGATAACCTATGTCTTACCACTAAGAATCCAAAAGCAAGTCCAGTTCCAGTTATAACCAGATGGGGATAGCTTCCAATAATGTCAGAAGGTGACAAATGATCCCTAAATGAGAGACATATATGGTGTAAAAAAATATGATGACTACAAATGTACTAGGTGAGGGAAATGCAAATACGATTGAAATTTACCATGCTAAGACTCCTCCGACAAGCACTAGAAATGGGTAAAGCTGTATGAAGAATGAAACAAAATATCTATGTTATTGCATCATAACATAGATAACCAAAGTCAATGGACCATGCGATTTTACCATAGCCAATGCTAAAAGCATGCTTCCTTTTCTTGCCTGCACAACCTTGCAAACATTGTACACACTGCACAGAAGCATAGATGATATGGGGGGTTTGAGAAGATATTTCAGTTAAAAGTCCTCAACGTTGAAACTTTCAACATGAGTTGAAAATATTCAGAAAACTTGTGACTCCATCCCACGAAGAAAAATAACAGAAAAATTTTGGTACTCCACTTACTTTTTGATGTGCCACAACTTTGAAAAAAGGTAACAAGTATCACTTTCTTTTAAATCATTTTATATTTAACCTTTTCGAAACCGACTTGTTTCTAAAGCAGTCACAATTATTGCTTTCCAGTATCCGTAATTGAAAAGTCTTACTGTTGAGAGCACATTAATTGTTTCATAATAATCTGATATTCTCTATATCCAAATCTATTACTATGCTTAACTGATATGTAAACTTTTCTGAACTTAAAAAGACAACTATCACATGCATTTGGATACTACTTCTAACATAGAAGATAGGAAACACTTACTTGAATGCAATTGTAGGAATGACCCCGAAAGCAGCCAATAAAACCAGTGCAGCCCTGAACGTAGGGATATCTAAATACAGAAAAGTTTAAAAAGCGATCAACTACATGAAAAGTAGTTGTGATTAAACAAAGAGGTCAAAAAAGTATAAGTAGAGGCCTACATTATATATAGGCCATGAAATAACAAGAGATAAAAAGAGAATGTTATTTCAAGGAAAATGGACTTTTTCTTCCCTATTTCTCATAAACTTTATCTCTCCTTATTAGAATATAGTGAATTTTAAAATTCAAGTCTGAAAGAAATTTCAGGCACGTGCAGGGTGGTTAATTTTTTCCATAACAGTTTCGGTTCCCAGGTTATTGGCTACAGGATGCTCTCTCCCATGCATGAGGACACTATGTATAGGTGGTCTGAGTAGTGTATGAGTGCTTTGCAAGCTCCTACTGATCGTGAGGAGGGTATTATATTCCATGGAGTGAGTTTCTTTAAAGGTGTTTGGAATGTGGTTGAGGAGGATTTATGTGATGCTGTTTTGCACTTCTTTGAGTTCTGTTATTTGCCTCATGGTGTTAATACTACTGCGATTATTCTCATCCCTAAGCGTATGGAGGATTTTCAGCCTATTTCTTGGTGTAATGTGATCTATAAATGCAATTATAAGATTCGTGCGTGGCTTCCTAATTTTATCATTGGTATAAATCTGTCATTGTTCCTGGGAGGAGTATTACTGGTAATATTATGCTTTGTCAAGAGTTGGTTAGGCTATCATCTTAATTCTGGTAATCCCCGGTGTGCTATGATGATCTTCAGAAGGCTTATGATTCTATTAATTGGAACTTTTTGTTTGGCTTGTTGCTTGCTATTGGCACCCCTTGCAGTTTGTTAGTTGGATTAGGGCTTGTGCTACCTAATTGATGTTCTCCATTATGGTTAATGGCTATCTTGAGGGGTTTTTTCCTAGTCGGAAAGAGTTAAGAAAGGGTAACCCTTTGTCCCGTTCCTTTTTATTATGGTGATGAAGGTTATTTCTCGTATGTTGAATAGGACTCCCCAGAGTTTTTAGTTCCATAATAGATTTGAGAACGTTCGTTTGACTCATCTGACCTTTGTTGATGATCTAATGATTTTTTGTGTCGCTGTTGAGTCTCCTTTGGGGTTTGTGCGTGACTCTTTTGGAGTCTTGAGACCTTTCAAGTTTAGTTGCTAACCTTGGAAAGAGTTCTATGTTTGTGGCGAGAGTTGAAAGTGAGTTTTCTACTTTGTTGACTGATAGTATAGGTTTTGCGCTTGGTTATCTCCCTGTTCATTACCTTGGGCTTTCCTTGCTTTCGTAGGTTACGGTTTACTGATTGTGTCCCTCTTATCCAGCGTATTACTTGTCAAATTCGTTCTTGGGCTTCTAGAGTTCTGTCTTTTGCTGGTAGATTGCAGCTTGTTTGCTTCGTGCTGCGTAGTTTTCAGGTATACTAGGCTAGTGTGTTTGTCTTGCCGATAGGTGTGCTTCATAAGGTTGATAAAATTTTGAGGTCGTATGTTTGGACGGGAAAGGGGGGTAGAGGGGGTGTTATGGTTGCTTGGGAGAGGTGTATCTCTTTTTGATGAGAATGGTCTGGCTATTCATGATGGGCTGTCTTGGAACATTGTGGGTACCCTGAAGATTTTATGGTTGTTGTTGGCTCATTCGAGTTCTATGTGGGTGGAGGTCTATATTCTTAAGGGGCGCTCGTTGTAGTCTATTGATTGTGGGATGGATCGGTCCTGGTGTCTCCAGGCTATCTTGCGGTAGCATGATAGGCTGAAACAGCACGTTCGTTTGAAGGTTGGTGATGGTAGGCTATGTAGAGTGTGACTTGACTCGTGGGTGCAGGGTGGTCCGAGATTCTGGAGCAGGTTGGGTAGTGGGTGATTTATGATGCGGCGAGCAAGCAGAAGGCTAGGCTGTCGGAGTTCATTGCTTCGAATGGGGAGTGGAGGTGGCTGAGGGTGTCTATGGAGCTGCTTGATTTGTGGGAGAGGGTTTAGGTTATCCATCCATATCTGAGTGTTGGGGATCGATAGGTTTGGGTTATGGGTAGTCAAGGTGGGTTTTCGACTGCAAGTTTATGGGAGGCTATTCATTCAGGTTCATTGGGCAAGTCTATTGTGGGATGGAGGGAATATTCTCAGGCATTCCTTTTGTGCTTGTTTGGTTATTAAAAATAGGTTGGGCACGACGACGGAACCAAATTATCCCACCTGTCCAACCTATCTCAAGTCTCCAACCAAGCACAAAAAGAATGCTTGGGAATATTCCCCCCACCCTACAAACAGCCCAAACATTGTGAACGCAAGTAGCCTCCCACGCACTTGCAATTGAAACCAGCCTAACAACCTAGAACCCAAACCCACCAATCCCCAACTCTCAAACTCGGACGGACAACCTAAACCCTCTCCAACAAATCAACCAACTCCCTAGACACCCTCGGCCGCCTCCACTCCCAATCTGAACCGATGAACTCGAAAGCCTAGCATCCTCCCTACTTGTTGCATCAAAAATCACACTCACCAACCTGTTCTAGGATCGAACCACCTTGCACCCACGAGTCAAGTTACACTTTACATAGTCTACCATCACCAACCTTTAAATGAATGTGTTCTTTTAGCCTATCGCGATGTCACAAGATAGCCCGAAGACACAAGCAACAGACCACAACGACGTCCTTTTAAGAATAATATAAGCTTCCAACCAAGCTACCCCATAGAGAACCCAAACAAGCCAACAACCATAAAATCTTCATGATACGTGCAATGTTCCAAGACGGCCATCATGAATAGCAAGACCACCCTCACCAAAAGGGAGACACCTTCCCCAAAGCAACCTTAACATCCCATTTACCCTCCACCTTCCCCCTTCAAAGATACGACTTCAAAATTCTATCAACCTCATGAAGCACACCCGTCGACAATACAAACACACTAGCCCAGTAGACCTAAAAACTACGCAACACAGACCAAACAAGCTGCAAACAACCAGCAAAAGACAGAACTCTAGCATCCCAAGAATAAATCCTGCTAATAATGTGTTGAATAAGACGAACACAATCAGCAATCCATAACCTACGAGAGAGCAACGAAAGCCCAAGGTACAAAACATGGAGACGACCAAGCGCAAACCCCATACGATCAGCCAACAGAGATGCAATTTCACTATCAACCCCCGCCACAAACAAAGAACTCTTACCACGATTAGAACCAAACTAGAGAGATCCCCAAACTTCAGGATCGTTTCTCGCATAAACAAAAGGCTCATGACCTATAAAATCATAAGATCATCAGCAAAAGCCAAATGGGTCAAATGAACATTCTCACATCTATGATGGAATTGAAAACTCTTGGGGTTCCTATTCAACATATGAGAAAGAACCTCCATCACCTAACAGAAAGGAACAGAGATAAGGGGTCACCCTGTCTCAACCCCTCAAAAGTCATTAATCATAATGGAGAACATTGAGGAGGTAACACAAGCCCGAATCCAACTTACAAACCGCATGAGGGTACCAATAGCAAGTAGCAAATTGTTAGATACCATTGATATAGGGTAGGGCATAAAGGTAATTAGATTTGTTGGTAGTTAGTTGGAGAGGGAAGAAGGCATGAAGAATTTGGTGAAGAAATTGGGCTGCAACATTCCTTGAAAGAGAGGAAGGGCAGAGGGTTAGAATTCTTTTACTTGTTCTTTTACTTCTTTTATATTGTAATTTATGTTGAAGGTATCAATAAAATAGAAACACTATGAGTGTTCTATCACAAACCAAACAAAAAGTCCCAATTAATAGAGTCATAAGCCTTCTGAGATCAACCTTCGTAACACAGTGGGGCTTACGAGAATTAAGATGATAACCCCGAACCAACTCTTGGCAAAACAGAAGTTTATCAGTAATACTCCTACCAGGAACAAAGGTAGACAGATTACCGTTGATAAAATTAGGCAGCCACATGAGGAGCCTTTCAACCAAAAGTTTAGAAATGCACTTATAAATCACATTGTCATCACATTTACCCAAATTCGTCTCTACCTGAGTAAAGGGCCTATCCAAAGAGCCCTTTGTTTCATCTTCCTCTAACTGCTTAAAGGACTCCAACACAACATCCTCACAAGTCCAATAGCCAAATCATCATCCTTACTGGGTCTTTCCTCGCTCACAACCTCCTGCTGTTGAATCGTATTATCCACAGTCCTTGAACACTTTCCAACTAAAAGCCCAAAACCATGACACTAATTACATTTACAGGGTTTCCACTCATAAGTAGAGTCACGATAAAGTCCACCACTCTAAGACTAACTGTAATCTCAACAAGTATAACTAAATCCAAATCTAATTCAACACACACGCATACGACAGTCTACGATGTTCCTTAGTAGCTAAATCTAAAGTCAGTAGCTTGCCAACAACACTTCCACCACAGCAAGACCCGCTTCAATCCACAACTCCATAGGGATCCTACCCAATTTAATCCAAACAGAAACAAAATAAAAGACAAAGGATTCAGAGACAATACTTGAGCCCATTTACGAAGAAGCATGGGTTTTCCACCAAGATGTCAGGGACCACATGATAGGATCCAGTCCACAGATTTTGGTTTTTGAAACTGAAAGCTAATGAGATCATTTTCAAGGATCATAACAGTAGGCATTTCAATTTTGTCCCAATTTTTCTCAATTAGCCTTTGAATGATTGGATAGGGCATTTTCACATCAATAATCTGCCTCACTAAGGAATTTTCCCAAACCTTAACTCCTTTAGCAACATTCTCCTTAGGCAAAACAACCACAATTTTTTGACTAACGAAAGTAGGAGGAGTGAAAGGAAGAAACATACCAGAAACCGAGCCAAATAAAGTAGCCCATGAGGAACAGGACAAAGTTTTGACAGTCGGTTCCACCACCCTGTTGCAAACTCCCAACCCAACAAGCCATTCGGAGCCTTAAGATGCACTGAATCCACCGAGTCATCCTTGGAATGACTACTCTTCGAACAAGACCCAACCAAAATGTTCACCGCGAGCTATCGAACAAGACCCAACCAAAATGTTCACCGCGAACTATCCTACACACATAAGCCCATTTGACTACATCAGCGCAAAAGTCTTTCCCGTCGAACACACCGACCCATCTTCCAAATGTGGCAGCCCAATTCCTTCACAACTGGGCCTAATAGATACACTAGATGCGCGGTCACCCGGTTCAACCCCAAATTGTCGCCCAACCCGGTTCGCACTTGATGCGAAGTTCGAAAGTAAGTCACTGCTTACCGTCGCCTTTCAAGCCTTCACCGCCACATCGTGCACACGTTTTAGTCCAACCAGTGCACGTTGCTTCACTACCGAGGTGTCACCAGACTGAGATCCCATCTCTTCCGTCGACAACATCACCTCAGAAATCGAAACTAATAAGACATTCCAGAAAAATTTGCTCGAAATCCCAAAAAGTTGTCGATCACCACCGAATCTCAAACCACGAAAAACACACCAGAAGACCCATAGTGCAAATGTTGAATAAAACGGCCGATAAACCCACGTCAACAATACCCCGAAAGGTACCGGAATCCAACCAACAACCGTCCGTTTACACCTTCGCTGAAGCTTGTTGAAAGGAGAAATTAGAGAGACGTGCGTGGATGCACACGCCCGAAGATCAAAGAAAATTTGGTTTTCATCGTTGATCAACTTGGCCAATTTTCAAGCAAGGAATCGATTTTCAGTGGTTTCTTACTCTTGCCAAAGTTTGGTCAACCTTTTGAAGCATTAGCCACTTTCGATTGTTTTGGTTCACACCTCAATACTCCACTAAGAAGCTCCCTCCCGACCGATGCTTCAAGTGAATGTGCAAGGAACCTTTCCACGAATATAGACGCATTTCCTTGGTTCCAGAATCCTTGAATCAGAAAGGCTTAGAACCAAAACAAAACAAAGAAGCCGTTGAAGAACCACTTTGGACCCTAAAATCAAAACTGAGTCGGGGCATCATCATTGGTTTTTTTGTTTTTTTTTTTTTTAAGGGCCTTTTCCTAGGACCAACAATAGAACGGCTTAGACTCGGCCCACTTTCAAGCCAGGAATCGATTTTCGGTGGTTTCTTACTCTTGCCAGAGTTTGGTCAACTTTTCGAAGCACTGACCACTTATCAATTGTTTTGGCTTGCACCTCATTACTCCAATAAGAAGCTTCCTTCCCAACCGATGATTTGAGTAACTGTGTAAGAGACCTTTCCACAAATATAGAAAAAGCAGGGGATGGAGTTGGAGATGTGAATATATAAAGAAAATGATCGTCCTCCACCCCCTAACTCATATTAGGCAAACGGGTAGTGAAAGGCTTATCCTCAAAGAAAGTAATGTCTCAAGAGACAAAATATCTATTCAAACTTGGACGATAACATTTGTATCCTTTTTTAACATGAGAGTAGCCTAAGAAAATGAACTTCAAAGACTTAGGGTCTAACTTTGTCAAATTATGACGAACATCTCGAACAAAACATGTATAACCAAATATTTTAGGCTCAATAGGACACAATGATTTTGTTGGAAAGAGAACATGATAAGGAATCTAACCTTGAAGAACAAACAAAGGCATGCAATTTATAAGAAAACAAGTCGAAATTGCATCAACCCAATAATGCTTTGGAACATGCATTGGAAAGGATAATGTCCATGCAGTTTCAAAAATATGCCTATTCTTTCGTTCTGCAACCAGATTTTGGGATGGAGTATTAACACAAGACGATTAGTGAATGATTCCATGTGTACGTTAGTATGAATTTAGTGCTTCTGAAAAATACTCACTAGCATTGTCACTTCTCAAGGTTCTAAGGCATACACCAAACTGTGTTCGAATTTCCGCATGACAATTGGTGAGATGAGAAAGTAACTCAAAACAATTTTTCATAAAATATAACCAAGTCATGTGAGAGTGATCATCAACAAAGCCCAAAGGTAACAAAATATCTAAATCCAGTTTTGAACACAATTGGACACGGACTCCAAATATCAAAATGAATTAACTCAAAGGGAGAATTTATCCGTTTGTAAACTCTAGGACTGAAGCTACGACGATGAAATTTGGCAAACTGACATGAGTCACAATTCAATGAAAACAAGTTATAAAACTGAGGACAAAGTTTTCTTAAGACAGGGAGTGATTGATGACCAAGACGACAATGGGCATCAAAAGGAGAAACAATTCCAGAACAAGCAATGATAGTTGACGTCGATACTTGGTGATCAAAACTGTAAAGTCCCCCAGATTCATGTCATTTCCCAAAAATCTTCTTTGTTACAAGAGATCCTGATACAAGCAATAGCCAGGATAAAATGAGACACAACAATTAAGGTCACGAGTGATTTAACTAATAAAGAGCAAGTTAAATGACAATTGGGGTAAATGGAGGACAGATAGACAGAGAAAGGGATGGGTAGTACCAGATCCAACAACAAAAGACTTTGATCCATTTGCTAGGGTAACACTGGTAATGGATGTAGATGACAAAGTTATAGAAAATAATTTGGGATTACCAGTCATATAAGGAGTAACACTGGAGTTTATCACTCATTGTGTAGAGGAGGAAGAGAGACAATGATTCATGTTACCTAAATTAGCAATGGTTGTAATAGTCCATGCTAATGATGAAGGAACTTCTTTCAACATAGTTGACAAATCATGGATAGATGGAGCCCGTAATTGAGCCAAATGAGACATCACTATGGGATCGAAAACCAAGATCTAGGAAGCTTCTAACCAACGGTTGCCTAAATTAGAACAAAACATCAACAAATCTGGAGAACCAAAAGGGTATTTTTCCAAAGACCCTCACATTCGATAGAATTCAGAGAAACCAAATACACAGATCAATTGAAAAACACAAATGGAGACAAACTCAACCAAAAAAGTACAAAACAGATCTCCCACGCGCTCCCATGTACTGGCACGTGGATCTTGTGGTGGAGGAAGGAGCAGTGCATGAGCCTCACTGATGTCTTCAAAAATCTGGGGTGTGGTAGATGGTTGGGCTCTTTTTTAAGCTGGGCAGAGTTGAAAAAGAACAAACTTTCGTCGGCAACTGACAAACAATGGCGGCAGCAGCGGCTAACGAACAACAAACAAACTGATGACGACGAAAATGGGCAAAACTATAAACTCACCTCTCCACAAAACTCTAGATGTTACAAAAGGGTTCCAAATTCTCAAACCCTAATTTTCTCTAATGCTCTTATACCATGTTGAAGTTAAAGGAAAATATGAATAACTCACTTGATTCATTCTATACAATAGAGTTCAATATATATAGGAATACATGGAAACCCTAACTAAATACAAGTAAATCACAATGATGGACAAACGATTAATAAGCTCCTATATATATATATATATAATAACAATCTTTCTTAGTTGCCAATTGACGATCTCTTTAGTAATCACTTTTAGGTGTTTGGGGTATTCACTTGATTTCATTTATCATTGAAAATGTATATATATATATATATGTGTGTGTATGTATATATATATGGCTTCTCAGGATATGACCTAAGCAAAGGCCTACATAGGTAGAAGGAAAGGTACCAGCATCATACCCCACCAAGGAAGCCTACCTTTCCACCTTAAGACGGTTCCAATTAGGACCCAAAATTTGATATTTTCCCCTATTAATCCTAAGACCCAAGATAGCCTCCAAAAATGATAACATCTGATTCAGGTTAAGGAAAGACTCGTTACTTGAACAAAAGGGAACCATATCATCAGTAGGTTGAAGATATGATAGAACAACCGTGTCTACCAACTACCTCTACATTGAGGACATTCACAAGCGAATGAATTAAAATTGTATGCATTATTTCATTTTTTTTAAAAAATTATCGGAGGGAAAACAAAAACAAAACAAACAAACTACACATTTATGCCCGATATGCAAACGGTAGTGTGAACAAGACCACCCATAAAGACCTAGAAACACACAGAACAATATCAATGCAATCGAAAGAGCTAACAGTCAAGCTGAACTAGAATCTTGCATATAGTATTAAAGCACAAAGCTAACCAGAACTCACTATAAAAACTGGTAATAGAGAATTAGAGAGAAGAGAGGGAGAATGGATATTCATAGTTAGAAATGCTGAAGGTGTTTATACAATATAGAAAATTTTCATTGATAGTAGATTTGATGTCTTACCATGAAAAATAGGAACCCAACTAAAAATTGGTATGGACTTCCCGAACTGCTGAGTCCACCACCCAGCACCTGGCAGAAGATATATTTAGGACTTGATGAACTTTTCAATCAAGCTGGAAAAAAATTGCATATACAAGGTAGAAAAATGCAAACTGAAATTGTAAAACAAGCAGGAAGAAGAAACATACCCACAAAGGTTGTGAAAAAATGACATAAATAAATCAGCATGAGACCCTCAGTAGGTCCATTTACAACAGGAAGAACTAGAGTATTGGTGAAGAAGCTATACTCAAAGATGAAAATGGAAGTTAGGTGCCAATTTTTGTTTCCTTTTTCCCTTTGAAGATAATAAGCAAATTAATCCACCCAGAAAAGCAAGCATATTAGGATGGGGCAACAACTCGAAACCCAATATCAAAGTCAGCGAGATTGCAAATTTACCAACCCAAGTTAACAATAGTCCATGTTTCAATTGGAAGAACTGGAAGAACAATATACGAAAATAACATTCTAAATATGATACACAAAGTGTGAAAAAGGGTAATCTGACCTCAATGTCTACCCAGCAGCATTTGATCATGATAAAGATGCATAATCACACACACACACACACGCACGCACACACAGAGATATATATAGATAAGTAACAATTTCATTCCCAAATGAAATATGGATAATCAAATATATTACCTACCAAAGACATCTATTAACCTATGTAAAGTCAAACAAGATTCACAAGTGGAAAAGGGGGTTCCCTGCAAGCATCAGATTTCTTCTCTCTTTTTCCTTTTTGTGATAAAAAAAACAAAAACAGAGATTTTATTTACTTATTTTGATAAGGATCTTTGTGTAATATTAATTATTAAATACACACACACATATATAAAACCATGGGCGGGGGTGGAGGAAACACCTCCTAAGGTACAACTATCACAGAAAAGGTTTCCAACTTCTAATAGAAACTATAATAACAAAAAAGCTCTTTTTGGTTTAAACACTACCAAGAGGGCAAGTGTCGTATTCTCTATATTCAGTTTATCCTAAAAAATTCTAAGATTCCTCTCCTTCCAAATTGACAACAGTTTGAAAACAGAGATCTTTTATTAAGCAAGAAAGTTATACCAAAAGGGGGGGGGGGGGGGATGAAGAATCCCCATTCCCAAGCTAAGGGATTGCTTTTAAACAACGATTACTGCACGGCTAAAAAGATAGATGCCTTTAAGAACTAAAATCATGAGAGAAAAGACACTGTCAATCTGTCATAACTCCTAGTAACTTCTATCATATCAAAATAATAAGCTGGTACAGAAAACTTACTGTTCCCACGTTGCACCATAAAAGGGAACAGCTGAAAGTACCCAGAACCAGAAAGAAGATCTTCCGCACATGGCAGTGCTCCCAAATGCTAAGGTTTCAAACTGGTATAAACGCCAAGAAACAAAAGATATATGAATGCAGGAAGGCCAGGAAAATACAGCAACCATGGGTCATGTTACATACCGCACATGCAAGTGCATCACATCCTGAAAGACAGAAAGAAGCCAAAAAACAACATTTTTTAAAACATTAATCTTTGGTGAGTCAATTAAAAGCAGGAGAGACAGGAACAAGGGGGGAATAAAAAATAAAATAGAAACATTACCATGGTCAAAAAGTTCTCCCAGTGGACTTGAGGAATTTGTCCTCCGTGCTTGCTTCCCATCAACCGCATCAAAAGTCTTGTAAAACAGGAATAAAGGATTTAGAAGGCAATTAGCAACAAGTGTTCATGAAATCTCTGGTAGTGGTTCAACTTTCAAGAGAGGAAATGTCATCCAAGGAGTATAGCAAAACTCCATATAGAATATCAGAGCACACCTGATAAAGAAATAGAAGCAATCCATGCGCAAAATGAACCCACCTTGGGGGAGCTGAGTCCAAATGAGGAGAATATACCTGACATAGAAGTGCAATTAAAATAAAAATATGAGAAAGACCAAGGGATCAATATATCATTAAAAGAACCACGATGTGCTAATATAGCAATAAATATATCGCTTTAGTGTGATATTTGGATATTTTCCCATATTCTATACCGATTTTAAATATACAAAAGGGTAAATGAAAGTATGTAAAAGCAGAAAAACTAATAAAACAAAATCTTGGCATGCCTTAAAACATTTTTCATGAAGAATTAGGGCCAGGCGTTGCAAGAGAATAATAACCATAAGATAAGAATAATGCATTTGGAGTAAAGCTTAAAAAAGACCAGTGAAAAGGAGTATTGAATGATACTCACATAACCAAGAACTGCTGATGTGACCAAAAACATAAATCCCATAAGTGTGATCTACCACCAGAGCAAGCCACAAGGGGTAGAACGTATTATCTCAAAAGTCAAAGCAAAAGATAGAGTACAGTACTCAAAAGGAAACATCAGTTTACCATATTCGGACTGATGAAATCATCCAGGGACACACGTGAAGTGAGAACAGAGAAAAAATTGACAAGTCAGCATATCTTCAGAAAGAAATCTACTAGAATTTAAATATGCTTAATCAGGATTGAAGAACATTGCCCAAGAAGCTACTGACATTTTTAAACGCAAATCATTAGAGAATATCTTGAAAAACTGACTAATGAAATCTCTCCAGTATGCGAAAACACAGGATCGGATATCATGGGGAAAGCCATTTACTGAATTTGCAGAATCACAACTAATAGAAACAAAGAAGCTTTACTTACGGCATCCATAGTGGAAAGAAACTAACGAAGCGACTCCAAAAGGGTTGCAGCACATATTTGGCAACATAAGAGTGATCAACACCACTGTACTTGTATCTGTGCAGTGTTGCAACCCCGTGTGCACCAATATACCCCATTTCCTCTCAAAATATGATCAAACTTGTGTGGCAGAAACCAATCAACTCGCCTGAAATTCAGCTATATCGGAAAGGAACAGTAACTCAACCCAACCAATAAAAGTATCCGGCAGGATAGAATGCAGTATCCAATCAAGGAAAAAAGATGCAAATATTTAAAAATATATATAAACATACAAATTACTAATTCGGGAATTTCAATACCCTAAACACCTTACAGCAATAACCCATTTCCAATTCAGAAGCAATATGTTCGATAATGCTCTACTACGAACAATCACTGATAAAGAAAACAGATGGGGGCGATTCATAACAATGTTTACAAGAGTAACTCCCACTGAAAGCATGGATCTAACGTACATTAAAGTTTAAACTATCTCGGGTAACTTGAACCGAACAGAGTTCAACAATAAACTTGCAAGAAATCAAATGGGATGCCACATACAGAGGTAACTACTACTGGAAAGAAAGCATGGAAAGACAAAAGAGTGAATAAAAGAAGGTTACCTGATTTGTTGTCGGAGAGGAAAGTGGATAGAAGGAGAGATGAGGAGATGGAGGAACCCTGTAGTGTGAGAAAACAAGAGGGAAAAACAATTGAGGAGCGTTTCATCTCCGGCGTCTCTGAAGGAAAGTCATTCCTCGTAGTTCGTACAAAAGCCAAATTATTGTTTCAAATCTCTTTTATTTTCCGACAACATATGAAATGGGGAATCCAACTTCTCACGTGAGGTTTATAGAAGTTTATGTCAACCTATGTTCATATTAGCTCTCGACGTTACTTCGTAATAACATATTTGTAATTGCAAAATCGAATATGGCTTAAGATGAATGAAAAAGTGTCTTTCGTTACTCACATTCCTCACATGTGATTTAGGTTTTAACCCTACTTTCTGCCTCTCCTTCCTATACAAGGGATAGTCACAAATATAGCTATTAGATTCAAAATAATAAATTATGTAGTAACTTTTCAAAAAAAATTATAAATATAGCAAAATTTGTCCAATTCTATTAAATATTGATCTATCATTGATAGATCATACGAATCTATCAACAATAGTTTTGCTATATTTGCAATTTTTTAAAATATTGTTATATTCTTAATTTTTATTCCTCAAATTGTTATCTATTACAGTTACGCACAAAAGTATTAACAAAAATATGGTAGGTGTTGACTATTTAGCCCAAAACTTTTTATTGCTTTTTTAATTCTTAAGTGACCATTTGGGAGAGGGAAAGCAGTTCTTTCATTTCCTTGTTTGAGTCACGGATTAGGAGAGGAAAATACTACACTTAATTCCTTTATTTATTCTTTTTCCTCGTTTATTATCCACTTTTCTCACTTAATCATTTCATTTTCCAACGTAATCTTTCAATTTTCCAATATAGTCCTTCTCTCTCTCTCCTCTTTTCTCATTTGTTTCTTCTCTCCAAATTAATTCTCTTATTTTTTTCTCTTTTTCAAACGGAGTAATCTTCATCTCTTATTTTTTATTCTTTATGTGCCAAACGAATTAATCATTCTAGTATGTTGCGTATCGTTCTCATGAAGAAAAAAATTAATAAATGAAAAAAAAACAACAGAATCCAAGGATTGACGATACAAACTTAAAATACAAATTTCTTTTTGTATTCTATTTACGGTACAACTTGAAGAAATATGTTTTACATAAATGAAAACAAACAATACAATTTGTTTGTACTGTGCATTGTGTGTATGGTCCAAAATTCGTTTTTATATAAAATCAACTTAAACATTAATACATATTTGTTGTGTGTTGGGGTTACAGTAGAAATGAAACATAAACATTATTTTAATACATTTTTTCGTCGTTTTGGAAAACAGTAAGACCAAAATAAGTAACTTTAGACAAACGCAACAAAAAAAAATTAATAAAACTTTTATTTTTATTTGTATTTGGTTTACGGAAAACATTTCATAAGCATTTCTTACACATGGAAAAAAATGTGATTCAATTTCTTTCTCATATGAGCTTGTCGTAGAAAAAACAAATATTTACCATAAATTTTTTTAAAAAAAGTAGGGGATTTACGGATTAAATTGAACTACAAATTGAAAACAAATAAAAAATTAAATAATACAATTTCTGTGTGAATTAAATTTATGATATAAATTTTTGAAACATATGCGTGCTGGTATACATTACATAATGTAAATGGAAGGAAAAATGTGTATCAAACATACCTTAACTACAAAAAGAACCTTACAAATCCATGTGGGTACAATAAATAACAGAAGTGTTGGTACATAATGAAAGGAAAAGAAAGTAGCCTCAGAGTTAAGAAATTCTCGCAAAGGCATTCAAGAAGAATGCATTTGTAGTAGAATTTTGTGCAGTTGACTCGATAACATCATATGTAAAAGCAAATAAAGAAAAGAGAGTCGGAAAACCTCATTCAAAATAGCAAGGGAGACATGGTGACAAAACAGTGGCCATTGTGACAAAACAGTGAGCAAACCGAGAGAAGAGATCATACAAAAGAGCAAGGGGTCATTCAAAAGAGCAAGCAAACATTATGACAACAATGGGTTGTAAAGAATTCAATACAGTGGCTAAAATGGCAAAACAAAGAGGATGAATTAACATGATAATTGAGCATAGGAGACATACACAATAGTGGTGAGAACGTTAAAAAGGGCAAAGTGAACACAGTGAGCAAACCGAGAGGGAGTTAACATACAAGTCCGTGAGTTGTAAAGTATTCGATAAAGTGGCTAAAATAGCAAAACAAATGGGATGCATTAACATGGTAAGTGAGCATGGTAGACATACACAATTATGGTGCAATAGCCATAAATAAGCAGAAGTAAACACAATGATGAAACCAATAGGGATACAACAAAGTAAATGAAGCAGTCTTGTTTTGTGAAAAACAAATAAGAAGGCGACATTTGATGAACGTACCAAAGAGAAATGCAAATATAGCAAAATTGGAAGACACTCGGGAATGGAATGCAAGAAGGAGGAAGGGTCAAATATATAGTAAAGGGAAGATAGTAATAAATAAGGGAGGAAACATTAAAGATGAACAAGAATCCCATAAAATAGGGGATTTTACAAATGAGGGTGACAATATTGTGGCTAAAGTGACCGTCAAAGTTGAAGACCTAATCTTGGAGAATTAGGCAAGTAGGTATGCACATAATTTTTAACACAAGTACACAATAGGCATCACATTGTTGACGTAAAAATAGGATGCTAGGGGAATAGACAGTGTTATCGTAAACCAGGAGGCAGTAACCACAATTTTAAGGCAACCATGGAAACAAATCCACACATGTGAGGAACACATAGTGAGAAAAAAAAAAGTGAAACAAGTTTGTTTAAATAATAATAAGGCAATGAACAAATGGAATGAATAACAAAATTCATTTAGACGCAGTAAACATAACTTGGAATGGAGGTGCAGGACATAATGAATCACGTAGGGAGGCAAATAAAAATCATACATGTGAGAAACACAAAGTCAGGAACACCGAAACAAACTGACAGACAAACCATTAGAAAAAAAAAAGTTAAACCAAAGTTTACATACGTTAGAAAGTGCCAAACATTAAACTCATCACTGGTCATGGAAAAACAAATGTATAGTAGACCCAAAAAAATGCACAAACATGAAAAAAGCATCAGGGAGTGACCACCAATTTACTAATCATTGGCTGCACATATCTGCATTGTTGATCGGCGACCCCTGCCATGCTCCGTCATGGCCCTACTCGGTTTCCATTCAACATATTAGTGTAGCATATGTGACATTAATGGTCGTTCGATTAGAAAAAAAGTGCAGCAAAATCGTTCTTAGACCGATAAGGGTTGGGGAGCAGCAAGGGTTCATCGGCAAACCAAACATATGGAAATTAAAGATGGAGAGGGAATGAGAAATAGGGGGTAACACACGTTTATGGCAACCGGTCAACGAAATGCATCAGATAGAGGATGATAACCATTTCGGAGGCAACGTTGAAACACAACTATCGCAAAACGAAAATGGGTTTCAATAGTAAGAACATAAAATCAAGGATAGTATGGAAAAAATCGAAAACGAACAGAACGAACCGATCGTTGACAATGGGAGTAAGGAAATGTAGATTTTCTTCCATTTCGATTAACACTAGAGAGGAAAGGGAGAAGATAACAGAAAATGAGGAAGATAATCAGAGGAAAAGGGAAGACAATCGAACGGAAAATCAGAGGAAAATCGACCGAAAATGCGATAGGATTATTTAGGGTTGTAGGAAAAACATAAAAGAAGATAGGGTTAAATGGGATAATTAGGGTAACCTAATCCCCATTTATTATAAGTTTTAACTCATATAGCCTAAATTGTTGTATGATCCAAATTACTAATAAATTTCACAAAAATTCTAAATTAGCTAGTATATTATATAAATGTAGAGCTCAAATTACTTTAATACCCATTTGTATTATTTAATTGATTTATAACAAATATCTAAATGAAAAAAATCGTGGGATTTATAACAAATATCTAAATGGAAAAAATCATAGGATACCGTTTTGGAAAGAAGTGAAAAACTTTCATGCTTTTCTTCTACGAAAACAGTTGTCTACTCCTTTTACGAAAACGGTTGTCTACTCCTTCTACGAAAACGGTTGTCTACTCCTTCTAACGTGGATTACGATTTTTACTTCAAAATTTTAGAGAGTTCGAAGGTGAAGAAGAAAACTTTCGATGGCTGACAAATACAAAACTTATCTAACAGAATCTAGCTAGAAATTTCGTGCTTAATATTGTATACATTCAAAATATATGAAACATTCGGTATATTCGGTATATTGTAGATTATATTCAAAACATATGAAACATTTGGTATATTAGGTATATTTTATATTCGATTAAATAGGCAAACAAATGAAAATCTAATTTTGAACGTGATACATTCTAGAGTTTATTGAGAATGAAGAACTACATTTTGACCATCATATCAAAAAATAATAGAACTATATGTCAGTATATAATATTATTGTATATAATATGGGGTATATATATACTAAAACATAGAACATAACTATTATAAATTGCGGATATATTAAAGTATAATGTAATCAAATACATTTATAAAAGAAAAATATGTATGTATCATCATGTCGTTTACTATTATTTTAGTAATATTTACTATATAAACAAAAAAATTAAACGAATGAATTATGTATAAGGTATTATTGTATATAATATGAGGTATATATAATAAAAAACATATATAAATTCGGTGTATATTTTATTAGTGAAAGGTTCTTATATCAAATTGTTTATGTATTTTATTTAAATATTCATATCTTACGTAGTAAATAATATGTTATGTTTGAAATAATATTGATTATGTATTAAAATTATTTATGTTTACAAGAACATGAACGAGAAATAATTATGATGAGTATATGTAATATATGTCATTAAAACATTAGCTGTTTTCTAGTATATGTAATATTGAGGAAAACTGAATATGATTGTAATGTAGGGATTTTGATGAAAGAATTGAAGATATAGGGAATTGTAGGGAAAAAAATGAATTATTCAATAACATATATGTAAGAAATATAATTCATATTAAATGCAGTAAGAAAAAAACACAAAACATAAAAAAAATGTGTGTGTATTATTGAATATATGAAGTGATATATATGTAACAAATCACAAAAGATAAAGGAATTATGCAATAACATATATGTAAAAAATATAAAATGGATAAGGAATGAATATATAATATGTGTATATATTGGTATATATATGCACTAAGAAAAATCACATAATATGAAGAAGTATTATTGAATATATGTAGTAGTATATATGCTACAAATCACATTACATAAATTTCTTTATCTTTTTGCCCTAAAATCGTAGCCCAAACATACTCTAATAAATTAATTACTTAGTTAAATCTTCACATTTTATTCCATTAAATACTTAAGATCAATTGATCACATTGTTACATTGTTAGTGACTTTAGACGTTATTTTTTTTTTCAAACTTGCTTATTTCTTATTTCAATATTTTCACGAGGATTAGTACATTTTTAAATTGTCAAATATTTATAAATATAATAAAATATTATCGTATATATGCTAGACCACAAATAGATTTTAGGTGTGTTCGTAATGATAAGAGTACTGTTGGTGTCTATCATCATTTATAAAATATTTTACAATTTTATCATAAAAATAAAAATAATTTTTCAATAAAAAGATTTAGAAAGTAGATTTTGGGAATAAAAAGAAAGAGGGGGTTTGTTTGTTTTTGTTTTTTTAAAGAAAAAATAAAAAAAAAAAATAGAAAGGAAGAAAAAGGGGGATTGGAAGGGAAGTAGAAAATAGGGCCACAGAAGGAGGGAATGGGCGTGCAGTGTCGAATTATAACTAAATTCCTCTAAACTCCCGCTCTCTCTCGTCTTTCCTCCTCCATTCACAACGACCATTTCAAAATCCCACCACCCAACAAAAAGAAAAAAAGAAAGAAAAAAGTCAAATTTTTACAAGCACAAATAACACAACACTAACAAATTCCAAAATTTCCCCCTTCTCTCAATGGATCTTTTTCTTCACAATTCCGATCTCTTTTCTTGAAACTCTCCTCCTTTTTCGTTCCCTTCCCCCATTTTCCCACACATTCTAAATTCTACAACAATGGACAACAACAACCAACCTGAGAATCAACCCTCCGATGCCCCCAAATTGGATTCTGATCATGCCACCAATCTCCCTCATCAAACCGATGCCCCTGCTGTAAAATCTGACGAAAATTCGAAAGATCAAGATCACGATCACAATAAGAATCAGGATCAGGATCAGGAGAACAAGGAGGAGGAGGAGGAGGAGAAGAAGAAGAAGAAGGAGGATGAAGAAGAAGAAAGGACGAATGGAGATGAAAAGAAGGAAGAGGAGGAAGAGTCCAAGGATGAACCAGATCTTCATTACAATCTCAATACGATTCTTGAAGATGTCGATCAATTTCTCTCAACGCCTCACGGTTCTCGTGATCGAGAGGAAGATTCTGCTGTTGACATTCCCAAGTTCATCGACAAATTCTTGGATCTCGTGGATGCCAAGATTGAGCAATACAATAACGAGGAACCCAATGCAAAGCAGAGAGAATGTCGAGTGCCGGAGGATGAGTCAACGTTTCTCGAAGCGATTGATAGGATATCGAAGCTAAAAAATGCAATTCACGAGATGAAATTGGAAGAGGAGAAGAATTCATTGATCAATCGCATCGGAAGCACTCAACAGCAAGCGATTTCTTATTTGGAAGAAGAGTTCAGATTCTTTCTGGAGGAATCTAGAAATAGCGATTCTGATCCTGCTACTGATACAAAAGGTAAACAAGAACAGGATCGTTGTGCATTTCCTGAGGCTGAATCCGACCAGCTCCAGTTTCCAGGTTACTCCAAGGAGATCGTCAACTATTTGAACAAAATCGCTAAGCGAATGATTTCCGGTGGGTACGAATCGGAATGCTGCCAAGTGTACATGGTTGCGAGAAGAAACATAATCGAAGATGCCTTACTGAAGCTCGGATTTGAAAAACACAGCATCGATGATATCCAGAAGATGAATTGGGAATCAATGGAGAGGGAGATCGCTACATGGATTAAAACGATCAAGCAATGCGCCACCATTTTGTTCTCTGGCGAACAGAATCTCACCGAATCTGTATTTTCATCATATCCTCCGATTTCCGCCAGTCTGTTTAGCAATCTTACACGCGGCATTGTGATTCAACTGCTAAATTTCTCAGAAGGAGTCGCAATGACAAAACGCTCCGCAGAGAAATTGTTCAAACTCCTTGATATGTACGAAGCTCTTCGCGATATGGTTCCAAAAATGGAAACATTATTTCCAGAAGAATCCGCGAACGAGCTCAAAACAGAGACCACAACCGCTCGAACTCGTCTAGGCGAAGCAGCGATTTGCATATTTTGCGATCTCGAAAACTCAATCAAAGCAGACACCGGAAAAACTCCGGTACCAGGCGGCGCCGTTCATCCATTAACTCGATACACCATTAACTACTTGAAGTACGCTTGCGAGTACAGGAACACACTGGAACAAATTTTCAAAGAACATTCAAAGATCGAAAGAGCCGATTCCACAAGCCGACCACATTTCGAAGGTGAACAAGCACCGAATTACAACCCAAGCGCTGACAATCAATCACCATTCTCGGTAGAACTGATGCGTGTGATGGAGCTATTGGATTCAAATCTGGAAGCAAAATCAAAGCTATACAGAGACATAGCACTGAGTTCGATCTTCATGATGAACAACGGACGATACATCTTACAGAAAATCAAAGGATCTGCAGATATCCACGAACTAGTGGGTGATTCATGGTACAGGAAGAGATCTTCAGATCTACGCCAATACCACAAAAATTACCAGAGGGAAACATGGGGTAAATTGTTAGGTTGTTTGAACCACGAAGGATTAACAGTACACGGGAAAGTGGTAAAGCCAGTGCTGAAAGAAAGGTTTAAAGGATTCAACGCATTGTTCGAAGAGATTCACAAAACACAAAGCTCATGGATCATAAGCGACGAACAACTTCAATCGGAGCTGCGAGTATCGATATCGGCGGTGATGATTCCGGCGTATAGATCATTTTTAGCTAGGTTTTCACAGTATTTGGATCCAGGGAGACAAACAGAGAAATACATAAAGTTCCAACCTGAAGATATAGAGACATACATAGATGATTTGTTTGATGGAAATCCAAGCTCCATGGCAAGAAGGAGAACATAAAAGCTGTGGAAGCTCTTGCAACCAATTTGATTAAAAGAAAAGGCAAGCTTCATTTCTCTATAACGATTTGTTGTTCTTGTTCTTGTTGATAATATATGATGTGTGTGTGTGTGTTGTTTTTTTTGGGAAAGACCTTCTGAGGATAATTTTGTGATTTTCAGCTTCAATCTGCGGATTGCAATTTGTGAATTGCAATTGCATTTGCAAATTCTTCTTCCTTGGCTTCAACTTCCCGAATTGCTGCTGGGCTGCTCTCTCTTCTTCTTTTTCTTTTTCTTTTTTCTTTTTTTCTTTTCTTTTTTCTTTTTTTCTTTTTATATTATGTTACCTTCTTTTCTCTAATTTTGTCAAATGATTGTTTGTAATTGTCACAAATTAACAATGTAATTCTTTTGTTTTTGGCCTTCTCTCCATTCCTGGCTCCACCTCCATTAGATATTTGATTCTTTATTGTTTGTTTTATTTAGGTCCGATTTCAATTTTCTTTCTTTTTTCTGTTTATTGAATTTGGTTTTTAAATTTTTGTTCATTCAAACCAAAAGCTATATCATTTTGCTTTCTATTACTAAAAATTAAGGATGTCTGGAATTTATTGCTTTCCTAGTTCATTTATTATAAGATTAATGTAGATGCAATATATATTACTTTATTAAATTAGGGTAGTTAAATTCAATACACTATTTCAAATTTAATATTTCATGTAATTAATTTTAATAATATATATAATAAAATAATAAAAGATGTATTTGAAGAGAAAAGGGAGTAGAGAAGGAAGAAAAGTCATTTTGTTTTAGATTGGTACAGTAGCTTAGGCATGAGAATACAAAACCTTGTACCAAACATAAATATTTTTATCCAATACCCATTTTCATTTCATTCTCAATCCAAACCACTTTTAAACATCCATTATATTTCTTGATCCTTTACCTTCATTTCTAGAACCAACAATAAAATCTAAAAAATTTCAATTAAAAAAGTTTTAAAAAATATATTTAAAACTTCATTTTTTCTTTATACTATCAAACTTCTATTTTTAGTTCTTATAAAAGAGTAAATTCTAGTAAAGATAAGCGATGATAAATATAAATAATATAAAAATATTAATTGAAATCCTTCCATATATATTTTATGAGTTTTTTTATTTACAATAATTTTTCATAAAAATAGGTAATAGTTTAGTTTTAACTCAGAAACCAACATTTCTTTTATAGTAATGATTTAATGGGCACACCATTTTTTTTTTCAACAAAGATGATGGGTTGAAACTCAACCTACACAGTATACATTTTACGTTGACTTGTTTATTCAATTTCCTTATTTTAAATTGTAATTAATAATTTTTTAGCAAAATTTTTAATTCTCTTCGATTTATTTTTAATTACTAAAATTTATAATAATATATTTTTAATAATTAAAAAAGACACAATTGTTGAACTGTTTTCTAAATAATTCGTAAATGAAAATGTTAAATCTAAACTAAAATGTTTGTATCAATATTTACATTTGATTTCTACAAGTTATTGTGGCATTTTAGGTAGAACAATTGAACCAAAGCATATAATAATGTGTCAAAACATGTAGCTTCTATCACAAGTTCATAAATATAAGATATTAAAACTTGCATAAGTCTCCACACCTGTTTTATCCTATTTTACAGCGTTTTATCGCAAGATTGTAGAGAAAAGAAGAAACATAGTGAATCGTAAAGGAGTACGTGTTACATGATAAAAAGCTTGTCTGTCGACTAAATATCTGTAGGCAAAGAACCACATCAGCACGGAGGAAGATTCACTAACAGACATGAATGGTAGTTGCAGTTGATGTGACTTGACAAAGACTGCAATCGACGCTAACATGATCGAAAGAATAGAAATTTCCTGCCGAAAGTAGTCTATAAAACAATTGAAAAGTAAATTGTTTGCCCATTTTTATTTATATTGAAATAGAATTACGGTTCTTACAATTTTGTAGCAATTGTTTGTTTATTGAGAAGGAGATTTTGTTTTTGGAAGATAAAATGAGTTATCAGCGAAGGTAATGTGATACAGTAAGAAAACATACAGTGACTGATTCTTTCAGACATAAACTTTGTGTGTTTGGCGGTTTAAAGTTGTATACAGTAAGCATAAAATATTTTGTACAGAGGTATAGAGTAATTAGAAATACTTTTTGCAATTAAATAGTGGGATGAGAAGTATAATGATCATGCTATGATAGGGCAGATGGTGTTTGTTGTGTGTTTGTAGGGAAGAATGCGTTGTAAGAAAGTGTATAAAGAGATTCATATACATGTTCAAATTTTAAGATAAGCACAAGATTATATGTCAAGAGTAGAGTAGCAAGAGGATATATGAAGAGATCTAAAAGATTATTGCAAGTGAGGACAAATATGCTTTTGGACATGTCTCGTGAGAGGGAGAGTGTTTTAAGTTCTAATTCTATGATTTTTTAGAAGACAAGGACAATGAAGTAGATACATGTTTCTAACATTTTCAAACTTTACTTTTAAATTACCCAAAAAGATAATACAAATAGATTTTCTTTTAACTAATAGACTTGTAATGGGTTTAAGAGGAAACTAGTACCTGTGTTATTGCAATTTCAAAGGTGTCAAATGCATATGGACCAAGCAACAGAGTTGGGCTTTTTTTATGATTTTCCAAAGAATTTCTTTGTTTGAATGTGATGTTTAAGTCAGCTGCATAAGTAATATCTTTCCCAAGGTATAACTTAAGTATTCTCTATGCTAATGGGCAACCTTTTAATTGATTAACTTTGCTAAGAAGGTCATTCACATATTCATGTGGGTTGTGTGAGGAGTGTATGTGAGACGATGGCAAGTATTCATTTTTCTTTGGGATGTAGTTATCCAGAAAGATATTTTATTTTGGTCGGCAAATTGTTGAATAGCAATTGCTATCATATATTTTGGCTTTGTGAAACTTGGAACCCATTACTACATTTCAATCAAGTTCCCTTCCTCCCTTCTAAGATTTTGATAAGCTTCTTTGTTAGCAAATAAGTTCTCAATCGTGTTGCAATTTGTATATGAGATAAATTATTACATATTTATTGACTTCTTAAATGTCAGATATTCTTACTTCTTATATCTACACAAGCAGAGCTAGAAACAGTTGCTACAATCATTCTCAATTGTTAATGAGGCTTATGAATTGATGCTTTTGCACTACATTACACATGAGATTCTAACTTGCTTATTCATTTATTAGGTGGTCAGGTTCTTGGTAGAACGGAATAGTAGTAATATACTTTATGGTCAAGTTACTATTGGAACATTCATCCTACATGTATTTTTCTGTCTCATCTTTCCAATTATGGACCATTTATATTCAGAAATAGCATTTTATATTCGATAGAGATGTGTTAAGAGATGTCATACCTAATTTTCTGGTTGGTTTTACATCTCAAACGCCTAAATTTGTAAAGTGAGAATAAGGAGAGAGATGCTGTTTAGTGCTTTTTTTTAAAAGTTGCTAATAATCAATTCAACTGACGCAAATAATTGATGAAATTGATGGAGCCTTAGTAGATGATGGAAAGAGTGCAGTGGATGTAATTCTAAAGATGGTAAACATATTTTGTATTGTTTCCCTGAGATAGTTTATTAAAGTTTTCTATCAGTGAGATCTTATAACTTATCTTACTTAAAAAAAAGATAACACAAGTTTTTTTTCTTTTCGTATTGTCATGGAGGAAGGTTCTAGTGGCATGGACGTTAATAAATTTAATCAAACATGTTTTTTAGCTTGACTTCTTCTCCCTCCCATTTTCAAGGGTTGTTGATAGAGGATTCACTAATGGATAAAGGGCACCATATTTATGTGATTATGTATTATAGGTGGGAGTAATTTTTATTTGTTGGATTTAGAAGTTGCAATTTTGATGTCTTGTCTTTGTATTACTCTTCAAATTTACAGGTACTAGGTGTTTGCGAAATTTGGACTTTTAACTTTTCTGTTTATGCATGCTTGAATAAGTGAGTCTGAAGTACCCATCCGTTTATTTATTTTACTACCATAATTTTTCTTTTGTGGGAGCATTTAATTTGGTGAGGCTTCAGTTAATTAGTTTGTTTGGATTGTGAGTTAATTAATTTATTTTGCATGTTTATAGATTGATACACAAAGATCATACTCACAGGCCGAGTTAGACGAGGTGCAGGTTGAGTTAGCTGACTTCCTGGATTCGTACATGTGATTGTGACTTATTTGTGATTCTGAAGTTTATATTGTTTCTTGTTTTTGTAAATGATCTGAAATATTCATATATATGTAAAAAGTTTTGGAAATGTTTATATATTTATACGGTGAAGAGTTTTATTTATATATGTTCATGTTTTGAAATGTATATTTGATGAATATCGTCATTCATATATATTTAAGAAATTGTTGTTGGACGACTATGCAGAATTATGGGAGCACAATACAGGAACAAAAATATAATTGAATTACAATTTTTTTAAAAAAAATTTCGAAACATGCTTGACGGTTTTTAAATATAATAAAAAAGTACATTCTTGATGGTTTTAAAACATCATAAACAACTACATTCTTGACAGTTTTTAAATATCATGAATTCTCATACTCTTGACGGTTTTAAACTGTCATGAGCACTTATACTCTTGACGATTTTTCGCTGTCACAAAAATTAGTATACTTGACGTTTATAAAACGTCAATGTTCACTAATCTTGACGTTTTTATCAATTGTCAAGAACTTTGACTTTCTTGACGCTGGCTTCAACGATGGTTTTAAAACCGTCAAGAATAGTGATTCTTGACTGTTTAAAAACGTCAAGAGAGCCTATTTTTGTAGTAGTGCGGGTCTATGAGGTTCTCCAACGAAGTCTATTTAATTGGTTGAGAATAGTAGATTGTTGGACAAGTTCTTCAAAGAAAAAGAGTCTATTTAAGTAAGTGACTTAGATGACACATTTATGAAATATGAGGGGGTTGACGACGACATGGTTAAATTAGCTTTACTGTACTTTATAGAGCTGTCATTGTTAGGAAAATATAGTCGAACAAAAGTGGACCAAAATTTATTTAGGATTGCAGATGATTGGAAGACATTTAACAATTATGATTGGGGAGAGATTTTTTTTGGACGCACGCTTTGTGCCTTAAAACGAGCCTTGGACATGAGAACATGAGACAACCATGTTATTCCAACGTCGTTTAAATATTTACCTGAATCATTAGAAAATGCAAGAATACTTCTCCATGATTCTAAGAACATTGATTCACGATATGTTCCCGATGCATTATAAAATAAAGTAGCTATCGTGTCATTCTTATATTTATCATTCAAATTTTGAGTCAAATGTTAGACACAAAGGCCATGGAATGCAGACGAAAAACTGATGAAATACCCTTAGAAAAACATGTTTTTCGATCTATCATGAATCCTAGATTAGACACCTCCACTATTGCGCCTTTCACTTTCTGTAAGAACCATTGTATTAAAGCATTTGTTTCTTTATCAACCACTCCAAAGGCAAGAGGATAAATTTGATTGTTACCATCTAAGCAAATGACAACTATCAACTGACCCCAATATTTGTTCTTAAGAAATGTTCCATCCATGACTATGATTGGTCTAATGTAATTTAAGAATCCTCAAACACATGGACCAACAACCATAAAAAGATATTTGAAGAAACAATCATCTTCAAATTCCATATGAAATATTGTACCTAGATTTGTAAATTTGAGTGTTTCACCATATCTAAGCAATAGATTATATGACTCTTTAGGACACCCTCGCACTCGTTCATATACATTTTCTCTAGCACGCCATGCTTTTTCATAACTCATATTTATGTCATAGTCTTGCCTCATGTCTTCTATGATATCACGTGGTTTGTATAGATGACTGACTCCCTTGAATTTGGACATTATTAATTCTTCAACATCCCAAGATTTTGCTTGCCTATTGTCACGATTCAAAAACTCAAGGAACTTTGACATACTTTTTAATATTTAATATATTTGAATCATTCAATCTCACCGCTCGCAATCTCTAACCACAGTTGTTGTCAATGCATCTAACAAAAAGAACCTCTTTTGTAGACTTTTTTACTACAAACTGAAGAAAAAAAATCATTGTCAAGATACTTAATCTCATTGACAAACCTCTCGAAAAAAAATATTTTTCCTACATCCAACTCCTCACTTGTAGAGCTTTCTTCGGACCAATCACTCATTTTTTACTTCAACGTTCAGCTAGAAGTGTTGTAATAAAATTTAGATTTTTCTTTACAATATTTTGTAGAAGCATCTCTATGTTGTGGGATGTCAAACGATTCACTGTTCATCTCAACTGACTCCCATGTAAAAGTATCATCTTTTGAATCATATGGCTCACATGATTCCCATATAGACGAAGTGGTTCCTATCATGTTATCAGGCAAGCCAACTTGAATTTCACCAAT
Source organism: Cucumis sativus (assembly GCF_000004075.3). Lineage (NCBI taxonomy): Eukaryota > Viridiplantae > Streptophyta > Magnoliopsida > Cucurbitales > Cucurbitaceae > Cucumis > Cucumis sativus. Next base: position 19,193,262 of record NC_026659.2, on the reverse strand, counting down.
ATGAACTTCATTCTCATTTAATATATCCATTGTAATTGGAGGATGGGGGTTTAAGTTATGATGAACTTGGTTGCTCTTGGATACTGAATTGTAATATTTGTTTAACACTTTCTTGCTTTGATTTCTTTTAGGCTCAAATGAAATGTATAGAGGGACCTCAAATGGATTTTTACTAAGAATATAAAACTTCAAATCACGGTTATTGCTTAACTCGAATGGAGGAGCTTTGTTTTTCACTTTTATCTCATATATGCATCTTATTATTATGTCAAACTTTGTAGAGTCAACCTCTCAAAAAGTCATATAATTCTGCTTGTAAATCTTTTATGTGTTATTTCTTTACCGACAACAATGTCATTAACATGCCTCCTTCATATTTTCTTCATTCCTCATCTCATGTATCACTGTAATGCACTAAAATTTGAACATGTGACATCCTTAAACCACCTTAAACTTTTTAATTCCTGCAAAAATTGATTTGAAGTTAGAATTTGACATATCATATAAAAAAGTGTATGACTTATTTTGCGAGAATAAAAAACAGTAGCTAAAAACTAAATAAAACATGCATAGTTGCAGCCTAAATAAGTATGTGACTAATTCAACCTTGAGTATTTAAATTTTGACAACTGCGAGATGTTTAAGAGATTGCGAGATACAAAAAACAATAGTTAAAAGTACCCTAAATCACATAAGAACAAGTATATAACTTATTTGAGATTAAACATTTGAACTTAAGAACCTGCGAGTTGCTGCGAGATAAAAAAAAAGCAAATAACTTGTTGACATTTTTTGAAACGATTTTAAAACAACCACAAATCAACTCGAAACAATTAAAAATTATGTTTGGTTTATACATTTAAGATTTAAATATATATATAACAACATAATTTTGAGGAGAAAAAAACAAAAATTTTTTTTATTAAAACATGCTATAGTTTGTGGGACGTTTACCGAAGGAGAGGATGAACGGCACCAGACTAGGAGCGAGAAAGTTGACAACCTTTTCATAGAAAAGAACTACAAATGGGTTTTTTCTTCTTCTTTATTGTTTGTGATTTACATTGAAAAAAGGGTGAAGAGAGAAAGGGAGGATGAAGATAAAAGGAAAAGAAAGTAAAATTAAATAAGGATAGTTTAGACATTTCACCTCGAAAATGTCCTATAAAAGTCTGCTCTTTCAAAATCATAAAATTCATTTCCACTCCATCCTTAGTTTATTTTTTTCAATTTCCCAAGAATACTCAAACTTAAAGGCCCTAAAGCGTAGGTTATATATTGGACGACAATGTTGTTTGATCGGAGAGGCCCACTTTTGGAAGAAATCTTCCATGTTTCCATAAATGCCCGAGAATCTTCTTCATATCATCTTTCTCTCTGAATTCCCATTTTTACTCAGTCAACCAATGTCTTTGTACCCTTCAACTTCAACTCCAACACGTTTTTGTACAATGGTGGTCACCCTTCTTCCCTCCGATTTCCCTGTTGACTTCCATATTCCTCTTCATTATCTTCATTTCACAAAACCCGTCTTCCTATTTTCTTCTCATCTTCAATTTCCACGGATTACCCTCTATTTTCTTCTTCTTCGCCGTCAATGGCCCGCCGGAATATCCACCGGCACTATTTTTCATCCGTGCTGTTTCTTGTTTTGATCATTTGTTCTGTAGCAGAAGCAGAGCTTGATCTTGCCTTCGACATGGCGGCGCTTGTGGCGCTTCAGAAGGCCATGGGTGTTTTGAGCCGGACTCGCTATTGGAACCTCTCTGATAATAATCCATGTTTATGGCTTGGTGTTACTTGCAGCGGCGGGAGGGTTACTGAACTGCGGCTTCCTGGCGTTGGTCTTGTCGGGCAACTTCCGTTAGGGCTTGGAAATTTGACTCAACTTCAAACGCTATCTCTTCGTTCTAACATGCTTTCAGGTTCTATTCCCTCTGATTTTGCAAACCTCCGCTCCCTCCGGAATTTGTACTTGCAATGGAACTCATTTTCCGGCGAGATTCCTCCGATTCTGTTCAGTATTCGTAGTATTGTTCGTCTGAATTTGGCCCACAACAAGTTTGTTGAGTCGATTCCATTAGGTTTCAATAATCTCACGAACTTACAGGTTCTCAATTTGGAAGAGAATCAACTCGAGGGATTTATTCCTGATTTGAACATTCCCTCACTCAACGCTCTCAATGTTTCTTTCAATCGTCTCAACGGCTCAATCCCTTCTCAATTTTCCAATCAACCAGCCAGTGCCTTCAACGGCAACTCCCTCTGCGAGAAGCCGCTGAGCCCTTGCGATGGTGGCGGGAAGAAAAAATTATCTGCTGGAGTTATCGCCGGTATTGTCATTGGAAGTTTGATTGCATTCTTGATCATTATTCTGATTTTGTTCTATTTGTGTCGAAGGGCGATTAGGATTAATCAGCCGAATGATGCTCAGACGACGGTGACAACCTCAGGGAGATTGTCGTCGGAGGTCGAGACTGTGGTGGGGGAAAATAGAGGAGGTGGGAATGAGAGGGCTTTGGTATTCTGTAGGAAAGGAGAAGTGGTGTTTGACTTGGAAGAACTGTTGAAAGCTTCTGCAGAGGTGTTGGGGAAAGGGAGTTTTGGGTCAACTTATACGGCAGCTTTGGATGTGGGGATAACTGTGGTGGTTAAGAGGTTGAGAGATGTCAAAGTTTCAGAAGAGGAGTTCAAGGAGAAGATTGAAAGCTTGGGGATGATGAATCATCCAAACTTAGTTCCTATTAAGGGTTTCTATTATGGCAGAGATGAGAAGCTTCTGCTTTCTGATCATATCTCGTCCATGGGAAGCTTATCTGTACATTTACATGGTCCGTTTCTTTTCTTTTCTTTATCTCTAGGAAATTACAAACATTAGGCTTCCATTTGGGCATTGACACATTAACTATTGTTTTACTTTTCAGCAGTTTGGTTAAAAAACCACTTTTTGGTGCTACTACTCCAAAATAATTTAATTTCTAAACTTTCATAAGAATAATTTATTTTTTATACTTTACAATTTGACAATAAACTTTTTTTTATATCAAAATTAAGTGTTCATTGTCCTTTTATAAAGATAAGGTTGATTCCAAATAGGTTTAGATGGTAAAAGTTTTTATTAAATCACCTAGTACTTTTCATGATAGGGATTAAACCGTTACGAATTGTAAACAATGAGGACTAAATCATTACTTGTTAAAATTTAGGACTAACTTTGCCTTGTTTGTTATAAATTTGGAAGTATAGAAACTAATTCTTACCAAGTAAAATTTAGGGATTAAATTGTTACTTTTTTGTGGTAGTTTAGAGACAATTTCATAAGATTGAGATAATTTCTTTCTTAAATTGTTACTTTTGTGAAGTTGAAGAGTGTGATTGTATATAGTTTAAGATGTTTTTTTTTGGTATGTCTGCTGATTATCTTTTGCTCGCCTTCTTTTTCATGCAACTTAGTGCTTTTCGTTAATAACTTGTTTATAACGTCGTATGGGTACAGGCAACAAAGATCCTAGTAGGACTTCATTAAAATGGGAAGCAAGGGCTGGCATTGCGCTTGCTGCCGCTCAGGGGATCACGTATCTACATTCTCGACGACCTCCAATCTCTCATGGCAATATAAAGTCTTCAAACATTCTCCTCAACAGGTCCCATACAGCTTGTGTCTCTGACTTCGGTCTCATTCAGATTGCAAGTCCTGCATCCACACCAAACCATGTTGCAACCTACCGTGCCCCCGAAGTCACTGATCCTCGAAAAGTGTCCCTTAAAGCAGATGTTTACAGTTTTGGTGTAGTAGTTCTAGAGCTCTTAACAGGGAAGGCTCCAAACTCGGCAATGTTCAACGACGATGCCGTAGACCTACCACGATGGGTGCATTCGAAAGTCAAGGAGAAGAAGACTGCTGAAGTGTTTGACGAGGAGCTGTTAGAATACAAGAATGGCTTGGATGAAATGGTTCAACTTCTGCATCTTGCCATGTTATGTACAGCGCCACACCCGGATAGTCGACCTTCAATGGCAAAAGTGACAAGTCGGATTGACGAAATATATCATTTGATTTTACTTAAAGAACAAGAGATGAGCAATGACAAGTTTTATGATGTTGAGAGTACTGTTTCTCAGCAGTTTTACTCGGCTGATTCAATCATGGTTCCTCTTCCACCTTCAATCTAGCAAGTTTATCAAGAAGGAATGCTGAAAGATTATATATTATAGAACTAGTTGAACATAAAATTGTTGATTCATTGAATTTATATCTCTGTTATAAATTACCTTGGCTTTACATCCATCTTTTTAAATTTCATTGGATTGTGGATTACGAGTATTCTTTGTTTCTTTGTAATTTAAAACCATGTAGTTGGTTGTGTTTCAAAGATTCACCCGTCATTGTTGGTGTATTGTTGTTATTGACTTTTGTTTGTGTCTAAGATTATTCATTGGCCTAAATTTTAATAACCCTCTTTCATTTCAGTTTTTGGGAATTTAAGTCAAGGTTCTCTTAGTTTTTAATACAACTATTTTTGCATTGGAACTCTTGCAGAAAAAGTAAAACTAGTTATAATAATCAATTACGTAGCAAAAAAATTAAAAATTAAAAATGGCAAAGCTAAAATCCAATTTGGTGTTTGTTTGCTATTTTAATTGATAAATTAAAAATATAGGTGTAAATTGATATAATTTTTTAATAACTTCTTTGTATGCAAAAAGGAAATGTAATAAAGATGAAATGAATTCAGTAAAAGATTTGAAAAAATGTTTATTTTTGTCCATTGATGGAAGGTTTCCAATGAGTTGTGATTTGTTAGAATATTTGGAAAGAAATATTAATTAAATTGGGGAATTTCCAAATATAAAAATAAGAAAAAGACAACAATTTAATAAGTAATATCCAAAAAAGTGATTGAAGACCAAAATTATGAGCTGGTTACAGTACAAAGATTTTGTTAACGACATGGCTAACACTATCTATGTCACAAATCAATAGTCCACAATTGTTTCAGATAAATTTTTGGAATAATAATTTAAAACAATTTAGCTAATTAATTTATTTTGATCATTAATTGTTGTTTGATTTAAGTAGATAATATTAAAATATTTTGTTTATAAATGAGGCCAGATTTCAAGAGAGAATTATAGAAATGTTGCTATTAAATAAAGTTTAAATGCTTAATTTGAATTAATTATATTATAGAAGTGGGTTTCTTGAAAGAGATGCATTTATATATATATATATATATATATATATATATATATGTTTACATTTTTTTTAGCTTAATCATCGATCTGTTGCTCAAAAGTAACTCAGAAATTTTGGTAAATCAATCGACAAAACATTTCTTCAAAACCAAACTTTTCTACTTCCTACATTTTTTTTTTCAATTTGAAACTACACCAAAAATTGGCTAAAGAAGAATAAAAATTTGAAAATTAAACCTAATTCAAAATTTTAGCTTTTTTTTCTTTCTATTTTGCTAACTAACCAATTTAGTTACTTTAATAAATTGCCTGAAAAAAATAGTTTAACAAACATTTGTTTTTAAAAAATTAATAATGAAGGTGGAAAATCATCAGGATTAAAATTAGCAAAATTAGGATAAAATTAAGGGTTCTTTTCTTTTCTAAAAAAAAATAAAAAAGTTTGACTTATGATTTATGCCGTACAGACAAAAATAGACCAAATTTATTTTTATATAAAATATAAATATTTTGTAAAATGTTTCAATTTTTTTTATAATTTTTCTAAAAAAATATAAAATTTGAACCAATTTTAAAAATAACAAAATAAATTAAAATATTTATAAGTTATAACAAAATTTTAGATTCTATTATTAATAGTCTTCTATCACTCTAGAATATCAATAACTATGATAGAATTTGTTATAGATGGTAAGCCTACAATTTTTTAAAATTCTCCTATAAGTTAATAATTAAATTTATTTTAAATAAGAACATGCCAAAATAGGTAGCTCCACCCTCCATCCATCAAGGTAGTCCTTCCATTCTCTTCTCAAGGTCAAAATGTATTTTAGTTTTCACATCAGGTGATCAAACTACCACAATAAAATGATTTGTCTACATTAAAATGATTTGTGTGCTTTGTAAAATCTTTAAGGTACAACTTGACTAATGAATAAATATCTCATATGCTAAATATTAAATTTATAGTCGATAAAAAAAAGAAGTTGTAATATTTCATCTCAAATTTTTTCTTGAAATATTATATTGCTTCTAAGAGCTCTTTAGGATAGTTACATTCATAAGTAATCAATATATACAACAATAATACAAATCTCAACTATGATTTCTTTATAAAAATTCATGAACAAATTTGGTTATTTTTATTGATGTGCATTCAATGATTGAACTTTTGGATGTGCCCGAAGGACCAATTACCAGAAGCAAGACAAAAAAGATTCAAGAGATATTTACACTACATCTTAAAAAACAAGCAAATTCACATAAAGTGACAAAGAGTTTTGAGCAAAAAATAAATACAATGTTAATTCAATGAGTGAAAGTGAGGATTGGTTAAAGATGACATGGAAAAGGTTCTAGAAGAAGAGTTATTCAAGGAATTGTGAAGACTTTCTACATTTTTAGTTTCTTTTATTTTGGCCTTTAATTTATTATGTAATTTTGTTTTAAGAGGTTTTGTTTTCTTCAAAAGACATTTAACTGTATTTAGATGGGTGGCTTCCACCCAATGCATGTATTTTTTTTAATTAGCATTTAAGTGTGACTATTGGGGTTCTACCAAATGCATGATCATTTAGTCTATAAAATGGCTTGTAATGCTCTTGAAAAAGTAGAATATCAATATTAAAGGTTTGTGCTTATTCAATCCTTTTTATGTTATTTTGTTTTCAAATCTTGTTTTAGATTTGATGTTAAAAATCAATTCATTGGATTAGTCTTGATCAAACTATTTCTGAAGTTAGTGGTCTTAGGATCTAAGAGTGTATATAGATTTTAGGTTTGATCTAAGTAGCTTTTTTTTTTTAGTGTTTGCAAGGATCCTAAAAGGACCTCTAGCTTTGTAAGACCCGAACTTTAGGTATTTTAGATTTTTTCAAAGAGATTGAAAGAATTAGTTTTGAGAAAATTTAGGACAAGAAAGTAGACTTGAGAAGTGTTTTGGTAAGTGTGTTGTGATGGGTGAAAAGGAAGGTCATGTTGTTGAAGTTTAAGAGTTTAAGAAGTTAGAAAGAGGGGAAATTTTTGGTTAAGTATCAAAGAATAGCACTTTAAGCATTTTGGGTTGACTTGACAAAATAGTTATAGAGGTTAGAAAGGATTTTTGAGTGTTTAAGCTTGGCGAGAAAGAAGGTCCTAGAGGTTGAACATTTTAGCTAACTTCATAAAGAAGTTTTTCACAACTCACTTGGGCATTTTCAATCAAATTAGTTTTGAAAGTTCAAAAATTGAGTCTAGTTTATTGAGGAAGGTTGCTGGACATTTTGAATATGTGAAAGTTGGCGTTTTGGATAAGAGAAGGCGAGAAGGTCAGTTCGCGAGTGAATCTGAGTAAGGTGCACTCCCAGAAGGCTACAAAATGCATAGTTTGGTGTTTTGGTATGAAATTTTGGGGTAAGAAAGTTGAGCAAATTTGTAGAAGGAAGTTTTGTCAAAAGAGTTATGGATTTTAAGTTATAAATTTTCTAAGTCAGGTTATGTAGGTGTAGTCTATGCGATGAATTAGGCGAGATGATCATGAAAGCTGGGTATGCATTTTGGACAACTATGTGGCATGATTAAGAAAATTGGTTTAAGGATTTAGTGAACTACCAAAGCCTTGTTAGCATGTATTTTAAGGTGTAAAGTAAGAAGGAGGTGTCTTATTAAAGTTTAAGGTGGATTTAAGCAAGGATGAAGTGTTAATTTGTACTCATGCAAGGAACTCTATAAATTGGTCAACTTCAGTATTGAATTTCTCACAATTCACTCATGAGTCTTGAGTCATATTACTTCCAAAAGTTTCCATTTTGAATGTCTTTTCTACATTGGGGCTGCTGGTTTGATTTGAGAGAGGGAAAGCTGAGTTTGAGCTAAAAGAAGAGAGGAAGATCATTCTCAAGTAAAAACTGGACAATCTTTACTCTAAGGAGGTTTCAGGATGCAATTGGTAGAATCCTTTGTTGAAATTTTGAGGTAATAATATCAAGACATTTTTCAATGACTTTGTAGAAGAAAATATTTTCATTTGAGTTCTGAATTTTAGGTTATTAAGTTCTAAAGTGTAAGAAAGGTTCTGGCAGAAAATGAGTTTTTGGGCAATTGAGGTTGTTGAGCGTGACGTGTTGGAGCAAAGAGATTTTGGACAAGAAGAAATCATACAAGCATAGCAGCCAAGAGTTTGATCTACGATCTGTGAGTTATTTTTTCTTAAATGCTTTCATGTCAAAATCTTTCTTGTGATCCCTCTTTACTATTTTGAAAGATGATTTCAAATAAAAAAGTATTTCAAAAGGAATTTCTATGAAAAGTTGTATGTCTTCAAGCATGATTTATAATATTAAGACTTCATTTGATGATTATGGTTTTCATATTAGAAATGATTTTCAAACCATTAGTTGTTTCTTTGGGTTGATGCTAACTTTTATATGCACTTAAAGAGTCAAGGCCACCATGGGGTGTACTGACTACATGGAGATAAGAAGCTAACTTATGCGTTGAAAGGAGCGTATAAAGCTTAGTGGCCTGAGCAACAAGGATGAATATGTATGTTCTCGAATACTGTTGAAATTGTAGTCAAACATGACGTAATGTGACCAAACGTAGAGAAAGATTCAAGATCCTTGGCGAAAGGAATGACTTGTGTTTATGTGAAATTGTTATGTTAGAACTGTGTTTGTTAAGCATAAATAAAGGTTTATGCAAAATGAAATGATTTGATGTTGTTTGTGAAAAGGTATTGCAAAAAGGCTTTCATAAAACCTCATTAATTCTTTAGATTTACGTTTTAAAATTTTTCCTCTCAGAGCTTAGGCATTGAGGCAAAAAATGAGAGGAAGTTTGGGCTTGCTAGGTGAGAAGCTGTTAGACGTTTAAGGTTAAGTGTTGTATCATAATGCCCATGTACTAAGCGCCTTGTTAAGGAATCAAATTTTAAAGTTTGCTTTATCTTTCTGTGTTAAGTTCTTTATCGCCTAAAGGATATTCATGAAGTTAAGTGTTTTGGCGATTAAGCTAAGTTAAGGAAGTTAAGACAAGTGTCTTTGGTGTCTGACCGTGTCAAGGATGCTCAAGTCACACCGCATTTCGCGAGACAAGCAAGCAGGTCTTCGGGGTAGGGTGTGATAAGCTTTGCATCTAACAAACATAGTGGGCGCTTATCATTTGGTATTAGAGCATTTGGTTATCATCATCGGCCGACTCTTAAGGTAAATTTATCTTTACTTGTTTCAATTTATTTTCTTTGTTTCTAGATTTTCTTTACATAAACACACTAATCTTGTAAACCTAAAGACTGTGAAGCACAAAACGAACAAGCTGTAATCTACCAGCAAATGACAAAACTTTAGCAAACCAAGAGCGAATTTGACTAGTAATACGATAAATAAAAGGAGCACAATCATTAAGTTGTAACCTACAAGAAAGTAAAGGTAGCCCAAGATAGCGAACAAGCCCAAGATAGCGAACAAGGAGATGCCCAAGAACAAAAACCAAATTGGCAGCCAGACGAGAGGCAACCTCACTATTCACCTCGCAACAAACATAGAGCTTTTTCCAAGATTTTTGAAGAGACCCACTAAAAAAAACTTAGAAAGGAATCATTAGCAACACAAAATATCATAAGGTCGTCAGTAAAGGTCAGATGAGTTAAACTAACCTTCTCATAATGCTGATGAAACTAGAAACTCCAAAGAGGTTGATTTAGCATACGAGAAAGCACCTCCATCACCATAACAAAAAGGAAAGGAGATAAAGGATCACCTTGCCGCAAACCTTTCCTACCATGGAAAACTCCACCAAAGAGCCATTAATCATAATGGAGAACATCGAGGAGGCAACATAGGTCCTAAGCCAACTCACAAACCTCAATAGGGTGCTAATAGCAATCAACAGGCCAAAAAGAAAGTCCATGTTAACAAAGTCATATGCTTTTTGAAGATCAATTTTCATAGTACACCAAGGCTTACCAAAGTTACTATGATAGACCCTAACTTGCTCTTGACAAAGCAAAATTTTATTAATAATACTCCTTTCAGGAATAAAGGCAGACTGATTACCACTGATAAAAGAAGGAAGCCACACACGAAGCCTATCGGCTAGAATCTTGGAAATGCATTTGTAGATCACATTACAACAAAAAATAGCCTGAAATCTTCCATACGCTCAGCCCCTCATCGTTTAGGAATGAGTGTAATTGCAGTAGCATTAACTCCATGAGGTAAATAACAAGTCTCAAAGTAATTGTCACACCCCACCACGGGCACTTGCTTGCTCGTCCCGAGACATGGCGTGATGTCAGTCTAAGCCATTCACCTTCGAAACCCGCAACTGACACATGACCTAAAACCGTGAAATATTCAACAGCGAAAGTCTTTAAACTTGAAATACTTAAAACTGTAGTGTGACCCATTTAAAATTATTTTTTATTTTATTATTATTATTTTTTAAAAATGTAATATTATTATACAACAACCAGAAGGACCTCATAGCCTGAGGCCATGGCATAAGAGCGGAGAACGCTCACACACACGGGAAGAAACCATAGAATCAAAAGAAAGAACAACAACAAAAGCAACAAAATAAAGAAGAAAAAAAAACACAAAACAATCCCATAAAACAGAGAAAGGAACGAAACAGAAGGAATAACAACCCCACAGCCTGGGGACAAGCAAATAAAGGAAAGATGAATAAGATCATGAGTATTCTCACACCAAGAAGCAACACGAGCACATATACAAGAACGAATGAGCTGAAACAATATAATGGGATCACAAGCCTAGCCACCATGAAGACGATAATTACGCTTTTTCCAAATAAAGTAAATTGTAGAACACCAGAGAACACGCCACAACTTCCTCCTCACATTCTTTCCAATACCCTGATGGCAAATCCAAGACAACTCAACCCTCAAATACCCAATCCTGTGAGAGGAAGCCATAACATGAAGAACCCTAAACAAAATTTCACATCCAAAAGGACATGAAAAAATAAATGATCACGAGACTCACAACCCCCTCCCCCACAAAGAATGCAAGACAAAGGAATCGACCTATCCCACCGACGTAGCCTATCTCTAGTACCTAATCTGTCTCTAATGGCTAAGCAAGCACAAAAGAAACCATTAAGGGTTCTACTACCTATGTGACACAGGGTACCCAAATGCAGAGGGAATTCTGGCTTCGTGTAGACGCCAATGATACCACCTACAAGAGTGACATGACACCGGAAATGCTTCAACTATAGCAAAAGAGTTCTTCAACATGAAACACTCATCTACACGTAACGTTATCGAACGAGCGTTTGGTCTTCTGAAAGGTTGTTGGGTAATACTTCACAGAAAGTCGTACTACCCCGTTTAGGTTCAATGTCGCACTATTATGACTTGTTGTCTACTCCACAATTTAATCAATCGGGAGATGGCAAATGCCGAAATGCTAGACTACGATGATGAGGGTGCCTCGAACTACGCAACAACTAGATGTGACGACATCAACTACATTGAGGCGTCAAACAAATGGACTCAATGGAGGGATGGTCTCGCACATGCGATGTTCACCAAATGGAAGTCCCGAAATGACTAGTACGTCAAAGTTAGCTATAGGACAAGCACGTGAAAAAACAATTTCTAAACATTTGCTACCATTATTTTCCAATCTGTTTCGTTTGTACCATTCATGTTGTACTTAATGGTGTAATGCAATTGATAACACGTCTGTTGTATGCACTTACTATGTTCATTCGATACATATGACATGTATAATTTCATATATATAGAATGGACAATTAGGTATTGATGTCGATGAGATGACATCATTAGAAATCATTTAAAAACATTTTCCAAACTTGAGTCGCTAAAATGTATGTGTTTGAAACTTCATGGACTATATGTCTATCAACACTAAACTTTAGCAACCAAAAGTGCATTTTGACTTAGTTAAAAAGTTGAGAAATAAACAAATGGAGAAGAAAAAATATAATAGAAAAAGATGCCATAAAGAAAAAGTTGATTAGTTAATTGTCAAAAGGATCTTCTCTTGGCTAGTTCAACGAAGCGACCAACTGGTTTAACAAAATCAACACTTATCAAACTCTTCATAAAATCGACTTAATATCGTATGTTATTTTGGTAGGTTTGTTCAATATGTAAGGTTATTATGATCATCGTTCCAACTTAAGGTTTGGTGTCTAAGCTAAAAGGACCCATCCTTCTTTGTACCATCTAAAAACTAATTATTTCTTTAGCTCTTACACCATGTTGAGGTAGTCAAAGATGGAAGAATTATGATACTTAGGCCAAAGATTGAAATATCTTTAGTTCTTACACCATGTCAGTGGATATGTTAACGAATATTTAGATATATATTGATATTTTCAAAAAATCTAACTATTTTTTGTTATCTCTATACAAAAGTTTTAGACTTTCCAACTATGAGTTGGGCCAAAATTATTGAAATGAAATAACTAAGTATGTAAAGCAATTTGGAGTGGTAAATTGAAATGGGAAATTGACAAAAATAGGCCAAAAATGGGGTATAAATAGAGTTTTAGGATTGATTGTAGAAAAGTTGAGATTTAGGATAAATTGGAGGTGAAATGACGAAAATACCCTCTTTTAATTTTAATTCACATTTGCTCTTCTCTTCTTTTCCAACCCCTCTCTCTCTCTCTTCAATGTCATTCACCTGAAGAAAAAAAACAGAATTGCGAACGCAGCCTTCTTCTCCTCTCCTCATAGATTACGTAAAGGGAAAAAAAAAGAAGAATCCTTCTCTTGCAGTCTCATAGATTACGTAAAGAAAAAAGAAGCATTTCTCCTCCTTCTCATAGATTATGTAAAGGAAAAAGAAAAAAGAAAAACTCATTTGCGATTCTTCTCCTCTCTCAAAAGTTTGTCAACTTTCCGCTTTACTCCGGTGTCGTTCATCATCTACTCCGGCGAACATCTCACGCATTGTGGTTTGTTTTAATTTTTAAATCCGAATCTGAATTGTGTTGTGTTATATGTATATATATTTTTGCATCTTAAATGTATAAATCAAATATTATTTTTTATTGTTTCAAGTTGATTTAGGGTTGATTTAAGGTTGCTTTATAGATGTTTCAAATGATGTTAGCAATTTATCATTATTATTATTTTATCTCGCAAACATCTGGTAGACATCTCGCAAACATCTCGCAGACATCTTGCAGGTTCTTAAATTGAAATGTTTAATCTGAAATGAATTGATTTAGGGTGACTTTTAGCTATTGTTTTTTGTATCTCGCAATATCCTAAACATTTTGTAGCTGTCAAGATCGTAAACATGTAGGGTGTGACTATGCACGTTTTATTTAGTATTTACCTACTGTTTTTTAATAAACTTTGTTTATGTGATATGTCAAATGCTAACTTCAAATCATTTTTTGCAGCAATTGAAAAGTATAAGGTGGTTTAAGGATGTCACATATTCCCATGTTAGTGCGTTACGGTGGTATGTGGGATGAGAGGCGAAGAAAATACGAAGGAGGCATGTTAAAAGGCATCGTTGTCAGTAAAGAAATAACACATAAAGATTTACAGGCAGAATTATATGACCTTGCAGAAGTTGACCCTTCAAAGTTCGACGTAATGATAAGATGCATATATGAGATAAAAGTGGAACACGAAGCTCCTACATTTGAGTTAAGCAATGACCGTGATTTGAAGTTTTATCTTCTTAGTGAAAATCCATTAAAGGTCCCTTTATACGTCTCATTTGAGCCTAAAAGTAATCAAAGCAAAAAAGTGTTAAGCAAAGATTACAATTCAGTATCTGGCAGCAACCAAGCTCATAACTTAAACCCTCATCCTCCAATTGTAATGGATACATTAAATGAGAATGAAGTCCATGTTCGTGAAGTTGAAGTTGGCTTGTGTGATAACGTGATAGGGACCACTTCGGCTATATGGGAATCATATGAGTCATATGATTCGAAAGATGAGACTTTTACATGGGAGCCAGTAGAGATGAATAGTGAATCATTTGACATCCCACAACATAGAGATGGTCCTACAAAAGATTGCAAAGGAAAATCTAAAGTTCGTTACAGCTCTTCTAGCCAAAAGTTGAAGACAGACATGAATGATTGGTCCGAAGAAAGCTCTACAAGTGAGGAGTTTGATGTAGGACAAATATTTTTTTCCAAAAAAGATTTGTCAATGAGATTAAGTGTCTTGGCAATGAAAAAAAATTTTCAGTTTGTAGTAAAAAAGTCTACAAAAGAGGTTCTCTTTGTTAGATGCATTGACAACAAGTGTGGTTGGAGACTGCGAGCGATGAGATTGAAGGATTCAAATATATTTAAGATTAAAAAGTATGTCAAAGTTCATTCGTGTTCTCTTGACGTTTTGAATCGTGACCATAGGCAAGCAAAATCTTGGGTTGTTGGAGAATTAATAAAGTCAAAGTTCAAGGGAGTCGGTCGTCTATACAAACCGCGTGATATCATAGAAGACATGAGGCAAGACTATGGCATAAATATGAGTTATGAAAAAGCATGGCGCGCTAGAGAAAATGCGTATGAACGAGTGCGCGGGTGTCCTGAAGAGTCATATAATCTATTGCTTAGATATGGTGAAGCTCTCAAACTTGCAAATGTAGGTACAATATTTCACATGGAACTTGAAGATAATCGTTTCTTCAAATATCTTTTTATGGCTGTTGGTCCATGTGTTCGAGGATTCTTAAACTGCATTAGACCGGTTATAGTCATGGATGGAACATTCCTTAAGAACAAATATCGGGGTCAGTTGATAGTTGCTGTTTGCTTGGATGGTAACAATCAAATTTATCCTCTTGCCTTTGGAGTGGTGGACAGAGAAACAGATGCTTCAATACAGTGGTTCTTAGAGAAATTGAAAGGTGCAATAGGAGAGGTGCCTAATCTAGGCTTCGTGACAGATCGAAAAACATGTTTTTCTAAGTGTATTGCATCGGTTTTTCCCTCCGCATTCCATGGACTTTGTGTCCAACACTTGACTCAAAATTTGAATGATAAATACAAGAATGACACTATAGCTACTTTGTTTTACAATGCATCTAGAACATACCGTGAATCAACGTTCTCAGAAGCGTGGAGAAGTATTCTTGCATTTCCTAATGATTCAGGAAAATATTTAAACGATGTTGGAATAACACGTTGGTCTCGTTTTCACTGTCCAGGAAGACGATATAATATGATGACAACAAATATAGCAGAGTCCATGAATTCTATACTGAAAGAACCTAGAGATTTGCCTATTGCTTCATTCCTTGAACATGTTCGAGCTTTGCTACAACGTTGGTTTTGGGAGCGTCGAGAAGAAGGCATTAAAGTGACGTCTACATTGACTAAATGGGCAGAGTTAGTTCTACAAAAGAAACAAGAACGAGCTTTGACAATGAAAGTCAACCCAATTGATTGTTACCAATTCCATGTTAAAGATTTAGATAAAGAGGAGGTCATAAATCTTCATACTCAAGAGTGCACTTGTAAGGAGTTTCAAGCTGAGCAACTACCATGCGCACATGCCATTGCTGTTGCACGGGATCGCAATATAAATGTTTATAGCTTATGTGCTAACTATTACACTAATGAATGTTTGTTGGCAGCATATTCGGAGGCCGTCTACCCAGTTGGGAATCAGTCGGAATGGAAGACAACCGAAGAATATGTACATATGACTGTCTTACCTCCGAAAGTAGTCAAAAGAGTTGGTCGACCGAAGAAAAAGAGGATTCCAAGTGTCGGTGAAGCACCAAAATTGCATAAATGTGGTCGATGTAAAGAAACAGGCCACAATAGATTAACGTGTACCAATCCAATTTCATACATCCAGAAGTCGAGCATACAAGATTAGTACCCGTCTTGGTACGTAGTAATAGTTTTATACTTGCTTGGTTTGTGCTTGCGTTGTTTGCATGATCACGATGTAAAAAAGGTTCATTTTTTTAATGCAGGTGGAAGATGCTTATAAAATTGTGTCCTGTGTTGTTTGCAAGATCACTAAAGTCATCTCACTGACAATTCTAAGTTGAAGACTTTTCTTCTGCAACTTCAAGACTTTCCTTCTCTTTTTTTTTTATCCTACAGTGAACTGTTTATAGAATATTTACTCCTTTGGCATTTCAAGCTTTTTGAGAAAGACTTGAAATCCTATTATGACAATATTGTGTGCTTTAGAACTCAATAAATGCTCTCCTTTTGCTACTGCAGTATTAATGATGCAAATCTTGCTGATTACTTTTAGTTTTTACATTCATCTTCAAGGTTCAGCCTCTGTTAGTTTTTACAAGGTTCAGCCCTTGCTGATTACTTAAAGGTTCAGCCCTTGCTGCATTTGAAGCCTCTTGCTGATTACTTAAAGTGTGCAGTAGTAATAAATGCAAAGCTTTTGCTACTTTTAGTTTTTACAAGGTTCAGCCTCTTCAAGCATATGAACCACCATTTGCATGAAGGGCCTTGTAGATGGAATCTTAGTCGTGCAGCGAAGTGCGATCCTTACCACTTTGACTGCGTTCTCCACTTTGATATGCTGGGATCTACCATCTCTTTCAGATTACCTTTTAGATATCTCATTCTGCTTTCCTGTTGTTTTCCTGGCAGTTGTCTTAGAAAATGGGCTTCTTTTATGTTGGTACTTCCATTAGAACAACTCCAAAGCTGCAAAGAATAATGTTTGAACAATCCATGAGAAGTAAATAATATTGTGTGCTTTAGAACTCAATAACTGCTCTCCTTTTGCTACTGCAGTAGTAATGATTCAAATCTTCAAGCATATGAACCACCTCTTCAAGCATAGTAATCTCAAGCATAGTAATCTCAATGCAGTAGTAATGAGTTGACTCTGAAAGTTCAGGTAGTAGCAAGACTGAGCTAATTTTAAGTAATGTATAAAGCCGGCTGGTTAACAGCAAAGGTACAGAACAAGACACAGATCAAAATGCTGCTATTGGTAATGAGGATCAATTGTTCGTACATAAGATGTTTTTATAATGAAAACCTGCTACGTGAGGCTATATATAAATCAGTTCCGCAGCCACCATAAACCTCTGCTCCACCACCGGTAACACATCAAGAATGTCTATATAAAAGTTCTGCACACTTTACAATTTTTCACCTGCATTGTTGTACATTATATAAAAGTTCTGCACACTTTACAATTTTCCAAGATAATGAAATAAAAATTGCATACCAAAAAACAAAAATGGTCTTCATTCCATTATATAAAACTATTTATGTACATAGTTTGGAACATATACAATTCCTTCAAAAGTTGAAACTGAAAGTCAATACATGGGATTGTTGGTCCATAATTGAAATGCCAATTGTTTTCTAAAATATGACATGTTTTCTTGACATAATGTAGCTACATCTAAACCAGAAGCTTCATATTCGAAATACTTAATTGTAAATACACCACAATCACTATTGTTGCGTTGAAGTGGAATGGAGTCGACAATGACAAGTGGCCAAGGTTCCTTGTGTGTTGATGATCCGCCTCTCCTAACAAAGAATCCAGTAGCATCGAGCAAATTTGGCACCATCTCTTGAATTGGCTCTAATATGCTTCTCATATCTTCGGCACTCGTCAGCGACGGAAGCGAATCCCATACCTTAACTTGACAACGTACCAAGTCCAAGCATAATAGAATCCAATGATTGCCATGGATATTGAATGGAGAGTAAATGTAATCAACATTCACCCAAGGATCTTGACAGTCTTGTTTTGATCCGACAACATAGTCAACCAACCGATACTCCTCCTTCCAGTGAAATGGTCGATTCTCTTTAATACATTCTTGGTATTCAGGCCACTTCGCAACTAATAGTCGCTGGAAGGAAAAAAAAACACACATGCATGTATACAATGAGACAATAAGACAAATATCAAAAGCAAACTCAGTACATAAAGTATGGTTGCGAGTACAAACCATGAATAGTGTGTCTACAGTTGTGAAGTTTTGAGCAGTAGGTATCATGGCTGTCTTAATGTTGAAGCGAATGAGAAGAAACAGTGCATCCAAATGCTAATAGAAACAAAATAAAGCATTTAATTCGGTTATGCGATCAAACCAACTTCTTGAAGGTACTAAGTGCTCTAAAACTGTAAATAAGAAATAATGAGAAAAGTTCTAACCTCATCCGCCAACCACCGACGACACATGAACAAGTCTCTGAAAAACTCCTTCGATTTTTTCCCGTGAAAAGTTTCACGCACCTCATCTTAGACTTCCACTTCTTCTTTTTCTTACTCTTTTTGCAGTCATTGTCATCATTACTAGCTTCTCCTGGTCGTTTTGAATCACCATTCTTTCTCAGAAACGGTGTTATATGGATGAGTTTTCTCAACAAGTTCCCCTGAAGACATTCTTAGATGCTCCTCCTCTTCAGGCATCATCTCAATTACCACGTTAATTAAGAACTACAAAGTGGAAATGTAGTTAGTTAGTCAAAACATAAAGGAACAAAGTCATGCATTCGGTAAGTTACTGTTTGTTGATACTTACCATTGGTGAGTCAAACACCTGCCTCTGTAGGACATGAGACTTCGGCGATAGTTCGCACACCCACCTCAGCATTCGTGGTATTGCATCGTTGCTTACTTTATGTACACCACATTCAGTGATGGTTGGTATAGACTCATATGCCCAAACCTATTCCATGTTCAACAAAACAAGTTTAGCAAGTGTCCCAAGATATATGTATATATAAATATGTGCATAGGAAGTAAAGTAACATACCTGTAACGCCTGCGGAAATCCCATGACAGTATATTTTGTCTTAGTTGATTTATTCTTTCCCTTGGCATGTTGCATGTCCAAGGCTCGTTTTAAGGCAGAAAGTGTACGTCCAAAAACCAACCCTCCCCAATCGTAATTGTTAAATGTGGTCCAATCATCTGCAATCCTAAATAAAGTTCGGTCCACTTTCGTCCGCCTATCTTTTCCTAACAATGACATCTCTATAAAGTAAACTAGAGCTAATTTAACTATGTCATCGTCATCGTCATCCCCCTCGTATTCCACAAATGTGTCCTCTAAGTCACTTATATAAATACACTTTTTTTGTTCGAAGAACTTCTCCAACAACCTACTATTCCCAACCAAATCAATAGGCTCTGGTTGAGAACTCCATAGACCCGTCATCATATTAAATTCTCTCCTTCCAAAACTGCACACGACTTCTCCTATCTTGAAACTTATGTGATCAACCCTTTCATCTTCCACCTCTCTTAACAATAAGTAGTGGATGAGCGGCCCATTAAAGATTATATTCAGATCCAAAAAGTGGCCGAACTTTGTATTTCTAAATAAGGTTAATTGATCCGGTTTCAATTTAGCCTTTATTGTACGTGTACTGTTTTCTAAATGTGCTAAACTACTTACTATAGACTGAAAATGATGAGCAGGGTCAATCTTGTACATGGGACCGTTAGTTGATGTCGAAGCCATACTGAGACCTGCATAAAAAAAAAAAACTAATTAAATATAATTGCATAAGAGACTTACTTAACATGGATGCACTAGCATCTTGGGACTTCTACTCAAAATTTTGGAAGGTGAGAGATAGGTGCTGATAGGTGAGAGATGATGAAAAACTTCAAGGCAAAGTTGCTAAGTCTAATAGAATTGCTAACCCTATAGCCTTAACACCTAGTAGACTAGCTAAACATGCATTCTAAACCGTTTAGGAAGTTTACACTCTTATATTGGGACTTCTACTCAAAATTTTGGAAGGTGAGAGATAGGTGCTGATAGGTGAGAGATGATGGAAAACTTCAAGGCAAAGTTGCTAAGTCTAATACAATTGCTAACCCTATAGCCTTAACACCTAGTAGACTAGCTAAACATGCATTCTAAACCGTTTAGGAAGTTTACACTCTTATATTGGGACTTCTACTCAAAATTTTGGAAGGTGAGAGATAGGTGCTGATAGGTGAGAGATGATGGAAAACTTCAAGGCAAAGTTGCTAAGTCTAATACAATTGCTAACCCTATAGCCTTAACACCTAGAAGACTAGCTAAACATGCATTCTAAACGGTTTAGGAAGTTAACACTCTTATATTGGGACTTCTACTCAAAATTTTGGAAGGTGAGAGATAGGTGCTGATAGGTGAGAGATGATGGAAAACTTCAAGGCAAAGTTGCTAAGTCTAATACAATTGCTAACCCTATAGCCTTAACACCTAGTAGACTAGCTAAACATGCATTCTAAACCGTTTAGGAAGTTTACACTCTTATATTGGGACTTCTACTCAAAATTTTGGAAGGTGAGAGATAGGTGCTGATAGGTGAGAGATGATGGAAAACTTCAAGGCAAAGTTGCTAAGTCTAATACAATTGCTAACCCTATAGCCTTAACACCTAGTAGACTAGCTAAACATGCATTCTAAACCGTTTAGGAAGTTTACACTCTTATATTGGGACTTCTACTCAAAATTTTGGAAGGTGAGAGATAGGTGCTGATAGGTGAGAGATGATGGAAAACTTCAAGGCAAAGTTGCTAAGTCTAATACAATTGCTAACCCTATAGCCTTAACACCTAGTAGACTAGCTAAACATGCATTCTAAACGGTTTAGGAAGTTAACACTCTTATATTGGGACTTCTACTCAAAATTTTGGAAGGTGAGAGATAGGTGCTGATAGGTGAGAGATGATGGAAAACTTCAAGGCAAAGTTGCTAAGTCTAATACAATTGCTAACCCTATAGCCTTAACACCTAGTAGACTAGCTAAACATGCATTCTAAACCGTTTAGGAAGTTTACACTCTTATATTGGGACTTCTACTCAAAATTTTGGAAGGTGAGAGATAGGTGCTGATAGGTGAGAGATGATGGAAAACTTCAAGGCAAAGTTGCTAAGTCTAATACAATTGCTAACCCTATAGCCTTAACACCTAGTAGACTAGCTAAACATGCATTCTAAACCGTTTAGGAAGTTTACACTCTTATATTGGGACTTCTACTCAAAATTTTGGAAGGTGAGAGATAGGTGCTGATAGGTGAGAGATGATGGAAAACTTCAAGGCAAAGTTGCTAAGTCTAATACAATTGCTAACCCTATAGCCTTAACACCTAGTAGACTAGCTAAACATGCATTCTAAACGGTTTAGGAAGTTAACACTCTTATATTGGGACTTCTACTCAAAATTTTGGAAGGTGAGAGATAGGTGCTGATAGGTGAGAGATGATGGAAAACTTCAAGGCAAAGTTGCTAAGTCTAATACAATTGCTAACCCTATAGCCTTAACACCTAGTAGACTAGCTAAACATGCATTCTAAACCGTTTAGGAAGTTTACACTCTTATATTGGGACTTCTACTCAAAATTTTGGAAGGTGAGAGATAGGTGCTGATAGGTGAGAGATGATGGAAAACTTCAAGGCAAAGTTGCTAAGTCTAATACAATTGCTAACCCTATAGCCTTAACACCTAGTAGACTAGCTAAACATGCATTCTAAACGGTTTAGGAAGTTTACACTCTTATATTGGGACTTCTACTCAAAATTTTGGAAGGTGAGAGATAGGTGCTGATAGGTGAGAGATGATGGAAAACTTCAAGGCAAAGGAAATGGTCTTTCAACAATGCAGCTTATGATAATGTCTTTAGAATACAATATTTAGAATGCATGTTTAGCACATATCTATTGTACTGGTAACTTTGCAGAGTTTATATGGGATACCAAATATATGTTCGAATTCAAGTTCTAAACTCCAAGGTATGGTTTTTCTATTATTACAGTACATTGCAAAGGAAATGGTTTTTCTTCCTAAAAACAGAATGGCTCCCACGGTTCTCTATGTCTGTGTGCATATGACATGCATTTCTTCTCCAAAATGTGCCAAAAACAAAAAACTCACATCTTAACAGACAACTTAAACAAACAAGATGGAATACTGTAATAATAAATAAGCTACAACAGACTAACTCTAAAAAAAAAACTGAGATTTTATTACTCACTTGACTTCAAAGATGATGGATACGGCACTGCCAATGTAGAGGAGTGGATAAGAAATGGAGAGGTCCGGTGAAAACAAACCTGAAATCGAAATGGATGGAAGTGGAGAAGCGTCCGCCGGAGATGAAGTCGAAATGGAGACCCGTGCAGAAGAAATGGAGACGTTCGGTGAACAAGTTGAAATCGGAAAATATAGCGGAGAGTCGTGAAGAAGAAATGGATGGAAGTGGAGAAGAAATGGACGGAAGAGAAAAACGTTCACCGGAGGCGGGAGAGAGTTGAAGAGGGTAACTGCAGACGCGGGAGAGTTCAAATGCGAGTTTACGTTTTTCTTTTGAACGGCCTTCTGTCTTCGGGTTGAAGAAAAGGAAAAAGAAGAAAAGAGGAAGGAAAATAAAAGAGGGTATTTTCGTCATTTCACCTCCAATTTATCCTAAATCTCAACTTTTCTACAATCAATCCTAAAACTCTATTTCTACCCCATTTTTGGCCTATTTTTGTCAATTCCCCAATTGAAATCATGGGAGAGTCTACACTTTATTGGAGCTATATGATTAGCCAAGAAAAGAAAAATAAAATGTTTGAGTGGAGCATTGGAAGTTCTAAGTTCTAACCCCTCACCTCCAAATTAACTTGAAGCTTATATTTATCGTCTAGTTTCAACCGGAGCCCGGAACCGTAGCACCGGCCGGATTCTTTTCTCATATGTGTGTTTGATGGAAACCGCCGGCGCCCGCAACCACACTTCTTATCCAAAGCGGAAGCGCGACGAGGTAGCAACCAATGGAACTGACAATATCGACTTAGCTCTCCTCGAAGCCGTCGAGAAGTCCCAAAAGGCAGTCGAGGTATTGGACCTTCGAACAGTGAAGAAGCTCTCTCTCGCCTTCGAACGCCGACTCAGGGACAACACCGAAGCTCGCCTCAAGTATCCCGACCAACCCGACCGCTTTGCCGATTCTGAAGTCGAACTCCACGAAGAGATTCAGAAGCTTAAAGTGCTCGCCGCCGGTCCCGATCTTTACCCTGACATCGTCAAACTTGGTGTCATTTCGTCTGTTGTTGACCTACTCTCGCATAGTAATACTGATATTGCTATTGACGCAGTCCAGTTGATCCAGGATTTGACTGACGAGGACGTTCTTGAGGACAACGATGAGCCTGCTCGCGTATTAGTTGATGCGCTGATTGAGAACAATGTTCTTGATTTGCTGGTGCAGAACTTGCATCGATTGTCGGAGACGGACCCGGATGAAATGGCTGCCGTTTACAATACCCTAGCGACTATTGAGAATTTGATTGAAGTGAAACCGTTAGTTGCGGAGTTGGTCTGTGAACGCACGAAGCTACTGAAATGGTTGCTGGGGAAGATTAAGGTAAGGGATTTTGATAGCAATAAGCAATATGCTTCGGAGATACTGGCGATACTTTTACAGAATAGTACGGTGAATCAGAGGAGGCTTGGACAGATGAATGGGGTTGATGTTGTTCTTCAAGCGGTTGCAATGTACAAGTCCAAGGACCCCAAGAGCCCTGATGAAGCTGAAATGGTGGAGAATTTGTTTGATTCTTTGTGTTGTTTGTTGATGCCACTGGAGAACAAGGAAAGATTTGTGAAAGCTGAGGGCGTGGAATTGATGATAATTATTATGAAACAGAAGAAATCCGCCTATGGGTCAGCTATAAGGGCTCTTGATTTTGCCATGACAAATTACCCGCCTGCTTGTGAACGCTTTGTTGATGTTTTGGGGTTAAAGACCGCCTTTGCTGCCTTTATGGGTAAGGTAGGGCAAATTTCATAACTTTCTCTACTCCTTGTATTTTATTGTTTTTCTCATTCTGCAGTATTGAATGTAGTTTAGAGTTGAATTCTGATTGTCAAAGAGTAACAGAGTGATTTAAAGTAAAAACTTGAATGTGTGACAATCAATTATGGTTCTGGGATAATATGGAAGCATAAGTCTGATTGGAAAGCAGGTCCATGGTGCAATATGATATTTAGGTTGTTTATTTATCTATTCCTTTGCTAGTAGCTTTCGTACTTCTGAAAGGAGAGAAAGACAGATCAATCACTCCGTTCTTATCAAAAAGAGATTTGAATTTTCTCTTTGATGGAATCTTATCTGTTAAAATATAATTGGAAATGGCATATGATATGTGAATGAACTAGAGAAGGTCCTGAATTTATCAGGTTTTTAGTGAGGCTGCTATTTTTGGTTGGTTGTGATCTGGAAATTGGAAAATAAGTCCTTTTTTATTAGTTTATTTAGCAGTTCAGGCTGCAGTGTGATTAAATTGAAGGAAAACGAAGCCGTTTGTTCCTATCCCTTTTCTTTACTTTAAAATCTTTTAAACCCTCTTATTCCACTACAATGGGATCATATTCATTGATTGGGACAGAATTGGTCGAGCTCCTGCTAATCCTCTTGAATCATAAGTTTTTCAAGAAAAAGCAGGTTTTAATGGGGAACTTATTGGCTAAAGAAAATTCAAAACAAATATGGATGGTTTGTTTAAGTTTCTACCTTGTCTTGTGGACGGAGAAGTTAAAGAAGTCTAGCAGATCCTTTTAGAGTAAAGTTAGCTTGTAACTGTCTTTTAGGGAATGTTTGATAAATGC
The DNA here is from genome assembly GCF_000004075.3 of Cucumis sativus. Taxonomy (NCBI): domain Eukaryota; kingdom Viridiplantae; phylum Streptophyta; class Magnoliopsida; order Cucurbitales; family Cucurbitaceae; genus Cucumis; species Cucumis sativus. The sequence goes on along the minus strand of NC_026659.2, from coordinate 19,168,509 downwards.
TTAGGAAACTTTTGCCCTAGCAACGCGACGCAAGTGATGGTAAGGCAAGAGTTGAAAAGTTCAAGAGGATGTAGACTCAGGCATAAAGATGTAGAGATACTTTGTATTGGTTGTGAATGAAAGTCGGGGGGAAAAGAACCTCAGGGTCAAAAGTGATGTGTTCTTTTAGGTGGAGGAGACAACCTATGTGTTATCTTTTGGAAATTTTGCTAAAACTTGTGACACTTATTTTTTCTGCCTTTGAGTGGGCTGAATTCTCCTTTGTCTATAGTTTTGGGATTCTGTTACCTTCTCACTGACTGGGAATGATTGGATGTTGTCTCTCTACTCTCGCTTTTGTGTAACTTTTTGTTGTTCATGGAAGGAGGGATTCTCATCTCACATTTTCTTCCAATTCTTCCTTCTTTGAAGCTTCTCTAATCTGGAGAAGGGATTTGTAAGCATACTGGAGGAGGTTTTGCTTTTCTTCCCTTCAAGGAGAAGGATGATTATTCAATGGGGAAGACTTGCTTCTTCACGATTATTTGGGGGATTTTGCATGAATGAAATGTACATTTTAGAGGTGTAGAGAGGTATAGGGGGAGTTGTGGGAGGTTATTAGGTTCAGTGTTGTCTCTTATGCACCTTAGTGTCCAAGGCTTTTTGTAATTATCAATCAGGTTCTATGCTCGTGCACGATCTTTCATTTCTCTTGATGAAAGCTCCATTTCTTATTAAAAAAAGAGAACAATGCATTGTTCCCATTCTCAATCTAGCTGTCTTACTATGGAAATAGGTTTTGATGCAAAATGTGCACTTGGCATATAAATCTTTTATTAATATATTTTGCTGTGATATTGTTCCCAAATTTGAATTTCCAATCACTTCTTTGATGATGTTTACTTTACATGATAACTTTGTAGATCCCTTTGAATAAGAAAAACAAGAAAGAACGTTATCAAGAGGAGTTGGAAGAACGTATCGTGTCTCTTATTGCATCGTTATTTGGTAAGCAGGCAAGTGAAATTGTATATATATTCTTTACATTCTGTTTATTTAACAAAATGTTGCACCTTTCTGGATGTCACCAAGATACTCGTTCAAGTTATATGATATTCGTTCAAACTTCTAGTATTGTATTTGAACACTATTGAGTTTGGGGTTGAAAAGGTCGGTTGTTCCTTAATCCTTAGCATTGAGTTTGTAAATTATTATTGTATGAAAGAGGGAGAAATGGTCAGTTAGGACTGTACAACTTAAACAGATTTACAATGACAATAATTTAACAACTTGGCTTTCTGCATACATAGGATGCAATTTACTTGGGGCAAAAGAAAAACAGTGATTGCTGCCTTTTGTTCCTTTGTCTTGCAAAGTGCTTGGCCGGCTTGGTAAACCTGCCTTCTAATAAAAATACTGATACTAAAACTGACGGGGTAAATGGAAAAGAAATATTTCCTGGTGGAAGGGCAGTAGAAGAGCAATAAAGCACAAGTTTTTTTAGTACTGCTCAATCATGTATTTAGTGCTCGAGAAACAATTAGCACATTGTATATTCATCTAAAAAAACCACAATACAGGGCTTTATCTCTTTGGGGGACAATTTGAGGGCTTTATCTTTTTGGGATCTCGTTTGTGAGAAGATTCAGAAGAGGTTGGTGGTCTGGAAGAAAGGGTTTTTCTCTAAAGCGGGGAGATTATCTTTAGACCTGTTTTGAGTGGAATTCCTATATATTATTCGTTCTTTAGGATTCCTAGTTCGGTTTGTAAAGGTATTGAGAAGTACATGAGAGATTTTCTGTGGGAGGGGGTCGACAAAGGTCATGGGTCCCATTTGGTGAGTTGGGAGGTGGTGGGGTGTTCTATTAATCAACAGGGGCTAGAGATTGCCATTCTTAGAATTCATAATAGAGCGTTGCTGGCTAGGTGGCTCTAGCGTTTCTCTCTTGAAACTGATTCTTTATGGAATAGGATGATTGTGAGTAAACATGGCACCCATCCCTTTGAATGGCCTTCGAAAGGGGTTAAAAGGCACACACTTGTCCCTAGAAGGATATTTCCTTTGAGCTTTTCACTTTCTCTCGGTTCACTCGTTGTTTTGTGGGGGATGGTAAGGATACATATTTTTGGGAGGATCACTGGGTGGGGGAGAGTTCTCTTTGTTCTTTATTTTGTTGATCTCTATCATTTATCTTCGTTCAGAAACAGGTGGTTTTAGATTGCCTGGTTAGTTTGGAGAATCCTGGTCCTTTTCCTTTGGGTTCTGTCGTAATTTGACCAATAGGGAAGCGCCGAAGGTGACCTCTTTTCTTTCCTTGCTTGAGGGGTGTATTTTTAGGGAGGGGAGAAGGGATGCCTGTGTTTGGAACCCTAATCCTAGTAGAGGTTTCACGAGTAAGTCCTTTTTTTGTGTTTTGTTAGATTCGTCTCCTTAATTTGTGTCAGTTTTTGATGTGGTCTAGAGGACGAAGGTTCCCAAGAAAGCTAGGTTCTTTATTTGGCAAGTCGTACTTGAGTGTGTTAACACTGTGGATAGGGCTTGTTAGGAAGAAGACTTTACTTGTCAGCCTTTTTTCCTGTATGCCTTGCTAGAAGGTAGAGGAAGATCTTGATCATCTTTTTTGGAACTGCTAGTATGCGAGGGCTCTGTGGAGCTCTTTCCTGTAGGAGTTGGGTGTTAATATTGCTGGCTCTAGGAGTGTTAGAGCGATGATCGAGGAGTTTCTCCTCCATCTGCCCTTTAATGATAAAGGGAGCTTTCTTTGGGTGGCTAGGGTGTGTGCTATTAGTTGGGACATATGGGCGAGATGAATGAGCAGATTTTTAGGGGTGAGGACTAAGGAGAGGGAGCATAGTGAGATTTGGTCTTTGGGTAGATTTCATGTTTCCCTTTGGGCTTCAACTTCAAAGCTTTTTTATAATTATTCTATAGGTGACATCTTACTTAAGGTCCCCCTTCTACTAGTTGGGGTGTTTCGGTGGGCCGGTTTTTTTGTTTGCCTGTGTATTATTTCATTTTTTCCTCAATGAAAGCTGTTTATTTTATCAAAAAAAAAAAAAAAAAACCACAAGAACAGCCCAGGGTAGGAAATTGAGGAACCTTACAAAACTAAACAAGAGCCTCCAATTGTTAATGATCATAAGAAGGCTATAACAAGAAAGAGTCGGTGTGATTTGTGCACCACCAATGCACAAAGTGGTTGTATGGTGAACAATAGCCCAAAATATGGTTGGCATTGTTTCTTTTGTTCTATTTATTTTATTTTTTTTAATGTTCTCAAAGTGCGGTTATACTTTTAAGCTCTTTACTTGTAGGTGCTCATCACTTAGCACGATAATATGTTTCTCTTACAAGTGCTGGTTGTATTCTAGTTTACATTTTTTTTTTCAATTGTTGGTCACAAGCATGGAAATACCCTGCTTTATTTCCTGTTTCATCTAGGTGTTCTCCTATTCTTAGTTTCAACTAATGTTCCCGACCTTTTCAGGTGGTATTTTGAGGGGCACCAGGAAGGAAAGGTTATTGAGTAAATTTGTTGAAAATGAGTGTGAAAAGATTGACCGGCTGATGGAACTCTTCTTAAGGTGGGTTCACCTTCACTTCTATTCTGTTGGTATTCCTACTGTTCAGAGATGAAGTCCTTTATTTATTTCCTTTGACGAGTGAGATTCTGGAATGATTAAGTTATTGTTTTATTTTTATAGATATTCTGATAGAGTCAAAGTGGAGATGGAGCGGCTAAACCAGATTGAACTCGAAGATTTAGAGGTTTCTTATGATATATATTTTTTTAGTCTCTTGCAGTTTAGAAATTAGTTTGTGTGCTAAGATGACCTAAAATTGCAGATGGATGAAGAAGAAAAGTACAACCGTAAATTAGAATCTGGACTTTACACCCTTCAGGTTTGTCTTCATGTTTCGTTACTATGAGAGCTTCTTACTTGATGGACTTTGATGGTCGGTGCACACATTAATGATTGGTTATTGTAACAAGAGATGGGGAATGTCTCAGTGCCTGTGGTCATTGTTATGAGTTGTTTCACTTGATATTTTGCTGTATAAGCAGGGTATTGTCTCCTTCAGAAAGCTTTTATATTCATCAAATATTATGACAGCTTGTTTGTTAAGTAGCATATAACAACAATTTTTAAGAATTTTGATCAGGTAGCTTGTAATTCTTTCTTTCGTTTCGGGTTGTTGTCGCCTGACCATACAACATTTGGGTGTCAAAGAAACTTGTAGGAAATTAATTACTAGGTAGGTGACCACCATAGATTAAAATACATGATCTCTTAGTTAGTTATTGAGATTGTGTCTCCTTTTTTACCACTAGGTCAATCCATGATCGCATAAGTAGCTTGTAATATTAAGATTGTTGTGCAACTATTTATGGATCTATGATTGTTAGGGAGCTATTTCATTAGAAACAAGCTACCCTTGAAAATAATGCAAGAGAAAGTAAGGATAAAGCCAACCATGTTTTCGTAGATAATACAGATCAACTGTATGATATCTTCTCCATGATACAGTTTTTAAGAACTTCCAGACTGCTCTATAATCTGAAGTTTACACCAGCATTATCCTTGGGCCCAATATTTCATAACATCTATTTATTAAACTTTATTTTGTGATTATTTTTCTTTATTGATAACCGGGAATTGGAGCTTTGCTCTCCTATACCCCGGTCCGCCCAAGGCCTGAACTGGTAGGTATCAAGGGTTTTCTATATTAAGCCCACTTGATTTGAATTTGGGTCCTCTAAGCTTGTATGACAAAGAGGCCTCAAGCCCTTGCTAACAGGATGCCCCTTGGAGGCTAATGTTTGTTTTATTTGACTACCTAGAGTTTAAAAATTTTAGCGTTTCTTCCTTTGGCATTGAAATCTTTTATTGGCCAAATATCACATGCAAGTTTTATGATTTTGTTTTAGGCTTCAAAGCATTTTGTTCTTTCTGATTGTAGTTTTTATCTTTGTTATCAAAGTTCTATTGACCAAAAAAAGAAAAGACCGAAAACATTTAAGTACTTTGTGGAGATGAAGCAAAGTCTATGGAGGTATATCATTCATATTTCAGCATTAATTAAAGTATATAGTCTTAGTTGGTCCCCCTTCTGTTAGTTGGGGTGTTTTGGTGGGCTGGTTTTTTTTTATGCCCTTGTATTCTTCCTTCTTTCTCAATGAAACCTGTTTGATTCATTAAAAAAAATGATAATGTTCATTATCTAATAAAGTTTTTATTGATAAAAAAAGAAAAGAAAAGTAGTCTAGCATAAATTTCATGTCCATTAGCTAAGCAAAATTCAAGTTGAAAGTTGGAGGGAAATTTGAAATTCATTTAAAGGTGGGAGATGTGAGTAGTTTAGAAGATAAATATGGTCTAATAGAATATTTAAAAAAATTTAAAGTTCTTTACATTATTAATCATTTTCAGCACTCAATAGGGGTATAACATCAATCCTTGTTCTTGCAGTTAATTGCTGTTATTTTGGGACATCTATGGTGCTCTGAGTAAGTGTTTCATCCAACTACATTGATGATGCTCTCATTTGATGTTTTTTTATATTTCTTTCCCTTGAGAAAAAAATTGAAATGTCTTGAACAGTGGTTTCTTGTTTTCAATTCCTTCTTTTTTATGTGAATAATAAAAAAAAAACGGGGAAAAAAGAAATGAGAACATAACCTAAAGGTCTCTTTTTGAGATTATGCCTTATTTGATTGTCTTGATTTGCTTGTTTCTCTTGCAGACACTCTCAAATGAGAGCAAGAATTGAATTATTACTCAAGCAACAAAAACTCACTAGGCAGGACATCAAGAACATTCTTCAGGTATGCCTCTCACTTGGCCTTTTCTTAAATCTCCAATTATATATTTTATATATTTTTTTCTTGAGAGGGGAACACTTCTCTTTTATTAATAAAAATGAGACAAGAGCTCATAGTACAAGAGAATTATACAATGAGCTAAAGAACCTAAGAATTAGTAGCACTTGGACATCTCAACCAGGTTGACACTCCCTTAGCATCTTCCATTTGTTAAGAGCGGTAAAGTAAAGTAGACACTGAGTTATGTGGAAATCTGAGTACCAAGAGAAAAACCGCGATTGACTTTCTTATTAATTTATCATATTAACAAAAGATACAAGAGGGAAGATAAATAGGTTACAACTTATGGTAAGAAAAGGAAAGGATATTAGACTGCATATTTCCTTGGGCCAAGCCCACTAATTCTAACACTCCCCTCAAGTTGGAATGTAGATATCAATTAGACCCAACTTGCTAACACAAAAGTCATTCTGTCTGAGAAGCTCCTTGGTGAGAACATCAGCAACTTGTTGGTTGAGGGCATATGCTACCATTGCCCATGCTTTCTTTACTGAAGTGTCGATCAATCTCTACACTTTACTTCTATCATGTTGAACTGGATTGTTGGCAATGCTAATAGCTGCCTTGTTACCACAAAATAGTTTTATCAACACCACAATTCTAATGAAAATCAGACAACTCTATGGAGCCAAATTTCCTCACATATTCCCAAACTCATAACCCTGTACTCAGCCTCAACACTGCTTTTGGCTACAACTCTTTGCTTCGTACTTCTCCAAATTACAAGATTGCCCCCATGATCCTACTGATTGAACAATTAATACTTTTAGCAGTTCCCGCTTGTTTTCATCTTAGCAAAGATTCAGCAAGGATGGTTGTTCTCTTAGCGTTCCCTCCACTCATCTCAAATCTTATTGTGGGCATCATAATTTAGTTTTTGGCATTTCAGTTGCATTTGGCTTCTTCGTTTCATCTTCTCTCATTGGGCGCAAGAATGGTTTCCTCTTGTCAAAGAATTTAATTTTACTTTGCAGTTTGTTGTTTTGAAAATTGTTAGCAAGTTTTCTCGGGCTCGAGATAGTTTTTGTCTCCGATTGGTGTTCCATCTACTTTCTTTTCGAAGCTATTAGTGTGCAATTCTTCCATAGAAATTGGCTTCTTATTGAAAGAGCATTGTTCTGCTGGGTTATTCTATCTTTTTTGGTTTGAGTTATAGAGGATGTTTGTATCGTCCGTTATTTTGATTGTCCTTTTAGTCATTTTTCTCCTTATTGCTTTTAGTATATTACTCTTGTACTTTGACCATTAGTTCCATTTATTATCATTAATAAAGAGGCTCGTTTGTGTTTCAAAAAACAAAACAAGGATTCTGGAGCTTCAAAGTCAGTGTCAGTTCCCTCTCTACTAGAAAGTTATGTCAAATTGTGGCAGTTGAACTTCCTATATATATAAACGAAAAAGAACTTGTTTATTACTTAATTATTAATTGTTACTTCATCATGTGTGGTGAGAGAGAATTCAAACAAGAAAATGTTTTTTTTTGTTTTTTTTGTTTTTTGTTTTGTTTTAAATGATGTGAAGTAATAAATTATTTTTGTGAATGAAAGGAGTATCATGACAATATTGGAGATCTGGATGGACCAGAGGAGAAGGAAAAAACACAAGGGAAAATTCAGAAGTTCATCTCAGCTCTTTGATTCTTAACTTACCTTCTTTTGTGGTTTAGCTCTTTTTTCTTTTCTATCACAGTATTCTATTTGCATACAACTTCCTTAAGCCATTGTTGGTTTGTATGCACTAAACTGTTGTCGTCAACAACACATTTTCCTGCATATGAAATTAGGTTCACTGTATGCTAATTTTCCTTTTTCTTCTTTTACTCTATATCAACTTTTAACTGTGGGCAATGGTGGATATTGTAAGGGGCTGGGAGCATGTGGCCTCCTCACATTATCGGTTTCGGTTTTTGTACTTTAATACTGATTTTGTAGTGTTAGATTACGATATATACTAAATTTAGCTTCATTTTGCCTAAATTTTGCTTCTCTTGTACTGGCTGTACTCTCGTTTGTTTGTGAGTTTAAATCTTGTCTACTACAATTATTTTTACAAAATAACTTTTATTTCAAATATCAATAATTTTCTTTTCTCAAATATCAAATTTTTTCTTAAATTTTCACAAAATAGATTTTATTTCAAACATCAACCATTTTCTTTTCTCAAATATCAATAACTTTCAAAAAAAATTTATTCAAAACATCAATAATCTTATTTTCTCAAATCAATAATTTTCTTTTCTCAAATATTAATATTTTTTTTCTTCAAATATCAAATTTCTTCTTTAATTTCAATAATTTTTTTAAAAGAAGATATTTTTTTTTAAAAAATCATCTAAAATAAAATCCTAACTTATTTTATAACCTTTCATTGGTTATCTAACAAAAATTTTAAAAACAATGTAACAAATTAGAAATTTTTCCTTAAAATACATTATTCTTTTTGTTTCTTTTGTTTCTTGATGCAAACTTTAAGTTTACATATTTGAAACTTTTTTTGTCTTTCTTTATTACTATAGATGTAGTGAATGTTATTGAAGATATTTTTTAAATATTTGTTAGTGTGTCCGATGACTCTTACATAGAATTTTTGGATCCGACTGTAAAAGAAAAAAAAAAAAAACTAAACCTACCACCTTAGAATAAAAGGTCATATTAATTGTTGGAAGCTCACTTTTAATTTGAACTTTGAATTGGTGAGGTTGGAGATGAAGAAAATAAAACAATAAATGATGAAGGTTGGAAAACTAAATGGAAGCATGATTGAAAATATTTAATGTGTCGTGTATGACACGTCCCTATGCCTTTAACAACAGGGGATGGGTTTACTATCCAAACCTTTAATTTTTGCCCTCTGTGTACACTTATCTTTTTAATGTAAATTTTACATTTTTTAAACAAAATTTTTAAGTTTCTCATTATAAGCTTATTTCTTTCCATTTCTTACTTTCATGTGACTATTTCTTAGGTAAAATAGTTAAATGTTTTTCAAATTTCAAAAATAAAAATAAAAAATTTAAAAGTTGTCTTTTTTTTTTTATATAGTTTTCAAAAAATTGACTTATTTATAGACTTAATTTTAAAAAAATAGTTATAAAAGAAGATCTTAGCTTTTGTTTGTTTTCTTTTAATGACCACAATTGACATCACATTCATTTCTAAATTTCTTCTTTCATTGTCTTTTTTTCACCAATAATTTTAAAAAACAAAGTCAAGTTTTAAAAACTAAAAAAATTATTTTCAAGTTTTTGAAACGTAGTTAAGAACTCAATCATTGTATTTAAGAAAGATGTAAAATATTATAAGAAATAAAAAAAAATTTACTTAATTTAAAAAGAAATGGTTACCAAACGTAGCTTTAAACAAAGTATTTTTAGAAAAATGTTTAACAACGCCAAACGTTGAATAACATGTGTAATATGGAAAATTTTCTAATATTTTAAATTTAGATTGTCTCATCTCAATACATCTTAAATTTAGTCTATATTATTAATTTATTTTAATTTAGTTTAAAATATATTTTAGTTTATATTAATATTTTGTTTATAAAGTTTAAAAATATATCTGAATCACTACATGGTGTTTTTTCTTGGAAATTTTTTTAATATTCTTTTGAAACACGTATAATAACTATATAGATGCGAAACTTGTTAAGAAAAATATTGTAGTTTCGTTGGATTGAACTTTTTACCGATTTTCACAATTTAAAATTGAGGATATGTATAAAAGCATCTATGCATTTTTACTCGTTAATAGATAATTTTGTAATAACAAAATTGTTGAAAATTATTAATCTATCGGTAGATAAACCACGATAGACTATTATATGAGTTTATCACAACATAAATATCGTATCGAGTGCAATTCTAAATGTAAAAATTTAGTAAAGAAAAGTTTGACCGAAAGAACATCAAAAGACTAAAAAAAGTTGTATGGTTTATTTACAACATTGGTATTGAGGAATGGACTCCACCACATGAGGAAGGATTTAGGTATGAGGTGGATGACAACAAATCTATCAAAGTGTATGAATAGAGTCTTTAGAGGAGCTCAAATGTTGTCATTAAATGCTCTCGCTTAAACAATATTTTACAAATGTGTCAATTATTTTAAAAGAAGAAGAAAAGAAATAAGAGTTGCTTTGGAGCGTCGAGATAAATACAAAAATTAATAATTGTTTTTAGTAATTAACAATTTTTTTCTAATATATTTGTAATACTGTTACTTGAAAAATAAATATTGTTTTTGTGTGTAGATCATGGTTTTAAATATAGGTGGAGAGATCAATTTTGTGTGACCAAGCTAGCTACATAGATACATGTTTGACCTTTTCGAACGTGGTCTCAAGTACGTGGATATTGAATCCTGAATTTCTTTTATGGTTTATGCACTCATAGTTAATATTATTTTAATATAATATGTTATGTTTTAGATTATTTGGGAGTCTTACAAAATTGATGGACACTTTACTAAATTTCTATAAGAACGACCAAGAATAATGGCGAACGATGAGTTCTCTCATATGTTTTCACATTAGTGTGAGACATATTTCTAATAGAGTGACTAAATAGTTTGGTTTCAAACAAGATATTCTCATCAAAATGCATTACTTAACCTTTTTTGCATAACATTAACCTGATAACTACAAATTGGTTTAAAAAGATTTCACGTTTGATAGTGTAATGGAACTAGAAGATTAACTGCAATGAGGGCTTCAATAGAAAGATGTAACTCGAGAATACATTTATTTATATATAATAATATTACAAGACTTTACATCACTTGAACATGAACAACTGTTGGTCTTCTAATACAAATTTAACTATTGTCTAATTATTTTTTTAATTTGTATTTATTTTAAATGTTTTCTATTTCTTTTACAATTCAATGAGATCAAACAATAGTAGACTTCTATATATTGCGAATGATCTATAACAGGTTCGTAATATATGTAGTAAGAATATGAAAGGTATGATGTATGTCACACCTCGCCCCTAAGTCACTCTATACGATTAAGGAGAGACATGCTGCCTAAACCCCCAATAATGCGTAGCTTCCATGAATAAACGTTGAATGTTTAGTAAGTGGAGATAAATACAACAAAAAAATTTAAAAGCGGAATGCGAACATGATTGAAATAAGACAACTTAATTGATTTTAAAAACCAAGTGACTACATTTAGTATTTAGTACAAAGCTTATCCCGAGAGAACAAAATACAATTTAATGAAATTTACACTTTTATGGCCTAGCTTCTATACTATATGCGAGATGACAGTGGCCAATACTAAAATGATGCGATCAAGGAGGCATGATAAGCGATCAAGATAGCAAGTTCAACGTTGGATGTCCTTCACTACCTTAGGGGGCATAAAATGGTCACGAAAGAAAAATATTAGACGAAAAGGTCTAGTGAGTGAGATTTTTTATCCAACAAACATAAATCATTCAAGATAGACAATAATCAAATTGAGACAACGTAAAATCATGTGTTTTAGATCATGATACTTTTTCTATCCATTATTATGAGTCATCTCGTATCACAAGGTGTTAGTTCATAGAATATTCCATGAAATTAATTAAGTATTTATATCCTCACTTTGGCTCAAGCGTTTACCACACTCTTTTGTCAAGTTGCAATCATGCGAAGTAAACTCAACATCATTAGCAAGTGTTGTAAATTTTACTACTTGTAACGAATCTTCCAATGTCAGCAAGTATGTGGCATCCTATCTAAGATCACGCAACATGAATAGGGCATTCCATTCCTTATCAGCAGAAATAGAGTATCATATCGCATAGGGTACAAGAGTCATCTTAGTTCAATTTTGAACAAGTTTCATGTATTCTTTCCAAATAACAATAAAACACTCTAACATGGTTAGATTTACACATGTATTATGCAGATCCATAAAGTTTTGAAGGAATATTTTGAAGTACATTTTCCTTAAGAAAATCATTTACAACGCTCTTTTACTTATAAGGCAACTCACCACATGAATCCTTTAAATCATGCTATCGCCAGCTCTAATGTGTGGTATGATCATCTCGTTCTAACTCATGCATAAATCAATATATTTTGGTATTGGAAAATTTAAGAAAAAAACATATAAACAATTTCTTCAAAGATGCACGTTTGAGGATTCATTCAACGAAGTTTAGAATTTTTTTATATTAAAAGTAACCACCCACAAACTCAATGGCTAGCTTCTGCGTCTGAATCTTTTTTTTTTAAACAATGACAAAATTAGGGTATAATGAAAATAAATTGTATAAACAGGGGTTATAGCACAAACTATTGTAAAAATTAGGGTTGTTTTTGTGTTTGAAGAAAGTCGTGTACTAGGTACACAACTTTCATTGGGATAAAGACGACTTCCTTCAAACAAAAAAAAAAAATGTTAATTTTTGTGACATATTATTCTAAATATGTATTGTAAATATTTATTTTAAATAAAACTAACTTTTATTGTAAATATCAGTGACATTGTTATAAATGGTCGAGAAATGTGCAAAAGTGCTTATTACTTCTATTTGTGACAAGGTACACAACTTCTTTAAAACAAAACTAATTTCTTAAAACATTTTGTTGTAACATTTTAAGCTATTTGAGTTGAACAAATTTTGAAAAAAAGAAGTTTGTGTATCTTTAGGTGAATTTTTTTAAGCGTTAAGGATTATTTTTTACCTTAAGTTAGTAATATGATCATGCTGATTGTTCAAATGCAGATAGGACATTACTCCATCTAATCTAAAAAAAAACTATAGCAATAAGTTGTAAATAATGCACAAATATTACTTGATATTATAAAAAAGAAAACAAACATGACCAAAAAATAATAATGCTTGAGTGGTCGAGCGAGTAGAGTCTGTAATGCAACTTAGGATGCTGCAATAGAAAATCTATCATATATGCCCACTGCTTGTTCGTTTTTGTTGTCAATTCATGCTTAGATTTTCTTAAGTACTCTTTCAGAAATTATCATTTTTGGGTCTAAAAGTACAGAATGCTACATGAAGATTAAGATTATGTAATAAAATTTGCAGTTCTAATCACGGGTTGCTATTCATGATAAAAATAGTGTCGTGCAAGTTTTTCCCTCTTTCGCCCAAGTAGAAACGAAGAGGAGTTTTCTGGTAAGTCCAAGGTTGAACACAGTGAATTTCAAGCTCCCAACTTATCTAAATGTGTGTAAAATCACGTGGTATAGTCTATATAGTGAAATGTATGAACAATATATAAATGACCTTAACTATTTACACTATGGTGCTTGGCAGTGCAAGGTGAACATGGATTTATGGTGTGGTTAAAGATAATCTCATCGTAGATAAGGCGAGGAAGGAAAATGAAACTACCAAGTAGATTAACTGATGCTTCAATACTTCGAGGCGACATAAATGTATTAACCACGAATTGAGACGGGCACTTCTCAGTACTTTACCATACTTGCTCGCCTTTTAGGATGCAAATACACGGGGTCATTGACATTCTATCACTATTCATAGTGCATATAATAATAGTAGTTAATTTTTAATTAAGGTACATGCCTCTCAGTGCGCTTTGCCACACACATTAACCTCTCAATTATAATGTAAGCAAGGGATGAACTTAGCGATGAGAATACATTACTGCATTCTCTTTGCTACTTGTTTAGTTAAAAGTTGTGCTCACATATTTAGTGAGTACGATCTCTACTTTTGCTCTTCTTTCGAATGAACAAGGTTAAGATGCTCACCATTAACTAAACAAAACTCTTACTACTCTTACTACATGCACTATAATTTTCTAGGTATCGAATACATCACTCATTACTACCTAGTTACTCAATCATATGTGTATATGGAAGAGAAAAGAAATATGAGAGAGTAGAAGAAGAAATGCATTGCTTTCATACATAACATTTTAGGATTTTTCAGCCTTAACATTCTAGTTACAAAATAATACAATATAAAAATAAGAAAATGGAAACACAATAGAAGTGTTACGCCTCATAGTTTGATATCTCATTCTCTTTGGCTTGAGTTCTACCTAGATTGGAGGGGGAGTAACAGAGTTGGTGGATCTCTCCTTCTCTTTTGCTTTAGGCTCTCACATAAACTCAAGATGGTTGAGAGCAGATGAAGGTGGTAAGAAACTTGTTTTTCCGACCAATTTGTGCACACCTTTTTGAGGAGAAAATTTTTGTTTATATACACGAAGTGGTGTTGACATACCAGTGTGCCATTAAGACTTCTGAAAAGTTGTCGCTCTACTGTGCAACCTGTCCCAATTGTCCTTTTCTGACATTCTACCAAGCATGTGTATGCAATGTGCTTGCTCACCAAGCCTCGCTCTTATTTGGCTAAAATCCTACGATAAAAGCATGAAACATCGTAAAACATGGGTGAAGTTCTTTTGCGTTAAACCTTTCGCATAGTAATTAAATCACCTACTTTTTTTCTTCTTCTGTATATCTCTATTTTCATGTGATGAAACCTCATTATTTTACTTAAGAAGCCACAATAACTTGTGTTTCTACAAGTTATTGTCTAGATACTTGCAATGGCATTAATGCTCTAACTATTTTCAAAGATTGTGCATTGCTAGCTAGACACAATTCCCTATAACACCTCAAGGTACGTACCAGCATGATCGAAATCACCTAACAACGAAAGAAACATACAATATACTAGAATATATTTGACTTGTCCACGAATAAAAAACCCTTTAAAGAGTTGTATAACATACACACGAGCATATCTCTGGATGCTTCCAGTATCGGCATCGTGTGTCAATTCTGCTAACTGTTTGACAAATCATGGAAGGCTCAACCTTTGACCTTTCATGTTAGGTGGTCGTAGAACTCTTAAGAAATCATCACATACTTGTTTCTAGTTATACATTAGAGATTCCACAGCAGACTCTCCATCCACTGTAGCCCTAACTGAATTGCAACGTGATGGTGCATTCCTCACAAGGTATATGAAATCTGTGAGTTTTATGTTCTAACACTCCATCAAAGCAGTAATTAGGTACCGATCCAATTTCATGAATCATATATGAGAAACTCTAAGAAATCCAACAACCTCTAATATGGGTGATACGATGATCAAAAGGGATAGTGCACTGAGATGTTGTCTCTCTCCTCTAACTATACAATACGATTATAGAAGAAGTATCCCATACAAATTGTAAGCGATGTGATGATTGTTGATATAATTTAATAGGATTAACAGGCCTAGAATCCATTGTGTAAATTCACTAGAAAAAAATTAAAGTAAACAACATATATAACACACTAATGACTATTACACATAAAATATAATTTTACTAATTTTACAAACATAAAATAGAATAAATTTCATTACATACTAATTCTAAAAGTAATTCTCTTTATTCATGAACCCTCCCTATTAAACCAACATCTCATGTATATTAATATTTAAAATAAAAAGATTTAAAAAATTTAGAAAAAAATTTGTGAATGACACCTCTGTTTTACATATTGTCTCAAATGATTATCAACTTTTAATTTTGCAACCTTTGCCATTTAAAAAATATAATTTCATGTACTCTATTATCGTTTTTTTCTCTTTACTACTAATAAGAGTCAGAAAGATCGACATACACTCTATTATCATAAATATTTTTGCTATTTTTGTAAGTACCAAATATCCCTAATTCTCAAAACTTACGTTCACAAGTTTTACTAACTTCTACGGGGTGAATTTCAATTCTAAATGTTATAATTATTTTCAAATAAATTTTTTTATTTGGTTTTGATAGAAAATTAAGTGTTATAAAATCGAAATAACTTACCTAAAATCAAATAATTTCAAGAATTACAATTTAGGCATTATTCATGAAATTGTGTATCGGTCCATGCCTAAGTCTTACTATGTAAACAAAAATATAGTACAATAAAACCATACAAATGTATTCATATTATATAAACATAAATACAATGAAAGAAAATAAACATAAACATACCTTGTGGGAAGGGAGAGCGACTTCTCTATGAAGTCGTGTGCTCGGTCCACGATGCCCTGCATGCCATATAACATGGCGACATTGATTGCCACATAAGACAAACATGTGAGCAAAGTTGTTTACCCCCTACACGACTCCAATCCCGTGTCATGGATTGAGTCTGCAATTTTGGATTGTAAATGTGTACTAGATCCATGACTTCGTGGATCGAGTACACGACTTATGAACACTATTTTTTATACTATTTTTTGATGTGAACTCTATTTTTTTTACATTATTTTAAAAAATTGTATATGAATGTAAAACATTAAATTATTGTATTGATATAAATATTTTGATTTATATTAATTAATTTTCAATTGTAAACCATTATAAAAGAAACAGAAGAGTAAGTTTTCACAAAGTACCTTTCTTGTTCATAAGAAACATGACAAAGAAAAAGAATAATATATATGAAAAGTGAAATTAAATAGACTCAAATAAAGGGGAAAAAGTATTAAATAAAAAGAAAGAAGAAAGAAAGAAAGAAAGAAGTTCTGAGTATTTGAAAAGGAGTGTTGATATTACTGGAAGAATGAAGGAGTGAGAGTGAAGGGTGAGATTTACCAACGAAAAGCTAAATTTTCCAATGAAAAATAAACACAATAAAACTGAAGAACCAAAATCATAGTGAGTAATTGTAATGTGATAACTAATAAAATAATAAGAATGAATTATATATTCTCTCTTAAATACTTAACATTCAATTCTGTCACACTCAATTTAAGATCTCTCTTTCTCATCATCACCAAATTTAAAATCTCTCTCTCTCCCTCTCATTCATTCTCTAACTCCATTTTATTTGCACAAATTAACCAATTTAAATGTATGAGTTTTATTAATAAACAAATATTTGTCTTATCCTAATTATATATTTTCACTATTCTATCTCTACCACATTTTTGGGTAACACATGATCACATATCTTATTTATTATATTCCTCCTCAACAAAGACATATTCCATATCTTTTTTCAAAACCAAAACATTCATTTATGACCTAAACACAACTTTGAATAATAAATTAAAATTACTTCAAATTAAAGGACACGATTATTATATTTGAATGTGAATTTTGGGTGTAACTTTTTTTATTAGTGTAAACTTTTCTTAACATAACATGAAATACAATAACTCAAACTTCGAGTTTTTTTATAGTACAAATTTTAAGAAAAGAGACTCTTTACATTAATTTTTTTTAGTATTTGCATGAATACAATACTTGAAGTTTATGTCATAAATATTAAATTGAGGTTAACTCAATCACAATTGAAATGAATAAGTCTTAAGTAAATATTAGCAAACCTCACTTTAATTTTAGTTCAAGTAACTCTAGCTTTAAAGGATGTGACTAACATAAATATAAGAATTAGGGTGTGTTTGAGAATGTTTTTGAGATGGTCAAAAATGACTTTTTCTCTTGCCAAAATCTTTTTCCTAAAATCTCTTATTTGACATTAATTAAAATTGATTTTAGAAAAATATAAAATCATTTCAAATTGATAGACAATTTTTGTTTGGTGATTCTTAGTTGATCACTCAAAAAATAGTTATTTAATTTAGTTTTTGTGTTAAATATTGTTAAGTTAGACATTTGTATTTTTTTAAAATTTTAAATGTTGAAACAAAAATGGGACATTATGATAGTCATTAACTTATAAATAAAACAAACAATTATATATGTTTTAAATTTAACCATGCATATAAGAATCTAACAATAAAATAAATAGGAGGAGACCTTTACCATAATTATTTAGTTAAAATTTTAAACAAATATATTACTCTAAATTAACTTGAAAATATTCGATTCAAAATATATAAATTTTTCTTCTTGTTTTTTTTTAGAGTTTAATACCCAAACATAAATTTGGTTGTTATTGTTAGTCTCTTTTTTGTAAAATCAATATCCTGAAAATCACTTGAAAACAAACATTGTTTGTTCCAGAAGTATGAAGAAAATTTTATAGTAATATGAGTTGAAGTATAGTTTCTTTTGATGGTGGAATACCAATTAGAACCACCAACTGAAATTAATAATACTTTAACAAATTGGCCACATTCATGTTAATGCCAATGCTAATTGCTTAACAAAAAGAATCTTAAAACATTTTAATGAATAATAATAAAAGAGTAGAGAGTGAGAAGCACGTGCAAGAGAGGGTGGAAACTGGAAAGTAAATTTTTTTAAAAAAATGATAGAGAAAGAAAGAAAGGGTATATTTAATAAAGAAAGAAAGAAAGAAAGAAAGAAATAAGAGTTTCATTTACTTATTTGAAACAGGTAGGAGCCAAAATATATATTTATAGAGTTGAGATTGAGAGAGAAAGTTGGGTTTGTTACTTTGGTTGTTTTTGTTGTTGTTGGAGTCAAAGGACAGACCCTTCTCTCTATTCAACTCATCCAACGGCTCTCTTATTGTCAGAATTTTTTGCTCTCTTTCTTCCTTTCCCTCTCTACAAACATAACTCAAATTTCGAATTTTTTTTCTCTTTCTCTCTCTCTCTCTCATTTTAAATAAAATAAGAAAAGTTGCAGCATTTTGAAAATGCCTCTTGAACAGTGCGCCACCCGTTACCCTCCTTTTCTCTTTTATCTCTCTCTCTCCTCTTCACTAATCTCACTTTCAAATCTCAAACCCACCAATCTCTTCTCTCTCTCACTCTCTCTCTCTTCCTACTTCTTTAGAGAATTTCCATTGTTGGGTCTTCTCAATATCTCTAATGGGTGCTTGTTTGAGCAAAAAGAAGAAGACTTTACCTTCGATTTCTTCCTCCTCTGTACCTTCACCTCCAGATCCCACCTCTTCCAATGGCTGCACCAAACCCATCATTCCAATTTCTCAGCCTCCTACCACTGATGTGCCACTCAAGACCTGCAACATAACAGGGGAGGAAAATGGTGAAAGGAAAGAAGAAAGAAGTGAGTACCCTGTGAAGAAGGAGGTTTTTGTGATTAAGCACAGGAAAAGCCATGATGGAAGAGATAAGAACGGGGGTTCTCTTCTTCCATCTCAAGTGGGGAATGGTCATGTTTTCTCTGCTGCTACTCCTACTGTGTCTTCTTCCTCCTGTGAAATTTTTGAATCTGGAGCTGTGGGGGAAAATTTGAAGGTAGGTTTGGTCAGAACTTCGAGCTGTACTAAAGAGGAAGTTGATGCTATTTTGATTCAGTGTGGGAGATTGAGTCGAAGTTCGTCTGCTAAGGGTAATGGAAGGAAGTACTCTGGTTCGAAGAGAAGCTATGATTTTGACCAATGTGATAGGGATGGTGTTAATTCTGGCAATTTTGGTGATGAAGATGAAGATGGGAGGAATCTTAATTCTGTTGAGGTTTATGATGATGGAACTCCAGTGGAGAAACG
This sequence comes from Cucumis sativus, assembly GCF_000004075.3. Classification (NCBI taxonomy): domain Eukaryota; kingdom Viridiplantae; phylum Streptophyta; class Magnoliopsida; order Cucurbitales; family Cucurbitaceae; genus Cucumis; species Cucumis sativus. Next base: position 19,149,280 of record NC_026659.2, on the reverse strand, counting down.
TCACCATCAGAGGCAGCGCCACCGCCAATCTCCAAGGCACTCTTCCTCTCAAGGGAGGAGGAGGACCCCAAGTAGGGAGAGAGATCAGAATCAACGGTCCAGCAGTAGAGAGAGGCGTGTCAGCAGGTCGCCTGGTCGACGGTCGGCGGAGCCCTCTGCAACAAATGCTTCGAATAATACTTCCAATCTCAACGCCAATGCCAATAATGGTGGTGTTCTCAATCGGCCAGCAAAAATGGTTTCGGTCCCAGCAACGGTCTCTCATGCGGAAACGGACAAGAACAACAGTGCCGCCAATGTTGGTTGTGGTGGGAATGATTCAGCGACTGTGACCGGGGTTAAGAGGATATCAGTTAAAAGAAACGTTGGCGAGGCCACGGCCATGACAGGTTCAAGGGTTGCTTCATCACCTCGTTCACAGTCTCCTGCAAGGAACAACGGAAATGTTAAAGCTTCCGACGAAAATCAGCAGCAGCCATCTCTTAGCCGCAGCTCATCAAGAAAAGCAGAGCAATCTCCTTATCGAAGAAACCCGTTGGGTGAGATTGATACTAATTCACAACAACACAACAGGATTCAAAACAGAAGCAAAAAAGAAACTGAAGAAGTGATTGCTAAAGACTCCATTAATGGGGTAAACCAGGTAACCCTTTTCTTTCATTGCTCAAGTGTCTATATCCCTAGAAAACAGCTAAGTCTTTTAATACTGATATTCATACCTTACAATCTTTTGTCACAGAGGCCAAAAGCTGATCCCAAAAGTGTTAATAAAGTAATAGTTTCCCAAGTGAATGGCAGCAAACCCAGCAGCACTGCCACTGCTACAAGAGGTGTCGTGAATATTATAACCTCCACAACACCATTGTCGAACACAGAGGTACTTGTTGTAGAGCACCAGAAACCCCAGGGACTGGCAAGGAGCAGATCAGCAAGGCATTCTAGAGAACTGGATATTAATCCAGAAACTTTATTAAATCAGAGTCAAACACCATCTTACACTAAGATGTTGCTTCAAGACATTCAGAATTTCCATCAAAAGAGTACCAATACCAACCCTGTTTCTCTTCCAGCTTGTGTAACCAAGGCATGTTCCATCGTTGAAGCAGTTGCTGATCTCAATTCAACTACAAGTTCAAATTTCTCCTCTGCTTTCTCTGAGAATAGAAGCAATCCACCAACATACCAATCCAGTAGAAATGAGTATAGTGTTCCCTACAGTGGCAGTCTGAAGGGCACGGCTGAACTCAGAGACCCTTTTGTTGAATCAGAAGTTGCAATGGATGACGATATACTGGAACCGAGCTTTCATAAGTATGTGACAGTGAGAAGGGGGGGCCCTGTGGTTGCTGCTGGAGGGGGAGATACAGATGATCAAGAATCCTCAGGCAGCAACAGTTATGTGGGCAGTGTTCAGCAGCAGCATCAATGGGGCATTTCAACTGCCTCTTGGGAACCCAACACTGCTGATTCAAATGACTCCAGGACATCAAGACAGATCACCAAAGAGGAAGGCCATCCACATTTGCAATCAAAACCAGGGCTTGACAGAGACGATAACAGGCGGCGAACAGCTGAAAGAAGGAGAGACTCCGATGCCCAAAGAACTGGCATTGGTCGTGGTAGACTTGGCAATGCTGGTAAAGTTGTTCACACAATTGCTGTCGCAGCCACTGGCTCCACCTGATCAGAATTGTATAGATCTCTCCACTTTTCCATTTGCCTGTTTCTTTTTGTTGTCTTTCTCCGTTCTTCTTTTCATGTTGTGAAAAGCAGAGTTTTACTTGTGTACTTGTATTCAGTTGCAAACTTGCAACCACTTCTCCTATTCCTATATTTATCTTTACTCATTATTCTTCCACTCATTATTAGCTGTGCAAAGCAAAATGGTGCATCTCCTTCAATCTTGTTAATATTATAAATGAACTTTATGTCAAGTAAGGTTATGCAGCAAGAAAAAGATAGAATTACAAAAAAATTATATTACGAATGCCATAATTACATAATTTGAATACATTTAATTAGTACTATAATAATTACAATTCTACAAATATGAATGGGGTCTTTGCCCTAGTTTTTAAATCAAAACTAAGACGAATCTTGTGAGACAGCCTGACAGGCAGCTTCTGATGGCTTTTTTTCTACCCCAACAAGTAGATGTTCGTTATCTGCGTCATTGCTAATGTCTATTAGCATGCCGCTCAAGTGTACACTATCCAGATTGTGGCATAATTGTATATCCTTTCAAGAAAATTTCTAAATTTAGGATCATGTCCGACAACAGAATGGTAACCTTTGTTTTGAATCTTGAAACCGTGAACAAATTTTGTGCTTTCATTCCAAACCACTGCCGTAGTTGACCACGTATATAGCAACCACAGTAACAACGGCTCCAACCAGTTGGATAGGTGAAAAGGTCTCTCCCAAATATAGAAACCTGACATAAACAAAGGAAACATTTAAGTGTCTGTAAAGTGGATATTTTCAATCGTTGCATCTGTCCCTTGTTGAAAATCAGCGTATAGACCTTACCCAAAAACTGAGGCAAACATTGGAGTGAGAAAGGTAAGAGAGCTAAGCTTTGTCAAACTACCTATTAGTAGAAAATCGAATTAGCACAAGAAGAAAGAAGAAAAAAAAAAGAAAAAGATAGATTTAGGTAACAAAACATGGATGTCTATAAAGTATCAAGGGGCATTAACATTTGATCAGGTGCACACAGCATATCAAAAATCAGTGAACTATGAAGATGGACTTCAAAATGTCTAATAATCAAAACTCTAAATATTATAATTGTACCATAACTTATACTCGATTTCAAAAGATCATAGGTCAGAAGGTTTATTATTGCATGCAGGTAAGTATATTAGGGACTAAATGGTATTTTATTACTCAAAATGGCATTTTTCCCAAAAGTTCATTACTTTGTTTTCTATTTTATTTTCCATGGTTGTACCTTTCCACGGTCTTTTACTATGTTCTACATGGAATCAATCATCTGTCATTGCTATGCTATCAACCAAAGAATGAAGTCATGTTTAACAATATGATAGACCACCAATTATACATCAGTAGTAGAAAGAAGAAGAAGCAGGAAGCAACCGCACGCGCCAAGGAAAGTGTATTTAGTATTGTTAGTTGTTATTTCATATTTCTGTTAGTATAAATAAAAGGTTGTTAGGGAGAGGGGGATTTAGTTAGAAAGTTGTATTTGACTTCATGCTATTCCTTGAGAGATAGGAAAGCAGAGGAAGGTTTTCCGAATTGAGGAGTTCTAAATTCGTATTCTTGTATTTCTTACTACCTACTGAAGTAATAAAGCAGTTCTTACTTGATTCAAAGTAGAGTTCCATCGCAATACAAATCGTAATAATAAAGCAACAAGATAAAATTTGAACTTCAATGCAAAGCGGTGTACAAAATAGAGAACGCTAATAGGGAAAAGTGTGAAACCTTTTGTAGCACTATAGAAGAATGAACCGTAGCTAACAGCACTTCCAAAAATGGATGCATAAAGGAGTGCTAGTATATCATTTGTTGTAAAATCCTTAAGACTCCCACTGACTGCAGGATCATGATTAAGGATACAGATCATCAAAAGCGGCAGACCACCAATCACCATGTGCTGGCAACATAAGAAAAAGACATTGAAGTCGTTCCTTGCTCTATTTCCTTCAATTCAATAGAGTAAGGCCTTACATAAGACATCCTTCAAGTTTCATGACTTCCAATAAAGAATTCCATTGAAGTATGATGGTTTCAGTAATTAATTGATTGCATGCTACACTGACAACTCTCCTTTAGAATTAGAAGCTAGGGAAGGAACAAATCAGAGCCACCATGTACACGACTGAATTATCTTGTGATATATCAAAATCATAACATGCATGACGGTTTAATTGGGTGAAGGAAGCAGAAATTTCCCATGAGGACTATGAACGTGTGGTGAAAGTAGATTAAGAACTAAATTTCTTCAATCATGCGATCGTTACATTTTTAATAAGGATGAACCATAATTTGTATTATAAAATGCAAAAGAAAGAACAGTGATGTAAATTCATAAGTGATCACTATAACAGTTGATCCTACCCATCCAGTTGCCATAATAGGATCAGAATACTTGGAAACCCAGCGGACCATGACAGTGCCTACTGCCATGCTCTGTGCAGCTAGGAACATCCACCACTCTCCACTTCCCCACAATGAAAAGCTATTAGCATCAAAAGTAAGTGAAGGAACCTGTCAAATCGACCGTCATATCAACAGAAGCTATCCTTTGATAAAATGCAGATAGATTATTCTTGGGATTTCGTGAATGTAACCTCTTTTCATATAATATAATACTTGAAGAATCGTACGACCATAATGTTGAAAAAAATATAAAGACATATACACACTACACACATAGACTATTAATCTATCCAGGAAGAGATAACAAAAGTGCTTTATTTAAAAGAGGTCAAGAAGCCAAGAGGAGCATTCATAAGACGGTTAGATTAAAGTTTACAAAGAATATGGATAGCGTGATTGAAATTGTTGGAAATTAGTGGCTAGTGGAGTGTTTACAGCCCCAAGAGTATTTATGTAACTTATTGTACCTTTAGTTTTTTTTTGTTAGGGCTTATCATAGCCTATATATATTTTTCACTCGTGTACTCTTTTGATTATTAAAAAATAAAAAGAAAGGCTTCTATTGTAGTTCTTTCTCCCTATACTAGGGTTTTCCACGTATAACTTGTGCTTCCACTTCTTCCTCTTTTTCAATAAAAGTACTAAAAGATTTCATCAGATCTCAGTTCTAAAGATGCAGAAGTGTATGCAGTACTTCTTGAAATTCAGTACAAATTTTATATGCAGAACCTCTCTGCATTATGAGAGCAGAGTATTATAAAATTAAGGTTTTCATTTCAAAAAACAATTGGGTCTCATCCTCCCAAAAGCTACCTAAACGCACTACAAGTTACATAAGTCATGTTTATTGACAGTTACACTTTGTTAGTCTCATTAGTTGTGCACATCTGTATATCATTCAGTTATATAATGCATCTGTCAGTCACTAACACAAACACAAAGGCCCCACCAATTATACCGGGGAGGGGAAAAAGGAATACCTCGAGAAGTAAAAGTCCTAAAACACCAAGTACAAGTCCAGCGGCTCCAACTAAACCAAGGGACTCACCAAACAAGAAGGCTGCAAGCACTGCCACAGTTAATGGTTGAGAATCAATTATTACCTGTAATCAAGGTGTAGATATAGAAAATGTAAATGATGTAGATATAATTTCCACATGATGTTTGAATAAGTGCAGAAATGTAGAAAGAAAAGTGCCAAATGTGTGTGTGTGTGTGTGTTTTGAAAATCAAGATAATTTATAATGCCTACAAAAGCTAAACCAAAGTTCTGATCATGAAAACTCCATGCAGAGAAATATGGGTGGGATGCTATTTGGCACTGGCACCTATAAATATCGATGGAAAGCAACCTCCATCAGTTTGTTCACATTTCCCAACTTTGTCACACTTCCGATGGGAAATCAGACATAAAACGAAATAACAACTTGGGGGATATGTGAGTCTATCTTGAGAATGTTCTAAAATTCTAGGAAATTTTCTGTCAATCCATGCAGCTCTAGTGTTGTCAATCTATCCAAATCTTTTATAGTAACAAATACCTTAAGCTATAAGATAGTATCAAATACCTCAAGCTAATCACAATTGGTTGGTCTAGTGGTAAAATGGGAGACTGTCCCGATAACTAAAGATCATGTGTTCAATCCACGGTGTCCATCTACCTAGGAATTAATTTTCTACAAGTTTCCTTGACACCCAAATTTTGTAGGGTCAGGCGGGTTGTCCCGTGAGATTAGTCAAGGTACACGTAGCTGAACCGAACACACACAGATATAGGAAAAAAAAGTACCAAATACCTCAAGCTTCTTCAAATGGTGTCTCTCCTCCCCCAAAATTGGTTGCCAGTCCACACCCTTAAGTAAGAACCTACTACCCTGATCTCTAGAGTTAAATTCAGAAAGAAACAGACTATTTCATCCTGTCCATTTCCATCTCAATATTCAAATTCAACCTTCATCCTATGTCAATTCTGAAATCAAATATTCCTCTTCCTTTCAATCAAAATATAGAGGAAAAGAGCTGAATCTTCATTTCTATTTTTCAACCATACCGACCCACTTTACTTCATAACAGGTTTTTAAGGGCGATAGCTGGGACGAAAAGGACATGTTGATTATTACTAAAGTATTTTTGTTTAACATTGATTTTAGTGTCAAATAATAATAAATAAATATTACACTGATTTCAGTGAAACTTCATGGACATCAAAGAAATAACATGTGGCGGCCTCGTCAACAATTGAACTCAGATGGTAGGAAATTATTTGATACGTTTCTAATATTATGGATCATTCACTTTAAGCTACGCAGAGGTTAATTTATAAGTTACATGAATTCTATGTAACTGTATATCCATGTGAATCTCTGTATCTTCTTCAAAGATCAAAAGGGCTACAATATTAAAGGATCCTCTAATCAAACAAGGCACACAGCACTTTCATAAATCAGCAATGAAGCAAAAAGACAACTAAGTAACGAAGCAAAAGATGGAAGAAAATAAAACATACACTACCCAACCCTGCGGATGTCCTCTGCAAGCCTTGAGCAAGAAAGCCCTGAAAGAATGTAGCGTCGACTAGAGCAAAGAGAATGATGGAAATCCAGGCAGAAAAACCAGAAGGAAAGGGACGACCACGGAAAGCAGCAAACGCAATCAAGAGGAAACCGGCAGGAATAAGACGAAAGGCGGAAACAAAAAAAGGACCAGACCTTGGAAGCACCTCTTTCATGGCCACCATAGCCGTACCCCAAAAGAAAAACGGCGAAACCAACACTGCAAACTCCCAGGCTTTCTCCAAGACTGCCACAGACCCATCACCACTATAATCGGAAGAAATCCCTAATTTCAATGGAACCCCAATTGAAGATGAAGGATCTTCATCGTTCGGGGAAACCACACACTCCACATCCTGTGCAGTCCCCACGCAATCGATGGACTCTGTGAAGTCCAATTCCGTATCTCCGCCACTCCTGGTGCAATTCGCCACTGGAATTGCAACGTAGTGGAAACGAAACCGGGAATTCTCATCGTACCTGGTTCTGAAGCCTAATTGAAAAGGGAGTCGTCGCCGGAGAATTGGAGCGGCGGAGGAAATGGGTGGTGCATGAAAAAAAGGGGGAGAGTTGGATGGAGAAGTGGGTGTAAGAGTGGCAGTGGCTAAACAACCCGCCATTCTTGTTGTCTTTTGGCTATACTAGAATTGGTTCGGTTGAAGAAGCAAGCTATCAGGCGCCATAGTCCTCTATCGGTTATGGTTTTGTCACATCCACGTATCGGTTTAGGACACATAAGGCCCAAAATCTTTACCACTTACATAGTTGTTTTGAACTATGATCTGCCCCTAGTAGTTCCATGCTCTCAACTCAAGTCATCAATGGTTTTACTCTAATAAGCTGCCTAAATGTTCATAGTAAGTTAATAATCTATTCATCCTCTTGTTCATTTTTATAACTTCCTTTTTCCTTTTTTATGTTTGATTTTCTTATAATTCATAGACTAGGGAGGTCTAGGTCAGAAAGAGACAAGATTAAGGATGCCTTGGTCTGAGCTTCCCAAGCTCTATGCTGTTGGGGAACTCCGCTTCAGTCTGACCACCTTCTTGATTGACTATATTTGGGTGTTTGGAGTACTTTGGGATTATATTCCGCGTTGAGGAACTCCATACAATAGAGAAATAACATATGTTATCTACTTTCGAATCCTCTCGTATACTATCTAATTGTTCTCTATTTTTCTTTCCCTTCCTTTCAAAACATTTATAACTATTTTAATTTCTAGGATTTATATTTGTTTTGTCCTCTCATTTCTCTCACTATATAAACCCTAAACCCTTTCTTCCTCCTTTCCATCTCACAAGTTTAGTCACCATCCCTTTCTCTTAGATTTTCTTTTGTTATTGTGGTGTTATGCCGGTATATGTGACTCACCACAATTTGTAATAACTAGTAATATTGAAAAAGTTGAAAGTCTTACATTAGAAAAATCAAGAGAACTCTAACATAGGTGGGTTAATTCTCTCATCGCCAATTGATCTTGAGATAAAACTCCACTATCAAATTTAACAAGTAAATGATGATGACGGTAATATGCAACCCAACCTCCAATACTCCAATGTGGAGATCACACTGAGCAAGAGGGGAAAAATCAAAATCAATCAGAAGAAGCAACCAAGACAAAAAAAATCTAGCAACATTATTTTGAAAAGCTGGATAAAATCTTATTTCAACATAATTTTTTACAAACAAAAGTCATCTATCAAATACTTCACATTGTCAAGTGTATGAAAACTTTTCTTTTAATTACCATCTCTAATATATCGTGTGTTATGACGTGGTCTCACTATCTTTATTATATTGATTTATTAATTATATATTTAAATATGGTGGTTGAGACTTTTTGGTTTGTTGTTAAGATATTTTCATTTCTTTCACCCTTTGAATCTTTATTTTTTGTTTATATTACTGAAAGTTGGTTCGTTTAGAGAATTGATTGATAAAGAAGTCTTCACCTTTTTGCCTTGGTTGGTTGATATATTCTAAGAAGTGATAAATATTCCATGCACTTTCGAAAATTAATGAGTGACGATACAACATACTAAACAGAAGAGATAAAACATCTGGCAATGATACTTGAAGCTATTGATTAAGGGGGCTTTCAAAAGTTGGAAGCATAATCCCTAAACCCTATTATATTCTTAACTTCTAACTATTGAACTTTCTTTGTTCTTTGTTGTATGTTTTTCCTAATCATATTAGTCTTTTTTTTTTTCAAAATTAATGAGTTTATAATTAAAATAACTTTATAAACTCATTCTAAGTTTGTTGTCTACACGTTATCCTTCTTAGTTATGATCTTTTTGTAAAACATTAATTGAGAAATGACAATCTAGTAGCAAGTAAAAGTTGAAATAGTTGCAAATTTAGCAATTAGATTTAAAATAATTAAGTATATAGTAAAATTTTAAAAAATTTGCAAATATAACCAAATTTGTCAAATTCTATCGATTATTCCTATCTCAAACTATACTTAATAAGACCTTTCAAAAAAACAAAACTTACACTTTGGGTACCTAAGACTTTGTAACTTTAGAGCTTATTATTCCACTCTTAATTCCAAACAATCAAGAGATATTATTTCATTCATACGATGGATCTATCTTTTTATCATAATTGTCACATCATAGATAAAATATCGCTAACAAATAAACTCAAATAAACTCATGTATAAATGAATTGAGTTATGTTATGATTAATTCAATTTTTTTTAACCGTATATTTTTTTAGTACAAAAATATGAAACCATACTAATTAAATATAGATTCTTATTTGATTCATAAATATGATATAAACTAAAGAAATAACATAAATATAATTACAAAACACACATAAACTATTATTATTCTCCATTGGATTCATCCAACAATTAAGCCTCAAATTCAGTGTTGGGAAAGCAATTCCAAGATTTGGTTCTCATTAGATGGACACTTGGCTCTCTAGGAATTGTTAAGGGTCTTTTTGATCTGAAAAAAATAAAAAACGTATAGAATATTTTAGAAGTGTCTTTATTACGAATGGTAGAAAAAAAATAAAACAATTTAAGAAAATATAGCCAATCTTTTAAATAAAATATAAAGAGTAAAAAAAAGGATGAATTTTGCTTTATTTTATAAATAATTTTAGGTGTATTCGGATGAAATTTTGTAAATTAAATAGAGATTCACCTTATCTTCAAAATTCGTAAACGGTGTTTAAATTTCATGATATTTACTTGTATTGATATAGATGAAAAGATCTTTTTGTACATACATTTGAAGTACAAGTTGATGAACGTGGAGATTCTATTCATGGACTTGAATTTTGGTCCTCAACTTAGGTTGATGTTAGTTGAGCCAAGTTTTTATTGATATACTTTAAATTAGGAAAAATGAAAATTTAAATTAATTAATAACTTTTATAAAATTTAGAAAAATTGCAATTGATGACTATCTTAGGAATAATAATTAAGGATATAGCAACATTTTAAAAAAAACTGCAAATATAACAAATTTATCGCTGATAAACTCGTATCGTTGATAAACTTTGTATATTCTATCAGTGATAAATCAATATTTGCAACATGGTCTATCGGTGATAGACTTATATCATTGATAGAATTTGACAAATTTTGCTATATTTACAAATTTTTTAAAATGTTGCTATATACTTAATTATTTTAAATCTAATTGCTAAATTTGCAACTATCCCTAAATTAAACAGTTCATTTTAATATTATTTCTATTTCATCCTTTCCATTCCATGTACTTTTAAATATTAGTTTTAAAATTTTCAATTTCTGTTCACAAAATGAAATATTAATTTTTATTTTTCCAATTTTTGTTCACAAAATGAAAATGATATCAATATGATTCTATATTTGGAAGTATTCAAACTAAAATATGCCTTAACTAAGAGAATAATATTTAAATCTAAAAATAAATGAAAAGTTAAACTATCATATATGAATAATGAAGTTTTTTTTTTTTTTTTTTTGACATTTTTCAAAATAGCAAAATAAATTAAAATGTAATAGAATTTTAGATTTTATTAGAGATAGTTTTCTATCATTATAACATATCAAGACCTATCACTTATACAATATTTTACTATAAATTGTAAATATTTGGTAAGATTTACTATTTTTAAATGTAATTTAAATAAATAAGAACAAAAGGAGTTAATCAAACTCATACAGGACTCTGAGAAATTGTAAGCTCAAATTTGGCATAAATGGAGGGGTTAGACATGATTACACGAAATTAACCTTGACCCACATGTTGCTAATTAGTGCCGATTGTGCCACGGAACTAATGGATATGACACATTATTTTTTATTGTAACTTGTAAGTTTGTTATAGTTTTTAAATAAAATAATTATTTTAAGTAATGTTTTCTAATTTGGCTTATTTCGTACATGTAATTGAAAATTAATTTCAAATAACGGACAATTTTGTCACATTGAATTTGCATAAATCTTCCAACGTTTTTTTGCAAAAATACTTCCAAATTTTGGCTATTCAATTTACTTAATAATATTTCCTAATTTGGTCTATTCCAAAAATAGTAAAATAATTTTACATTTTTTAAAGTTTTAAGTTTATTTCTATTTAGTCTGTAAAGTTTCAAAACAAACATTTCCATCTCTAAAGTTTTCTATATACTTTTAAATAGTTATCGTGTTAACTTTAATTTTAATTTAATGAATGCTTACTAAACATTAATTATATTTGATGATGTGTGCCTTATATGGAATTAGTTGAAAAGTAAATTAAAATATAAATTTTAAAATATTTAAAAACTTTAAAATATACCTGCAACTTTAAAATAATTTTTTTAATTTAAATTGTTGGTAAAAAAATTATCAACTTTTGAAATTTAAATATTATTTAAATTAATAAAAATAATTTAAATTCTTTTTTACCAACCATTTAAATAAAAAAGATAAAATACTTTAAACCTATAAGTATATTTTGAAGGGAGTCTTTTAAAAATTATAAGAAAGCGCTAAAATGTTGGAATGTATGTGCTAAAACTCGTAGTTTGTAATTATATTCTATTCAATAAAGTCGTTATTGATACTATAATCTCAAAACAAATAAATTAAGGTTCTTAGACTATTATTGAGTAAACTTGAACTTTATGTAGAAACATAAACGTGGATCAAGTTCAAGTATATAATCTTAATAGTCCATAGAATATGAAAAGGTTGGACACCTTATTCTAGGAACACTATAGATGCAGCTCGATTTATAGTTAGTATAAACGATGTGATCTTAAACAGTTCATGTAGAGACATGAAAGTGAGAACATCCTATGTAAAGAGTTTACATAAGACTTGAACCATAAAATAGTCACTTTTAAGTTATAACACTGTTACCTTTATAAAAAGACTATTTCGTATATAAATATCTTTTATAACTTAATCTTAATCTTGAGCTAACTATGAACTCCTATTCATACGAGATTATCCTTAGATCTGCATAGGTGAGGGTAGCTCATTAGCATTGACCCAATAAGGCTCTTAGTTTAAGGATAAGATCGGGTGGATAACTGGGGACATAAGGCGCAAGACGAAATTCACTCCTACTTGATTTAAAGTTAGTAGATAGGTTGTTCCCTTAATGATTGAATCCAAGTCTTGAACAAGGGGTTCCACCCTCTCATTGGCCCCAGAGGAATTCAATTTAGAGGTTGGACCTTAAACCAATTGTTCAATAGTTGACTAGTGGGATTTAAGGAGCATGATATAGTCTTAGGGGTAAAACGATACTTTGACCCAACCGATGTTATGAACAACCTGAAAAGGATTAACTTACTTATTATGGTTATATCACACGGACACAAATATATCTATAGTGAGGGGAGTGCAACTATAGAACTTTAATGGAATGACCTGTTAGTTAAGAAGGTTGATGTTACGGTCTAAAGAGTTTAGACAGTTAATCTCGAATCGTTGAAGCCCATTAGGTTCTCCCACTAGCTCAATAGGAATCAACTTAAAACATTATGATGGAATAATTCAAATTATTCAAATTAGGTAAAGAGAGAGAAACCGACAGATATATGTAGATGTCAGTTATAAGTTAAAGATAGATCTTTATGTTTAAATGTAATTTAAATATTAAAAATATAAATACAAAATCATATTCAGAAGCTCGGAATTGATGAAAGTGGTCGAAGATGTGAAAAGTCAAAATGTTGATTTTTGACTTTTAGAAATCATACTTTGACCGGCTGTATACTTAAATATGATTTGAAAAATTATCGTTTAGCTTTGGCACTATTTGAGTTTAAACTCTAAAAAATTTGAAAAATTAAAGTCAAAATCTACATGATCGATTAGATTTGAGTTTAAACGATTTGTTTTCAAGATTTTTTTGTATATGATCTTTTAGATTTGACACTATTTGGTACACGATTGTTTATATTTAATCGTTTAAATTTTGGTAAACAAATCTAAACGATTTTTTTTTCAAAACTTTTTGGTACATGATCGTTTAAATTTTGTACAAGATCGTTAATATTTTAAAAAAATTGGTACATGATCATTTAGATTTGATACATGATCGTTTATATTTGGTAGACGATCTTAAACAACATAACAGTTTTGAAAAAAGATTATATATATGTATATATATGTATATGTAAACTTAAATTAACAAAATAAATTTGGAGAGAATAATTGGAAGGGAAAAAATTAGAGAGAATCTATTGTTTTAGCATAAAATGTAAGTTTGATCCAATTTTGATATTATTCTTAAATATTTCAAGTTTGTTAAACTGTGATTATAACTTTGAAATATCTATTTTAGATTATGAAATAACATTAAAAATTTAAAGGGTAGAATGGACAAAAAAAAAAAAAAAGAAAGAAGAAGAAGAATTGAAGGAGGGTTGGTTGGGTTACCTTTGAGGATAAAAGGGTTTGTCAAAAAAAGGCATTAACTGAGCTTTGGGAATCATTTCTTTTCTTAGCAAACGAATCTCTTCCTCTTCTATAATCTGCTTCATTTTCACCCAAAATCTCTTTAATGCCCTTCAAATTATTTATTTCCTTTTTTCTAAAAAGCTCTGAAAATATCTTTATTCCAGGAAAATAATAATAATAAAAAAACCTTATGCAATTGTTCTTCTTGTTTCTTCTGCTGTTCTATCACAAATAATTTTGTTGCTACCTGAAAAGTTCCCAATGTGCCAATTATTTAATTAACAACACAATTATATTTTCCTTCATTTTTTTTTTAATTTAAGAAACATACAATTTTATCATTTACTAGCTCAGCAGTTAAATTAGCAAGCTTTTTTTTTGTTTGGGATGTATATTAACTTTGAATTTCTCACATTCCTAAAGAATCCAATAAAAGAAAATGTTTATGACAAAATTTAAAATATCAATATATAAAACAAAATGTAACAAAATTTGTAGATATGTCAAAATTTAGATTCATAATAGGCTAGTGATAGAATCAATTGTAATAAGATTCTATCGGTGATATATTTTCTATATTTTTCATTCTTTTAAAATGTTGTTATAAACTTAAGTATTGGTTCTTAAATTGTTATTTATTACGATTATAATTCTTTTCTATTATTCGTAAGAAACATTTTTGACATTTTTTATAACCATTTTTCTTTTAATATAAAAATAGAAAAGTTATAGGAAATAACACAATTTAGAAAATAAATTTAAAGTGTAGTACGTAGAATGATAAGATATTTGCAAAAGTAGCCAATGTTGATCAAGCAATTGGTAAAAAATTTTAAAATACAAGTTACTATCATTCATAGATGGTGACAGCTGATAGCACATTTCTCAAATTAAAAACTATTATCATCTACCAATGATGGTAACTTATAGCAACTATCAATTGCTATTGCTAATGGTTACTATCAATAAAAGCTTAATTTTGAGAAAATTGAGAAGAAGCATTTGTAAAGGTGACAAATAAAATATTATGATTGTTTGTAGCTAAAGTGATAACAATTTGTACCATCAAATGATGATTAAAGAAAAAAATTATTTTATTAATGGAAAGATATAGTCCCTCGACATTTGGTTTGTAATAATTTAGTTCAAATATTTCAAAATTTGCACTTTTAGAGTTTGTTGATAATGTTTCTATTTTCTGTTATCTGTTCCTTGTTTCTTCTTTTTTGATAACAAGAAACGGGACTATGTTTATAACTATTCTCATTTTTTTGTTTCTTGAAAACTTGAAACAGAAACATAAACTTGTTTGATAGTCATTTCTTATGTTATTTTTCATAACATTTTCCTTTAGTTTAAATATAATTTAATTAGGTAAAAGATAAAAATGTATATAGAATTCATGAAGGTATAAAACATTAACATGATGAAATATACATATATCCCATTGCAATATTAATAACAAACTACAATAGATTTTATTAATCATATATTAGTAAATTTTATTAATCATATATATATTAGTAAATTTGATTTTAAATTTAAAATTAAAATAGCATATAAACCTGCCTATTGCAAAAATTGAAAATCTAAAATTTAAGAAATATTTAAATTTGAAAGATTAAAATAATATATAAATTTAAATATTGAAGAGTTTAAAATTCAAAATTAAACTAAATATGTAAAAAAAAATAGAAAAGTTAGCTAAATAGAAAAGAAAATTTAAAATTTAAAATTAAATATGAAATTTGAAAATAAAATAATACATCAATTTAAATATTAAAAAAATTAAAATTTAAAATTAAATTAAACATATAGATATGAAAAAAAAAGGAAAAAAGGAAAAAAAATATTAAACATATATGAAAAAGTAATAAAATAAGAAGAAAAAAAAGAATACAAAGTCATCTTGGGAGTTGAACCGAAGACTTCCACCAACAAAAATGATTTTAAACATGACTCAATACCAATAAGCAAACATGGAATCATAGAAATAAAGAAAATTTGATCACATAAAGTGGGAAAAGAACGAGGAAAAACTTTTCGAGAAACCTTCATTAAAATTTGGAAATGAGAAACGCAAACATTATCAAACGGGCCTTTAACATCTATAGCGGTTTAATTAGTCCCAAAAATCTTCATCAAACCTAACTCTTAATCTTTCTAATGTGGTAATATATATTTTTATAGTTTATAAAAACATTTTAATTTAGGAGAATTCTTATTCGTAGAAAAAAAAATTGAAACTATTTATAAATATGGAAAAAGAGAGACTTAAATGCACTCGACAGAATTTAATAGATTTTTCTATTTTAATATTTAAAAATGCCCCTAGAGTTTATCCTAGCTAATAAGTTTGTCGATCTATTTGAATAAAAGAATCATATTAAATCTTACCAACAAAATTGTTCACTATAGACATTATATCATAGAGACTAAAATGTGCTAGATAATTTTACAAAATTAAAAGTATATTAAGATATTAAACCATTATAAATTGGAGACATTTTTAAAAATAGTAAAATTTTGGATTCTATCACTGTAGCATATCAATGACTATCACTGATAAAATTTGCTATTAGTTGTAAATATTTTGTAAGATCTACAATTTTTTAAAATTTTCCTATAAACTAACCCTCAATGGTTAAATTGTTACTTTCATAAAAATTCATAAATAAAAAAAAGGTGGATTTTGACTTTTTTTTTTTTTTTAATCACTAGTTCACAATTAATTTAGAGACGTTTAAACCTCCAACTCATTCAAATGGCAGTCCACTACTTATTTCATATTGGACTCTAATTATAGCACTTGGCGTTTAATTCTAATTATTATATAACTTACAATTAAATACATTGTTTTTAGGAGCAGTTTTAAAAATAGTAAAATAAACTAAAACATTTACAACCTAAAAGCAAAATTTTGAATTCAATCACTATATCATATCAATGATTATCAGTGATAGAATTTGCTATAGGTTGTAAATATTTTGTAAAATCTACTATTTTTAAAAATTCTCCTTATTATTACTATTTTAAATATCTTTTTGTAACTGTGTTTATTATTTTATACTCATTCTATCTTTCTCTCTTTATTATATTATTTATTATTTTTAATTCAAGTTAAAATGATTTATACCATAACCGACTTAAAATCCAAACACAGTCCCTTAGTTGTATTATTGTACATCCATTAGAAATTTGTTATACCGAGTTTGAATCAATTCAACTTTAAATAAGGTAAGGGCCTGATAAAGGTTCCCATAATAGTTGGCTCGAAGATAACATCAAGTAATATAGTTACCGAATAGTTGAACATTGCACGTTTGATGGCCCTTTGTTCTGTGTGCAATTTGAAATCATGTGGCCTTGTATTTTCTTTGATCATAACCTTTATTCATATATGAAATCTCACCAAGGTTATAAAATAGTCAACTCCGAATCTCGGAGACATACATAAATATTAAAATGTTCATGAAATGTCCCGTTTGGTAACCAATTTTGTGTTTTATTTTTAGTTTTTATTTACAAACATTTATTTCATCTCAAGTTTTTTGTTAGTTACCTTTTACCAAAACAAAACTTGTTTTTCTTTGAAATTTGGACTAAAAAATTAACTGTTTTAATTAAAAAAAGATGTGAATAGTTGAAGGAAATAACTTTAATTTTGAAAACCAAAAACAAAGATACAATGATTATCAAAAGAGAAAGATGGTGTTCAAAGCTAGATCAAGAAAGCTTGAATCTCTGTTCATACTATCTGATATTTGTTCCAGTGACAGATATCTTACCTTGGGTTTGTTGCAAAACCTCTCTTTGATATCAGCAGTCTAATAGGATCAAAATAATTAAAAACTACTCATAATTAGAAACTACTTCAAGATTTAAATCCTTTCTTTCTTTAACAAAATGTTCAACACACATATCAACCAAACTCAACCAAAAAGATAGGTTTAAGTCATCTATAAACCTTGTATATCCGAAAACTTCTAATACAATTCTTTTCATACAATTTCTATTTACATTGTGTATGAAGCTTTAAAAATTATTTATAAATTCTTCACTTCTACATATTTATGGGAAAAAAAAACGATTATGCCAAAGAGATAAAGAAAAGCTCTTCTAGACCATCAACGCTCACTTAAGTAACTAGAATAAAAAAAAAATCATTACTATATATAGAAATATTAAAAAATCACTACATTTAATTGTGAGAGAAATCAACATGAATTTAGTTCAATAGTAATTGACACCGTCTTTGTCCTAAAGATCTCTCACGATACAATTGTGATACAAAATTATAGAACTACAAGATTGATGGGAAGAACACAGAAGCAAATTACTGAACCTTTATAATAGGAACTACTTTCACTTGAGGCATCTGATCCAATTTTAATGATAGCTATGAGATTTAGAACAAGAAGCAAAGGAAGAAAGTTGATGAATGGCATTGATTTGGAAGCGAAGTGATATATATAATATATATATGTATAGCTTGTGAAGGAGGGAAAAATGAAAAGGCAAAGTAAAATGTGTGTGGGTTGGAACATCACCACCATGGGGTAGAAATTTAAGCAATATATTACAAATTTACAACAAACCCTTCTTATTAAGTCTCCCTATTATACAATTTTTGTTTCCCTTTTATAAGTACCTTCACATCTTCTCTCTACCAACAAAACTTCTTTACTTAGTTTTTATTCCTTCTTTCTTTTTTTAAGTAAACATTGATTAAATATAATTTAGCACAACGAACAATATTTGCAAGAATGACAATTTTTTACTAGACATATGCTAATTTTTTTTAAAATGTCGAAATTTTTCTTCAATTTTCTTTCTCATATGCTATCAGTGACGACTTCTATCACATATATCATACTATCAGTGATAAGCTTCTATCAATGACATTGTGTCTAATATGTCAATATGTTTTTCATGAATTTATCAATGATAACTTGAAATTTGAATTTCTAAATGATATAAATGTACATAGCATATAACCTAAAATCAATAATTTATTTTGAAAAAAAAGTTGCAATGATAACAATTTCATTTATACTATTAGCGATAGAAGTTATCATATGGATAGTATGTTATTAGTAATCCAAAGTTATTACTGATAGCATGCTAATTCGATCTCTTTTCTTTGTCCATTTATGCTAAAAATACACAATCACAATATCACTGTGAGGTCTTGATTCGATAGAAGGGAGTCTTGTTGAGAAGGATCCTCGTGGGAGGTTGTTCAAATAAGTGTTGAGATACCCTGCGAAAAGTGATGCTAAAAGAGAGTAGGCAACGTGAAGAAAAACATGTAAGCCAAGATTCTATTGCGTGAAGGTAAGCAACGCGATGAGGATGACTGGCGATGAAGGATTTGAGTTAAACGGCTTGTTGGCTTTAGACTGTTAAGTTATATGTGCAAGCAAAGTAGTTGTGGATAAGGCGATATGAGTTCTAAAGAGTGAATTATCAAGCAACAGAATAGGATCATGGGATAAAAGTTATAATCCTACCCATACGTTTCTACATCACAAAATGCAATCGTTAGCATGCAAGTTTTCCTTTCATTCGTGCAAGTGCAAGCGAAGAGAGGTTTGCTGGTAAGACCAAGGTCGAACACAGGGAGCTTAAGTTCCTATTTTACTTTACCATGCTGCAAAAATTATGCGGTATAAGCTATACAATATGAGGTATGAACAGTATGTTGTCTACTCTGATCTATTATATACATGTGGTGTGTGTGGCGGCGCAAGATGACAAGGCGAGATGACAACAGATGAATAATGGAATCATTATAGACATGGCAATGAAGGAATATCTTAACTATATAAGCGCTCTAGAATGTATTCGAAGGTTTGAAGCGATATAAAGCATACTAATTAAACTCCAAATTAAGGCGAGATGCTTCTCAACATTCTACCATATTTGCTCTACTCTCTGAATTCAAATACACTAAGTTGACTTATGATTTATGTCTTATAATGTTGTAAGTAGTCTAAGTTATTTTTCCTTGATTAAGACATGCAACCTCTCAGTGCTTTCGTCACACACATTGTCATCTATGCAATGTATGTGAAGGATGAACTTGACAATAAAAAACATTATTGCACTACTTTTTCCAAACACTTAGTTAAATGTGTATTTTCTACATTTGCTACATTGACGAATGAACATGTACTAGTATGTTGACTTTTTACTGGTTATGTCTTGTATTGAAAAATTATGGGTAGTTTTGAGCATATCTTGATTTGATTGTCTTTGACTGTTTACATTGGAATGAACTTATCTAGACTGAGGGAAAGTTGTTAACTTTTGTGATGCCCTGATTCGTGAGAAAGGACGCGAATGAAAAATTGACAATGTGAATAGAAAAGCGCAAGTCAAGGCTCTATCGCATGAAGGTAAGTGACACGATAAGAACAACTGACGAGAAGGAACCATACGTAGAACGTTAAAGTGTTGGGTGTTTAGCAGGATACTGCGAGAAGATGTATCGGTGCCCAAGATAATGAGGCGAGGAAGTTAGTGTCTTGTCAAGGTGACTTGACAACTCGTTGTAAGAAAGGAAACGATGTGACTTTTCAAGAAAAGAAAAGGACAGTCGGACGATTTAAGAGTTTGGCTTCCCGAGGAGATAAAGTGTGTGTCTTCAATGAAAAGTCAAATTGCCGCAAAAGAATAGACTACGTGACGAGTTCGAGTTAGTAGCAAGGCGCGACATGTTAGTAAGGTGACACATGTAAATCGTGAAAGTGTTCCTTGGAGGTGAAAGGCCACTATAAATAGGACCGAAAGTCAAAGGAAAAAGAGAATTTTTGTTCTGGAGACGCTAGATTATTTTATGAAAGTATGAAAAGAAAGTTTTGAACGTTGAACGGCCAGTTGAAGGAACTGTTGGACGAGAAGAGAAAGTCGGATGCAAAGAAGGAAGGAGTTGAGACTAAGTATTTTTTGTGAGTGATAAGATCTATTTTATAAATGTTTCTTTGATTGATTATAAGTTACAAGAAAGCATTATGAGTGATAAATACAATTTATAAGTACTACTTTTTGTTAGTGCTTAATTTGATTTATAAATGTTTTCTATAATTGATTATGAGTATTATTTTGTGAACGATTATTTTACTAAATAAACGTTCATGAATAACAAATCAGTTTTCAAACATGATTTATAAACCATTGTTATGGTTAAATGTTTTTCTATGCTTTCATACGATTATCGAATAATTGCTTGAGAAAGGAAAACATTTCTATTCATGATCTTCGATTTGCAAAAGGATTATTTTAGAAACATTGTTTGTAAGTATCTGCTCCTTTGTGTTTATGTTGGTGTGATGACTTTATTATGATGTGATAATCTATGCAAGTGTAAGTGATGTGTTATTGCTCTCATCTTTTATTCTTGTGATTGTGTGTTGTGGTGTGGTTAATCTATCATAGGGCACTACTGGGGATCCCAGGTTTAGGCTAGGGGTGAACCCTAAGTCGGTGTGAGTTGTGATGTGTTCTTAAGACTAGCCGCTGGTAGAAATCTCACGTAACTTGCATGGCACTGGTTGAGTGTGAATTTTGGGTCTTGGTGAATGAAGAATCACAAGTCTAAGAAAGTTGGTGATGAGACGATGGTGGAGTGTGACTCTCATGTCTGAGAAAGATAAATGTGACGAGACTCTAGTGGAAATCCCAAGGAACTTGTATGATGTTGATTAAGTGCCAATCCCAAGTGTAGGCAAGGGGAGAATACCAAGTCTCAATGTTAAACTTGTTTGTGAAATGGCTTAAGCACGAGGTGCTTGTGATGCTTGTTGTGATGGCGATTTCATGTGTTGTGATTTATCTTATGCGATTTGACCTTATTATTTGCTATTTTGTGTGCTTTACCAAAAAGGCTTTCTGAAACCCATCACTCACTATGTTTGTTTGACTTGTTTTTGAAGTTTTTCCCTCCCCCAGGTTGTCAGACGTTGAAGTCATGTGAAGGTTGGTTCTGAGGCGTTGTAGCCTAGTTAAGGAGGAAAGGAAAAGTTATTTTTTAGTCATAAATGGTGTGCGAGCCACAGCTTCTCATTATACACCTAAGGAGTTGGTTGGTAACCAAATATTTTCTTAGTGCTAATGACCTGACTCGAAGGAAGGTGAGTGCAATATTCAAGTTGGTGAGGCCAAATGCAGTGAGCCAGAGAGCCAAAGAGTAGAGTCAGGGAGAGGATAACCTTAAATGCAATCCATAAAAAGAAGTGGTTGGACGATCGAAGCGAAGGAGAAAATGCCACCTTTACACTTCTAAGTACCTGCCACAAGGAGCAACATTTAGCGATGAAGAGAAAAGAGGAGACCCTAGAGGGTGTCCTTGGATTGAAGTGAAGATGAGAAAAAGGAAAAAGGGCGGGAACAAAATTTAATACACCTAGACACCGCTAAAGAGAGTAGCATTAGATGGTGGATGAAGATAGGTGTGTTGCACCATGGTGGAAAGAAGAAGGAAGTGAGAAGATTACACTTGGTTTTATTTTTATGCAAAGTACAAAGTTAAGAGTTGTCTTGTATGAATTCTGTAAGTGTTAAGTGTTTAGTTTGGAACTGCGGAGTGGAATTGCCTTTCTTCGCAGTTTCGTTCAGGCTCAGTACTATATCTAAGTACACAATTAATTTTATGTGATAAGTCATTGGTCATTATCATTATATGCAAGGTACTAACTCTGTAGCTCTTCATTGCATTTCTACTAAGTCCTCGTTGAGTACAAGTTTTTCGACTGCTTGCCCAAGTATAAGCGAAGCAATAGGTTTCTCTAGGTGATCTAGAGTCGAACACAGGAAGTTGATATCAAATCTTAGTTCTAGGATCTACTCCTCAATTAGGCGATATAAAAGAATAAATAATTAACATATAAAATAATAATACTGAAAATAACACTACTTAAATATGCCTAGAGAATCTATAAAGAGGTGAAAATGAATGCTAGATGAATGTGTGAACTAACATTTGTATGCGAGAAAGAGTCAAAGAATTTCTATGCATTATAACACGATTAAGTAATGTGATAGCCTTGATGCGATATAGCTTACTCAACCATCTTATGATTAAGGCATGCTCCTCTCGGAATCATTAAACGTCACACATGGTCACCTTACGAGATCCACATGACTAAGTGTGATTAGGCGCGATATATCTAGAAGAGTTCACTTATGAGACGTATAGAACTTCGCGATTAAAGATAGCAACCTCTCGGTGCCTAGTGCCCATACTTATTCACCTTTTGGATCGCAAAGGAAGAGAAAAATCTTCCTTGCGTGTTAGTCATGCCCTTGCTACTTACCCTCTCGGGCATTTAGCAACTTACGTTGGCCAAACGATAATAATAGCACAACTAACGTGATAAGATTGGTAAGAGAAAGTTCCTATCAAGAACTTATCACCGACCTAAACTATCAATAACACATTAACTGATGGAAAGTAGAGACATAATGGATTGAAAATGTATAAACATGTAATATATATAAAGATTGTAGGCCTTCGTCCATTGTACAATATGAACAGTATAAATATTACACAAAGAATACAAAAAAGGAAGGCAGAAGAATGAAAAAGAGTACAAGTTAGGGAGAATGAAAAATGGAACCTTCACCACTCAGACTTTAAACTCTCACTTAGAGTATGACTGGAGAATAAGAAGAAAACTACTCTTTACAGACGATGGAAAGACTATACCTTTCCGTCACTCTCTAGGCCTTGGCCCATTCGGGCACCAGAAATATTCATTGTATTTGGTTTATTCAAGTATGCTTTCATTGGTGAAGGAGTTCTTTTATAGGAACTTTTAGCGAAAAATTTCTATTCCTCTAAGCATTTCAGCGTCGTTCGTTAAAAGTTACCTGTAGCGAGTCATATTGTCTCAAACTACCATTTTTGTCTTCTAGTGAGCCTTCCTCGCGTAATGACATGTTTCCTCAACGAGAAATTTGTACTTGCTAGACGGGGTTCCGATTGCATAATGCTTGTGCAAGTTCTTCTGTGATTCACTAGTTCCTTTCTTCTTATTAATTATGCGTTGAGACACTAAAAACAGGGTGAAAACAGGCATGAACATTTATTTAAAGTATATTTCTAAGTATTTATGCAATTTTAATACAAACTATGCACTTTGATATACTTCTTCCTAATTTCAGCCTCATTATTCTAATAAAAGATGTTGTAATAACGTGTATTTCTACACGTTATCATTAAGCTAATAAAGAGAATGAGTTTAAGTTATTCTGCTGTTTTATTGTATTTTCCTTGAGTTGTCGCCTAAGAGTTAAAGTTATGTTGTGCTGGTAAAATTGTTAGGCAATGAAGCTAAGTTGAAGAGTAGTTTTTTCGCTACTAAAAGTTTTAAAGGTCTCTAAGACTCAATGGAAGAGCTCTGCAAAGAGACAAAAGAAGAGTCGTTTAGCATACTAGGCGTACGACGCATCATCTTGCAGAGAGATGCGCAATGAATGTCTAGGCGACATGCCTTCCATTTGTCCGCGTGGTGTGATATTTGGGACAGGGCGTGACAACTTATTTATGAGATAGTGTACCTTGCAAGCACGATGTCCTATAGTATTACCATATATTGTGTTTTTACGAGATCACTAGACTGATTATATGCATCTTACAGAATCACTAGATTGATTATGTGCATCCTATTGGATCACTAAACTGATTGACGTGTATCCTTTGGGATAACAAGAATGTTGTGATGCAGGGTATCTCCTAGAAGTTAACAGTTTTTATCCGTCACGGGATCAGTAGTGAGTCTCTTACTGGGTATACTTTTATACTCATCCTTTTCATGTATAATATTTCAGGCAAAGATAGGTAAAGGAAAGTTGGTGAGCGACAGAAAGGTCCTGTGATATGTCATATGGGGATTCAGTTTTGCTTCTACTTTACGTTTTTTATATTTGACTTTAAGTATTTTATTTGAACTCGTTAATGATTTCATGTTATCTTCTTTAAAATTTAGCTAGGGCCCATACTAGGATTATGGTTTACATAATACTCTTCCTTCTTTATCAAATCATGGTTTATGAACAAATGTTTGATGACATTTATAAAAGATTTAGTTATTTTTCTTTTAAATTCAAATTTCTTATTTATTTTAAAGTAATGACCCTTTTAAATTCAAATTTCTTATTTATTTTAAAGTAATGACCTTGACTTAGTATAAGGAGTTGGGTCGTTACAAAGAACAATCCAATCAAAATAAATTTTACTTTTCAAATCACGAGGACCATTAGTTCAATCATTAGAGAATGTCAAACATGTGGAATATATGCATTTGTAATAAGAAAAATAAATAGAATGAGGGTGAATTATATAAACCAAGACACATTGCACAATAATATTGTAAAGAACTAGTATTGGCTATACAGAGAGACATGTTCTCAGATGGTGGATACAATATCTGACTGTGTACTTAAAATATCTAACTATGTATGGTAAAAAACTTGACATACACCTTATGGTATGTAATCATTATTCATTTATATGAATATATTAATAATTATATCCTTGAAGGATTAAAGGCACCATAATCATGATTTAAGTATTAGAGAATTATAAAACATTCCAGACAAATATAATATCTTATTAAATTTGTGTAGATATGAAGGTTTAAAAACAAACCCTATTTTGTCATATGCTTTTAAAAGAAATCACAACTTGAGATTTATTATATATTATTGATGATTTGAGTAGAAACTTCTAAAGAGATTTAAAAGGCAATAGAATTTCTCTAGAAAGAATTTGGGATTATATGTTTTGTCTTAGGTTGCAAATAAAAAACCAAATAAAATTGGACTAGTTATATCATTAAACTTTCCTATGGTGGTTCGCTCACTTGGCCGTGTGAAGAAAAAAATATATCATTTGGTATAAGAAAGATAATGAAGAACTTGAGGTCTTGAAGAACCATAATTTTTCGAAATAAGTGCACTTATATCTTTACAAGTTTATGCACTATTTGTTGTAAATATATTTAGTAATTTTGTTACACAAAAATAATATTTCTCCAAAGATATTGAAGTAGAATTAAAGTATCACTATAAGAAATGTGGTCTTTAATGTCAGGTGGAAAAATTAAAAAATGAGCTTTAATGTCGTTTTTCAAAAAGCAGATGTTTAATGCAGTTTAAAACCGACATTAAAGAGTAAGCTTTAATATCGGTTTAAAACTGACATTAAAAATCCTCCTTTTGAAAAGCGACCTTTTTTTTTTATTTTGTAAAAAGTTAATGGTTTCTCTCTCTTACTTTACTCTTTTCTCAAGCCGCACGATTTTACAATCTCATCTCACTTTGTCAATTCCTTTCCTTATTTTCTCAATCTCATCTCACTTTCTTACCTAGCTCTATTCTCCCGTATAGCCGTCGTAAGAAATCTCTCAAGCCAAGCTCGAGCCCATTCTTCATCTAACCCACCACTATCGTCCCTTGTGCCTAGCCTTTTCGTTATCGAACTACCACGTGCCTAGCCTTGTCGTCGTTGAAACACCACTATAGTTATAAAAAAACTGTTGTGCTTAAACTATCATTGTGCTCGCCACCACCGTCGAGTAGGTTATTTCTTCAACCACTGCATTCGTGCCCAACCATTGCCACCACCGTGTCCAACCCTCGCCACCACTGCATGCCCACTGCATCGTCTTGCAAGGTCGAATCTAGGTTGCTTGTTGCTAGATCTTCATTTAAAGTGCTGCCCACTGAACATCTTGAATGATTTGGAAGTCGACAATATGAGTTTCACTTGCTCTTCTTTACGTTATTGATAGGTCTGGTAATAGAAAAACTTGGTTGTTGGATTTGTAAAACTTGTAAGATTGTTTAGAATATTTCATACACTACTATTTGTAAAACTTGTAAGTATCTCGTGGCAACGTAAGATTTTACAGAACCATTCCTTACTTTAATTTGGAAATCCCAAAATACCAATACATTGACAATATTTAGAATCAAAATTCTAAAAAAAAAAAATTAAACATGTTTTAGATTAAAAGATACAGAGAACTTACTCTTGGTGACGTCTCTGAATCTACAATCCACCGAATTGGGAACACCACTTGTCGAAAACATTTCTATCCTCTGAAATCATGATTGATTTGTGAGAAACAATTGGAATGAAAAAAGTTTTAGAGAGAAACTATTTTGCATAAAAACAAAATCATTAGTTTAATGGATTGATTAATTGATTTTCAAGAAAAACTATTTTCTTATATTTATAACCATTAATTTTAATAATAGGAGTCAAATTCACATTAAATTAATATTTGAACTCATTCAAATATTTTCTCTCCTAAATTAATTTTGAATCATATCTAAAATTTAATTTATATAATAAAATTTAATTAAAATATATAAACTTCATATTATAATGTATCATCATAAATTATACTAATTTCCAAAGTAAATTTGAACATTTCAAATTACAACCAATATAAATAAATATCATTACCCTTTACGAGCTAGGAATGACACCTAATAGACCTAAAGATCAGAAGCAACAATGATATAAGATTAGTTGGCTAAACTTATTAACCATATTAGCCAATATTCGTTAATTGTGTTGAAGACTCACAACTGAACTATTCTCACTGTAGATATATTTCTAGGTTCACGGATATAGACCAATAACAATAAGTTAGTTGTTCACGAGTGTTCTTAACATTAAGTGGGTCAAATTACCATTTTACACCTGTGTTACCTCTAGTCCTTAAATACCAATGCTCCTTTAATGAACAACATGTTTATAATCCAACCAACAAAATAGAAATCCCTCATGTGCCATAGAGATGGCAGGGTCATTTGTTCAAGTCTCAAAGTCACAATTTAAGGAAACACTCATCTACTTACCCTAAAGTAGGAAAAAAGTGAATTCTATCTTGTGTAACTATGTTACAGTTGCTCACTCAGTCTTGTCCCTAAAATGATAAGCATATTGAGTCGGCGATCTAATCACTCTCACTCGTACAAATCAAAAGACAATCTCTTGCAAACAGAAGTTCATAATACACTCAGGATTAAGACTAAGTTACCTAGGTCATCTTAGTGAAATAGAAACTCAAGTAGTTAGCAGAGTTATATCTAATGGTTATTATTTCATGGTCCGATCTTAAGACGTCTTAGAGAACTCAAGTGATGTGTTCTTTTTTCTTATGAAGTAGAAACTACACTGCACTCTTTTTTCTTGCCTATTGTTTTTTTCATTGATCTTTCTTAGCAAGATTTCTAATGAGGTAGTTATTAAATTATACAAAATCATGTACTCTTTATCCTTTACTAGAACTTTTTTTCCATAAAAAATTTTTCTAGTAAGATTTTAACGAGACATTTTATTTAGGAGTGCTTGCAAAAATAGTAAAAAAAAAAAATTATGATAATATGACATGTCACTACATTTTCTAGATTGTAAAAGTAACAATTTTAAAAACAGATAACCCTCTAATAGCCATCCGATCTTATATCACTAATTACTTGTTATATTTGTCATATTCGCAATATGCAAAAAAGATGTGTCATGAGTTTTTTTTTTAAAAAATGTTTTTGTTATCTAACACAATTTTTCTTTATTTTATATAATATGAATATCTAAGAGGAGTTATAAAATATAATTATATATTAGAGATAGTTGCAAATTTAGCAATTAAATTCAAATTAATTAAGTATATAGCACAATTTTAAAAAATTTGTAAATATAACAAAATTTGTCAAATTCTATCAATGATATAAGTCTATCACTGATAGACCATGTTGCAAATATTGGTCTATCACTGATATACCGTATGAAGTCTATCAGCGATACAAGTCTATCAGTGATAGTTTTGCTATATTTGCAATCTTTTTAAAATATTGCTATAAGTTTAATTATTATTGCTAAAATAGTCATCCATTGCAATTTCCCTATATATTATGAATATAGATATCCGTAACCTACATAGGTTAACAATTGTTATATAACTATCATCCAATTCCTACATAGGTTATCAATTGTTATATAACTACTATTCAATTTTAAGTTGTAAAATCAAATCTATTGAATTCTATATTGTAATCTATACCATCACATATCCTATAAATAAAGGTAAATGGTACTTTATAATATACACCACAATTGAGTTTATTGTTATTATTTCCTTTCTTTCTTCTACTATATTCTCTTGTTTTGCTTAATAGTTCATATCGTTATTTATTTTATAACAATGTTAAATTTGCATTACTATTAAAATCAATTTTAAATGTTCACTCGGTGATTATTTAACCAAACTATATTTGATCTAAACATTTGGATTGAGATTCTCAACCTGAGTTGACTTGACCAACTCAAATCTGAAGGGGAGATTGATTTCCATCCAAAGATACCTGTCAAATTGAGACTACGTTTACTACTTTTAGAATTCATCCAAATCATAACGCTGGAATTGCCTAAAGGTGGTTGTTAAGATTCCCTAACAAGAAATACAATTGAAATCACCTACAACTACATGGCAGTATCAATAGTCTTTCAAGAGGATTTGTCTCTCCTCAAGTCCTACACTCAACAATACCTGAAATCACTCCTCTTTCTAAGTCCCCAACTTCCCTTAGCTGTAAACAAATATCACTTGGGTGCAATCTTGTACAATCCAAACTGCGTACCAATAAAAATGTACCACGTGTCAGATGCTACACTTAATCATTATCCTTACCAGAATCTCTTCACTGCTGTCCTACCAATAATTCCAATATATACCTTACTATTATTCTCGTAGTTGCCCCGAGTCAACTAATGTCCAAAATTGCACAATGGACACAAAATGTACACAAACATGCTCAAATTTAGGATACAAGACAATGCCTTTGCTCACATACATTCAAGGCAAACAATTAAAAGCTCAATCATGCAAAACTTATCTACCCAACCAAAGGATATTTGCATGCTTAAAAACAAGAGATCTCCTGTATAATCCACTAAAAAAGATTCTGTCACCAACCTAATTTCAATTTGGGTCATCTTCTTTAACTTGGATCTAAGACCAAATTATCACTCAACAGTGTAAGTCTGGCGCCATCTTTCTTTGGAGGTACACTATCACCCACTACTATTGGTTCAAGACCTGTCTCTTGGAACTTGACCACCCAACTATTAAGCCAATGCTAAACTGATGATACATCCACAGACAAACATTCCTCTCCCTTTCAAGGCTATCTCACGAGGACCAAAATTTTCTGCATTTACATCAAGAATGTAACTAATTTGATCTAAACTTAAACTTCTGCCTACGCTTTGCTCGTTTTATTTAATGCTGAGTTGGTTTCAGCACAATTCCTGTTGAGCACCAATAAACACTTTTCAAGACAGGTTAGTGTTAATATTAATGAATTGAGAAAAATTTGTATATCTCCAATGGTTTTGGCTAAATAAGGGATAGAATAGAATTGATGTGAGTTTCGTTCACGATCGTTACAGAAAGAAATGTTACAGAAAGAAATGTGTAATGTGATGAATTTTCTATCGTATATGCACATTTTTTACTCAGGAGTAAAAATAGAAAATGTTGGCTTATACTTGATTGATCCAATCGAACTGACTGAGAATGCAACCGGGCATTCTTAACGGCATATAATATTTTGTTTTTGTAAATCAAATGTCCCAATAAATAGAAGACATTATTTATTGGGCTATTTGATTTAACTGAAACAAATTCCTGAACTGTGGCAAATTACATGGCAGAAGCAAAAGATGACTATAGTATGAAAGGAATAGTCCTCAGAACATTCTTCTTTGCATTACAGAATGATCGTAGACTATCTTCATCAACAGTCCCAAAGCTCGTTAAATGAACTCCATAATTCTCCATTCTCTTAACGTCTCGAGGAATGGGAGATTGCCAAAGTCCATCCCACCATGCCGGAGGGAGAAGAGGGGTTACGGCACACTGATTAGGCTGGCTTGGACAGCTTAAAGGACCCGCAAATCTGTTCCAGATGTGCCCCCAGCCAATCTGGTTCTTCAAACCTTCCCTCAGCAAATTACTTTGAAAGCTACTCAAGAATAAAAAGTCTGAACCAGTAGACTTGTTCCCTGTGCACAATTGAAATGTTAAGTAAGAAAGGGTTGAACATCCGTTCGATGTTCCTTGAAGAAATTGTTCTTTTCCTACATTATCCAACGCCTAAAATGATTGAGGGAGTTTTTCACAATACCGAGATTGTCAAGATTGTTTGCTGCAGCCAAAGCCGCAATTAGTTGAGCGTAGGTAGTACCTACACGCCGGTGAGCACCAGATATAACAGCATGCTTGGCACGGGATGCAAGAAAGAAATCAACAAAGGCAACCCATCTTGGTGATGGGCCCCAGTCCTTCACTCTGAAATCCAATTTATGGAATTCATCATCCGTTCCAGAGATGTTTCCCCGGAAGTGTTCATAATCAAAATGAATAACCTGAAAAATAAATTACTAATAAAATTAGACCTAATTTTCTTTTACAAGCAAACAAATGATCTGGGAGGCTATGAGCGATTAATTATTCCATTGAGCATGTATTTTGAAAGTGGGGCTAACAACAGCTGGCTAGAAGTGATTCCATTTGAAGATGAAATTGCGCGATGAGGCACTCAAGAGTAACTTAACTTGCTCAAGATTTCATTAATGAAAAGTTGGGCTATAAGTAGCCAATGCCGTTACAACTGAATGACACGTGGTAGAAACCACTAATATCAGAAAACTAACAAACTAACTAAAGCTTAACAACATCCTATAAGTTACCTCTGCAAATTCATCTAAGATTGGCACGATACTTTTTACAAAATTTGGGGTATCAGATACTAAAACCAATCTGGGCTTCGACAATCCAGTTAGATTAAGCATGGCTTTTCTGATGCACTGGACTGCAGCCTGTAAACCTCTGACGGACCTGAAATACAGAACATTACTCAGTCAAAGAATTGCAAAAGTTTCCAGGTAAGTATGGATACAATCCCCAGCAACTAATTGCCAAGTCAGCATTCTTTTTAAGAATGATTTGAGGTCTACCAGTATGGAATAATTCTTAAAGAAAGAAAGAAAAAACAAAAAATAAAGTTCCTAGGGAAGAACATAAAAGAGTGGTACAAGTTATAAAGGGAGAACTTGTACCATTATGTCTATGATTTTCAACAATTGGAAGGCCATTATGTCTTAGCTCCTTAGCTTCTTTCGGGGAGGGCCCTCTTGTCCCTCGCCCTTAGGATGTTCTGTTTTGTTATATGAATATACTTGTCTCTTATAAAAAAAAAAGTTATAAAGGGAGAACAAGAAAGTTTCCCGAAAAGAAGTTAAGATTTTGGACTTCTATCAATTAAAATGGAATTTATTGGAAGAAGACATTGCATATTAAATTCATAGCTAGAAAGGCCACCTATTCATAAGCATCCGCATGTGCAAGGAAATATCAGGATCAGCCCCACTCTTAAGGACTGAGAACACTGCTTCTTCAACATTCTTTGAAGGAGATATAAGAACTCTCATCAGCTCTCCAAAGACGTTAGGTCTAGATTCTAAAACCTCTGGCCATCCAAATAAATTAGAAGCAGCAGCCCTCATGGTCGGATGTATATTCTTCAAGAAAAATTGAGCAGCCACAGCATCAGTTGTACCTTGGAACCTGATGCACTTCAGTCAGCATAAAGAGAGTGCATACTGAGTACCAGTTTAAGGTAAATTGAAAGTTAACCATACCATATGATAGGATGCTCCCATTCCTTCCAATTACTGCATAGAACATTTGTCTGTGCAGGCTTTTCAAAATCATCAATTCGCATAATCAAACGTCTATTGAATTTCTTAACACAACCGTTAAGTCTCCACAAATGCTTGATTTCTTTCAAGGTAAACGAGATATCAGAATAAGAAATGTAGTCTCCGAAAGGGAACTTGCCCCTGAAAATAGAAGTAATAACATAACCACAGTAAATATAATGAAAGAAATATAGGAAAAAGGAAAAAAAAAACATAAAGAGCATAGGTCAAGTTAACATGCATGACTACAAATATAAAAAGAACATTTCTTTGAAGCTTTGCCATCCAATAATAATATTTTACCTGAGGAAGTTTAATAAATTTTTATATACTGCACAAGATGACTACTATTTTCCTATAACTTAAAATGTCACTGAGAAATAGGTACTGTCACAGACACTGGATGCTTCTAACAGCTCGATGCAATTATTGAATTCAAAACCAATATTTAAATAGAAATAAAAAGACTTGATGTATGCAACATGCCTGGTTTGCCCAATAATCAAGGATCTGTTCAGCATTATACTTAAAGCTCCAGCAGTTAGAATCTTGTACATCTCATTCCCAAAGCCTGCCTCGGAGGATTTGCCCATGACAAAACCATGTTTGCAAAACTGCTCAGGAGGAAGTTGTCGAACTCTTGAAGCACCTAAAATGGAAGCTACGTGAGCAATTATAGATCTCAAAATGCTAACAAATTTTCTACCAGAAAACCATAATGACAAAAGGTTTTGAAAGTGAAGGAAAAGCCAAAATGACTCACCTAATTATTCATGCATGAAAACAAATAAAAATGACATCGTTATGGAGTTCAAGAAACCAAAAGTCAAGAGATGGAAACCAAGAAGATTAGCTTTAACATTGTATTTGAATAAAGAGGAAGTGCATACACTCAAGTAAGTATCCACACCATCAGCCAAAACCAGTAATAGTGTCCCTATGGAGTATGGCCTATTCTAATTCTAAGAATGAATTACATGGGTCTCCTCCCATGTGTATTATTTTGTCAGAGGGTACACCACAACATGTAAGATACACGTTCCACTTTGAGGTCTTTGGGACAACTGATAGGCTTCACAAAAAGTCCTCATGTGAAATCTTTATTCAATTCAATGATAGCTGTTCCAAAGCCATTTCACTTGTTTAAAGGCTGACGGTCTCTTTTATTAACACAGTGGAACAATTAAGAATCCAGTAAATTAATTATAAATTACTACTGATTATACCAGCCGATAAACTAAAACAGTAAACTAGGAGCAGAGCAATTAACTATTAAGCACCAAACCAAACCAGCCAGCAACTCATTGGAGTCTTCAATCTCAATTTCAATGCAGCTCAAGGAGACCATTCTGCCAATCATATGGTACCATAATGCAATCGTGATTACTTTTAACCACACCGTAATCTCTTACTATCGTTATGGAATTATTACCCCCCACCCCCCACCCCACCAACCAAGTGTGGTCTCTTTGACCTGCCAGGGAGAATGACAATTATATTCAGATCTTTTGCCATATTTTTTTTAAAATTATACTTAGTCAGAAGCTGGATTTATCATTAAGCAAAATATTTTTCTTTTTTTTAAAAAAAAGAACCAAAGGAAATGAGATACAGGAAAAAGGGAATAATAGGTATTTTAGAGGCGTGGAGAGGGACTCTAAGGACCTTTGATCTCTCATTCGTTTTCACATTTCGCTTTGGGCTTCATTATTGAAAGCGTTTTGTAATTATTCTTTAGGTCCTATTAACCTTAGCTGGGATCCTTTTTTGTAATGTGACTTTCTTGGGGCTTGGCTATTGCTGCCCTTGTAATTTTTTTTCATTATCTCTCAATTAAATTGACTTTATTAATAATAATAATTAAAAAACGCTTCTCTTGCACAAGTCCATGGGCATCTATCTTCCCACAAACTTTTAGCCAGGTGAAGAAACTATTCTCTTACGGAACTTTGACCTTCCAAATTACAAGCCCGAAGTCTTCTCTAGTTTCATCCACTGCCCTCAACTACTTTCCCCTGCTTACTCCTTCTATCATCCATATTTCCTTTCATAAAATGTAATAGTGCTACTTGGGAGTGGCAATGAAAGGAGCTTATGGGGTTGAAAGAAGATACAATAAGTCAAGCAGATTCATGAGGTATTTTCATGAAGGAGAGGAAGTTCTAAGTTAAACTAGTGCGGGTGGACAAAATGCCTACATTTTTATCTTGGGGCATTGATCTTGGGGCATTTTAAAAATCATCGATATTTAAAAGTCAATTGGTTCTCCTTAATACACACTCACTACAGAATATCAAAACACCATTAGAATGCCAAAAAATAGAACGCCAGCCCAAGAACGGGCCTTGAAGACATGAAAAAGTAATACAAACAATTAATTGTTCATATAGATGATAAGGCATTTTTCACTAACCTGGCCTAACTATGAATTATTCATATGAACTATAAGACGATCAACAAAGGAAAAGGCATATAAGGAAATATTACCATTTAAATAAAAGTGATTTTGAATAATTGTTCTTACTCTCAGGCTTTCCTTCCGGACACCATCTTTAAAGGGGTCTCCCATTTGCTCCACCATCGCGCAGGAGCTCCGCCTTCCCTCCATTCCAGTAGTCTGAGCCGGAGGTTCCTCAAAGCGTTCGCCATTACCATACTGATCAGAGCTCGCTTCCATCCTCATAAGAACATTGAGCATCAAAAAACAAATTGCAGCACCGACAGCACAAAGTAGGACGAGATATCGCACAAAAGATGAGGATCTTTTCCTCCTGGATCCACCATGCCTCATTCTTCCTTTACTTTTCCAGGATCTGGTGCTAGAGATTCAGATTATCATTCCTCAAACGGAAATACGAATTGAAGCTCAGTATGAACTTTTCTACTTTACGGCTTCATAGTTCACGTCCAATACAGCTTAGAACTAGGGGTTTCCCAACGGGGAAATCGGTGATAATTAACAAAGTACTAAATTATTTTATATTTGTAACTATTAACCATACGTGACTGTGAACGTCACTCATGAATTACATACAAACATTTTGTTTCTTTCTTTTGCCCCTTTTTACATGATGTTCATAGGGCACTTTAAGTAATTTCACATGATTAAATCAATAAACTTCATCCCTATTTTTATGATTCACCTTAAAGAGGAAGAATATTAAAAAAATACTCCTACTTCATTGGAATTTTTTCAAAAATATATTTGTCACACTCCGCACCGAGCATCTGCTTGCTCGACTCGAGACACAGCGTGAAGCCAATCAATATCATTATTATTCTGAACAACATCAGTTGACCCTAACTATAACTCTCTTAACAATGTTAAACAACTTAGGTAAATATAAAAACATACGTAGCGAAAAATACGAGATTGCAAGTAACTTAACTTTAACATTAGATTAAAAATAAATTTAGGCTACATGTCATACAAATAAACTATCCCTTTGAGAACCATACGAAAATTATAATTGAACTTAACCCCTTTAACAAAACCTATGTACATAAAATGGGTAAGCCTAAGTACTAACCAACAATAATAATTTTATCTATAACTTCGCATACCGCACTTGAAGACAACGATTAGGTTCTCAGATCACGGTCTCTACCTGGAAAGCGAAAAAACATTTGAAAAATGTGAGCTAAAAAGTCAAGTGAGTGATGATTTCGTAAAACATACTTTAAAACAGATATACTTTAAACATTTCATAAATAATACATAACATATAATCTTAAGAAATCTCTTTAAATTGAGCACTTTTTAACATTCAAATACTCATTTAACTCTACTATACCAGAAAAACTTAAACAAGATAGTAGAGCACCTTCAATCATATTATCCAGCTAAACTTCGTTCATAATAGTAGAGCACCTTTGGTCATACTATTCATAATAAACTCGGTCAAGATAGTAGAGCATCTTGGGTTATATTACCCTGCCTAAACTCAGTGGTTGCAGCTAAGTGGTCAACATAGCCCTATACCTCTGATTGTGCACATTGACTATCGAGAGCTCGGTATATAGAGTACCATAATTTTCCTTTTAAAACATATTATTTAACTAATGATTTTCAATCTTTTTAAAACAATAAATTTTTCTATTTTAGAAACTCCAACATGCTCGTAAAGCATGACTTGCAAATATCCATAATTATCTATAATTTCATGCTTTGAAAACATTTCTAAATAACATACTTTAATACTATTTAAAACCTGCTTATAAAATTAGTAAATTCAATATTCAATCATCAAAGTTTGCTTTAAACATTTGATAGATAAGTAGATTTATAAATCAATTTAAACTCATTTTATCACTCACTGATCGTAGAACAAACCTTTGGTCGATATGCTTGTACGATTTCTTCTTGTCTTGAAATAATGGAAAATAATGGGAAATAATTCCCTGTTCTCCTAAAAACATAAAAAATTTACTTAAAATTTCCCAAAACATTAAAAAAAAAAAAAAAAAAAACTTAAAAACACCATTTTGGCATGGGTTGGTGCGCATGGAGGGGTGGTAGGACTTTGGTCGCGCTAGGCATGCCAATGTGCTAACCTCTCGCACAAGCACGCCACACACCTTACTTGG
This sequence comes from Cucumis sativus, assembly GCF_000004075.3. NCBI lineage: Eukaryota > Viridiplantae > Streptophyta > Magnoliopsida > Cucurbitales > Cucurbitaceae > Cucumis > Cucumis sativus. The sequence continues at coordinate 19,112,322 of NC_026659.2, read as the reverse complement.
CCGCATGTCTGGCGTCTCGCCTACGCCTCCTTCGCGTGCAGGGTTGGCCGCTCGCGCACCTTGTGCCTACTATGCATCCAATACAAGCCCAATACGCCTCGAAAACCTCTTTGAGTCCAAAACGCACATCCATCTCGCCTAGTCTTACCTTGTCACTCGGTCAACCTCCAACCAACCCACAAACTCATAATTCAGCAAGAATCTTAACTTTACTTTAAAGCTTAATAACTTAAAATTCAGAACTCAAATAAAAATATTTCTTTCTACAAAGTTGTGAAAAATGTCTTAATATCTTTACCTCAAAATTTTAGTGAAAGATTCCACCAATTGCATCATGTAACCTCCTTGGAGTAAAGACTATCCATTATTAGACGATTAAGCAATACGAGAGCCTCGATGCGATATAACTTGCATAATCAACTCATGATTAAGGTGATCTTCTCTTGAAATATTTAGACGCCACATTTGCTCACTTTTTGGGATGCAAATGATTGTACTTGAGTAGGCAAAATATATCTAGAAGAATTCACTTATAATACTTATAGAACTTCTCGTTTAAGGAAAATAACCTGTTTGGCGCTTAATGCCGCACTTGTTTGTCTTTTGGAATACAAATGTTGGAAGTTATCTCGCTAAGGTGGAGTTTTTTGTCAAACTCCTCCTTGTGCGCATTAGCCTTATCCTTGCTATTTGCCCTCTCGGATAGTTGGCAATTGATACTGGTCAAGCGATGAATATAGCTCAACTCATGCAATAAGACTTATAAGCTAAACTTCTTACCAAGAACTTATAACAAACCTAAGTACTAATAACAAAAAGACATGTGAACAGTAGAAGCATGGATGGATTGAAAATGTGTAAATATGTAATATATGCACAAAGAATATAGGCCTTTGACCATTGTACAATATGAACAACATATATTACAATAAAGTGCAAAATTGAGAGAAAGAAGAGTTGAGAAATACTACAAGTTAGGGGAAACGGGGAATGGACTCTTCTCCTCTCAAACTCTAAGCTTTCGCATTACAATCTGGTCGAAGAAGATGAAGGAGCGTTGTACACACGGTGGTTAGGCTAATACTTTCCACCAACTCTCTAGGTTTTGGCCCATACAGGGTCCCTTGTGCCCATACAAGCCTGTTGTTTTGATGAAGGAGAAGGCTTTATATAGGCAACTTTTTGGCGGGAAAACTTTTATTCTTCTACGTATGTCAGCGGGCCGCCGAAAGGTGTCTGTTACAAGTCACATTATCTCCAACTCCCATTCTTTATCCTCTAGTGAACCTTCCTCGCGTGATGACGGGTTCCTCGTCTGGAGATGTTAATTGTTGAATGAGTTCCTATTGAATAGTTCTTGCGCGAGATGTCTCCTTTGCTTCACTAGTTTCTTCCTTTTTATTCATCCTCCATTTAGACATGAAAACCACATAAAACAGGTGTATGCTTAAGTAAAGTGTATTTCTAAATAATGCTTAAGTAAAACCACATAAAACATAAAACATAAAACATGAAAACCACATAATGCTTAAGTAAAGTGTATTTCTAAATACTTACGTATTTACAACATAAGTTACGCATTCTGATCATCTTCTTATGCGTTTTGACCTCATTATTCTATATAGAGGCTATAATAACAAATATATCTACACGTTATCAGTGAACATATTTAAGGAGTTATTAAACCAAGCACGTAGTGAGTTATACCCCGACTGTTCAGAATTTTCATCACTAAACTTTTTGGTTAAGTTGATGCATGTAAAGATTCAAAATGAAGAGTTTGATATAAAAAACATTAATGTTGGTTAAGTCTTGAGAACTTGTCAGGTTGCACGCACATGAGAAGGTCATGGCACAGCTAAGCGACAAGGCATGCGCTCAGGCTGCATGCATGACACTGCCTTAGAAGTTAGCGCGACACACGGTGGGTGAAGAACACCACCGCGTGCGTGCCAGGCATGTGGGGGGAACTGGGTAGGCGACAAGCATGCACACAGTACCTCTTACGAGGTTAGCACGTGACATGTGCCCCACTATGAGGTTAACATGTGCAAGGCCTCCGGGCCATGCACGCTCGACCAGCCTCTACACCATTACAATGGGCTTCGTTGGACAATTTTTGAACTATTTTAAGGATCTTTTGAATATTTCCATGTTCAAGGAATTAATTAAGGATAAAATATGAATTTTCAAGACAATGAGGATTAGGAAAAATTCTCGAGACCGAGGCTATTCAAGTATTGTGAGTAACATCATGTTTCAAACGTTATCTGTTAAACATGTTTTCAAGCTTACAAGCAATAGCTTGTGAGTAACATTAGGATTTTCAAAGTATTTATTGAACAAGATTTCAAGCTATACAAGTAAAATATTTTGTTAACATGATCTCAAGTTCTTATACAAGCCATATTATTGATGAATGTTTACTAAAATGATATTTCCAAGCTATGTTATGATTTTATGATTTCAAGGAAATGTTTCAAAACTTTCAAGGAAACATTTCATGTTTTCAAATGTTTTTGTGTCATGCCCGAATATAACATGAGACCTATTGTATACATCTGGTTAACTCCATACTAATGGTACGATTGACGAACCTATTTGCAATTATAGGCCATCAGAAAGGGTATATTTTTATGCCTTAAAGGAGGAGAGTTAGTTACCCATCAATTGTCCCATCTTCGAACGAAGGGGTTAATACTGCCCGTGGCTATGGAGGATTGTCTTCAAAAATACAAAAGATTTCAATGTTTCTATTGTTTCACGTTATGAAATGACTGTTTATTGATAAACGTATTTAAGCTTCAGTTTATTACTAAAATGTTTATGAAAACTTGTTTTCTAAAACTATTTCTCACTAAGTCTTTCGACTTACCCTTTCAAAAATGTTTTCCTACTTTTCAGGTACAAATTGTGTATCTTCGCGTGTTGAACGTATTGCTGCCAGGCCAACATAGTTTTTCTGTATACAAAGGACATTGTTTCAAAATAGTCATGTGACTGTTCAAACACTTATTTGATCATATTTTGTTCATTATCCATGTTATATTTTATAAAAGATTACAAGTGGGTCACACTACAAGTATTTTAAGTTAAAATAATTTTGTTGTTAATTCTTTCATGATTCCATGTCATGTGTTAGTTGAGGTTGTTCAAGAGGCAAACAACTTCAGCTGACATCATTTCACGTCTTGGGTCGAGGAAGCAGGTGTCTGGAGCGGGGTGTGACAGCTTCCTTAGTTGAGATAGGATTTATATCTAAAGTTGGACTACTAGATTTTGAACCCCCACTATTCCTTGATTTAAACAAAAATCTATATTCAAAGAAGTTTGCATCATTTTACTCAATGACTACTTGGTTTACTAGGTCATAAAACCTATAGGCTTTACTATTTTATTAACCTATAAAGACACATTTATAGGCTCTACTAGCAAATTTTCTTCTTTAAAGGTATGGAAACATAACAAAAGCTAGACATTCCCAAGTTCTAAAGCAGGACAAGTTTGGTCTTTTATTCTTAAGGATTTTGTAAGGTGAAGCAGTGTTCTTAGATTTTGCAATTCTATTGACAACACATGGTAAGGATAGTTTCACTTCACTAATAATATGTAGCTCTTGAGTTAAGTAAAATGGTAACTACTAGCTCAGCTAGAGTTTTATTTTTTCTCTTGGCTTTACAATTCATCTTAAGAGAGTAAGACAGTCTTTTCGTGTATATTCCATGTGAGTTATAGAAAGTGTTGAAATTTTATGAGTTATACTCAGTTCCCCGATTACTAAGAAGTATTTTAACCTTTCTATCATGGTGATTTTCTACTTCACACATAAATGATTTGTAAACATCTAATGCATGATCACTTTTATTTTTTAGCAAGTAAATAAAGGTGAAGTCAGAATAGTTATCAATGAAAGTAATAAAATATCTTTTACTACCTCTAGTCAAGATATCATCAAATTCATTCATAGATAACTTAAGGATAATTTCTAATTTGCTCATGTTACTTATTATCCATTTATTAACATGAAGAAACTCTAGCATGCCAAATATTAAAAGAACACAACATATACATAGAAGATTTGAATATATTTATTTCAAGATTCAATTTGAACATGCTCTTAGTTGCATAACCTTTTTTCTAATTTTGTTTTTCTAGTAAAGTAAAAAAGATTTGCCCTATAGTAAGAGCGAACATGCTTGAGACTATATTCTTCCTTATCTCTGGGGTGTGCATAACTTTCTTTAGTGTGAGAATCTTTCTAGAGGTAAACTTGAGCTCTACATCTTCTATACCAGCAACCTTTATTGAGTGGTGATCTTCCAACAAAATATTTTTATTCTTAATCTCCTTATAAATTTTAAAAACACTAAGATCGTGACAGACATGGCACGTAACTCAAGTGTCTACACCACCCTTCAAAGCCACTGATCATATTTACTTCTATGGTCATGGCAATTAATGCATCTTCTAACAAGTTCTCCTAACCACCGGGACAACTCTTGTTCCTATAATGCTTAATCATATGTCTAGGTTTATTACAATTCACTTGTTTCTCGTGAGTAGTATTTATGTTTCTTCTAATTTTGCTGGTTGTTGGATCCTCAATCCTAGCCCTTTCGCTTGTTTTCCTTATACCTCTAGTCAAGTTTCACAACTGGGAGCAAGCCTTCTTGGTAAAAAGTTTATCTCCTTCCTCTAGTCTTGCTTTCAGGTTTTCTCCTCAATCCTTAGGTTATTAGGCTCTCTCCAAGAAAAATTCATTGGTCTTGTGCCTTAGTCTGTTTTTGAAATCCTTCCATATAGAAGATAATTTGTCAATAGTAACAGCAATTTGGAACTATCCATCAAGGGATATACCTTCGCTGATTATTTCGTGAGCTATTTTCTACAATTCATGGGACTGAACCTTCACTGATTTGTCATCCATCATTTGGAATCTGAGATAACGGTTGACAGCATATTTCTTTGATCCAACCTCCTTGGTTTCATATTTTTCTTCAAGGCATCCCAAGCTAGTTTCATTGTCTTCATTGTGCTCTAATAGTCATATAATTCATTAGTCAAAACCATTTAATATATTTTTTTTTCATATAAAATCTATTTCTTCCAAATCAGTAGCCACCTTGATTCATTGAGATTTTTTTTTTGGAACCTTCAGTTTTTTTGTGGTACAAGCATCAACAACATTCTTGATAGTATGGAAAAACAACATCTTTTGTTTACATCATTTGAAATTTGTCCCTTTAAATCAGAATGAATGGTTGAGTTCACAAGACATAACGTTGAAGTGTGCTAAAGTCATTATAGTAGATGAGGTCATCTTAGTTGTTGTTGTAGGAATCTCCAATTGTCAATAAAAGGAAACAATATCTTGTCTGTCAAACAAGAAATCTGCAAAATAGAAACTTGTTAATAGCTAAGTCGCGAAGCTTGCTCTCTTTAAAACACTTCACGACTTTGCCTTTGTTTGTGTAGGCAGTTCTGAAAGTTACCATGTTGTCCTCAGGATAAAACATCCACAAAAATTGTATACAGCCAGTTTTGCATTGGAAATGATCGCCCAAATAGAACACCTTTTTGAGTTATTGCTCGGTACTAAAAAATGTAAATTACAAAAAAAAAAAAAAAAAAGAGAATAGGCAATTGAAAGAAGAGATAAGAGGAGAGGAAACTTTGTGCTATGTTTTTTTAAAGGGAGGAGTAGATGCCTTTATAGGCGTGGCAGAATGAGTAAGACAAACTATCAAAAAATAGTTTTATTTCACTCGAATTAATAAAATAACAACAATAAAAATAGTTTTTATTAATAAATTATTTTCATTTTGACCTCGACCGAACTGATGGACGGTAGCAACACACGTGTGGAAAGAACACCATACCCTAATTGGTCTAACTCCTCAAACATTCCAAAACATGGATACCCCTCGAACTGAATGACTCAAGAAGGTCCTTGAAATCTAAAATGTGTTTTAGGTCGGGTTGAATCATTGTACCGTTTATAATGATAATAAATTAACACTGATGATGCATTGGGTATTTTGAAAAGGGACCTGAAAGCCGTAAAATTGATAAACAGATATTTACATAGGACATTATAGCAATACTAAAATAGAGCTTTAAGTCAATAACAACTGTATTGATTTGTTTAAAGCAAATGCTCTCCAGACTGAAGTATTCAAAAAGTCACATGGAGAATAAGAATACACATTAAGAAATATTGTTATGCATTGAGAACAAATGGACAAATGTATAAAGGTGTGTTGTGTTGAACCAAGTGTCCCATCCACTTTAATACAAGTGAAAGATTATTAGAATCATGTAACCTTTTTTTATAAAAATTCTATTTCACTAAATCATTATAAAATCAATGTCAAAATGAATCTACTTCATCTAATATAGTATATCTATTAATCTTAAAATTAAAAATTCACTTTTCCTACAATATACTATTATAAAATATATATATATATTATAGTCAAAACAAATGCAACTCAACTAAGATATTATTCTACTTGCCTTCAATTTGTCGTTCATCTTTTTCACAAACAAAACATTAACCCGCTTTACTTAAATACTCTTAAAAATACCCATATTCAGGGATGTTTAATTTAAATATTATAAATAAAATAAATATTTCGAGAATTATTGTATTTTTAAAAATATTTATTATAATAGTGTAGTTTTTAATATTTTTAAAAGTATTTTGCATTGGGTTCAACTCAAGATATTACATTCTTTCTCCAATTTGGTTATTTTGTAAATTTATAATTGTATTTTTTAATTATTAAAAATATGAAATATTTAGTTATTTAAATCTGGTACTTGAAGATTTATTGTAGTTGAAAAATATTTAGTTTAATATTGTATATATTTAAATAGGTTCGGTGTTGATGACGTGACCAATATTAAAAAAAAGTAGATGTCTCGTGTTCAAAACGAGATATAGGCCCCAACAAATAATAATATATTCTTCTTCCTCCTCTCTCTACATTTTGAATAATAAAATAATAAAAAAAAATTATCTGAAAAATAAATTAAATCAATCCTTCATTTTTCTTTTACCTACATGTTTGAGATGGAAAATGAAGAATAGAATAATAAATAGGTTTTAAAAATTTTCAAAATGGGTTTGAAAACTTTTTCTTTTCGTAAAAGATTAAAATAATAATTTTTTAATACTTTAATTTCTCTTCGGATGAAGATTAAAAAAAAATAAAATAGAAAATAGAAAATATGTTAAGAAAATAATTCTAAATAATAAATATTTTTTTATATAGTTATATTGGATTAGATTAATATTAAAAAAAAGATGAAAAAGAGAAAAATCATCGTTAATTTGAGAAAAAAAGTATGATCGTTATTGAAATGATAAGTTTCTTTTCATTTAATATTAATCTATAATGTTACGATAATAAAATTATTAATTAGAAGCATATTAATAGTAGATCTATGATTTCATTTTGATACTAAAATTATGTTAAATAAATATTACGATATTATTTAGGGTTTTACATATTAGCAGTGGATCTATGATTTTATTGTTGTGTTATAAGTTATAAGAGTTATACTATTAAATCTATCATATTTTGGGTCCATATATTAAAAAAACATATAAATGCTAGAAGGAGATCCTAATATTAAATCAAGTTTTAAAATTAGATATATATATAATTATAAAAAAATCCTAAAGATGAGACTTTTAAAATTGAAGATAAATTAAATCTTTATGCAAAGCATCGAAGCAAGATGTTTGTAAAATTGCTGATCTGTTGATACTTTCTTCAAATATGGGCTTCGAGAACGATTTTCCACAACAGCTCCACAACTTGTACATGGAAACGATCATCTACTACTTGGATCATCAACTTACGCAATCCAATTTTGTAACTGTAATTTTTATTATATAAATTGTAATTTTTTTTATTATAATAATTTGTTATAAATTTTAATTGTTGATTTCGAGGCAGAATCGAAAACTTATTACTCACAATAACAAAAAATATATATATATATATATAATAAAAAATATATAAAAATTTATCTCGAAATATATAACATGTTGGCATAAGGGTTTTCCTTCGAAGTCCTTTCCATGACATCGGAGAAACCTTTCTTCGACGTCGCATCGGGACATCATTATCTGACATGAGGAGGTGATATCAGGCTTACCCCATTGTCGACGTAATCTTTACGTCGGCATCAACGACGTTAGAGATAATACACGTTTGATGTCGTTCCTTTAGCATGTCGGCAAAAGTTCTCTCGACATTTTACTTCTGACGTTCTGGCTGACGGGGTTTCTCTAACGTCAAGAGTACTTTTGCCAACGTTTTTTCCATTTTTCCGACGCGCTACTATGTTGACAATGCCCATTATCCTTGTTGTGATATTATGATTAAGGGGTTTGTTTTTCGTCTTTATACATGGATGTTGGCCGACGAGTCTGTCTATCCTTGTAGTGATATTAAGATTTAGGGGTCCAAATATTTGTACTATGAAACACCTGCACAGGTTTCATATCGACAAGAGTACCAACAAGAACTAGAGAATCAAGAGGAGCCAAGACAACACAAGAGTTCAGAATCAACAGTGACAACTAGCTCAAAATCGATAATGTCCAGATTGTGAGAAATACATTTATTTTATTTTATCTTTTAAATAAATGTAATTTGGTTATTAAAAGATATTTTAATTTACATTTAATTTTTTCAATTACAGGTCATTGTTAAAAAAATTGTTCAAAATACAATTATAAATTTTTATATAACTCGTGACAAATGAATGAAAGATAAAATACAATTGAAATTTCAATATGATTTGATTTAAAAAGCCAAAATTTCTCCTAATATAATTATTTAAATTTACATATTTAAATATATATATATAAAGGCAAGGCTGGGTTTAAAACCTCACCTTGTAGAGAGAAAAAAAAAAGAGATAAAAGTATTTAGGTGAAGTGAACCTTTTTATATAAATTTATCCATATTCAATTAAAAAAAAGAAAAAGAAAAATTGTTATTGATGACCATTTTAGGAATAATAATTAAAGATATAACAACATTTAAAAAGAATTGCAAATATAACAAAACTATCACTGATAGACTTCGTATGATCTATGAGTGATAGACAAGTATTTGCAACATGGTCTATTGGTGATAGAATTTGAAAAATTTTGCTATATTTGCAAATGTTTTAAAATATTGTTATATACTTAATTATTTTGAATCTAATTGTTAAATTTGTTACTATAAAAAAAATCATCCTTCCGAAGTGCGTTTCCAGACTTTTATACTTTTATCAAACTTTTTTGTTTTTTTTGGTTAGAGAAAGAGAAAGAGAAAGAGAAAGAGATATGCATGAGAGAGAGGAGACCAAGACAGGTAGATACCCTATCAAGAGAAGCTGGAAAAGAGAAACAAAAAAAACAAAACAACAAAAAGGAAGGAGAGACAGTAGAGTTTAATTAGATTAAGTACTGCCCCTTACTTTGATTTGAAGTTCATTATGTTTTGTGAATGAATGGAAGAGAGATGATTTTCAAGAATAAATGAAAAAAAAAAGAAAAGAAAAGGGTGTAAATGAAGAAGAAAAGGTTGGGTTATTATGTAAAGAGAAAGGATCCAAAGCAAATGGCATTTGGCAATTGCAATAAGGGAAGAAGCCATACCAACTTGGATTCCAGCCTTTCACTTTGTGTTGTATATCTCTTTTATTATTTTTGGCCTGACAGTCCTTTTGTTTTCTGACACTTTGTGGCCCCCCACACCCCCATGTGCTTTCCCTTCATTTCTGCCACCCCCTCCTCCACTCCTCCACCCTTCCCTTTGCCCCATAATCCCATCTCTATCCCCCTAACCAAATTATTTGAGACCTTATGCTTATCTAAACTATCAATACTACTCTTACGGTCATCCACTTGGATGTCATATACTCTACTTTATGTTTCCTGTTTACCTTCTAACTATAACAAACTTAGTATTACTCTATTAAATTTTTCCACTTTTATTACGTTTATTATTTCTTTCCTTTCTATTTACCTTTCCACTACTATAATTCACCAAAAATGGAACAATCAACCTAGCACCACAAATATTATTTTGTAATTATTTTGTAATTTTCAATTAACCACGTGATATAGTATTTACTATTTGCTACAATTTTTATTTTTTTACCTCTTAACATTTTTTATTCTTATCTATAATGTTTACACTTTCTTCCCAAATTAAAATAGCTTACATTTTAAATACATATTATCATAATCCAAATTAAAATAAGGAGTGTTTGCAAAAATAGCAAGGATAACTTTTTGGATAGTGATTTGATATCACTGGTTTTTCTGTCTTGTGCTGTGCTGTTTTTCAGTGGTTTGGTTAGTTTATTTTAGTTTATGTTTAGTAGATTTTGAGAGATTGAAATCTGGAAAGATTGTATTTCAAACTGGCATTAGAGTTTGAATCTACATTTGAGGAGGAGAATGAGCATTTTTTTAGTAGTTAAAACAATGTGGTTGACTATAGTAGATTGTGTAAAGTGTATCCGTGAGTTACCATTATCAACGAAATACATCCATTAATAACTTTTCTGTGTTCAAAGTTGAAAGTGAAACTACTCTCTCACTCTCTCTCTCTCTCTCTCCCCTTCTACCTTCTTCTTCTTCTTCTTCTCCATCAGCGTTCTAAGCTCTGCTTTAATCCATCTTCTTCCCATTTTCATCTCTCTCACACTCTCCTTCTCAATCTCTATGGAGAAGAAGAAAACCCATTTCGTAAACAAGCATTTTCTCATCTTAGCCATCTTCTCAATCTTCCACTCTGTTGAACCCCAAGAACTTAGCCCTGATGCTCCTGCAATGACGGCTCTCAAAAAGAGCCTAAACCCAACTGAATCCCTTGGCTGGTCCGACCCCAACCCTTGCAAATGGAACCACGTCCTCTGTTCTGATGACAATCGTGTCACTCGAATCCAAATCGGCCGCCAAAATCTCCAAGGTATGCTCCCTTTAAATCTCCAAAATCTCACAGCTCTTGAGCGATTAGAGCTTCAATGGAACAAAATCTCTGGCCCTTTGCCGAGTTTGAGTGGATTAACCTCTTTGCAAGTGCTTTTGCTTAGTGGGAATCAGTTCACTTCCATTCCGTCCGATTTCTTCGCCGGAATGACCTCTCTTCAGGCCGTTGAGATCGACGAAAACCCCTTTTCAGCTTGGGAGATTCCGGCCAGTCTACGAAATGCTTCTACGCTACAGAACTTCTCAGCCAACTCTGCAAATGTTACCGGTCGGATTCCGGAGTTTCTCGGCGGCGAGGACATTCCGGGGCTTACTAATTTGCATCTTGCTTTTAATAATCTTGAAGGGGGTCTTCCTTCCAGCTTTTCTGGATCTCAATTGGAGTCTTTGTGGGTTAATGGACAAAACAGCGCTGATAAACTTAGTGGGAGTATTGATGTTTTGCAGAACATGACTTCTTTGATTGAAGTTTGGTTGCATTCGAATTCATTTTCAGGTCCTTTGCCAGATTTTTCGAGGTTAAAGGATTTGCAGGCGTTGAGTTTAAGAGATAACAAGTTTACTGGTCCTGTTCCAAGTTCTTTGGTGAATTCTCCATCGTTGAAAGTGGTGAATTTGACTAATAATCTGCTTCAGGGTCCAATTCCTCTGTTTAAAACAGGGGTTGTTGTGGATATGACTAATGATTCCAACAGTTTTTGTTTGCAAGATCCTGGGGAATGTGATTCACGAGTGAATACATTGCTTTCTATTGTGAAATTTATGGGTTATCCTCAAAGATTTGCGGAGAATTGGAAGGGAAATGATCCGTGTGCTGAGTGGATTGGAATTTCTTGCAGGAATCAAAGCATAACCATCGTAAACTTTCAGAAAATGGGACTTTCTGGTATGATTTCTCCTGAGTTTGCATCTCTTAAAGGGCTGGAAAGATTGGTTCTTGCTGATAATCATCTCACAGGCTCTATTCCTGAGGAGCTTACAACTCTTCCTTTTCTAACTGAGTTGGATGTTTCGAATAATCAGCTTTCTGGGAAGATTCCTAAGTTTAGGAGTAATGTAATGATGACCATCACAGGTAACCCTGATATTGGGAAAGAAAAAACTGATTCTTCTTCTAATGGTGCTTCACCGTCAGCGAGTTCGAATGACACGAAGGAAGCAGGGTCTAATGGTGGTGGAAATTCCGGAGATGGGGAGAAGAAACCTAGTTCCATGGTTGGAGTCATTGTTCTTTCTGTTGTTGGTGGTGTCTTTGTTCTGTTCTTGATTGGATTGGTGGTTTTGTGTGTGTATAAAATGAAGCAGAAACGATTTAGTCAGGTGCAAAGCCCAAACGCTATGGTTATTCATCCACGCCATTCGGGTTCCGATAATGAGAGTGTAAAGATCACAGTTGCCGGATCGAGTGTTAGGGTTGGTGCAATTAGTGAAACACAAAATGGTGCTAGCAGTGAGACTGGTGATATTCAAATGGTTGAAGCTGGGAACATGGTGATTTCAATTCAGGTGTTGAAAAATGTCACCAATAATTTCAGTGAAGAGAACATTTTGGGACAGGGAGGGTTTGGAACCGTTTACAAAGGAGAGTTGCACGACGGGACAAAGATTGCAGTGAAGAGAATGGAATCAGGAGTCATTAAAGGCAAGGGACTAACAGAGTTCAAGTCTGAGATCGCTGTTTTGACAAAAGTTCGGCACCGACATCTCGTCGCTCTTCTCGGATACTGCTTAGATGGGAACGAGAAACTTCTCGTTTACGAGTACATGCCTCAAGGTACTCTTAGCAGACATCTTTTCAACTGGCCAGAAGAAGGATTGAAACCTTTGGAATGGACAAAGAGGCTGACCATTGCATTAGATGTTGCAAGGGGTGTTGAGTATCTTCATGGTTTGGCACATCAAAGCTTTATACATAGGGATTTGAAGCCTTCAAACATTCTTCTTGGAGATGATATGAGAGCTAAGGTTGCAGACTTTGGTCTTGTCCGTCTAGCACCAGAAGGTAAGGGTTCCATTGAGACGAGGATTGCTGGGACCTTTGGATATTTGGCACCAGAGTATGCAGGTACTTCCTTTGAATTTCTACCTTCAGCTTGGTTTGCCACTTGCATCTTGTAAAAATAACACATTCAATGTTAGATTTAAATTTACTAAGTTAGTCTTCTTCCATGTCTTAGTTAAAACTTAGAACGTACATATGGCGATTGTGTAGTGACAGATAGAAAGGAAGTGAATGGCCAATGGAACGAACTTTTGCCTATAGAGTAAGTTTGTTCCATTGGAATTTATCTGCCATTGTCCGTGAAGCTTAGAGTTTGTGCCCTTCAAGATTCTGAAATTCACCATCTTATAAGGATTCTTTGGGCTCGGGTATGTGATGACTTGATACTAACATAGAACTCCTTTTCTGCAGTTACGGGTCGCGTAACGACTAAAGTTGATGTATTCAGCTTCGGTGTGATTCTAATGGAGCTAATCACCGGGAGAAAGGCTCTTGACGAGAGCCAGCCTGAGGAAAGCATGCACCTTGTAACTTGGTTCCGTCGGATGCAAATCAACAAGGACTCCTTTCACAAGGCTATTGATCCAACCATTGATCTTACCGAAGAAACGTTTGCCAGCATCAACACCGTGGCGGAGTTGGCTGGTCATTGTTGTGCTAGGGAGCCATATCAAAGACCAGATATGGGTCATGCAGTAAACGTACTATCATCTCTTGTTGAGTTTTGGAAACCAACTGACCAGAACTCCGAAGATATATATGGCATTGACCTTGAGATGTCATTGCCTCAAGCTCTCAAGAAATGGCAGGCTTATGAAGGTAGAAGTCAAATGGAATCGTCTTCATCGTCCCTCCTTCCAAGCTTCGACAACACTCAGACCAGCATACCAACAAGGCCTTACGGGTTTGCAGAATCTTTCACATCTGCAGATGGGAGATGAAAACTATATCCAGTGTAAAAGGTTATCTTCTTCACTTTGCAAGTTATTCTTCATTTACTTCTTGCAAAAATAGTGTTTATATGTAATTGTTCTCGACCCTTCAATTTGCCCCAATTTTTCATGTTTTTAGCATGGATGCAAAATAGTTCTCGACACTTCAATTTGCATCAATTTTTCATGTTCTTAGTATATGCATGTGTATTAGTATTTTGAAAAAAAAAAAACAAAAACTTGTGAAAAGGATTATTTAGATTTATCTCTTCGATCCTATAACAAACATTTTGGGTGCAACCTATTAGAACTAAAACCTCCATTTTTGTTCTCTAGTATCCAAGAGTTAATTTGGTTATACATACAAATTACTCAACAATAAGTGACATCAAACTATTTGTAATGATGTTTTAAATTTTTTTTTAAAAAAAATCTTAGACAAAGTAAATCATAGAGTTCAATTTTCTTTTGCAAGTTAGTTCCTTCTCTTCAAACTTGTACATATTGTTCGAGTGTTGTCAAAGATTACAACGTAATGTATTGGAGACACGACCAATGTTAAAAGAAAGAAAAAAACTTTTTTGATATTAAGTTTTAAAATGTTAAGCATTTTTTATTTCAATTTAATCTCTAAATCTTAAAAGGTTAGAATTTTACATTTTCAAATTTGAATTTCATTTAAATTTGGTCTATAGAATTCTAGAATTCAAAATTATATATTATGAATGTAGATATTCATAAGAGACATTTTTAAAAATAACAAAATAAATTAAAATACTTATTAGTTATAACAAAATTTTGGATTCTATTAATGATAGTCTTCTATCACTATAGTAAATCAATGACTATCCATTAGAAAATTTGCTATAAGTTATAAATATTTTTATAAAATTTGCTATTTTTGAAAATTCTTCTATCCACAACCTATATAGGTTATCAATTGTTATATAGCTACCATTCAATTCCAATATGTAACATTCAACCTATTAAATTTTATATTGTAACATATACCATCACATGTCCTATAAATAGAGATATATGATGTATTTGTAATAGAAATCACAATTGAGTTCAATTGCTATTTTTTCCTTTCTCTCTTCTACTTCATTGTAATGTTTTGCTTCATTATTATTACTGTTTATATCATTCTTTATTTTATAACACATTATCAGCACGAGTCTCATCATTTTGAAGATTTTGTGAAAATTGGTTTTGATTCATGTTAAAGACCCATTGAAATCTTTCCTATAGTTTTGAGGTACTTAGAATCTCATTCAAATATGGTGGGTATCATAATTTTGGTTATTTTTTCATATGTATGTACTTGGTGTATTCATCGTTTATCTTCTCCCCACCATTATTCATCTTTCTTGAATTTAAACATAAAGGTCAAAGAATGTGGATGCTCTACTTTAATCATATATGTAACTTATGTGTTTGCAAATTGATTGTTAAAATATATTTAATTTTACATTTTATATTGGTTTAATCAAATGCTAAAACTCGCATTGAAATAATCTTGAACCGTAGATTGAAAGGCATTAGGTCAAATATAAGACATATACTTGGTGGATTCTAAACCACACTCTCTAAAAGTTTAAGCTTTTTAATCAAACTTATTCACATACTGAATATATGCATCAGTCTTCCTCACAATTTTTTGCATGGTTGAAAAATAAAACAAAATTTGAAAAACTGAGTGATCCAAAATAGAAAAGAAATTGAAAATCAACTATTTCTTGAGTTTTAATTTTAAGTTAAATTTACATCAATATATTGTTTATGTTTATGTTTAAAGTTGCCCTTTTAGATTAAAAGTTATGATAGATGGCAAGTCATATATCTTATTTTAAATATAAACTTATTCTTTTTATTATTGAAAGATTTGATTGAAATGGTTTTTGGAATTTATATTTTTATATCTTAGAATAAATTGTTTTATATAGCAAATTAAATTAGGATATTTGTTTTCTTAAATTCGATCACATTATTATTTTTATAAATATTGTGGTAATATTTATCATTTATATGCCTTAAAAGACTATATAATGTTAATATTATTTTTCAAATATGAGTTTGCTAGAAAACAAATGCACAACAAAATATGGAACCAATATTTTACGCTAATTACACCTAGTTAAAATGCATTACCCTAAATTATAAGAATTAGAGTTTTACAAGAAATTACCTTTGTAGTTTTCGAATCACTTAAATTTTCTCTAATCACAAAATCAGACCACCACGAACGAAGAATCGGATTATGGGATCGAAGGAAGTAGGATTTGAGTGAGAGAGATTGAAATTTAGGAATGGTGAAACATTATGATTAATTTTTTAAATTAGATAAAATAAAATAGACAAAAGATTTTAATATTTGAAAAAATCATTCTTTTATAAACAAATTACATGCAAAAACTATACGTAATTGAATCACCAAACCTCAACCCCTCACAGTTCACTAATCATTGGTGGAATTTTCTTCCTTTGATTTTTCTAAATTTTTCTTTATCCCCCAATTTCTAAAACACGTTTAGGGGGCGTTTGGTGTACATGTTTGAAATCAAATGCGTGAGAATTAAATGCATGTGGGCTTATTTTATTGAGTTTTGATATCTAGGTATTACACATGCCTATGTGCGGAGTACAAAATTTGGAAATTTGGATTTTTTTTATGGCTGTGTTTAGAGTGCTGGTTTTGAATTCCTGGACTTAGTTAATTTGTTTGGTTTTTTTATTCATTGTTCGTCCTAAATTTATTTTGTATCAAATTTTTAATTAATTTATTTTAATATTTTGTACCTCTAATTCAATTTTTTGACTCTATTGGTTTTGATGAAAATAATGTAAAAACGAAAAATTTTAATATTAGATAACAATAATTTTGATTACAGTTGCATTAACATGAAGGGTCTAAGTAAGAATATTATAAATCATTCACAAAATATAACAAATCATGTAATTGAATGGAGTTTACGAAAGTTCTAGTTAAACAACATTAAAAATAGTTTAATAGGTTTCAAAAAAAGTATAATAAAAATGGTCATGGAAAAGCGAAAGTCAAATAGAGATACATTTAACCATAGTTAAGGTTGTTTTTTTATGACACATGCAATGTATTATAAACCACTTTTATTAAAAGAGGTCTAAGTGAAAATGAGTTTTTGTTTTTATAAAAATAAATTTTTCTTAAGACTGAATAAGTCTTTTAAGTCTTCTGATTAAATTGATTAACAAAAGAACAATTGAAAAATATTATTAAACTAAAAAAAATGGTATATATGTGATATATAATTACACCTTTTAATATATTATCAATATATTAATATTTGATTTATACTCTAAATCACAATATATAGCTAATCAATTTTCACCTTGAAAAATATAAAAAAATAAATAAAATCTACTAAAACAAAGGAAAAATTAATTTTAAATAAATAATTAAAAAGAGATAATTAAAAAATGATCTAATAATAATAGTTATAAAAAACCTCTGTAAGAAAAGCAAATGAAAAAAATGTGAATTTTAAAAAATATTATTGTGATTAAATCAAACACATATATGCAATGATTCAGATAAAAAAAGTTTTCAAAAATTCATTTTTATTAATTTTTCAAGGTTTGTAGCAGTTGCAAAAGTGGTGGTCGAAGGTTCGCTGACCAAGTTTGTCAGAAATGACACCTTGGTGGTCAACCGATAATGGTCGCTAGGGTGGTGTTTGGAGTTGTTTGATTAATTTTAAGATTGAATTAGAAAAAAATGTAATTCGATTGCTTGAATAGTGTTTACTATTCAATCCCATGGGAAAGAGGGTAGGAACCCTTAGTAAAGACACTTGTTGATCAATGGTGAAGACGATCAATGGTCGTCAATTTTAAGACGATTGGTTGGTTGTTGACCATCATAGCAATCGGTCGTCAATGGTTATGACTATTGATCATTGACGATCACTACGATAATTTGTTAATAGACATGAGATCGATAATTAACGATAATGATTGGTTGTCGTCGATCAAGATGTTCACCCCATGACAATAACGTCAAAAGTTATAGGTCACAAGCAATTAAGATTGATCATCGACGATCAAGACGATTGATAATCAACGGTCAAGATGATTTGAAGTCGACGATCAAGAGCTAAAGTCGGTGGTTAAAACTATCAGTTGTTGTGACCATGATCGTTCATCATGGTTGGTCGTGAAGTTAGCTAACAATTGTTGCCAACGATTATTGATAAGATGTTGAAGTGAAAAGTTTTCTAAAAAATATGACATTCAATAATTAAATATATATATGTATATATATTCCAATCCTAAACCCAAATTCGAGAAGTTTTATTCCAAGTGGACAAACGTAGGTTCTGAGCGGATTTATTTTAATTGAAGGTTCTGAGCGGACGTATACCATTGACACTGTGAGTTTGTTTGCTGCCTCTTTTTCTGCTTCTTTGTCTATATGTTACTATACCATTATTTATTGGTCTTCTAATTAGGCCTTCCACATAGAAAGTTAACAACTTAGCCTTTTACTTGTATGCCTAAGGTGATCACTAATGGAGCCAAGTCAGGGCCCTATGAACTCTAAGCTAAATTATGATCCACAAAGTCAGGACCCTTAAGTTTGGGACCATAGCTATTAACGCCCAGAAATCAGGCTAAAATCTTATAACATGAAGCTTAAAAGACCAAGGGAATATTCTTCACTAGAGATTTTTTAAATCTTTTGCTGTGAGAAAAACACTAAATCATTTCCACTCTCCCCCTTTTGTAGCTAGTTGGAATATGTCAATTATCATTTCCAACCTGCAGTTATTAGATCATGATTTATTTTTAAAGATACTTGGTGATTATGTTTTTAACAAAATGTATCCAGATTTCGTGTGAATGTGGAATGGACAAAGAAAACATCTATTACCTACTGATCCAACCTTACAGTCGTTGCCTTGCTCATTCTAGTTCTCTTCAATTGTGTTTCCCATTTCTATAGTTACTCATAGATCTGAGTTGCTACCTTTTGGTAGCTGTGTAGGATCCATCATTGGTCAATACATCTATTGTCATCTATATTACCCTTTTATCTTCTCTTGGTAGTTGGTTTAAGTTGTTATACTTGACGGGGAGTGTTAGGATGGCAAATAAATTTCCACATTAGCTTGGAAAGGTCCCACATTGGCTAAGGTAGAGAAAGATCGATATTATACAAGTAAGGACAATTATTTTCATTGGTATGAAGCTTTTCAATTTTACCAATCGGAAATTCTATATGAAAATATCATATATGTAACCTATCACATGATAATTTAGTTTTATTTGGAGCATTGCAATTGGCATGATGAGATTTTGATACTGTTGGCAGTGCAGACATTTAATGAATCACTAGTTACAGCTGGAGCAAGAATTTCTTTAGTTGATTCAGTGGTGATTTCTCAACCCAGCACGTTAGTCACTTCTTAATGATAATTTTTTAATTTTTGTATGTTATCCCATATATTTAGCCAAACTGCCAATTTGGAGGGAGATTCTAAGCTTTCTACTTTTAAGCATTGAGACGTTAGATTTTAATTCATATTTCCAATCATTCACAGATGCATAAGTACTTAAAGTTTCATATTTGTTATACTTGGTTTCAGATCAAAGCGTCACAAATCTACAAGAATTCACCAATTGATTTTGCATTAATAAGGCCTCTAGAACATCGTGTTGTCCCCAAGGGATCGATGGGATTCTGTGTTTATTGGGAACATGGCTATTGCACCTTGTTATGCTCGACTTGAACCCATAATGATGAAGTAAAAGAATCGTACGAAAGTTTCGTTGGAACATTTTAAATGAATACAGTTCTTTATTTCTTTTTTATATTATAATTTTGAAGATTTTCATTATAATTATTATTGTAGATTTTGTTGAAATGTGAATTACATAGGCAAACTACTTATATAAATGTGTACATGGTTATAATATGATTTTACAATATTATTTGCAAAATAAAATTGTAAAATAAAAAAAGTTCATTAACATTAAAATTGATGAATCATGCTCTAATAAAAACAAAATACTTTCAATAACGTATATAAAAATATCTGTAGAACATCTTTCATAATGTTTTTTTATTGCTATAAAAACTTTTTATAGTACTTTTTAAAATATAATGGAATGTTTCTATAACATTGAATTAAAGCTACTATATATTAACTTTCCATGGTGCTATTCATAGCTCTACAAAAACGCTATGAAATGACAAATATATTCAATAACATTGATTACGACATCATATACAAAATGCTA
Source organism: Cucumis sativus (assembly GCF_000004075.3). Classification (NCBI taxonomy): domain Eukaryota; kingdom Viridiplantae; phylum Streptophyta; class Magnoliopsida; order Cucurbitales; family Cucurbitaceae; genus Cucumis; species Cucumis sativus. Next base: position 19,092,098 of record NC_026659.2, on the reverse strand, counting down.
CAAAAATAATTTTATAGCGTTTTTCAATATCATTAAAAAGGCTATTGAAACGTTTTGATAGCGCTTTTCCATCGCAATAAAAGAATGCTAGAAAAATTTTTTAATAGCGCTTTTCTTTCATGCTATGAAAAGTCTTTATGGCAACAAATATGTGCTATCACAACCAGTTTTTTATAGCATTGTAAAAACGCTATGGAAAAGTCATGAACTTTCAATAACATTGGCTACGACAGCATTTCGAAAACGTTATCGAAAGTCTACGATAACTTTTGTTTTAGGCTTCATAACTAAAATTTCTTGTAGTGTGGAGGCAGTCAAGCGTCAATTTACTGCCCTTTCTTTAATATTTTGTCTTTCTTTTTATTTTGATTTCTAATTTCTAGTTTTTACATTATAATAAAACTAAGATTTTTTTTTCTTTTTACAAGAATAAAATTTTGCCCAAAGACACTTTGCATACACGGAGGAGTTAATGCTTTCTTCATGCAAGCTTTCCATTAAGCAAACATCAAGATACATCTAGGGGAGTACACCATTCCCTTTTCTTTTCTCTTCCTCTTTACTTTGCTCTTCAAAAGCTTGAGGGCGAAGCAAATTTTTAAGTGGGGGGTGGATAACATGTTTCTTGATACTTAGCTTGCATGTGTATGAATTTGGGGTACCTTTTTCAAATATTATTAAATTTTTTCACAAAAATTGCAAATCTTCCCAACCCTTGTGCTGAGCTAAAAAATATATATATAAATAAAGGATGTAATATGCATTAAAGAAAAAAGCTCGTAAAAAAAGTGAGAAGTCAGGTAGGTCAAGTAATTGTGTTGAGTTCCCTAACTATTAGAATTTTTGGGAAAAAAACTTCACTTTTGACCTAAGTAAAATTAGACAACCTTCTCTTAGTGTTCTAAACATAACATTTAGTTGGACGAGGACTTTGGAAAGAGGAGGAATCCTTTCCGATTTAGAAGTAGGGAGAAAACGAGTATAAGGTATTTTAAATCTTTTCATAGCATGTCGAGCATCCGAGTAGCAAAACTTGAGTGTCTTTCTAAAATGTGGTTGTTCTACACGAACTTAGTTAAACCCAAACCTCAATCGATAATTTGTAATCTCTTTGATAATTTGAACTAGGTTTAAGCATAGGTTTGGATGGACTGTTAAGAAATTAAGTCAACTAGGTGTCAAGTTCTATTGGATTCAAGATAGTCCATTTCATCATTGATTGCTTCTTACCATAAGTTGACATCTACTGAGGATAAGGTTTCTATTAGATCTTTTGGATCTTCTACATTATACATTTCAAAGTCTTCTCCAAAGTCCTTTATGGTTCTAGATCTCTTGCTTCTTCTAGGTTCAGGATCTACTTCATTGTTTTCTTTGTTTAAATCCTAATTGAAAGTAGACTACTTGAACTTGAGCCCCCACTAGTTTGAATATTTAAGCTCCCACTATTTCTAGATTTAAAGGAAATCTATCCTCGAAAAAATCTATGTCATTTGATTCTATGATTACTTTGTTTTCTAAGTCATAGAACTTATAGGTCTTATTATTTTCAGCATATCCTATGAAAACAAATTCGTAAGCTCTACTGGCTAATTTTCTTCTCTGTGGATCAAGTATTCTAACATAGGCTAGACAATCCCAAGTTCTAAGATAAGACAGGTTTGGTGTTTTATTCTTAAGGACTTTGCATGGCGAGGATTTACTGTTTGATTTAGGAATCCTATCAAGAAAATAATTAATAGTCTTAATTATTTCACCCCACAAAGATGGTGTTGCTTCTGATTCAAGTAAGATAGCAACTACTAACTCCGTTAGTGTTCTATTTTTCTTTTATGCTTTTCCATTCATTTCAGGAGAATAGGGTGCAGTACTTTCATGTATTATTCCTTTTGAGTTATAAAACTCATTGAAGGCAACTAAATAATATTATGTTCCTCTATCACTACGAAGTCTCTTAATTCTTTTGTTAAATTGATTCTCTATTTCAGTTACATACACCTTGAACATGTCAAAGGCATCACTTTTATCTTTAAGTAGATAAATAAAAGTGTAGTCGGAAGAGTCATCTATAAAGGTTATTACATACCTTTTACTGTTCCTAGTTAATGTGCCATCAAATTCACATAAGTCAGAATGTATTAATTCTAAAGGCTTTGTTACTCTATTTATAGACTTATGTGAGGTTTTTGTTATCTTAGCTTGACTACAACATGCACATTTCTCAAATTCATGCATAGATAACTTAGGTATGAGATTTAATCTACTCATGTTGCTAGTTAGTCTTTTATTAATATGACAAAGTCTAGCATGCCAAACATTAAAAGAAGATAACATGTGAGCGAAAGTTAAATTCTTATTCGTTTCTAAATTTACTTTAAACATGCCTTCTGTCACGCAGCCCTTTCCCACAAAACATTGTTCTTAGTTAAAGTAAATAAATATGACCCTATAGTTTACAAGAAGCTAGCTTTGTTGAGGAGATATCCAGAGATCAAATTCTTTCGAATTTCAGTCCTGTGAAGAACTTCCTTTAACACAAGCATTTTGCCAGATGTGAATTTCCGTTCTACTTTTTTAATGCCTGCCGCCTGAGTCATGTGATGATCTCCTAGAAGGATATTCTTATCCTTTATCTCATTATACTTTCTAAATAAATTAAGGTCATGACTGACATGGCGAGATGCACCTGTGTCTAGCCACCAACCTTCTGATCCCCCAATGAAATTAACTTCAGAAATCATAGCTACATATTCATCTCCTACCAGGTTTGCCTACGCAGTAGGATAATTTACGTTTCTACAATTTCTAGCTAAAGTGTCCAAGCCTTATTACAATTGTAGCAAATAATTTGTACTGTACTTCTGGACTAGGGTCTTTGCGAATTTCTTTGCTTGTTGGATCCACATTTTATTTTATTTCCTTTAGGCTTCAGATCTAGTTTCAGCATTGCGTTTGACTTCTTTCTAGAAATTGTGTTCCCCTCTTCTTTTTGGTCATGTCTTCTCGCCTCTTCCTCAATCCTTAATTGTGTGATGAGACTTTTCAGCGAGAACTCCTTGGTTTTGTGTCTTATAGTATTTTTGAAATCCTTCCACAGAGGAGGTAATTTATCAATAATAACCGCAACTTGAAATTGATTGTGAAGCGGCATATCTTCGTTTATGATTTCATGTGTTATCTTTTAAATCACATACTATTGATCCTTCCACTGATCTATCATTAGTGATTTGATAACGCAAGTATCGACTTTCTGCATACTTCTTAGATCCAGCTTCCTCAATGTCATACTTCTTTTGTAACGCATCCCAAACTTCTTTCGCGGTAGACATTACGCTGTAATAATCATACAACTCATTAGTAAGACCATTAAGTATTAAATTCTTACATATAAAATTGGTCTCTGTCCACGCGATATGAGTTTTGACTTTCTCTTCAAATGGATTGGAGTCTGAGATTTTTTGCTCTGTAGAGGTACATGCGGTAGCCACCTTCTTCAAAGTAAGAAAAAACAGCATCTTTTGTTTCCACCTCTTAAAATTTTCTCCTTCAAAGAGAAAAGGATGGTTGAGGTCAGAGGAACTCAAATCGCCTTGTAATGATCCGGCCATTGCAGCAGATCGAAACGTCTTAAAATTGTTCTTGCACTTCGCCCTATATCTCACTTAAGATACCGTTTACTCAAGTCGCATATTGATTATCTCGTCAAGTGGTCAAAATGCAAAGCTAGAAAACAAAGAATTGTTAAGTAATGACTGAGTCATGGATCACACTCTCTTTAAAACGTTTCACGACACTGCTTCTTTATGCAAACAAAATTATTGTCTCGTCGTCCCTAGGATAAAACAGTCTTTGTTCTTCAATTGATTTTACACAAAAATCAATTGGAATCTCAAAACAGTCTTTGTTCTTCAATTGCTCGATAAACTCAAAAGGAGAAGTTTGAGAGAGTTTTTTTTTTCTTATGAAAATTTTTCGCTGATATAATGAAAGAATGATGAAAGTGTGTATATAGTGTGAGGGAATCCATAGACTGTTAGAAATTATTTTTTGGAAAATTAATTTTGTAGCCTTTTTATTTATGGAGAGATTATGTTGACTTATTAAATACAAAACGATAATAAAATGTTTGATTCTTTTAGATATGAAATAAAGATCATGACATTAATATATCCCATCATGCTTGACCATCTCTCCTAGGATGTTAACATATGCGATGAGATATTCTAACCTTTCACATAGCTATCTCGCATAACTCATGTTATCGCATAGTCACGATCAATATTACATAGTTGAAAATTACAACACGAAAGACTCAAGTTTTCATTCACATAACATTTGAAACATAGCTATATCGCATAGCTTAGTCTTCTTGCATCGCATAAATAATTAGCATTTAAAACATAGCTATATCGCATAGCTTGGTCTTCTCACATAAAGAATTTTTCATTCAACAGTTAAGGTACATAACAACAATGGAAATTCATATACCGAAACATTAGAGAGTGATTAAATCCAACCCTTGTTAGCTAGCATATCAAACAATGAATTACAAGTTCTAGGTGCAAAAGAGAAGGAAATTTCTTTAAATAACCAAGAGAGGTCCAAAATTTTCGTTAGCCAGTAGGAACTTTCTCCTCTTGTTAAAACTTTCCTGTTGATTAGATTCATGGTTTCTAAACTATAAATTCAACTATAAGTTTAGGAATGCCTAGATTGACAGCTGGTGCTGTAAACAAACACTCATGAAAGACTAACTTGTTCTTATTCGTCTATTTTCTTGGATACAAAAGTATCTACAGTGAGAAGCGTGTAGTTGTAAGTCTTCAATGGAGTGTACATATAGTTAACAACATATAGTTAATGAGCTTAGCCAATTAATCTCATATCTTTGGATCTTCTAATCTGTTGGTCCATTTAGGTCATTTTCCTATGTCTGCCAGAGTATTGAGGTTATTATTCCCTAAATCAAGTACTTAAGAAAATGTAGATTATAATACATGTATTATTGTAAACCCTAAATCTTGTAGTTTTAAATACCACCATTTTTTCTAATTTTTTTTTTAAATCACTGTTTTTTTTCCCAAATCACTCATGTAGTATTGAGGTTCCTATGTCGGCAAGAAAACGTTGTTGTTGTTGCTATTATTGTTAAAAATAAAGGTAATAGGAGATGGAAGGATAAATTGAAGGACATGATATAAATCAATAATAAATCAATTGTGTAATTAAAGAATAGAAAGTAAAATATTTTTTTAATTTTATGAAAAAAATAATTTTTTTTACATGGATTTTGTTATTTTAAAATTTTATAATAATAATAATAAAGATAACAATAATATGGATAATAATAATAATAATATAAATTAAATGAGGTCCGCTAACGCCGTTCTTTTCCTTGTTTTCCATGGCGGAAGAGAGAAAATTTGAAAAAAAATAAAAAAAGACGCATTTTAATAATGTCCAAAAAATTACCGCTTTTATCAAAATAGTTTTTGAGTTTTTTTTTTAAAAATCACTCTTTTTTAAAAATCACACTGTCCATTTGAAAATTCCGATCTCATAATTGACTTTTGCTTTATTCCCTTTCTTTATTCTCTTCTCTTTCTTCTGCCCTATAACTCTGCATGTCTCTCCCGAAGAAGACCAATGAAAATCATTTTCTTTCTTTACATTTAGTTAGTTCTCTCTCTCTCTTCTATAACCCTTTTCTCTCCCAAACTCAAATCTTCTCTTAATAATTTCTTGCCCTATCACTTCTTTGTTTTCATATATGATTGGTTGCTTTTATTATTATTATTATTATTATTATTATTATTATTATTATTATTATTATTATTATTATTGTTTTCAGTTTTTGAGTTTAGGGTAATTTAATTTAAATATGCCTAATATTCAAAGGGTTATAAATATTGAATCTTCTTCTTCTTCCACCCCATTTCTTGATCTTTCTCTTCAAATAAGTCCACCCACTATCATTAATCATCATTCTACCTTCTCTACTAATACTATTGAAACCTCTTATGGATCAATTAACCAATTGTTTACTCCTCATTACACTAATAAATCACTCCATCAAATTAATAATGGGGTTTCCCTTGATCACCATCATGCTTACCCTATTAATGCATTCCCAATTCATCCCAACCCTTCAATTTTCTACTCTAAACAAAGGCCTACTTCTCCTGCTCTCTTTGGGGCCTCTTCATCTTCTTCAATCTCATACTCCGAAACCTCTACTTTCACTTTGCCGCCGTCCTATCTCCACTACCATTTGAACTCTGATCGATTGTCAGCTATGGCGAGAGGACGATCCATGAGGGCACCGAGAATGCGGTGGACGAGCAGCCTCCATGCTCAGTTTGTTCATGCTGTTGAGCTTCTTGGCGGCCATGAAAGTAAAATTATTTTTTTTTTCTATCGTCTTTATTTATATTTATATTTTGCTCTTTGTTCTTTGTTCTTTCTAATTTGATTAAATAATGTTGTGTTCGTTTAAGGAGCTACGCCTAAATCAGTTCTAGAGCTCATGGATGTGAAGGATCTAACATTGGCTCACGTCAAAAGCCATTTACAGGTTTTTTTTCTTCTCTTTTTTCTTTTTTCATATAATTTTTAATTTAGTATATTAAATTCAAATTATTAATCTACAATTTGGAATAAAAAACAATTATTAAACTATGCTCGATGGACAGATGATATATAGGGAATAATTGAAAATGCAAGGCTACAAAACTAAATGAATGCAAATAATAAATGCCCGTCGTCCCTTCTCATCTGACACAGTAAGCCCTAATTCACAAAGTGAGAAAAAGAATATATGATTTATCATTATTTCTAATCAATAATACAACCATCATGGATATCACTCTATTTTTTTTTTTTTTAATTGTTTTTCCAAATACTGTTTCAAATTGTGAAAGGATAGAAGGAAGTTTCAAATCGTGAAAGAATAGAAGGAAGAAGGAAGAAGGAAGAGCCATTGTTAATTTTTCAATTTGTTTTGGGTTAAGAAAGTTTTATAAAAACATTAAGTTCTCGTTTACCAACTTTATTTTAGGGTTAATTTTTATAAATATAATCTAAATATTTACTAACAAAAACAAAAAAAGCCACCATTTTTTCAAATATTTTAGGTTTGTTTTTTTTTTTTTTCTTTTCATCGTCTTTTTTTATTTTTGCAGTTTTTTTTCGAACGGTTATTTGGTTCAAGATCGTGTACCAATATAAAATATCATTTTTTTCTTCAAATTGCTATTTGGTTGTTCCACATATAATAGATTGTGAAAAATCATTGAGATATTATAAAAGACCGTAAAACAATCGTCGAGATATTGGATAGTAAAATCTAAACGATTGTATACTAAAATAGCTAAAACTAAACAATCGTGTACAAAAAATCTTTAAAAAATCGTTTAGATTTGGGTAGCCAAATTTAAACGATCAAATTTAAGCGATTGTATTTCTAAATATAAATGATCGTATACCAGATGTAAACGATCGTTTTCTAAATATAAATGATTATATACCGAAAAATCTTGAAAAAAATTGTTGAGATTTTGACTATCTAAATTTAAACAATTAAATCTAAACGATCATGTAACAAAAAATCTTGAAAAAAGATCATTTAGATTTAGACATATCTAAACGTAGTAAAACCTAAACCATCATTTTTCAAATATATTATGCGTTGGATATCAATTAATCACGAGTATTTTTGGTATTTCTCATTGTGAACTTTTGTAAATATTTTGCCACTTTGTTATAGTTTTAAAAATATCATTTATTTTACTCTACAAAAATTATAACTATACATTCTCTTTTCATTGTTAAAATTCTTATTTTATTCTCAGATACTTTTTTAAATCAAGTTAAGAATTTTAAACTAAAGAAATCAAAATATATTTTTAGAATTTGACTAGGAAAACAATTCTTTACTCCATAAAGAAAAGGATGCTTAGTTTTAAGCTTAGTTAAGAAAATTTATGACTCCACCATGCACAACGAAGGGTTAAAACAAAAAAGATAAGAAATATAGTCATAATCATAATACACAACTTTCTAAATGAAAATTATCATAATACTTTTACATTTTGAATCCTTAACCTCAGTCACTTTTTTTTTTCACTTAAGACCACTTTCTACATGCTAATTATAATTATTCTCTTAACATTTTGAATCCTTAAATCTCTCTTTAATTTTCAGCTTTTTATAAGCTAAGAAAAGCAAATGAGTAAACTAATATCAGCTCTTATGTTATAGTAAATAAATGATTACTTTTGACAAAAACAACTTTTGATTTTAGATGTTTCGGGCACATAAGACGACCGAAAAGCCTGCAGCTTCTCCAGGTAATTAATCACTTAACCTATCCCCTTTACCCCTTTTCCTTTTACCAGCCTTATCTTTTCTTCATTTCATATTATTTTTACTTTAGGAAACAATTAAAGTAAAAAAAAACCCTTCAAAATAGGGTGATATCTACATTATACGAGTCTCAAATTTTACATAAGTGTTTTTCAAACCTACACCTAACGCAGATTGATCAATAGGTCCTACTGTAATTCAATTAGATTATGTTGTTTGCAAGTTGCCTAAAAGAAGTGATGCGTTGATAAGCTTTAACGTTTAGACAAAGATGAACGCGTAATCTGTTGGTATATCGTCTAGTCAAAATGCCTTCTCTCTAATTAGTTTGTGTAGTGGTTAAATCACCAAACGATCACTTCGCCTACTGATCAACTTCCCTACTAGTCAAAATGCCTATTGATCACCTCTCCTATCACCTAGTTAAAACGTCTAAAGATGAAAATGTCTGATCAAATCACCTGGTCAAAATGCGTACTGCAAAACAAAAACAAGTTAGAAAGTGCCTGAGTCGTGGATCTCGCTCTCTCTAAGACGTGGATTTTTAAGCAACAACTCCTCATGTTATATTAAAAATATAACCACTTGTAGCCTTTGACCGATCTAAAAGGGAGTTCCAATCAGTATCGTTGTAACCTTCAAGTACAGCAAAAAAACTTTTGATAATGTAATCCTAGGTTTTTATCTCATTACTCTTTCTATAGCGTTCTAGTGTTCTAGACTAGGTCTGCGAGTAAACCTGCAACATATGTTATGCAGTCAGTAACATATCTCAGACTTCCTATGATGCTCGCATATTCAGATTGATTAACACTGCTTTAGTGTTTTTGAACAACTTAACACTTGAATGATAGAGTGTACAAGCTGGTTTGCTTTCAAATTAGTTGTATTTTTTTAGAATCTTCTCTATGTAATGAGATTGATATAAAAAAATTCCATTTACAATCTTAGGAATTTTGATGCCTAGGATTACATTCACTTCTCCTAAGTCTTCATGTCAAAATTTGCACTCATCATTGATTTTACATCATTTATGGCGTGCAAGTTTGATCCAAAGATTAACATGTCATCTACGTATAAGCATATGATAGTATACCAATCTTCAGTCTTATAGTAGATACATTTGTCATTCTCATTTACTTTGAATCCTTTGGACATAATTATATTGTCAAACTTTTCGTGTCATTGCTTAGGAGCTTGTTTTAGGCCATAAAGAGATTTATCTAATTTACAAACTTTAGATTTTTTACTATGAATTATGAAATCTTCAAGTTGTTCTATATATATTCGCTTCTTCTAAATCACCATTTAATTATGAAGGCAGTCTTAACATCCATTTGATGTATTAAGTGAAGCGATAAAAGACTTATAGCAACATAAGATTTTATAGAACTATTACTCAATTTCATTTGGAAATCCCAACATACAAGCACATTGGCAAAAATTTAGAATCAAAATTGTAAATAAAAACTAAGCGTGTTTTTTATTTAAAAGATACAAATAACTTATTTTTGTTGACATCTCTGAATCTGAAAACCACCGACTTTAGGACACTACCCGTTAAAGACCTTCTTATCCTCTGAGATGAGATTAATTTGTGGGAACCAATTGGGATAGAAAAAAGTTATATTATCAAATCTACTAGTTAATTAAAAATTAATCAATTAATTAACAATTAATGAAATCATATTTAATTAATATTTGATTCAAATCTTATTTGATTGAATATCTCTCCAATATCTTATAGATTTAAATTAATATAATTAATTAAAATGTCATTCGAATATTATTTGAATGAATATCTTTTCAATATCTTATAGATTTATATTAATATAATTAATTAAATTATATTTAATTAATATTTCATTCAAATAAGATTTGAATATCTCTCCAATATCTTAAAGATTTAATTAAATAAAACTAAACTATTAATTAATTCACCAATTAACAGATTTAATTAAATAAAACTAAATTATTAATTAATTCTTCAATTAACTAATAGCAAAATTAAACATCTTATATTTAACTTAAATTAAATTTAAATCATATTCAAATATAAGTTTCTCTCATGACCAATAATTTTAATATGAATCCAATTCACATTAAATTAATATTTGAACTCATTCAAATAATTTACCTCTCATAAATTAATTTTGAATCATATACAAAATTAAATATATCTAATAAAGTTTGATAAACTTTATATTAATGTATCACTATACATTAAATTAATTGCCAAAGTAAATTTGAACATTTCAAATTACAACCAATATGAATAAATTTCATTACCCTGTATGAGCTAGGAAGAAGACCTAATGGATCTACAGATCAGAAGCTACAACGATATGAGATTAATTGGCTAAACTCATTAACCACATTAATCAATATTTGTTAACTCTGTGTACACTCCACTAAAGACTCATGGTTGGACTCTTCTCACTATAGATATATTTATGTGTCCATGAATATAGATCAATAATAGTAAGTTAGTCCTTCACAAGTGTTTGTAACACCAACTGGGTCAATTTACCGTTTTACCCCTAAGTTACCTCTAATCCTTAAATATCAGCGCTCCTCTAATGAACAACCTATTTATGGTCCTACCAATAAAGAGAACCCTTCTCGTACCATAGAGAGGGTAGAGCCGTTTGTTCAAGACCTGAAGACACCATTTAAGGGAATACTCATCTACTTACCCTAAAATACGGAAAGAGTTAATTACGTCTCTTGTGTAATTATGTTCCCAGCTCTTCACTTGGTCTTGTTCCCAAAACTAATAATATAATCAATACCACTTTATTAATAATGGTCAATGGATTATATTTACAATCTATGAGTTTCAGCTATAGAAATAAACACTCTAATTGAGGTGATTCTAGTAATTGGAGAGAAAGTGTCGAAGAAATCTATGTTTTTCCTCTTTCTAAAATTTTTTGCTACTAGTCTAGCCTTATACTTATCTACTGATATCCATTGGGTTTGAGTTGCTTCCTCAAAACCCATTATTTACAACCTATTGTTTTTCAACCAAGGGTAAGTCAACCAGATGCCAAGTCCTATTAGATTCCAGAGAGTTTATTTCATCATTGATAGCTTCTTGCTATAAGTTTCCATCCAGTAAGGATAAGACTTTTGTTAGATCTTTCCAATCTTCTACATTGTACATTTTTCGAAGTTTTCTCCAAAGTCTTTTATGGTTCTTGCTCTCTTGCTACTTCTAGATTCAAGATCTACTTTCTTATTTTGGGTTTGGATCCTAACTGGAGATAGACTACTTGAACTTGAGCCCCTACCAGTTTGACTATTTAAAGCCCCATTATTTCTAGATTTAAAAGAAAATCTATCCTAAAAAAATCTACATTATTTGATTCTATGATTACCTTATTTTCTAAGTCATAGAACCTATAGGCTTTATTTTTTTTCAGCGTATCTTATGAAGACACATTCATAACTCTACTAGCATAGACTAGACAATCCAAAGCTATAAGATAAAACATGTTTGATGTTTTATTCTTAAGGACTTCATATGTTGAAGTTTTACTCTTTGATTTAGGAATCCTATTAAGGACATAATTAATATTATTATTTCACCCCACTAAAATGGTGTTGCTCCTGATTCAAGCAAGATAGCAACTACTAACTCAGTTAGTGTTCTATTCTTCCTTTCAACTTTTTCATTCATTTTACAAGAATAAGGTGCAATCATTTCATGTATTTATTTTTTAGTTATAAAACCCATTGAAGGCACCTGAATCATACTCAGTTCCTCTATCACTAGGAAGTCTCTTAATTCTTTTGTTAGACTGATTCTCTATTTTAGTTACAAATAGTTTGAACATGATAAAGGTATCACTCTTATTCTTAAGAAGGTAAATAAAGAGTAAAGTCAAAACAATCATCTATAAAGGTTATAAAATACCTTTTACTGTTCCTAGTAACATGCCATCAAATTCACATAAATCAGAATGAATTACCTCTAGAGGTTCAGTTACCCTAGTTACAAATTTATATGAAGTTTTTGTTATCTTAACTTGACTACAACATGCGAATTTTTCAAATTCATGCAAAAATAACTTAGGAATAAGATTCAACCTACTCATGTTGCTAACTAATCGTTTATTAACATGACAGTCTAGCATGCCAAATATTAAAAGTAGACAACATGTAAGCAGAAGTCATTTTCTTATTCATTTCCAAATTTAACTTAAACATGCTATCAGTAGCGTACCCATTTCCCACAAATACATTAGTTTTTATTAATATAAAGAGATCTAATCCTATTGTTTGAGTGAAGCCAGCTTTATTGAAAAGTCTCATCACGCGTTTTACTTCCTTTCGGCTTTAGATCCGGTTTCAGAATTGTTGTAAATTGCTTTCTAAAAATTGCGTTCACCTCCACTTTTTTTATCATGTCTTCTCGCCTCCTCCTCTATTCTTAAACGCGTGATGAGACTTTTCAGTGAGAACTCCATGGTTTTATGCCCTAGAGTATTTTTGAAATCCTTCCATAGTGGAAGCAACTTGTCAATAATAACCGCAACTTGAAACTGATCGTCAAGTGGCATACCTTTGCTAATATGTGTTATCTTCTTAATTTCATGTGATTAAACCTCCACGGATCTATCATCGATCATTTGATATCGCAAGTATTGGCTTACCACGTACTTCTTGGATCCCGCTTCCTCGTGTCATACTTTTCCTATAACGTGTTCCATACTTCTTTTGTGGTCGACATGGTACTGTAATAATCATACAACTTATCAGTAGGACCATTAAGAATTAAATTCTTACAGATGAAATCTGTCTCTATCCACGTGGTAAGACTGATGATTTGCTCCTCCATTGGGTTGGTTTCTTGAACCTTTGATTTTTCAGTAGAACATGCGGCGACAACTTTCTTCAAGGTGAGGAAGAACAACATCTTTTGCTTTCGTCTCTTAAAGTGTGCTCCTTTAAAGCGGAAAGGGCAGTTGAGGTAAAAGGACATCAAATCGCCTTGGAAAAGATAAGCCATTGCAGCAGAATGAAAATGTCTTAAAATTGTTGTTGCAAATCGCCTACAAGGAGTGATGCGTTGAGAAGCTCTGGTGCCTAGACAAAACGCGTAATATGTTGGTATCTCTCCTTGTCAAAATGTCTTCTCTAGTTAGTTCGCATAGTGGTTAAATTACCAAATCATCACTTCGCCTACTAATCTCGCCAACCGATCAACTCGCCTAGTGGTCAAAACGTATAGTTATTAACTCGCCTGTCGCCTGGTTATAACGCCTAGTGATGAAAGTTTCTGATCACACCTGGCCAAAATGCGTATTGCAAAACAAAAACAAGTTAGAAAGTGGCAGAGTTGTGGATCTCGCTCTCTCTAAGACATTTCGCGGCACTGCTCTTTTGTGTAAACAGATTTGATCGCCCCGTCGTCCCTAAGATAAAACAGCCTCGTTCTTCGATCAGGATTGCACTATAAAACTTATCAAAATTCTCAACACTCAAATAGACACTCTAATGCTCAGTATACTAAAGAGAATTTTGGGAGAGAACAAAATCGTTGTGCTATTTTTCTGAGTTAGTAAGAAGAGAAGAATGAGACTCAAATATATAGTGAGTAGGGAGAGAGATTCCAACAGCTATAATATTAATAACAAAAAAAAAACCAATTAATAATTGATAATTCCCATTTATTTTGAAAGGTTTTGAAGATTTAATTTACAAAGACGTTTATAACATAAAGAACGGTTTTGATAATTAAAGATAATTTTTAGCAAAAGGATAATATATTGTTATTTTATTCTTGTCCTCTCCTCAATGTTTGACAAACGGCGACGCACGTGTAAATATATCCGAAAACCTATTTTTGCCTATCTCCTCACCTCTTCCTAAACTTGGGTGTTCTTAGGACCCAAACTCATGCATAAATATTTGAATTTATAAAGGAGACTTCCACGTAGCGACATGAAAATGCATATTTAGAATAATAATAAATATTTGCTTACTCAAAATTTTCATTTAACAATCTTTCACTTAAATTTTTTTTGTACTATCAGATGGACACATCTTTAGTACTTTTATCCTATCTCAAAACCAAAAACCAAATGTATTGAAAATAAAAATATAGGCAATAAGCTAGAGAAGTGCTTAAGTTTTTTTTATGAACCTTCATACTATGAAAAGTAGAATTTAATATATACATTAAAGAATATATACATTAAAGAAGATTTAGTGCACCAAACACTCACTTATATATAATGATAAACATTATATACGGTTGAGATTTGGTTCTTCCGCTTATAATAGTTGTAAAAATTAGACCTTAGCGAATAAACAATGATTCTTGAACATATATAATTGTAACAACTTTTACAATCAAATTTTTTAAATTGAAAGCTTTAGAGTATAATTTTAACCATCAAGATACTGTTTAATTTCTACTGATTTAGTTATATATATTCTTTATTTTTGTACCCTCCCTCATGCATATTTACCAAGTTCTATTGTTTGTTTGCTGTTTTCAATAAATTTACAAATATGAAACATATGTTCTCTGTTTTTCCAAACAAGGTTCTAAGTTATAGGTCAAGTACCTTCTAAGTCTATATAAATTATGCATGCACATCATATTGTTCTTTATATCTTTTCATTTGATCTAATTTGTCAATGTGTACAAATATATGACGTTTAAAGAGTGACAAATATTTTTTTTCGTACTCGTTAACTATAAATGATATTTTTAAAATTGCACCACATACGTTTACATGTAGTACTAAACAAGTGTGTTTAAAGGTCGCTCAAAAGGCAGCTCGGGCTCATTGGAGGATGATATGTTTTCTACTCAAGGGGATAATGTAGGCTGTTCTTCCTCCATTACACCTCTTTGCTCTATGAACTCCATTGAGTAAATTATAAAATGTTTTTCTTTCTTTAATCAAATCATTTTTAATATATATTAAAAAAATGTATACAAAAAATTAATCTTTAAAGTTAACTATTTGATAAAAAGGTTATTTAATGTTGATGATACGTGAGAGTAGGTTGCCTTACTATAGATTTGCCAATAATATGTGATTTTGACTTTTCTAATAAGGTTTAAACAACTACCACAATATTTTATTTATCTAGACATTAAAGAATAGAATTCTTAAAAGCAAACACAACATGGTTGATGGACCAACATAATAAAGTGCATTTTGGCTCTCGGGTTGGGTGAAAACCCAACCAATAGTTTGATTCTCCAACAATTAAAGAGGATTGTTTATTGAACTCAACTATTTTTCCATCTCATTATTTGTGTCAAATCTTCTAATTACTCACCTTTTATAATATAATTACTAGCTCAACTTTGCACGTCAACCGTTAAATTTGAGTCTCTCTTAAAAGGATGTTTCAAGTAGCAAGTCTTCCAAACTCCACTAATAACGTAGGATAGCCATTTAGTTTTTTTATTTTTAGTTTTTTAAATTGAGTTCCATACATGTTGATTATTTTAACTCTTTCTTTTTTGTAATTCTTATCCATTTTTTACTGATGTTTTCAAAATTTAATCCAGACATTGAAAACTAAATGAATAGTTTTTGTTCTCTTTTATCCTTAAATATTAATATAATGCAAACCATATTAGAAAGAGAGGGAAAATAAGTTTGATTTTTAAGAGCTAAAAGGAAAAAAAACGTCTTAATTTCTAAATTATTACCTGTATATCTTATGTCATGCTATAATTAAACTCAGAAAAAGAAGATAAAGAGGGGAAGTTTTCCTTTTCAGATGTTTTGAAACTTGTTTGAGCTCTTTTATGTAAGTTTGATATTTATAGTTTAAAGAGTAAAAATGAAAAGGGTGTGACGGGTTTTGTAAGATTCATTTTGCTTTGGATTCTGTATGGATCTTCAAAAAGAAGAAGATGAATAATTTTATAAATAAAGAAAACAGTGGTGTTGTATGAACAAAACTTGGCTTTATTTTGCTTTCTTTATGTATATCTCTCTCTTCTTTCTTCTTTTCTGGAAGTTTTCTTAGTTCTTTATTACACAAACGTTGCTATCAAATGTCCTAAAAGAAAAATTACACAAACTGAAAGCTCACCTTCTATAGTTTTTTACTTCCATTCCATTGTTACTTTTTTGGGTTATAAATCATTGAGTTCTAAGTTTGAATTGTTTGCTACCCTCTTTCAACTTTCTATCTTTATTATTTCCTTTGTTTTAAATTAAGTCTACAAATAGGTATTTTCATCTTTTACGTTTTAACAAGGTATTTTCAAATTTCAATACAAAAAATAAAATTAAGAAAAAAGGTTTAATAGAAAACCAATGTTTCTTAATTTGTAGTCTTCAAAATTTGTAGAATATAAACGTTTGAGTGTGTTATTGTAACTCGTTAAATATATGTTTGATTTCCTATTATTAGGGTTTAAGATTATAATTGTTTTAACTGACACTTAACTCTATAAAAACTATTTCTGTGTTTTAATAAATGGGTTTATTGAGCCTTCTGTCTCCTAAACCTGCTTGTTTCCTCTAAAAAAACTATATAAAAACTATTTAGACATTCTCTTTAACTACAGTGAAAATATTGTAGATATATTTTTTCATAATGACCACTTGCATGGCTTTTGTTTTCTTTTTGTACGTTCAATTATACATAGAAATACGTTCACTTAAATTTTTATGGTTTTCCTATTTTTACTTAAATATAAAATAGTTTAGAACGATAAAATTACAAAATATTGTTTTCTTAAATTAAAGTATAAAATGTAGACAAATTTGAAGTTTTTGTAATTAACTTTAACTTCTTTTTTGTTTATATTTAGTATAGTTAATGAGAAAAATAAAGTATAAAATAAATGTATTCAAAATCCTTACTTAAATAAAGTATATAAAAATATAATGAAAAAAATTGAAAAAGGTTGACTTTTAAAAAAATTTAAAAATACAGTTATTAAAAAAGTTGATAGACTTCTATTACTATCATAATATTTTGGATTTTATCAATTATAAAAATTGATAGACTTCTATTACTGTATATCAATATCTATTATTGATAGAAATATAAAAAAAATTTATATATGGTAAATATTTTGTCAAATTTCTTATTTTTGGTAACTGCTCCTCATTTCTAATACTCTTCTTCTCCCCTTTGACTCAAATTTATTTAAAACAAGCGAACAAATAAATAGACAAATATCAATTTATATCTCTAAACTTTGAGATTGTATCAATTCAAAACCACAAACCAATAATTGTATCGATATGAACCCTAAACTTTTGAGATTCTATTCAATTTAAACCCTAAAATAATAGTTGTATCAATTTGAACCTTAAATTTTAAAAAATGCATCAATTTAAATCACCAACTTTGAAAAGTCTCCTCAAATTTTATATACATCAGTTTAGATGGATGTATTTATATAAATTCAATGACTAAATTGATATACTTAAAAAATTTAAATTGCAAAGTGATAATTATTAATGTGGGGCTTAAATGGATAAATGTGTTGTATTCATAATTATCATATATGAATGTTATTCATTGCAATTGTTCATAAAATCAAATTTATGAATGTAGGGGGGTTGATTTGAATGTTGATGAAAAGCTAATGTGAAGATCATCAGTTGCATTTGGATTGTCACAAACTCTAATTTGGAGGTGGGTTTAGGCAGAGATGATCTAATTTGGCATATACTCAAGCAGATGTCTAATTTCTCTTTTTAATCTTTTTTTTGTCCTTTTTTCAGTCACGTACTTAAGTATAGGGTCACTCAATATATCTCATTAATTCATATGTATTTAGGGGTTGGGAAGAGAATTCAAATCGATTTTGCATTAAATTGTTTGATCACTTTTTAGTTGTTTTTCATTTTTTTAGTACAGTATATGCAGATAGAGATGTTTAACTTTACAAGAGAGTAAATGCCAATTTTACTGCTTAACTATGCTTACTATCACATTTCTCGATTGATTCTTATATTGGGTTACTTGTTAATTATTTGTGATATTTTATTTTTGTAGCTTTCGAAATAAGGGAAATAGTTGCAATGTCATGGTTGAAATTATTGGAGGTATCAGGTTTTAATCTTTCATTGTTCACAATCAACAAAAGTCGTCTCCAAAACATATATATAATCAAATATGGATTGTTTCCCTAATTACTTGCCCATTAAAATAATTGTAAAATCTAGCTTAATTTGAATTCATTCGCAGGTGTTTGATTCAATGACATCTTGGCCTTCCTAAAGAAAAAAAGAAAAAAAGAAAAAAATTCAAACAAGTTGTACTCAAATATCTCAATACTTAAAGTGAAGGATAGTTAAAATAAAGGGCATTTTTGGTGATCCATTTGTTATGTGTTTTATAAATTAATATTTAAAAATAATAAGAGTTTTTGGTAACTAATATTTAGAGGAGAATTTTTAAAAATAGTAGATTTTACGTAATATTTACAATCTACAGCAAATTCTATTACTAATTGTCATTGGTATGCTAAGTGATAGAAGACCGTAAGTGATAGAACCCAAAATTTTGCTATTTTTAAAAATGCTTTAATAACCTACTTGTTTTTAATGGTGGGAACGAAAATTGAAAATGAAAAAAAAAAGAAAGCTTTCAAAAAATACATTTTACTTTTTTAAAATTAAAAATAATAACTACCAAATATCATATTTGATTTTTGTTTTTAATAAATAGAAATAAAAAATAAGGCGTAAGAAACTTATAAAAGATTAGATAACAAACCTCACAAATTGAAATAACGAAAAGGCTTATGAGTTGAAATCATGAAGACATCAATAGTTTGATTTTTGACAACATTAAAAGAAAGTAAAGTAGATAACAAATCAAGAAACTTAGAAAAAGGGAGCATTTGTAAAATTAATTTCCATAATATGACGATAAAAAAACGTCAAATAATTATTAAACACACAACTTTTAACATTATCGGTATTATTTGAAAGACCACGAGACGTAATACATCTACTTGGAAAATTAAAAGAGCTTTAGAAAATTACCTAAATTTAGAAGAAGACATATATGTGGAGCCATGCTTACAAACTCAACCATCAATATAATAAGTGTTACTCCTTATGCAACCCACATGGTCAAGCCAAACAATGACAGTAGGGGACATATTATGAACGCAAATTGATATGACAACTCAATTTTCAATATCCAACATGTATTTGCATGCCATCACCTCTCTATCATATGGCATATGATCCATTTATCATAGCTTCAAATGAGTGACCACTCTATATCACATTTCTACCTGAACCATGTTCTTCCAATTGAAGATTTCTTAGCTTGAATTGTGAGGTACACCCCTACCTCTCGTTTAATACACCACAAACATTGAGGATTCCTTTGACTTTGAAAAGGGTTAGTGGCGACACCTCTCAATTTTGATTGGAATAAATATGTTTTTTTTAACTAACTTGAAGAGACGTGACTATTTGAATGACCACGAACTATCTATGAATATATGTCTTTTATTCAAATTATTCTTTATAACTTTTTCACATTAACTTTGTTTTAATAAAATATTTATCCATTTTGTATGCGTTTTCAAGTTTGGTTTATTTTTATAAAGTAGAATTCATGGGATCTTATGGATGAACCATTGCTTTCCTAAAAAAGGTAATATGTTATATCCTGAGAGAGGACTGCTTATGAAATTTAAGTAGGACCATTGTGGAAAATAGTCAAGGTAATTTTGTTCCTCCCTATGTTTTAAATAGTTGGCGCATGTGTATCAATTATAGAAAGCTAAACGAGGTAACTCTTAAAGGCCACTTCCCTTTACCTTTTCTAGATCAAAATGATAGAACAATTAGGAGGGAAATCTTACTTTTGCTTTCTAGATGGATTTTATGGCTTTTATCGTCAAATACCCATAGCATGCGTAGACCAACACAATACAACTTTTACATGTGAATTTGGAACTTCTACATTTTTTTTAAAAATGTCTTTTGGATTATGAATGCTTCTACAACATTTCAATGATGCATGTTAAACATATTAACTGGTTTCATATGAAAATGCATAGAAGTGTTCATGGATGATTTCACAATTTATGGGAACAATTTTGATTCTTGCTTGAATAGTTTAGAGTTGATTTTAAAAAGATATATGTATTCATACTAACTTAGTGCTTAACTTTGAAAAATGTCATTTCATGACTTCTCACAGTTTAGTACTAGGTCACTTAGTATCATCTAAGGGAACAGAAGTTGACAAAACTAAAATAGGTGTCCTTCAAAACTTGTCCTACCGCACTTGTTTAAAGGATGTTAGGTCATTTTTGGGTAATGCTGGATTTTATAGAAAAGTTCATTAAAGTCTTTTTAAAGATAGCTTTGCCCTTGACTAATTTGCTTCTTAAAGATGTCCCTTTTATCATTATTGATAGATATATGCATGCTTTTTATACTTTGAAAGATCGATGAGTTGACTTCTTCTTCTATCTTGCAAACACCTAATTGGAACTTGTCATTTGAGATCATGTGTGATGCAAGTGATTTTGCATTTGGTGCAGTGCTAGGACAAAGAGTAGATAACAAATTGCATGCATACATTTCAAGAGTTCAATTTGACAATCAAGTCAAATCTTTGCTCTTGACAACTGAAAAAGAGTTTATTTATAATCTTTGCTCTTGACAAATTTCGTAGCTACATAATTGGATAAAAATAATTGTGTTTACTGATCATGTAGCTATAAAATATCTTTGCAAACAAAAAGGAGAGCAAGGCAAGGATTATCAGATACTCCTACTTCAAGAGTTCAATTTGACAATCAAAGATATGAAAAAAAAAATGGACAACCCCATTGTCGATCACCTAGGTAGAATCATTTATAAACAAGAGAAAAATCCGGTAAGGGAGCATTTCTTTGATGAATATCTCTTCAAGTTAGATTTGCACACTCCATGGTACGCTGACATTGTTAATTATTTTGTAACTGGTAAAAAACTTCCTTCTCACTTCTCTTATAATAGAAAACGCAAATTAAAAAGTGAGTCAAAACATTATGTTTGGGAGTCTCCTTATATTTGGATAATAAGAATAAACCAAGTTGTTAGAATATGTGTTGCTGAAAATGAGAATGAATCTATTTTCTCATTTTGCCATGAAAGACCATGTGGTGGACATTTTGGTCCCAAACGTACTGCAAGAAAGATTTTAGATTTCGGATTTTATTGGAAAATATTAGTTCTGACTCTAATGCATATTGCAAATCATGTCAAAATGTCAAAAGTTTGACTATTTCCAAAAGGAATGAGATGCCATTGAAACAAATTCTCCCTTGTGAAGTTTTCAACATTTGGGGAATTGATTTCATGAGACCATTTCCTTCTTTAATTTAGAAATCCTTTTATTCTCCTAGCAGTCGATTGTGTCCAAGTAAGGATGAGGCAATCTTTACTAGAACTAACTCTTCTTTTGTTGTTTCCTCTTTCTTAGTTGGAAACATTTTCTCTAGGTTTGGTACTCTCAAAGCCATAATAAGCGACCAAGGAACCCACTTTTGCAACCGAACCATTGAGGCATTGATGAAGAAATACGGAGTACAACACCGAGTTTGAACTCCGTATCACCCTCAAACAAATGGCCAAGTAGAAACTTCCAATCGAGAGGTAAAGTCCATTCTTAGAAAAATTGTTAATCCCAATAGAAAAGATTGGAGCATTAGATTGAATGATGCACTTTGGGCTTATAGGACAACTTACAAAACACCCATAGGCACAACACCTTTTAAATTAGTGTTTGGTAAAGCATGTCATCTTCCCGTAGAATTAGAACATAAGACCTTTTGGGCTATTAAAAAGTGAAACTTATGTCACACCCCAATCTACAAAATAATCAGAAAGCATGAATGCAGATAAGACGTGATTTAGCTTAAAAGCTTAAAATTGGTCTTATCGCCTAGTTCAAACTCAACTCCTTTTAAACTATCATGCGATAGAGATAAACATAACGCTCAGAAGTCAACTTAAAATTTTATCCAACAACAAGCGTTTTGACACGATTAAACATCAAGACATTCATCTTAAATCTTTTACCTTGTTTAAACGCCAAATACTTTAAATAACATGCTTTATGCGTTAAATTTTAACGCAGTCAACATAACCAAAGCTTAAACTTTATTAACTGCAGGTGTTTCATACATAGTATACAATTACAACATCTTGACTATAACAAATGACATTAATCAAAACTCTTAAATGCCTGATACACTACTACAAAACTGACAATACTTCACGCCTGCAGTTTTGATATACTTGACAGTTTTTAAAAACTATCAAGTAGAAAAAAAAACGTCGAGAATAACCAAAAGTGAAAAAATGTATAATTTCTTATTTTTTACTTTCACTACTTGACAGATCCAAAGCGTCAAGATTAATTTTAATTACTTGACATTTTAATATGTTTTTTTCTATTTTTTAAAAGCAAAACTTTTTTTTTCCTAAATTTTTTCGTTTTTCTCCTATTTCTAAAATTAAAATTTTCCCTACTTTTTCCCTAAAATTTTCTTTTTCTCCAAATTGTAAAAAAAGCCCTAGTTTTTTCCCTAAAATTTTCCTCATCTTTCTCCCCATCCACGATTTCTTCATCCTCTTCATAAACTTTACTGAACGAAATCTCCACGATTTCTTTCCCTTCTTCGAGCGAATCTCCCACCATGCCCAAGCCTCAACACCTTTTTCGACGTCTTCATCGAAAGCTCTATACGACCACTCATCGTCTGTCTGTTCGCGTTCTACCTTTTTCATTTCTTCAGGTTTCATTCGATTAGTTTGTAATTTTTCTTTCATTTTTATGTTCTTATTATGATTTGGGTCTCAATTTTCCTAGGATTTTTAATTGTAGCTTGTTGTGTCACATTCCAACCTAAAGAGTTCTTCTTCGTCGTCTGTTCAAAAAATGTAACTTGCTCTTCTTAATCATCTACTGGTGTAAGTATTTTTTTGCTTTCTTTATATTTCTAATCAATTATCGACTCCTTAATTAATCAACAAATACTTGGTTGAAAATCAGAGTTTGTAATCTTGGATATCTTTTAGGAGAAGATAGTAAAACTAACACTACTACAAAAACAGACTCTCTTGACGTTTTTAAATTGTCAAGAGACCTTATTCTTGACGGTTTTAAAAACGTCGTCGAAGCCAGTGTCAATAAAGCCAAAGTTCTCGACGGTTGATAAAAACGTCAAGAATAGTGAAAGTTGACGTTTTATAAACGTCAAATATACATATTTTCATGACATTTTAAAACCGTCAAGAATGAACTTGTTTATGACATTTTAAACCCGTCAAGAATGCACCTGTTTATGACATTTTAAAACCGTCAAGCATGTTTCAAATTTTTTTAAAAAAAATTGCAATTCAATTATATTTTTGTTCATGTATTGTTCTGATTAAACTTACTAATTATGGTTTTATCAAATGGACACAAATATATCTATAGTGAGGGGAGTGCAACTACGGGACTTTAGTGGAATGACCCGTTAGTTAACGAATGTTGATTAACTCGGTCTAAAAGAGTTTAGCTAGCTAATCTTGAATCGTTGGAGCCATGATCTATAGGTCCATTAGGTTCCCCTACTAGCTCATATGGATTAAGCTTAGAACAGTGTGATGAAATAAGTCGAATTGTTCGAATTGGAAGAAGAAAGAGAAACCGACAAATATAGTGATATAGTCGTCGGTCTTCTAATTAGAAATAGAGCTTTATGTTTTACATACTATAAGTATGAATGCGGATTCATACTAAAAAGCTCGGAATTGATGGAATAGGTCAAAAATAGTAAAAAGTCAAAATGTTGACTTTTTGACTTTGAAAAGTCAAACTTTGACCGGCCTTATATTCAAATGTGATTTGAATTTTGGAAAAATGAATGCAGATTCATGCTCGGGAGGTTGGAATTAGTCAAGACGGACAAAATGGTAAAAAGTCAAAATATTGACTTTTGACTAAGAAAAGTCAAAGTTTAACTTTTGATTTGAAATATCTAATGACCATTTTACACTTTGACTAAGTTAGTGGGAAAATCCAACACTTTGTTGGATAACTCTTAGTGGGATATGTGGCTATATGAGATATAAACACCTAGCCCACTAAGTTCCACTAATTGTTAGTGGAACATTAGGTGTTGAGATTTGGCAAATTAATTACATGCATTTTTGCATGTAATTAGGTTATAAATAGGGAAGTTTTCAAATGGTTGAAGACTTTTGCCTTTTTTTATTATCCTCCAACATCTCAACAAAAGAAAAATTTCTACCTTCCAATTCCATTTTATCTCCATTTCTTTCTACACCAAATTGGGTCCCACAACCCGGTTCTTTGTCAAAGAGGATAGTAGTTGAGTACTAGTGGTGGTCTCGGTTTGAATTGACAAGAAGGTATCAAAGTTTTTTGAAAGCTTCAAAGGTATATTTCCTAAAACCCTAACTTGATTAGTTTAGGGTTACATGTTAATTGTGGCAATTAGGGTAGAAATTCTATTCTTTTTTCCGCTGTGCATGTCTTAGTTCTATCAAGTTACGCATTTTGATCCTCTTCTTATGCGTTTTGTCCTCATTATTCTAATAAAAGGAGCTATAATAACAAGATTTATACACATTATCACCCACTCGAAACACGTTCCTCCCTCGTATTCCTAGGTGCCACTACAAGAAATCAGACTTTTCCCGACGCGTGAAAAATTATCGGAAAAGCAAATGTCGGTAGAAGGTAGTTTCTACCGACGAACAAATACAGACGTTAGGGGATGCCATTTTCCCCCGTGCATATCAATGCACGTCGGGACTGTCTGTCATAATTAATTATACCATCGAATTTTTTTCGACGTGATGTCAAAAATGTTGGTAAAAAGAATATCTATTCCTGACGCATCCCTTACGGCGTCGGAAATATGCAAGTTCTCCCGCGTCGATAGTTCCGCGTCGGAGGTGGGGCAAATAATTAATTGTACCATTTTGGCCTTCCTCCGACGTGATGTCAGACACGTAAAAAAAAGGTTACCTATTCCTGACGAATCATTAATGGCATCAGGAATAGGGTGGCTATTCTCGACGTATTCGGGAAGCTTCAGGAGTTCTCCTTTCATTAAACCCACCTCTTTTACAAAATCGAAAGAGAAAAGAGAAAGACAAACGAGAGAGAGGGAGACCGAGAAGAAGAAGAGGAGATTCATCACTGTTGGTGCCTGCTGCTTGTTGCCATTTCATCGTTGTCTTCCATCGTTCCCGTCGCATATTGGTATATATTAGTTTGATGTGATTTTTTTTTATTTAGATTAGAAATTATGATTTTAAATTAGAAATTTGGTTTTTGTATTAGTTTTTGTTTTAGGAATAGGATTTTGAATTAAATTATGTTTTAGGAATAATATTATGTTTTAGGAGGGGATTAGAATCGTTGAATTGATGTGTTTATGTATATCTTTAAATTGATTTTAGGTGTAAATTCTACATGCCCTTCGAATTTACGTAGATTCTACATTGAAAAAAAAGTCTATATTATTTCACATCAACTACATTGTATTTTGTACATGTGAAAAAAAAATTATTATTGTTGTAATTTTGAAATTGTTGGAATGAAAGTTGGTGATAATTAAGATGAACATATCAAAAAATTAAGTAAATGTATATTAGGTTATTATATGTATTTTAAAGGTGTAATGTTTATTTAGTTGATGAAATTGTATTGTTGAAATACAAAAGTACTTATTGAGAATATTATCATCTAAGTGATTATTATCGTATTTATACGAGAGAGGTACAACAACGTAATTCAATATTTTTTTTTAGTTCAACAATGTAATTCAATACTTATATATGTTTTGAAATAACACCATTTAAATTTAATTGTATAATGGACATGTATATATATACTAATTAGATTTAGAAACTAATAACATATTTAAAAAACTAAGAAAATTGAAGAATCTAATGGAATAAATACACCTCCAAACCTAAATTCACATCTGTTTAGGAAAGGGATTAAAAGAAAATTAAATTTATTGTTTATTACATTAGTTGAACTAAGAAAAAAAAATATCTTTTATAAGGAGAAGAATAGTAAAAGTTGAGAGATTTTTAAAAAATGAAATTAAACTATATTAAATTTTTTGGATAATGATGCTTGAATTTTCTAAAAATCATATGTATATTCTTTTAATACTTGTAGAACATATTTTAAACTTTTGAAAACTTAGAGGTATATTAGAGTATTTTTTTTAGAATTTAATCAAATATATATTCGATATAGATTATAAAATTTTGGATGAGAAAATGAAATAGGGTAAAGAAAAATAAAGGACAACTTTTGGAGGTAGAATAGTAATTTGAGTCTTATCGTTGTTTATTTTCTTAACCGTTTCGTTTGTTATAACTAATAAGAATTCGTTGTTGATTTCTTATGACTATCGTGCTATTAATTATGTTAGATATAGAAGGGTGTAGAATTTGTGGTTGGTTCCTTATGACTATCGTGCTATTAATTATGTTAAATATAGTAGGGTGTTTGGTTAGTTTGTTATGGCTATTATGTAATTATGGTAGTTTTTTTTGTAGTTTGAACTTAGCTTTTAGTTAAAAGAGTGGGAGGAGGAGGATTTGACATAGCTTATTCATGGAATAATTAAGTTTAGGGTTTGATAGGAAGAATATAGACTAGTGATCAAACATATTTATGTTTTAGGTCTTTAACGATGGACATGAGTTGGATGAAAGTTAGGAATAAGTTATCGGTTGAGTATAGAGAGTGTGTGTCCCAATTTTTAGAGATTGCAAAGTTCTAGGTCGATGCTTACGGACGAATAAGGTATCATGTAAGAGATGTATGAACTCAAATTAGTACTCATTAAAGAGTGTGTAGCGACATCCATTGACCATCATAATATCCCCTCCTATATAGAATGGTTGTATCATGGAGATGCAGGGAACTTTTATAGAGGTATTGAAAGGTTTGGTGAAGGAATTGATAGTAACCCTTTTGATGAAGGAACTAGTAGTAAACTTTTGATGAAGAAGATGAAATATTGGATATGCTTAGGGATTGACACGCTAAGTTGAGTTTACCACTTTTGTACAGGCATATAAAAGGAACAATCAATCTTTTCCTTTCTAAAAAATTTAATGTCACCATGTTTTTCAATTTGTAATGCTTTTATAGATTTTATTTTCAATCTTTTCATATATTTCTATTCTTTTGTTTCAGAAATATTGCAGTAAAATTGTAGGAAATAGCCACAAAGATGGTCTCGTTTGGAAAAAATGGCCAAAATATTTTCTCCACGTCTCTGGCAATAGATTTGTTGGATTATCTCATCCCCTCAAATTTTGGTTTTTGATTTTTTGAAAATCTCATTTTGCATTTATGACATCCAATCTTTTCAAATCTATTACTCTTATTTCCCTTCACATTAGAAACCCAATTACAATTCCTTTTCCAATTCTTCAAATACTATCTTGATCTATCTTTTTATCTTCTTTATGTTTATATTTTTTTCTCAATTGCAATGAAAGTACAATAAAGGAAACAAGAGTAGAAAAAACAGAACAAACTGCTGTTATTTATTAGAACATCCATTCTAGCAGATTCCTCAAGTACATGTGAAAACAAGCATACATTTAGTACAAAGCAACCCAATGTTGGCTAACCAAGTCACTTCGAGGATACAAAACAATTTCCTTAAGATCAACATTACTTTGTGCAACATCCATTACCAATCCTTCATATTTTGGTGTTGAGATTGTCCCATCAGCCTTCAAAACCCATCTTTGTGAAGCTAAGCCATTGCATTTAGCAATCACAATTCTCTGTTTTGATTCAATTGAAGAAGCTGTCATACAAAGACTATGGTCGTTGTTTACTCTAATACTTCCATCACTAAAAACTGCCCAAGATTGTTCAATCTTGTTCTTCACACATTCTTCTAACCAAATATTTGTATTTTCCTCGGTTGCTTCCAAACACATTTGTTTCACCCCAATAATTGAAGCTATAATTGGTTCCACATAATTCCCAACTCTCCACCCTTGATTTCCACAATATTTGTTCTTCTTCATTGACAAACTGTTGTCATTGATTCCATTTTTTGATGTCAACACAAGATCATAAGCTGGGTTCATGATTGTCCCACTAATTGAAACATCCCAAGTTGCATCTTCTTGGCTGACCTTATTACAATTTTGAATCACAGCTAAAGGATTTGCTTTGGACTTATTCGGGATCAAACATTTGTCTGAGGATCGAATGGTGTGATCCCTATGAAACGTCCATTGTTGATTTGCTTGTTGTCCACATGGGGATGAAATGACGTGAGAACCATCACGAGCTACATCCGCACAAAGCCCATCTTGTCCGCTAATCCGCACGGTTCTTTCCTTGACATAACATCGAGGATTTTGATGATCGGCGACGGTAGCGGTAGGCATCTTGATGTAATCTTGGATATTGCAATGGTATAATTGCAATGCAAGATTAGAAAGTATGAGTGGGTAGTATATACTATCCACTTCAACGGCTTCATTCTTCGAGTTGTATAGCGTTACGCTACTCCCGAATAGTCCTTGTAAAGAATTCGATGCTTGGATTTCTAACGAAAGTTCCGACCAATTGTCTTCTAAGCTCAACATTGCGAGGTCGGGTGTGAAGGCTTCTCCATTCGTTATGCTATTAACGATGCGTTGTTCGATAAATTTGAATTTGGCGGATTCGAAGACCATTTGAAATACAATGAGGAACGAGACAGGGGCCAGAACAGGATCGTAATGAAACAAGTTGGCAATGGCTGCATTCGATGGTTTGAGACCAAGGGGAGTGGCTTCTCTTGTAGTATTAGCTGCTATTTCAATGGATTTAAAGGAATTATCGAAGTTGAGAAGATTTTGATTAGTTTTGGGGAAGAGAATATCAAAAGCAAATTTTGGAGCATTCGAAAAGAAGTAAGAATCATTATCTCCCGCAAGATATGCAACAACACTCATATCTTGTGCATCAACGGCAAAAGTGATTGTATCGCCGGGTTCGTTGCCGGCGTCAATGAGATGAAAACGATCAGAATTTGATAAGGAGTGGTGGAGCACTGGAATGCCATAGAGTTTATGGGTTTTAGACCCAAATTTTTGACGAATAGTTTGGATGTAGCTTTGGTAAACATCAACAACGGGTCTCTTCGATAAGGCGTTGGTGGCGATAGAGAGTGTCACAATGAAAGCTAATAAAACTCTCATTTTTGTTTTTGCTTAAACTCACTCCCAGACTAAGCTTCTTCACTTGCCTTTTATAGTATTTTAAATTTCTTTTTTTTTTTTTTTGTAATTTTTTTTATTACAATTTCTCTACTTCTAAAATAATTTTGGTTTATTCCATACTTCCCTTTTTTATTTTTTTTTTCCCTCTTTTACCCAATTTTTAATGTTTGTTTTTAGAAAATAAAAAATGTTAAATTAGTTTTGTTTAAAATATTGTTGTGTTTTAATAAAAATTACTAACATTTTAAAAAAGTATTGTGTTTTTTAACCTAAAATAACAACGAGAACTAAAATGGTGACTTATTATATCATTTAAATAACAATTATTGTTAATGAGTTTCTTTAGTGAAGTTTTTTTCTTTACAAAACTCCAATAATTCAAAATTGTCATACCTTTCTTTTAATTTATTGTACTAAGGTATGAGAAATCTTCTATTGTTAAATAATTTGAAATTTAAATATTTTAATTTCAAATTTTTATAATTGTGATGATAAAGAAAAATCACCCTTTTCGCTTTTTCTTGATTAGTCATTATATTTTCTTGTTTGATTGTATTTTTTAGATTTACAACATTGAAATGCATCTTAGCATTAAGAACCTATATTAAATAATTGCTACAGTTAATCTGATGGACAGTAAATTCTAGTTTTGCAAACTTTGTCATGGTAACCTTGTCTAAAATACTTTAATTACTAAATAAAGTCATTGATATGCTATGGTGATAAAATTCAAAATAAATATTTTAATTTATTTTGTTATTTAAAAAAAAATGTAATGATAGTTTTTGGTTTTGTTTCCTATTTTTGTATATATTTTGCTGTGTGTGCAGTTAGCATGCATTTCACGTGGTGATGCATATAGATTTGTCAATTTATATTTGTGTGGTTTGCGAAGTTTCCATGCTTTTCACGTGGTGACACTTTATACATAATACAAATACTTTGGGATTAGATACTTTTATATATTTTCACATCGTAATATGCAGAATATACAATGGTACAAATTTCCTAATTTATTTATCAAATTAAATATTCCATACTCAATAATATAATTCTTTTGCAACATAAACATTACTTTTAGTACACCCAAATTTCCCCATGTCAATAATATTTAGTAAATGGTAAATACGATCTTTTTTTAATTAATTTATTTGTCTTGTTTGCTAGTTGGGTTTATAGTGTGATGTCAACATGAACTTTGCTCAATTGACACCTCTATGTTTCTGTGAACTCGATTCTGGATTCAAATCTCCTCACCCTTGCACGTTTATTACAATAGCTTTCTCGAAAAAATAAATAAATTATATGTGATATCTTATTGTGAATACTTTCTTGTCGACATTTTGTTTTCAACCACCTAAAACAAATACAAAATGAACAAATTAGTGTAATATTATCAGAAGACGACCCAAATTTAAAATAACATATATGTATTAGATGATTATTACAAACTAATTAGATATATCATACGACTATCCAGAGAGCTAGATACATATCGAAAATGTAA
This sequence comes from Cucumis sativus, assembly GCF_000004075.3. NCBI lineage: Eukaryota > Viridiplantae > Streptophyta > Magnoliopsida > Cucurbitales > Cucurbitaceae > Cucumis > Cucumis sativus. The sequence continues at coordinate 19,060,982 of NC_026659.2, read as the reverse complement.
CTATTAGAAGGCTACCAAAATTTAAAACAACTCATATGTATCAAAGGGCTATCAAAAACTAATTTGATATATCATACAACTATTAGAGGCCTATTCGACATATATCAAAAACTATAAGAGGGCTACTCAAATTTAAAACAATATATATATATATATATATATATAGCTATAAAAAACTATTAGATGGCTACTCAAATTACGAAAAGATTGTGCGCAATAAATCTGGAAAGAGGGTAGTTTCATTTTTTTCTTTCCCGCCTATGGACGATTTTGGATATTCCTTTTAAATTTATTACTTTTGCAATTTAGAAAATGTACTGATATAGTCTCTAATATCATAATTGTTTTTTGCAAGCAACTCTTTAATATACGTAAATACATATACATATATTCATAGGTAGAAATATTGTACGAAGAAATTCTTATCCTCATAAGGTATCATCTTCAAAGTGTGTTCCTAATTTTATGATTGTATATTATGAAACTATTGAGTATTATTTGAGATCACTAATCACTTTTGCTCATATAATTGTAATAATGGGTTTAAACATAATCACAATGATATGTTTGTATACACTAAGAATAAATTATTGAAGGATAATAAGATGAAACATTTGAAAAAAATAGCAAAATATTATAATTATTTACAAAATATAGTTTAAAGGATTTTTTTATATTTTGTATTTCCTGTTTTCTTTCTTTTTTTCTTTTTTTGCTAAGTTACCACACCTTTCACGTGGTGGTGCTTATAGATATCTCTATTTATATTTTTGTAGTTATTGAAGTTTCCATGCTTTTCACGTGGTGACGCTTTATATATATATATACACACAATACTTTGAGATAAGATGGTTTTATATATATATATATGCAATATTTTCATTTCTTTTATTTGACAAATATAATACTATAAAGTTATAATTAACCATCTCTCTCTACTTTTTCATCCTTTGAAAATAAATGACTTATGCGGTTGTGTCTTCTTAATATGTCAAACTATTTATAGATATGACCAATGACAATAATAAATGTTGATACCAATATATGGATAAGGGCACTCACTTGTGACCATTTCTATGTTAAAACAAGAGATGACTTATAAAACAAACAAACGTGGCTTGGATCACCTATTTTATAGACTTTGAATGTTGGGTTGTTTCCTACTCGACCTTGGTTTTGGAATACGTGGAGCAAGTCTATGTTGGTGTTTTTAGTACCTTTATACTCGTGTTTGGCTCGAGTTGGGTCGAACTAGGCTACACCGTTCCTTTGGATTTAATCTCGACTATCATAACCCATTTCTGCTCTTCATTGCTTTGTCTAGAGATTCACATGTTGTCCTTCGATCAAGATAATCTTACAACATTAGCCATAATTTCAAATCAAAATCTATAATGCAACCTATACATTTTCTAACATTTGTTTTCACCTTGGTCAACCTTGATCGCATGATTATCCAATATTAAAGTTGAAAAGATGTTGAGGAAAGGATGCACAACATATGTTGCTGAAGCTTGGATCAAGATATTCTTGTGGTGAATGAGTTCTTAGATGTTTTTTTCGACTATTTATCATGATTGCAAACTAATAGGGAAGTAGAGTTCACCATCAAATTGTTACCAGGTAGGGATGTTCCTGATAAACCGACCACACCCACACACGCATGCACGCACGCACGCACGCACACACACACACACGTAGGCCGCAACACGTTACATGCCAACACTACGCGCAACACAACCTTCCCTCTCAGCCTCTTTGCATTCGGTGACCGTTCTCGTTCCGATGAGTGTGACTTGAAAGTTTGTTACCCTTCATGTGTGTTACCGTTCTTGTTCCCCCTAAACCCTCACATTCTGGCAACCTCACTTTGATTTCTTCCGTAAGTTTGCAAGTCTTTGTGATTTTTGCAAATTCCAATCCCTCACTTTTGTATTTCGATAAATTAAAATATTAAATCAAGTATAATTTTAATTTTCTTAACACTTTGCAACTTCAAATATTTGGGTTTCTTTAAAACTTGTCACCACAGACACGGTATCGGATACAGCATAATCACCATTATCTAACTCTATGGTAAGTTGAATGTTTTGATACTTAACTTTTTTGTGTCAAATTTATGTGAATTTTAGTTGGAATTAGATAGTTGTTCAAAATATTTATAAATGGTTCCTGAATTAATATCAAATGTCTACTAGACTGATTTGTGCTGACGTGAATTTTGATTTGCTACACTAAACTTGCCGCACATGATAGGAAAAACTGAAAAGTTGGTTTATGTTGGTGTTGAAATTAGATATGTATATGTTTAATTTGTATAGGTTGGTGTTGAAAGTTTCGTTGGTTTTTGTTGGTGTTCGAAGTTTAATTGTTGTATGTTTTATTGCTTTATTTTATAGATGGATAGCAGTAGTGAGAACGCAAGTGCTACCGGTAATAATGAAATGCCTCCTCCCCTTCCTCCTCCTCCTCCTCCTCCTAATACAAGCCAAACTAAAAACCATGTATCACCTCTACCTTCCAAGTCCAAAATAAAGAGACCTAATAAACAAACTTCTTCTGTGTGGGATCATTTCACAAAAATGGAAGCAAGTGTTAACGATGAAGCTAGGTGCATGTGTAATTATTGTGGCAAGGATTATGCATGTGATAGTAATAGTCGTGGAACTAGCACTTTGTGGAAGCATTTAAGAAATCAATGCAAAAAGTATCCATATAGAGAAGAGAATAAAGGACAAACTACCTTAACTCTTATACCTACAAAGGATGGGAAGGGAGCCAATGCTACTAATTTTGTGAGTACATTGTTTTTTTAGGAACTTGACGTAGGTTGACATCTACTCTAACACATCAACAAATGGGATATTGATGTGTAACTACTTCAGGACGTTGAAGAATTTGAAAAATTATTGTTCGTCGTCTTTCTTCTTTAGGCGACTATGAAATGGAGTTGCAGTAAGGAATTGGAGCTCATCGTCTGGTTAGACTAGTCGCCACGTTGTTATTCTCATCTCATGTACTCCATTCCTCATCCAGCACGTTTTTATTGTTCAGACTTTGATTCGCAGATGGTCAAGTTCCTTCCGCTTCTTAGTGTCATTGCTTGACACTTTTCTTTTCGTAAACCTCCTCCTTGATTTGGTGTTTTGGTATTTCTAGGAAGGGATCCCTTTGGTCTTTCGGAGACCTCCTTGGCGAGTTGCCCCAGTTGTGACTTTAGATTCTTAATGAATGAGGCTTTACTTTGTAGCAGTGCATCATTCCTCTACATGTACTCGCGAAAAAGGGCTTCCATTGATGATAATGAAGAAGAAGAAGGATTTGGGTTATAGTGGTGGTTGTGGCGTTGAGCTTGCTGTTGTGGCCTTTCCTGATATTGTCTTTGGCGATACCCAGATGCTTCACCGTAATTCGATTGGCCAATTTGTCACTGTTGAACATTTTGCTCCTGACCTCCCCAACTAATGTTGGGATGGTCTCTCGATCTTGCGTTGTATGTATTAGAGTAGGAATCATTTCTTATGTATGTGACAATCTCTTTCTTTAATGGGCATGCATCAACACCATGAGGTCCACCACATTTCACACAACCAACTTCAGACATTTGTTGTATCGATTGTACTAAACTCCCCGTAGCGTTGACTTGCGATCAAGCCATTGACTAAAGGAGTTTGTTCATTTCAGTACTTGTCCTTGCAGTGCCACCATTGTGTTTATGTCTGTCCCATCTTCTTAAAGGAATAAAAGACCTATGAAAGCGAAAGATTTTAGAGAACCATTACTCAATTTAATTTGGGAATCTCAAAATACCAGTAGATTGGCAAAAATTTAGAATCAAAATTCTAAATAAAAACTAAGCATCCTTTTAATTTAAAAGATGCAGAGAACTTATGATGACGTCTCTGAATCTACAAACCATCGAATTGGGGACGCCACCCATCAAAGCCTTCCAATCCTCTAGGATGAGATAATTGGTTTGTGGGAACCAATTGAGATAAGAAAAAGTTTAGAGGTATTTGAGATAAAGTATTTTCTTTTTCCATAGAGTAAAAGCTTTGACTTTATTTTATTTTATCAATTAGTTTATATAAAACTGTTTTTTTCTAGATATATATAAATCTTTTCTTCTTGGAATAGGAAAATGAGTAAGAGAGAATCATGAGATTCTATTATAAAATCTACTAATTAACTAAATCATATTTCATTCAAATTTTATTTGAATGAATATGTTTGCAATATCTTATAGATTTAATTAACTCAAATTTAATTAAATAAAACTAAACTATCAATTAATTAATAATTAAATTAAATATCTTATATTTAACTTAAATTAAATTTGAATCATATTCAAATATAAGTTTCTCTCATAGCCAATAATTTTAATATGAATCCAGTTCACATTAAATTAATATTTGAACTCATTCAAATATTTTATCTCTCATAAATTAATTTTGAATCCTATCCAAAATTAAATTTATATAATAAAGTTTGATTAAAATATAAACTTTATAGTATGATGTATTTTCCAAAGTAAATTTGAACATTTCCAATTACAACCAATGTAGATAAATCTCATTACCCTTTACGAGTTAAGAAGGAGACTTAATGGACTTACAAATCATAAGCTACAACGATATGAGATTAATTGGCTAAACTCATTAACCACATTAATCAATATTTGTTAACTGTGTATACACTTCACTAAAGACTCACAATTGAACTCTTCTCACTATAGATATATTTTTATGTCTGCGAATATAGACCAATAACAGTAAGTTACTCCTTCACGAGGGTCTTTAAGTTGATCTCGAACATTGATTCTTGTATGTCTCTACATACTGTTCAAGACTCATCAAACAACTTAGGATGCGAGTTTATTGGATTTTGGCTATTAAAATAAAACTAATATAATCAATAACATTTATTGAAATTATAATAATAAGACTTTATTAATAACGATCAATGGATTATATTTATAATCTACAAGTTTTAGGACATAAATCTCAACATACATAAGGTTAAAGGAAACCATGTATAAAAGGCATGCATGGTGAAATGAAGCCGACTAATGTAGAAAATGATTAAATTGTATTAGGTGGCCTGAGCAACAGGGATGGATCTGTATGTTCTAGGATGTTGTTAATACAGTAGTCTAAATGCGAAGTAATAATTAGACCAAGCGTAGAGAACGATTTAGGATCCTTAGCGAAATAAATGATTATGACTAATGGGTGTTTATGCCAAAATATATATTGATGTGATTTGTGAGTTGATCTGATTTTATTGTAAAAATGATTACATGCGTTTTGATATGTTTTGTGAAATGATGTGTTTATTGATAAACTAATTTGTGTTAAAATGTATGATTTGACGAAAAATGATTTATAGAAAGGTATTGCGAGAAGGATTTCATAAAACCTCATTACGTCAATTAAACTTACATTTTAAAATTTCATCTTCCAGGATCAGGTGTTTAGGCCAAGTAGAAAAAAAGGTTGAAGGGCTTGCAGCGAGTTGAGAAAGCTACTACTACTACAAAACTAGCAATACTTGATTCTTAAAAACTGTCAAATATCTGTTTATTTGACACTTTTCAATATCTGTTTAACACTTTTCAATGTGTCAAGTAATCCAGTGTCAAGAATAAGGGAGGTTTACTTAACAGTTTTTAAGCGTAGAGTACAATTATATTTTACAAGTAAAAAACGCCAAGTATATAAACATTATTTGACGCTTTTTATGAGTCAAGAATAAGGGGTTTTTTTGTTTGACAGTTTTTTACGCGTCAAGTAAATATATACTTGACAGTTTATAAACGTCAAGAATTTGTTCAAATTCTTGACACGTTTTACATGTCAAGACTTTTTTTTTTTCTTTCAAATGAAAAATTGTACAATTTGAAATACCCATATAATTATATTGCACCTGTTTTGAAGTCCAACAATGTTATACAACATGGTCAGTTGAACTATTTACATTTCTGGAATAAATCCAAACATTCAATCAAATAACTAATAAATTGCATATATATTATTGAACATATACATATAGTTGGTCATTACAATACACTTACAACATAGAAACATGTCGTTCTATTACAAAATGAGTTATGAACATTGTTCTTAATCATATAAAACACAAAATATATGTAATATTTAAGTGTTGTTCACAATTAATAATAAGTGTTCACAATTACAGAAATCACATCATTATAAGATCTTCAATAAATCACATCTGAGTAAAATGGATTTAAACATGTAACAAGATTTGGCTCTTGCTCCATGAAGAAAAGCTTAAAACTTTACCCAAAATTATTTGTTATTCAATTGCATAACAATTACTTACAAGTACACAATCAAATCACATTAACAACAAGTAAAACACATATAGTGAAATAGATATGAACTTTCTTCCCAAGAGTTCTAGATTGAAGCAACTTATTTTTAAGAATATTTTCTTAATAATGAAAAGTACTCAAAGGAAAGTCAGTGTCTTCACTCTCTTGCACATAATAGAATATGAAGTACCAACACAACTTTGCAGACTCATGCATATTAGTCAACAAAACCATGAGAAGAACACAAACAAACATAAGTTTATGAGGATAAAAATAACAACACACCCTCCCACCTAACAAAACCAAGGGAAGCTCTGAAGTAGCACTTCATTAAGTTCTGAAAACTTTCGCAACAGTGCGAAGTGTCTATTGATCCCTTCAAAACCGAGAGCATTTTTCCAAAGCAACTTGTAAGCCCAATATTTCAGCTTGCTTTCTATCAATCTCCTCCAACCATCTAAAAAGGCAGAAACTTAGATATGATTGAAATAGTCAAACAAGTTTGAAACTAAAAATTCTTGGTACTAACACAAACTCACCCACAACCCTCCTCAACAAACTCAGTGAGCTGCTTCTTCAGTACTTCTATGTAGGTGTAGTCTTCAACGACAGATGTGTTGGAATTTATGTCCTAAAACTCGTAGTTTATAGTTAAAATTATATTCTATTCAATAAAGTTGTTATCGAGAATTTATTAGTTAAAATTGAAGGTTATAATCTTGAATCCAATAAACTAAGTTCTCAAGACTTCAACTTTATTTAGAGACATAAACATGCATCAAGTTTGATTATATAGCCTAAACAGTCTATAGTATATGAATAAGGTTGAGCGTCTTATTCTAAGGAAACTATGGATACAACCCTCTTTGTAGTTTGTACAAACGATGTGATCTTGAATTCTTCATGCAGAGACATGAAATTAGGTACATCCTATGTAAAGAGTTTACATAAGACTGGAACCATGAAATAGTCAATTTTAATTTATAACATCGTTGACTATGTAAAGCTAACTATTTCGATTATAATCACCTAAGGTAAGTTAATCGAGCTAACTATGAACTTATATTTAATGTAACTCTCCTTAGATATGCATAGGTGAGGCAACTCAACAGCGTTGACCAAATAGAGCTCTCATTTCAAGGGTAAGATCGGGTGGATGGTTAGAAACATATGGTGCAAGGCGAAACTCACTCCTACTTGCTTTCGAGTTAGTAGATAGATTGTTTCCTTAAAGACTGAATTCAAGCCTTGAACAAAGAGCCCCACCCTCTCTTTGGCTCAAGAGGGATTCGGTTAATAAGTTGGACCTAAAATCAATTATTCAATAGTGGATCAATGGGACTTAAGGAGCAAGACGAAATTGTCAGAGTAAAATGGTATTTTGACCCAGCCAAGGTTATGAACAACCGATGAAGGATTAACTTGTCGATCATGGTTTATCAGATGGACACAAATATATCTATAGTAGAGAGAGTGCAACTACGAGACGTTAGTGGAATGACTCGTTAGTTAACGTTTGTTGATTAGTTCGATCTAAAAGGATTTAGCCAATTAATCTCGGATCATTGAAGCCCATGATCTATAGGTCTATTAGGTTCACCTGCTAGCTCATATGGAATTAACTTAGAACAATATGTTGGAATAATTCGAATTGGTTGAATTATGTAAAAAGAGAGAAATTGACTAATATATATGATATAACCGTCGGTTATCAGTTTGAGATAGAGCTTTATATTTAAATATGATTTAAATATTAAAAATATGAATACATATCATATCTGGAAGCTCGAAATTGATGGAAATAGTCAATGTTATAAAACTTAAAAATTTTGACTTTTAACTTTGAAAACTCAAACTTTGATCGACTTTATATTCATACATGATTTGAATTTTGGAAAAATGAATGTGAATTCATGCTTGGGATGTCAAAATTAGTCAAACGGACAAAATGTTAACTTTGGACTAAGTTAGTGAAAAAATTCAACATTTTGTTGGATAATTCCACTAACACTTAGTGGGGATAGCCACATGAGATGTAGACACCTAGCCCACTAAGTTCCACCAATTGTTAGAGGAATGTTAGGTGTTGAGATTTTATGAACAAACCACATGCATTTTTGCATGTAATTTGCTTATAAATAGGTTCTTTTTTGGAATTATTTAAAAATTTTGCAATTTTTTTTATAATTCTAATTTATAAAATTATACAAAGTTTTTTCTCTCTCCAAATCTCAACCCTAAGTCCCTCCTTCAAATTTCCATCTTGCTTTCCCATTTTTCTTCACTTAAGGGATCTTACAACGTGGTTCTAATTTTGGAGAATAGCATATCAATACTAGTGGTTGTTTTCGGTTCTAGTACGTGAGAAGATTACGAGGAACAGGAAGCTACAAAGGTAAGATTTTCCTTTAATCTTGATTTTATTTTAATTAGGATTGTTAAAATATGTTAATCTCTAAATTGTTTAGTTACATTTAGAGTAAACTTTGATATGTATTTTTGCTATGCATGTCTCATATATTCCATCAAGATGCACAAAAGATGTAGCTACAGAGGTGCCTTGGTGAATAATACCCTTATGGAGTCGAAGGCACTCATCTCAACCATGGTGGTGTTGTAAGGCATAATACCTCATTTTCATACAAGGTGCATAATGTCGTGACACTTTGAAATACAAATGTGTACGATTTCCATTTAGTAACACTATTCCTAGTGTCCCAACACTATCCCAGATCTAGAAAGGAAGATTTTTGCCACTAGACTATTTCACATTCGATTTCAACCACTCCCCGTTCGAATTCTCTCTATTTTTTTAGTTTTCTTTTCACTAGTTTATGTACCTAAACATTATCTTATTGATCAACATGTCGATAATAGGCGAGGGTACCTTCTTCTAGCTTGAGTTTCCAGCGATTTTCCTTAATTTCATTGTATTTGCGAGAGTTTGAATTGAATTACTTGAATTGTTGATTTTAATATTATTTTTAATGATTATTATTCATATTGTCGGACCTTTGTAGACTATATGATGTATGCTTTCACTTGATGTGCAATTCAGTTTGTTAGATTGTACGTAATTCTAAGAAGCAAAAAGTTATGTTAACTTACTGTTCTATTTATATTGAGTAATCAACATAGAATTGAACGAAACCATTGATTAATTAGACACTAAATTAAGCTCTCACAACCTAACTTAGCTCTAGATCTTAATGCTATTAGTAGGCATTGAATCTTGCAATCTTAGCCCTCGATCTTAATGCTATTGGTAGAAATTGAATCTTGCATATTCTTGCATATTTTTCGTAGGATCAACTCAGACTAGATAATTGATTGCAACAGTTTAATTAGCTTTTTCTTTAATTAAATTGGTTAATGTTAGTAATTATTGAATTCAGCGAAAAGAATTTTATGGTCAAATGCTGAGAATAGAAAAAGATCTACACAACCCAAGTTAGCCTATCTCTCCTACCAATTTACAACTTTTAATTTCCATTTCTATTTTAAGGGCTAAAATAACATGTACTATAAATGTAACATTTATGCAAAATAGTAGCATAGACTATTCAAGTAAAAAATAGAAAAGCTACTTATTTATTTACTTATCTTTACTTATTTTGGTTTAACCTATTTTAATAGATTTAGGTTGACTTTGATTGACACATGACACAATTCGATTGGATGAACTAACATTACTTGATGTTAATTTTCATGACTTAAATTTTAATTTGTCCCTTGTTAAATTTTAATTTCAGGGGACACTGATCGTAATCATTTGTAATCTCAAAATTTTTCTAGAAAAAATTGGAAATGGAAGGATTCAAACTATGGATCTTGTAATCCTCAATATAACATACATTTGAGTCAAGCTCTGGTTGGCATTAGTAATTTCACGTTTACACACATCTAAATTTATAAAATCACATTTACACACATTTTGAATTTATATAATCACATTTACACACTTGAATTTATATAATCCATTCCCTTGAACAATCGAATACATAAGTTCCAACCTCAAACTTAGGAAGTCATTGAGTCAAACAAACCCTGATTGGACTCCTTAAATTTTAATCCTATAAAATTTTGACAATTACAGTTCATAGTGAAAGAAAAAGAAATATACTTAAAAATTATGATTATAGTTCATGGAAGAGCTATCTCAAATCTTAGTACTTTCATCGCCAATAAAGAAGCCCATAAAGTAGATAATATACTTTTAAAAGATTATTTACATTGTAAGATTACACATTATGGATACACTAAAAAGGCCTTCGAAAACTCATTATAATATATGCACCAGAATTTTGAGAATAACATACCCCACTTCATAGCATTCATTTAAAGGATCTGAAACATTTACCTAGTCTTTGTGGGCACGCCTAGCATAAGAAAATGCTGAAATTGCTGAATTGCTCGCACTCACTGACCGCTTCGCAAGACCAAAACTTTTGCGTATTGCTAGCCAAACCATACAGAAGAACCCAATCCATCCTGAATTTTGAGAAGGTAAGATGTTAGAGCACAGAAAAATATGGCAACCGCCCAAAAGTGACCAATTGACCCAAGGTCTACTCTCATGAAGACAAACAAAATCAGTGGAAAATCATTGACTAGTATGTGCATTTGTTTAATAGAAGGCAGAACTTCTCTGGATCCTCCGATTCGTTAAGAAACTCTTAGCTTACAACATTTTCATTGGTGTGTACAAGTTAAATTCATCCTAATGATTGAAGATACAATTTAAATTGTGGGTAGAGAAAAGGAAGAGTAGAAACAAAAAGTTATCAAACTGCTAACTATACGATTATAAGGCTTTCGGCAAAATATTAGAAGAGTAGCAAAGACTCATAAAAATGAACTGATGAGCCTAAGTAGTCTTAAGGAGTAATCCTCCAAGAATCAAATTATGAATCTTTTATTAGAATGATAACAATTGTTTCATACAAGAGGGGAAGAGTCTTACCAATAGAATTTTATTACAGGTGGGAGTAAAAAGAGAATTAACCTAGAATATTACCCAAGTACCCAAGTAAACCCTATTCTTCTTACATCAAATGGGTACCAAACACTATAAAGGAGCAGCATTTTAAGCTTGGTTACTGAGTGTACTACTCTAGTCAAAAAGCAGGAAAAGGTGCGTGAGTGGTGGTACATCAAAGTTTTGAGAGAGAATTCTAGCAATCAGAATCGAGAAGAGAATTGTCTGTGGATGTAATAATTCTACCCGTAGTAGATTTCTTTATGGGGGGCATTAAGAATTTTCCATGTGATTTTTGTGTTTCCACTGTTATTTTCTTTTAACATCTCGATTATATTTTGTTTATTCCTACAGAAAAGATGGGAGGATAATGTTGATGTTTTTCGTTTCCCTTATGAGACTGAGACCCAACCATTTCAAACCAATACGTAGAATTTCATACCAGTTGGTTAAGAGGTTTTCAAGAAACGTGATTTAGAGAAGTGTATATTATTGGTACCTGCGGCGATCACCACTGCTACAATTGCTGAGATTGTTGCAGTAGATATAACAAACAAAGCAACTCCTAATGCCCCCACATATATGGCTGTTACGCAAGCAAAGAAAAGAGCCAAGAAGCCTCCAACTGCTGCCAAGGATACAAGAAGAGAGATAATAATGGCATTGAGAGTGGCTGCCAGAAAGAAGAACAGAAAGATGAGCGATCCCGTCATTGCAAGAAGAACAATTGTCCCAACCTGCAGCAGTTTCAGATGTAAGTAACAACTTAAAGGGGTGCTGGTGAGAACATAAAAAAGCACTTCAGTTTGTCTCTGTGTGTGGAAAATAGAGAGGACAACTACAGTGAAAATTTTGCAACAGATCCAAAATAGATAAAAGCAGTCAAGAGGAACCAAGGCACAATACACATCATTCATCAGTATCAAACTATCCGATACCCATGCATGACTAGTGTTATATACCAGTTCAATGGTTACATCCTCCTTGAATCAAGTGTCAAAAGCCAGAATCCTTTCTAATTCATCGTAACAATTCTTGTGGAGCCCAAATTTGAATATCAAGAATGAAAATTATTCTGATGTTATTGATGGGATGAAATCAAACAGTACAATATGGTGAAATATAGAAGAATGAATTGAGAGAGTCTCAATTCGGTAACTAGGGCACACTCTTCCCTCTCTGCTATCCTATCTCTCAAGGATGAAACAGAAATTCAGAATACAACTAACTAACTCTCCCTCCCCTAAAAGAGACACTATTTATACTTCCAGAATTAGTAACAAACTCTAATTAATTTGGATTCCCACATGATCCCCTTTTACACGTTCCAAACCTTTCTTTCCTCTCCTACTGTACTGCAGGACAATAGGTGGTCTATCAAATTCCTATCAATTTCTCCTAATTTAATCCTCTCTTAGATTGAAAAGTTTTCATTAACAGAAAAACTAGGAGAGGGAGGTGAGATGTCAACGACACATAACAATGTTAAAAAAACACGGACTATTACAATTGGCACCAATAAAAGAGGGAGTCAAAATTACAAAAGAACTTGAGAGATCTCCATATGGAATACAGAAATTTAAAATCTCTCACACATCTTCTCCAACCATAAAAGTACCCAATGAAGATCCTATAACGCTTCTGTATCCAAACTGCCCAAAAATAAAAGAATTATCATAGGATTAAAGCCAACCTAAAAACATATCAATAGGCTTCAATTATAACTCCTGTAAAAATGCACTACAAGGATCATATCATAAAGAAAATCCTTGATTGTGAGAAATAAATAGAGTTTGAAAATCTTTACATGCCACTATGAATATTTGTTCTTAAATGTTTTTGTTAAATTGCCTTTACCCATAATCACTCTCCTAAAAGGAAGTAAAATTGAACCTGAAGCTAATAAATATATCTTTCTAGGCTATGTCTCTAACCAAAAGAGATGTTACCAAAAGATATATTACTCTCTCATGACGAAGAAAGTTTACTTTTCCATGGATGTTACCATCGATTAACCAAACTTTACTACAAAAGTCAAACTTCCAAGAGCTGTGTACTTCAAAGGAACAAGACCCCAAAACAAACTAAAAAGAAACCCTAAACCACTCCAGCTTACACACAGTTAATAGTCCTTAAAAAATAACAAAATCAGAACAATGAAACTCAAGAAAATGGACATCAAAGAGAATCTGTTGTCTATTGAAGACAAAACAACAAAAGAGAAGTTAGAACCTTCATTCAATTCATAAAGTCAAAATCCTCCAAGTATGATTTACATGATCTCAAAACTCGATGACAAACTTGATTTGCCAAATGCATGAGGGAGAGAAGTTAGAGCGTGTAAATTCCTCCAAAACAAAGAATATTGGGAAAATGTGTCAACTTGCTCTAGACTGAACATTTGCCACGTATTTAGGAATAATAAAGTTAGCATTTGAAGTTGTCAAGGAATTCTCTATTTCTCAACAAAAAAAGAAAAAGAGCCAATCTCATTCCAAACGTCATACCGACATAAGGTTCACAATCTAGGTGAAAATGCTTAAAAAATCCCCCCCCCCCCCCCCCCCCCAAAAAAAAAGACAAATAAAATGAAATGAAATTCTACCGTTGCTGTAGAATAGATTGAAAAAATGGGGTACGCATTCTCAGGATTGCTCAGGTATTAACATATGAGCTATCTCCAATAGCTGCAACCATGAAAATAATTATCTTCAACCAAAAAGGATGGCAACGTATGAGAATTGGAAGTTTACGAAGCACATAAGTACAATTCCAATCTTATACCATGCAAAGGATGGCCAAGGGCCAAGGAACAAGGGATCACCTCCCTCCACAGGAACAACACTTGATAACGGGTACTAGAAGCCAAACAGCAAAAGATGGGGAGCATTAATTGGATCTGTGTAAGAACGAAGCCAGAGGACTTTTTTGGTTCAACTACAAAGAGTGTATAAAAAGTAGTACGCAAAGGAATCGAACAAAAGCACTTCAACAAAATCTTTTCTCCAAAAGTCAAAAACACGGCCACTCAAGCACTCTCTGCAATTTTGGCCATGAGCTGGAAATTGCTTGACAGTATTCATTACCAAGTAAAACATATTCTTATTAACAACAAATCCCGTCCAAATCAAGCGAAACCTTAAAAGAAAAACCAAAAAGCAATAAAATCATAATCTCGAACATTAGCACACAATCCATTAATTACTGAGAGAAATGCACTTTAAACACAATAAAAAAGTTCATACATCCACAACTTTAGAATTATCGGCAATACTCACAGAGATAACAAGGAGCGCTCGCAGAGGACTGCCCCTACGAGTCCAAGAAAGAACGTCGCGACCAAAGTTTCTGCAAGCTTGTGCAACGGCAGGGCCATTATCAGTGACAGAGACCTTGACGCGATGAAACAAAGAACCCTTAATTTCATCGGGAAAGAAAATCTCAGCGATCAGACGGCGGAGAGGTTCATAAACGGTCTGATCCTCCGTACACACTCCTTTGGATTGATGACTGGATGCATCTTCTTCCTCAACCGGCACGGTGGTATTCCGATCATCGGAGTCGTGCGCTTCCGCCATTTCTGAGAGGCTCCGGCGACGCTTAAGAATCAATAAATAGTGAAAATGTGTAGTGAGTTAATAATTTGGGTGTCGCCTTTTCTCTGGATAGAAGCGTATCGTTAGATTGACGGAGATGCAAATAGACTTAACACCACGTAGCACATGTGCATTTATGATCAAGTGATATTTTAACACATGGCCTTAAGATTTGAGATAATTCCACACTATTGATTAATATAATGTATAGTACTTCCAGAAATGTTTGTGATATATTTTGATTTTCCGTCAAAATCCTACATCACTCTTGTTGTTTTTCAACTTGGTACCTTTTTATTTATGTCACCAGTGCTCCTAAATTTAGCAATTCAATTTAAATTAATTAAGTATATAATAATATTTTAAAAAATTTGTAAATATAACTAAAATTGTCAAATTCTATCAATAATATAAGTCTATTGTTGATAAACTATGTTGTAAATATTGGTCTATCACTGATAGATCATACAAGTCTATTAGCGATAGTTGTGCTATATTTATAATTTTTTTATAAATATTGTTATATCCTTAAACATTATTTCTCAACTAATCATTCACTACAATTATTCTTTATTTTTACCGTTATTTTTATAATGCATGTATGTCTTTTTTAAAAAAATATATATAAAGGTTTGAACCCTAATACATTTTCAAAAAAAAATAACAAAATTTAGAAAAGATTAATGTAAATATTCTTTTGGGAAATTTTAATAGATATAATAAAATTGAAAAATACTTACTGTCTATATAACAATTTAGGAAAAATTCATTAAGAGTGATTATTTTTTCAAATTTTATATTTGCTCTTATTTGTTTATAATGATTTTTCAATTCTTCTTCTGCTCGATCTTTTCATTTTCTTTTTGAGTTATTCATATCCTTTTTTAGATATTTTTCATCCTGATCATTCTTTCTCTTTTTCATTATCTTTGACAATTCCTTTTGAATATTCTTTCTCTTTTTCGTCATCTTCAACAATCAAAATCATTTATATTATTCTGTCAATGTCGTTGCAGTGATCTTGTTTTCGGTGAGAATTCTAAATATCGTTTGTGTCTGAACTGTTTAGACAATTATAAAATTACGTTAAGAGTTTTATCTTTTCATATGAAGATCGTTTTTGTTTTTGTTTGTGGTAAGAATTGTAAATTTTGTTTTCGTTTCACATGTTTAGAAAATTTAAGTGTTACTGTAAGACATTGTGTATTTCATTCTAAAGATCGTTAGATTTGAAGTTTTTCACGGTCGTTTACATCGACCTAAGAATTTTATATTTCATTTTGAATATCGTTTTTATTTTTTGTTGTTGGTAAGAATTCTAAAGGTTTTTTTTCGTTTCGAATGTTTAGAAGTTTTAAGTATTATTGTAAGAATTGTGTATTTCATTCTAAAGATTGATAGTTTGAAGTTTTTCACGATAATTTACATTGAATTACACGATCATTTACCACTATCAACATGATTGCTTATCCATATCAACACAATCGTTTACAATATTCAATACGATCACCATGATCAAACGATCATGTACCTAAGTCAACACGATCATTTTCTTTATTCAATACGACCATTTACTTCATTTAACATAATCGTTTAGCATTATCAAATTATCATTTATCATGGTTAACATAATCGTCTAATACATTTTATTTCATTGCAAGATCGTCTATTTATTCTTGCATTGTGTTTATTATTATCGTTTGGTACATTTTATTTAGTGTTAGATGTTTGTCTTTGTCTATCTATTTCTTTCTATCACCATTAAATACTTAATTGTATTTTTTTTACAGATTACAATGTATATTCCTATTGTTGTTTTTATGGAGGTCAATGGAGTAGATGCAATGTTTATGAGAATTACTCAGTTGCTGAAATTCTGGTAGATGATCGAGTCAGCTTTAATGCTTTGGTTGGTTTAAAATGTGAACATATGCAATTGGATTGATCAGTAGAATTATTTATTTTACTTTATTTTGGTAAAAGCAACATTCAAACTATGGTGCTAATAAAAATAGGCAATGATATTGCTTGGTATTTAGCTTTTGCTAAAGATGCAACTAGTAGACATCCATTAGTTGCTCATATAAGTGTTAATTCTTTGGGAATGTCTTCTTTTTCTTGTAATGTACGGAAGAATGTTGATATGTCATTGAATATTGGTTCTCCTTCTTTTGTTTCAAGTGATGAAGTTATAAGAGACAAATTCTTATCATTGTGATTTGAAGGAAACAAGTTTATTTGAAAGCAAAGAAATGCTTTCAAAGTATTTTTAATTTGCATATAATAGCAGTGTAAGATCAACTTTCAATTTAGAACTACAATATCAAATTTGAGGTTTCTTGAATTTAGATGTCTTCAAGAAGGGTGCAAATGGTATGTTAAGGCATCTCGTTATAAGAAGAGTGAGTTGTGAATGCTACAAAAATACATTCATGACCCTTATTGCTCATTGAATACTACCAAAAGTTGTCACGTGCAAGCTTCTTTAACAGTAATTGGTTGTTGCTTGATATATGATTTTAAGTTCATGTCTACTGATCGTTCCATTCCAAAAGTGATTGTGCATAAGGCTCGTACAAATCTTGAAGTTAATATAATTAAGTTATTAGAAAGCTTGAAGGGCAATAAACACATCATAAAGATATTAATTAAAATGTGACGCAGTTGAATCACACACGGTTCAAAGCTTCTTTGATAAATCTGTTGAATCAACCCAACTATGATCAGTTTCGTTTATCAAATTTACATTCATTTGCAGATTAATGGGGATAGACAATTGTCAACGTCTATCTAGATAGACAAATTTTAGCATTTATCACAGTCTATATGTTCTTTTTTGTTGGTGCTGATAGAAATGTTTTACGATTATTATAAGTACATCCACTCCTTTAGAGATTGATGATAGCGATCATTTCAAGTTTTATGGCTTTTAGTGCATCAATTGAGAGGTGAAAACATTGTAGACCTATCATTTATGTTGATGGCATGTTTTTTAAGGTAAGTTTGTGAAGGGATAAAAGTCATTAGTAGCGGAATGTTTTACAGAGATCTTGTTTCAATTTAATTTGAAAATTCCAAAATACCAATACATTGGCAAAATAATACATAAACTAATTTTCTTATTATAACTTAAAGATTAAGCATGTTTTCTAATTATAGATCAGTGAAAGAAAAACTTACGTAGTTTTAGGCATTTGATTCTACAAAAACTTCATATTGGAACACCAGACGTTGAAAATTTTTTAGAGAAACTATTTTTTCAGAAAGCAAAAATATTGCTTAACTTGATTAAAAAAAACTGTTTTTCTTCTGTATTTATAACTCCCTTTCCTTGAGGGAGTAGGAGAGAATCACAAGATTCTATTAATTTCAAAAATATTAAATTAATAGAAATTTCAAACCTACTAATTAATTAATTAATATTTAATTATATCATATTTAATTAATATTTCATTTCAATCATATTTAATTAATATTTCTATCTTATAGTTTTAAATTAAATTAAATTAAGGGGCATTTTCAAAAATAGCAAAATAAACTAAAATATTTACTAGCTATAGCAAAATTTTGAATTTTATCACTAATAGTCTTCTATCACTATAACATATCAATGATAGAATTTACTATAAGTTGTAATTATTTTGTAAAATTTGCTATTTTTGAAAATTATCCTTAAATTAAATTAAACTATTAATTAATTCTTCAATTAGTTAATAGCTAAATTAAATATCTTATATTTAACTTAAATTAAATTTGAATCATATCCAAATATAAATTTCTTTCATAACCAATAATTTTAATATGAATCCAATTCACATTAAATTAATTTTTGAACTCATTCAAATATTTTATCTCTTGTAAAATTAATTTGGAATAATATCCAAATTTAAATTTATATAATAAAGTTTGATTAAAAAATATAAATTTTATATTATAATGTATCACCATACATTATACTGATTTTCAAAGTAAATTTGAGCATTACAAATTACAACCAATATAAATAAATTTCATTACTCTTTACAAGCTAGAAAGGAGACCTAATTAACCTACATATCAAAAAATACAACGACATGAGATTAATTGGCTAAACTCATTAACCACATTAATCAATATTTGTTAATTGTGTGTACACTCCACTAAAGACTCACAGTTGAACTCTTTTCACTGTAGATATATTCATGTTCAACGGATATAGACTAATAACAGTAAATTAGTCTTTCACGATTGTTCGTAACACTACTTTGGTCAAATTACCCTTTCACCCTAGATTACCTCTAGTCTATAAATACTAGTGCTCCTCTAATGAACAACATGTTTATAGTCCAACCAATAAATAGAAATCTCTCTCATGTCATAGAGTGGGTAAGGTCATTTGTTTAAGTCCCGGAGACACCATTTAAGGAAACACTCATCCACTTACCCTAAAGTCTGGAATGAGTGAATTCCATCTTGTGTGATTATGTTCCCAACTCTCCATTCAGTCTCGTCTCCAAAATGATAAGCATATTGAGTCGATAATCTGACCACTCTCACCCATACAAATCCAAGAACAATCTCTCGCGAACAAAAGTTCATAATACACTCAACATTAAGACTAAGTTACATGGGTCATCCTAATGAAATACAAATCCAACTAGTTAACGAAGTTGCATCTAGTGGTTATTATTTTGTGGTTCGGTCTTATGCAAACTCATTGCATAGGATACCCTCACTTGCATGTCACCTACACGAATGTGTTTGATCATTATGTTTATAACAAATACAAAGTGAGTTGTATCCATAATGTTACCAGGATAAGGTACCCAACCTTATTCCTATACTATAGACCCTTAGTTGATCTTGAACATTGATCCATGTATGTCTCTACATATTGTTCAAAACTTATCAAACAACTTAGGATGTTAGTTTATTGGATTTTGGTTATTAAGAAAAAACTAATAATATAATCAATAACATTTGTTGAAATTATAATAATAACACTTTATAAATAACGGTCAATGAATTATATTTACAATCTGTGAGTTTTAGGACATAAATCCCAACAGTTTGATGACATCTTATTAATAGCCTCATCACAAGATGGTAACAATTAAATCTTCCCTCTTGTTTTTGTTATTGTAGATTCTAAAAATGATGCATCATGGACATGGTTTTTTTAGAAGATAGGAGGTAGTTTTTCAAAGCGAGCTAATTTAGTCATTGTTTCTTATAGGCATCTTAACATCCGTAAAGGAGTTTTAAGAGTGCTTCCTAATGTTGAGTATTGTGTGTGTACAAAACATCTTTTAAGTAACTTGAAACTCCATTTTAAGGATTCACTACTTGATAAATATTTCTTTAGTTGTGCTTATTGTTTGTTTATTTTTTGTTATGTAATTGTGCACATGCAAGTTAATCATGGTCAAAGTCATTGTTATGATTACGGTTAAAGTCATTGTTCTTCTTTCAAATGTATAATGTTTTTTGACATTCGCATTTAACTCAAAAAAACTTAAAATACAAACACCATGACCCTCTAATCTTCAAAATACATTTTATCAACTCAAGATAATTAAACATAATAGAGGAAATAAGAGACAAGAATATGGGTGAATGAAATATAAAATGCAATGTATTGAATAACATAACTTTAGGCCTTCCGACTTTCAAATACATAGTACATTACAGTATAATACAAAAAGAACATGAAGAGAAGAAGAATGGACTATACCTTAGAGTATGATTTCTCATGCTCCTTGGCTTTGATTTTTGCTTAGTACTAAGGGGGAAACGGAGAGGAAGAACTCGACCACTCTTTTGTTTCAGGCTCTCACCTAAAAACTTAATGAAATAGAGGATGGACGATATTTGCGCTCACTCTCCAGCCAAAAATTACGCACGCTTGTTCTGAAGTGAGAGACTCTATTTATAGGCAAGAGTTGATGTTAACAAGAAGCCACGCGTCATTAGTGCTCTAAAAAGCTACAGCAACGCTTCACAAATTGATCACTTGTGCTTTTTCAACTTTTGAGCCAACCAATTTTGTTTGCTAGTGCATCTAAACGGCTAGCTTTCTTCTTTGAACCCCTTGGTTGGACGTTTCTTCTCACCTAAACATCGAATCGTTGAGCTTCATTTCTTTTGCTTAAAAATACTGCGATTTAGTCACTGAAACGTGGTAAAACAGGGAAAGAGCTTATTCACGCTATGTTATTCACAAGTTAGCTAGCCAATGGAGTAATGGTAGTCGATGGAGAGAATAATAATTTCTACGGTGTTCTTGATGAAGTGTTAGACGTTCATTATCCCATGGGGTGACGTGTCTGGCTGTTTAATTGTAGGTGGTATGATGCAGACAACAACAAAAGTCATAGAACACATGTGGAGTTAGGTTACAAATCAATCAACACGTCCCGTTTTTTGTTTGTTAACAAACCAGTCATCCTTGCAATGCAGGGACACCAAGTATTTTACATAGAGGACGCAAAAAATGGTACAAATTGGAGGGTTGTTCAAGTGGTACAGAATAAATGGATTTGGGATGTGCCGGAAGTCGATGATGTTGACAATGAACAACTAAATATAGTAGAAATTGTTGACAACGAACATCAGGTCGGAGAGACAGTTGAGGATGACACTTGTACAGACCCGACGTTGATCTTACAGTTGTTGAAAGACCGATTTGTTTGAACGTTGCTGACGGCTTCATTGACGATGAGAATGATCAATTGTCCCATCAAAGTGAATCTACTGCTGACGAATGATGTTAAAGAACCACGTATATAGATTTAATTATTTTATACATTCAGTTTCATGTACTCATATTTGTTTGATTAATTCTGAGTCATATGTGTACAGGTACTATGATTTCTTCATTCCCACATAGTAACTTTGAAGACACAGATGCTCTATTTCTCTAGTTTGACGACGATTTGAACAACGTGAGACTGACGACGTCCTCAGTGGGTGACATATAGGGTGAGTGTTAATTATGAACAATTTTTTTAGTCACAATTTGTTTAATTTTAACATAACTTCATTTCTACAGTAGAAGTGTCTCAACCTATTCTGATTCTCAAGAAACGTCAACAGTCTCGAAACTTGGAGTTGGAGAGGTGCGTTCAGTACAATGGTAGAATTCAAATTACTATAGCTCTAGGAGCAAAGAAGTAAATATCTCCACATGCTATCTAGTTCAGCAACACCATTGGTGTGTGTGTTCGTTGCCTTAAGTGGGCTGATGTTCACATGAGCTAACTATAAACTCATGTTCACATGAGATTACCCTTAGATCTTCATAGGTGAGGGCAGTTTATCAGTGTTGACCCAATATGTCTCCCACTTCAAAGGCAAGATTAGGTGGATAGCTGGGGACATAGGGTGCAAGATGGAATTCCCTCCTGACCTTATTAGAGTGAGTAGATAGGTTGTTCTCTTATGCATTGTAACCAGGTCTTGAACAAGGGACCCCACCTCTTATTGGCCCGAGAAAAATTCGGTTTATAGGCTGGACCTTAAACCAAATGTTCATTAAAGGATCAATGGCACATAAGGAACAAGAAGTAATCTCAAGGGTAAAACGGTAAATTGACCTAGTTGAGTTTATGAACAACTTGTGAAGGGTTAACTTACTAATCATGATTATATCAGGTGGACATAAATATACTACTACAAAAAAAGGGTTTACTTGACACATTTTACTTGTCAAGTATTTGTTTACTTGACACTTTTGAATGCATCAAGTAATCTACTGTCAAGAATAAATGGTTTTTTTTTTACAGTTTTTAAACGTCAAATATATGATATTAGTTGACATTTTTTATCCATCAAATAATACAGTGTCAAGAATAATGGGTTATTTTCTTTAACAATTTTTAAGCGTCAAGTAAAGTTATAGTTAGCAGTTTATAAACATCAAGTATATAAGATTAGCTGACATTTTTTACATGTCAATAATGTGTTTTTTTTTTCAAATAAAAAATTGTACAATTATAAAGGTCCATATAATTATGTTGCACCTGTTTTGAAGTCCAACACAATGATAACTCAAACAACACATAAACAAGAATTTAAACTTTCCATCAAATGAATTATTTAAGTTTCTTTAATCAACTCAAACTTTCAAGCAAAAAACTAAAAAATTGCTATATATCCTTGAGCAAACATATAGTTGGTCATTACATACTACAATGTAGGAACATCGTCCTTATTCATATTACAAAATGAGTTATGATCATCGTTCTTAATCATAAAACACAAAGTATATGTAATAATAAGAAACAAAGACATCACCCTCCTCCAAGCACCGAAACACTATTATATAACTCCAAACTCAAAGTCTCATCGATTGTTATCTTCAACTCCTTGAAATCTACAAACAAAATGAGAATAATATTAAAACTAAGAATTGAAATTTAACTTTCAAGTCTAAGAATTTTTAATTATAAAGAAATAGAAGACTTTCAGCCCGATAAGAAAGTGTCCCATGAAATTTAGGTCACTAAATCTTTTTGTTCCTTATTTTCCTTAGTTCAACTGATTTTTATAACTATTCTCCATACTGTCTATACATATACACAAATGGTGTTTCCCTTCTTATATTATATTGGACTTTTAATATATATATACTATTATCTCCCTTAAGTTAAACAAAGGACAACTGGTGTATTTGGTTGGGTTATTTGCGAACGGGTATTTTTCAATTTGATTTTGACTTAGACTCAAGCTTGTTTATGAATGGATGAAAGCCCTTGACAACGAAAGATTTTACAAAGACCTTAGATTAATTTATTTAGAAACTTAAAAATATTGTATATTGGTAATAGTTACAGAAACAATTTTCTAATTGAGACTAAACATGCTTTAAAAGTATAGATTAGAGAAAGAAAAACTCACATATAGTTTGATTGATGCCTTTAAATCTACTAAAATTCCAAATTGGGAACACTACCTGTCAAAGACCTTCCTATGCATTGAGATGAGATTGGTTTGTGGGAACCAATTGGAATGAAATTTTTTTGAGAGAATTTGTAGAGAAGCAAATGGCTTAGATTCTTAAAATAACTTGTTTTCTTCTAGGTATTTATAACTCTCTCTTATTCACGAAGTTTGAGAGAATCATAAAAAATTATTTGCTCATACGAAAATAAAGATATCAATCCCTACCAAGATAATTGGAAGTTCCAACCAATAAGATTCTATTAATTTAAAAATATTAAATTAACTAATTTGATTTAATTAATATTTCATGAATATCTCTCACATATCCCATAGTTTTAATTTAATTAATTGAATCTAATAAATTTAAAAGACATTTTTAAAAATAGCAAAATAAACTAAAATATTTAAAAATTTTGGATTTTATCACTATAGCATATCAATGACTATTAGTAATAGAATTTGCTATAGGTTGTAAATATTTTGTAAAATCTACTATTTTTAAAAATTCCTCTAAACTTTTTTATTAATTCTCAAATTAATTAATTGTTAAATTAAATATCTTATATTTAATTTAATTCAAATTTAAATCATAGTAAAAAATAAATTTCTCTCATAACTCGTTTGAATATGTATCATATTCGCATTAAATTTTAATCTATAGTTTACATTTGAATCAAATTCACATTAAATTAATATTTGAACTCATTCAAATATTTTGTATCTCATAAACTAATTTTGAATCATATCCAAAATTAAATTTATATAATAAAGTTTAATTAAAATATAAACTTTATATTATAATATATCACCATACATTATACCAATTCCTAAAGTAAATTTGAACATTTCAAATTACAATCAATATAAATAAACATAATCATTGAAAATATATTATTTCATTACACGATCGTGTAGTTATGATAAACAATCATGTATATAGATTCGATTATTGTTTAGATTATATTATACAATTGTTTATCAATACCAAAATGATCTTGGTACAAAATCGTGTACCAATATCATTTAAATTTGGTGCAAGAGTGTTTAGATGTTATATCATGTATCAAGATGTGAATGATCATGTATCAATATCCGAACAATCATGTATCAAGCTTTTCACATGTGTGTGACCAATTAATAAAAAAAAACTTTGTTATTTCATATTGTGTATTTTCTAAACATATTTTAGTTTTCGAAATTGTTTCATACTAAATAATTTTGAGTTTGTTATACTTTTTAAAAGAACCCTTAAATTGAAAATGTTTACTAAATCTAGTAAAAAAAAAAAAAAAAAAAGGTTAGATGAGCTATATAAATGTAAATAGTTTCAATTTCTTTATTTGAAAATGTACATTCTAAAAAAAGCAATAGCAGTTTTTTCTTTGTCCAGCGCAGGTTATTGCGTAAAAAGGAAATTTAGAAATTAATCATAAAACTTTTAAAAGTCTTCAACGCTTGGATTTTTCGTCGCTCAAGAGCCTCCCCATTGGACTTCGACAAACGACCAGATTCTTCATCCCTCCTCGTTCGGTACAACTCCTTCGATTACTACATTTTTTTTATCACTAGTTCTTGCAATTGTTTGATTTCTGCATGAATCCATTTCCTTTCGAGAATCTACGCATTAAGATTTCCGAGAAAATCATTCCTCGATCTCCAATTTTGATTCATCGAAACGGATCTTTGAGGTTCTGGATTTTCTGTTTTTCAGGTTTTTTTTTTTTTTGTTTTGTTTTCTCCATATCTTTGATTTTGGAATTCAGAATTTTCAATTATGTGGGAAGGGTTGGTTTTGTTGTTGATGGAAGGCGTTGGAATTTCTCAGTTTAGATATGCAATATGATTGTTAAAGTTTGCTGTTTATAACTTACGAGATGTTTTCTTTAATTTCTTTTTCAATGACAGGAGGTAAACATGGGCTTAAAGCAGACGATAAAGAGTTTGGATGCGTTTCCCCGAGCGGAAGAGCATTTGTTGCAGAAAACACAAACTGGGGCGTTTGGTAATATGAGAGGGCATGGCTTCTCTCTTTGTATTTTTTCTTCTACGATGTGTTATTGAACAATTTATGCTTCTTTATCTCCAGTATGGTGGTAAATTTGAAGTGTATATAGTTCTCTTTCCTGTTTCTCTTTATATATTTCTTAAATAAATGTTAGGCTCATCTGTTCTGTTTTGCTCCCCTGATAATTTTCCTTTTTAATGTTCACAGTATCTGTTGTTGGATTAGTCATAATGGCCACACTATTTCTGCACGAACTGAGATATTATCTCTCCACATATACTGTTCATCAGGTTTTTATTCTCTCTATTTGCTACCTGTATCACATTTTCTTTGTATGTGTACTTATTTGATAGATATAGTTGCGTACTGAATTTTGTTTTTGTTTATATCTGATAAGTTACTGAAAACGATGTAAAGTATTATGAGAAGTCACCTCGACGAAGAAGAATCCTAAGGAATATCGTTAAAGCTATTGTAAATCACCTTTGGTGGGCATTCAATTCCTTTCATCAATTAATTTTTTGTTTTCCTCTCAAAAAAAGGAATATGAATACAGCATGTTGACAAATTTCAATTATGTTTAAAGCTATTTATTGAAAAGAGAGACAACGAGTTCACACCAATTTACGTGGAAACCCGAGTACCAGGAGAAAAACCACGATTGTTTGTTGTTATTATTTTCTAATGAATAAAACAATAGGTACAAGGGAGAATAAATAGAGTACACAATGGAATAAAAAAGGAAAAGATTTAGGAAAATAAGGAATACATTCCCATAATCTTTCCATAATTATTCTAGGATTCTAACAAGGAAAAAGCCTAGA
The DNA here is from genome assembly GCF_000004075.3 of Cucumis sativus. Lineage (NCBI taxonomy): Eukaryota > Viridiplantae > Streptophyta > Magnoliopsida > Cucurbitales > Cucurbitaceae > Cucumis > Cucumis sativus. The sequence goes on along the minus strand of NC_026659.2, from coordinate 19,034,320 downwards.
AAAAGGAAAGAATTCCAACACTATTAATAGAGATAGATTATTGACATGTTTTGGGACAATGAGTTTTAATTATTAAGCTATATGTGAGCCTATGTATAATTCCGTCTCCTTCTCTGGAAAATCAATTTGGTTAGAGTATAGCTGTTGAATTCCTTAGAAAGAACGTACTAAGAAGCTTCATGATGTTTAAGACTTTTAATCTTTTCTTCCATTTAACTTCCTTTTTTTCTTTTTTTAATTTTTAATTTGAACATATTTCTCTCTGCCCGTCTACCTGATAATTGCTTTGATAATGCTGATCCACAATCCATAATTCATCCGCTCTTCTATATAGTCCATAGCAAGTAGAAAATATAACTCTTCCCGCAATCATTCAAAACTTTGAAACATAGCTTCCTAATTTTTCTTGCTGTAAAAGCTTTCTAATTGTTAGTGAGGAAAAACTATTTTCTACCAAAGGGTTAGTTCCATATTCACTTATGTGATAAAGGATTGCGTCCTCTCCATTTTCTCCAACCTTCTCATTGGTTGATGTATATGGTACTGGTCTTAGAAAGAAGAAATTTCCTTCTTCCTTTGTTAGCTTGCTTGAGATTGCAACACGGACATTAAATGTCTCTTGTTGAACTTCTCCAATTTCCTTTGGAAAATAAGTTTTGTAGAAAGTTTATGCCTAAAAAAAATGAGATGAGTAGGATTTTTCTTTTTATCATTTTGGATTGTAAGTCAACATTTTTACTGATTTGTTCAAGAGGTAGAGAATGAGTAGCAGGCTCCACAATGGATGTTTTCCCCATACCTAATTTGACTTTGTACCATTGGCTCGGCAACCATTCATTATGTCTCCATCCTTCTGGAAGAATCTCAATGTCTCTTGTCGTGTATAGAACATTTTCTGTCATTCCCAGTAGTGATTAAACCATCTTCATTAAATTTTCATTTTCTTGTGCTTTAGTGTTTGTATTATGTTTCCTCCAATCTCAATGTCTCTCTCCGTGGATAAAACATTTTCTGCCATTCCCCGTAGTGATTAAACCATCTTCATACTAATTTTTATTTTCTTGTACTTCAGCATTTGTTTTATGTTTCCTCAATTGTACCACTTGCAATCTCTCAAAACTCATTTTGTTGTTGACTTTCTAGTGTGGTCTGGAAGCTTTTGTTCTTTTTCATGTGGGTTCTGTCGTTATCTTTCCAGTAGGGAAGCAACAGATGTGGCCGCTCTTCTTTCTTTACTTGAGGATCATCCCTTTGGATTGGGGAGAAGGGATGTCAGATTTTGGAGACCCAGTCCTTTGGAAGGGTTTTCATGTAAGTCTTTCTTTCATTCTTGGTGGATCCTTCCCCCTTAGGTGAGTCGGTCTTTTTGGTGCCTTGGAGGTTTAAGGATTCTAGAAAGGTGAGGTTCTTTACTTGGTAGGTTCTTAACAGTCGTGCCAAGACACTAGACAGGCTTGTCAGGAAGCAATCGTGCTAACATGCTGGACAAGCTTGTCAGGAAGATGACTATGCTCTTTGGGCCTTTTTGTTGTATTCTTTGTCAGAAAGTGGAGGAAGACTTGGGCCATATTCTTTGGGTTGCATGTGACTTTACAAGTGGCGTCTAGGGTTCCTTTTTCCAGACGTTTGGTATGAGTGTTCAGAGATGGTGCTATGATCGAAGAGTTCCTCCTCAAGCTGCCTTTTAGGGAGAAAAGGTCAGTTTCTTTGGGAGTGCGGTTTTGTGGGTTTTGTGGGGTGATAGGAATGGTAGGGTGGTTAGGGGAGTGGAGAAGGATCCTAGGGAGATCTGACCTCTAGTACATTTTCATGTTTCCATCTAGGCTTCGATTTGAAGGACCTTATGTAATTATTCTATTTGTGTGATTCTGCATAGTTGGAGCCCCTTTTACTAATGGGGTTCTTCCTTTCTTGGGGCTTCGCCGTTTGTATGCCTGTGTTTTCTTTCATTCTTTCTCGATGAAAGTTGTTATTTTAATCTGAAAAATAAATAAATAAATAAATTGAAAGCTAAAGCTCTGGTACCAGTGTACTACAGGCTCCCCTATTCACATATTTCCACCTAAAACCCCTTCCCCCAATGGACCTACTTTTATCTGGCATTGAAGTGACCTCACAGCCCTCACTTTGCACTCACTCCCTTGTGGATGTAAGTAGTTCCAATCAGTTGATTTCATTGTATTACTCCTTTTGTTGGTAAAATTGTTTTGAGTCTTTGTCTGTCACTGAGTTTTTGTATCACTATCACTTACCTACTCTACCTCTTATTCGCTAATTGTTTTATAATCATCTTTAACATGAATTTCAACACATATGTTGAAGAGCTACCGTAGTTGTACATTTTGGCAAACGATCTTTAATCCATCAAGTCATAATACGTGCCCAAAGTAAACACCTTTGAGAGAGAATCAGCATCTATAAAGCAGGATGATCCATTTTGTTAACATGCCCTTATGTCTCTAAGTAGTTTGTCAATGCCAAGTTTACGTTGAGTACAAGATTATGCTCCAGTCATATGTGCACGGGGCATACAAATTTCACCCAGAATGCACACCTATTATGGAACTACACTCGACCTTTACTAACACATGTATAGTATAGGAATGTTTAGTCCCAGTGCATACCCTATATACACCCATATTTTGATCCTTGCATAGCTTCAAGGTCCTCCCTTATGCCTTGCCGTGCACATTCATCTGCTATGACGGGTTAAATGGTAGTTTATGGCCTGTGCGCTACTACCTTGCTTAGCAATTATGGATTCACCTACCTTGCTTAAAATGCCCAGAATAGGCTGCTGGAGGGTCAGTTTTTTTTTTTCCTTTTGCAGTTCATGTGTCCTCGGCGTGTCCCAACCATGTCGGAAATGAGAAAAACAATAATAAAATAATAAGCATGCCAGCTGGCATGTTGGACACATGTTGAGGGGTGTCGGTGTCGGACACTGACACTTGAGTGTCGGTGCTTCTTAGCAAAAATATTGTCTTCAATCTAGAGTACATTCGCGCAAAAAGAATCTTAATTATAATCATCCGCAAGTCCAACCCAATTAAATAGTATACAAATGAATACACCCATCTTGTCATTTCTGACATTATTGAACTAACAGTTAAATGTTATCATTTAATGTTTAGCTTTTGTTGTCCTCTTGGAACTGGTTAAAAGTTAGGAGATGTTTTCAGTAGTTTAACCTTGTTCTTGTGACAGATGTCTGTAGATTTGAAACGTGGAGAAACTCTTCCCATTCACATAAACATGACCTTTCCTTCTTTACCTTGCGATGGTTAGTATTAAATGTCTTTTTGATCATATGCTGTGTTGGTTTCACATGTTGTTTTGCTTTCAATGTATCTATAATTTACAATTGTTTCATAGTGATAAATGGTCAAATGCTCAGTTTTCTATATTGTTTTTCAGTCTTAAGTGTAGATGCAATTGATATGTCTGGCAAGCATGAAGTGGATCTTGACACAAATATATGGAAAGTAAGATAATTTCTCAATAATTTTTTTATTTTCTTGACTTCTTTCCGCTTTGCATATTCTTGTGCATAATGCATGAAGTATATATGTGTTAATTAAAACGAAACTGTTGAGCACGAACATGAAAGTAATTCGAATTATATAAATGTATGTCTATTTACATATAAGTAACATATTAAATAAATATGTATGCAATAGATGGATCCTAGTTCGGTTGAAAATCTCCATTACTGAAAATTTAATCATATGTCAAGAAATCTCCTTTACGAGTCTCTACAAGAGAGCACATCAAAGAAAATTAATTACATCCTAATAACACATCAATATTTTATAATTCCATTATTTCCTCCTGATTTACTTGTTTACCAAATGCGTTGACTCCTCTATCCACATGCCTCACAAAACTTTCCCAGCATTAGTCCATAACATTTTAGTTCTCCTTTTAGACTCATAACCATGTACTAAGTAGGATATATAATTATTGGCATCCAAATGAGTGAAAACTTTATACTTGGATGAGAAACTGAGCTTAGGTTGAGAGTTAGGGATGAGGAAATTAGTGAATTTTTATCATAGACTTGTAAAAAAATTCTGCTGGGCTAGACATTTTGAGAAGAGGAAAGTACCTCAATTATGTTTGAAAACTCCCTTTATTCAAGGCGAACCCCCATAATGATAATAAGAATGAACCCCAATGATGAATTGATAATCAACCCCAAGAAAGTTACACAACTTTGGGTTGGAAAGATAAGATCAAGAAGAAAGGAGCTCCTGAAAATTTGAAAATTTTCACAATCTAAGGATCATACTAGATTGAAAGTTCTAAAACATGCATTCTAAACACAAGAATATAAAGAAAGCTCAAGAGATTGAACTCTATGATAAATTCATTTAAACTCCAATTTTACTTCAAATATGAAAAATGACCTTACTTGAATAGGTTCTGTTTTATAGGTTGTACAACTATGTCCTTGGGTTATACTTCAACATGAAAACCACATTACTATCTAAACTAAATGAAAGGTCACTATATCAGGACACGACCCTTCATCTATATTGTCTGGGTTCATCCAAAAAGCTGCAACTCCATACTTAAACCGTCAATACACGAAATTAAATTGGTACATAATGCATTAAGGATGGGATGAATCTGGATCTTCATATTCATTGAATCTCTTGGTAGCCTTGAAGCTTGAAGGGTTGAAAATTTTCAACTTAGCTTGGAAGTAAACATTCAATGCTTCAAGAAGACTTTTAGCTCTAGCTCTTGACATTCCCACTTATTTCCTTATCATTCTCCTTTTCTTCAAGAAAATTCTTCCTCAAATCTTAAGGATCTCCTTGTGGAGGAACTTTATTTTAAAAGAAAAACAGAAACAAGAATTTTCATTGAAGTAATAAATGTGGTTGATGCTAAAAGTACATGAGATAAAACAAAAACAAAAGTTCCAAACTTGCCAAAACAAGGCAAGAAGAGAACCATAATACAAAACATAGACTGAACTTCTTTTTTAGTCATTATCTCGTGCTCAATTCAACACCTGGATTGTAACATCTTCTTTTGTATTAAATGTGAACTTTACATGTGAAATAATTCACTCCTTTTGCCATGCCTTGAATGAAGCATCAAGAACACAAGCAAATTAGTAGGAAAAAACATTATTTAGAAAACAAATTCCATTCTCAAAAGGGATATTGCTCAATTATGCTGGAACATTAGATTAAGTACATCCATATATGCCTTTAGGTTTGAAGGGGTTATATTGAAAATCAACCCTTACTTCCTTTTTGTCACTCAGGCTTCCCATGTCACACATGCCCCCTGAAGTGAAAGCCTTTTGCAACATCAAATCTCCTATTACCCATTGAGGAAAGGAGCAATGAAAATTGATGCTCCTGCCAATCGACCATCTACTATTCATTTTAGAAACAACATTCATCACATTCTCCATCATTCTATTTATTGTTGTTGGAGTCAGCTTTCTTATATGTCCATCCATCCTCTTGTATGTCCGGAAGAATATCTGGATTTGTAGGGCGTTGGTCGTCTTCAATCACATTGTGCACCTGGTACTGCAGCCTTAGTTCCAATCTAATGCAAAATGGTGATGGGATCTTCTTTCTTACCACCTTCACCCTCCCTACCCAAGACCTCATGCTATTGTTTTTTTCTTTTGAAAAAAAGGCTTTGTTTTGTATTCTGTTCTTTTTTTATATCCGTGAGAGTCCAGGCCAGCTTACGCGCACCTCAACTAATCTCATGACCCTACAATATTTTGGTGTCAATCACCGTAGATATTTTTTAGAGAAAGAGAAAGAACATCTGTTACTCTTTTGACCAAGGAATATGGTATGTTTTCCATGAAAGCAATGAAAAGTTGTTCTCTTTCCAAAAATAGGAAGTAACAAAAAAACTTCAGGGTTGATCTTCTTATTAAAGATGTATCTAACCTTATATTTATACTCCTAAGTAGGGATATTCCCCCATTCTCCATCCCTGCCTTTTTCCCCTTTAAATTTACTATTATTATTGGTTGTCGTCGTCGTCGTCGTCGTTATTACTATTACTATTGTTAAAAAACTTATTCTCCAGTGACAGGGATAACTTGATGTGTCATCCAACTATTTATAAGGATAATTAGATAATTTGATAGATGGTATTGTTTTATTTCTGTTAGGAGGTTTAATAATTTTCTTTTTAAATGTAGATTCTCAAGAATTAAGCATTTAAATGAAAATATTCTGCAAAACTTAACTATTTAATTAAAACGAAATTCTGAAGAAAAAAATTCATTTAACTTTAATTAGTTTGTATCAAGAAAAAGTATGGAAGTAACAATTCTTTGCAAGTCTTCAATTCTTCACAGGAATCCCCTGCTAAATTTATAGAAATTATTGTGGGGACATGCCACATCCCCGTGCTGCCCATGATTGATCTTAACTAAATTTTTTTTTTTTGAGAAAACATATCAACTAAAAAAACATTATATCTTAAAATACTAAAAAGCATTCTATCCTCACTAATCTTTTTTACTGGGAAATATTAGAAAGAAGAGGAAGACAAACACAAGGTATGCGTGGAAAACCCTAGTACATGGAGAAAAAACCACGATAGAAGCTGCTCTTATTATTTTCTAATAATCCAAAGAATACAAGGGGAAGAATATATATATAGGCTACAACAAGCCCTAACAAATAAGGAAATAAAATTAGGGTACAATAAAATTCAAAAATACCTTTGAGCCATAGACAATCAACTAGTCCTTATTTCCAACAGGAAAACATATCTTAACAAGCATTATATGTTTATGCTTCCTAAGAAGCATTCTTTGCCATACTTGCAAGCATAGTTTTGAAGTAATTCCATAGTCTATGCATGCTGATTAGTCCAGAGTTTCTTGCTTTTTGCAGCTTCGTCTTAACAGCCATGGACAAATCATTGGCACTGAATATTTGTCTGACCTTGTGGAAAAGGAACACGTTGATCACAAGCATGGTACTGCCTTTTTCCATTATCCACATAATTATTGGTCTATAAAGTTCGATTTTCCCTCCTTATGTTGCTTCTTGGTACTTTAAGATAGTATTCTGTCATTGAGAGTTAAACCATCTAAGTAAAAGATAAATGTCACTACTTTTACAATTGTGTTGTGTCTCAAATCAATTGTAAATTATCTCAATGAAGAGGGGGAAACCTCATTTCTTTTCTTTGAATGGTAAGATGTTCTGACTGTGACAGATTTTCATTGAAAGATGAAGATTACATAAAAGGGTAAAATAAAATAAACACCAATTTTTACATCACTCACGCCACCTTAGGTTTTAAAATATAAAAAAAGAATTAAATACTTTCCTCAAGAAAAAGGGCAAAACAAAAAGAAGATGAAGTCTAATGATTTATGTGTGTAAGCGTGAACGTAAAAAAGCCTAGTGTTGGTTTCTCTGTTTTGTTATTTACTTTACAGAAGTGTTTAAAAAATTAGGTCTAGTGACAACACTGATAAAGAAAGAAGTAATAAGACTCAAAAATTTCAAAAATCAAATAGTTATCAAACTAAGTAATTTAATATAATTGTTGTCACGTATTTTAAAAAGGTTGTATACTTTTAAAAGAAGTCTTGAGCTTAACTTGAGAATGTGTGACTTCTCACTCTGGTTAGGCATACGTTTACCACACTAAGCCCCACTGTTTCATGAGAGTCCTAGTTTCCGATTTCATGAGAAGCCTAGCTCTGTTGTATAAGTGAATTGTGAATCAGGAGATTATTAGATGCGGTCAATTTTCTTCTTTATTTCATAAGGTCACCTGTAAATAACCTTTGGCAGATCATGATCATGACAAGGAGAAAGATCATCCTCATATACACGGCTTTGATCAAGCTGCTGAAAATTTGGTCAAAAAGGTTAAGCAAGCATTAGAAGAAGCACAAGGCTGTCGGGTAATGTATATGCTATTACTGGACTGTAAGATTATTTACCTCCTGGTTCTTCATAAATACAAGACAAGTGCAATCTTTTTTGTAGGTTTATGGAGTTCTAGATGTTCAGAGGGTTGCTGGGAACTTTCATATTTCAGTTCATGGCTTAAACATTTTTGTGGCCCAAATGGTCAGTTCACCCTATTTTTTTGGTGTAGTTTCTCTTTCTTCGCCCTGATTTTGATCACCACCCTCCAATATTTATTGACATGGGTTCATGCCATAGAAATTGGCACAATTTTGGGAGTTTAGTCCGAATGCAGAATGTGTTGCTTTCATATCTTCCTCTTTTTTCGTGATGTCTTTCAGTGAAGCATATTCCATCTCACTGTTCCAATAATTATTTTGACCATTCTCTGTTGTCTTTTTGCAGATTTTTGGAGGGTCCAAACATGTGAATGTCAGTCACATGATTCATGATTTGTCCTTTGGCCCAAAATACCCTGGAATTCACAACCCACTTGATGGTACAGTTCGAATTTTACGTGACACAAGTGGGACCTTTAAATATTATATAAAGGTAAAAGTCCAAACGGCCTTAAGATACATCAGGTGCATAATTTCTTTTTTTATAGTTTCGAAGATAATCTGATGTATATTACTCTACACATATTGATATTGGAGCTGAGAGGCTCCCTCCCTACCCTTCCGATCCTTTCCCTCTCTCACATGGTAAGGGAAATTGAAATTTATTTTTTCATGGTAAGTAAAACCTGTTATTGCCCGTGTAGCTCATATTGCAGAATAAACTAATTTGTAAAATCAGGAAATCGTACTACATGACATCTAAGAAATTTGATGTAATTATGAGATCCTTACAGTCCACCTGGATCTGCTCTGTTTGTTCCAGTTAGGAATCTTCTTTTTCTTGATCGTTTAATTATGCTCTTATTAGCTATTAACGGTATACAATTAACCAGTGAACACTGGATTTAAACTATATTACATGTTTTTCCATGTTTTATTGCAGATCGTTCCAACTGAATATAAATATATCTCAAAAGCTGTGTTACCTACCAATCAGTTCTCAGTCACCGAATATTTCTCACCTATGACTGACTCTGATAGGTCATGGCCAGGTTGGTTAATGAATTTCGTATTATAAATTTAATCTATAATGGATCACTTTACAGTCACGAATTTTATGTTTTTTTTTTTACCATGGATGAGAAATAGGTTTAGAAAAATTATATATAAAATTTACACTAATTTATCAAATGTTATAGACAAGACTAAGGGTGTTTTGGGAGTGATTTTGAGAATAATTTTTCTCTTGCCAAAATCATTTTTCCTTGAAATGATGGTGTTTTGCCTAAACTAAAATTGATTTTAGAAAAATCTAAAATCATTTCAATTTGATTTTGGAGGAATTAGTTGATAGGTGATTTTTGTTAAGGGATTGACCAAGAATCAGTCCCAAAATGGTTATCTAATTCAGTTTTTGTAAAACATTGTTGGTTGCTTGACAGTATTGTTTGTCATTGAATTGTTAATAAAATAAACAATGGTATATGTCCTGAATTTTCTTTCAATATATATTAAACATTCATCTCAATCAAAATATCAAACCATGCATGTGGATTTAATGATAAAATAAATAGAAATAGATATTTACCATAATTATTTCTCAAATAGAAAATACAATTCTGAGTAATTCAGACTCTAAATTAACTTTTTGGAACTCAACATAATAATTGAAAAATCAATTTTAAATATAAAATCACTTTTTATTTTGGTGCGCAGCATAAATTTAATTGTTTAAAAATAAATTTTACAAAATTATTTGTTCCTAAATCTCATTTTCTAAAATCACGGCCCTAACTATCACTCTCAAACACACCTTAAATGTGTTCATATAGTTATTCAAACTCAAAGGCCAGGTTGAAACTTACCATTGTTTTCAATGATGTGCAGCTGTTTACTTCTTATACGATCTATCACCAATCACAGTGACCATCAAAGAAGAAAGACGGAGTTTTCTCCACTTCATAACTCGGCTTTGTGCTGTATTAGGTGGTACCTTTGCTGTGACAGGTTCGAGAAATTATTGATATGTTTTTTCAACGATTTTGGAATCGTGTGACCGTGTTAAGCATAAGTAACAAAGAATTAGACTTCCTTGTTTAACCTTTCTCCCAGCCAAAACAATGATATCTTCTGCTAAAATCACAGGAATGTTAGATCGTTGGATGTTTCGGTTTCTTGAGGCTCTGACAAAACCAAAAAGAAGAACCCGTTGAGACATATTTGGGGGTTAAATCTCCACGAACATTTGTTCATCAGCAAAAGAAACCTGATGCTAAACTGCTAAGAATAGATCTCAAGCGTCCAAGCGTGAATGCACAAGTTTATAAGGTGGAGGCAACTGATTATAAACTAACTTTGGGCTTCTTTTGTAGAAAGTGATGCTTGAACAAAAGTGCTGGTGCTCGGCTCTCTTAAAGATTTTCCCCACTTTCTTGTTGCAAGTAAAATAGTGGATGCCTCTTCTTTTCTCTAGTTTTCAAAAGAATTATACGGGGATGAGGGACTATTGTACCAATTATTTTGATAATTCATAGGAGTTTGTCATCTGTTATTGCTTCATTGTCTACCTACAACCTATATGATTTTAATTTATGAATATCAATTACCATTCTTATGAGCTTGGTCTACTTTAGACGTTTCACTTTTTGCTTCCAATGAATTTATTTTTTCCTTTGTCATCCATGGCAATTGCCTACATTTGGAGTTCTTTTCATTGATGAAAAAACGTTTCTTTTCTCGTTAACCATTGTAATATTTTTGGAGTTTGTTTTAATTTATCAATGCCGTTTCATTTGTGTTGTAAATGGAAGTAGAGTGATTAGGAAAATCCTGAAATTGGTTGAAAAAATTATAGGCAAAATACACTCTTGATTCTTGGACTCTTGGAGTATATTTGATCCTTAAAATTTCAAAACAAAAACATTAGAATTTGCCTTTTACAAAATACTTCTAAATGACTTTTAATATAAGTTAAAAGGAAATATGAATTAAATCGTTAAAGGGTACGTGAATTAAATCGATAGTTGTGGACTTGGATGTTTTGAGTGTGTTGATGACATCTTTATTTCTTTGATGAGTTGGAAAATAAATTATAAAACAATTTTTAATTGAAATTTCAAATATTAATAAATAGTTGTTTCTCCGTTATAACATCTTTTCCTTGTTCCAATTTCCCACCTTTAATTCCCATGAACAGAGCTACAAACGTTGGTTCTGTTCTACAGAGTGAACATTGCAGCCAAATGGAATAACTTGAACCCCTTCATCGTTAGAGCATTTAGATGAGAATTTTTCTTTGGCCATTAATTGTTCTTATTGCAAAAACCATTGTCGCAGTAAATTTGATTGGACCTAAAACTTAAGAAATACAAATTGAGTTTTTTTACTACTTGTTTTTCCTAACTTCGGATTTCCCAAGAGATTTATGGACAAAACTCATAAACAAAATAAGTAATTAACTCACGAAGAGGGGAGGGGATGCAGAAAGTGACGTGGATTAACAAAAGTAAATTAACTTATTGATCAAAATTGCCACCTCGCCACCGCCATCCCATTTTGTCCATATACTATTTAGAACTATTTTACAAATCAAAATTGTAATTATCCAATAATCTAATAATAAACAAAACGATCAAAAAGAAGCTATTTGTAATTCAAGTACATTGTCCGTAATCAAAATTGATCTAGATAAATTGTAACATTAATATTATTTACATAGGTGGTTTACTTTGCAAAAATTCATCACGAGTTTGGAACAGAAAATGCAAACCATTTTTCACATAAGGTGATCTTTTTTTATTGCAACCATGCACTGTGATTTGTTTTAAATTTTCTATCCTGTATTGATGTCGTTTCAAATTATAGGAAAATTAAAAGTAAAAAGAGTTAACGAGCTTTTGCAAGAAAGAAAATGTATTTTTCACGACATACAAAACTTGACAATGTGAGTTAATGACCACTCGTTCTTGTACATTCTCAAAGGGCGACTCTTAACCATCTTCTATTGAACAAAATAAAAATGAAATTTTGGTAAAAGGGCAAAATTTATAAATGACATGCCATACACAAGTCTAATACATAACCTTATTTAGACACGACACTCGGGGAATCAATCTATTGTTGTATTAAAAAGGAGAAAGATATGCCGAATAATCTGACCTCCATTCGCAGGTGAAAAACTGATGACTCGAGATATAGATACTGAATTGGAGCAATTACATGAAGTCGTAATCATCAACATCATCATAAGTATTGACAATTAAGTCATCATCTGCCTTCTCAACATGGAGCTGCTTCTTCTTCACAGCTGCAGCAGTTCCCCATAACAGCCAAAATAAGGAACAGTTAACATTCACATACAAAAACATCAGAAACTCATTTGATCCATTTGAACTTTGTAATAATTTGGAAAAACGTAAATACTTACATGTCTTCTTTTTACCAGTGTTGGCATCTTTCTCGGCCTTTAGTTTTTCATTTGCAAGGGCGGTGATAGAAGAAGCAACATCTTTTGCATCTGCTGCTTTTAAAGAAACCATCGACAGTCTAATGGCATCTTTGAGCAGATTAATATAATGAAAACTTTTCTGTAACAAGAATTTTTTTAGGAAAGCTCGTGAGAATTAAATTATAAACGACAGAAACAACAATAAAGGTGCATCGTATAAACCTCATAGGGACGAAGTTTATGAGAGATCAGCTCTGCATATTCCACGAAGTCACTCTCAGATTTTGGAATGAAATTATCAAGAGTCTTCTCATCGCCCTTCTTTTTAAACAATTCTGTAGTGGACTTGTAATCTGCTTCTTCCACTAGCCTGCCAAAATTTGGAAACATAAAACAAAGACTCAGCAAAGTGATTAAGATGTAATGTAATGCATACCGCTAATCCAACCAAAGACTTGCATAAGCCAAGAAAAGACATTCTTTGAGATCTTATCAAGCTTATAAGAGGAGAGAAAACGTGGAAAAGAAAAAAGGAGAAGAAATCAATCCAACGCACAGAGTACCAAAAGGAGGTGCCAAACAGAATAATATAGTCATTAACATTCAGCCAGATTCAAAGGGAACTAAAGCGTTCAAGCAGAACATCAAGGACCAAGCACAACGTGAAGGACCAAGCACAACGTGTAAAAAAACCAACTAATTCAACTCAGTGGGCTCTCTTTCACTCCTTGTCTATTCCAAAGTGCTCTATCATCGAGCAAAGTGAAGATTGCAGTGCTGTCTGTTGAGCTTGCTGATGTAAAGGCAAGTTGTGGTTTTGTCCAGCCTTTGGCCAGCATAGGCCCTTGCAAGTTAAGAAGCACAGAGACTGACATGACAAAAATACAGGAGCATGTGACCAAATAGCTGACATAAAAAATGTATTTTTTTAAAAATGACTACAAAAGCAAGATGGCCACCTGTTCGTTTTTTCTATTTTGAGCCCAAACATTCTTCCAATAAGGAACTCCAGGACCATGAGCTATAAAAGCAAGCACTCCTCTCAACGATAAACATGGCACTTCTGGAAGTGGCTAGAATCAAGAAGTCTTTTTAGGGTTGAGCATTCTTTCAAAAATGAAATCTAGAACCATCTCATGTAGAAACTTGCAGATGTTGCTTAATAACCCTGATCCAACCATAGGAGTGAATCCCAACCTTCAAATTAAGTGAATTACTTGTAATTACTTGGGGGTACTGCCAACACTTGAGGTTCTATATGAAACCACCATAACCATAAACAAAGGAGGGAAATATTTTCACAGCTCAATTTCCAATCCCTTTATCCTCTCACACAACATCTTGGCCAGTCACGGAAAAGGCTTTTCTGGACCAAATGCAACATATTCCCAGAAATATCTCATATTTCTTTCAAACTTCTATAATTAATGACTAAATCGACACTCATCACTAACTAGATATAGAAAGCATGACATTCATAATTCAAGAATTCATTCTTAATGAAAAGTCCAAATCCAAATACAGGACCATTAATTATTAAAAGAATCAACTAGCTCAGTTTGATTGTACTTTCATAAAATATAGACAGAGAAGAACAAAAAGCAGTTTCTAACTTTTTTATCTTTTATAAGTAACTGGCTTTTCTTAGGGGGAAAAGTGAGTACAGGACAGCTTCCCTCTCTACTTAACTTGGCATCTATATTCCCAAAATGTAACTGTCCTAAATATTGAAAGTAGAAACAACTATACAGAGAAAATACCACCCCAAACCCCCTTCTTTTTTGTTAAAACAAATGGTGTCTCAGAAGATAACTAATGACTGAGATAACTCTGCTACAAAAAGTTTCCGGAATTGCAAAGATAACGTAGAAAGCGCATTAGAAATTGTTGCTCCTATGTCCAACTTTCCACAGGATATTGGCAGGAGGGATGGTTCTCCCATCACAATAGAACAATTCACAAAAGTTACAATTTCAAATTCCTACCTCACAGTTATTTTCCTTCCAAAGAACCAAAAAGTAGATACAAGTTACGTCAAGGTTCCAAGTTCCAACAAACCAAAGCAAATTAATATTACCTTTGTTGGCGAAGTTTCTCAGCTAATGGATCTAGAGGCCGTTCAGGTTCTACGTCAACAATTTTCCCTTTCTTCTCAGTAGCTTTTGCAGCTGGTTTCTTCGGGGCAGCTTCAGGAGGTTTAACTACTGGAGCCTGGAAGATCAAAAATAAAAATAAATATAAAACGGTGTAAAATATTACTGATACAAACCCCAACGTTAACATAGTTTTTACATGAACCATAACACAAACTTAAAAAGAAAAAAGTCATCAGTTTCTGCCAGTTCTAGGAAATTCAACAAACTGCCTACACAAAAGTAAAAAACTCGCCACAATTTTTAAGACCTTTGACCATCGATGGTTAATTGTCATCATTAACAATCACCTATATACTTTGTCATCATCTTAGGTCTTAACATTAATACTCAAACGAAACACAATATTAGCAAGAGAATCAATAAATTCTAACTGGTGCAGGTTCATCTTCATCCTCCCAGGATTCCTTCACATCGTTCTCATCCACATCCTCATCATCCCATTTATTTTTTGGCTGCTCCTTCTGGAGTGGTGGAATGTTCTCATCGTCTGAAAGAAAACATATACATGTATACGTAAGCAAAACATCCTAGATGCTTACACATAGAATCACACAGTTAGAGCAAGAACAATTACAGCACAATGTGTGACTATGTTCCATATTTGTTTTTTACGCCCCAACTATCATATGTACAAACTATACAGAAACTCAAGAAATTGCTAAATTTGCCACAAGATGTCTCCATTCCCAATTTGCATTGCTAAGAAAAAATTGCACAATGCAAAAGTAAGATGACTACATATATATATATCAATATATTTGCACAGTACGCAGAAACAAATTTGCTTAGTTTTATACTTTAGTTGATATACTGTAAACAACATAGTATCATTTTTCCCCAAGTATGACATAAACAGTAAATTCCAAACAGGTTACATTCCAATTAACCCGATTCTTTTTTAAAAAATACTAAGCTAAAATGGAAAGGTGGTTAAACAAATTTTGTTCATCGACAAACTAATCACAACTCCAATAATTATTCCTCTTCCTTCATCACTTGACAGAATGGTCAACACCACACTTCTGCCTCTCGCTCAAAATGAGTAATTTCCATCTTCACAGTAGACCTACCAAAACTTTCCCTCATGGTAAACTAAGCTACTACCTGAAAAGGAAGGCCAGTAATTGTCTCCCCCTCCCAAAGTGAGAAAAATTATACAATACAAAATAGTCTGAAATTTAAAAAAAAAAAACAAAAACAAAAAAGATAAAGGAAAAAAAAGAGAAATTAAATAAATAACCCTTTGGAAAGAAACACACTCTATATTGAATGGAGTTACAGTGACAGGCCCTTATGAATCATGAACACATCTAAATTCCCACATATCACATGCACTGATGTAAAAGATGACTGTTTCTTGAAGTTCAGATATGTTGGGACATGTAAAGAAAACCAAGGGCACGTTTTTAAAGAAAGAAAGAAAAAGAAAAACCGGTATAATAATTATACATTGTGTTCAAAAATTAAAGACATTGATCTAGAACCATCTCCTCCTTTGCTGCTTCTAAGATTGATAGATTCCTTCTTTCCAAGCCTTGGGTGGATTTCATTCGAAATGCTACTGTGGATTTCCAAGTCACCTCTGATCACTTTCCCATTCTTCTTCATTTGGGCTTATAGTCTTGGGGCCCTACTCCTTTTAGATTCAAAAATATGTGGTTGAAGCATCATACTTTTAGTAAATATATGGAGACTTGGTGGAAAGGTCTGAAGACGGAAGGACGGCCGGTAAACATGTTTATGGAAAAGCTTAAGGGTTTGAAAAATATTTGGAAAAATTGGATAAACCACCCCTAAATTATGAGGTTGGTTACAATCACACCATTAAACTTTCAAATGAATCGATTATAACCCTCTAGTTTGTTCATGGTTACAATTACCATCTAGTTTGTTAATGGTTGCAATTAGCACCTTACTTTTAAATTAATAATTATGATTGGGTATTTTAAAATAAAATAATAAACAAAAGCATAAAGCTTCTCTCTCATCACACATCCTTCACCACTCCTCTCTCCATCTTCATCTTCCTCTTCCTCTCCCTTTCCCTTCAATGTCTTTTCTTAAAGAAAGCCTTTATATCCCAACATTAAACCTCCTGAGATTCTTTCTCCAAATACCACTTAATTTACAGTTAGTTTCACGTAACTTTCCAACCTTTTTATCTTGCTTATATTTTTCGCCCCTTGCTCTTTCCTTCCAACCCAACTCTCAGAAGCAAACCTAGGAAGAATGGCGAAAATGAACTCTCAATATCAGATAAAATATTCAAATTCATTTTCAGTTAGGTTTTTATAACCGGGGATTCTTTTCTCAAAAAAGAAAATAAATAAACTCAGGATGCAGAATTTTATCCTTTAATTGAAAACTATGCAAGTTCTGGGAAATTCCATTTGATAGAGTGCGTTTTGGATAGAATGAAATGTAAAGGGCGGGTCCTTCTGGAAAGCAGTTTGATCCTAATATCAAAACTTGTAGAAGCGCTCATTTACCTTAGGAAGCTTTGAAGTTCTTTGACAGGAACTTGAAATATAAATAAGAAGATTATTACTACACATATTTCATACATAAATAAGAAGATTATTATTAACATAAGACCTTTTAGAATAGAATCTAATAGCAATGACCTCATATCAATCTAAATTTAAATTTACTAAAATTTTAAAATCTAAGAGAGATAAAAGAGAGGAAGACGAAGATCAAAAGATGGGAAGGGATAATTGTGCAGGGGGAAGAGAGAGGAGAGAGGAAGGGATGAGAGATGAGAGGGAATTTATTTTTATTTTTTTAATTTTAAAAATACCTAATTATAATTATTAATTTAAAAATAGGATTATTGTGAGTAAGCATGGCCCCCATCCCTTTGAATGGGACGAAAGGGGTTATAGAGGCACACACCAAAATCCCTTGAAGAATATTTCCTTTGAGCTTCCCACTTTCTCTCTATCAAAATTCATTGCTTTGAGGGGGATGATGTTAAGGATACGTATTTTTGGGAGGACCACTGGGTGAGGAGAGTTCCCTTTGTTCTTTATTTCCTTATCTTTATCATTCATCCTCGTTCAAAAACTGCATGGTCTCAGATGTCTGGTCAGCTTGGAGAATCATGTGTCTTTCTCCTTTGAGTTACGTCGTAATTTGACCAATAGGGAAGTACAGAGGTGACCTCTCTTCTTTCCCTGCTTGAGGGGTATATTTTTAGGGAGGGGAGAAGGGATGTTTGTGTCTAGACTCCTAATCCAAGTAGAGGTTTCACATGTAAATCCTTGTTTAGTTTCTTGTTAGATCCCTCTCTCCCTATTCTAAGTTGTTTAGTCTAGAGGGCTAAGGTTCCCAAGAAAGTTAGGTTCATTATTTAGCAAATCTTGCTTGGGCGTAGATAGGCTCTTGTTAGGAAGAAGACTTCGCTCGCCGGCCCTTTTGCTGCGTGTATTGTCGGAAGGCGAAAGAAGATCTTGATCATCGTTTTTGGGACTACCATTATGTAAGGGCAGTGTGGTGGAGCTCTTTCCATCAGTTTTGCTAACTCTAGGAGTGTCAAAGCGATGATCGAGGAGTTCCTCCTCCATCCGCCTTTTAAAGGTAAAGGGAGGTTTCTTTGAGTGGTCAGGGTATGCGCTATTGTTTGGGAAAATTGGGGCGAGAGGATTGAACAGGTTTGTAGGGGTAGGGAGAAGGAGCATAATGAGATTTAGTCTTTGGCTAGATATCATGTTTCCCTTTGAACTTCGATTTCTTAGCTTTTTTGTAATTATTCTATAGGTAACATTTTACTTAGTTGGTCCCCCTCCTGTTAGTAGTTAAGGTGTTTGGTGGGCGAGTTTTTTTTGTATGCATGTGCATTCTTTCATTCTTTTACAATGAAAGCAATTTGTTTCATAAAAAAAAATTATTAATTTAAAAAATAAGAGCTAATTGCAACCATTAACAAACTACAAGGGCAAATTGATCAATTTAAAAGTTTAAGAGAGTGATTGTAACCAACCCCATAATTTAGGGTGGTTTGTGCAATTTTCGCCAAGTATTTTAAAGAGTTGGAACAAGGTGGTCTTCAAAAGCTGCTGTCAAAGAAAAGCTTGTCCAAAAAGCTTGAGTTTCTTGATAAACATGAAGAGGAAGGGGTCTTTTCCAAAGAAAGTAGAGGGCAGATTTGGTTCAGTTGGTGGTCAAGGAGCAATGTGATTGAGCTCAAACAAGAAAGATTTAGTGGTTGAAAGAAGAAGATGAAAATTCCAACCTTTTTCATAGATGGACTTCAGCCAGAAGAAGCAAAAATGTCAACTTGATGCTAGAAGACAGTGGGGGTAGAATTTTTCAGAGAGACCATGAGATTACTGATGAGATTGTTAATTCTCATAGCAAGTTGTATAAGAAAGAAGATAACCCTTGTTTAATCTGTGACGAGCTGAATTGGAGGTCGATGAATGGTGAGGCTATGCAGGCTTTACAGGCTCCTTTCGAAGAGGAGATTTGGACCGCTGTCTTTGATTTTGGGAACATTAAATCATCAGAGCCTAATGGCATGACTGGGGAGTTAAATAAAAATTAGTGGAAATTAAAAAGCAATTTAGTTGAAGTATTCCACAAATTTTATAAAACAATACCATAAACAAAAGATGCAATGACACTTGGTTAAACTAATTCCTAATATATCATTCTATTCCTCCAAAAAAAAATTTGTTCTCAAGTTTTAAAACAAAAATGAAAGTAAAAATAAAAAAGTAAGCCACTCAAACGGAAATATCTTGGAACATTCAACATAAAAAAAAAAAAAGCCAATCTTCATGATAAACACAATGAACCCAAGAACTAATTCGTTCACAATATCCTCTATTATAAAAAAAAAATGCATAATTTTCAAAAAATGAGGAAAGACCCCCTTTGTAAGAGTGAAGAAAATCTAATTGAGGAAGGGTTCATCATAATTGTTGCAGGATCGATTCTTGAATTTTCTTGCATATTTCTCAGTCTTTCTTGGTTGTTCTTAATGACAAAAATAATAATTTCTGTCCAAAATTGTAGTAGTTCCTCTATAAAATTCCATTCTTGAAAATTCTTCATAAAAAATTGTTTTTCTTTCAAGGCTCCCCCTTTTTAAAATGTGTGTTGTTCAACAACGAGCACAACTCACAAAGCTCCATTTTGTAATCGAAGTCACGTCTTTATTTCTCGATTTTCCCTGATGGCAATAAATGTTGGCCCAAACGGCTGCTCTAATACCAATTTGATGTATAACAAATATGAGAATTTTATTAATGTTTAGAAGTTGTTAATACAAGAAGACAAGTATACTATTTACAATTGAAAAGCAAACTAATCCTATTCCTAATCCTAATCCTAATAGATTAAAGATTTGATCATAATCCTAATCCTAATGTATAACGTATGCTTGATCCCCAAAAAGAAGAAGCCTACACAGGTAAGTGAGTTCTAAACATATCAGCTTGGTAACATCTGTATACGCAATTATTTTGAAGGTCCCCAACAAAAGACTGAAAAAGGCCCTTGCTTCCATTCCATGATGCTCAAATGGCTTTTGTGGAAAAGAGGTAAATCCTTGATGCCATCTTAACTACTTCGGAATTTCTTGAAGAATGGAAGGTGAATGGGAAGAAGGGGGCTCTGTTAAAGTTTAATCTTGAGAAGCTTGTGATAAATTCGACTAGACCTTCCTAGATGCGATCCTCAAGCTCAAAGGTTTTGAGAAAAGATGGAGGGGTGAATTTGGGACTGTCTTTCTTCTATCATTATTAATGGAAAACCGCATGGGAAAATTATGGATCAGAGAGGGCTTAGGCAAGGGGACCCCCTGACCTCTTTCCTTTTTACCATTGTAGGTGATGCCTTCAGTAATATTGTTCACTATTGTAATGAAAGAAGATTGATCCATGGCTTTTCCTTTGGCAACCCTTCAAGAGTCAACACACCTTAAATGTGCGAAGAATTTGACCTTTTGCTCTTGAGTTGATGAAAATATTAGGGTTTGGCAGTCTATTGTCAATCTTTTCTTACTTGGTTCAGGCCAGTTCCTCAATGTTGCCAAAACTTACTCTTATTGAAATTAATCATTGTGATGAGGAGGTTGCTTTTAAAGCTATGGAGTTGGATTGCAAAAGTTGATAAATTACACGTTGTATACTTTAAGTTTCCCCTTGGTGGGAATGCCACAGCTAAGGAGGCTTGGGTCACTCTTGAGGAGAACTTTTAAACTAAAATTGATAAGTGGCAGAGATTGGTCCTGTCAAAAGGTGATAGACCTTATCTTCCTCAATTGGTTCTTCAAAGTTTACCCTGTTACTTTTCTCCTTATTGAAGGCTCCGAAAGGTTTTATTTCTTACATGGACAGCTTATTCAAGACTTTGTTTGGGTGGTGGATTTGATAAACCAGCCTCCCATCTTATTAGCTGGAAGTGGACCTCTCTCCCAACGATTTACAAGGAGTTGGGAATCGACTCTCTCAATCAAAAGAATTCTGCTCTCTTGATGAAGTGGCTTTGGAGATTTTATCATGAAGAAAACGCCTTGTGGATTTACAGCATGGAGGAGCATGGGTGGAGTTCTATAAAGCCTAACGATAGAGGCAACTTCATATTATGGAATGGCATTCTAAAAGAAAAAGAGCATTCTTTTACCTTTGCTGATTTTGTGGTGGGTGATGGGAGACATAAAGTTTTGGGACGATAGGTGGTGTGCAAGCCCAGCCTCTTACTTCCTAGCACCGTGACAACTACATTATTTCCTCAAAAAAAGAATGTTGTAGTGGCAGGTTGGGTTGATTCCAATCAAGCGAGGAGATTATTTGATAGAGAAATTGGCAATTATATTGCTCTTGCTTAGCTGCTGACTGGTTGGGTGGTGAATAGAGTAAGAGACAGCTCAGTGGCAGTTGGAAGCTTCAAGCCAGTTTTCTACCAAGTCTACTTTCCCAAAGTTGACCAAGGGGGCTACTAAAGTTAATCTTCCTCTGATCAATCTTATTTGGAAACTGAAAATTCCTAGAAAATCAAAGCTTTTCCTTGGGTCCCTTGCCTATAGAAGTCTCAACACCCGGAAAAGCTCCAAAGGAAGTTTCCTAATTGGAATTTTTCCCCTTCCATGTGCCCGATTTGTCAGAAGGAGGCTGAGACTGTAGATCACCTTTCTTTACACTGAGAATTTGCATCCAAAGGGCGAAATATGATTTTTCAGACCTTTGGGTTGGATGGATGTCTCTCATTGCAGGTCGATGAATGGATGATGGAACATTTGTATGGGGCAGCTTTTGTGGAAAAGGAAAATTTTTGTGGAGTTGTGCAACCCATGCTCTCTTGTGGGATCTCTAGAATAAAAGAAATAGCAAGGTGTTCAACGATAAGTTCAGCTCTTTTGATTCTTTTTGGGCTCTTTTGCAGCATACGGCCTCTTGGTGGTGTTAGGTGTACAAACTACACAAGGTTATTTTGTAATTACAACCTGCTCATGATTATTAACAACTGGAAGGCGCTTATTGTCATGTCCACGTCAGTAATTTATAGCCCTTAGAAGTTCATTCATAATTAGATCTATTCATCGGCTCCTTGGATAATAAACTATAAACTCCTCCTCCCATATCTTACACCTTTATCCAGTCTCTCTCAATTCACAACCCTAGATTAAATATGATCCCTTATACCATGCAGATAAATCCTTTTAGTATTAATTTGTACAATCCTCGTCATACTTGACTCCAGCAGTTAAGATTATGCTAATCCATTCTATTGTCATTTTCAAGTGTTTTCTAAATTTATATACCAGTAGTAGACAATATACACAAGTATAAATAAGAGTAAAACGAGTGACCAGATATAATGATCAACACAAAATATATACTACACACATCATCTTTCTATTCTTCTGTATCTCATATATTCTTCCATATCTCATCTCTTATTCAATCACCAAGGGAATAAATGATAGTCTAAAATATGACCATATAGCATTACCCCAGTCATCCATTGACTTGAATCACGTTCTACTCAGAAAATACAAGAAATTCAACTCTGTGCCGCCCAACCCTGCTCATAATACAAGAGATGTATATCAGCAACATTAACGTAGCACATGCAATATACAAATCCGAAGGCCAATAAGAATCTAAATATCAATAAAAATGAATATACTTCGGAATACAAGCAACTAGAAACAAAAAGATACTGGTTTTTTCAAAACTGGAGAGAAAATGAAATAATAAAAAATCAGGGGAGAAGAAAACAAAAGAAGGTCAAACAAAAGGACCCCAGTCAAAGCTAATTACAGAAAGGAAAATATCGAAACTCCATGATTATAAAATACAAAGTAAAGAAAAAATCAACATTCAGCACATTTGATCTCTTTCCCACTATGTCAACCTAGCACTCGACTCAGCACACTAACTCCAATTCCCAGCCAAGAAAGTCAAAAAGCACGGGAAACTATGGTAGTGAAACTACGTAAGTTGATCTCAATCAGATCACGTAACACTTACATTCCAAAACAATAAAATCTACAAAAATTGCAACAAAATCAAAGAACCTCCTACTGCAGCTAGAAAAATAAGAAATGCAGAAACTGACATGTGAAGTAAAAAATCGTTCATATTAAGAAGAAAAAGCACCTGAATCTTCCAGGGATCGGTGGTCGCTAAAGGAAACGTAAACCAGTAAAGCGGCCAAAAATGGTATTCTCCCTGCAAATAATGCAGAAGTTAGCTGAATCCAATGACTTAAAACGGTTTCCGACAAAGAATCACGGCAGAGATGAAAATGAAAGCAAAAAAAAAAGTAGAAAGGGGAAAAAAGGTAAAGATAATACCTCAAATGAATTGAAGGATGAAGCGGAATTGAGCAAAGCAAGGGGCGGAAAAACCCTAAAGGAGATTGTTCGAGAATTGAAAAATATAGATATAAAGCGAAAGAGAAAGAATCCGGAAAGTGGGAGGTGCTAGTTAGGGCTTTTGAGCGGGCAGGGGAAGGGGAACGTGTGTGAGATGAGAGAGATGGAGAAGAAGAGAAGAAACTTTAAACGATTGGGTTATATTGTTATTCTCGTCGTCCCATACCAAACGATACGACGCTTCGAATGAGTTGGCAAATGTAACGTAAACTGTTACATAGACGCCCATTGAGTTGTCCACCCACCCGGCCCAACTGGCCCAACTCATCTCACCAACCTAATTTTTACTCTTTTTTCTTGAGATAACCTAATCGAGAATGACAAAATAATATACGTTATTTTGGAAAATAGCAGACCTAACAAATAATTTGATTTTTAGCAAAAACTGCATAATTTTACAATTTTTCAACTGATTTTATAAACTAAATGTCATTTTGTAGTGTGTGCAGGGTAAAATAATAGAATATAATACATATTGAATTCACACCATTAAATTATTAATAATGATATTGTTCTAGGTTTAGTTGGAGGATTCCAAAATTTGAATTTAAAATTATATCTTTTACCTAAAATTATGCATTTTATATGATAACAACTTCATATAAATAGTGTATATTCCCTATAATCATGTATGCAACAATTATTTCTTATTGATCATATTCGTAATAATAAATTGTTAAGTGTTATTTTATGGAATAATATTAATATAATGGCAGTGCAATCATTTTATGAGAATAAGATGATAAAAGATTCATTAAACTAATGATAGACACGTTAAATCCATCGAGATTGGGGGAATAAAATTCTTTTATGGAATTATAGTTAGATGAGGTATATTTTCATAGATATTATTTACTATCATTTAAAAATTAATTTTAAAGTTTGATTTAAAATCACAAAAACACTAAAAAAAATATTATTCAAATATTAATATAAAAAAATTGTGAGAATAATATGATATTTATCTGAAATTATTTAATTGTACTAATTTCCCTACACACTTTTTTAATCAGACTTTTATTTTGAGGTACAACAGTATTAGAATGAATTTGTTTTCAGTTTTGGAATTCTTTCACAATAGTTGTCGACTTTATTGTTCGCATTTATCGTATGCTTGTTTTGGAATGCTTTCACGGCAGTTGTTGACTGTCTTGGAATTCCTTTACCTTTGACTTCTTTTTATGGTAGATGGATGGAATCTTCTCGATATATTGACTACCGTGTGGTTGATGTATTTGTTCCATGCTCATCTTCATTTCAAGAATTCTTACTATGCATTCAAGATAGACCTTTTTCATCTTTACATATTTCTGTGTGTCGCATTACTCTTTATTGAGATGGATGCAATAGTTCAAACTTTATTCGGATTGTTGAAGACAATGACGTGTATTGGCTTATGTTTATTATGTCAAAATTCCCTAACAATAATTTTGTTTTGGTTGTTGATTCTGCACCCGTTGGGTCGATCGGAAATACATCATGTTTGAATAACGAAGTAAATACACAACAACCTACACACAATGTATCACGGATTATTAACGTTGATTCCTTTGATTCACCAAATGATGCAGTACCTATTAAGATCGGAGTAAAGTTCATAACTAAATCAATACTGAAGAAAGTGATTTATATGTTGGTTGTGAACAATAGTTTTGAATTTGTTATAGTTAGGTCCAACCGCACATCATTTGACATTCGATGCAAATATCTATCTTGCTCATGGTATTTACGTGCTTATGTGTTAAAAAAAACTATATTTGGATTGTTCATAAGTTTATGGATACACACCAGTGTGCCGTTGACATTGTTAAAAATGATCACAGGCAAGCAACATCTTGGATTGTTTATGAGTGTACAAAGTCATTTTTTAAAATGAATGGCAAGGCTCCATGTCGCCCTTTTGAAAACATTATGAAATTCAAAGAAAACTTTTAAATATACAAACACTTTTAGAAATTCACTCACAAACTTAGTTTCCCCTTGGCTAGCTTCAGACTTTTCTTCTCGCCTAATGGCTCTTCTTCTCAGGAGAGTAATACTTAAATAAATTAAACATTTTCCCCTGTCTGTCTTTACTCCTCTATCTATACTAATTCTCAAATTGGATTAGTAATCCTTACTCTCTTAATAACTTGCCAACTTCTACTCTTAGTAGTTCACATGTAAGTTTTATGTTTAATTTAACCATGCCTAGCTCTTAACCTTACACGTAAACCCCTGTCAAATCAAAATTAAATGTTTCCTCGCATGACTCCATTCTGTAATGAACTCCAAACGTCTAATGGTCCTTAAACACCGAATGTCTTATCGTGTTATCTTACTTCGTCGTGAAATAACTCAAACGCCAACTTTTTATCTCAACCCTCTACTCAAAACATTTTCTTCAAACACTTCAGTCAAATTTTGGCCTTTCTATTTTAGGTACGAGTCTCACAAAGAAAATGAGGGTTTATAAAATGGCTTAACTATGATTAAAAAAAGGGTTATCGCACAGGTTAGAATTATTGTGTTTTACGATGTGATGTATGATATCGTCCTTTTTTATTTTCGTGGCAACTCATCATTTCCTCCTTCTAGAATTTTAAATCAGACACTCTGAAATCGTAAACTCTAAAAAGCCCATGTTGCTACCCGATAAGCTTCGTGAGATGCTTTTAGCGCTTGACGCGTTATGACAGTTTTTCTAGCTCGCTCAATGGTCTTATCGTGTATCCCACATTTTCTTTTCTCCTAACTTGTGTGCAAAGAAGCTTAAAGACCTTTCCCCAACATGGTAAAGAATTCCTAATTTAAATAGTAATAAAGAAAACGATAAAAGATGTAATTAAAAGAAAACGATAAAGTAAAATAGTAAATACAAAAATGATGTATTTTGTGAAATGGTTAGGGAAATTGATACGTTACAAAAGCATCCGTGTGTTAAAGTTTCTGACAATGGATGTATGCTGGGGCTTTGTTGCAACAATGTCTCATGTAGTCATCCTAAACATGTTGCTTATTTCAAAACACTTTCAATCATTTTTTAGTTCTACAACATTATACAATTTGAATAATTGATTACATGTCCATTCTTCGAAATGTTCTCCATATAGGAGTTTGACACGTTTCTCCCATGCTGCAAATGATCGTTTGGTCCACTCTTCGCATAGCTAGTGATGATCAAGTGTTTCACTACGTCTATTGTGCATACCTTTTTGGTGATGCCTTAATGAATATCCTCCACATAAGAGGTTGAATTCTTCCCTCCAAGGGTTTGATGGACCTTCCTTGTCTTGCTTTAGTTGAAATGCTTCAAGGTTCCTCACGTTCTCGTCGAAAGATGTACTCAATTTCTAGGTCAAGTCTAGACTTGCAAATGTCTCAAGTGCTTGTAAACTCGTAAAAACGTTCTTTGATTCAACACAAATTGAGCATTTGTCTGAAATCAAAGTAAAACATTATATCTAGTTTGATGAACAAGTTTACCAACAACGATGTTAAAAACTTGAAGTGTTATTTTTTAGATCTCTATTCTCTCTGCAGATCGCATGCGAGATAGAGTACACGAGTTGGTTGCCACGCTCTTTGTCTGCTTAATAATAATTTTATCAGTTTGTTATTTAAAGTTCTATTTCTGCGACTTGTAACGCGAGGAGACAAGGTTATGCGATAAAAGATGCTAACTATGCCTTTAGGTGATGATCATGCTATAAAAGGTGCAAATCCTACTTATATGTTGCTACTTCTACTGAGTCTACGTTAAGTACAAGTTTTACTCTTGTTTTTCCAAGTGTAAGAAAAAACGAGAGGTTTCCTGGGTAAGCTAGGGTCGAACAAAGGAAATTTCTTATCAATCTTAGCTATAACGCCTAGTTCTAATTTCAAGTGGTATAAATCTAGTACAATATAAACGTAAATGCATTCTAATCCTATTATTTACATTAAGAGCTTATGTAGAATGTGGAATGGAATGAAGTGATCATGGAATGAGAACTCATTTGCATTAAAGAAATGTGTAGAACGTCTACGCTTTTTAAGTGATTTAAGCAATGTAGGATACTTTGATGCAATAAATATCATTTAACCATCTTATAATTAAGGCGAGTAACCTTTCGGTGCCTAAACACCACACTTATTCTCCTTTCATGACACAAATAATGATGAAAATGAGCTATACGATATATATATAGATTTCCTTACTTATAAGCATCACATTTTCTCTCTAATTAAGGCGAGCAACCATTTTGGTACCTAAACGCTACACTTGTTCTCCTTTCGGGACATAAATGATCGATGAAGGCACAACGCTATAATGAAGTTTGTTTCTAAACTCCTTTTTGCGTGTGTTTAGTGAGGTATTGTCTACTTATTCTCTCGAGTAGTTGGCAATCAGTGCTTGATCCCTTCTCTCGATAAGAATCAGGCGTTCGGATTTGATAGAACTAAGTCATGCACAGCGGAAAAAGAATCGAATTTCTACCCTAATTGCCACAATTAACATGTAACCATAAACTAATCAAATTAGGGTTTTAAGAAGTATTACCTTTGAAGCTTTCAAAAGGTTTGATGTCTTCTTACCAATTCTACCCGAGACCACCACTAGTACTCAACTGCTATCCTCTAGACAAAGAACCGGGTTGTGGGACCCAATTTTGGTGTAGAAAGTAATGGAGATAAAATGAGATTGGAAGCTTTCTTTTTTCTTTTGTTGAGATTATGAAAATGATAAAAGAGGCAAAAGTCCTTCAACATTTGAAAACATCTCTATTTATAGCCTAATTACATGCAAAAATGCATGCAATTCATTTGCCAAATCTCAACACCTAATATTCCACTAACAATTAGTGGAACTTAGTGGGCTAGGTGTCTATATCTCATATAGCCACATATCCCACTAAGAGTTAGTGGGATTATCCAACAAAATGTTGGATTTTCCCACTAACTTAGTCCAAGGGTAAAATGGTCATTAGATATTTCTAGTCAAAAGTCAAACTTTGACTTTTCTAAGTCAAAAGTCAATATTTTGACTTTTTACCATTTTGTCCGTCTTGACTAATTCCAACCTCCCGAGCATGAATCCGCATTCATTTTTCCAAAATTCAAATCACATTTGAATATAAGGCCGGTCAAAGTTTGACTTTTCAAAGTCAAAAGTCAACATTTTGACTTTTTACTATTTTTGACCAATTCCGAGCTTCTTAGTATGAATCCGCATTCATACTTATAGTATGTAAAACATAAAGCTCTATTTCTAATTAGAAGACCGACGACTATATCACTATATTTGTCGGTTTCCCTTTCTTCTCCCAATTCGAACAATTCGACTTATTTCATCACACTGTTCTAAGTTTAATCCATATGAGCTAGCAGAGGAACCTAATGGACCTATAGATCATGGGCTCCAACGATTCAAGATTAACTAGCTAAACTCTTTTAAACCGAGTTAATCAACATTCGTTAACTAACGGGTCATTCCACTAAAGTCCCGTAGTTGCACTCCCCTCACTATAGATATATTTGTGTCCATTTGATAAAACCATAATCAGTAAGTTAATCCTTCACAGGTTGCTCGTAACCTTGGCTGGGTCAAAATACCGTTTTACCCCCAAGATTACATCTTGCTCCTTAAGTCCCACTAATCCACTATTGAACAATTGGTTTAAGGTTCAACCTATAAACTTAATCCCTCTCGGGCCAATGAGAGGGTGGGGCCCCTTGTTCAAGACTTGGATTCAGTGCTTAAGAGAGCAACCTATCTACTAACCCTAAAGCGGGTAGGAGTGAATTCCATCTTGTACCCTATGTTCCCAGCTATCCACCCGATCTTACCCCTGAAATGGGAGGCTTATTGGGCCAACGCTGATGAGCTGCCCTCACCTATGCAGATCTAAGGATAATCTCGTGTGAACAGGAGTTCATAGTTAACTCAGGATTAAGACTAAGTTACCTAGGTCATCAATAATTGAGATAGTCAGTTTTAAACAGTAAACGGTGTTATAACGTAAAAATGACTAATTCATGGTTCAGTCTTATGTAAACATTTTACATAGGATGCCCCCACTTTCATGTCTCTACATGAACGATTAGGATCACCTCGTTTGCACTACAAAGTGGGCCGCATCCATAGTTTCTCTAAATAAGGCGCCCAACCTTTATTTCATATACTATAGACTATTTAGGCTATATACTCGAACTTGATCCACGTTTATGTTTACACATAAAGTTCAAGTTTATTTAAAAATAGCCTTGGAACTTGATTTATTGGATTTAAGATTATAATATTTAATTTCTCAATAACAACTTTATTGAACAGAATATGATTTACAAACTACGAGTTTTAGGACAAAAAATTCCAACAGGATTAAGCTCAGACTAAACATGATGAGTCTTACAAATAAAGAACCCTTATCAAGTATATAACACATACTTAAACTATTTATAATACTTCAGCAATATGATGAATAGTAAAGAGATGAGAGAATGATAATGAATAAACATGAATTGTATTGTTTGATGTAGGCCTCTCGACCATGAGAATAACAACAACATTAAAACAATAAATTAAAAAGATACAAAAATAGAAATTAAAGAACGTGGTCGAGCTATAAAATGCACGGTTGTGCATTCCTTGGCTCTTTTACAAGTTAGGGGAATGGTTTGTGAGCTTCTCTCTCTAAGCTCTCAGTCAAAAGTTGATCGGATAAGAGGTAAAGGTGGAGTAACTTCTACAGACAGGGAAGGGTTCTAAAACTTTCCTTCCATCGGTCACCCCAGAGAGAGCTTTACATGGTAAAGTTGGAGATATTTATAAGTATATTTGGGCACCAAAATAATCATGTCTTCTTGCACAACTATCCTTATCCTATGCAATTGTCAACGCATAAAGTAACTCTTTCACGTCACATCAACTCCAGCTACTACTTTTGTCTTTTAATGAATCACCGTGCATTATGAATTTTTGTCAGAATGCCTCACGATTTGGATCACCATGCAATTTCTCGTCGCCAAGTCCTTGAACATGTTTTTCTACAATTCACTCCATTTCTTCTTTTCATCATCCTACGTTTAAAAACACTTTAAAATATAATTAAACACGCATGATGACTTATGTAAGTTGCATTCTCTTAACTTTATAAATTTGCAACCAAAGCTATGCGTTTTGGTCTCTTATCTCGCATTCTAACTCTATTGATTTACCTAAAATGCCATAGTAACTTGTATTTCTACAAGTTATCACACACTCATCGTTCATGATATGGATATCTACCTGTGATCCTAAGTGGCATGTGGATAGTAATTTTGTGGAAGACATACTTGTCATGGAGAGGAAATCCAAAGATGAAACATGAAGAACAAACTGTCATATATGAATTCCAGAAGAATAATTTATTCATAAACACTGAAAAGAATACAAGTTGCTATCGACAACATACATTTGTATTTCTCGTGTAGTTAAATACCATCAACAACAATAACGAAACGAATGCCATTCAAGAATCCCTAAAGGTACATGTCTAAATCTGTGAATTTATATTTAAAGTACTGACAATCTTCTAACTCAACATTAATTACTGTACCTGGATTTGGAATATTCAATGCCACTTCGTAGAATTTAACAATAGCATATACAATTCTTTCGGTGACCCTCGTGCGAACGCCAACACATATTCCCTCATACCATAAGTTCTTCCATAAGTTATATTCATATCACAATCTCATGAATATTACCAATTATATCTCGTTTGTGGGCTAGTTGACTTTGTTTATTTTCAGATGCATTGGACCTAAATATTTTGAAGTTTTGTTATACTTAAAAAAATTCTTAAAAATAACATATTAGACAAAAACGATTCATTTTCCCAGCTATCCCTCTCTCGATATATCTTGCCACCGTTCGCCGACCACCCGCCAGCGCAGCGTAACCTGCTGCCGTCGTCTTGGACGTCCGCCCGGTCCCCCACGCGCCGTGCGAAGGATCGTTGCCGGTGAGTTCTTGATCTTTTCTTCTTTCATTTCTTGTTCGTCTCTCTCTCGATCGGTTGTCTCTCTTTCAGACCCTTCTCCATCCGTTTATCTCTTTCCCTCGCGCACAGTTCCGCCGACCGCCGCACAGCACCCGTAGGTCATCGGATGCTGCTACAGTGGTTGAAGTTTCGAGTTTCTCCCCTTTATTTTCGTTACCATGACCCACTTTGATTTTACCCACTTCGTTTTGATGTTGGATATGGTGCTTGAAATATCTCGAACAAGGACCAACAAGATTAGTTCACATAACTTTAGGTTAGGGTATTTGTTCGAGTTTATATTGACTAGGTAAATCATACTGTATTTTCTATGGCTTTTTCGTAAGAATAGCTACCGCATTTTTTTTTTTCAAAACTTACTGTTTCCTTTTTAAGATTACTTAGTAAGTACCAAGAAGGATGCAACAATTGAGAATTTGGATGTCTCTGTTTAATGGCTTTTTAATTCAAGTATTCCCACGATTACTCAACTTTACATGCTGTGGTTCTATTTCATTTGTATCATATATTAATTTCATTTTTTGTTGTATAATCTTGTTGGTTAGGTTGTTTTCATGAAAAAGTTAATTTTACTGACTTGTATATGCAGTACTAGGTCAGGATTATTCGAAAAAGAACTCATTTTAATATTTTCTAAAGCATTTTGGTCCCACAATTTAATCAAACCCCTTCAACCTTGCTTAGTTTACATAAATATTGTTGTTGATAAAGTAAGTACTTTCCATACTATTTTAAATTGTTATTTTTATGGTTGCAAAATTATCGTTATTGGATTTTGTTGTTGAGAATGTAAAGTTATCTTTTTTTATTAACTATAGTTCCAAAAGTAGCTAACGAATAAATTATTTTTATAGAACTCAAGGGCAACAATAGTTGAACAACCTATATAGAAGATATCCGGTTGTATTTATGCATTTTCTTTTGTAATGATTTTTAGTTTGATTGTGTTGAAAGAATGAAGTTATATTCTTATGAAAAAAATGGTTGAATTTCTTCATTTACTGTAAACTTGGAAGGAAAAGAAATAAATGGCCCTGTGTATAACTGACAGTATGTGAAAAATGACAACCTCATGCATGTGTTTGCAGAATTGTTTCCAAATTGTGACTATAATTTAAAGAGGAGCTGAACCTGATCTATGGATTATGCTGAGGTTGTTTTGATTATGAGCAGGTGTTGTAATTGGTTATTTAGGGCATAATTTTTTTTACTGCAACTGATCAACCTTAATACACCATCTTTGGTTAATACTGTTGCCCATGGTTGCATCTTAGCGAGTTGTTGTGGTATTGAATTGATTCATTATCTATTTCTTTGTTTGTTGAAAGAATAAGTATTTATAGGCTTCTGTGTAATATAACTTGTCTGTTTATACGTTTTTAGAACTTTGTGAGAATGTTAAATTAATGGGTGGATTTGAAATTATACTTATGTTTAACCTCTGCCTCTTGTAATTATTCTATTCTTCCATTCTTTGCTAATTTTCAATTCACAGTTTTTGTCTATTTGCACAATACTTCTGAAAATTGATGTGTAGAGTTTGGTTAATAACTACAGAAAAGTAGCAAAAGAAGAGGTCTCTTGTGAGGAATTTGATCCAAGACGTTTTCACCTTTGGGTCATCTCAACTCCTTAAGGTTGTAAAGGACAAAAGCACTATAGTTAAAGGAAAGTTGGAAATTCTCAATGAGCTTAGTAAAAGTGAGAACATGTTCAACGTTCCCATTAATATGAGGTACTACTAGCTAGATGACTTTCACTTTCGCTCATTTTGATTGAATCTTTTACCTGCAGTCTCTTCTGGCAAGCTTCTTTGGAATGAATTATGATGGTATTAGAACTTATACGTTCCCACATATCAAATTTGTGGTATGAAAAAACAGTTCATTTTCTTTTCATTTCCCCCCAAAAGAGAAACAAAAAAGCGAAAAAATGTATTTTGTGATAACTATCTGATTCTTTGTGTCAAATTAGGATAGTTGATAATAGAAATCATGTGTCACATGTTAAAAAGAATAACTTTCTGTCAATATAGCCAGCAAAGTCAGGGAGAATTCACCCTTCCTATCATGAAAGAAATAATTACTAGACTTTGCTGATTATGTTGATAGAAAGTTATGTTGGGGGGTCTCATTGTGGTGGAACTTATATAAAATGTTCATTATGTTCTTTTGATTTTTTGTTTTTTTTTTTTTCACTACATCCTGGTGGTGGTTAAAAAGCAGCAAAGTCAGGGAGAATTCAACAACTATAAACATTAGATTTATGGAAATGCTCAGTTACACTTGCAAGATATCCTTGTTAAAAACTAGATTTGTTCACATAATATTTTATTGTATACCCGTACAATGTAGTCACAAATGGAGCAATTTGAGTTTGTGTAGGCATTGTGAGCTTACGCTACTGCAAGTATTTCTTTTAATGTATTAATAATGTATGGAGTTTACTTCTTTGCTTGCAGTTGACGAGGCAAACTCACAGTATAGTCGATTGGATTTGGACGAGCTAGAGTTGAATAGTATACGATATATATGATGTTTGTTTGTCAATTATGTATAGAAAACTTGTTTTTTTTGGACAGAACTACCACTTTCATTTTGTAATACAACTTGTATTTTTGTTGTTGGTTAATGGAAGTTTATTATGATGATTTTGTTTTGATGAAAATATTGTTGAAAAAATGGATACTTTTGTAAGTGTGTTCTATGTTGTTCCTGAGATATTCTAATTTCATCCACGGTTCATGATATAGGCCTTACTTTATGTAGGTCATCTTATGGACAACTGTGAGGGGGCTCGATTAAATATAGAGAACTTGACTTTTGAGAATCCAATGCCACCTGAGGTTCTTGATTGGGTAAGGGTGGAATCCATAAGCAGCTTACCAGGCACCTTGGCAGATGGTGTAGATAACTTTGGTTCTGCTGGTGTGGCTGTAACTAAGGTTAAAAATGAGATGTTTGATGACTTTGATGAAGATCTTGATCATGTTTTATTGATAGAGCGACTAAGGATGCTGCTATCAAGGTTCCACATTTTCTTGGTGATCATATATTCTCTATCTGTAGTTATCTGTTTCTATTGACTTGGTCTTTAGGCCTATACTCTTTTCCCCATACTTAGACAGGGATTGCATCTGGTTCTTTTTTGGTTGAAATACTGTTTTAGTCTTTCTATAATAGTTCCTAATTTTTCAATTATTTCAACTTAGCAAGTCAACCAAAATTAATCTTTACCATTAACTTCTTTAATAGAATTTAATAATTAGGATGAATAATGTAACTCATATAACCACAACAACATAGTTAACCACCTAAATTTAATTAAACATTGTCTTTAATGAAGCTAGTGAAATATATATATATATATATATGTTTTTTTTTGTTAACAAGAAAAGAAACAAAGCTAGTGAAGTAAAATTTCCCCAACAATTTCATGTTTTAATTTAGTTGACTACAAACGATTTTATTATTAATTTTTTCCAGATAGAATATTTATACGACGTGTTTGTAGTTATTTAGCTATATGTTTAAAGTTGAGAGATATAATTGAGAACACTGAAGTTGAGGGATTAATATGAAATCAAGTTGAAGTTGATCATAAAACTTATTTAGATGGTTTCTGAATATCCTTTCTGTGGAAGATTAGACTTTCTAGTTTTGCTGATGTTATTTTCTTGTTCCCATTGTAGGCGGGCATTGGGTTTGACAAATCGACATGGGGAGGTAATTCACTGGTCTTCTGTAATTTTGTAGCAAAAAATTTGCAATTCTAATATCATGGGTGAAATTTCACACAAGACTGGTCTTTGACAAATTGGTTTCTATTGTATGATAGTGAGCAAGATGAAAGTGGAATTTTTAGCAGTAGAACATTGGGATGTGAAATTAGGCGTTGCTAGTTGGTTCTTTGTCAAGCAGAAATTTATGGGTCAAAGTTGAAGATTTTTTTTTGATAGAGGAATGTCAAGTTCTTTCATAAGAAGAAACTATCTATTTTAACCCTTATCAAACAATACTTCTCTTATTCTCAGCTGGTCAATAGAATTTTTGAAGACATCTTGCACACTGGGGGATTTTATGGAGAATGGAGGACCTAAAAATTCAAAGTCTCCATAATGTAAGAAGATATATCCCCTCTTTTGGTATGAAATTTTGATCAAATCCACACTGGTTCTTTTTGACTTGAATATGAGCATCGCTACAATTTGTAAAATTCAGGGTTTCTATGCCTATTTCTATGAGGCCTCCAAAATTATCTCCAATTGCCTCGAAAATATTTCTACACCATAAATCGAGGGGAAGGTTCTTAACTTTTAAGCCAACCTCCATAACCTTTCAACATTAGTGGTCTACTATTTTTCAAGCTGTCCCATTTTTCAAATTTAAGGTGGAAATTACCCCATTCCTGCCATTTAACTTCCGCATCGATGCGGTCACTAAGGGAACCTTTATCAAGACTGATAAGGGCATTGTCATCATATAGGAGGTTATTAACAATATTGACTTGGAATTTAGATTCCAGAAATTTGCCGATCGTCCTCCTGTCATCAGAAGCAAATAGTTTCGAAATAATCTAGAGGTTATCAAAATTAAGCTTAGCCATCTCATGGTTTTTAATTAACCATTGTTTTTTAATTGGGAGGGGATGATGAACTGAAACATGAGTATCTTTATGGTTGAAAGTCGGGCGGGGTTCCATTTTTCCCGGCCTTGATACTGTTTGGTTGGAAAGTTTGGACTTGACCATATCAACATAACTTGGTTTTTCCACCGGAGGTTGGGAGGGAGCTTTGGTAGAATTATCTAAAAACCATCTCTATATCTACATACTTTTTCAACATTTTACAGAAGGCAGACCAGCCTTGCTTATTAACTTTGGTAGAGTGATCTCCTGGATAAGGCCAAATGTCGCAACTAAGGATCCAACCTGAGTTAGTTTGGAGCTTGAAGTTCTTCAGCCGCCCTCGGTCAATTTCACCATCTTTCTTGAAGAAGCGGTCTACTAGATTATTGAGGAGATCGGAAATGGTATGCAAAGTCCATCAATGTTGAGCTTCGGAGATTGATATGGATTTGTTAGCTTCCACATCTTCAATAATAAAGTCTTTGTTCTCTTTCCAAATACAATAATGTGATTGATTAACTTTGCAGCTAACAATTTCCTTGCTGAGGAGCTCGCAGAAGAGGCTGGCTAATCTGGGGAGGATGGTGGAGGAGGAGGGAGGAGAGAGGAGAGAGGAGAGAGGGGAGAGAATGGAATAGTGTAATATTGTTCTTATATATTATGAATCAAATACAAGGTTTTCTTATATTAGAAGAAAGACCAACTACCAAATAAGGAAAAAGTATTACATTTATAAACGATGAATATACACAAAATAAACATGTTGCAATAGAAAAACAGATATCCAACATAATATATTGCACAAGTTTTGTTATAGAGATGCTTAAAAAGCTTGCCTTAAAATTTTCTTTTGGCCCATTCTTCACTTGCAGGTTTTGTAAATATCAGACAAGCTTAGGTTTTTGTTATGGATCCTTACTTTTATCAACCAAATTGGTCAAAAGCTTCATGTTATGACCCCCAACTTTTGTGATTAATTTATCCAAAAAAAAAAAAAAACTTTTGTGATTGATTATACGACCTTTCTTATTTTGTTTATGCTTGTTTGATTTGGGGGCCTTTCATGTCTCCTTTGTGTTTTTTTTTCTCATTACTGAAACATTAAGTTTTGTGACAATTTTTCATGGTTTTCTTTTTTGTGGTTTAGAGTTTTTGGTAATTTGATATATTGTTGGACTGTGCAGGGTGGTTTTGGTGTGCGTTCGGGAGAACTACAATGCTTCTTGAAGAAGAGAGAGAAATCCATGTTTGCTAGTGAAGAAAGGATGGAAATTGAAAATGTGTTGCATTCTAGAACTGGAAGTCATGCTCCTTGTCCTTGCATTCCTTCAGAAGTTTGTTCACCTTGTCTAACTCTTACGGGATCATATTGCTCAGGCAATCGTTGTGTGAACAAGTCAACTGAATCATGCGATGATATGGAACTGAAAGAAGATAAGATCTGCTCAACAGAGAAGGTTGCTACAGAATTAGGTTCACGGCCTTTGACTGATCATGTTCCTAAAGCAAATTTATTGAGTTACACGAAAGTGAAGGATGAACCCTATGATCATGTGGATGACAGCAACATATATGGTAAGGATATGAATAATGTCTTCAGCGACACTGTGTCAATAAAGAGTGAAGCAACCATTCCCGATGAACATTATGAAAACAAGGTAGACAATATGCGATTGCAAGATCGAATGAAGTTTTTCTCTTCACAGAAGGATTTTGGTTTTACACCTATGAATTATGAGCATCCAAAACCTTCTGACCCTGGATGCAGCATTCTTGTTTCAGAACCTGCTAGTTTAATGAACATTAAACGAAGACGCAAACGGAAAAAAACTGTCACGTATGTACTTGGAATTTTACATCGAAAGTTGGTTCTTTGTCCCCCCGAAAAAGTGTTTCTTGTGTTTTTCAATCTCTTTGTACGTGCGTATTCATTTGCAGGAATTCAGTTGAAACAGCACTGGAGGAAGATGCTCCTGGCCTTCTCCAGGTATTAATATTATGTGTTATTAAATTTTGCTTGCAAATTTGGATTGTATTCTATTGTGATGTAACATTAGTCTCTTTTCGTATACTTAATCAAAGTTTTTATCCTTTTCAAAAAAGTTTTGGATCATATTTGTTAGAAATAGTGGGCTTAGGTCACGATGAAAGCCCATGGGTAGTTAAGTTTTACTTTGCCCTATCTTTTATTCTTTTAATTAGGCTCGTGTTGCCTATAAATTTTCCCCCTTGTACCATTATGAACTATTAGAAAATAATAAGATCTTCAACACCGTGGTTTTTTTCCTTGTACTAGGGTTCCACGTAAATTTGTGTGTTCTTTGTCTCTACTTTCAATAATATATATTCTTATTTTATTTGCAGATACTAGTTGACAAAGGTGTACTAGTTGATGAAATCAAGCTTTATGGGGAGACAGAAAGTGATGAAGATCTAGATGAGTCTTTTAGCGAAGACAGCTTTAGTGAGCTTGACGATGTGATATCGAGGGTGAGCATTGACACGTTTATCTATTTTTTATTTTTTCCAACAAGAAACTGATCTTTCATAAAGGAAAATCTCATGTATGTCTTTCATGATCTTGTTTCGACCTAAGGTTTTTCCTTTATGGGCTATATGCTATAGGCTTTTCTAGCCACAAGCTTTCAGTTTCCTTCGCCTACAATATTTTTCACGCTTAGGAAATTAAAACTGTGGGATAATGATTAATGCTTCTCCTCTAGGGTTTTAAATGTATCAAACTATGGTTTTCTAGACCACAAAATACAAGTTTCCTAATGTCATGAAGGTGAGTTTATATTACTTAATTAACTAATATAAATTTCTTATGATGCATGGTTCTCTCCCCTCTCTCCTCTCTCCTCTCTCCTCCCCGGCAGCCAGCCCCCTCCGACCACCACCAACTCTCTTAGAATGGAGGTTTTTAGTTGCAAGATCAATCAGTCTCATTATTGCATATGGATGGAAAACGATTATTGCATCATTGAAGACGTGGAAGCCCATAGAATCCTTCCCCTATATGATAACCAAACCTGATGGCTCCAGGAAGCCATTGTCGAACTACTCAAATTTCCAGCTGATCATTTCTTTAGAAAGCACGCAGACATTGATAGAGGCTGGCTAAAAGTCTCTTAAGTTTCAAGCAAATTCCGACAGGATTCTATGTTGTGACTACTAGCCAGGAGGACATTCCATGATTAGAGTTAGTTCAGGGGAATATTTGTAAGGTTGGTGGTCTTTCAACATGTTGATTAAATTTGTAGAAAAGGTCAACTACACCAGCTGGTTTTCAGATAATTTCCCGAAGTCATCTCCATAGTTTCCGGTGAATAGACCTTCCTATGTAGAGATGGTCTATTCTTCTAGCACTACCTCTCCAAACAAGGTACTTTGTCCTTGCACCACCCCACTTAGAACTCATCAAGTTTCTGTCCAGCCTTCTCTCCCTAAACACAACCAGTGGCTTATCAAGAATTGTGAAGTGGTAAAGGTTGACTTTCATAGTTTATGGATTATTACAAAAAATGTTTGCTTCCGATGATTGGAGATTGATTCGCAAACAGTTGGAGATGCTTTCCCAATCTAAAATCATTATAAACCCCCTCTATGACGATAATGCTCTCATTAGTTTTGACAAAGTGTTCCATCCAAGGATCTCATCGAAGAGGAAAAGTAATGGTAGGCTTGGGGCAAATTCCAGATCAAATTTGAAAAATGGGTCTCAGTTCGACATAGTAGGCCCCTTGTGATTAAAGGTTTTGGGGGCTGGATGAAAATAAAAGATCTTCCTTTAGATCTCTGGCAAAGAAGTATCTTTGAAGCTATATGTGACCATTGTGGAGGCATAATTGACATAGCCTCGGAAACATTAAACCTTACTAATTGCAGTGAAGCTCGGATTTTGGTCAAAAAGAACATTTGTGGTTTCGTTCCTTCTACCATTGAAATCTCTGATCTTTAGAGGGGTACCATCTTTTCACACTAGGGTGATTTTGAGTTTTTATATCCAATCAATACAAGCACAACCACCTAGTTTGCAAGAAAATTTCAGTAATTCAATTGACCGGTTGCATGTTAGGAAAGTTATGATTGACGAAGGTCTTGACATTTTCTCCTTTCCTCCAGATATCAATGTACCAAAGTCAGCTTTCGCGGTTCTCCCCAGTGCTAGGAATCCGTTCAGCCTCCTGAAGCACTTTCCGGCCAGTTCACTGGTGCCATTGCCAGAGAAGAAGACAGAAATCGGTGAACAGCTGGCTTTTTTTTTCAAATGAGCGAGTAACTGAACAGTTTTTGTCTTCCTCCAATCCCTTGCAGCACAACTGTATCCAAAAAGCTATGGGGCCCACTGATTTTAAATTAAATCCTCTTTTTACGGCTGTTAATGACCCACCAGGTGTGAGAAACATTGAAAAAGGCTCCCCACTTACATCCTTGAGTATTAAAGAGCCTCCAACCTCTTTATTTAAGTCCTCGGCCAATCCAATTCAGCAGCCAACTCCTGAACTGCTCACTGTACCGTTGAAACAATTTATTAGAAAGCACACTTCATTTGATAATGCTTGGACAACTTTACTAAAATCTGAAGCTATTGCAGCATGCTCCTTCAAAGATCTGGAAAAAAGATTTTAAAAAGAATCTGCCAAGTAAGGCCTCCTTATCTCATGAAAATCCAGATTTCTTGGAAATTTGTACCTCCAAAATACAATCAGTTTCAGATAATATCAGGTCTCTCTCCCCGCCCCGCTTCTGCTCGTTTTAATTACTCAAGCGTCACTGACCCTAACACTAAAGTCACTTTATTACAAGGTTCTCCATGCCATTCTGTTGAGTCAGTGCAGAAGCTATCAAATACTGAAATTATCTCCCCTTATAGTGTCAGCAGTGAAGACTCTCTGGGTTTAACTTACATTCAAGATGATAATGCAAATGTTGAAATTGAAGCAGTGGATCTAATTTCCCTTTTCGAAGTGGAAGATGGTGTTTTTAGTAATTTTCCTTGCTCCTCCCCAATCAAATAAGTGGAAGATGGTGTTTTTAGTAATTTTCCTTGCTCCTCCCCAATCAAATTAGCAGAAATTCCAAAGGAATTGTTGCCAATTATTAAAAACTGTGAAGTGATATTGGTTTAAGAAGTCTGTGTAATTCATATGCTCAAAAATTTCACCCATGAAGGTTATCTCTTGGAACACAAGAGGCCTGAAAGATCCAAATAAATGTTCCGCTCTTAAGAAGTTTTTTAAAAAATTCATCACCCGGACATGGTACTAATCCAAGAATAAAAAATGGAAATTCTGGAAGTAAATTTCATTAAAACAATTTGGAGTTCTATGGATATAGGATGGGAAGCAGTGGAATCTTATGGCGCATCCGGAGGCATTCTTACTTTATGGGATAAAAGTAAAATCACAGTGGTGGAAACCATAAGACGACGTTATTCCCTCTCAATAAAACGTGTAACTTTGTGCAAAAGGTGTTGTTGGGTTACCAATGTTTATGATCCGTGTGGTTATAGAGAGAGGAAACTTGTTTGGCCAGAATTATTAAATATTGATTGCAGAGAAGAGGCTTGGTGTTTGGGAGGAGATTTTAACACCACTAGATGGGTCTATGAGAGGTTTCCAGTTGGCAGAAGCATAAGAGAATGAGACAGTTTAATGTCTTTATAGATTCTGCCAATCTAATGGAAATTACCCTTCAAAATGGCAAATTTACTTGGTCAAGAGAGGGTGGCACTGGTGCAAGATCTTTGTTGGACAGATTTTTTATTAACAGTAAATGGGATGATGAATTTGAAAACTCAAGAGTGACCCGTAAAGCAAGAATCTTCTCTGTTCACTTTCCTTTATTATTAGAGGCAGGTGCAATATTATGGGGGCCATCCCCATTCAGATTTTGCAACAGTTGGTTGTTGATAAAAGAGTGCAACAAGGTCATTGGGTGGGGGTGGTTTCATTCTTCATAAGCAGCTTCGTAAAGTGGAACTTGCTGTTAAAAATTGGCATGCTACTCATTTGATTGATATAAAGCAGAAAGAGGAAAGGCTTTTGAGAGAGTTAGAAATCAGTGGTGTTGGTCTGAATGAAGTGGAATTGGCTCACAAATCAGCCATACAAACAGAATTGCTTTGTATTTACAGAACCGAATAAAGAAACTTTATACAGAAAAGTAAACTAAATTGGCTTGCTGTATGAGATGAAAATACTGACTTTTTTCACAGATTCCTCAAGGCAAAGGAGAGGAAAAACCTAATCACAGAATTGGTGGATGAGTAAGGGGTGATAACGAAGTCTTTTCGTGACATTGAAAGGGTAATATTGGGGTTCTATGAAGGCCGGTATAAATTGGGCGACATTTTCTATCCTCAAATCCGTTTGGGTTTTTGATGGTTCGTTTAGCACAAATGTGCTCCAATTATTGAGGGGGCCTTATTTACCAAAAAAAACCTTTTCTAATTTGGGTTAATTTGATAAAAGTGCTTCTAGCTGAGATTTGGTTGAACGTAACCATCACATCTTCCATGATAAAAAAGGGATTAGGTTGACATTGTAGAGATTTCTAAAAAAAACGCAGCAGCTTGGTGTTCTTTAAATGCAAAATTCAAAGATTACTCCATACAGGACATCTGCCTCAATTGGACCACCCTCATTTGATGAGATTCAATGTAGTTTCCCCCGATTGCCAGTTCAGAATTAGTGCTTCTGTAGTTTGGATGGGCTTTAATATGTATTTCTGCTGTTATGTTTTTACTTTTCAGCCTTGCTTTTGTCTACTGTAGGTAGCTTCTGTTGTTATTTTGGTTGTTACTTTAGTCTTTTCATGACCTTAGTATTGTTCTTGTTCTTTGTATTTTGGATATGATGAGGGTGCTATGGGGGTGTCAACCTAGTTGAGATGTTCGGGTGCACCTACTGATCATCTCTTTCAATCCTATTTCTTGGCTTCCCTATTATTCTCATTGTATAGCTCTCTTGTACTTTGAGTTTATTAATAATAAAGAAGCTTGTCTCATTTTCAGAAAAAAGATAAAAATTTCTTATGATTTACTAGCGGTAATGAACTTATTTTTACTTGAGTGGTTATTTCTTGGAGTAACTCAGGCTGTCAAATAATGGTAGGAAGGGAAACATAAAGATCCCTGTACTTCTAATTGTAAATAGAGGGTGGTGAGATCCTAGTCCTTGCTCAAGAAGTTTACAAGGAAGCTTTTCTAGTACTCCCAGACCCTTTATTGAGGGTGAAGATATGGTGATTTTGTTGTGCATTAAGAATGCTTGTGTCACTTGTAAAGGAGTTGCTATTTTGAACTTTGGAAGGAGAAATGCTAGTGTTCATTGGAAGATGTCGCAGATTCCTTACCATGACTTGATTAGAGTTAGGAATTTTCTTCTTGATAATTGGAATATTAAACATTTGAGCAATAATCATATATGTGATACATGTGCTGGTTTTGCAACTTTTGCTCAGAGAATGGTTAGCAACACAAAGATGGATTTTATGGAGGCTGTCATCAAAGTGAAGGACGGTTACTATGGTTCCATCACACCAGCGATGTCGTTATTGTAGTTGGGTGGTATGGATTGTAGGTCATCTAACGCCTAGTTGGTATGTAGTTGAATCCCAATACTCAAAGTAATCCAAAGGTTTTTTTTGTGTAGGAAACGAAGTAATCCAAAGAAGGTGGCTATAGCTTTTGATGAATTCATGTTGTTACCCAGTGGATATTTCGCCAGTGTGAGATTACCTTGAGCATCTTTTCAAGGAAAATGGTTAAATTCTTGAAAGAACTTGAGTTAAGGTTTTTGGATGTAATTGCCTCGTGATTTTTGGCTACAATGTTTTTAGTAGGAACTAGTAACATTCCGTGGGGTGGTGTTTCCTTTGCAAACATCAAGTTGGGATATTGATCATCATTTTCGGGGTGTTTGTTTTCTTTCTCTCTGTGGAGCTGTTTTAGTTTCTTTGGTTCCCACGTATGTAATGAACTTTACAATTGAGGACATGGATGAACTCTGATTTCTGGATAAAGGGAAAAGTCTTGTGGCAGGCTGGTTATTTTACTTTCTTGTGGGAGTTGTGGCTCAAGATAAATTGTATAATTTTTAGAGAGAACGAGAGGCATTTGGACGGAGTCTGAGATTTATTGTGGTTTGTGGGATGAGGTTGGGGGCACATAAATATGTGTCTTTATGCGCAACCATTTTGGTATCTTTCCTTTTAGATTGGATTCATTCTAAATGAAAGCTCTGTTTCTTACCAAAAAAGAGAAATTGTTGTACCAGGAGGAACTTTTTTTCTTCTTTTCATTCCATTATGATTCTTACTTTGGATCGTCTATGGTTTGAAGTTTGATGACCATGTCACCGGTTATACAATTATACGAGGGACAGAATCCAAGATTAACCAACCTGCACCACGTGCCATCGGAGGATTGCATGTTTGGTGCTCACACATCTTTGGTTTGTTTTATTCCTTAACCTTGTGCTGATGTGTGTGGGCAGAATGGAATTTTGAAGGTTTTAGAGGAGTTGTGGAAATTTGGGACAATACTACCTTCCTTATATTTATTCTCATCCTTATTAAGTTTTTTCTAACTACGTTTCTTGAAATTATCAACTAACATAACTATGTTTTTTTTTTTTGCTTTTGTTCATATGTTGATTTCTCAATGTCAATGATATTTGTTTGTTATCCAAGAAGAGAACTCAAACATTTTATTTGATAATTTTGTTTGGTTTCTAGCATTTAGCACTACTTTGCTTTTTGATTGATGGTTGGGATTTTTTTATGTCAGTTTGTCCTAGTACTCTATCTATGCCCTAAAGTAATTGTTTCACCAT
Organism: Cucumis sativus; assembly: GCF_000004075.3. Lineage (NCBI taxonomy): Eukaryota > Viridiplantae > Streptophyta > Magnoliopsida > Cucurbitales > Cucurbitaceae > Cucumis > Cucumis sativus. Next base: position 18,989,374 of record NC_026659.2, on the reverse strand, counting down.
GTGCTACAGCTTTTTTCTCAACGCCATTCCTTTATGAAGTTTCCTTCTATAAGATGCATGAAAAGTTCAAGAGTAAGCTATTGTTTAGCTTGTCTAGTTTCACTTATCGAGCAGGTAACAAGCTTTTTTTTCCTGTTTGATGCCTTGACGGTTTTGAATTATTTTGCATTGGAATCATTTTTTTTTTCTATTAACATCTATTTAGTTCATCGTTGCAGATGATGAATTTTCTTATTATCTCGAACTTTTGGTCTCTTCTATGTGCAAAAAGGATCTTTTATTCTCTTTCAACCTCTGTTTAAACTTACTTTCCAGTTTATTCCTATCTGATGATTTTCATTTGTTGTTTGCTCTTCTTTTATAGACAAGATATCTTCAGTTCCGAAACTGGCCCGTCGAATGGGGGTGGTGCCGGGATCTCCAGTCTTTTATATTTGTATTTGAGAGACATAAAAGGTGCATTTAGTATCATTTGCATTTTTGTGAACTGATTACTGAGATATTGATTGTGCTGCATTTGAGTGCAGAATAGTGATGGAACGTCCTGAGTATGGCTATGCAACATATTTTTTTGAGCTTGTGGATTCGTTACCCATCAATTGGCAGATAAAGCGGTTGGTGATTTCCATGAAGCTTACGAGTTGCAGCAGAATTTCATTACTTGAGAACACACCATTATTGGTAACAATTTTAGTAATCGTACTTCATTTTCTCATCTATATTCTTATTATTATTACTTCAGAGGAAAAAACAATCATTGAGGAGCGAAACAATATAAATAAGCCACCAAAGCCAAGGTATCAGAATAAGGTTTCTGTTTGGGTTTAAATCATGAGAATAGGAAAATTTCGAGAAGACTAAAAAATTTGTTCAATTGTTTTTCTTCCTTCTTTTGTTTACTGCTGCTATATATCATAGTAAAAATTCAATAGTATGAGAGCCCTAAATTTTTGGGGGACGTGAGAATTAGTGAGATAATATCCCAGAAAGAAATTGAGTGATGCATCTATGAGAATTGAGTGAAATAGAATTAGGAGAAGACAAATGTGAAGTGTAGGTGTCATTTAATGATGCACATTGAAGGAAACATGGCGACAATGTGGACTGTGGAGCACATGTTGCATGACAACAAGAAGATTATTTATTTGTGGGTGCTTGTTACTTATCGGTCACTCCGTATGACATTTGGTTGGTTGACAGTGGGTGTACCAATCGCATGACAGGTGGCTAAGTCGTCTTAAGAGATTGACAAGTACTCAAGTCAAGGATGAAGATAGAGAATGATGAGTATCTAGAAGTGAAGGGGAAGTGCACAAAATCAATAGTGAGTTGTGCAGAAACTGAGTTGATTGTTGAAGTGTTTTTGGTTCCTAAGATTGATATAAACCTACAAGTGTTGGTCAACATCATATGTTGGAGTTGGGAAGTTTGTGTTTGGGGCTTAGACGCTGCAGCGTTGTAAGATGAAGTTGCTTGATAAATCTACAAAGTAGAGAAAGAGGGGAAGACATAGTTCCTCGGTAAATGTGAAAAGTAGAGAAAGATGGGAAGACGAAGTTGCACGATAAATCTGAAAGACAGAGAAACAGAAGAAGATGAAGTTACTCAATACATGTGCAAACATCAATAGTAAAACTTTAATAGTGTTTACAATTGAAATTGGCCCGATCGTTCAACTTGGTGCTCTGGCTCACCTATTTTTTTTCCCCTATTTTGGTGGAAGGGGGTTTTTCAAAATAAAGATGCAACAAAGTAGATTCTCATTTTCCCATCAATGCTAGCATCATCAACTCCAACAAATCCATCGAGATCCGAAATTTTCTTGGCGAGAAGAAGGTGCGAAAAGTAGATATGCTTGATGGAGTATCTATTGTTCGATCTTAGAAAGTCAAGGATGAGTTAGTCTTGGATGGTAACGATATTGAGCTTGTATCTCAATCTACTGCCTTGATTAACCACAAATGCCATGTGAAGAACAGAGATATCAGGAAGTTTCTTGATGGTATTTATGTCAGCGAAAAGGGAACCGTCGTGGAAGAAGAGTGATGAAAGAGTAGTTTTGTTCAACCATGCATTGGCGTTTTTTGATAGTTTCTTTTTATATATTTATATCAAATTCGTAGACAAAATTATGAGAGCTGGTTTTTGAAGGGACAATTTATCGTAGACAAATTCACAAGCATTTAGTTGGACACCAATTGTAATGGGCGATAGAGTAAATGCCAGTTTTCATTGTTTGGTTAAAAAAAGGGAAAAAAGTAGATTCTCATTAGGTCTGCTCGAGAAGGAACATATAGCAACAAAGTATATTTTCCCTTGATTAGCTTTGAAGTCCAGAGAACGGAAAAAGTCACAATTTCTTGCCATGTCAAACCAGTCTACATTTGGATCTTGCCTTGGGGTAGAATTTTCCAACTTGGGATTCTCAAAGTAAATACTTGAAATCACATTCTTTCACAGAAGCGCCTTCCTCCTGAGTGTATTATATATTATTATTTTTTTTCGGTGACAAGCCATAAGCCCCAATCCTCCTTCGTATTGAAGGGGAAGAATACTGTGTTAAAATATGCATTTCTCATAGGGATGTTATTAGGAATCCATTCTCTATTTGTGATTTTCTGGTTAGTCATTGCAGTTCGAAATAATACATTGAGGTTTTTTATTAGATCCACTAGCGATGACTTTCCTTCACTTTTGTCATTTCTCTTTGCAAGGTTGGGGAAGATTTGACTGAAGGCGAGGCAGGGGTTTTATCGAGCTATGGGTGGATGCCGAATAGTGGCTTGGGTACAATGCTGAACTACCGTGGCAGAGTTGTTCATGACCGGAATAATGAGGACATCTCCGAATGGAAATCAAAAATAGGGAAGCTATTGATGGATGGTTATAATGGCGGAGCTCTTTTGCTAGAAAATACTTCAATAAAGGTTGCAGAATACAGCAGTTCCCAAACCACACAAGTTAAGTTGGAACTCTGATTGCCATTATTAGTTTCTCAATACTTTTACCGTTTCCTTACAATTTGTATAGACAATCCATTGCCATTTAAGTTTTGAATAATTTCTATCTGTCCAAGCTTGTTCATTAGAATTATATATATATTTTTTTGTATACATAAAACGTTTGTATTCAAATCAAACGTTTTTAATTGTCTTGAGCTTGTATTATGAAATTTTTGTTCATCTTCTCTTGCATCGACTTTAAATAACGGCTAAACATAAATAAAAGATTCCTAATCCTTTAGACTTTGATTTTTGATCTCTTAGAGTTTCAATTTTATGGTGGGACAAATTCACTCTAATCCTTTAGACTTGAGTAGAAAATTTGTTTACAAAAAGTTGACAATTATGGATCTATTTTTAGTCATTTAGTTTTAGTTTTTGTTTTTAGATTTATGCCTATTTCCTCTTCGTTCCTTGCAATAATTTGTTACTTTCAAGTACAACTAGTTAGATTTTAAAAACAAAAATTAACTTTTAAAAGGTAGTTTGCAAAATTTGGCTTCGAGGTGAAAGAAGTGTTTGGAGGTAGAGGTGGTGTTTATAGGTTTAAATTTTAAAAACAAAAAAGCAAAATGGTCATCAAATTCAAACTTATTTTTTAGTTCTCCTACTTCATCTCTTTTTTTTTTTTTTTTTTTCATTTGATGTCTACATTTTTGGCTAATTTTAAGTCTCATGGAACCTAGACTTCATTCACCAAATGTATTTCGTTTTTTCATAAAAAAGTTTTTGAAAATTACATCTTTTTTTTTTTGTTTTTAAGATTTGCCTTAATTTAAACCTCCTAAAACATATCCTATAAAACTTGAAAACCGACCTGGACTTTGTAGGCTTACTTTTTAAAATATCAAAAGTAAAATTTCAAATGATTATTAAATGAGGTCTTCCATTTTTAAAAACTTAATTTTGTTTTTGAAATTTGTTCAGTGTTTCATCCTTTTACTTACAAGTCATTGAATTTGAGTGAAACTGATAGTAGGCCTAATTTCTAAAAACCAAAATCAAATGGGCCTAAATTATTGCTTTATTGTTCTTTTTTGGGTAAATCTTTATTGATGTATCTGGAAAATTAAAGATGTTATTCAAGTGTTACAAATGTTGCACATGGAAGAAGAAAAAGCTTGTTACACATGGAGGATAATACTAAATTTGAATTTCCCATAAGTAAAATTTATCTCTCTCCTGTTCTGTACCTACTACTTTATTTATGTTATCAAAACTATAATCTAATGATCTAATGGTCAAGAAGGTTTCTATTCAACAAAAATTACATTGAAAAGAATTGATGTAATAAATGTAAGGTTGAGGATCTTATAAATAAAAGCAACACTTTATTATTAACAATGGTATTAGAAATAATTCATTGGTAAACCATCCACAAAATATGACATGAAGTAGTATCCATTGTATTCATGATCCACCCTAATTCCAACAAATGTCTACCCCAACTTGTGGCTTTTCAAGGGATCTACAGACTTCCCAAAATTCCAACCTCTCTCAAATTCTTCTCCATTAAAAAAAAAAAAGGGAAAAAGAATTGATTTAAAAATGTGATTTTTGTTAAAAGAATGTGTTTTGTTGAACTTGGAAGACACATGAATGAACCACAAGAGATTATGAAAATTGCAAAAGTATATAATAAGTAATAACATAGTCATGAGAGGTTTAAATCATGAGGAGGTCCATTTTCCTTTTCAAAATCTTACAAAGAATCTGATTACTAAGCCTGCTTTTTTTGTTAGTCCAAATATTTAGCTTTCAATTCCATCTTCTTGATTATTTTATTATAGCTTCAATTGCATACCACTTTCTTGTCATTTCGTCTTATGAGATGTTCAGTAAAACACACATAAAAGCTCTACTAATTTACTTCTATCAATACTTTTATAAATATCTATTACAAAATGTAGTGAGAAGATTTGAATCGAAATATCTTGTCTTCAAGTACATAGCATGTGCTAATTGAGCTAATTGAGCTAAGTTGTGGTTAATTTACTTATTTTTATCCTTTTATAAACAATACTTCAAAACATATTATATTTTATAATTCATAGACAAAATTTTAGATTTCTTACTAAACAAGCAAGATTCTTAGCAATGGAGTTTTATTAATTAGAATTTTTTTTCCGTCTAATAACAATATATTTGTAGAGATGACATCATAAATTAGAGTAGCATTGTAATAATTGGCTATATATAAACATTTAATTTACATATTACAATCTATATTAATACAAAAAATTAGCATTAAAACAAAGTGAGGCTGCCGACAAATCCAATTGATTAAAAGAAAGACTAAAGTTTAATTAATACGTGTAGAGATTGGATTAAGTGATTCATTCTAAGTTATTTTATCACTTGATAATGGAAAAAAGATTGCAATTGATTGTCAAAATGGATAATCTCTCCCTTTACACCTAAAAAAGAAAGAAAAGAAAATGATAGAACTTTACAATCTTCAAGAACATTGTAGAAGAAATGTTTTTCAATTTTGTGGCTACCCATATATAGGGTTTCTTTTTCTAATTTTCAATTGCACTATTTTATTACTATTATTATTATCATCAATTAATTTTCTTTTTTTATTTTCAACTCTCATCATTCAACTTTTGAAGTGCTCAACACTATATATTATTACCACTTTTCTTCATTAACTATTATTTCAATTCATGAAATAATATTAATACTTCACTTTTAAAACTTTTACTTCTAGGTGGAATCAATTTTTATTCTAAATTAGATTTGAGTTTTTACATTTATTTGTTCAATTTTTAGTTTATTTATATAGTTAAAAGAAAAGGTAAGAATCTCTACAAAACAAACCAATACTCAAACTTCACAAAATGTAGAAAAATATTCAGCTTTCCCATATTAGTTTCATGCAAGACAGATTTTATAATTCGTAACAAACACATATATGTATTTCTCAATCATTCATCAAACAAAGCATAACATAAAATAAAATCCAAATACTTTTAATATAAATGTTGAGATAAAAAAGAATGTACGTTACTAAGTTTAGAGTAAGAGGTTGATTTATTTCTCTAAAAATATATCACAATACAAATTAAAACATATCATCATAATAATTTAAAACTCAAGACTTTTAATCATAATAAAATCCAGGTTTTTTTTATAAAAATAACAATATGCAGGGATGAAAGAATGTAAACATTTGAATGTTAGTTTGGGATTCCATGTTTGACCAATTGAAGTATTCATAAATTATTTGTTTTGAGTGGAAATGTAAACCAATGATAAAGTTTGAATTGTTGTTTTGTGGGGGAAAGAGTAATTGAATTCAAAGTACACAAAAGCAAAAGCTTAAAACCGCGTAGAGATGAAGATTATCAAAATGCACTTTTTTTTTTAATTAAAAAAATGAGACAAAATTAAAATATGATTGATAGAGTTTGAAAAATTTGTTATATACTATAAATATTTTGTCAAATTTACTATTTTTAAAAGGGCATCGTTTGTGAACGGACTTAATTATACGTATGCAATTCAATTATTTGAATCCTAAAAATTAAAAAGCAAATGATGACATTGTGAGTTAAGCAAGTTTTAGAAGTCAAATATTGAATTGGAAATTAAGCAAAGCAAATACTTTTAACGGCACAAAAAATAATTGTTATACCATTGACAGCAACATGTAATTACAATAATATATATGTCATTGTAACCACTGGATTAACAGAGAAATATATGGCCATCTAAGAAGATATAAATTCACTCATTTCAGAATTGATTTCACTCAGCTCATCATGAAATTCACACACACACATATATATATTAAGTACAATTATTTTTTCTTAAAATAAATAAAGAAAGAAAAGAGAACTGAGAGGGGACACATAGGGTCCCAAAGTCCATTATGAGTGCCAATAAAATGAGTACACGTGGGGGCAACTGACCAATGAGAACCGCCCCAATGAAGAAGAAGAAGAAGAAAGTGGGTGACAAAGAAGAAGAGATGTGGTTTAACTTTTATATGATCATCTCTTTTCTTTCTTTATTTAATTCCTTTTGCCCTTTTTCCATTACCATTTGTCTAAGTTTTGGTATGTGCTTTGAGTTGATATGGACTATTTGTTTTTGTGGAATAAAATGATAGTTTTGTTAGTGGAGGGTTCTATAAGATGTCCTTGCCTTTTCCTTTGTCTTCTTCACATGTTTATACAAATGAAAAAGAATATGGTATATATAATAAAATTAGTTTTTGTGGATATGTATAATTCCCTAAATTCCTTTCACAACACACACACATATGATTCTAAACTATATTATTGGTTTATAATGATTATATTGATATGATATGGAAAAACCTTTTTGCTTTTTCTAAAATATTTAAATTTATAATATATGGATAATAAAGACACGATATATAATTAGAACTCAATTACCATACGAAAATTCAAATAGGGAAGTTTGTATATATATATATAGTTGACATATTGAATTATATATAGATATTATACATAGCAATTTGGTAGAGTATATATGGACTAGTTCATCAGTATTCATAGTGGTGGAGAGATGGAGAGATTTAAGTGATGATTATAATTATATATGATTGAAGCAAATAATTTGGTATATCATCAATTGGATTAATCTTTTTAATACTTAATCTCATAAATTAAAATACAAACACATTTTCTTATAATAAACATTTGATAATATCTTCTGTCCAAAAACAAACACAGTCTATCCCAGAATCTTATACATTGGTTAGAGGAAGTAAAATGTGATGAGTGATGAGCCCTTAGTTACCTTTATGATGACAAACTTTTTGTGAAAGAACAATTGTGGTAAGTTGTTTTAGTTGAACATGATGAGCTTTTAAAGTTTGTGTTGTTAATTATGACGTTGGAGCTTATAGGTGTAGTTTTTTTTTTCTTTTTCTTTTTTTTTTCTAGTGGATTTTATATTTTGCTTTTATTGTAATATATTTTTTGGGACAATAACGAACAGTATAATAATTTTTTATTTAAATTGGTAAAATAGCAAAATCGAAAAATATGAAAAAATAATTGCAGAAACAATGTCTCGATTACCTAACAAAAAAATTTAATCTTATACAATTATTCAAGAAATCACAAATACCTTCTAATTAAAATCAAACTCTCAACACACAATTAACACCTATCAAAATCAAACTCCCAACACACAATCAAACTTCTATGCCACAAACCCACAACCAACTTCGAACGTCGTCAAATGCTGCTTGAAAAATCTCATCGTCGTTGACATCGAAACTCCAACGTCTTCCTCTCCATCAGCTGCACTTTTTTCCTCTCTTGTTTGCAAGAAAAAATCTCTTTCTCGTTGTGTTTGTCTCTTGTGTCGGCTACCCCAAGAAGAGTCCACAACTAAACCAACCTTTGACGGCTCGAAAACCATTATTAAACCATTCGTTAAACCCGTTGTGAAGTTATCGAAACAAACACTGGAGCCATCGTAAACAACCCCAAAACTCTCATTTTCTGTCCACCTTGAAACCCACGACTAAACCTTTAACGTCTTCCTCTTTGTCGACCAACGTCTCTCTTCCTGTTGGAATGTCGAAAACCGTCTGCACTGCACTCTTCTCTATCGATCTTTTTTGCTAGAAAAAACTCTCTTCTATGTTTTTCAGCTTGCGGCTACCCCTCTTCCTATCTGCTTCTTTTTCTTTTCTCTAATTTAAGAAAGATTCAATTGATTACAAAAAAAAAAAAAGCCATGGAAGCATAATTACAATTTTTCCCTCAACATAAAACCCATTTTAAACTACCACTTAAATATTTATCATTTTTCTACCGAAACTTATCAAGATATAAAATCGAAAGTTTTGAATCTTTGAGATACTTTTGAAATCCTTTATGTTTTAATGTTTTTCAATTTATATGCCTTCAAGATTGATGATTTGTTAAAATTGAGCGATCCTAATTAACTTACAAGATATAATGCTTAATGAATGGGTAAAAAATGAAGAAGAGGAAAAAAAAAATTTAAGGTCATTTAAGGAATTGTAATAATTACCGATATTATTAATAAATTGTTTAAAATATAAACCTCAAAATCTTGTAGATATATTTGTCATGCAATGTTGTTCAGCAACAAAATAGTAGATTTAGTTAAGATTTACTAAATCTAAATTTTGTTTGCAAAATACACTATCTTCGTGCTATTTCCAATATCCTGTCTCATTTTTTTAGCTACCCAAATACACTGTATTTGAAATGTATGATTATCCTATACCAAGCGGAATGATACCATACCTTGATGACAATTTTTTTTACCTTTTCGTGTGTCCCAAATATATTATTTATAACATCATTCATACTCAACATATACTATGTTTGAGAAATCTTAATTCTATTGGTTATTATAAAGTTTGGTTAGTTAAACAACCGTTATTATGATTCAATGACACTATTTAGGAAATCGTTCTTATTGTTGGTTTTGTAACAAATCTATTTTAATGTTAAGTTTCTTGGATTGCAAAAGTATATGATAATATGAACAAATAAATATTAATATTTGAACACGTGATCGTGATACAGAACAAATAGTTTATCACATTATTTAAAAGCATAAAATTATAATGTAATTGTGTGAGCAACATATGCTATACATTCTGTCAAATACTATGGAGCTAATCTGAAAAGAATAATATTGTCATGTAGTATGTACAAATACTATGGAGCTAATCTGAAAAGAATAATATTGTCATGTAGTATGTACAAATACACTGTAACTCTATAGAAAATCAACACAATCAATTTAACCAATAAATTAATTTTATTCAATTAAGAAAATTGAAGTTGTTATTAAATTGATAAAAATAAATGGACAATCGTAGTTAGCATTATTTTAGGGGGATGATCTAAAATTTGAATTAAAATTTTTATTAAACTGCTTGGAATATAAAGAACCCGAAAATTTTGTATTTATCTTTGACATTATTTTAAGGAGAGGATTTAAAATTTTAAATTCAAATTGTTATTAAAAATATGTATTATCTATTATTTAATAAACTTTTTATAACTATTTTTGGAATATAAGTTGTTAAATTTTAAATTATAACCATTTGAATTTAAATTTTAAATTCAAATTGTTATTAAGAATTTATCTTTTGCCATTAATTTAGGGTTATTATGTAATATTTAAATTTAAATTGACGATTTTAGGGATGATATAAAATCTAAATCAAATTATTATTAAAACTATGTATTATGTATTATTTAATAAAGTTTGGATAAATAGTATGAAATATAAAGAATCCAAAATTTTTGAATTTATCTTTGCTATTATTTTAAGGGTATCATCTAAAATTTGAATTCAAATCGTTATTAAACATATCTATAATGAATCATAGAAATAAATTGTTAATTGGTTGATTTAAATTCTAAGAATTCAAAAATTGGGTAGAGATTACAACCATATTTTTGGGGAAAGTTAATGCAATCTTCTCAAGCAATAATAGATCATATTTAGTTAAGATGTACCGAAGCTGAATGTTGTTTACAAATACACTGTATTCGTGTATTCAAATATATGTAAGAAATGAATTGTCTTATTTAAAGGGATAATCGAGTATACAAAAATAAAAAAAGTCTGCCGTCGACAATTTTGCTATAAATCTTAATATTTTTGGGATTTGTTATTTACTATTTTGCTATTTAAACAATTATCTCATATTTTTTTGTTAGAACTAGTGGACTTAAGCCCAAGAAAAGGTTAACCCTAATATTCTTTTCTTTTCTATCTTAATATTGTCTTTTTATTTTCCTTCATCGTAGAACTTGTTTGTTTTTGTATGTATATGATAATTTTGGCTCTAAGTTTGCTACTCGATTAGGTGATTACGATAGGTTCATGTGAGAAAAGGTGGTACCACCTACCTAAGCGTTGCTAATTTTAAAGATACATCGCGTAGATACAAGTTTTTCTCTCTCTTATCTAAGTGTAAGCGAAAAGAGAGGTTTCTTGAGTGAGTTGAACATAAAAAATTAATGCACCGAAGGTTTTAATTATATGTGATCTAATGTCATGCGGTATCTATACAATATAATTTTATAGATAGTATTATCTAACCTACGTATACCTATACAACTATGTGTGTTGGAGAAACAAGATGGACATGGCTGTAGTGATTTGTGGAATGTGAACTTAGTTATATTTAGGCATGTGGGTGTAAGAATATCTAAGTAACCAGACACACTACAAGGGTGATTCCATCAAAGCGATACAAGGCATTCATTAGCTTCAAATATAAGGCAAGCAACCTTTTAGTGCTTTTGCCATACTTACTCGCCTTTCGGGATCCTAGTACTTGAAGTTAATAGATGATTTATATCTAATTTCATCTAACTAGATTATATGCAACTTATCCTATATTACAGTGAGCAACCTCTCACTACTCTCCACGACCTATATTACAGTGAGCAACCTCTCACTATTCTCCACGACTCTAGTAAAATGTTGAGGTTGGTGTGAGTATTCTTAACGCCATTAGTTAACATCAGGAATACCCAAACAAATCTTGATGTGGCATCAAGAGAAAGGAAACATTTAAATAATTATTAATTTTAGTCCGATGCCATGCATGTAGATGTCGAGATTTGTTTGGGCATTTTCAATGTTTAACTAATGACGTCGAGAATATTAGGGAACTCCTAACACTTATTGTGGTACATCGAGAGTTCCCCTATAAAGAAAACCCTTTTCTAGATCTGGAAGAGAAAGAGACAGAGAGAGTCAAGAGACAGAGACGATCGATGAGAACCGTTGCTAGTCATTCAACCTCAACAAAGTTTGTCTGCTACTCGTCGCCGCCTTCTTCTTGTAAGTATATGATTTTTTTTTTCTTTATTTTGGTTTAGGGTTTAGAAATAAGGTAATCCAAGTATATGGTTTTTTTTCTTCTTCGACTTTAGAGTGTGAATCATGAATATTTGTTTTCATTCTTTATTCTGATAGTTTTTAATGTAGAGTTTGAGTTTATATGACTTCCCCTAATTTGCTTCAAGTGATTGAAGAAAGGGAAAATAGTTAGAGGAAGAAGGTATGGAATTAAATGAGAATTATGTAAAAGTTTTCTAAGGGTGATAAATTTAAGGATTGCAATTGTGTATTTTAGTTTGTACTTGAAATTGTAAGATTTTTTTAAGGTATGAAAATGTTGTTGGTGAATAGTATTCTTATGTATGTTGGAGTTAATTGTTGGTCGAAAAGTGTTTGTGAGATAATTTGTTATTGAATGAGATTAATATTTTTGTTGTAGAAGTGGAAGTTTGTGGCTAAATATCGTTGGTCATTATTCTCATTAACCCTTTTTTGGTTAATTAGTGGTTGAAATTATGTGGAGTCTTTGGGGAAGAGAAAAAAATAGAGTTTTTCATGGTGTGAAGAGGGACCTATTGAAATTTGGTCCTTTGTACAGTTTTAGTTTCATGTTTTTGTTTGGACATCAGTTTCGAAGACTTTTTGTAATTATTCCCTTAGCAATATCTTATTTAGTCTCATTCTGAGTAATGAAAATTACTCACCAAAAGTAATAGAGATCTTTTTTTTTTTATTATTCAAAATGAGAATCCAATATCCACTCATCAAAAGCCAAGGTAATATTATCTCTTAGGATTTATTCCTTTCCTTGAAAGGTTAACAACTTATGCCTAGGAGTCACTCACCAAAAGCCAAGCTAATATTACTCACTTAGTTGATGATATATGTCTCTAATGATATTTTTTTTAGATTCTCTGAACTCTATTTTTTTTCTAACTTTCAATAATTAAACATATTTATGTTTTAGGTCTTTAACGATGAACAAGATTTGGATCAAACTTAGAAATAAATTGTCTATTGAGTGTAGAGATCTAGGAAGTGTCCCAATTTTTAGAGGTTTCAAAGTTTCACTTCGATGGTTATGGACGAACAAGGTGTCCATTCAAGAAATCTATGAACTCAATTTGGGAGTCATTAGAGGGTGTCGAGCGACATATCTATTAACAATTGGAATATCCCTCTACTATACAAACTGAGTGTATCATGTAGAGCCAGTGAACTTGTGTAAATGTATAGAAAGAGTTGATGAAGGAACTAGCAACCTTTTTAAAAAAAATGAAATGTTGGATATGCTTAATGAATTAGAAGTTCTGATTGAAAATGAAGAAGCAATAGAAGAAGGTTTGGAGATTGAAATGACCTTTAATGGTGAACCACAAGATACAATAAACTTATTTGAGGATTTAATGAATGAAGCACGTAATAAACTGTACTCTAGTTGTTTAGAATATTTCTTCTGGAACTTTTTAGTTAAGTTGATGCATATCAAGGTGCTCAATGTTTGGAGTAACAAATGCCTTGACATGTTACTAGGACTGTTACAAGTAGCATTTTCAACAAGTACTACTATACCAACTTCATTCTACGAAGCTAAATGAAAATTGCTTGACTTCGGCCTAAGATATGAGTCTATTCATGGTTTAAGCGCGATTGTGTATTGTATTGGAAGGAATTTGACGATTTGCAACATTGCCCAATTTGTGGTATGTTTTGGTATAAAGTTAATTCACAAAGGAAAAAAAATTCCACATTAGGTGTTACGTCACTTTTTGTTAATACCGAGATTAAAGCGATTGTTTGCTTCTAAAAAAGGCTCGTCTGACATGAGATGACATAAAGATAAACGTGTCGAAATAGAGGATGTGTTAAGACATCCAAGTGATGTAGAGGGCTAGAGGCATTTTGATTGTGAATTTCCTTATTTCACTTCAGAATCATGGAATGTTCGTTTGGGATTAGCATCAGATGAGTTTAATCGGTTTGAGAATATGAGTACCTCATACAATATGTGGACTGTTGTGATGATCCCTTATAATGCGCTACCTTGAAAATGCATGAAAGAGTCGAACTTCTTCATGCGTCATTGCTCAAGCCAAGTCATGGAAGAGTGGTAGTACTTTGTCGAGTTCATATTCTCAAGAAATGCGCTTTAGAGAGGTTATGAAACTAAGAAATATCCTTGAATGCTCGCAATCCCAGATTGAAGAACAAACAAACAAGATTGAAGAACAAAAAAATGAGCTTGGAAGGAAAACAAATGATTGAAGAACACAGAAGAACGTTAGAGATGAATGCCCGACAAATGGAAACCTTTGGTTAAACTTAGCTTTTGAATTATGATGATTGGTTCTAGCTATCCAACAGTTATGGTAGCCTTTGGTTAAAGTTAGCTTTTGAATTATGATGATCTGTTCTAGCTATCCTGCAGTTGTGGTAGTCTTTAGTTCAAACTTAGCTTTAGTGGAGGTTGCGAGATTGGGTAGTTATGAGGTGTAATTTGATCAAAGAGTGAGTTTGAGGGGGGGGGGGGGGGGGGGAGGGGGGGTTAAACGTTTATGTTCATGAAGTTGTTACGTTAGGAGGCACACCAAAGTGAGTTACATGTAAGGAGTTAAGGTTTTGCAGTTCTATTGTTACATTTCTACGTAGAAAGAGTCAAAGTTGAGAGGTTCAGTTGTTTTTGGGTAGTTAGATCATGGAGTGAGTTTGAGAGAGATGGAGAGGTTAAACGTTACTTTGAAGGTTTCAATGTAGTTGTTACCTTGGGTGACATGCCAAAGTGAGTTTATGAGAGGTTGAGTACTAGTTTAACCATGGAGTGAGTTTGAGGGGGGGGGGGGGGGGGGGGTGGAGGGTAAACGTCTCTTTGAAGGTTTCAATGTAATTGTTATGTTGGGTGGGATGCCGAAGTGAGTTTACATGTAAGGAGTAAAGTTTTTGTGATTCTATTGTTACATTTCTACGTAGAAAGAGTAAAAGTCGAGAGGTTGGGTTTTTTTTGGGTAATTTGGTCATTGTGTGAGTTTGATGGGGGAGGGAGTGTGAGGATGGTAAACGTTACTTTGAAAGTTTACATGGTAGTTGTTATGTTGGGTGCCACGCTGATGTGAGTTTATGAGAGGTTCAACGTACTTAGGGGTTGCACTTTGATCATGGAGTGAGTTTGAAGGGGAGTAGAGAGTGAGGCTTAAACGACACGTTGAAGGTTTAAATGACATTTTTAGGTTTGGTGGCGCACTGAAGTGAGTTTATGTGTAAGTTGAGTCTCTATTGTTGGTTACATTTGTAGAAAGAGTGGAAGTTGAGAGATTGATACTTAGGGGTTGTACTTTGATTATTGTTTGTTCCTAAGTTTTGGTTTTTGGCATCCATGCATTTTTCGTTCTTTGAATTTTGAATAATACACTTTACTTTCATGTCATTATAGGTGTGAACTTGTTCGAAGATGGCGTCTGGGACGATGAGAGATGATGTTTTTTTTTTCAATATAATTGTTTTAAACAAAAAATATGTACTTGTTCAAATAGTAAGACACCTTTTTGTTGGAATTATGTTCTAATTTTTTAAATGAAAATTTGGTATTTCAATGTAATTATTAATTTTGTGTTTGTTTTGTTTGAAAACTTTATTTAATTTAAATCGAATTGGAACTAAAAAATGCACCACAGGATAAAAAAAATTGAACATAATAAATGAAAAAAAAGTAAAAGAACATAATCTCTCGATGCACATTAGGCGTCAGAAGTTGGCCACATGTCCTTACATCTCCCAACATTTTAAGCATTGTGTCTGGAGACGAGTTCCAGATGTGTACATGAAGCGATGTCAGGAGTTACCTTTTCTCGGCGTGCTTCATTCCGGTGTCAGAAGTAAGGAATTCCCGATGTCGCTTCATGTACCCTTAGGAACTTGTCTCCCAAAGAATTTCTTCTTACTCGTCTTCTGACCATCCTATATGCATCGAGGATCATTTTCTGATACATTTGGGTATATATGCCGATGCTTTTATGCGTCAGAAGACCCATTAATTTTTGAAGTAACTACTTAAAGGGTTTATAATATAGGGGTAAGGTTGGGTACCTTATCTTAGTAACACTATGAATACGCCTCACTTTGTATTTGATACAAACATAATGATCCAACACGTTTGTGGAGGTGACATGTGAATGAGGGTGTTATGCAATAAGTTTGCATAAAATCGAATCACGAAATAGTAATAATTAGATGTAACTCCATTAACTAGTTAGGTTTTTATTTCATTAGAATAACCTAGGTAACTTAGCCTACACGGAACTAATTAAGAAAATTAGAAGGGCCTATAAATAGAGATAAAAAAAAAAAAATTAAGAATATAACAAGAGACAGAAAATTGTCATAAAAAATCTCACCCCCACTAAATTATATGTTGTTTCTCCCTCTCCATAACTCCACAAAATAGCATACATGACTCACTCCAGTCTCATCACAGTGAGTTGATTCATTATATGTTCATTGTACAATCTTTGCTTGCAGAATTTTCAAGTGTATAAATATAGTAACTCTCAAGAGCCTATACAAATAGGTAGGAATTTAAATACACAATTTTTTTTCCATAGATCATCAATTATGGAAACCCATGATAAACAATGTCATAAGGAGGACAACAATTTGCTTAGAAATATAATATCTGGGATTGTGCAGCATAAAATTTTAGACAGTGTCCATGTAAAATGTATCGACTTTAGAATAACAAGCCTAGATAAATGTTGATAAAATATAGAATATCCATCCAGAAGGCTACTGTACCAAGATAACATATTAAATCACCAAAATTACAAATAGAAAATTGACAAGACGCTTCAAAATTTCATCATGAAAAGACTATCATGGTTTATCCTAAATGAAATATTACTTCCAGATGCATAAAATACACTCAGCATTGTTGAAATGAGTGAATACAAACACACATTCTGTTCAAATGCATGAATAATATTTAAAGCTAAAATAAATTAGAAAGGTAGAGATACCTTCTCATATGGCCCTTCAATAGTCAAAATAAGAATTCCAGCTGCACCAATAATCAAGTTTAAAAGCAAAAGCCAACCACCTTTAGCTAGAACGTATGCTATTGAGCGTTTACTATATTGAAGAACACCCAAAGTGAAAAACTTCAACGTTTTGAATGGTTGATTTACCAACGTCAAATTTTCAAGTTCTTATTTCAACTTTCTACATAGTTCTTCAAATTATAACAACTTCATTAGATAATATATAATACAATGTGAATGACCCACATTTAGGTTGAATCTAGTAGAACAATTAGTTCTCATTAGTTCCATAAACGTCAAGTGAAAAGCAACAACTAAAACAATCCTCAGACATAAATCATTGAACAAGCAAATACTCAATTCTCGAATGCATTTCACTTTTGGAACTCAAATATATCCAAAACTAATAATTATGTTTCCACGTTCTTTTGAAATTAATCCACAATAGAGCCAATGAATGAAAGCCCCTTCTTGCCCCTAACAAATCACTTCATTTACACACTTCACCCAATAAAAAGTTTCAAGTCCCTTATAAAATTTCCTTCTTCCACTAGAAGAAAACCTGTCTACTATGACAGTTATATATCTCAAAAAATGAATGGGAAAATAATAAACTGTCACAAAATAGAAAATTTCGCGTTTTTGGCGGGAAAAGACGGAATTTTTCGGAAAACACTTTCCGCCACAGTTATTTAATGTCATAGAATGTTACCATTAAAAAATTTATTATTTTATATTTAAAAAATTAAATTTACATATTTCTATTTTTAAAAAAACACAAATTTTCCCAAAATTTTTCCCCAAGTTCTTCCTCCCATCCGCGCGCGTTGTGCCCTAAATTTCCCCCATTCCTCTCGTTCGCGTTTCTCCCCATTCCGACCATCTTAAGTCCCGTCGCCACCACCACCCCCCTCCTGCTCGTCCGTCCAAACCTCCTCCACCAACCTGTCGCCACCACCCCCGTCTTCTCCAAACCTTTGCAATCAACTCGAAGCTTCAAATTGTGGGCGTCGGTCGTCACCCCTCCGCCGGTAAGCTTCTCTTCCTTATCTCTTTCTCTCTCTCTCTATGAAGTTCTTCTTTGTCTCCATGGGATTGTTTTGTGAGTTTCAGTTTTTCCCAATTTCAGTCATTAATCGTTGAATTTCTGTTATATGACCTTAATTCGTTCTTGCAACTACATGAGATTATTTGGTGAGTTTGAGTTATGCCCAATTTCTGTTTTCTAACTGTTCATTTCTCTTCAATTTTAATTTCTGGCAGTGTACTGTGGTACAATCTAAAATTGGTCTAATTACTTGTACAATGTAATCCAAATTACTTATACAAACCTACCCTAATCAACTAACTAAAGACAAACTATTGTTATAATTAATTGTCAACTAATTCCCTTCATCATTCATCATGTCTGTAAAGGAAATTGTCCTTCAATTGAGTGTAAAACTTGAAAGAACAAATGTTTTATGCTAATTGGGGGTCGTTGAACCTAGTCCAGAAGTTTCCTTCAAGATGGTTCCATCACTGATGTGGTAATGAGACAACCTTTCAAATTAATGTAACAAATTTCATTAGTTTTCATCCTGGCATTCAAGTGGTTCGTTTAATAGGGACGAAAGTCTTTAAAACTGTCAAAGTCGACAAAATCCAATAGGGGAGGTCTGAATTGACTCAAGTCTTAGGAGAATGTTTCATGGTATTCGAGTGTTAATAGGTGGATTTGTTTCTCTCAATCTTAAGTATAATGTTTATTTCTCAATGATTGTTTACGAGGAACATTTGATTTTGAACATTTCTTTTCATATAGCACATTTTTGTTATAAATTCAAAAGTTTGATCTTTCATTAGAAGGAGAAAAATCAGCATCATATTTAGATAAGAATTTGATGAACTCTGATATATAGATGTGAGAAATTATGGGTGGATTGAAAAGCTGAACAATACCGCTCATGTATTTGGTTTTGAAATTTAGAGGATCATTGAAGTTATGAAGTATTCTTTAGTATACTTTTAAGACTAAGCTGAAAACCAGCTGTTAGGACTAAGTTTGATGTTGATTACGATATTTTTTTCGTATATATAGTTATAATATTTTCTTTAGTATATATAATTTTGATGTTGATTATCTATTTTGGAAAATATACTTTTTTGTGTCTATGTGTGACGCTTTTTCCTACCACAACCGTTTCAAATACAGCTAGAAAATTCCTAAATTGTATGAAATAAATTATTAAGTACTTTGAGGATTATCTACCGTTTTGAAAGTTTGAGTTTTAAAAGTTGTTGCCCATAATCTCTTTTGTAATCAAGTTTATTTCGAGGCCAACTTAGACCTCTACACAATGGACAAGTCATGGATGACCTAAAATAGGATGTCAAGAGAATATGATTTAGGAGATGAAAGGTTAATTAAATTTGGGTTGAGTCATGCCAAAGGTCTTAATTCAATTAGATGTTCATGTTTGAATTGCGGCAATTGTTTACTTAAGGATGTCTCAACAGTTCGGTATCATTTGCATGCCAATGGAATTGATAAGAGTTACAAGGTATGGTTCTGGCATGGTGAAGAATTGAACTCAGATAACGTTACCAACACGATGGAAAATACAGTGGATGAACTGATGAAAACGACGATTTATTTAATACAATTAATATGGTTCAATCAGTTCAAGAACAATCTTGTAATGCATCAAATACCTTCGACACTATGTTTGATGACGCGAAGAAACCCTTATACCCAGGATGTAAGAAATTCACAAAGTTATCAGCCCTCGTTAGATTGTATAACCTGAAGGTTAGGTATGGTTGGACGAATACTAGCTTCTCTGAATTGCTGTCCATAATCAGTGATCTATTACCTGATAACAACGAAATTCCATGTTCTTTGTACGAAGCAAAGAAAACACTTGGTGCCCTAGGACTGAGTTACCAAAAAATTGATGCATGCCCTAATGATTGTTGCTTGTACAGAAAAGAATATGAAAAGTTGACCAAGTGCCCTAAGTGTGGTTTGTCAAGGTGGAAGATCGCTAAGAACTCAAAAAGGGAAAAAAATGGTGTGGCTGCTAAGCAGATGTGGTACTTTCCAATAATTCCAAGATTTATAAGAATGTTCAAGAGATCTGAAAATGCTAAGAACTTGCGTTGGCATGCGATAGATAGACAAGTTGATGGTATTTTGAGACACCCGGCTGACACTCCATCATGGAGGTTGATAGACCATATGTGGCCAACCTTTGGGTCAGAACCGAGAATTCTCTGTTTGGGTTTGTCTACTGATGGAATTAACCCATTTGGAGATATGTCGACGATGTACAGTTGTTGGCCCATCATCACTACAATATACAACCTTCCACCATGGCTGTGTATGAGAAGAAAACATTTGATGTTGACAATGTTAATATCAGGTCCAAAGCAACCGGGATACGATATCAATACGTACTTAGCACCTTTAATTGATGATCTACAAATGTTGTGGACGGATGAAGTTCGTTGTTTCGATGCATATAAGGAAGAATATTTCACACTGCGGGCTGTCTTATTGTGGACCATCAACGATTTTCCAGCATACGATAATGTATGCGGTTTTAGTGTGAAAGGATATAAAGCTTGTCCAATATGTGGAGAGGAGACTACTTCAATAAGATTGCAACATGAAAAAAAATGTCATACATGGGACACATGAAGTATTTGCCAAGACATCATCCATACAGATTACAAAAAAAAAAATTTAATGGGAAGCAAGAGCATGGAATTCCTCCACAACCCTTGTCGGGGGAGGCCATGTACCTTAAGATGAAAGACATAATATTTTAATATGGGAAGAAGTGTGGGAAGACCGTGCATAATGAAGGTGGCAATGACTATTGGAAAAGAAGACCTGTTTTTTTTCAACTACCATATTGGAAACACTTGCATGTTCGAGACTGTTTAGACATAATGCATATTGAAAAAAATGTATGCATGAACATAGTGGGCACCTTACTTGATATACCAGGAAAAAGTAAGGATGGGATGAATACTAGACTTGACTTGGTTGAAATGAAAAATAGACCAGAATTGGCACCAACGTTTACTGGTAATAGAACTTATATCCATGCGGCATGTTATACACTGTCAAAAGAAGAGAAGTATCGGTTTTGCAAGACTTTGTCAGAAATTAAAGTTCCAGAAGGTTATTCAACAAATATTAGTAGTCATGTCTCTTTGGATGACTTAAAACTGACCGGCCTTAAGTCGCACGACTGTCATGTTTTAATGCAGCAACTGCTTCCAATTGCAATACGTTCAGTCCTACCGAAGAATGTGAGGTACACTATTAGTAGATTGTGCTTCTTCTTCAATGTGATTTGTGCCAAAAGTTTTTCTGTCTTAGATCTAGATGCACTTCAAGAAGATATAGTTCTGACTTTATGCAATCTTGAGAAGTATTTCCCACCCTCGTTTTTTACAATCATGGTTCACCTTGTCGTTCATCTCGTTAGAGAAGTAAAGCTTTGTGGACCAATATATTTGCGATGGATGTACCCATTTGAACGATGCATGAAAGTGTTGAAAAGTTATGTTCGCAGTAGAGCTCGACCGGAAGGATGCATTGCAGAAGCATGTGCGAGGATGCAGTTCAGATTTTCTTTCTAGATTAGATCCTATTGGACTTGGGTCACTCAATTCAAGGACAGAAATACAAAGCGATCGACCGCTATCAGTAGGAACATACGTTCGACCCGATGTCCAACAACTCAAGCAAGCACATCTTCATGTCTTACAGAACATTGGAGAAGTGCACCCATACGTTGAGTAAGCATTCGTATGAGTATATAATGCCATTAATTTACCCTCAAGCCACCAATTTAATGTATGAAACATTTCGTAGGCAACATTTCAATCAGTTAAAGATGAAAAATCGCATAAGAGCCAAAAATGAACAGTGGCTACAAGTTGAACATAATCGATCCTTCAGTGCATGGTTTAGGGATCGGGTACGTACACAATCAAAAGTTTATTTTCGTTTAATCTAATTGTTCAATATTTAGAACGACTAATTGTTCTATTCAATAGGTGATGAGTGAACTACAAGAAGGGAAGGTTCTCTCGAACACCATACGTATGCTTGCACATGGACCCCACCCTACTTTAATGATGTACGACGGATACATAATTAATGGAACGTCTTACCACATAAAATCTCATGATGACTACCGAATGGTGCAAAACAGTGAGATTATGTTAGTCGCAACAACAATGCAAGTGTCAAGTGCGAAGGACAAAAACCCGGTCGTCTGTGACATGTCTTTCTCTGGCACCATTCAAGAGATTTGGGAAGTCAACTACAATATGTTTAAGGCTGTTCTTTTCAAATGCAATTGGGTTGAAAATAATGGTGGTGTTCGAAAGGACGATCTGAACTACACACTGGCGGACCTTAGTCGAATTGGCCACCCTTCAGATTCGTTCATTATTGCCACACACAGAAGACAAGTATTCTATGTCACAGATCCTATTGATGCAAGATGGTCCGTTGATGTGATGCCACCCGAGAAGGACTTTCCCCACAAATGTGTTGATGATGACATAAGTGACATCTTACCTCACTATCCCCCACTCTCTTCTTACCACACAACTTGTGATTTTGACGAAGGTGGTGAAACATATGCTAGACCTAACTGTGAAGGCACATGGGTTACCAATTGACTTTGTTAAGTATGTATAGTAAGATGCGTACACTTTGTCATTTGCGTACGTCATTCAATGTTCATTACATAAAGTTAATCATTGTTGTTTTTTTCTTCTTTGTAGGACTATTACATTTTCAGAGATGACTACTTCAGAATGTACCGTTATCAAGTTTGCTTTTCATGTTCAATACTTTCTTTGTTTTCAAATTTCGGAGAATTTTATGTAGTAGATGTTCTAATTTGAAAGTGTTATGTGCGTTACCATATTTAGTGTGAATTTTGCCTAATTAAGTTTGTATGAATCGTTTCCTATTTTTTTTAGAACCAAAGGTTTATTAATGTTTAGTTATGTTAACATTTTTTTGGTTATTTCATATTTCACATTTACAATTAATTGTTATGTAAATGTTATGAAATATTAAATGAGTATTGTTACTAACAGTGTGTTGGGTTATGTTTTAAATCACATGTATGTTTACAGTAATGGTTCATTCAGATGATGATGAGGTTACTACACCCGTTCAAAGAGGGGAAACTAGTAGCCAGAAAAAGAAACTTGGCCCTACGGGAATGAAAGATATAACACGTTTTAGTAGTGAGGGACGGAGAATGGTTATTCAGTACAATGAACTAGGTCAACCGATTGGACCGAATGCAACGAAGTTGAAGAGTTTTATTGGAACGACCGTAAGGTTTCACGTTCCTATCACGTACTCTACTTGGCATGTTGTTCCAATATAGATGAAGGAGAAAATTTATGAACTGATTGAGGTAAAAATGCTTCTTATTGAGTGTTTTTAGGTTAAACTACCAACTTCAACATATTTAATACATTTGATTTTTTTTTTTCATTGTAGGTCGGCTTCATTCTTGACCCCAAGTCGAAGAAAAGCATACTTCAAAATGCGGGAGTATGCTATCGTGGGTTCAAGTTGAGATTAACAACTACGTACGTACTTCCATTTAAGGACGATGTGGAGAAATTAAAACACCCACCAGCGGAATACTCATTCATCGATCAAGACCATTGGGATGAATTTGTGGCTTCATAGTTGAAGGAAGATTTTGAAGTACGTATAAATATCCAAACATTTTCTTATACTTTATGTACAATTTGTTACACAAATATGTTAATTTAATTGAGGTTATACAACTTTTTCTACAGAAAAAAAGTGAAGATTGTAAACTGAAAAGGAAGCTATACAAATACAACCATAGAACATCTCGCAAGGGGTATGCAAATCTGGTTGAGGAGTTGGTAAGTAACTACCCTTAAAGATGTTCTTTGTTTTCATGATGTGAGATTCCAAATATAACATCCATTGTTTATGTAGCGTGCATCTTCTTCGTTAAATCAAATAGATCGATCGATAGTATGGAAACATGCACGCTTGGATCGTAAGGGAGAGTTCCCAGATAAAGAGACAATGGACGTTGCCAATCTCATTGTAAGTTAACAAGTTGAGAAAATTTGGCAACTTATAATTTCCATTTTTTTTGTTACTATGGTTTCACATCTTCTAATTTCCATTTCGTGCACTATTTTAGGACGATCTAATGGGCAACCAGAAGGGACGTAGTTTATCTGGTGGTGACAATGTTCTCACCCAGACATTGGGAGGGAAAGATCGTCCGGGCATACTCCTAGGCGTGGGGAAGTACGTGACTAAGAAAAAATATTTCCATACCCAATGGAATCTAAAGAAGGTAATGAGGAGAGGACAATGTATGAGGAACGTGATCAAATGGCCAAACGAATTATCGAGCTAGAAGCGGAGTTGCATAGAATGAAAAAAGATGAGTGTGAGAAAGGAGATGAAGAAGAACAAGACCCTAGCATGTGTTCGAAAGGAACACCATCAATCAAAGGGGTTTCAGATGATGAGACTGAAGACGTAGCCTCTGATTCGGTACCAGATAAAGCGGCTGACGTTGTGACAGAAGTGAAGAAAGAAGAAAATGTGGGGGACACAAGATCAAGTGATTTGAAGGTTAGTTTAAAGTATACTTTACTTATTAAGGCACACTGCTCCACAACAATTCTATATACGTGTTTAATCTTGTAAGCAGTTAGACATAACCCTGAAAACGTATTGACTAACTTTACGTGCACATATTTAACATATAATTCTACGTAGGTTGGAACTCCGTGTATGCTTGCGTTTGAAACTGAAGATACTATCATTGCACATGGGACAATATTTGATGCTGAAGGTGACGGTGAGAACATCAAGGTATCAGTGGATGTTGTCCTCGATGGCAAAGGTGTGATTCCGAAACCGACAAAGGAAGGAGTCACCAAACTGACGCATAAAGTCGAATCACATTTAATGTGGCCACGACATCTTGTTCTTACTAGGAATGATAAGGTAATTGTCTGTCTTACAGTAGTTGAACTTTTTGTGATAGAAGGAAACTGTAGGCTTCAATACGGATCCGTCCACATTCCCTAGTGCATCATATCTACGTGCTCCAGTGGCACTCCGGTGTTTTGTTAGACTCGTTGAACATATGGGGTCATCGATTCAACTAAACACGCCTTCAGAGGTATTCGTTGTGAAGAGAAAATGTTGCATTATGGTTGAGTCACTGAGGGATTTCTCGTCAATGCAGCCAATATGCACATCATGCCTAGATGCTTACATGATATAAGATTTCCTTTTAATATATATACGTCATTGATGTTTGCAGTCTCCTTTTAATTGTAAGTCCATTTCATTGTGTAGGTACCTTCACACAATTATGGTACAAGGACGAAGTTTAAGCTTGTTCAAGTTCATGGATGCCGGATCTGTAAGTTACTCGAGTTACAAACAATCGCGTGCGCAGTTGTTGAATGCTCGACTTCTCGGAGCCGAGTATGACCAAGTAGTATTGTTCCCATACAACTCTGGGTAAGTGCATGATAATGACATTTTCATTACCATTCACGATTTGAATTCACTATTAAAATATTAATTTATAATGGTGGAAATGTGTTCTTAGCAATCACTAGACATTGGTCGTTGTTAATCCTACAAAGGGTGCTGCATATTGGATTGACCCGTTGAAGAATCGGATTGACGGAGACATGAGGACGTGCTTCAAATGTAGGTCATATTATTGTCGTTAATGTCTTTATTATGTGTGCAACTATTTTAATTATGTAACAATCTTATATTATGTGGTAGGTCATTCAATATATCAAAGAAAAAAACCAAATTGGAAGGTTGTTAAGGTATACGGAATTGACCAGTAGGATAGTCGTAAATAAGTTATTAATTTAAACGTTTCACATGTATTTTTTTTATTCTACATCCAGTGTTCCAAACAAAATGGGGTGGTAGAATGCGGGTACTATGTTATGCGATTCATGCGGGACATAATTTCTGCGAGGAGTACTTCGATTGTAGATGTCGTAAGTATTAGAATTTTAAAACCACTTTATGTCATTGTTTGGAATGAAAATAATTCTTTACCACTTTATTATCTACAGATGAAAAGTTTACCTCCTATGTACTCTCAAGATCAAATCGATGAAGTTAGATCGGAATTGGCGGAGTTCCTTTCTAAGCACGTACATCGTGCTTAGCACCAGATTAGGAAACAACATTTTTTGAAGTATTTTGTGGGGATCTTTTGTTAATATAATTTTGTTAAACCCGAATGACACACAAGAAAATGTTAAGCACATTGTTTTGAACAGACTTAAGCATGAAAGGGGTAAGTGAATGGTTATTTTACATCTAAGTATATGTGACTTGCTTTTAAGTAAGTGGATATGAATGTGTGTTTGCTTATTTGTTTCTTAGGAAGAGTTCGATATATATGTGACTGGCTCATGGAATTTTGTTATTTGGTGTCATACTACACTGGGATATGAATCTTCTTGCAATCAAATAACTGTCGAAGGTGATTATTTGCTTGTGTCCTTGGTTCACTAGCTTTGAATGTTTAATATATGGATTGGGGATTAGAGATGTATGTTTTTGCATTGTGCTGTCTAATTGGTTTTTGTAATTTAGTACTGCGGTCTTCCAAAATATGGACAGCTTTGTCATACACATGGGATAATGTTGGGCACTTCATTCAAGTAAGAAGCTATAGACTTAAATTTCCACAAACCAACAATGAATGGTACGTCGATACATGTATGTTTTCACATGAACCCTTCATTCCCTGTAGCACTTTTTTTGTTCATGAACCTGAGTAGTTGCTGTAACCTTCCTATCCGTTTTAATAATATGAGAGAATTGGTACATGATTATTCATAGTTCATCTTCATTTGCGATGATTGCCTAATACAAACTGTTCAACTCTAAGGATTACAAATTGTTGTAGCTTTTCTGTTCTAAGGACTAGGAACGACCCAAGAAGTTGTTCAATTTGCAGTGGCCATTTGGTTGGACGTTAGTCTTCTCCTTGATCTCTTTCTCTTCTTCTTAGGAACTTCATTTTCATTATCAGATTGGATATCCATTACCATATTCTGTTTGGCATTTGTAATATGATAATCTGGTTCTTCCACTTCTTCTTGCAGTGACCATTTGTTTCTTATCATTATCAGCTATATTATTGGTCAAGTGAGAACTCATATGACATCCCAAGGATCTCCCACAAGCAAAACTCTTATTACAGAGCTTGCAAACATGTCTTGACCCTAAATTAGCTTCCATTCACGAAAGCCTTTAAAGGAACCACCATGAAAACAGAAGAGAAAAGAAAAAACACCAAAGGAAGAGATGAAAAAGCTAATGAAACTTCAAAATTAATCCAAAAGCTTGAATTGATGCTGCAATTCGTGATTGTGAGTTTCAAAACCATACCCTTAATGAGTTTCTGTCCTTCAAAAGGATTGTTCACTAGAGCTCTTGTGCTTACACCCCTCAATAAAATGGGGTTGCCAAGCGAAAAAATCATCGTTTGGAAAGAGCCTGTTTCCTTATGTTGTCTACTTCCATGTTTTCTTATTTGTGAGCAGTACTGCAACTTATCTCATTAATAGGATTCCACCTCCAGATTCCCTTAGATTGTCTCAAGGGAGTTGTATCCCTTAATCCGCCTCACTTTTGAGGTTTTCCTTCGAATTTTTGGGTGTAAAACCTATGTTCATATCTTTGATCTTAACTAGACCAAATTCACCCACCGAGCTCAGGCTTGTGTGTTGTTGGGTATCTTCCTGATGATCGGGGATATATATATGTTTTCATCATTCTTTCTATAAATAATTTGTCACTATGGATGTCGCCTTTCATGAGGACAGACCTTTATTTTCCGCATCTTTAGGGGGAGAATATAAATGAAGAGTCTAATTGTTCGTTAGAGTTTATCAGTCCTACCCTTGTTATCATACATGACACCGATCCTCATCTCGTGGTCCTACCTACAAACTAAGTTCCACGTAAGACCTAGTATAAGAGGAATCTAAAAAAAAAAATTGGTCCCCTACTAATGAATCAGCTGGTTCAGTCCAAGACTCTAAAGTACCACGAGATCAAGGTATGACTAATCCCATTGACCCATGTGTTGACAGTAAAATGAGTGAGAATGACAGGTTCAATATGACTATTTTTTAATATATGGAAGAAACGGGCAATGTTGATGAAATCAAGGTTAGAGAATAAATTGTTGGTAATGAGGCTAAATAGAACCATTCAGGCAATCTAGATAAGTATAATTCTTCTATTGACATTCCTATTACGTTAAGGAAAGATACCAGGTCTTGTAGAAAACACCCTATCTATAACTATGTGTCCTATGAGAGTTTACCACCACAAATTCAGAGCCTTTACAACCAGCCTTGACTCTACCATGATACCTAAAAATATCCACATTACTTTAAAGTGCTCTGAGTGAAAAACTGCAGTTATAGATAAGATAAAAGCTCTTGAAAAGAAAAAGACTTGAGAGAACTATACTCATCCTAAGGGACATAAAATCGTGGGATATAAATAGGTGTTCACAATCAAATATAAGGTAGAAGGAACTCTGGACAAACACAAGGGTAGGTTAGTTGCAAAATGGTTTACTCGGACTTATGGTGTCGATTACTCTAAAACCATTTCCCTAGTTGCAAAATTAAATATAGTTAGAGTTCTGGTATATGTTGTGAATAAAGACTGACAGTTATATAAGCTAGATGTTAAGAATGTGTTCTTGAATGGAGACTTGGAGGAGAAAATCTATATGAGCCCCCTCCAGGGTTTGAAGTCCAGTTTGGATCATCAAGTTTGCAAACTTTAAAAATCCTTTTATGGGCTAAAACAGTCACCGAGAGCATGGTTTGATAGGTTTACTTCCTTTGTCAAGTCCCAAGGGTACAATTAGGGACACTCTAATCACACTTTCTCTATGAAAGTCTCCAAGGTTGGAAAGATCACCATGTTGATTGTTTATATTGATGACATTGTTTTATCTGGAGATGCCACAGGATCATCCAATTGAAAAAAAA
This sequence comes from Cucumis sativus, assembly GCF_000004075.3. Lineage (NCBI taxonomy): Eukaryota > Viridiplantae > Streptophyta > Magnoliopsida > Cucurbitales > Cucurbitaceae > Cucumis > Cucumis sativus. Next base: position 18,960,411 of record NC_026659.2, on the reverse strand, counting down.
AGGACGATGAGTTTGAATTTAAAAAACTGAGGAATCTAAAGTATTTCCTTGGGATGGAGGTAGTTAGATCAAAAGAAAGTATCTTCATATCTCAAAGGAAGTATACCCTTTATTTGCTGACTGAAACAAGTATGCTACAATATCGTTCCGTTGATAATTTTATTGAGTTGATCATCAATTGTATACTGGAAAATTCAAGTGATAAAGTTCCAGTTGATAAAGAAAAGTATCAGTGCCTTGTGGAAAAGTTGATCTACTTGTTACACACTAGATCGTATATCTCTTATGATCTGAGTGCCATTAGCCAGTTCATGCAGGCGCTCTATAAGAAACACATGGAGGCAGTTAACATAATATGAGATACTTAAAAACAACTTTCGGTAAAGGGTTGATGTTCAAAAAGACCGATAGAAGAGCTATTGAGATCTATACTAATTCTATCTAGGTAAGATCCGTTGTTGATAGAAATTCACCTCTGACTATTGTACTTTTGTATGGGGCAATCTCGTAACTTAGAGAAGTAAGAAGCAAGGAGTTGTGTGGCCAGAAGAAGTGTTGAAACCGAGTACAAAGTTATGTGTTTAGGAATATATTTAAGGAAAATTGGCTTCATAAGGTTTTATCTGACCTCCATCGAGATTATGAGCTGTCAATCAAATTATTATGTGATAATAAGCTATTAGCTTTGCCAACAATCTAATTTAACATGATAGAACTAAAACATGTAGAGATTGATTAACAAACTTTATTAAAGAAAAACTGGATAATGATAGCATATATATGCGTTTCTTACACCCCTTCGAGTCAACAGGCTGTTGATGTTCTCATCAAGGGACTTCTCAGACAGAGCTTTGATTCACGTGTTAGGAAGTTTGGCTTTATTGATATTTACATCCCAACTTGAGAGAGAGTGTTAGAATTAATATATTGAGCTTAATTAAGCCGAAACAAAGATTAACCCTAATATTATTTTTTTATTATTATTATTTTAATCTTAAGCTTATTATCTATTTAATTTTCTCCCATTGTATATGAGATAATAAGAAGAAAGTCAGATAGTGGTTTTTCTCCCACTTCTCGAGTTTTCATGTAACTCGGAGTCATAATTTATCGCTTATCGAGTTTTCATAATTTTCCTTCAATTTTGAGAAACTGTATATATATATACTATCAATAGGTTTCTTCGTTCTTCCTTTGTTCCTTTACCTGGTCGAATATCTATAGTGTAGACGTGTCTCCAGGTTTCTTTTCCTTCTTTCAATCCTAATTAATTAAATTTTGTTGCTTCTGGTATTTTGTCTCATTTATCTATTCTGTGTGATGTTAGCTATGTTCTCTCTATCTCTTCTCATGTTTTCTACTGCTTGCAATTCTCTTTTTTGTGGAACGCTATGGTGAAAAAGGTGCCCCGTTAACGTTAGCATCTTCCAAATTTCTTGACCATTAAATGTTAAATAAATCACTCCAATTTTTTTTTTTTAAAGTTAACTGTTTTGATCAATTTTAAGATACTTCTTTTTCTTCGCAGATCTTTTATGAAGTTCAATATTTTTACTCTTTAACCATGCAAATTTGTCATATTTTTAAAATTCCTTTGTTTGGGAACATCCTACATCTATACTCATGTTTCCTTTTGGATAGTTAAGGGGTGATTTTTCAATGTTATTTTGGTACCTTTCATATGACTAATATATATGTTTATCCAAAGTATTACGACGTGACTAGAGCTTGATCCTACATCCCTAGGTTAAATTAAACGAGTATATGTTAGAAAACTTACAATAAATAATAATTATGCTCAATTGTACGTGGTTAGGAAAATTTATGACATGAACAACCTAAATATATTCCAAAAATAATAATAACAACAATAATACAAATATACCAAACTATGTAATATTAATCATGCATGCTATAAAACATGAAAACTTAAATCAATAACAGTATAACCTATTTGAATTGCAAGAAAATTTAGCGGCTGAGGCATGCACTATATGGTCACACTTGAAGTAGGTTAAAACACAGATAAAATAATGATGAATTTAGAGAGACACCATCAAACTATTTCATAAACCAATTGGGAGAGTTCCCTGGAGAAGAAAAGAAAGAGTGTATTGAGAAGTTATGGTGATATGGTGTGTGTTTAAAAGCTATTGAAGAAAGAGGGACCTTTTATAGGTAGGGAAATGGTGGCTACAAACTATTTAAATATTTGATTTATTTTTCTAAATTAAAAATGTGATAATACTATGATCAAAGATAATATTTTGAAGACGACGATGAATTACTCTGTGGATATATTCTAACACATATATTAATGTATTATATAGTTCATCGCTGATAGAAAGTACTTTTAAAACCATCCTATAATTATTTTAATTTTCATATTTACATTATAAATAATGGTAAGAACTAAATTAATTCAAAAGTAAATTCAAAATATTGAAATGAAACCCACTTACTTTTACATCTGAAAATGAGCACAAAAATTCCCAGTACCTTCTTCCACAAAATGTCACATTTTATTTTTAAAGCAAGTGAGTCACAATTACAAAATTTAAGCCTTCATGCAAATGTAAAACCCAATAAAATTATTTTAGTAACAAATTTTAAAAAAATGAGTAACATCATTTTAAAAGAGTTGAAATCACTTTTCTAATTAACTTTTTTTCATACTTTTAGAAAATAGTTAACCGCAGTCATTTGCCATTTTTTATTTTAACGTTATTATAAATGAGAAAAATACTAAAAGTATAATAAAATTTTATGAATAATAAACATCGATATTACTATTATCTAATATCATAGAATAGAGAACTTTACTAAATTTTGATTCGTTTTGTTATATTTAAAATGTCTAATATTCATTATATTAATTCTAGGTGTTGGGGTGATTTTGATTCTAAAATATACCTCTAATCATTGAAAAAGTTGGTGGACTTGGTGGTTTATGATATAGTTTGAGAATTAAATAGTTGTTTTTATGTGACATTTTGACTTTCTTTTTTTTTTTTCTTTTTTATAAACTCTTTCACCTAATGCCTTTTCAGGATAGAATATTTACCGTGAGTAGCAATTTTAGGTTATTACTTATGGTGTTTTATTTATAACATGATCTATCAGCTATGTACATTCCTACAATTTCTACAATTGACTGTGTTAAAGATGTTTAAATTCTTTTCAAATAAAGGGAACAAAATCTGGAAATATTTACCAAAGCAATTATACTTTTCTTTATAAGAAAAGAGGAAATAGGAAAAAGAAAGTTGAAACCATAATAATTTGGTTTTCCGTTTTTTGAAATTTATGTTTGATAATCAAAATCTTTTTATGTTTGAAATCTTAGATGTCCAATATCTTTATAATTATGTTAATTTTGTTTGATTTTGTAGTTTTTTTTAAATAACCAAAAATATATGTTTGTTTAGTATGATTTTACTCAAAAATATCATAAATTTACCTAATATTTTATGAATGCCTGTTGTTTAATTTACAATTAATTAATATATTTTAAACTTATATAACGTATAATTTTTCTTACGAGTATTTTTAAATATAGAAAAATAAATTTAAATATTTACAAGCTATAGCAAAATTTTAAAATCTATTTATGATAGTTTTTTATCACTATAATATATCAATGACTATTAATGATAGAATTTGCTATAAATATTTTTTAAAATTTGCTACTTTTGAAAATTCCTCTTTTTTTTACTAATTTGAGTTTCTTTTTAAATTAATATAACTTATAATATTGATATATATATTATTTACCTCTCTCAAAATAATCTATATTAATTGGAGATTTTTATAAAATAAATATTAAATTAAAATTTAATTTTAATGACTTTCTATTTTGGAAAAAAAAAAAAACTATGATATAATGAAGGAGGGTGACATATAGAATTGACAATATTTATTCCATATATAAAATACAAATACAAATATATATATGATAGAGAAAAAAAAGAAAAAAAAGAAAAGGTCAAAATGTAAAAAGATGATGCCTTCAACAGAGACCTTGAACATCCATATTTTTCCTAATGGTATCTTATATGACCATTTGGATATTCATATATATTCAAGTCTTAAAACAAAAACAAAATTTACTTATTTCTTTATTTAAGACTTGGTTTCGTAAACATTTTAATTACCTTTTGTTTTTTTTCTAAAAAATTAACCGTTTTTCATTTCTTATGTTTTACATTGATTTGTATCTTTCTTAGATACAAAGTTTGAATTCTCACCCATATTTATAAAATAAAATATTATTTTAGAAGCCTACTTTCTCTTAGTTTTTAATTTTTGGCTTGGCCTTTGAAACCATTGGTAGGATGTAGAGACAAAAGAAGAAAATTGAAAATGCAAGTAGTGTTTATAAACTTAATTTTACGAAACAAAATGGTTAGTACTAAAACGGATTTAAAAGTTTAAACTTTGGTATAGTTTTTAAAAATATGAGTAGAAACTAGATAAGGAAGCAGGAGTGGAAATTGATTTTTATAAGCTCAATCTTTAAAAAGTAAGAAATAAAAACCACCAATAATTGACCCTTGCATTTTTTAATATTTCTAGTTAATATCATAATCTTTTTGTATGTGGTTGGTATGAATATCATTTTTTTTTCCAGTAAGGAATGAAAATTATGTTAATCACCACTTTAATGTATCCAAAAATGATTGAAGGTCAATTTTTAGTTTATTGATATATAATTCTGTTTTTTTTGCAAAAGTACTTTTTTTAAAAAAAGATTGAGCAATAATAATAGTATTTTAGTTTATTAATCACATATATTTATAAAATGTATTTCTTCAAGAAAAATACTCTAACCCTATTTTTATGCAACTTCACTCAGTTATATGTTTAGGGTTCAGGGTACCTTCACTACGGTTAGATATATTTTTATTACAGAAGTTTAATTACTATTTTTCTACGATGTAATAAACGAGGGTTACATGGTGTGATAGTTTCAATCTAAGCTGCATATATCTACATTATCCTTCCTTAAAGGTGTGATTTATGTTTATGTGAGATACATAAATGTGAAATGGTTTAAAGTTTGTAAGACTCGGCGATGCATGGAAATATTAAACTACCTTGACCATTAGTTTTCTTTTTATATATAGTTAAACAAGATGTGGGTGCGAGGCAATTCAAATCTTTAATCTCTAGTCGAAGGTATATACCCCAAATCAACTAACATATGGTTAACTTAATTAACGGAGTATATACATTGAATTAGTTAAGATTATTATATATGTTTAGCATATAAATATTATTGAAATGCGATGGCTCGTGATATGCATGTATTTGAGTAAGTCTATATATATACTTCTTTCAAGCCATGAAATAGTTTAAGAGAATAAGCGAAAATGATTAAAAAAAAAAAGTAATGGATGTGAAAGAAATGTGGTTGGAATGGGTTCATCAAATACGATAGTTGTCCGATAAAATTAATTGATGAAGATAAACTAACCTAATAAAGTACAAAAAAAAAGAAGATATGTTTGAAAATTATTTTTCACAAATACTATTACGATAATTTACTTTTAATAAAGAGAATGAGTAAAAACTTGGACACGTTCCAGGGATGAATTATATTATGTAAATTACAACTAAATGTGTTCATTTCTAACTGTTATGATTGATTACAGACAAATGAAACATAATTACAAATTATGTATGACATATTCAATCTAATTATAATTCAACGATCATTTTGGAAGAGTACGTGTATATATATAACAAAGATGATGTTGGCTAATGATGGAATCAAGCAACAAAGAACAAACAACCAACTCTAAACTGGACGGCCGGGGTTTTAGGGTTTTAAAAAAATAAAAGCAATTGACAAACTTAGCAAAATGAAGCAAAGTTTGAGATGTATTTTGGAATGGTCAATTAATTAGTTGGAATTAGCTACTATTTTTAGATGGGAAAACAGAACAAATCAACTCTTTTCTAATAATAAAAATTAAAGAAAACAGTCAAATAATAATCTATTGATTGGTAGCTCAAATGTTGGAAATTGTAAATTGCAACTTGTTATAAGAAAGATATATTTACGAATGAAAAAATCATAAATTTGAATTTCAAATTGCAAATTGGGAATTTATTACACTTGAAGATATTGCAATAATATATTTTTTAATCGCATAGTGCAAGATTTATATATATGAAGAGATTGAGTATGTTGGTTGGATGGTCTTTTTCTTATCTTTTTTTTTGACAGATATGGAGTGTTGATTTTGTAAATAAAAAATAAAATATATATATAAAAAAAAGAAATAAATGTCTGATAATGCAAAACTTTATTTTAATTTTGATAATGCAAAACTTTACTCAATTGAACTATCTATTTTTTGAGGTGCAGTTAAGCTTAACAACTAGCTAAGTCAGTAATTAAGAATTTACGATTTTAATATATTCTTTTTGTAAATGTATTTTCATTGGTCATATTATTTTCAATTATATAGAGTTTAGTTTCTATTTTTCAATAGACATAAATTAGCCTTTTATCTGCCTTACTTGTGTGTATATATATATGAGAAACATATGTGATGTGTACTTATAAAAGTATAAAAAAATGGAACGTTTTTTTATTTATTTATTTTTTTTTTTTTGTATTTAGTCATTATGTTTCTTTTATTCAAGCAAACATTTTATGGTAGAATTTTAAATGTGCGACTTAAATTGACAAATTAATACTTCCCATTAATGACTTATTTTAAGACATATGTTAGAATTAGAAAAACATGATTATTACGAGAAGTTGACATCTATGATTGTTAACATTGTTAAACAATTTCTTAATTTCCATAAATTTGCAAGGTACTTGTTCACACGAGATTTTTTGAGCAACGCGTTTCGTGAAGTTTGAAACATCGTTGTATCGATATTATGTTTGTGTTGATTTGGATCATAAAACTTGATTATTTACTTCTCTCTTGGTTGAACGCGTACGTTTGATGTAGGGAAGTGAAGCGCTTGATTTTGAAGTTTGAGCTTTGAAAGAATATTTGCATCTTCAAAGAATTGAAGAACATTAGGAGCTACTAAGTCCTCTTGTTGTTGGAAAAATTCTCTCTAGTAAAAATTTCTAAACCCCTATAAATAATGAATAACTCTAGAGTTGTTCAGTGAATTTTATGAGTTTGGGCTTGGTTGGTTCATGGACTAGACCTCCTAAGTTCAATCGTATGGATGAGACCTTATTTAGTAGGTAATTATAATTTATGGTCATTTTAGGAATAATAATTAATAATATAACAATATTTAAAAAAATTTACAAATATAGCAAATCTATCGTTGATAAACTTGTATGATCTATCAGTGGTAGATCAATATTTGCAACATGGTCTATCGTTGACAGACTTCTATCATTGATAGAATTTGACAAATTTTGCTATATTTGCAAATTTTTTAGAATGTTGCTATATACTTCATTATTTTGAATCTAATTGCTAAATTTGCAACTACCTCTATTTATTATTTGGGCTAAATTAAGCTTATTTTTTAGCTCAATTAAACTTTAGTACTAATAAATAATATTTAACTGAATCAAAATAATTAACTCATATCAATTTGGAACACATGTCAAATTATAATTAGTCTCAAATTTAATTATTTGCATTTTTACTATTAATTTAATAAATAGCGTGACAATTTGTGATTGGTCCAAATTTTGTTGTTAAAAGGTTAAAAGATATTTGTAAACAAATTAAAAAAATGGAGTAAAAATGGAATTTAGGACTATAATCACATAAATTAATTATAGTACGATAACTTTGGAATTTTGTCCAATAAATGACTAATTCCTAAAAGAAAAAAGTCAAAATGACGATTATTTTGTTTTGTTTATGAATTCTACAAAAAAAAAAAGATATTAATTATCAGTTATATTTTTTATATTAGAATTATATAAATAATAACATGTAGTCATTTTTTATTGTTAAACTTTATAACTAATTCAAGCACGATATTGAAATAAAACTCAATGATTATACAAGTACCAGACTAATTACTTGAAAAATATTATTAAGTAGGGGTAAGTATTGTTTGTTCGATGATGTTACTACCAATATAACCACGTTCCACAAAACAATAATAAAATAGAAACAATTAACAAAAACAACATTAATATAAATTATTACAATGACTTCGGCAGAGTTTATAATCGTTCAACCTTTCACTTCTAAGTTATCCAGAGATGCAAAACTCTCTCTCGAAAACTTAGACTTCTCCCAAGTATTATTATTAGTTTTTTGAATAGGTCTTTAAAGTAGAATATGAGATTGAGAGCTTGAACCCAAGACGTCTTGTCTTGGAGAACATATAGATGACGGTTAACTTAAGCAATGAACTCTCTCTCACTTAATCTTAATCTTTTCTCTCAAGTAAATGTCACTCCGCCTCTTTTCCTTAGGCTCCCCTAAGCTTGAGAATCTCTTCTCAAGATGATCATTGATTAGCTCACAAAAGTGTTCGTTGAAGTATGTTTCTAACCTTTCACGACACTATTTTCTTTCTCCCCAACAATGTACCCAACACTCTTTGACCAAATCCTTCAAACTACAACGCTGACATCCAATATTCCTCATCAAAATGGCCAACCTCAAAACAAAAACCAACGACGAACACCAAGAGAATCAACCCTATATTTCAAAACAGTCGAAGATATAGAAGTCAAGAAATTATCTTAAAAAATACTGCATACAATCCGATTTTTCACACAAAAAAGTTTTAAAAAAATACAGACATTTAAAAAACTGATCAAAATTACCCTGAAAGTAAATTAATAGGTTCATCACTAACTTAAAACTTGGGAAAAGAAAAACAGAAAACAGACTCAATAATTCATATATCTATAAACATAAAGTCTTCTTATTAACTTTTTAAGATGTGTGGTAATTTTTTCCTTACACTTTCATTCAAAACTAGCTCAATATATAATGGTTGTTCTCACATGCTCAGGACTTACTCTCTCACACCCATGCTCTATTTCACTTTAGTGCGTGCACTCACGTTCTTCCTCGTACTTGTGCTTACAGCTATAATTTTTTTTAGTTTGTGAAGAATAGTATGTATAAATAATAACATATATTATTAGCTCACTCTACCAATGCATAGATATGAATTGGTACAAACTATATTAACCATCAATTCATAAACAAAGCCCAAGTATATTGGAGGAATAATTAGTATATATGGTGGCAAATTATGACGTTGGCTGAAAAATTCAAGCCATTATTATTTTTCCATTATGCATATTCAATACACACAAATAAAATTCTACTTCAAATAATATAATAAAATTATTGTCTAATTTTGACACAAATACATATACCTCTCCAGAACCTAATATTTTCATTCCTCTCATTGTCAATCATAAGCTGTCTCCCATATTCTTTTTCTTTAACAAAATGTACAATTTCAACTTGCATAGTTGAGTTTTAATTTTTTTTTTCTTTCTATTATTGTAAATAATTCATCACCATCAAATATATTTTTTTTTTCTAAAATATTAATAATGTTATATAAATTTGAATTACAATAGTTATCTTTTGATTTGGTAAGTAATAAGAAAGCGTTGTAGAGAAAACTTGCATATATATATTTGAATAATCATATATTAAAACTATACCTTTCTTATTGTTATTTTGCGCATGATTTCTAATTATTCTTTGGACTAAAAAACTATATTAATTTTCGTAAATTATGTTTATTTTTAGTTCTCATCATTAATCATTGTTGACAAAATGTGTTGTTGGAATATATTGTACGATAAAACTAAAATAAAAAATGACATAGAAATAAGTAATAGTCACATAAATCTCAAATAAATGGTTAGATATGACTAAAGGTTCAAATTAAATATAGGGTAAATATTGTAGTGAGTTAAATTTTGTGATAAATTATAATGTTGCTTTAAAGCTAAGTCTGATTCAACAACACCCACGTAGTATATGTCATTCAAAATTTATATGTAATAAAATATGAAGCATGCTTGTGTGTTTTGGGGTTATAGTGACAAGGACGTGGCAACTCAATATCTAAAATTAACAAGTCAAAGTGACATTATGACCATTGGGGTTTGGTAGCCTCACGCTTTGGCTTTTCCTTTATTTGCATAATCATATGCTTAGATGACCCTTTTGTTGATTAATTTAATTCAAATATTATATTTAGTATAATCTTCTCTATCTCATAATCATTATCTTGAAAAGTATATTTGTTTTATTGCAATTTGTTAGTACGGTTTGATCTTTTCTAACTAAATACTTGCATTCCTTTTATCTAAATTCTAAAATTATGAACTGGATGGATTTTCAAATAATTTTTTTTAAAAAAATTTAGAAACATGTTTTTTCTTTAAATATCCTTTGAGAGTATGTAATAGATACCAAATTAAAGAAATAAATGAATACAAATAGTGTTTATAAATTTTTTGAAAATCAAATGATTAATAAATGTAGCGTAGTTTATTTTAATTGATCATATATAGTTTGGCGATTAAAACATTTTATTTTTACTTTTTAAATCTTTATTCTCAATTTGTAATATGTTGAATGATTTCCTAGAAAAAAAAAAGAGAAGAGAATAAGCTATATTATAAAATTATCTAATTAAATTTATGTGAACACATGAAATATATTGGCTAATAAAATTATAACTTAATTGAAATATGAATTTCTTAGTATTACTTTTAAATGTCTTATTTTACTATTAAACATGTTATTGAACCATTAAACATGGTTAAAACACACACAATAATGTAATTTATAAATTACGTTTTGAATATTAAAATAAAATAGGCTGGGTATGAATGTCCACACATATACTTCTGAAGAAGAAAGAAAGAAAGAATCAAGATATATGTAATGTAATATGGACAAATAAAATATAATATAATACGTAAAATGCATTTAGAAGAATTTTGAGGGTAGAAAGAAAAGAAGTGATAAAGTGATAACTTTGGATTAGTTTAGTGAGGTTTTGTTGTGTTTGAAGAAGAAAAGGGAAAAGAAGAAAATGGGGAAGTAGATGAAATGCAAGCGTAAGAATGAGGTAAGAAAGAGAAAAAGTAAATGATTGGAAGAATTTTGTGAAAGTGTAAGAATGAGAAGTGGTAAAAGGGGGGAGGAAAGTCAATGACGCGTCAATTTAAGAAGAAGCCACTTGTCATTATTAATGTGAAAACTAGACTTTTATTATTATTATTTATTTATTTAATTAATTATTTGGTTTGAAAGTGATAGAGCATTATAATGTGGAAAATTATTTATTATAATTCTTTTTCTTCTAAACAAACTTTTCCCTACATTCAATACCAAACACAGTTAAGGTTGATAGACCATAATTCATAGTTATGAACATATATATAATTGGTTTAAATTAAATGTTCTTCCATATTCTAAAAAAAAAGTTGTGGGTTTTTTTCGAGAATAATGAAAAATACAAACTACTTACACTTTTATGGCAAAAAAAACTACTCAAACAAAAACTTATTATGCTTGATTTTGCCTGAGATGTAAATAGTTTGTTCATTTCTCTCATATTTATATTATTTGTTCAATATTCTATTTTTTTTAATTAAGTTGTGGTTGTTTGTTTCATGGGTTTGTGTAGGAGTGTAAATGAATTGGGTTTGGTTCGCAGACATTCTCAACTCAATTTGTAAAATTTGGGTTAGATTGGGTTGTAGGGTTATATTATTTTTTTTTCTTCCCAACCTGACGATCATTTAGCTTTCTAAACTATTGTTTATTTCTTACACGATTGGCTAACTTTCTTTACGATCATTAAACTTTCTATACGACCGTTTAACAAAATACTCCTAACTTTACTTTTATTCAGTAAATTATATATATATATATATATATATATATATATATTAACTCGAGTTGAACCAAAATTTTCAATTTCAACTTGAGACCCAACCCATCCTAAAAAAATCCAAAATTTTCAACCGAAGTCAACCCACATTTTAAACTAAACCAACCCAACCTATATAATATGGGTTGGGTAGTCCGGGTAGTCTGGGTTGTCGAGTTATTCAAATTGGACTTAATACATGTAGATTTGTTTACCAATTCAATGTAAAGATTGAGCCTAAAATCATTAATATATATTTATGTATATACACATCGACATATTGTTGGAAATTAAATACTGTGAGGGTACAAGCTAAACGAGAAAATAATTAGATTTTACCTCAAATTTGTAAAATTATATCAATTTTTATTATAAACTTTCTATTTTATAAGATTACATCTTAATCTTAGATAAGTGTTGTAAAAAATAAGTTTCGATTTTAATATATTCTCATAAGTTATCGTTTTATTGTTAACAAAAGTTTTCACGAATAATATAGCATTTATACATTCTGATCATTACACATCAAGAACCAAAATCACAATGACACTTCATAACATTCTAATCACAAGCATGGAAATGAAGGGAGGGGAGGGGAGTGGGACATATCTAAAGCGAAAACAACAAACTCTATAATAAGGTAAGAGGGCATGTCTACATGAAAAGCAACGAAATCGTCATAATGACACTTTATAACGTTCTAATCATCAAAATCATCATAAGAACAAATTTATGACTACCATAACTGCAAGATGGTCATATCAATTCACAGTATACCATGCTTGTATAGACTACTCTAATATGACACTTTATATCAAACTAATTAAGTTTAAAAATGTACCTGTCGACACTCATTTGATTGTTCTGAACTTCGTTCCATGTTGGAGCTAGCTTCTTCATGTTAGTCTTTTTTAAATCGCTTCAATTGTAGGTTGTTGCAATTCAACTATACTTTGCAAGTGTGCCATTTGTGCATTTGCTTCTTTGGGGCTTTGTTGAATTGTTCATTTCTAGCATTCTTGGGTCTTGGTCTCCAATCTTGTCCTTTCACATGTCCCAACCGTTTACGCAATACCTGTTCACATATTTCCTTTTCTAGAAGTGGTTCACTCCATTCTTGTCATAAAGTGGTTAATAATTCAACGTCACTTACTTCCTTACCTTCTTCTTTCTACACATTACAACCAAAGCTAGTCATATGTAAATTGCAAAATAATGGATCGAAGCCAATAACAACTAATCTAGATATGCATCCACAAGATAGAAACTTAAATTAAGGCAAAAAATATGTGATTAACTTGAAATGTTATCCTCAACAAAACTCATTTTGTTCTCTAATCGATGGTTGGAACCTCCTTAAGAAAATAAACAACAATATATTTAAAACTTTATTTGACACAACAATGAGTGACACGTATCAAGATACAATAAGAAACTAAAAAACAGCAACAAACTAATTTTGTTGCTAAAACAATTTTATTTTTAGTGACATTTACTAATTCTTTTAGTGGCGCGGATTAAAAATTTGTCGCTAATAATACTCTTTTGTGACATATTTTGTCTGCGTCGCTATAAATGAACTTTTAGTGACAAAAATTACTTGAGCCACTAAAACTTTGTCACTGAATAATAAATTTCTTGTAGTGACACCTTAATCTTTACAAGAGGCATTAGGGCAATAACGATTTCTTTATCTTTTTCACAAGCTTGACATTTTTTATTCTCATGATCCAACTTCAAGGGCATTAAAAAAATATATTTATTCACATGATTTTTGTATTTTAAGAAATTGGGTACAACCTTTTGCTTAGTTAGTTATATCTAATTATCCTTAGACAACTTGAAAATCCTAGAATACCTATGTTCAATTTCTTCCATAAACACGCCATTATAATTAACTTCATACGAGGGAACTTGAGTTCGACTCTAAAACTCTTTCTAGCTTCATCATTTTTTCACTCCTTAACTTAGGCATCAAAGTGCGTGTGGCAAGCACTACATCAATCTGCAAGTTTTCTTTTTCTCTTTTGCAGGCCAAGTTCTTCACCTCTTTCAAACAATCACCATTGGTGTCACGTGAAAGTTAGGTGCACTTTCCTTTGTTAAAAAACTTGCATCAATAATTGACATCATTTGTGCTAAAGAAAGTGTTCTACTAATAATCTGCATACCTTACAAAGCATGAGGAAGAGGGATGAGAATATAACTTAGATGAAGATAATTGAGACCAAGGTCAAGCCAACCAATACCTAGGTCAAGATCAAGTTAAAGAAAAGAGCAAAGGTCAAGAAAACCGAAGGGGAGACCAAGTTAAAAAAAGGAAAGGTTGAGGTTACTAAGATCAAAATTGTCCTAGTAGATCTGAAGAGGCAACTAATATCGAGGATATCAGTAAATCATGAACTTTAGTATTTTCTAAATCATTGAATGAAACACATAAAAGAGTTAAATTTTAGGTTAGTTAAAAACTAGGATTAAGTTGAGAAAGTGGCTCAAAGAAGGTTTAAATAGAAGTTTACTAAGTTGTGATAGTAGCCTAAGTGTCATCATTGGTGTGCAATGGTAAGAGTGTTATGGTTGTTGGAAGAATAAAAGTTTGGAAATTTGACTAAAAGTGTCAAGTAGGTGGCCAAAGCAAGATATAAGGCGTTTTTCATGGTGCTACGTGTTTTGAGGTTAGTATAGGCGGCTAAGTTGACGAGAAAGCCTATAAGAACAATAGGTTGGGCGGTCGAGGACACACCTTAGGCGAGGAAGGTCTATTTAGGCTTTTGGATGTACTTCGCGGGCAAGACAAGAAATAGACAAGGAGAGCTAAGATAGGCGTTTGGGATGGTAAGCTTGACTAAGCGAAGAAGCTTGGCTAGGCAAGTTACACCATGAGGCCAAGGGCTTGGAGGGCCACACAAGAAGAGGGTTGTGAAGGCAAGTCTAGGCAGCAAAGTGCCAAGCACCCATGTGAGATAAGTAAGGTGACCAAGCACCTATACAAGCTAAGTGTGATAGTTTGGAGGTTAGACGAGCAAATGAAGGTTGAGGCATTTTTGGCAAGAGGTGGAATTAGAATCCAAGTATCAACGCATGAAAATACTTCAAATTTCGGTAAGCAAGAGGTGTTAAATTTTATGCATGCAAGGTTCACTATAAGTAGATAATTTTAAACAATTGAAGCTTCCATCTTACTTGTACATTTTTCTTCAAATTAGTTCTCAAAGTTTTCCTTTTAAGTATAGTTTTTAAGGTGAGGCTTTCAGATTAAGAAGATTCAACGAGGATATTCAATTGATTGGGGAAGGACAAAAGGTCAGTTTCGAAGGAATTTTGAGTAGTGTTCATGTTCTAGACGCTACAAAATGCAATACTAAGAGTTTTAGACTGGAGTTTTGAAGTAAGCTAGCCAAGACCTTTTTAAACAACTTTATAGAAGAAAGTTTTCTCATTGAAGTTATGGATTTTTAGTTATTAACCTTCCAAGTTGAGAGTATGTTATGAACAAAAAAATAGTTTATTGGCCGTGTTTGGGGCTGGTCGAGTGACAAGGAGGGTGAGGCAACCTAGACATGAAAATTAGGCAAAAAGAGGTTAGTTGATTTTTGGAGCATGCGCTAGCGCCAATACATGGCGAGATGACACAAAGCACAATTCTAGGCCATGCGGCATGCCCTACGCTTGAGGGTGCAGGCGACGCGCAATGCGCGCAACCAAGGAGGGTGCACATCAAGTCGTGCACACAAGGTTAGCACACGGTAAGGCTTTCCAGAGCCTTTCATGTGCGCTAACCTCCCTGTTGCTCACGCTTGCACGTTAGCCTATGCCAAAGTGTAGTTTTGAGCCTTTTCTAAGTAGAGTTTTGATATTTTCTTGATCAAAGGGATTAAAGTGGACTTAATTGCCATTATTTCAAGTAAAAAAGAAATTGGACAAATCTGTAGGCAAAGGATCTAACTTACCTCTATGAGTGATGAAATAAATTTGAGTAAAAAATTTCTATATGTATTTTCTAGTTTTATGTTTTAATATACTTTGAGTTATCTTATCTATGAGTTATTTCTAAAGCATGCGAGGTATTTAAATGTGTTTAAGATGCATGAGTTTGTTGAGGAATATGCTTGACTATGAAAAGAAATCATCATCAATTTATGAGCACTTGAGTTTATAAATGTGTGTGATAAGCATGATTTAGGACTTTAAGATTTGCTAAGTTCAAGAGATTTCTTATACATGTTGAGTTACTATTGAGATAAAAGTTTTTTAGATTTAACTCATGTTTTAGTCTAATCCAAGTTGTTTCTATAGTCTTACAATGTAAAATATTAGGCGCCGAGGACTTTTGAGGTAAGAACATTTATCTCTTAGGGTTAGAGGTAGGGATTGCTATCTTTGAGGTAAAGTTGGGGATGCTCATCTCTGAGGTTAGAATTTGGTATTGATTTAGCTCTTCCATCTCCTAAGGAATGGATTCTTGGGTTTTAGATGAGGAAAAACCAGTATTTTAGGAACTATTTTTTAAAAGTTTCCTGAGTTAATTTATTAAAGATATTTGTTAAGTTTTTATTGACTAAATGTTGTATTAAAAATAAGTCATTCATTGCACTCTTTTAGCTCACACTTTCCATGTTGTTTTCCACTTTTCAGGTAGTCGTCATGTTCTTAGGGCCCAAAACGTTGTTGTCTATCTACTAGAGGGTCATGTCTTCCTTTCGTATGATGTCTTGTTCTTTTGAACTTATGTACATGTAGTCATGTAATTATACTAGAATTAGAGTCGATTGTGGTTGGATTTTGCATCTATGTACATCAGGGTTGTGTTAAATGCCTGTACAGGACTTAGTTTGGAGTTTGTTAATTGATGGGCTGCGCTGAATTTATTTTTTTATATATCTTTCTCTAGAGTTGTATTATTTGCTTTCACATGTTTTTCAAGTAGAGGTTAGAGGTTAAGGGTCAACTCGTGTCACTGAGAAGGAAATGATGTTGGTTGGCTTCACACCGTTTCTTGGGCCGAGAGAAGGGGCTTTGGGAAAGAGTGTGACAATATCAAGTTAATACGAATAGTAAAGGTTGAGGCTAAGGAGACTTAGTTGACATGAGGAGACAAAGTTGAAGCAAAGACACCTAGACAAGCAAGGCTAAAGCTACGGTCAAGGCCGAAGCCAAGGAGACCAAGTGGAAGCAAAAAACAAAGGCCAAAATGTTCAAAATCAAGGCTACTTAGGTTAAGGCCAAGGAGATCAAGTTGAAGCAAGGAATCGAAGGTGAGGCCTATGTTGGATTTTATTTCCTAAAATTTGAAAATAGTAAATGCAATTCATTGATTGTTATTAATAACGCATTATTGTTGTAATTTCAATAAGTGTTATTGATATTATTTTATTAGTTTTATCTTAATACTCTAAATCTAATAAACTAACGTCCTAAGCTACTTTATGAGTCTTGAACTGTATGTCACATACAGTGCAATATTTGATATATAGCTTAAAGGGTCTATTGTATAGAAATAGGGCTCGATACCTTATCCTAGTAATACTAGGGATAAAGACCACTTTGTACTTGATACAAATGTAACGATCTAATGCGTTCATGTAGGTGACTGCTTGGTTTATTTTTATATGTGCATATATGCAATGGTTGTGTGGACTTTGTGTTTACATGCAAATGTAGTTGGTTTGTGGATATATCACATTTAAGCTTTAATTGAGCAACTTATCAGACCACTAGATTAGCATGATACAATAAGAAGAATAAATCGAGTTTGTGTCTTGCGAAACCTTTAATGATAACACGTAGTACAAGTTTTCCTATCGCTTGTCCAAGTGTAAGCGCGCTACAACAAAAATGGTCTACGATGACAATTATTTTCTGTAGCGAACAAAATCTCTGATAGTTATTTACAGTCATAGTATTGCTTGTTGTAAAAAATCCTTCCATGATAGTTTTAAAAAACTGTCACAATAAGTTTTTCATGACAGAAAATTACTGTCATTAATTACTATTTTATACCAACAAATAACTATCCTATTTTATTTTATAACAATAAATAATTGTCATTATTTCCATATTAACCACAGTTACAAAAATGTCTCAAATTCGTTTATTATTATATTTTTTATCTATCAAGGATATGCCAATCGTGACATTTTTTTATAAAAATAAATGTCATCTTTTTTATATTGACAACAATTACAAAAATGTCATGAATTCGTATATTATGACATTTTTTCTTTGTCAAGGATATGTCAATCATGACAGTTTTTTTATAAAAGCAAATGTCATTGTTTCGCTATTGACGATAGTTACAAAATTTTACGAATTCATATATTATGACATTTTTCCATGTCGTATGTTCCTCAATTACTACATTATTTTCCTATTATTCTTGCCGCTCTGCCATTATACTAACCATTTCTATGACAATAATGTTCTAATACATCACACCCATATGAAAACAAAGAGTCAACAGTTTAATATATATACGCTACAATACATTTTGTAATATTCGTACAGCCATTGACTGATAACCATTTTTTGTTAAAAGGTAGTTTATATACAAAAAGAATAAGCATTAACATCTTCATGTACCAACAAGCCTAAATTCAATACATTGGAACCAAGATTTTTCTACCAACCATACAAAAAGTCCTATATCAATCCATTGCTTCATGTTGGCTTCATTGCTCCAATAGATTCTCATTTTAGAGTATGACTATCAGTGATATAAGGCTATCAGTGATAGAATTCAAAATTTTGCTATAACTTGTAAATATTTTAATTTATTTTGATATTTTTAAAAATGTCTCTTTAAAGATTCTATATTTTTATAGTTTTCAAAATTTGACCTAATTTTTTAAAATATTGATTAAACGAAAAAGTAATTAACATGCAAAAGTTTTAGAAGTTGAAGGTCACCGGCGGATTTAGTATCAAGCTCCCCTCAACTTTATCGTCTTTATATAATTGTATAAAGAAAACTTATTAATGTTTAATATTTATAAGCAGTGTAATTTTTCTTTCAGATTTTTATTTTTTTTCTACGTTACAACCTGAAACCTTCTGTCAATAAATTTTCTGGATCCGTTATAGTTGGAAGTGGTGCCTACTTTTCAAAATCTTAAAGTTTATGTTTGATTTAGATGATGTTTTTGATGTTCTATCGTATGATAAGTTTTCGGTCGGATATGCAAAATATAAACCTAGTTCAAATGATATAAAATATTTATTTGGATCGAAATATGGAAAGTTCACATTCTACCCTGTTGATTTTTTTCTTTTATTTTTAGTTAAAAAACTATTGGTGACATAAGAAGAAAGGAAATGGTATACCTACTTGTGTTTGAAAGTTTTAGTGCAAAAAGAATGGTATTTGTTTTGTATAGAAAAACAAAGAGAGGTATAAATACAGGAAATGAACATGCAGAGTGTACAAGTGGCCATTTGAATTTGTTAGATGTGAATCATTAAACAATTACTTTTGGGAGTTTCGAGGACCATAGTCAAACTCTCTACCAACAATAATAATAAAAATCTATACACCCAAAATTTTCCCCACCAAACTTAGTCAACACTACACAAACTAATATTCAAGATTTGAGTTTAAATTTTAACGTTACACTTTCTTAAATTACCAAATAAAATTGGTGTCAATATCTATCCATTATTTTAAACAACTATCTATGGGTTACGATTTCTTTGGTTACAAATAAAACTAATAAAAAGATTTCAAATCATAATTTATTTTATATTAATTAACTAAAAGTTTATGACTTAGGTTAAAGTGAGCATTAATCAAAATTTGGAGGTAAACTTGTAAAACATTCAAACTTTATATTCAAAATTCAATAGTAAAAATTTAGGTCCTATTAGGTACCAATTTTATTTTTTTATTTTTTAAATTAAGTATATTTTCTCTTAATTTTTTATAATAATTGGTATATTTGTTGAGTAGAATGTTTGAATTCTTAGTTAAACTTTAAAAACAAAAGCAAAAATAAGTATACCTTTGTTAGTTTTCAAATTTTAAAAGTTGTTTTTATTTGGAGATGGAAATAGATGGTGAAGGGTGTGAACATAGTTGTTGGGGGGTTTGGTTTGCACAAAGTAAATTCAAAGTTGTTTGTGAAAATATTTTGACAAAGGAAAAACATAAATAGAAGTGCAAAAGCATTATACATGGAATCGGTGTTGTAAGGACAAAGAAAATAGTAATAATATATATATATGTCAATTCTCTATGTCTCTGTGCAATTAGTATTCTTTGAAGTTATTAGGTTCCCATTCAAACCCTTTTACACATACTAAAACTCTCTCTTCCCTTTATTTATTATCAATACATGGATGAAAGGCAATTTTAACGCAATCAAAATGAGTATAACTTAACTGATTTTTAAGTGTGCTATTGATTGAGATTTTTTAGGAGAAAAGAGGTCTTAACCCTCTCGAAATTATGGTATGCATTACTTGAGGTTAGTTAAGCTATAGTTATTTTTACCCGCATGAATACAACTAGAGATGTCCACGGGGTAGGGCTAGGTATGTCACTCTTCATCTCCATCCCACCCTCCTATTCCATTCCACATTCCCACAAATTTTCGTGCAGAAAATAGGGAGGAGGATTTCTTGCAAGGATTTCGGGGAGATCGAGTTTTCCACAAAAAAATATTTTTCACTTAAATAAATTAATATAAGGGATATTTTCAAATATAGCAAAAAAAAAAAGAATTGAAACTATATACAAACAATATAACAAAATCTATTCAATTCTCCTTAGCACATTTTAGTTTTTGTTGCTATATTTTGTAAATATTTTCAATATATATATTTTTTTTCTTTAGGGGCTAGGCTGAGGGGAGGGAATGTATTCTCCATCCTCAGTCTCAAATTGTCATTGGAAAAAAAAATACTCTCCACTAATCCCTCCTTCATTTCTCATGTATTATATTCGAGGATTATCCGCTTTGTTCAAGGCGGGTCTGATGCCCGCAAGTTAAATAAACATCTCTAAATACAATTTTATAGTTTAAACGAGTGGAAATTGACTCTTTATTATATTAAAAAAATTAATAAGATGAGAAACTGTCAAGTGTAGAATATTTGACAAAATATTTATCCTTCATAGAAAATCAAATATAATAAATTTTGTCTTTTAGTGGTTTTGTTATGTAACGTTTTTTTTTTTTTTTTGAACAAAGTCCAATTAAGATAGCATTACTTTAATACTTATTTCTAAGAATTTTTTTTTTCAAAAATAGAAAAAATTGACAAACTATTTAGACTCCATGAAACAAAAGTACTAAAACATAAACGGAACTGAAAATATTTTCTTAAATATTCTATTTTTGATATTTCTTTGTCTTTTAAATATCTAAATGCCAACATGAATATATAGCTGAATTGAGGTACAATAAGTCTTAAGTCAACCACATCTCACAATTGTTCAAAAAAAAAAAAAAATCTAAATTGGTTTGAACAAAAAATTGTCATAATTTTATGAAAGAACAAAAAAGTCAATAGTTCTTCCCACCAAAATGTACTTTTACAAAGAAAAAGAAGAGTAATTTTTATGACTATTTTTCTCTCTTCTTTAATTTTGGTAGGTGATACATGCTAGAGGCAGGTGGGAAATAATAAGTCAGAGTTCCACGATGTGTAACAGTAGAAGGTAGATTACTATAGTTATGTGTAAATTTTGGCCAAGCAAAAAATAATACATACAAAATTTATAATACAGAGAATAGAGAACCTATAAAACAAAGTAAAATAACTCTAACACCCAAGTTATTAACAAAATTGAATTGTAGATAAAGCAAAAGAATTCCTAAGAACCTCATACGACAATATAATAGTATATTTATACAAGATTTGATAGCATTTATCTTTTGTTCAACTAAAATTAGGATATGAGTTTCCTAATGTCATGGGGTAAGAAAAGTTATCTTTGAAGCTAAATGATCTGGTGCGTGCGTTTGACATCACTTCACTTGATCCTTTTAGCTTGTAGTCAAATTTAAAAGTTCGACTTTGGCCAATGATGAGCCGATGAGGTTTGATTTGAGATTTGATCCAAACCATCTTTTCAAGGTTCAAATAGGTCATAATATGTGTTATATTCACCAAACGGTGAAAGTCGGTCTTGACCTCCTTTTGGTTCATCTTTGTCCGAAGAGGAAGACAAAGAGGTTGTTCAAACTTCATAGTGTGTTTTGGTCATCAAACAAAGAAGGTTGGCTTCGACCTCATCGAGTTATTTTGGCTCAAAGTCAAATTAGTCATTTTCCACCCTAAGCTCATTTTATCTTCTTGACCTAGTTACTAGTCTATTTTTTGTATTTCTCTTAGTGTGATGATATGTATTTTCTTGTTAGGTCGGCTTTACTCTTGATTCAAGAATTCACTTATAACGAGTAATATATATATATATATATATATATATATATATATATGCACACGAAGCTAAAGTAAGTTTAGATAGAAAATAAGAGTGTATTCTCACTAGCTTGTAATCAGTGGTTGGATCATTCATATTATATATATAAAAGAATTCTCTACACCACCTTTTAAAAAAATAAAAAAACATATTATATGTTTTTACAAAAATAAAAAAATGAGAAAAATAAAAAGAGATGGTTATAAATTTAGAAATTAGATTCAAAACAATTAAGTTTATAATAATATTTAATTTTTTTTTATAAATATAGCAAAATTTGTCAAATTCTATCAATGATACAAATCTATCATCGATAGACTATGTTGTAAAGATCATACGAGTCTATCAACGATAGTTTTGCTACATTTGTAATTTTTTTTACATATTGCTATATCTTTAATTATTATTCTTCAAATGATCATCCATTATAGTTATCCAAATAAAAATTATAAGATTTTTTTTAATTCAAATACCTATTCACTCTAATGACATAATTTGAAAGTATCTACACAAAAGAAGAAAAAGAGCAAAAAAAGATCATAAGAACGACAAATAATATGGGCAATATCTTTTTGTTTGATTAAAATAGATATGAAACAATCAATTTTGAAAAGAATGGAAAGTTTAATATTAAAGTTTGTTTGGTTATTATAGGTGATATTTAATATTGATCAAAATATATAATTACATGGAGAAAATAAAATGATATATTATATTCCATTGATAAAATAATAATGTACAATAATTATCCTTTTGCTTCTGTTTGTTATTTGGTTGAATTTTAAAATGGTGAAGAAGACACACAAAGTTATGAGAATGGTCCAAGTCAACCACAATACAAACAAAATAAAATTGATAAATTTCTTGGAGGTATATTCTACTTAATCCAAGCTTTCACATTGACTTGTACCACTAAGGATATATTTCTTTCAATACAAACCACTGCTTTATTACTCATTTTCCCTTCTCTTTTGATACTTCACCACTTGGACATCTTTTTTCATTTTGTAACTCTTACATGTGTCATTAAAGGATGATGGGTTTTTAATGAGCACATTCTATTAATTAATGTATTTATATATTAAAAGACTTAGACGCCAAGTAATTCATTACATTAGTGTATATTACGTTGCATGAAAATAATAATATTCATCATGTTATTCTCTACTCAATCCATCTCAATTTGATTGTAAACTAATTTAAACTAAGCCTACTCTTCATTAATATTTTCAAACTGTCTATTTAACTTAAACAATATATATATGTGTGTATCATCATAATTTATGTAGGACGTATATTCAAGACGACTTCTCCAAAATGAGTTGAGAAATAGATTATGTAATTGAAGTAGAGTAAATATAAAATAATTGTGTATGAGAAAATGCACTTAATTTATTTATGATTTGTTTTTATTTTTTAATAAAATAGTCTTTTAAAAGAACATACATTTTAAAAAGCAATTTGATTGGCAACCTAAAATAAAAATATCTCATCCCAACTCAAGCATAGTTAAATATGAGGACAATTGTAACTTATGACTATTTTAAGAATAATAATTAAGAATATAACATCATTTTTAAATAATTACAAATATAGTAAAATTATTGCTGATAGATTCGTATGATCAGACCTATTGGTCTATCAAAGTTAATGATAGAAGTTGACAAATTTTGCTATATTTGTAAATTCTTTTAAATGTTACTACATATTTAATTATTTTGAAATTAATTACTAAATTTGTAACTATTCTTAAATATAATTGACATTAATTAGTATTATTGATTTTAAAATTGTTGGTTCACTATTTGTATGTGAACCACAACTTGTCAATACTAACCCAAATTGCATAAAAAATTATTCAACTAAAATAGTAACGTGTTGGTTAGTTTGAAATCGTCAAAAATATCTCAAATTTGTATAGTGTGATTATTAATTTGAGAAGGCCTGCATATTTAAAATTTTAAATGTCATAGTAATTAGGAGAGCAGTCATAGGGTGATTTTATTGAATATGTTTCTTTCTCAAATTAGTTAGTCTAAAAAGAATGTACGGAATAAATAAATATGTATTTTTTAGCCTATAGTGTAATTTGTTGGAATGCATAAAATAAACTGATGTCTTTAAATGTAGGCGCAGCAGAAAGGAAGGTTGTAGGTGCAGTAGCCACCTTCATTTCCATAAGAAACAAAGATTATGAGGCAATGTAGGTACGCTTTTACATCTCAAACACTGTTTTTGCTATTACCTTATTGTCAATTCTCTCGAATCTGCATCCTTGTTGGCACAATAGACATGTTAGACAGATGTTAGACTTTAAAAGTTAATACAAATCAAATATTTGTTAGACATGTATCAAACATAATAAAACTATGACAAAAATAATAAAACTATAGGGTAAAATACATCAAGTTCATTTTTTAAGCCTATAGATGCGCTTATTAGATTTCAATTTCTCTTTTTTATATAGAAATGAGATATATTTTATACCTTTAAAAGTGTTTTCTTGTCATGTTCACCTCCTATATTTATAGATTTGCATGTATATACATGTTTGGTGTTTGACACAATTTTTAGACTAATATAAATTCTATTTTTATTAATGAAGAATTTGTTTTATATTCAACAAATATTTCAGATTATTAAGTGGAGTGTAACAATAACATTTTTGTTTAATAGAACAATTTGAAACTTTACTCAAGAAAAGAGTTAAGAAATTTCCAAGTTGGTAGTGTTTGTATATGAAATATGTGTATCGTAGGATGTAATTAGTGATTGATTTCCTTCGGTTGTTGCTCATATCTTTTGTAACCAAGTTTGTTTAGAGGAGAAGATTCAAGTTTTATGCAACTAAACAATAGACAAGTCATGGATGACGGAAAACATAATGTTTATAGAATATGATTTAGGAGTCGAATGGTTCATTCAATTTGGTTTGAGTCATGCCAAAGGTTCTAATTCAATTAGATGTCCATGTTTAAATTGCGAAAATCGTTTACTTAAGGATGTCTCAACAGTTCAGTATCATTTGTATGTCAATGGAATTTATAAAAGTTACAAGGTATGGTTCTGGCATGGTGAAGATTTGAACCCAGAGAATGTTACAAGCAAAATGAAAAATAAAGTTGATGAAAGTGATGAACACGACGATTTATTTAATACAATTGATATGGTTCAATCCATTCATGACCAATATTCTAATACATCCAATACATTTGATACTATGTTCGATGACACAAAGAAACCCTTATATCCAGGATGTAAGAAATTCACCAAGTTTCCAGCCCTCGTGACATTGTACAACTTAAAGATTAGAGTATGGTTGGAGTAATACTAGCTTCTCTAAATTATTATCCATCATGGAGGTTGATAGATCACATGTGGCCAACCTTTGGGTCAAAACCAAGAAATCTACGTTTGGGTTTGTCCACCGATGGAATTAACCCATTTGGAGATTTATCGACGACCTACAGTTGTTGGCCTATTATTACTACAATATACAGCCATCCACCATGGTTATGTATGAGAATGAAGTATTTGATGTTGACAATGATAATATTAGGTTCAAAGCAATTGGGATACAATATCAATATGTACTTAGCCCCTTTAATTGATGACCTAAAAATGTTGTAGGAACATGGAGTTTGGTGTTTTGATGCATATAAAGAAGAATATTTCACATTGTGGGTTGTCTTATTATGAACTATCAATGATTTTTCAGTATACGGTAATCTATGCAGTTGTATTCTCAAAAGATATAAGGCTTGTCCAGTAGTGGAGAGGAGACTACTTCAATAAGACTACAACATGGAAAAAAAATTCATACATGGGACACGAGAAATATTTGTCAAGACATCATCCATACAGAATACAAAAAAAAAAAAAAAAAAAATTGATGGTAAGCAAGGGCATGGAAGTCCTCCACAATTGTCGAGGGAGGCCACGTACTTCAAACTGAAAGACATGATATTTTCATGTGAGAAGAAGTGTGGGAATACATTGCATAATGAAGGTGTCAATGACTATTGGAAAAGAAGATCAAAATTTTTTAAACTACCATACTGGAAACACTTGCATGTACAACAGTATCTAGACGTAATGCATAGTGAAAAGAATGTATGCATAAACATAGTAGGAACCTTTGCATGATATAACAAGGAAAAGTAAATATGGTTTGAATACTAGACTTGATCTAGTTGAAATAAAAATTAGACCAAAATTGACAACAACGTTTACAGGTAATAAAACTTACATACCCGCGACATGCTATACATTGTCAAGAGAAGAGAAGTATCGATTTTGTAAGACTTTGTCTGAAATTAAAGTTCCAAAAGGTATTCATCAAATATTAGAAGTCGTGTCTCTTTGGATGACTTAAAACTAACCAACCTTAAATCGCATGACAATCATGTTTTAATGCAACAACTGCTTCAATTGCATTATATGCTTAGTCCTATCGAAGAATGTGAGGTACACTATCAGTAGACTGTGTTTTTTTCTTAATTCAATTTGCGCTAAAAGTTTTTCTGTCCCAGAGCTTGTTGCATTGCAAGAAGATATAGTTCTCACTTTATGCAATCTTTAGAAGTATTTTTCACTCTCGTTTTTCACAATTATAGTTCATCTTGTCGATCACATTGTGAAAAAAGTAAAGCTTTGTGGATCTGTATATTTGCGATGGATGTACCCATTTGAACGATGCATGAAAGTGTTGAAAAGTTATGGTTAGTAGAAAAATCTTAGTTCCAATGTATTGATTTTAGGCTTGTTGGTAGCTAAAGATGTTAATGTTTATTCTTTTTGTATGTAAACTACCTTTTAACAAAAAAAAAAAAAAAGATTATTAGTCAATGGTTGTACGGATATTGCAAAATGTATTATAATGTATATATATTAAAGTGTCAACTCTTTGTTTTCATATGGGTGTGATGTATTAGAACATTATTTCCATTGAAATGGTTAGTGTAATGACAAAGCGGCAAGAAGAATAGGACATGTATTTTATTGTAAAAAAATGTAGTAATTGAAGAATATACGGTAGGGAAAAAATGTCATAATATACGAATTCGTGACATTTTGTAACTATTATCAATATTGAAACAACGACAATTTAATATTATAAAAAACTGTCATGATTGGCATATCCTTGACAGAGAAAAAATGTCATAAAAATGAATTCATGACATTTTGTAACTGTCTTTCAATATCGAAACAATGACATTTGTTTTTATAAAAACTGTCACGATTGACATATTCTTAACAGAAAAAAATGTCATAATATACGAATTCGTGACATTTTTGTAACTATCGTAAATATCGAAAAAAGTGACATCTCATTTTATAAAAAACTATCACGGTTGACATATCATTGACAGATAAAAAATGTCATAATAAACACATTCATGACATTTTTTTACTGTTGTTAATATACAAACAATGACAGTTATTTGTTGTTATAAAATAAAATATGACAGTTATTTGTTGATATAAAATAGTAAATAATGACATTTATTTTATGTCATGAAAACACTTATTATAGACTTTCCACAACAAGCAATATTATGATTGTTACAGATTTTATTTACAATAGAAAATTAGTATCGTGGTAGACAACCATATATCATAAAAGTGACTAACTCAAAATGAAAACAATTAAACACACCCAAGTATAAATGAGTTGCTACCATATAGTTATGAAAGGATCAAGAAAGTCTTTATTGTCAAATAAAAAAAATAGATATGGAAATTAAGTTCACTTGCACGAACTAATCGAAAGAAAATAAATAAGTAAAAAATATTTTTTTTCCCAAGCTATTCATTCAAACAATGTTCTTAACAACCTATAAGATAAACAACGCATGAAGTGTAGCCAACTCATATGCACTAATAATAATATGCACCTTTTTATCGATATGGAGGATTACAAACACATATAGTTTAACCAAAATATACAAATTAGAATTAGAATGTCTTTTTCTAATATTATTTTTCACAAAATTATAGAGTGTAATGAAATTTATGAATCATTGACTTTTTTTTTTTTTTGTGTGTGTGTGTGTGCAAATAATCAATTATTATACACCATTAACAACATCAAATACTTTAATTTCACAACACTCGTTCTTCCATTCGACAACTTGTTATAAGGAATGAGCTTTGTGTTTCCTTTTTATATATTTTCTTTGGCATTCAATTTGTCTAGGAAAACCTATTCTATTCTTTATAATGGAAGTAAGCAATATAAGATAATTGTTTGGGATCTGTATACATTGAAAATAATAAAGTAGTTCGTAGAAGAACATCATGACAACCTAATTAGTATTAAATCAATTAGATGTGAGCAAAATTAATACACGTTGAATCAAAAAAGTTATCAACTAACTCTAACTTTGGAATTTGAAACTTTCTACGAGTGAACAAGTGATTCGATATTTATTTATATTCTTGGAATAATGTCAATTATGAAGAACATGTATTTAAGAGTCATAGGGATTTCTCATTAATTAAAGACTTGTCCCATTTCAAAAGTTTCATTACTTTTAAGCATTGCCAGCTTGGAAAAGGAAGACTTTTGGAGAGTAAGAAAATTAGTATATATATATATATAGTGTTCTTTAAATTATAATATAATCTTTTTAAATAAGATTTTAAACTCAATCAATTGATGACTTTTAAACATTTTATCCAAATAAATATTTCAATCCATCTTAAGCTAAACTTAATCTCAATATTTTATTTGAAATCAATTTGGAATAATCATTTCCATCTTTTTTTAAAAAAAATTAAAATTTGTTTCCTGTTAATTCTTCAATTACTATTTTAACTTTATTTGAATTTATAGTCAAATAATTAAATTCTACGAAAAAACAAGTTTTAACTATATTTTAAAAATACTAAAATGTGGAAAAACAAAATATATAAATTATGAGTGGATATAGCCTCTTTTAAATTTAATTTATTTTCAAAAATAAAATACCAAATAGTTAACAAACCTAAGTTAGCTTAAATTTTTTGTTTTTGATCTTTCAAAAATTAATTAAACTTGTAAGTATGGTTTTTATTTCTTACTAGTATTATATAATTCAAGATCTTGTTTAGAAGAAAAAATAATGAATGTTATGTTGTTTTTCCTTGACAAGAATAAAAACTATGGCATGAAAAATGTGAGAAAACATAAAAAAAATAATTTAAAATAGTAAAATAAATTAAAATGTTTATAAACTATAACAAATTTTAGATTTTATCAATGATAGAAATTGAACTATCTATCAATGCCACTAATAGAAGCATATAATGTCTGTCATCAATGTTTATTATTGATATAATCTAAAATTTAATTATATGTGGTAAATATTTTGTCAATTTTGCTACTTTTGACAATTTTTCTTTAAAAAATTATTCGGTGGTTTTTGGTTTTCTAGAATCAATCTCATGCACAATATATATACTAATGTTTTTTTTTCTAAAAGAAAAAAAAGCACAAATCTCAACATAAGTTTTCATATCTTGTTGTCTACTTTCTACTACCATTTTAAGAAACTAAGGGTATGCTTAGTAAAAAAAAATCCAAATTTTGTTTTATATTTTGGTTGTATCCAAAATTTGAATTTTACATTTAAAAATGTAAAAAACTATATTAAATATATATAAAAACATGTAAAAAATACACTATATCAAGTTATAAATAATGTATTATAGTTTAATTCCTATGATACGATAAATTGAACATAAGAGTACATTAATAACTATAAGATTTGTAGTTTGAATATGACTGATTGTTATTATACTAAAAAAAATAGTTATGAAACGGTATTAATTTTGATATTTTAAACTTTATTTCATGCTCATCTATATAATTTTTGAGGGTAAGGAGTAAAATCTAAAAAATATATCAAAGCGAACATCAGTTGATAACAAACAATATCAAACGTCTGTAGTTCAAATTCACGATTCCTGCTGACCATTTAAAAAAAAAATGAAAATAATGACTTTACTCAATTTTTTAAGGAGAAAAAAGCAAATTTCTATAATTAATTTACATTTTTATATACAGGTCAAAAAACAAAACTTAGTCAAAACAATTAATAATAGAGTTGATTTCTCCAAGTGGTAATATTTTAGTATATTTATGCAAAACAATCCCGCGTTTATTCTCTTTTCTTTTTCATACTTTACAAATAAAATATGCATTAAAAGGAAAGCAAAAGCTTAACGTCACCATATGCAATCTTCCAACTCACATGAAACTTTGCCTTATTCCTTACTGTGACAACTTATGTTTGGGTGAATATTACAACATTTGTTCAATTGATATTAATATATAATCTTCACTAAAAAGTTTAACATTTAAATCTCCACTTTCTTATATTGAACTATATATTGGATGGTATCATTTTTTATTTTATTAACAAAGTTAATTAAGTTGAATATAGTTTTGTTATCAAAATAAAATTACCTATAAACTCAAAAGCACAATAACGTGTTTCACTTTTATTTTCATTTTCATATATTGTCTTATAAAATATAAAATTCAGTACTATAAAATTTATTAAAATAAAAATATTAAAAAATAAATCAAGAAGGTGCACAGTCAAAATAACTATTAAACTTGGATATATAACTTCGTCGTTTTTTTTTTTTTATTTTATTCGACAATTTCTCAATTCATGGGTAAAAGTATATACATTAAATTAAAGTAATTAAAAGTAAGAATGGAAGGAAAAATGGAAGGAAAACTGTTTACAATACAACAAAAGTTGGGGTTATCCCCAAAAGATGTTGTGATCTTTAATTTATTGAATCTATGTTAAGAAAAAAAGAACCAAAGTCCCTCACAGACAATATATATATGATTATGATATATATATAATTTGATCATATAATATAAAGTTTAACATGACACGATGTTCATGATTCATTACAAGCCATAAACCCAAGATTGAGAATTTTCCAATTCCAAACCAACAAATGGATCATTCCCAAAATTATTGGCATTACCTCCCTCATAATTATTTACCATAAAATCCCAACTACTACCAAAATCATCTTCCAAAAGCCCTTCCTCCACTATCCCATTTTCTTCGCAAATATTTGGCCACTCGAACTCAGGAAACTCATTCACCAAATCTTGAAGCAAATTGGCTGCTGATTCTGGATTTGATGAAAATGAAGAATAAGAATAGGAAGATGAAGAAGAATAAGAAGTTGAGGTTGTTGAAGATGAAGAAGCACAAGGAACTAGAATTTCATGTGGCTCAATTAAAGGGACTTCTTCTGTGCAAAATCCATCCATAATCAAGTCTGTTATGTTCGTTTCTATTATGTCGGTTTTGGCCGCTGTCACCTCTTTCTTGAGCTCTTTTGGTGGTGATGGAGGTTGCGATGATTGTCTTTTATCCTTGTCAGTCAAATGGGTGTCATCTGAAGTTTGAGAAATAGACTTGTGAGTTTGAGGGTCTATTCCCATTTTTTTTAGTTTCTTCTTTATGTGAGTGTTCCAGTGGTTTTTTATCTCGTTGTCTGTTCTTCCCGGAAGATGTGAAGCAATTTTTGACCATCTGTAACAGGAAGAAGAAAAGTAGTATTAGTTTGTTAGTGTAGGTGAGAATCATTTTTAGTTCAACTTATGATTAAAAATAAGAAAATACTTACTGTCCTACCACTATAATATTCTTCTTTTAAAATGTTTAATTTATTAAATAAGAAAAAGTCTCTCCATTTTAGTTTGTCAAAATATAAGAATGGGTGACAAATATATATATATATATATATATATATATATTTCCAAATTAATGAAGATGAAAGTAATGATATTTTGAGGTTGGCAATGTCAGGCCACTTAAAAAGTTGTAAAACATGGGTGAGTTTTTCTGAGTAGTTAGAGATATCCACTCTTTCCATTCCCCTTTATAGAAAATGTAAAAAGTCAAAATTGCCCCTTCTTTTGAGAAAAAAGACTACATTATATTCTTCCATGACTATGATTATACCACATGGCTCAAGCCTCCAATTGTCCCAAAAAATACCAAAAAGAAGAAAGAAAAGAAAAAAAAAAAAAGAAAAGGGAAGAGAGCTAAAAAGATTAAAAAGGAAGAAACAAAAAGTAAGAAACAAAAGAAACCTGTTGCCTAGTTGAGAATGAAGATCAATGACCATCTTCTCTTCATATTCAGACAAAAGGCCTCTCTTTAAATCTGGCCTTAAGTAATTTGTCCATCTCAACCTACAGCTCTTCCCACATCTCAACAATCCTGCAAGAATCTCGAAACATAGTTCAACTTGTTTAGACATATATACACACTAACATCACCTTTTAATCAATGGTGTCGATGAAAAGAGAAGGATAAAGAGAGGAGACCTGCAAGTTTAGGGACAGCCCTCCAACAGCATTGGCCATTGGTGAGTATGAAACTGATGAGCTTCTTATCTTCTTCCGCAGTCCATGGCCCTTTCTTCAACCCAATTTTATCACAACATGGTTGCCTTCCCATTATTTATAAAATTTTCTTCCTATTTAATTTCTTAGGCTTTGGAGAGAAGAGAAAAGAAAAAGAGAGAGTCTCGAATTATAAAACTCTCAATGGAACCAACATTTATATATAGAGAGAGAGAGATTGATGGAATATGGAAGGAAAGCCACTTAGTTTGAGATAGAGAGACTTTGCCTTTATTTTTCTCGAGCTGAATTATATCATAGCCACCTGGCATTTACCTTTTGTTTTACTTATATATATATATATATATATATATATATATATGTATATATATTGGAGTTTTGTTTTGGAGGAATTGGGGATGTATGAACGTTGTGAAATAAATATGAAGATTTACGCGTATATCAAGTTGTGTGTGTGTGATGTCATTTTCAGAAATTTCGCCCCCCATTTATTTCCCTTTTTTTCTATTTTTGCTTTTACTTCAAGCAATTTCTACTCTACTTCACATCATCCTTTCACATTCCATACTAACAAACAAACTTTCAATCTCCAGAAAATTATTCATGAGACCCATCAAGACATAATATGGTTTGAATGTTTTTCATGGTTAAATGTATGGGTTGAATATACACTCAAATTTATATCTACAATTATAACTTAGACGTTTTTAGGTTTAAATACTATTTTTATTATACTTTTTACTTTATTTTTGGTTTATTTTACCTTCTTTATTTTTAAATTGTTTAATTCCAATCCATATATATTTTCTATGTTGCTTCATTTTCGTTCTTTATATTTAAAATGCTCAAACTTCAACTCCTTTATATTTTCATCTTTAAACTACTCCTAAGAACAAACTATATTGGTTAGTTAGAAACATATAAAATAGACTCTTGTTTTTTTATTTAAGTAAAGTGAAATGAAAGTTGATAGTATATGAACAATATGAAACTTTTGAAATTAATAAAGAAAATGAACCAAAAAAATATTTGGTAGCATGAAATTTCATCTTAAAATCAATTGATAATGAGAGAAGTAATTCATCTATTTAAATAGTGTAAATCTACTCGAATTTTAAAATGTATAACTCGAAATATAACAATAAAAAAGAGAATACGTATAGTAAGTATTTAAAAAGATGAGAGTTAATTTCTTACTTCCCTTTACTAAACTAAAACAAATATTTGATTTCAATAATTTATGAAAATTAAATATAATCACTAATTTTATTTGGATTAATGATATGAAAAGGAACTCAAGAGATTTAAGTATATTAATCTTTCTTCTATTGAGGACATTGTCTTAACCTCGTGCTCAGAGATGACACATTTAACGAAATGTAATCATGCATAGTTAAATATGTTTTAAGAAATAATCAATTACTTAGGAACGAAGGCTCTTCATAAACATGTATGTTTTTTATAGCGTGTAGTAAAACATAAAAGATCAATAGTAATAAAAAAATTAGATCAATAAATTTTACAAAATTCATAAATTTAATTATATACGTGATGAAAGAAAAACAATTTAATCACGTTCGCGATTAAGCTCATTATCATTAATCCATCGATAAAATTTTATTATGATTATATCAAATTTCATCTAATCTTGGTAAACGTGCTTTTAGTTTATTACTGCCAGCACTTGTCATCGACAAATACAATTCCCTGCCTCATGTTTTGACATTTTATGCTAGTGGTCATAGACTCTCTGCAATGTAACTTGAAGATTTATTAACTTTGACGTCGAAATTGAGTGATTGGTCAATATATCGTTTTACAGCGCTTTTAAAGAATCTCTTCCACCTTTTTACTGTAATGAGTCATTCACCCGTGGGCCTCCTAATAATTTCTCTTACAATGGATCAAGCCAACAACCCAACATATTGCGCCAATGTTTTGGTTCTAATTAACAACTAGCTTTTAGTAATGCAGGTCTGTAAGGAGATAGAATTTTTTTGTCAAATTTGTACCAAACCCAGTCATTCTGTGTTGGATATCGATTATTATAATCGTATGAACATTGCCTTTATGAACATTGCCTTTTAAGGTTGGCATCCTTCTACTTAGTTGTCTAGCTACTATGGCTATCAATATAATGTATTCGCATAATTCACTCTCTTAATGGTAATTTTTGGCTCTTTTGATAGTAGTTGTAGTGCTCACTTTACCAATGACGACCTAGCTAACCTGAACTTTTACAATCATTATAATAGTGAGGAGATGGTTAATGTCAGCAATGGCCATCCCTGGAATATTACTCACAACATTAGTGGTACTTTTTCAACTTGTTTAAACTCTTTTAATCTATCCAAAACTCTACCATGCTCCACAGTTTGTCTCTAATCTTCTTTTTGTTAGCAAATTTTGTCTTGCTTCTTTATTTTTAATTTGATAAGTTTCTTACTTAGAATAAAGTCATCTGCCAAACTCTTTATACATGCGATTGTGTTAACCACCTGTATCACATTCCCAAGCTTCTCTAACGAGTCATCTCCTCAAGTACATCCAAAGAATTTTGGTTTTGTAAGGTATATGTACTCAGGTAGGTCACCTCTCTCCTAAGGTTTTGCGTAATTCTTGATCTCGTGTCTATGTATTTCTTCTCATAGTTCCACTTGTTTCTGTGTTAGCTGTCCATGCAAAAATGCAAAATTTATCTTTTTCCATGTCAAATCCTCTTTCCCAGACAATATTTGAATTAGTTTATAGCAATGTATGAGGACTCTGCTATTATTTCTAATGAAAATTTACGTTAGTATAACAATTTTAATTTGTTGATTTAGCAAGTACACTTCGTTATTTTACATGACCCACAAATTTGACATCCATGCTATTTTGCAAACAATTGTTCCGTTTGTTGAAAATCTGCTCTCAATATTGGTCGAACGTATTTGGTAGTCCAAATTCGTGCCAAATAATATGAATCTCACACCAAAAACTAGTCTTGGTGGCAAGTTCGGGTCAATGACAGGAAGCACACTTATTCTCAAACAAACTAATTTCCAACTCAAAGAAAAACTAGGGGGATTTTTAGTAAAATTTTGTAGGTAGGAAAGTAAATTGCAAAAGAGAGAGTAAAACAAAGAAAATTTCGGTGACAAAAGAATCTAGCTTGAGTTATTCGAGTTCTTCCTATCCAAAGAATATATTCATTCATCGAGCTATCGTTACTTAGTTACATGCTATGTTCACCTAACCAATTTTAATTGGTACTACCTACTAATTGTCCTAAGGTTCTAATTGTTCTAACCCAATAAGATACAATGTCGTCTTTTCCAATTAACACTAATGTAACATTAAAAAATTAAGGTAATTTTATTTTTTTAATTATCTTGAATTTAGTTAATTTTCTTGAAATTATTGGATATTATTTTAGATAGTTGTTGAAGACTAGGAAATTATGATCAATTAAATATTTAGTTAATGGTTGAATTTAGGATGTTTGGTATGGTGAAAGATTTAAACTTAAGTAATAAGGCTTCACAATGTACAAATATATATAATTAAGTGGAGTATGGAAGGTAAATATAACTATTAACTATTGTATATTTTGGGAAAATAAAAGAATTGATTTGAATGGGTTATCTAATGAGGAGAGAGAATAAGGTAATGTGAGTTATTATTTTGGAAAAGGAATAGGAAGGGGAAGAGAAATAATAATAATATAATTATTATTAAATAGGACTCCTTGAATAGTGCGGACTTCATGTTCTCCAATCTTCCTCCTTGGACAAATCTTAGCCGCCACCCACCATCTTGCTTGTCGACGACCGCTGCCTTTCAGTATTCACCAATTCACCGGAGGTCCGAGTTGTCAACCGTCGCTCACACCCAGTAGGGATCGAACTCGTTCGTGCATCCGTCCAAGGTTTGCCCAAGCCGAAATCTTTATTCGTCCGGCCTACTACCTCCGTCCGCCGAACTCCAAGATCGTTGTCGCCTTCCGATCACCACCAACGTAGCCAGCTACGTTCTTCGTCTCAGATCGTTTCCTCTGTTCGAGCCATTCCCTTCCCCAGCCACAACAGCCTGAGCCATTACCTTCACGAGCCACAACAGCCTGAGCCATTCCCTTCACGAGCCACAACAGCCTGAGCCATTCCCTTCACGTAGCCAGCTGGGTTACCCATCAAATATCAATTTTCTTAGTATTAAAATAATTTAATTTTTTGGTTAAAGTTGAATTATTTCCTTAAGGATGGGTTTTTCTACTGAAGGACGTTTGATTGACTAATTTATTTTGGAGTAGACATCTATAAGTATCCTCGAGGGTTGAATAGACCCACCTCTTTTATTGGTAGGTTAAATTCAAAATTTAAGTTACTTTCCATGACTATTTAGGATTGGCTCATTTGAAACGTTGATCAACAACAAATAAAATATTTGTTAGCTAGCTCAAGGCGTAAAAGATCCTACTATTAGACCTTTGACATTATATTAAAGAACTTGCATGTATGTTTTTCCTTATTATGCATTAATATAGCTATGATGCATGATGTAACTGTTAGGGATGACTAATATTGATAGTTACATAGTTCGTGATGTATGATTGAGATATGTGATGACCATCATGTTATGAATAAGATATGTTATGAATGAGATATACTATCATTGAGATACGTTATGATTGAGATATGATATTTATGACATACTATATGTATAGGCTATGGTGTTTTGTTAGCTTTGTTTGTTAGAGTCGCACCATATGGGTGTCCCTCGGGGTCACCACCTATTTATGTATGTATAGCTAGCTTTCATGAGTGATTCAACAAGATCACTTACAACCCGACTCTCTTAAGATATTTCTTTGGAGCTCATCGAGAGTCCATATGTGTTCCTACAATATCACTAGATAGTGTGCATTCGGAAGCATGATAGTTATGTGGTAGTTCTTATAGGACCCTAACAGAAAGTTAACAGACATTGTTGAAGAAGTTTTTTAATAAAATTAAGTTGAATGGATCTATCAATTTACTCGGTTAGTTATTGTTTTATTTTTATTTATATAAGTTGCTTTATTATATATATATATATATATATATATATATACACGGTGTAATGAAGAATTTGTTAGCTTAATAGAAGTATGTTTATGAAAATGTTCATATATATATATATAAATGTTGATAGTCATCAAAATTGAAGATGCTAAAAGCCTTATTTTGATGACTAGGAGGTTTGTTGATAGTCTTGTTCTTGATCTTGCATGGTTCTTTATCATATTTACTTTGAGTCAAGGCTTTTGAGCCTTCTTTTTAGATTTGGTATGATTTTAATTTTATGTTTTTCATGAAGATAAGTAAGAAAAGTTTTCATTGAAAATAAACTTTACAAGAATATAGTAAATAACTCCATCCTATATAGTTTACTTTTTTGTTGGTGTATTTTTATAGGCCGATAAAATGAAGTTTTGCATATGGATGGGGATGATAACTCACTTTGCCTTTGAATTTTATACTCATTACGTTATTCATCAAAACATTTGGTGAATCTTCTATCTTGTTTACACATTTTATGAAGAAATTACTTTGTGATTTTTTTCAATTGTATTATATATTGTCAAATGTGTTATGTAATGAATAAAAACATTTTAATTATGAGATGAAACTTTTGATATTTTAATTATCATAATACAAGTTTGATCTAATTTTAATATATGAATACAATTTGCTTAATTATATTCCGTGTATACTACACACACATTGATTCTATGCAACCTGATTAACGTGTCTTTATCAATAACCACCCCATACAGACCAAGCCAAGTAAGACATATTTAAATCTTGCCTATTAAACTTCAATGCATACATTAGCACACACACTGATCTGATTTCTTATATTGAAGATTCACGCTTCCTATATTAGCACTCTGCAATGACCAATGAGTTCAATGCTCTTCAGGCACAAAGTACTTGGTCCTTAATACTCAAATCCTTTTACATGAATGTTGTTAGTTTGTAAGTGGGTCTTTCACATATAGTATAATTCTAATGGCGCTATTGCTCATTACAAAGCTCGACTTGTTTTTTTACTATTCGGGTTGTAAGTTGTAAGTTGGCTTTGATTTTTCTAAGGCTTTCAATCTTGTTGTTCCACTATTCAGGTTATCCTCATGCTTATTGGGACTTATAACTAGCTCTCCATCAAATGAATATCAAAAATGTCTTTCTCTATGGTCAGTTACAAGAATGAGTCTATATGTCTCAACTAGTAACCTTTGTTGCTAAAACTTACCATAACAATGTTTTTTACTTCACAAAAGTTTATATATCCTCAAGCAAGCTCTGCATGCTTGGTACGATCGCTTTGCCTCGTGTCTTTTCACTCTTGGCTTTGTCATGACCTTTTTGGACTTTAATAAGTTGAATTGAAAGTTTGTAAAATTTGTAAAATCTACTATTTTAAAAATAATTTCTTACTTTTTTAAAAGTTAAATGTTGTATTTATAATTAGATTTAAATAAATGACTTTAATTATCAAAATCAAATTAGTTATTATGTTCAACTTTAATAAGTTGAATTGAAAGTTATTTGTAATTTAGGGTTTTTAAAATTTGTAGAAGCTGGACAACATGAGCTTAGCTCAACTGACACTTGAATGTATCTGTGGACAAGAGGTCTTAGGTGCAAATTTCCATCACCAGGAGAGAATGCAAGTAACCATCAAAAAAATTTGTTTCCTACCATTGAGGCGGGAATGCAAATTAGCACGAAGCTAAGGAGGATGTAAGAAAATAAAAAAAAGAAGTAACCATCAAGAAAACAAAAATTTGTTTTCTACCATTGGGGAGGGAATGCAAATTAGCATGGAGCTAAGAAGGATATGAGAAAATAAAAAGGAGAAGTAATCATCAAGAAAATGTTTTCTTGATGGTTGAGTTTTCTTGATGTCTGCCTACTCGATGGGTAAAGACCATCAAGCTATACATTTTTTGACGTATTTTGCACATCAAAGAATGCCAAAAAATTGTAGTAGTGTTTAAATTAATATAGTTTGATACCCAACATCAAACAATTAATTACTGGCCACCAACGAAGGAGGTTGAATCCAAATCAACCTTATATGGGGAAAGATTTCACAACTCAATTCCTCTAAATAAAAATCTAGCCACCCGAACCTTCAAGCAAAAATAATCTAACTCAAATCCATAATTTAAATTATTTCAAGTCAAGAATTTGTCACTTGATGGGTATACCTAAACCTAATCAAGAATTTACCAAAACTTTCACAAAATAGAGCTCCAAAAGCAAATGGCTAAAGAAACAATGAAGAGAGGCTCATGGCTCGACCAGGAGAATCGACTCGGCTCGGGTGAAGAGGGAGATCTGGCGCGCGCAGCTTAGAAGACGTAGGCAGCTCAGATTTGGCTTGAAGAAACAAGGACGTGCAACTCAACTTGCTTGGAAGTTTGGACTCAGGTGGAAGGAGAAGCAGTTGTGCGTGCGGTTAGGCTTCAATGGCGAGACGATAGACGTTGCAGACGGGAGCTTCGTGTGCGACAACATGACTGGCTTCGAACGGCGAAGATGAGATGCTCGACTTCAAAGTGGCTGAAAGATGCAACCGACTTCGTCTGAACACACAGCGGCTAAATGGAGACGATAAACAACAGAGGACCTTGGGTGATGACGAGCTAGAGTTTCTTTGTGGAAGAAGATGAATAGTGTGTCAATGGTGCACACTTCCTAAGGGGTTAATTATATATAACAATAATAATATTTATGATTATCATTATTATATTTTCCTTTTCCAAATAACACACTAACCCCTTCTCTTTTCATTAACTTCCTATCCAATCCAACTTTCTCTTTTTCCCAAAACAAAATACTCCTCAAATTAATTATATTATTATCACCTTCCAAACTTACTTACGAATCTCACTAATAATTGAAAATAACACCCCAAACAATTCTAATATAATTAAATTAAACTTAAAAAATTACCTTAACTTTTTTAGGTGTTATAAAGTATTTCCTTGATCTTCTCATTACATCTGGTATGTCCAAAGCCAAACTTTGTCCCACACCTATGTCAACCACAACTGACCTTCATGCCACTGTCCATGCCTCTCTAATGTCATTTTGGCAGAAAACTTGTTGGTTTCATTACAGTATCTCACATTTATTCGACCAGACATTGTCGTTGTCAATTGTGTAAGTCAATTCATGTAGAATCCTACCGTGGTTCATTATATTGTTGTCAAACGAATTTTGCAATATCTTTGTGGTACCCCTCCTTTTGGCACTTTGTTCAAATTCAGTTCAATAAATCTTCGGACCTTTTATGATGCTAATTGAGCTGGTGACACATCTGATCGACCGTCCACCCACTAGTTATATTATTCTTCTTGGATCTTCTCTCATATCTTGGTTTGCCAAGATACAATCTGCACATAGGTGTAAATAGTATAGTTTTGAAATAAAAACAAAGATATTAAAGTGAGACTTCAGTTAGATGAAACAATATACATCAATCTAAGCATAATTTAGTGTCTAATGCTATCGATCAGTATTTTAAAGTTGAATAAATTGTACCATAGTTGAACTAATAAAAAAAAAAGTAGTAAAACTTAAAAAATGGTGCCTAAAATAGTGTGTATTTTTTATACGTCAATTTGAACATAACTCAGCAACTAAAATTGCCAACCACTTTAAAGTTTGATAGTATGGTCTTCCCCTACAACGATTGCACAAACAAAAAAGATCAGAAAAACTTTAAATCGATCATTGATGTGTATTTTATTTATAAATTCAAGCATAACCTGATGTCTAAAACTACATATTACTATTTCAAAGTTTGATAGTATAACCTCCACTAATTCATCCGTAATAATCAATCTACACGTTACCATTTCAATGTTGGAAGACATGGTCTTCACTTGCCATTAAAATAAAATAAAATAAAGGAAAGTTGAAAACAGTGCAAAATGTGTAATTCTTTAATATACCAACTCTAAGGAACCATATATATCACTTCATCTCTCTCAAATTATTTCAATGCCATCATTTTTAATTACTTTATGATATAATTTAAACAATGAAACTGCAAATTACATATATACACACAACGTTATGAATCAAATGATAATATTCGATTGATGAGTTCACAAATTATAATGTTAAAAAGCAGTAATCATATATAATTTGGATAATTGAACATTAATTATTGAACTATAATTAATCATAATATTATCACCAGTTAACATAAATTATTAGTTTTTTTAGGGAATTAAGATGTGAATGACCATACAGTGGTTGTTGGATTCACATTTATTACTTTTTTCACTAAGACGTGTTTAAACTGTTTGTTTTTTTTCTTTGTATTGTACCACTAATTTTTTTTTCTTTTTAGATAGATTCTCACAATTATCTTTCTTGTTCCTTATGATTATAATAATTTATGCAGATTCATGTCAATTTGTGAGTGAGTTTTATATGCACACGTACATAGGTGTTACTTTTATGTAATGATATTATTAGATGCTCTGAACTTGCTCTTATTCAATTTTTAGTTTTATACAAATTTGAAAATGTATCTATATATTTTTCATGAGTAAGATAAAAACTTTCATAATACTCTTTCAATATTCAAATTTATTTATTTTGAAACTTCCCTAGCAATTAAAATTTGTTCATAAATTTGAGAGATAAAAGAAAAAATTAGCACTTAATACAAGAGTTGTCATGAATTCATGTTAGGTCGTTTATGACGTTTGTTTGGACATTTTTCAAGATGATCAAAGATGATGGTATATTTTCTATTTAATAAAAGGTTTACAATGTTAAAAGATGAGAATATAAAAATGTGCTAAACTGTTGGCAAAAGTTAGTCATGAAAAATAATTGAAATTTAGCAAATGATTGAAAGATTAGTTATAAACTAGGTTAATTAACTCCAATAATCTTTCAAAATATAATCATTACTCAAGAAATGAAAGAAACAAAACCATTTTGACTTTGAAAAGCCCAACCCAATAAGAGCTTGTATTGGCTCATTTCCACGATCCAATAATATTACTAAATGGTTTGAGTTTTCTTCATAAATGGGCCAAATATAACCCAATATAGCAAACTTAAAAAAGTAATTTGATTTTTAGTAAAATTGTAAAATATATATTTTTTTTTAGAATTTTTCAACCGATTTTACCTCATGATAGAATGAATATCATTTTGTTAATTACAATGTATTTGTGAACCGTAAAACAATAAAACATAACACATAATTACGATTACGATTACGATTACGATGTACTTGAATATCATACAATTTTATAATAATATTAAATAAATATTTATTTTAACTATTGATTTCATTTAACTAAATTCTAGATTCATGTCTTAAATTTATAACAGATTTGGGACACACAAAAAAAGATAAAAAATTTGGTCATCGAGAGGTAATGATACTACATCTTGATTTCACATATTCCAAATACAATTTATTTCAATATATCAAAAAAATGAGACATGATATTGAAAATAGCACAAATTCACTGTATTTTGTAAATAACATTCAAATTTGGTAAATCTTAACTAAACATGTTATTTTGTACAAATTATTAAATAATACATGATATAATTTTAATAACAATTTGAATTTAAATTTTAGATCATTCCCTGAAGTTATGTCAAATACAAATTCAAGAATTTCACTTTTTTATATTTTTAGCCGATTTTACTTGTATAGAGAAAAATTCTTATCCGATAGATATAATGTACTCGTGTAGATTAAAATGATGGAATATAACCAAGAATCACAAATACATTGTATTTGCAAATCATTCGATTGTGTAAAAATATTAAATAAATATTTATTTTCGAAATGAATTTGATTGAATCAACCTCCCCTAGATTTAAGCCTGCAATTTATTCCAGATTTTCTTGTTTGTAGGTTCCAAATCAAGTAATTAACAATTTATTTAGTTGTGGTTGTTAAAATTAAAATTGTATCTTACCCCTATAATTATGATGTATTTAATGTATTATTCTAAGAAAATTTTGATCTTCCTCTATGATCGTGGAACTTGATTAATTTTCTAAAATAATGTCAAACATAATTTCAAATTTTAGGATTATCTTGTTAATATCCTTTATCAATTTTCCACCATTGTTATTTACAAATAGATTTTAAATTTTTATTTGAAACAGTCAAAATATTAAAATTGATTTAAAAATTATAAAAATAGTTATTGTTAATAATAATTTGAATTTAAAATTTTATCATTCCTAAAATCATGCTAAGATTATCTTTATATCTCCAAAATAATAGCAAACATAAATTTAACATTTTTGAATTATTTATATTCCAAAATATTTATAAAAGATAAATATGCTAAGATTACCTTTATATCTCCAAAATAATAGCAAACATAAATTTAACATTTTCGAATTATTTATATTCCAAAATATTTATAAAAATAAATATTTTATTTTTTGAAGGAATTAATTGAGAAGAAAAGATTTTTTTATTTAAATTGGAAAAGAAAAAAAAAGTAAAATATTTAAAGGAAAATAATAACATAATAACATTATTATTACTATTCATCATCATCTTCTTCACTCTCACCAAACCCTAGCCGCCACCGTCACCTCCATCTTCGTTCGAGTGTTTTTCGTCCAGTCGAGATCTCCACCTTTGTAGCCATCTCCTCCATTATGTTGATCGAGAACTAAGCCGCAAGGAAACATCTCCTCTGCTTCACGCTGCTAGTCGCATGTTTACTTCGTTCAAAACCGAGCGCCTTTGTGCCGCTTGTTCCTTCACGCATTGCACGCCCAGCCGCGCTAGTCTCCTTCGTTCGCATTTGTTCACTAATTATGCCAAAACTTCCAGCCACCGTCAATCGTC
Source organism: Cucumis sativus (assembly GCF_000004075.3). NCBI lineage: Eukaryota > Viridiplantae > Streptophyta > Magnoliopsida > Cucurbitales > Cucurbitaceae > Cucumis > Cucumis sativus. The sequence goes on along the minus strand of NC_026659.2, from coordinate 18,915,835 downwards.
GGATTTTAGTCTTTGTTGTTGTTGGGGTTTTGTGACATACATTATATCTTTTCTAAAAAACAAGTGGATATATTTTTGTTGTAATTTAAACGAGCGAAGAAGAAAATTCGTTGAAAAAGCTCACCTTTGCGCGAAACTAAAAAGAATCTATAATCGGTTTGATGAAGAAGATGGTTGTAATCAGTTTGATGAAGAAGATGGTTGTAATCAGTTTGATGAAGAATATGGTTGTAATCAGTTTGATGAAGAAGATGGTTGACAAGAAGAAAATTCTTTGATTTGCACTGAATGTATTTGAAATTGTGCATATTGAAGATTTGCACTCAACCATATCCATACACTATAGACTATTTAGGTTATATACTCGAAATTGATCCACATTTATGTCTCTATATAAAGTTTAAGTTTACTCAATAATAGTATCGAGCCCTTAGTTTATTGGCTTTAAGATTATAATATCAATAACAACTTTATTGAATAAGATATGATTACAAACTACGAGTTTTAGGACATAGATTCCAACACACATATGATTCCCATACTGATGTGAAGGTTTTAAAGGGCCTATACTATGTATACATCAACGAAGGCACCAGTGCCTAAAGGGGAAGGTTTAACTAATGTTGGCCTATTGATCATTATGGATGAATGTTACCATTAGAATCTAGTGATAGTCTAATGTACCTCAGAGCTTAAGAAATTATTTTAAAGGCTAAAAGGTAGTATTTACGAGATGATGATGAGCTTTAAGCTATATTTACATAATGTCTTATGATATTTTTGAGTTGTATTTTTGAAAAAGCACAATTATTTAGAAAAGCGTGTTTTAGAAAATCGTCACTCACTGAGTTTTTCAACTCATTCTTTCAAAATATTTTCACTTTTCAGGTATCAATTATGTGTTCTCTCAAACTGAGCTTACTATTGCCAAGTCAAATTGTCTGATAGGAGTCATCAAGGTAATTGAAACAATTAGTCTTAGTCAGTCGGGTAAGTGTTGTCAGCATATGGTAGTTAACTTGCCTTCGTTCGAATTTTGCTTTGTTATTATTGCATTATGAAAAAATCATTCATGGATGTATCATGAATGGTTCTAATAACGCGACTAATACATGCGTCTAAGTTAGGATTATGTGATAAAATATGCATGTCCTACCTATTCGTTGCTAATTTCATGATGATTTACTTTGAGTAGAAGTTTTCCTCACTCTTGCCCAGATGTAAGCGAAAGTGAGAGGTTTATTGAGTAAGTCAAGGTTGAACACAAAGAATTTTTATCAAAACTTAGCTATAATGTTTAATTTTCAACCAGACGGTATAGATTTTATACAATATACGTATAAAACTATACTAATCTACTTATTTACACAAAGGATTCTGTAGAGGGGATAGAATAGAGTGATTATGAAATGCAAACAAACTTGCTTTAAGAGCGAAGAAAGGTCTTAGTATTCCAGACGATCTAAAGTTACGCGACATGTCCTTAATGCGATATAGATCACTTGACCATCTTATATGGCGCCTAAACACCACACTTGTTCTCCTTTTAGGGCATAAATGTTTGGAGGTAAAACACCATAATGAAGTTTGTTTCTAAACTCCCTTCTGCTCGTGTTTTGCAGTGTCCTTGCTACTTACTCTTTCGAGCATTTGGTGATGAACGCTGGCCAAATGATTGAGTTGAGCTCAACTAAACACAATGAAAATTATAACCAAGGAATCCTTATCAAATACAAAACATAAACTTAAAGTTCTTAAAACACATCAACAAGATGAATAGTAAAGAAATGAAAGAGAGATAGTGGATAAAAATGCATTGTTTTGATAATGTAGGTCTTTCAGCCATAAGATAAAGAATTTTCATACAATACATTATAAAGTACAAAAATAAAAAGAAAAGATATGTACTGAGTGCATAGTGCATTGGCATGCATTCATTGACACTTTTGAGAAATGGTGGGGAAACTTCTCTCTCTTTAATTTCTCTTTAAGCTTCCATTTAAATGTTGACCGGAGAGAATGGTGGAGAAAGAAAAACTACTACAAATGGTGAAGGACTCTAAAACTCGTCCTTCACCGGCCTCTTTAAGGGATGACCTCCTCTTATTATGTTCATGGCCTCCTCTTATTACGTCCTTCACCAACCTACTACATATTTTGGTTGAGTGTAATTTATTTCCAATGTTAATTACAAACAACTTATGAACTCATATTTTTGAAAGTATGAAATTTGGAAAACCAAACATTTTTTGTTGAGTGTAATTTATTTCCCATGTTTATTACAAACAACTTATGAACTCATAGTTTTTAAATTACGGAATTTTGAAAACCAAACATATTTTGGTTGAGTGTGATTTATTTTCCATGTTAATTACAAACAACTTATTGTATAGAAATCGTTTATTTTCATGTTACAAAAAAAATGTATTCGCTACTATTTGATAATCAAAGAATGTAGCTATAGCAAAATTTGTGTTTATAAAATATTCTCTATTTAATAGTAATTTTCCGAGAGTAAATTTGTTTATATGTTAATATTGAGTGTTGATAATAAATAATTTGATAATCAACGAATGAAACAAATACGTCTATGTGACAAATTTAAAAATTGAAAGCATTTTTGAATTTGGCAAATAGAATTTGTAAATTTATAAATTTAGAATACATAGGGAAATATTGTAAATTTAGAATTTGGAAAGGGGTAGAAGCGTAGGGCAATATTGGTAATTTTAGAAGTTGACAAGGGGTAGAATTGTCCAAAAACAATTCTCCCCTTAAGCCGCTTTTTATATTCGGTTCAGGTTGAGTCAATCGAATTTATTTTTCTCCATCGAAGAATAGACTTGAATTTAATTTTTCAATTTTTTCAACACACAACCCAACAAAAAACAAAATTTAATATAAGTACAATATTAGAGAAAAATAAATTTAAATCTCTGTTCCTTTAGTTCTTCATTCTTCTTAGGGAAGCTTCTAGAATCATTATGCATTTCAAAATAATCTTCAAAGAGATTAAGAGAATTTTATTGATCTTTTGAGAGAGAATTAAAAGAATTAAAGTGTTCTAAAGAAAAATGGTACAACTTATCTAAAAAATTTGGAAAAAAGGTTAAAATATTCAAAACATTGTTGGAAGCGTGTGGGTGTGCACTCGTTTTTTTTCTTCGTCAAAGTTTGAAGTATAGTTGCACTTCTCGATAGCGTAGCAAAAATTTAGGTAAAATAGTGGTAGCATGGTGGCACTACAAGGAGTGCAATAACTCTCTAGGCAATGCAAAAATTGGTGTTATAAACAAAGCACAAGCTCAATTGCAAAAGTAGGCGAATTATACTCTAATTTGATTTTGTAGAAGCTTAACCCATGGAACGTAACTAAATCACGAAACCTAACTTGGGAGTAGAGAGTAATGTTATGGGTGATTTTAGACAAAAGAATAAAATTTACATAGGTTTGTAAAAGCAACTAGACCAAAGAAATAGCAATAAATGGATTTGCAGGGATGCCTAAATGGAAGGGTTGGCTTAGGTCAAAGTCAAAGTAGCCTGTCCAACCTTGGCCAAGCCCACCAAATCATTTATTTCCAACACGAGTTGATCCAACATGGGCCTAGAGATAAGGGTTAACCCTACCTAAAGCCAAATTTTCTTACTCGACTCCTATTACATCATGCAATTCTAGAAAGATTTGGCCCAACTTAGGCCTAGAAAGAAGCGCTGACTTGGTCCAAGTCAAACCAACTCGCTTGGTCTCACCTTAGGCCATATCTATTGAATCATTTGGTTTTACACAATATGGTTGTACAAGGAAAAAGATGAATTTCTTGAACACTGAGGAAGGCCTAATCGAAGAAGATCTATGTTAGAGATTTTAAAACATAGGTGTTGTCAAAATTATGTTTGTCTAATAAGACTTATTTATAACATCATCTTAACTATTAACTAAAAAGAGTAGTGATAATGACAAGTTTTGTCACATCCCAAACTATACTGCGACGAAACGCCAAAGTAGTAGGAATAGGATGCGAGTTTATTACAACCTTGAAATTTTCTTATCACAAAATCTTATTCTCAACTTCTTTTAAACTATTAACTACACTCAAAATATAACGGTGGTCAATGTAACGCCAAGAAAAATAAATACAAACCAAAACGTACACTTTATTAACAACAGGCGTTTCATACATTATTACAATACGTTGACCAAATATCCAAGGCTTAACCATTTTCAAAACGTCTTGAATCACCTCGCTGCAAATCCTTCAACCTTCTTCTCTACTTGGCCTAAACGCTTGATCCTGGAAGACAGATTTTTAAAAACGTAAGTCTAAAAGACATAGTGTGGTTTTATGAAAACCTTTCGCAATACCTTTTCATAATCATTTCGCAAAAATAACTCCAAATCATTTCATTTTGCATAAACTTTTCTCTTTATGCTTAAAACAAACACATTTATAACATAACAATTTCATATAAACACACATTAGTTAACAGTCATCTTTTCACCAAGGATCCCAAATCGTTCTCTACGCTTGGTCTCATTACCTCGCATTTGATTGTTGTATCAACAACATCTAAGAACATACAGATTCGTCCTTGTTGCTCAAGCCGCTAAGCTTTATACGCTCCTTTCAATGCATAAGTCAGCTTCTATCACCATGTAGCCCATACACCCTATGTGTTGGAATTTTTTGTCCTAAAACTCGTAGTTTGTAAATCATATTCTGTTCAATAAAGTTGTTATTGAGAAATTAAATATTATAATCTTAAATCCAATAAATCAAGTTCCAAGGCTATTTTTGAATAAACTTGAACTTTATGTGTAAACATAAACGTGGATCAAGTTCGAGTATATAGCCTAAATAGTCTATAGTATATGAAATAAAGGTTGGGCGCCTTATTTAGAGAAACTATGGATGCGGCCCACTTTGTAGTACAAACGAGGTGATCCTAATCGTTCATGTAGAGACATGAAAGTGGGGGCATCCTATGTAAAATGTTTACATAAGACTGAACCATGAATTAGTCATTTTTACGTTATAACACCGTTTACTGTTTAAAACTGACTATCTCAATTATTGATGACCTAGGTAACTTAGTCTTAATCCTGAGTTAACTATGAACTCCTGTTCACACGAGATTATCCTTAGATCTGCATAGGTGAGGGCAGCTCATCAGCGTTGGCCCAATAAGCCTCCCATTTCAGGGGTAAGATCGGGTGGATAGCTGGGAACATAGGGTACAAGATGGAATTCACTCCTACCCGCTTTAGGGTTAGTAGATAGGTTGTTCTCTTAAGCACTGAATCCAAGTCTTGAACAAGGGGCCCCACCCTCTCATTGGCCCGAGAGGGATTAAGTTTATAGGTTGAACCTTAAACCAATTGTTCAATAGTGGATTAGTGGGACTTAAGGAGCAAGATGTAATCTTGGGGGTAAAACGGTATTTTGACCCAGCCAAGGTTACGAGCAACCTGTGAAGGATTAACTTACTGATTATGGTTTTATCAAATGGACACAAATATATCTATAGTGAGGGGAGTGCAACTACGGGACTTTAGTGGAATGACCCGTTAGTTAACGAATGTTGATTAACTCGGTTTAAAAGAGTTTAGCTAGTTAATCTTGAATCGTTGGAGCCCATGATCTATAGGTCCATTAGGTTCCTCTGCTAGCTCATATGGATTAAACTTAGAACAGTGTGATGAAATAAGTCGAATTGTTCGAATTGGGAGAAGAAAGGGAAACCGACAAATATAGTGATATAGTCGTCGGTCTTCTAATTAGAAATAGAGCTTTATGTTTTACATACTATAAGTATGAATGCGGATTCATACTAAGAAGCTCGAAATTGATGGAATTGGTCAAAAATAGTAAAAAGTCAAAATGTTGACTTTTGACTTTGAAAAGTCAAACTTTGACCGGCCTTATATTCAAATGTGATTTGAATTTTGGAAAAATGAATGCGGATTCATGCTCGGGAGGTTGGAATTAGTCAAGACGGACAAAATGGTAAAAAGTCAAAATATTGACTTTTGACTAAGAAAAGTCAAAGTTTGACTTTTGACTAGAAATATCTAATGACCATTTTACCCTTGGACTAAGTTAGTGGGAAAATCCAACATTTTGTTGGATAATCCCACTAACTCTTAGTGGGATATGTGGCTATATGAGATATAGACACCTAGCCCACTAAGTTCCACTAATTGTTAGTGGAATACATTAGGTGTTGAGATTTGGCAAATGAATTGCATGCATTTTTGCATGTAATTAGGCTATAAATAGAGGTGTTTTCAAATGTTGAAGAACTTTTGCCTCTTTTATCATTTTCATCATCTCAACAAAAAGAAAAAAAAAAGTAACCTTCCAATCCCATTTTATCTCCATTACTTTCTACACCAAAATTGGGTCCCACAACCCGGTTCTTTGTCTAGAGGATAGCAGTTGAGTACTAGTGGTGGTCTCGGTTAGAATTGGTAAGAAGATATCAAACCTTTTGAAAGCTTCAAAGGTAATATTTCTTAAAACCCTAATTTGATTAGTTTATGGTTACATGTTAGTTGTGGCAATTAGGGTAGAAATTCGATTCTTTTTCCGCTGTGCATGACTTAGTTCTATCACTATGGTGGCCTTGACTCCTTATGTGCACATAAAAGTTATCATCATCTCAAGGAATCAACTAATGCTTTGAAACCATTTCATAGCATGGAAATCATAACATCTAATCAAGCTTTAACATTATAAATCATGCTTGAAAACACAACTTTTCATGGAAATCTCTTTTGAAACACTTTCTCATTAGAAATCATCTTTCAAAATATTAAAGTGAAACCACAAAACTTTGAAGAAGAAAATCCCTCACCAAACTTTACTAAAGAAGTCCTTATTCTTCTTCTCGCAAGCATCTTCTCGTGTGGCTAAACCAATAGCACTTTAACATTTCAACAAAACTTTCATTATCCCTTCCTTAGTTACCAAAATCCTCTTATTTATAGAGCCCTTAAACTAACTGAGTCATGCAAAAACTCTTCTCAGTTTGCCAGCTCTTACTTAAAACTTCACACACGTAAATTTAATATTCAACATAGCCATGCTTAAATCTTTAATCTTACACGTTAAACCCTGTCAAATTAAATATGACATTTTTTTCGTCAGACCTTGCTTTTCGCCTAACCCAAATCACGAATAACTTCAACCACTTAACATTTCTCGTGAATAACCTTATCGCGTGGTTATATTTTTACTATAAAAGATCTTCCGCGTGGACTAACCAACTTTTACTCGCATAGAACTCTTATCGCGAACTTGAACTCCAAGACTTCCTCGCACACTTCTTCTCCACGAAACACTTGGTTCTTCTCGCGAAGATCACCCAAAACTCCTAGTCTAACACTCAAAACTTTCACTTCTAATTAACTTACTTGAAGACTTTTTCTCTTCTTATCGCACAACTTATTTCACTAACTACCCCTTAATCGCAAAAACGTATACTTAACCATAAAAGTTTTTATCGCTTAATCCTTTTCGTGGATTTCTTCAAATGCCAACTTCTTAATACTTAGCCAAATTTTACTTTCTTACTCAAATTAGAAATGGATTTCACAAGTTTGGGTTCAAACCCAAAGAAATCTTAGTGTGATATTTTGTCAATATTTGGAGAATTCTACATAAAATGGAGGGGGGGGGGGGGTGTCACCAAATTTTGCAAGAAAAATAAAGTAAAGTGCAAATAAAAGAAATTTGTTTAGTTTTTAGATGAAAATTTAGGACACAAAATGATAAAGGTTTTCTTTTAATTGATATAATTTAGAATAGGAAATCAAAATTAATTTTCTATCATTCAATAAAATCCAAGAATTTTGAACAAATGCAAACCACAACTAATTAGTCAATCAAAGAACTAATTACCCTAGAGTATTGAACATGAATCACTTCAATTTTCATTAGGTTGTTAGAGTTTATTGTTGTCATATCCTTAAGTAAGGAAGTCTAGAACATGCTAGAAAAAATCAAAGAAATATGTTTAAAATCTAATCAAGAATCACTAATTTTTCAATGTGACACTACGTTGCAATACTTGAAACCCCTTGTCAAAGTGTAAGGTTGCGTCATGATGAGTGCTTGAGGTATAATCATCATAAACGTTGTGACGGGACGTTGAGTGACACGACACTTCTATCTAAGTGTTATAGGGAATTTGCATTGTGCTCGAACGTTGTCACACTTGGGTTGCCCTTTGCCATTTACTAAAGTGAAGTGAAATTTTAGTAAATGTCTTTAACATTTTCCATTTTGTGCTCTTTTGCTTGGTTTTATTGATTGTTGCATCATTGGACTTTTACCCCTTTTAATAGGTATTTTCTACAAAAACAAGGGAATTGGTGCATAACTTCACTTTTTTTTTTTTCTTTTTGGGTATTTTAACATTAAAAAAAACATAGAACCTTTATGGTGCTATCCATTGGAATCACCTCACTATACGAATACACAAGAAAAGTTTAAGAATAAGAAAGTAAACTCTTGACTAGAAATACCATAATGAACCTATTTTGTATGTTTTCTTCACTTAAGCATTAGAATGTGTGTGGCCAATAGTTAACACAAAAAAAGTGTGATATTGTTCCAATTAATTCAAGGCAGTTCTTATATTTTATGTGCTTATTTAATGATCTTATAAGTTTCGAGCACCTTAGGGTAGAACGGTGCGTTAATGATAAAATAGAGCTTAAATGGATTAACCAGGGAAGAAAGAGTGGGAATTACAATGTCACTCCTACAAGTAGAAAGTGCAGCGTCAGCTCAACATCAAGAAGTAGAATACCTCATTTTTGTGCAAAGTGGACAATGCTTTAACGCTACCATAGAGAGTCATGGTGCTCTGAAGTGATGTTAGGCACACATAAGTCTGTTAGAGTTGTAGCACAAGTTCGATAATTATAAAAACATCATTAGTTGCCTATATGTGGTTTCTATCATTTGATCCCAATCGATTTTTAGAGTTTTCCTCTTTATTTTCTTCTGGGTTTTTTTATCCTTCCATGTATCCAACTCTACCATCTTTATCTTCATATTGATTACGGCCTAAGAAGATAATTCTAGCTTAGGCATAGAGTAATTTTATTCGAGATTGTAACTTATGAGATTTTGACCATTTAATTTTAATTAAAACTTGTTTTTGGATTACTTTTCTGCATTTGAATGTTCAAGATTAAATTTTTGCTTGAAATTGTATGATCATTAACTAGGGATTGAATTTTAAACAAGGACCCTAAATTAGCTAATTGATTCTATAACTCAAATCAATCATGGAATATGTCTTAGAAGAAACATCTTTGATAGAGAAATTAGAGACATGGGTGAGCTTCTCCAAATTCTTTCACTCTTTAGATACCATAGGGAAATAGAGGTATACTTAAATGAAAGGAAGATGCCTTCGGAAAGTTTACTACTAAAGCTACTTTCATAAAAATTATTAAGTAGCCCTCTAAGTACACCACATTTCCATTGGTTAATCTTGTTTGGAAGCAGAATGATTCCCAAAAAGGTTAGATTCTTTCTTTGGTCTCTTGCTTATAGAAGTTTAAACGCCCATGATATAAGCAGTAGAGAAAACTTAAAACTTGACATTTATCTTCTTTCATATGTTGTCTTTGTTTGAAAGATTAAAATGATGTTTGCGGCAAGAAGTGAGTTATTATAGTCTTATGTTATTATAGTTTGATTATAATAGCTTGTGGTTAAGGTTATGTTAGGATTTATGTCTTAAAACTCGTAGATTGTAAATATAATTCATTGATCGTTGTTAATAATGTGATTATTGTAATAATTCTTATTGATTATATTATTAGTTTTGTCTTGATAACCCAAATCCAATAACCTAATATTCTAAGCTATTTAATGAAATCTGAACAGTATGTAGAGACATATAGAGATCAATGTTCGAGATCAGCTTAAAGGGTCTATAGTATATGAATAAGGTTGGGTATCTTATCTTGATAACACTATGAATAGGACTCACTTTGTATTTGATACAAACACAATGATCCAACACGTTCGTGTAGTTGACGTACGAGTGATGGTATCCTATGCAATGAGTTTGTATAAGACTGGACTGCAAAATAGTAACCACCAGATGTAACTCCGTTAAGTAGTAAAAGTTTCTATTTCATTAGGATGACCTAGGTAACTTAATCTTAATTCTGAATGTATTATGAACTCTTGTTCGCGAGAGATTGTCCTTTCATTTGTACGGGTGAGAGTGGCCAAATTGCCGACTTAGTAAGCTTATCATTTTGAGGACAAGACCGAGTTGGGAGCTGGAAACATAATTACACAAGATGAAATTCACTCATTCCCTACTTTAGGGTAAGTAGATGAGTGTTCCTTTAAATGATGTCTCCAAAGTCTTAAACAAATGGCCCTACCCTTTCTATGACATAAGAGGGATTTCTATTTATTGGTAACTAGGACCATAAACAAGTTGTTCATTAAAGGAGCACTAATATTTAAGGATTAGAGGTAACCTAGGGGTAAAACAACAATTTAACTCAGCTGGTGTTACGAGCACTCGTGAAGGACTAGCTTACTGTTATTGGTCTATATCCGTGGACACATAATTATATCTACAGTGAGGAGAGTTCAGTTGTGAGTCATTAGTGAAGTGTACACACAATTAACAAATATTTATTAATATGGTTAGTGAGTTTAGCCAGTTAATCTAAAATCGTTGTAGCTTTTGATCTGCAGATCCATTAGGTCCCGTTCCTAGCTCGTAAAAGGTAGTGAGATTTATTTATATTGGTTGTAATTTGAAATGTTCAAAATTACTATGGGAATTAGTTTAATGTATCAACATTATAATATAAAGTTTATCAAACTTTTTAATATAAATTTAATTTTGGATATGATTCAAAATTAATTTATGAGATATAAAATATTTGAATAAGATCAAATCTTAATTTAGTGTGAATTGGATTCATATTAAAATATATTGTTTACAAGAGAAACTTATATTTGAATATGATTCCCATTTTAGTTTATCTTAAATATAAGATATTTAATTTAGCTATTAATTATTTAGAGTATTAATTAATAGTTTAGTTTTATTTTATTTTATTTAATTAATATAAATTTATAAACTATTAAAGAGATATTCATTAAATAAGATTTGAATGAAATATTATTTAATTAATTATTAACCAATTAATTAGTAGATTTGAAATTTCTATTAATTTAATATTTTTTAAATAAATAGAATCTCATGATTCTCTCCTACTCATTTTCCTACTCCAAGAAGAAAAAAGAGTTATAAATATCTAGAAGAAAACAGTTTTCTTTAACACATTAATTAAGAAAAAAAATCATTACTTTTGCTCTCTGGAAAAAGAAAATAGTTTACGCCTAAACTTTTTCTCATCCCAATTGGTTTTCACAAACCAAACTCAAAACCAGACTCATTCCAGAGGATAGGAAGGTCTTCGACTGATGTCCCAATTTGGAGATTCACCTGTAGATTCAGAGACATAAACAAGTAAGTTTTTCTTTCTCTAATTTATAATTAGAAAACATGCTTAACCCTTTAAGTCTTAATAAGAAAATTAGTTTCTTAATTACTTTTGCCAATGTATTAGTATTTTGGGATCCTCAAATTAAATTGAATATTCGTTCGGTAAAATCTTTCGCTATCATAGAGCTTCTATCCTTTCAGTATAACTTATTTTAGTTTGAGGTATAATAGTATGTGTTTGATCCGTAAACTATTTTAGTTTGATAAGTAAATAGTAAACGTTGTAACAAAAAAATCATGAATGTCAAATAGTAAAAACGGTAGCAAATTGAAAATTTTAAATAGTGTTTACTATAGCTAATTGGAGACTTTTAAATAGTATTTACGGTAGCAAAATGTGGTTATTATAATCCTAGATAATCTTTGGCCCTAACGGTTCCTAAAATTTTTTGGACCACCTTTTTTTACTTTATGATTTTTCCTAGTAGATTTTTTTAAAAATAAGTTTTCTTCTTTTTGAGCTTTTGTTCAACATACAACCAATTTTGGTGTTGTACGAATTACACTAAATTATTTTGTAATTACAACTTTTTGATGAGTTTTAACAATTGGAAAGCACTTTTGTAGTAGTCGTTTGGGAGCCCTTGAGATGTATTCCTATTTTCTTTTGTTTGGAATACATGTGTCTTTTTATTTTTTATTTTTGCACCAAATCAAAATGAAATCTCCTTTATTGTCTTGTAGTTATAAGCAGATTAATAGAGAAGTTAGAAGGGTCCATATGTTTGACTTATACTACCCCTACTACAAAATTAGGTAAAAACGGTTAATTTATTGTGTTCAAAATTAGGTGACAAATTCCATCGATCACCTACACCACAATGGTGAGCAATTTTTTTTTTTTTTTTTTATCTTGCAAGCTATGTTCTTCTCTCGAAATAAAAATTTGTCGTTGTTGTCACCTAAAAACTAGACCACTTTGGCTATCCAAAGTTAGGTATCAACATGGTCTGTCATATACTCTTTGTTATATCATGTAAACTTTTTATCACTGAAGAGATGATGTCTATTGCATATGAGATATGATCAGTGTTTCCTTCTCATATGTGAGGCTTACCACAAACTGCTATCACATTTCGTCACATCAAGCATTAGATTTATCCTAGGTTATGATTCAAAATGTTGTTAGATAGTACTTTAAATATTTACCCATTAATAAGCTTTTACTAAACAATAAAACAAAAAACATTAATTTGTAACGCCCCATACGCAGGATTCGAAATTCGGATCTCCAACATTCCCCTGTGATCTGACAACATCATCCTTACTATTCTTAAAGGCTTATTAGAGTGAAAGTTCTCCCCACAGACTAACATGAGTTCTTTCAGCATGTTTTGTCCCCACCAACATGTATCCCAGGAATATTCCTAAGAGGTCACCCAACATAGAATTCTTAACTTTGGAGTTTCTTTGATCAAGCCACGAAAAGGAAGGTACACCTTGTTGGTATAAATATTAACTTTTGATTATTTTAAGTATTTCTTAACCTGACTTTCATGTTCTCAGGAACTCAGGATCTCTCTCATTTAGATGTGATATCGATTCATTTATGTCCCTCTCTTAAGTAGTGGGTCTCTTAGTGACTATAAATTTATACTCACTCTTTTTTATGTTTAATTTTTCAAGCAAAGATAGAGGTAAAGATAAACTGGCAAACGACAAGAAGTGACCGTAGGTTCACCGTTGGAAATTCAAATTCCGAATCGTGGGCACGAGGCCTTACATCTTTTTTTTCCTGAAGCAAAAACCAAATCATATGCTTATTTGCTAAAAAGAAAGATAAAAGTTCTTAATACTTAAATTAAATTAAACATCACAAAAGACAAAGTATTTGAAATGCAATTGGACCCTTGGTTATTTATAATTTAATTGTAGTAAAATGTGTTGCTTTGGATTATCAGCTTTGGACAAGCGGACAGTACACGGATAGAACATTTTGGCTCTCGAGGTTTGCCTTGAAGAATGGGTCGCTCAAGTTTCTGTCTCTTCTTCTCCATTACTCATCCTTTTCGTCTATGAACATTTCTTCTTCTTCTTCTTAATAAACTTCCAGAATTTCCATTTCTTCAGCTCCCTTTTGTTGATCAGTAATCAAGAGTTCTTCATACTTCCATTCATTCATTTCCGGACATGGGTTTCTTCGATTCCATCCTCAATTGGCTCAGGAGGTACCATTTTGTCTTTCCCCAAAATTTTCTTGTTCTTGAATTGTGGGATTTTATATTATTTATTGATCCTGTTTGTTTGGTGGCGGGGAAAAAATTAGGAATAAGTTTACTTAGTTATTTGGGATTTGTTGGTATTAGTTTGTTGAACGAAGGAATTGTCGGTGAGTAGGGAAAGCTGCGTTTTCATTTTAAATTCGAAAGTGGGCTTCTGTGACATTCATCTATAGTAAAGTTTCATTAGAAATGCAATATTATGGTGTTCCTTGGGTCTTCAATTGAGAATTATTATGTTAATTTGATGTTTGGATATTCAATCCTTCAAGTTGAGCCCGCCGGCCGTTCAAGATTTATAGATTTGTTTGTTAAAATTGGCCAACTGAGTCCCTTACGGATCTTATACTTATCACCATGTTTTTGTGATGTCACTGATATCGTTTACTCTGAAGTTCAGATTGCTTGTAGGTTTAAGTTTTTTTATGCCAATAAGTTTCCTTTTTTATCTTTTATTTTTAAAAAAATGTCAAAAGAAAGAAAAAAAAGTAGAATTCACTCTCGAAACATTCAAATTTTCATTTTTTGTTTAATAACTATGTTCATTGAAAAAAGATAAATATAATGGCATACAAAAAGTCAAGCCTACAAGAATCCCACTAAAGATTGGGGTTCCAACCAAGTGGAATGGTGTCTAATGAGTAATTACAAAAAGCCATTGAAAATGAACCCCAGATAGAAACATGAAATCTCACTTGGGTCTCTCGACACATCTGAAAACTCTGATATTTCTCTCCCAAAGAACCCATTACAGAGCACTCATCCCCACAAACAAAGAGCCCTTCGCACTAAAAGGCAGGTGGAGGAGGAACTCTCCAATCAAAACTATAGCATCCCTTGTGATGATAGTCCGAACTTAGTCCATGTACGTCATTATTTACTATTTGGGCCCACAGGTCAACCACTCACAACATAAAGAATGTCTGATATTAATATTACCACATCAGAACAGAAATAACAACAGAACAAGTAGTGAACTCATTTAACATTTCCGTGGAGTTTGGTAGGTTATTTAGGCGCAAAAAATACTGGCTATACCTTTCTTTCTTGAGGCTGACCATAATATTGATAGTCTCTCCGTACCATTTGAAACCATTCTTTGGTACCCCCTAAATTATAATGTTGAAGACACGTTTGAGTATGTTGTTCTAGGCGGATGTTCTCTAGCTAGGATCTTATTTTGCATGTGATCTTGAAGAACAACAGAATGCAATCGTTACAATTATTTTTGGTTGTTTTCTGCCTTGGATCCCAACTTCTATATGTTTGTAGGTTTTATAGCTTAATTTTTTTATGTGCATATTTTGTCTTCTTTTCCATACTTCTCTCAGTGCCCTTTCCACTGTTGTTGGCTTTCAGTTTTGTAATGGAATCCCAAGATTTAGCGAAGTCATCATGTTATTCTACCTTCCATTACCATGACTTTATTGTTTTAACTTTCTTGTGAAGAAACAGAAGTCCTCTCGTCTCCAGTTTGATCTTTAGTTTGCTAGCTCTGGAGACTCATGAATTTCCCGTTGCTACATTCTTGAATTAACCTTTTAGTTCATTCATAAACAAACGTTTCAAAGGAATAGAGGATCCATTAATGCATGGTATTTCAGTTTTTCATATGCCTAACATTGTTAAACATCTGAAGGAAGCTGTTTCTTGCTACTACTTGAAATTTCTGGAAATTCTTTTCAAGTTAACCGTCTTGAGTGCTTGTTCTTCAGCCTGTTCTTCAAACAGGAAATGGAGCTCTCACTTGTAGGACTCCAGAATGCTGGGAAAACATCTCTTGTCAATTCTATTGCTGTAAGAAAATGCAATTTTTCACATCTGTTTTTTTGTGTATGGGAATGGCCTTCTTGTTCCCTGATGGCTTTCAAATTTTGCAGACAGGGGGTTACAGTGAGGATATGATTCCAACTGTGAGTATGTTTTCCTATCAAGTTTGCTGTCTACACTCATTCAACTGAATGTATCGTGTCTCTTTAGAACTCAACAATAGAGATGTGCCTATAGAATATCCTGTTCAAGTGAGGTCATATTCAACTGAATGTATCATATGATCTTCATTTCATATTCTGATTATCAGGTTGGGTTTAACATGCGGAAAGTTACAAAGGGCAATGTAACAATTAAACTTTGGGACCTTGGAGGGCAGAGGAGATTCCGTACAATGTGGGAGAGATATTGCCGTGGCGTGACTGCAATTGTGTAAATATCCCAAGTCTCTAACCCTTTTCCTCGTTCCATTTTAGCTATATTTGTTACTTTTGCTTACTATATGGCTGATTATTTATTTTTATTTAAACACGTGAACTCATCAAAATTTAAACAATCATATAATTCACTGCATCTGGATATAATTGTTGGAAATAAGGAGTTAGTTGAATGTTCCTCAAGGGTATTTTTGTAATTTACTATATCCTAGTTTTATTTCCTTGTTTGTTAGGACTTATTGTAGCATATACTCTTCCCCTTGTAACTTTTACATTATTAGAAAACGACAAGAAAGACTTCTGTTGTGATTTTTTGTCCCTATACTAGTCTTTTTCAAGTATACCTTGTGTTTTATTTTCTTAATTTTCAATATGGTATCGGAGCGTGGTGACGACACACGCTAGCCGTCATTGATGAAAATCAATCGATGGAAAACCCTATCACAGAGTCCATAATCGTTGATGATGCTATTGTTGCTGCTGTTGGATCTTTGGCTAGAGTTGCCAAAGTTATTCAAGCCGTTGTTGACCAATACCTCTGGTGCCTTCTTCCACCGCCCGTGCTACTGTCAGACCCTACCCCTCTATCCGTCCTTCGCCACCATGGACCTCTCCAGTGTCAGTAGTCCAGCCGATCGACCTTCCCTTGTCGCCCATCGGCCTTCAGCAGCCAGCAAATTCCCACTGCATGGCTATTTCTTAACCACTAGCAACCACACCTCCTTCATTCTGACCAGATCGACGAACATCTTTAATCCGACTACCGACAATTATCCTAAGGTGGAAAATGGTGAGTCTTCTGTCCACCACAAAGGCAAATCTACTTGTGGTGGTTAAAGAGGCATTTCCCCAACGATGGTTCAACAACAGTTGGAGAATCTCCAAATGAGTTTTCAGAAACAAATAGTTGCTCTCAGGTTAGCTCTAGGTGCTTCCATAAACCCAGACTCCACCTCCATGAATTCTACCACTCCTTCAATCTTACCAATGTATTCAGAGAAACTGATAACTTCTTTCCCTACCTTAACTACTGCAAATTATTTATTTGGCTCCATGGGAAATTCCACATGTTTAATTGAAGGGGAGAAATTGAATGACTGAAATTATTTCTTATGGTCTCAATCCATTAAGATGACTCTGGTAGGGCATCACAAATTTGGGTATCTAATAGGAGAGGTACTGAGACCTAGACCAAGGGACCCTCAAGAGCAAATTTGAAAGGGGAGGACTCTATTCTTCAGTTTGCCTTAATTAATAGTATGGAACCTCAAATTGGGAAACCTTTGTTGTATATCGCTACTGCTTGAGACATATAGGATACAATTCAAAAGTTATACTCAAAGAGGTAGAATGCATCTCGCTTTTATACTTTGCATAAGCAAATTCACGAGTGGAAGCAAGGGACATTATCACTTCATGTTTTAACAAAATGTCCCTAATTTTGCAAGAAATGGATCTGTCCAGAGATTGTTTGGTACTGCTCTTGTGGAGGTGTTTAGTACTCCAAAATTGAGGAAGTTGATTGAATATATGATTTTCTTGCCGGCTTGAATTCCAAGCTTGGTTTAGCTCATGGTCGTATACTGGGCTAGAGGCCTATTCCTTCATTGATGGAGGTGTGTTATGAGGTTTGTTCAGAGGGAAATTGCATAAGTGCAATGAACATTGTGATTGTTCCTACACTGATTCTATAGCCTTCAGTGCGAAGTCTTCCAGTTTTGACAGTGAAAAGCAATGGGAAGCCTGTCCTGGTGTGTGAACATTGTAAGAAACCTTGGCCTATGAAAAACGATTGTTGGAAGTTACATGGTCAACCACTAAATGGTGAAAAATTTTCGCCAGGTGACAAGCATAATTTTGATAGGTCATTTATGAGTGAATCTTTTGGAACTTCACAATGCTCAACCCCGGCAGGGAATTAAGATGATCGTGGTACTTCTTCTTTTGGAGCCATTGCACAGTCAGGTAACTCTCAATCCTTCAGTCTTACCAGCATCATTAGGAAGAAACCCTGGATACTTGATTCAAGTGCTACAGACCATTTAGCTGGATCCTCGAACATTTTATATCATATTTTACCTATGCTGGCAATGGAAAAGTTAGGATTGCATATGGGTCCTTTGTCCCTATCATGGGCAAGGGTCATATTTTCCTTTTTGATTGTCTCACTTTACAGAATGTGCTCTATGTACCTAAGATATCTTACAATTTATTGTCAATCAGGGATCTACATTGTCAAGCTATATTCTCACTTGATACTGTTTCTTTTCAGGACTTAAGCTTGGGGAAGATGATTGGCACTGCCCAACACGATAGTTCATTGTCATCTTATTTTTCAACTTTAGAAGAAAGATCGTATGTTGTCGCACTTTCTTCTTGGCAACCCAAATTTTCAACATATGAAATATATGTTTCCTCATTTATTTTCTAAAGTGGATGTCACTTCTCTGTCTTGTGTTGTGTGTATTCGTGCAAAACAGCATAGTTATGTTTTGCATAGCATAGAATGTCGTTTAGCGTCCTTCGCCTCCAAATACCTCTTGAATATCTGAAGTAGTCCTACCCTATCCCACTTTCATTCCTGATATTCCTCTATGCGGTTGTTAATAGTCATGACCCTAACCATACTAAGTTTCCTCTTTATGCTCAATCATATGTTGCCTTGGAGTATCCTCTACACTAAAGAGGTTATAAGTGTTACCATCCTCCTTCTCGAAAGTATTTTGTGTCCATAGATCTTCCTTGAGAACAAACCATCTTTTCTTGTGAGCCCTCTTCAGAGGAAGAGTGAGTGAAGAAGTTAACTAGCCTATTCCCTTGATTCCTATAGCTTCTACGGAGTGTTTTGAAATCATCCTCCATGAAACTATTCTATCCACCGACCAAGTCTCTTGAATAACTTACTACAACAAGAATCTTAGAAAGGTGATGGTGCACCCTATTGCTTCGCCAACTCTTGTCCATGAATTTGAACCAATACAAACTCAAGGTACTATTGAACTTGATAATAATAACTTGTGTGTTGATGATGATATGTTTGTGGTTGAGGAGGACAAGACTAATATGATAGCTCCATAAGTAAATAGGGTTACTAGAAACTCTAGCAAAAAAACAAGTGGGTGAGACTAACTCGGATGACTCAGACAAACCAAGGAGTTATGGTCCTTCTCTTGACATGTCTATTGCCTTGAGAAAGGGTACTAGGTCCTGTACGAAGCATTCTATGTGTAATTACATGTTTTACATTAATCTATTGCCTAAGTTCATGACGTTCACTGCAAGTCTCGATACTGCAATAGTACCAAAGAAAATACATAAAGTTATTAAGAGTTTTGAGTGGAAGAAGGCTGTCATGGAAGAAATGGGAGTGCTTGAGAAGAATAAGACATGAGATCTTTGCACTGTTCCTAAAGGGTATAAGACAGTGGCATGCAAATGGGTGTTTACTCTAAAGTACAATTCAGATGGGACTTTAGATAGGTACAAGGCCAGGCTTATTGCAGAAGGGCATCCTCAAACTTATGGGGTAGATTATTCAGAGACTTTTCTCCCGTGGCAAAGTTAAATATAGTTAGGTCTTTCTGTCTATTGACTTTGTCTGTTGAAGTCAATAGAGTGGCTTCTCCATCAATTTGATGTAATGAATGCTTTCCTAAATCTTGATTTGGAAGAAGTGTACATGAGTCCTCCTTCTAGGTTTTGAAGTTCAGTTTGACCAACAAGTTTGTAAGCTTCAGAAATCTCTTTATGGTTCAAAACAATCTCCCAGGGTGTGGTTCGATAGATTTTACCACCTTTGTTAAATCTCAAGGCTTCTCTCAGGTACATTTTGATCACACATTTACAAAAAGGTCTGAACTTGGAAAATTGCTATGTTGATTGTGTATGTCGATGACATTGTCTTGTCATGAGATGATATTGCTGAGACTACCCGGCTGAAAAAGAAGATGGGTGACGAGTTTGAAATTAAAAGACCTAGGGAATCTGAAGTACTTCCTTGGAATGGAGGTGGCAAGATCAAGTGAAGGAATATCAGTTTCACAAAGGAAGTATACACTTGACCTCTTGAAAGAAACATGTATGACAGGATGCAGACCTGCTGATACCCCTATGGAACTCAACTGTGAAATTGGGAATTTTTTTTGAAAAGGTTCTTGTTAATAAAGAGAAATATCAGTGTCTGGTGGAAAAATTGATTTATCTATCCCATACTAGACTAGATATCTCTTATGCGGTCAGTTTTGTGAGTCAGTTTAGCACTGCACCCTATGAAGAACACATGAAATTTGTGAATCGTATACTGAGGTATTTGAAAACTACTCCAAGTAAAGGTCTGATGTTATGGAAAATTGACAGAAAGTGTATTGAGGCTTATACCGACTCTAATTAGGAAAAATCAGTTACTGACAGAAAGCTCACTTTAGATAATGTACTTTGGTGTGGGTAATCTTGTTACTTGGAAAAGTAAAAAACAGGGTGTTGTTGCTAGGTGTAGTGCTGAAGCTGAATACGGAGCTATGAGTTTGGGAATCTGTGAAGAGATTTGGCTACAGAAAGTTGTCTGATCTTCACCATGACTGTGAGTTACCTATTAAACTCTTCTGTGATAATAAAATTGTTATAAGCATAGCCAATAACTCAATTTAACATGGTAGAACGAAACATGTGGAGATTGATAGACATTTTATAAAGGAGAAACTTGACAATGATGGTATTTGTATTCCGTAAATTCCGTCAAGTCAACAAATTGGTGATCTTCTCACAAAAGGATTACTCAAGCAAAGGTCGACTCTTGTGTTAGCAAGTTGGGTCTAACTGACATCTACACTCCAACTTGAGGGTGAGTGTTGAAAATAAGGGGCTAGTTGAATGTTTATAGCCTCAAGGATATTTTCATAATTTACTGTACCCTAGTTTTGTTTTCTTTCTTTCTTGTTACGGCTTATCGTAGTCTATATATATACTATTTTCCCTTGTAATAAGAAAGGCTTTTATTCCCTTGTAATAAGAAAGGCTTTTATCGTGGTTACTAGGGCTTTCCTGGTATGCCTTGTGTCTTGTCTTCTTCTTTTATCCTATTACCACTATCTGCCCTCAAAAATGGTAGAAAATCATTTTTTTTTTTCAGTTTTGAGAGATTCCAAGTTACTTTTTTCACTATTGAATTAATCTCTTGCTGTTGAAGTTGAGTATCTATCTGGTCAGAAGAATGAATTGCTCACATTATTTCGTTTGATGGTTAGAAGCACAGTTGAGCAAACAACACCCAACAAATCCACATTTTTTCGTTCGACATGAAAAAAGGTTCTCTGCAACTATACAATCTGCAGGGGGCTGCTATGGCTCTTGTTTTGAACATTTTTCGGATTAATTAAAAAATATAGAAATAATAAAACTCTTTGAATTTGTGAGGCCTTGTATCTCAAGCGAATATTCGAGTATGGTATCAGTTTCTAACATCACTAGTTGGTGACTTGACATACTTATTGGTTAAATACTAACTGGTCTGACTTCGAGAAATGGCTAAATTAAGTTGACAACTTGATCAAATAGGGTTTTGGTCTTTAAAAAGGATTCCTCTTCAAAAAGAGGAAATAGTGTATATGGAATTTTCTCTGTCTATATATCTATCGAGTTATTTGTCAGACTTATGGTTCTGGTATTAGATCAAGTATCATCTTTCTCATAAGCATATCACATCAATTTTTTTCCCGATAGCGTTAACAACAAAACAATATAAAATCACAATCAAAATTCAGTTACATTGAAAAGTTTAAGAGTTAAAATACTTAACAGACAACCATCAAAGTCGAATAACTAAATCTGGATACATTTCCTTTTTGGTTTCTTTGTTATTTATTTACCCTTTGTCCTTGTATATATTGTGGGTGCAAGGTCAGGTATGTAGTTGATTCTGCTGATAGAGACAGTGTTCCCATATCAAAAAGTGAGCTCCATGAGCTCTTAACAAAACCTTCTTTAAGTGGAATTCCTTTGCTTGTGCTGGGCAACAAAATTGACAAATCAGAAGCACTTTCCAAGCAGTCACTGGTCGATTTGTTGTGAGTCTTGGATATTATATGGAGGATATTAGTTACCTTATTGTGATCATTCATATTGAAATATAGTTTTAATGATAATCTTTCCGGTTTGTTGCTTCAGAGAACTTGAAACGATTCGTGACAGAGAGGTGTGCTGCTACATGATCTCTTGCAAAGATTCAATAAACATTGATGTGGTGATCGATTGGCTTATCAAACACTCGAAAACAGCAGGATGATTGGTTTTATTCCTTGTTTTTTTCTCTAGCTAAAGTGTGATGAAGGTTCAAAGCTAGCTGTAATATGTAGAGGGTTTGAAGTTTATAAAGTTTAGCTATTCATGTTTGTTTGTTTAAAAATATATTGTAATTCAAACATGTTCTTCTTCCTTTATAAAGAACAAAAAAAGAAGGAAAAAAACGAATTTGTGCTGTAATTCTTTTGTCATTATGGTTTGTCTCTAAACTAAAGTTTTCTATCATATCAAAATCATCGAACACTTGGTTATTTCCCATGGTTGGAAATGTCATTGAACATCTTTACCTTATGAAATAATGAGTAGAAATTGATTAGAAGGGGTTGCCAGTAGTGTAACTTTGAAAGGTGCATTTCTATAATTTTTAAGGGGTCATTTGATTGTATAGATATTAAATGTATGTGTTTGAATTTGCAATTTGCAGGATAATTAATGTATCCATTTTATTTATCAATTTGTAATTGTATATAGAACTCAAAATTAAAGAAAACATGCATCAAAATGTTGAAAATTATGAATGAATAATGAGAGGGGGAAAGGAAAATATATTTGAAGAACACTTCTTCACTCTTTTCTAGGTCTTTCTCCTTTTAAAGGATTCTTATTTTTGAAGGTCTTTCACGTATGTGGACGCCTCTAAAAGATCTTTCTCACTATTCTCCTGGCAGGAAATGGTTTGTGGGAATTCTGTGAAAGAGGAAAGAATTTTATTCAAAGAAATAAAAAATTGTTTTGTAGTTGAGATAATGAGAGATTAAGAGAAAAAGGTAGAGATTGTTTTTGTAAAACAACAATCCCCTTTTAACATTCTTAATTCTTTTAAATGTTTTATTTATTAGTATGATTGGTTAATTATTCTTAATGTTTTAATTAAATTTAAATTTTATGTATATGGATCAATATTTTAAAAATCAAAGTCGATTTAAAAGAAGAAATTTTCACTAATTTCCTCTAAATAGTATGTACATGTGGACAAGAAGTTTCGAGTTCAATTTTCCAGTCACAATACATTCATTGTACAGAAAAAGAAAAGACGCAGATACTCGAATTTCTTTAATTAATTTAATTTATTGCCGGGATGGGAGACGAAAGCTTGGAAGCCTACAAATTCTCATTCTCTTTCATTAAATGCGAGGATTTGTATTATAGAGAGGATTGTTGATTGTTTGTATACTTCACTAAAGACTCACAACTGAACTCGTCTCACTAAAAAATATTTCTTTGTCCATGCATATAAATCAATCAAAGGAAGTTAGTCTTTCACAAGTGTTGGTAATACCAGTTAGTTCATATTATTGTTTTACCCCTAGGTTGATTTTTAGTTTTTAAAAACTAGTATTCTTCTTTGAACAACATGTTTATTCTCTAACCAATAAATAGAAACTCTCTTGTGCCATAGAAAGAGTAGGGTCATTTGCTTAAGTCTCAAAGACACCATTTAAGGGAATATTCATCTACTTACCCTAAAGTCGGGAAGAAGTGAATTATATATTGTGTAATAGTATGGATCCCCACTCAGTCTTATCCCCAAACTATTAGGGTTATTAAGTCAACAATCTGAGCACTTTCATAGCAGAAATCAAAGGACAATCCCTCAAGAATAGTCTTATGCAAGCTCACTACGTAGGATAGACTCAGGATCAGTATTAACTTGCCTAGATCATCTTATTGAGATAGAAACCTAACTAGTCAACGAAGCTACATCTAGTGGTTACTATTTTGTGGTCCAGTCTTATGCAAACTCATTACATAGGATACCCTCACACACATGTCACATACATGAACACGTTGGATCATCGTGTTTGTATCAAATACAAAGTGGGTTGTATCCATAGTGTTATTAGGATAATGTATCCAACCCTATCCTTATACTACAAACTCTTTATGTTGTATTTGAACATTGATCCCTGTATGTGTCTACATATAGTTAATTCAAGACTCATAAAACAACTTAGGAGGTCAGTTCATTGGATTTAAGGTTGTTAAGACAAAACTAACAAAATAACCAATAACACCTGTCGAAACATACAAAAACATAATTTTATTAGTACCAGTCAATGAATCACCTTTACTAACTATGAGTTTTAGGACATAAAATGTAAACCCTGAACCCTAGGAAAACTTTGATCTTTTAAGAGTTTGGAAGGTTACATTTTTAATTGAAGTTGGGATTGAAAAAGATACTTAAAGAGGGTCATTGCATGTGCTATGGTTGTTGGAAAGGAGGAAAGCCAAACTAAAGTGGTTAAAGAGATTTAATCTTTTAAGTTGAAAAGAGAAAATTTTGGTAAGTCTATAAGTGAGGTGAGATGGGCATGGGTAGGCGGCCAAATTGAAGGCAAATAACCACTAAGGATAATGCTAGGCGTCCAAGGTAAGTGTGATTAGCTTAGGCGAGCAAAGCTCTAAAGGAGTGTCATCATGGGTGACCAATTTGCTTCTAGGAGACGAAAGGCTGGCATGAAGTGTTGTCACGCCCCGCCTCAAGATCACTTCCACGCTACCATGTAGGACGTGACTTGCCTAGATACTTAATGTGTATCTCCTTGTGAGACAACACTTTGAACGCCTAGTCAACGAAATTAAGTCAACAATCTCAACACAAAAACACATCGTAAAAAGCTATCACAAAAAACTTCTCTTTATTAACTTAACAATATGTGTTCTATAATACAATGAACATGCTCTCTTTACAATAAAGCTTAAAATATAAGCATTAGGCCTTCAACGTCTAGTGTCACTTCTTCAGCTAAATGCCTAGCTTGCTCTCCTCAATGCATAGCAACTCATCTTACTCTTCTTTACTTGGCCTCAACGCCTAGTACTTGGGGAAGGAAAACTTAAACCATAAGTCAAATACTTAGTGAGAATGAGTTTTATAAATCCCTTTTGGGGAATACAATGCAATCACATAAATTCATTTTTATTTTCTAAAACAGGTTCTCAACGTCTTATTTTAATAAAACATATAAATCACACATTAGCTTCTACTTATTTCTTTCTACCAAGAACATGAACCATTTTCACGCCTAGAACTGGAATTCATTTCACCAACATCAATCCTCATAACCCAGGATTCACTTCACCAACATCCTACACTAGACCTGGGATTCATTTCACAAGTATCCTTTAGAGAATTTTCCTGATTCATTTTTTTGTTGCTTAGGTTGTTAACTCAAATTCTTTTACTTCATTATTTCCACATAATAGCTAGCTCTTTGATAGGAATAAGGTTAATGATTTACTCACATACAAGCATCATAATCATCAATCAATAAACATTATATTAGTTTTCTTTTCAAATAAAAACAATAATATCAACAACAATACAGTATACGTTAAACATAAATACAATACAAGACTCAGAAAGAATGCTTTCAAAACACTTCTTTCTTTTAGAAAATCACTCACAAAATACTTAGTTTCCTTCCTTTCAGAACGCCTAACTTCAATTCTCTTCTTCTCGTCTAGTACTTCCTTAGCAAGCAGCACAACAGTTAGGAAATTCTCATAATAACAACACTATCTTTAATCCTTCAATCTTATCTATACTAATCTTAAAATAGATTAGTTATCCTTGAGCTTCTTTTAGCTCACCAACTCATGCTTAACACTTTACACGTGTCAGCTTACAACTCATCGGGTCATGCTTAAGCTTAAACTTAACACGTAAACATTTGTCAAATCAAAATCAGACATTTTCTTGAAATGCTAAAATCTTCTTGTCTAGCATCACCTCGCGTTACAATGCCAAATACCTAACCCTTCTTGCATTTACAAGACTTGCATGCGTACTTGTTCTCACCACGTTTCCTCACTTCAATCATTACATTAGAACGCCAACTCCTCAAAACAAACTCTCAAAACTCCTTCAAAATTCTTTTTAATCACACTCTTATTTCAAAATGACCGTTCTAGTTCGGACATGGGCCTCACATGAAGGGCTGTTAAGGCCTAAATGTGATTGAAGGGAAACCTAGGCAAGATGGTTAGACGACCTGATTTTAGGTGTGCGAGAAGGCTTGTGTGAGAGGAAGGGGCATGTAGCCAATCAAGAGAGCTTAGCGTGGTGAAGTTTTGGACATTTTGTTTAAGGTTTAGGTGAGGCTTATGGTTGACTTAGGCAAGTCGGTTGAGTTTTTTTCAGGTGGCCACTATACGCTTAAACCATTTTTATGACAAGCAAAAGGTGTCAAGAGGGTTGCATGTACTATAAATAAGTAACTTCAAAAGGGTAGTGCTCACAATCTATCCGTATGTTTTCCTTAAACCACTTGCAAAAGCTTATAACCTCGTTGTCGCCCATGTCTGCGCGCTAGCTTATGTCAAAGGGTGTTTTTGGGCCATTTTGGTGATTTTTGGAATTTCTAAGTTAATTTTTGATATTTTCATGATCAAGAACAATTAATTAGACTTAATTACCACTATTTTAGGTCAAGAAGAGAGATCGAAAAAATTTATAGGCCAAGAAGGTAAGCTTATATTTATGAGTGAAAAATGAATTTATTAAGTCATCTCAAAGCTATTATTTAAAGTATGATTTTAGTTAAATGCTTGAATTACCTTGTTTATGAATGATTCTAAAGCATGTAATTTCCTTAAAGTGTTTGTTCAAGCATGATTGTTGAAAAGTGTTTAAGGCTGTCAAGGAAAAATGAGATTTAAAAGATATGGTTATGGTTTATGTTTTGCTTTATGCAAGAGATTCTTTAACGTACTGAGATATTGTTTGCAAAGCTTATGGTTTATAAATGTTCTCTCTAATCCAAGTTATCTTAAAATAACCCTGCAGGGTAGATCACGAGGCATTATGGAGGTAAGGACACTCATCTCTGAGGAATAGTGTCAAGTACCTCTAGTTTTGAGTAATGGAGTTAGGGACGCCTAATTCTAAGGAACAAAGTTGGGGATGCCCTTCTCTAAGGTTTGGATTTGGTATTGATTAGCTCTGCCATCTAGCTAGATGAAAAAATATCAGTACCTACGTATTGAATTCTAAAATGTTTGCCAAGCTAATGTGTTTATGATATACTTATGCTTATTGCTTAAATGTTTATGAAATGTTATTTAAACCTAATCCCTCCTTGAGCTCATTTAGCTCATACTTTCAATATTGTTTTCCACTTTTTAGGTAGAGGTCGTGTTTTCGAAGCCTGATTCGTTGTTATCTGTGTGTTGAAGGGTTTTTGTCTTTACATTTGTATGTGTCTTGTTAGTATTGAAATTATGTATATTTGGTCTCTTAATTACGTCGGAGTTAGAGTTGGTAGGAGTCGGAGTCTATTTTCTTGTAATTATGAGTTTTGTTAAATGTTTGTATAAGACTTGTATTGGAGTTTGTTTATGTCATGTCCCGCCCCAAGATCACTTCGTGCGATACGTGTGGAGGCATGACTGCCTAGACATTCAACGTGTATCAGCAAGATAGTACGCAGAACGCCTAATAAGCAGAAGAAACACACATCAAACTAAACGCTTGATGAGAATTCAATTGAAATCACAAATACTTCATTGATATTGATAAAAGAGTACAACCATACAAGTACAAAGTTTCTTCAAACTAAAATATACAAGTGACAAAACAATATCTTGATCATCTTGCTTAAGACATTTCATGATATGCGAACAAATTGGGAATACTAACATGTTGATGTGACGCAATTATGGCATGGTAGGCATTCAATTTGGCAGACAGACTATTTTCGCTACTTGGGGGGAAGGGGGGATAAAACAAAACATTTGAAAGATTAGACAAAAATGTCTAATGAGTGGGATTTTTCACCAACAGGTTTATAATAAGTAAGTTTTACCATGACACATTGTAAATCTTTTCATTAAACCATGTGATATAAATAGTTATAGGTTTCAATAAAAAAAAACATTAAGTCCAAATCAAATCATCTGAACCCTTTCAGAGATATACACAATCCCATTTTCATTAGCAACATTTATAAATCATACGAAAAATCATTTCTTTTCAAATTATTCATAATAGCTCATTTCACATAGGAATCTATCTCGCATGATGCATCACATAAATCATATCGCATAATCAATCTACATGTTTTGTTATGTCTTTGAACCCTTTCCTCAACTCAAGCATTTACCACATCTTTTTGCTGGATTGCGGGTGTACGGAGTAATCTTAATGCGCAACAGAAATTTACCATTATTCCATCATGCATAATGTCACCCTCCCCCCCCCCCCCCCCCCCCCCCCGAGTCACCTACTTTTGACTCAAGAAACTACGTGAGTCAATCGGTATCACTTCTCTTTTGAACGACACCAGTTGATCCTTAACCTTTAACTTCTAAATGAAACGCAAGCGGAAGCTAACACGCATAACTTAAACACAAGCCGAGTGCAATCCTTTTTATTAAATAAACCTCGTATAAGTTATATACAAACATATCTTAACTTATGTTTATACGAAACAAACTCTAGCTTCAACTAACCTTAACCTATGTTTGACACAATTAAAAGACTAACTATACGTAGATACAAAATAGCAAGTGATAATTAACTTGTAGAAATACAAGTTATTGCATCCTTTTAGATAAAACAATGGAGTCAAAACACGAGATAAATGGCAAAACGCATAGCTTTTATTTCAAAATTGTAATATCAAGAAAATGCACCTTACATAAGTCTTAACGCCTAATTAACTATGCTTTTAAATGTATCCCACGCATGATGGCGTAAAGAGGAAATGAAGGGAGGATCGTGCATTAACTCAGTGAGAAGAAGATTGGCAATTTACAAGTTGCAAGGCAAAATGCCAGCGCATCACTATGCAAGATGATTAGCTAAAAGACAAGAGTGGTTGTGGGGGCTGATGTGACAAGAAACAACTACTTTCTACACTGACATTTGTAGGTAAGGACAATTGTGCAGCGTAGGCAAGGACGAATTTGCAGCATAAGCATTTAATTTTTTGGTCTAAACTATGCCTATAAAAGAAGTCCAACTCCACCATGAAGATATACGAAGAAGGTCATCCCTTAAGGAGGCCAGTGAAGGACGAGTTTTAGAGTCTTTCACCATTTGTTGTAGTAATACTTCCTCCGTCCTTTCTCCAATCAATGTTTGAGTGAGAGCTTAGAGAGTGATTAGAGAGAGAGAAGTTTCCACATCATTTCCTCTCACTTGTAAAAGAGCCAAGAAATGCAAATCATTGCATTCTGCAACTTGATACATTTCTTTTCTTTCCATTTTGTACTTTATGATGTATTGTATGAATGTTCTTCATTTTATGGCCAAAAGGTCTACATTATCAATACAGTGCATTTTTATCAATTGTCTCTTATCCATTTCTTTACTTTCCATCTTTTTAACGTGTTTAAGTAGTTTAAGTTTATGTTATGTACTTGATAAGAATTATCTAGTTATAAATCTCATCATGTTTAGCTGAGCTAAACTCAATCGTTTGGCCAGTATTGGTCACCAACTGCTCGGGTAGCAAGGACATAGCCAAGCATGCGCACAAAAGGGAGTTTGGAAACAGACTCCATTTTAGCATGTTGACTTCAATCATTTGTTTGCTGAAAGGAAAACAAGTGTGATGTTTACGCGTCGAGAGGTTGCTCATCTTAAATAGGAAGTAAAATATGATGCTCATAAGTAAGGAAGCCTAGATGTATATCGTTTGGTTTATCTTTACCATTTGTGTCCCGAAAGGAGAACAAGTATGATGTTTGGGCACCAAGAAGTTTCCCACCTTAAATATAAGATGGTCAAGTGATCTATATCGCTCCAAGGCCATACCACATAGCTTAAATAACATAGAATACTAAGACTTTCGTTTATCCCTCTTAACTCAAGTTAGTTTGCATTCCATAATCATTCATTTCCATTCCTCTACAGAATCCTCTGTGTAAATAAGTAGATTGGTATAGTTTTATACGCATACTGTATAGAATTTATACCGCTTGGTTGAAAAGTAAGCATTATAACTAAGCTGATAGAAATTCCATGTGTTCAACCCTGACTTACCCAAGAAACCTCTTGCTTCGCTTTCATTTGGAAAAACGTGAGGAAAACTTGTACTAAATATTAATCATGCATGGAGCAACGTATAGGAAGAAGATGCACCATTTATCACATAATCCTAGCCTAGACGCCCACTATTAGTCATATAACTAGAACCCAACATGATGAATTTATGATTGAGTTTTGCATAAGAAGAAAGCAAGATTCTAACAAGCAGTAAGACACATACAATAATAAGATAAAATTCTTCAGCAAATAGATAGTAGCAATTTAGGATTCAAGGATACAATCTCTACCTGAAAAGTAAAAAATATTTTGAAGAGTGTGAGCTAAACAAGCCTAGTGAGTGATAGATTTTTTAACAAATTCCTAAACCTTTTAAACAGTAAACAAAAACAATGACATGAATACTTTAGCTTGATAAAAGTTTTAGAAATAATGAATCAAACACTTGTATTTTCTAATAGTAACCCAAGTATCTACTTTTGGGAGGTGATAGAATGAACTTAATACCAACTCCAAACCTCAGAGATGGGCATACCCAATCCCTAGTCCTCGGAGGTAGCGTCCCTAGCTCCAATCCTAAAGATAAGTGTCCTTACCTTAAATTCCTTAACGCCCCTTAACCTACCACAAAGGGCTATTTGAGATATCTTGGATTAGATAAAACATGAATGCTTTGAAAACAACGCTTCAAACCTTTGAAAATCCTTTTGCATTTAAGGAAACCTTAAAACATAATTATGCCTCGATTAAACTCATTTATTCTTAAAAGCCATAAACATTCTTTAGTAATCATACTTGAATAAATATTTTAATAAAATCACATACTTGAAAACATTTCACTAAACATATAGCTCAAACATTTAACTTAAATCATACTTAGCTTAACAAACATGATTCAAAATCACTTAGTAAATTCAATTCTCAACTTTTACATACAAGCTTTAGGTCCTTGATCTATAATTTGTCTGATCTCTTCTTGACCTAAAATAATGATCAATAAATCCATTTAATTCTCTTTGACCATGAAAATACAAAAAATTAACTTAGGAATTCCAAACAAAACACCAAAATTGACCAAAACATTCATTGACACAAATTGGAGCCCATACATGGGCGACAAGCGCTTGGTTACGCGAGTAGAGCTTGCCCAGCCTTGCGGCATGCTAACCTCACGCACAGGCACTTCGCGAGCCTCACCTGGCTGCATGTCGAGCATCTCACATGCCCCCTTGTGCAAAGTTTGTCGTGTGCCTCCTTGGCTACGTGCGCCTTGCACGTTGTCTACCTTGCATTCAGGTAGTGTCGCACGCTCAACATAAGCCTAACACATCACTAACCTCTTTCTTCATCAACACACACACATCTCACCTAGCAAAGCTTGTCACTCAACCAACCTCTATCTTACCCAGAAACTGATTATTCACCCATAAACTTAACTTCACTTTGAAAAATCATAACTGAAAATTCATAACTCTTTTGGAAAAACTTTATTACAAATTAACCAAGTAAAAATTTCCATTATGTAATTATTTTAACATACAATTTTCAAAGTGGAGTTCAAAATATCACACAACTGAAATTAGAAAGCATGAGATTTCATCTCAAAATGAACTTTTTACGTGGAGTTTTTAACATTAGGTAGCAAATCAAACCAATTCAAACGATCCAATGGTTCGGTTTGATTTTTTTTTTGTATTGAATTGAACCTTCTTGGTTTCTGAATTTAGAGAAAACGTGTGAAGCAATGGTAGTGTGTATGAAAGGGATTAGTTTAATTTGGTTATTGGTTGGGTTTAGTAACAGCTCTAGCCATTATTGGTAGTATGTTATTTGAGAGTTATTTATAAGGAAGGCCGGTACGTTTCCAACAGTAATGCAATGAGTTAAGAGAAAAAGGCATATAGAAAATTAAAAGAAACGGACATCAAACACGCCGCTTTCACCGCTCTCACTTTTGAATCCTAAATTGAAGCGACTCCAAACTCATCGTCTTTAACGTCGTTACAAATATGAATGTAATTTAATCACAAAACTTCTATAAGTAATCACTCTCATGACACTCAAATCTATTTCAAACTTTTACAATATTATAATTATAACCCACAAAATGGCATCCTCTTTCACCTATTCCTTCTTTCTCTTCTCCATCCTCTTTCTTCTCACTATCTCTAATCTGCATTTGGCTGAGGTATATATATGTTCTTATCATTTTATTTCT
Organism: Cucumis sativus; assembly: GCF_000004075.3. NCBI lineage: Eukaryota > Viridiplantae > Streptophyta > Magnoliopsida > Cucurbitales > Cucurbitaceae > Cucumis > Cucumis sativus. The sequence goes on along the minus strand of NC_026659.2, from coordinate 18,883,336 downwards.
TTTACTATTTTTTCCTTTTCAAATGTATTTTGAATGCATAAAATTGTAGGCCTTAAGTTATTTTTTTCTATTAAGTAATTCTAGATATATATATAATAATAATTTTTTTTTTTTTTTTTTAATTTCAACAGGGTGCTTTAAACTTACGCCCTTCAGGTACTTATCATAATTCTTTTCTTTTTTCCTTTGCTTTTGTTGATCAAAAGGAATAACCTTGAATAATGTTTATATATGATAATACTATTGTTGAATTAGTTTTTTTTTTTTTTTCTCGAACAAGAATGAACCACTTTGCATGTCTTTTGGAAGTAATACTTTAAAGTGAAGCATATTCTTTTGAATAGATATATTATTCATGGATATATTCTTTTGAAATTATTAGTCTTCACAAGGACTCAAATTTACCAACATATATAAGTAATGTGAAACCGTTTGAATGATGTGTGGTGTCAAACTCACTCTTTTAAGTACTTTGGGAGAACAGATTGCAAGCCGAAATGCAGTTATCGATGCTCGGCGACAACGCACAGGAAGCCATGCATGTTCTTCTGCCAAAAATGTTGTGCAAAATGTCTGTGTGTGCCTTCAGGGACATATGGAAACAAGCAAGAATGTCCATGCTACAATAACTGGAAAACTCAGCAAGGAGGTCCCAAATGCCCTTAGAGCCCAAAAAATATTACACCTTTTCTTTTCTCTACCATGATTTTAGCTTCATTTTTTTCTTTCTTTGTGGATTTTATTTTCATCCTTTGTCATAGTCGGAGATCAGAGAAAAAAAGAAAAAGGAAAAACTGATCAAATAAATTTGACCGTTATATATTTCAATTATCGATGGTCATATTAGTAACTTGAAAATTAATGTCTCATAAAAGTATTTTAATGCTCTAGTAGGACAATTACTAACCACACAATGAGTAGAGCTACTTCATTTTCGTATTTGAAATCACCAGAATAACAATTGAATGGAATTTATAAGATTTATATACATTCTGTACTAGACTTATAGCTTTAGTTCATTCTTGTCCATATAGTTTCAGATGTTCATTTAGATCCTTTATTAATGTTCATTTCAATGAAAGAAGAAAATGGGTTACTCCCTCGTCTTTCAACACTCTTAAAATATATAGACCAAAATTAACATTATAAAAATACTAAAACAATATATAAATAACTGTAGCTCAAGCTTCAGTAACTTTTCTTAAACATCTCTGACCATACTTCACCACAATAAATAAATAGCCTAGAGTGCTTTAGAAAGTGTACAACCAAATAACAAAATTTTGTCCTTAAATCTTGTAATTTAAGTAATATACTAAAAGCATGTTGGCTAAAATGATAATTTTTAATACTAAAATTGTTTTAATTTACTTGTTTTAAAAGCAGACTCAAACACAAATTTCAATAAACAACGCCAACATAGGTAACAGATAATGGCACGTTTGAGAATGATGTGATTCTACTGCAAATATATGCTAATTTGTTTTGATTTTCGGTTGTTATTCTGAGAAGAATACACTACAAAATTTAACACATATCAACACCACTAATAGACAATGGAAAAAGTTTCAACAAACACTAACATTGCTACAATTCTTCGACTTGAACAGAAAAACCACAATGACAGCGTTTTGTCACAACCAAACTTTTCTCGTCAAAAATTTGATCCTCTAACAGGAATACATGCTTGTGATCCTGATTGATAAAAGATGGAGCATCCATATTAGTATTACTTAAGTTATCCGGCTGGCCCTTGAAAGGTTCTACATCCTCTTGACAAGAAGGAACATCTGCATTACGCTCATCATGCATGTTCCGGATGTCACTCGTCACTTGCGATAGATTCTCACTATCCCCATAACGGCTGTTCAACCTTTGCCGAGTTATGATCGAAGAAAGAAGCTGATACCATCTTGAAATAGCTTGTTTTTCTCTCAGTCTTCTCTCTTCAGCCTCCATTCTCTCTGCTTCCTCATTGTATGTCTGTATATGAAACAGGGTGGTTTGAGTTGAGAAACATACAAGAAGAAATGATCATAAAACTTGAGCTATAATAGATGGAGATTGGTCTGTCTCTAGATATGATGGTTGGAAATTAGAACATGGAAGGAGTATAGTTAGAAACTTAGAAGTGTAAGAAAAATACAAATTTGTCCAAGGTAAGTCACTAAAATGTTGAAAGTAAATGAACCTAGAAATAATTTATTGCATATCGTTAAAAATTTAACCTAGAAATAATTTATTGCATATCGTTAAAAATTTACCATCCTTATTATCTTGGGAACTACATTGGGAAATACCAACCTCTAATATTACATCTTTAAACTCGGAACAAACAACAATCCCATCATAAATAGGATATGATCGGCCATTTCGAAATTCAAAGCCAACCATGGCAGGTGCATAATCAATTTCCAGCTTCTTGGCAACACTGAACACCCTGGGCAACCTGATGTGCACAGTTCCTGGGGGAAGGCACTTTTCAGACCACACATCCACTTGACCACGTTCATTCTATAAGGTAGAATGCAATAATTAGCGTCTGCTGAACGAGTAACAACATAAGGAGTTGTGAACAAGCAAAAATGGGGAATTTAAGGTTCAATAAGTGTCTCGAGGTTCTATACATATCAGAGTGAAACGCATCAATAGAACATATTCACAGAAATTTAGCGAGGGTAAATTGCTAAGAAATGTCCATAACAAAAGATAGCTCTCTGCCCCTTTAAAGCTATACAAGATAACCCATGTAGCATAAAATATTACTAACCAAAGGGATTGAGAGAAATGTGTAATTCTTTATGAAGCTAGAGTACTTCCTGGCCTGTACTCCAAGTTTACTTCTTATCAACAAGAAAGAAACCTTGATAGTACAATTCATTATTGTTGAAGATTAGTCCACATCAATTCTCATGGGTAAACATCATAATTAGAAGACGCAGGAGACAAAATAAAATGCATGGTCACTTTTTTTGGTCCCATGATTAATATCAACAATTTCTTATAGAAACAAATGTTATGAAATCTCTCAGAAGGCAGAAGGTTGCGTCCAATGTCTTGAGCACTACAAGCGATCAGTTTATCCAAAAGGCTTAAAATAAAAATAAAAATAAAATAAAATATAAAAGAGCTCACTTTTGGTACAATCCCATCAACTGCACGAGGCAGTTGCAATGGTTCTAACTGCCACTTCCCATAGAGTGGAATGGTTCCTTGGGAATCACCCTGATCAAAGTCATCAGCTTCAGATTCTAGTATTTTGATTTTCTTTATGGAACGTTTCAACTCCTGAAACATGCAATTAAAATATAAAGATAAGAATAAGAAAATGACCATCTGATAATGAAGTGAAGATTAATCAAACCTTAACAGGTAGTTCATTAGATCTGACTTGCAGTCCCTCACGCAACCACTTGTGCTTTGTCTTAAGCACTTGGACACAGGTTCTAGGGTAAACTGGATATCCAGAACAAAAACCCAGAACAGGACCCTTTGGATGAAGTATCTGATACTTGGTTAGCCATTTTTCAAGGGCATATAAACGATGGTTTTTGTAAGCCTGCAATTCAAACAGCATTTTTCAAATTAAAGCTTAATAATCTAAATATCAGGCATAGTTTGAGATAAATCATCCACCTGCTGATTAGTTGGAAGAGGTTCAGTGAGTGCCCGAGTTTCTAATTCTATATCCTCGAGATGGTCTCTGGTAGCAACTTGATTACCCAAAGAAAAGTCTCGGTCAGTGACAAGCCCTTCTGACACATTGTGATCAGACTTCCCTGACTGGTTACCATCATCTAGAAGATTTTTCTGCTTCAAGTTATCTGACAAGTCTGACATTTTCAATTTATCTTGTTCCATCAAGTCATCAATGCAGCACTTTTCCAAGTGACCAGTGCCCCTCACTGCCTGTCCTTCAAGTATCCTTAATGGGGCCAATACATTATCCCACCAAAGAGTATTAACTCGTTTTGCTTCAATCTTGTACCACTTCATACAATATCTGCAAATAAGATGACAATAAAATCCTTAAAGTCAAAATAATTAGGCTCAAAAGCTGGAGTAACGTACGTCCAAAAACCAAATTTTCATGTCATAACATTGGAAAAATCCTCGCCACTCCTCACAAGGGAAAGAAAAAAATGGGGAGACATGAGATGTACTGATAAATGACAGCATAATAGTCACTGACATGCCCATTTATACCCAAACAACAAATACAAAAAGTGTCCATGGAATTCCATGGACCTTTTATAAGAAACGATATGGACAATAACAATCCCTAAATATAAATTGCTTATTTTGCTGCCATGGGAAAACTCCTCTTTATAATGGTCATGGCCACTAAAACTAAATATCCTCCTCTATGTAAATTACAAATTAATACAGAAGTTTTCTGATCAAATAGAAAATAAAATTTTTATTAGGAGGAAGATATAAATAAGCATGTATTATAGTATTTGGTTAGTTACAAAAACTTGGCATTGCATTACAAAAATGAATGCACAATGAAGTTACCATTGTTATCCTGTTTTCGCCATTTGAAGAAAGTAGTTGCAGCCTAAGTACATGTATAGCGAATAGAAGAGCTTACGTGCACGTATTGTTGAAGGATCCAGATCTCTCACTAAAAAATACTTCCATTATCCACCCCACATTCTAAACTTCTAATGACAAAGCATAATGGCATCCAGACTACCAAGCATGATAACATCGTTGAAAAACTGCAGGTAATTTTAAATAATCATCTCTCTTTCGGGATTGTTACAGTTAATCATACAAATCCAAGAATGCAATGCAATGTTCCATCGTCTAGCATGCTAAACAAACAAATTCAATTCCTCCTTCCCCCTTCAACGAATGCCTCACCTCTTGGTATGTAAATTGGTAAGATCAAGAAAACATGAATAAATTTCAAAAGATAACAGAGAATAAAAAGAACATTTGCCCAGCTCAATTATCAGCTTGAAAAAAGGGAGTAAGGAAAGAAGACCTGCGAGTCACATCTTTCGCACCAAGCCCAGAAAAAGCAACCACATATCTCAAAGATGTTTTGCATGCAGCAGCTAAGTCCTCCACTTTGTGCTCTCCATCAACAACCATATTTACAGCATCAATGTGTACCCACTTACCTGTCAAGTTCTCTGCATTGCAGTATACTTCTGCCCAATACAAGGGAGATCCCTCCTTGCTTGAACCAACAGCAGTGGAGATTCCATGAGAAGAGGCAGATTCTTCATTAACAATTCTTTTCAGTTTTTTAGACGGAGGAAAGTTCAAAGGAGGCTCGTTTAAGTGATTTATGCTAGAATTACTGGGCATAGTCTCAACTGCTGTAGCGGAGAGAGCCATTTGTAACTGCATTTCAAACTCAATATCCCCCTTCCTCTTCTGTACCTGAGAGTTCTTGGGGGGGAAGGTTTCAGAGATATCAGGTTTTGAGTTACAACTAGAACTTCCGGTGCTAGACAAAGCATTAAGGACGTGAGTTTTCTTGCCTACTAAATTGACTGCATTGCTTTCACGATTATCACCAGAAGTTCTTTTCCGGGGATTATCCTTCTTGTCAAGACAACGTGATGTAAGAGAATCTTTATCAACTGCTTCTGCTTTATCTACCATCAAAGTTGAGTTCTTGAAAATGTTTCTACTTGATCTGCCTATGTCTTGGCTAAAACATTTAGATCTTTCGGCCTCTGGTTTTATAGGAGCAACGTCCAAAATAGATACAAACCTGGAAATTAAAAATATGGGATCTTATTGATTAATTAGCTCTTTAAAATGCAGCATAGTTATAAAAAATAATAATAATAAAACAAACTAGCAGTTCATTTTTAAAAAAATATATGGAATGGAATCTAAAAGTAACAGAAAATAAATCAGTATTCTGTAAGACCTCCAATCATTCACACATATCAAAGGAGGGGCAGAAAAGTAAATGGACAAATGATTAATAATGAAGGAAAAAGGGGAGGAGATCGTGCGTATGGGGCCTAGGCACAGAAATAAGAGAAAGATGAGAGGAGGAATATAAATAGGTCTTTTAGGTCCAGGGGAGGTAGGTTTTATTTTATCCTTAAGTTGGCGGCTGCTTAGCCTAGGAGAATATCCAGTTTTCCCAAGAGGAAGCTGGGTTTGTCTTTATTGTTCTTTGTTTCTTTGAATCTTTATGATTTCTGTACTCATTTTGGCTATATATAAATAAAGATAACAGAGTGCTGCCTCTGTTTTTGCCATTGTAAGGGAGAAACAGTGAAGTAATCAAGTAGAATCCTTACATATTCCTTTTTTTTTTCTTTTTTTTTCCCTAATGGAAACAAAATTTTACTCATGGAAAAAGTTTAGAATGAAGGTAGAGAACAACAAACCATCATCTTATTAATATAATTAGATTATTCTTAGGAGATATTATTCTGGAAATATTATTTGATATTATTTCCTTAAGTGTATTTCTCTATGGTTATATATAGGCTTGTATCTCTATTAAATAATGAATGAAATATAGATTAATTCCATAAAATCAACATGGTATCAGAGCTCTAGGGTTTTCGCCTTATTGAGTTCTAGCCTCCACATCCCGTTTGATCTCTACCTCCGTTGATCATTCATCAACGGAGGTGGAATCATCTCCCATTAGCTGAAGCCGCCCCTTAGATCTGCAAATTTGCCGTTGTCGTTGCACCTTCCCTTTGTCACTCATTGCTGTTCAAATCTGCCACCATCCAAACCCCAGAAACCCCATTCGTTTTTCACTAGCGTCTGCGGCGGCCATCTCCTTCATAGTTCTTCGTCCGACCTCTTGTTTTTCCGTTAGCCAAGCAACCGATTGAACCTCTGTCAGTTGAAGCCGAACGCCCAGCCGAAGAGTTTCAGTTTTTTCCGTCGTCCAAGAAGCTCCGCTCGCCGCTGCGTTTCGTTGCCGTTGCTCCATCTCCTTACGCTGTCCCAACAAAACCATGAAACCCCATGTCCTCAGATCCTCGCGTCTGCCTCCAATCTGTTCCAGATCTGTCTAATTTCGTTCAGACCCATCCTTCATGTCTGCCTTCAAAGTTTAGATCGAAGCCCAGATCCAACGACGCCTCGTTTCTGTTTTTGTTCAGATCCGCTAAGCCTCTCTGCTCCATTCAGTTCAGTTTCCGTTCTGTTCGCCCCAGATTTCCCGTTTAATCTGATTCTGACTTGCTCTAGTTTAGTTCGTTCGGTTCCATTTTGATCCGACAAAACACTTCTGTCCAATTCCGACCCTGTTTTCGTCCAGCTTTGATTCTACTTTGCTTCAGTTTTGCTCTTTCATTTTGCCCCCCGAAGTTCTTGTTTCGTTCTTCCTAGGTTCTGTTATAGATCTCTATACGAGGATCTATGTTTCTATCCCAGAAGTTTTTCGTGGGTTTGTTTTAACCTAGAAGTTCTTTGTCAGTTTGTTCTTCGGGTTTTTTATTCTATTCTAGATATATTGTTTCTTTTCTTAGTTCTTAGCAAACTCAAGTTTGTGATTTCAACCTTGAGTTTGAGGGAGGGTATTAATATAATTAGATTATTCTTAGGAGATATTATTCTGGAAATATTATTTGATATTATTTCCTTAAGTGTATTTCTCTATGGTTATATATAGGCTTGTATCTCTATTAAATAATGAATGAAATATAGATTAATTCCATAAAATCAACACATCTAACCTAAAATTAGATTGCAGAAAGATGTCAAACTAGAGAACAGTCAAGGAAAAGTACACGATTCTAAAGCCATGGTGCTATTTAATCAGTAAAAAAATGAAAAATATTTGCCTAAGAAAACTCAACATCATCAGCTGATGACTATTTCATCCAAAGCAAGTAAAGCATTTGGTAATGCAATCAACTTGCACAACACTATCTGCAACATCAGTATTAGCCTTCTCCATTTTGCTTGAACAACAACCCACCTGAATTTGAAACCAAGCTTCTGATGAATTTCATTAAAGCCTTCTTTTAAAAAAAGATTATCGGAATGGAAAAATATAACCGTTCAAGAGAAAAAAGTACATTATCGTGGGTTGGCCTAGTGGTAAAAAGAAGACATAGTCCCAATAACTAATTAAAAGGTCACGGGTTCAATCCATAGTGGCCACCTACCTATGAATTAATTTCCTACAAGTTACCTTGACACCTAAATGTTGTAGGGTCAGACGGGTTGTCCCATGAAATTAGTTGAGGTGCACGTAAGCTGGCCATGACACTCACGGATATTAAAAATAAAAAAAGAAGAAAGTACATTCTCATATTGTTTGAGTTTTTGTCCTGGTGTAGGTTGACCAAGCCTAATTTTAGCCATCATTATTCTTATCTTTGTGGTATTGGAAGACCTTTCTGTAACTTCTTTAGCACAATTTGATGTTTTATGTCCACCTTTTTGCATATTTTATGTTTTTTTCTCATTGAAATGAACTCTTGTTATAAACAAACAAAAAAGTTCACACGAATGTGCATGAGGATATATAAGCTCCAATCCTAGCATAGCAAGAGATACAAACAACACAAAAGAAAGAATATTCAGATTGCCACAAGCAAAATATGTAGGAATGATGTGTCAAAAGAGGTGATATTTAAATGCTTGTATTTTGTTAAGGACAACAAATAATTAATTAATATAAGCAGGCCCATAGCATTTTTGGAGGTATGAGCCAAAAAAACATTCATAAGACAAGAATAATTAGTAAACAATTATTTTGAAATTGAAAGCCTACCGAGCTGTTATATCCAAAGCTCTAAAAAGCACTACGGTCAATGCAGCAATCTGAAGGGGGAAAAACACTTGTTGAAATACTTATCACAGTAATAGAATGGTAATTATTAAATATTGCACCAACAATAAAGAAAAAGTAATTGAAGTGCGTCGGCATTAGAGTGAGAGAAGTTATAGCTTTGTTCCCAACTCTGGCTACCTCTGCAGTATTTGTCAATAGCTATAGAGAAAACTTTACAGTCAAAGTAGATGGACCATATGTAGTAGTTCCACTCCATCACAGGAGATGGGCAAGATTGGGAAGAGCAAGTGCAATAATAGGTTAGTAGCCATAAGTTAGGAGGAAGGAAGGAGTATTAGAACAAGAAAGAAAGCATACTAACAAGGATACTAATATAAGGTACATACACAACAATACGTCAATTCCTAAAACAAGAAAGGAGTATTAGAACAAGAAAGAAAGCATACTAACGAGGATACTAATATAAGATACATATATGACGATACATCAATTTCTAAAAAAAACCAAATTACGAATATGAGGGATACATTTTTTTTGAAATCATGAAATATATAAATATAATATAAAGATACTAATGCAATCAACTTGAAAGAAAAAAAAAGATTAACTTGCAATAAAAAAATACAACACAAAAGGCAACATCAGATACATTGAAATACAATAGTCAGTAAACTATAAAAGAGATGGTTAGCGGCGCCCTGGAGTCAGATCAATCGGAGAAGAAGATTGAAGAGAGAAGTACGAAGATAAAAGAGGAATTTCTTTGTTGAATTGTTGAAGAAAATCAAGTAGGTTAATTTTTTGCCTGCCTAAGGCATGAATATGAACATTACATGATTCTAGGGCATGGTTTCTATTTTTGTTTTCTTTTAGTTTTGGGTTAGGGTAAATAGGTTCCTTAGTTCTAGAAGTGTGTAAAGGACACACGTATCAAATGATAAAGAAAAAAGATCATCAGATACTTATCTAAGAAGTATCGAGGAATATTAGTATCTAATACGCAATGATATTGATTCTCGACCTCACATGACATATATGTGCTTCATAGAGGTCACAAGAAAAAAAAATTGGACCCATCTAACATTAGTTTTTGGTTTCGTTGTAAATTGTAATGGTTTCTCATTTGGGCTTTTATAGTTTTTTTTCATTTGGTGCAATGTCATCATATTCTTTTAAAAAAAACTTATTTTTCAAATTAACATTACACAGACATTGATAACTGAATCTACCTCCTCTGAAGTCCCTTCATGCGTTTCAAGAGCATGAGCTAGAGCTGAATTAATAGAACCCTCCGACCTCGCTTGGTTTCTAACATGGAAATTGTCATGCAACTGCAGTGTAAGCAAGTATATTAGCTGAAAACAGAGTCAATAAACCCAAAATACGTTTAGAAGAATAATTCTTTTAAAAGAAAAATCTTGATTGTTATTAGGTTGATTTCTCATATCTAATGAACAAACTACATATGGTATCAAAAGGTAATCAAGCTAGCTATACTTTTTCTTTCCCTTTCCTACTTTACTTATTTGTATTTCATACTTCTTATGAGGCGGGAGTCTTGAACAAACAAAAAATTGAATGGATCATTTTCATAAGAGCAATAATTCTAGTACTAGTATTGGCTCTCCCTAACTTTACACTCCCTTTTGCTATCAAAACTGACACATTTGGTTTTGGGTTTGGAGAAGTATTATCACAGAATTCAAGCCCAGTGGCCTTCTTTAGTTAGAAACTTCCGCACCGCGCACAGACTAAATCTATCAGGAAAGGGATGATAGTATGGAGTTCCATCTCAAAACCAATTGGCAATGAGAGGAGTAGCTCATCTATCTTATAAGAAATGTGAGTCTCCTTGGTTTTTTCAATGTGTGACTCTTAACATTTCAACAGGAACTCATGGTAGTGGTTTTATCAGTGCAGAAGTGGAGGCACTGTCTATTGGGAAGGAAATTTACAATAATCTCTTATCAGAAGGCACCCAAATTCCTAATAGAACAACAGAAAGTGCAACCCTCATACTAGAAATGGTTAACGAAATTGTTGGGTTACGACTTCTAGATATTGTACCAACCCGGACTTCAAAACAAAGCAGTCGATGCATTATATCGAATTCCCCATTCGATTGAACACCATGTAATGACGGCTCCAGAAATCGTGGATGTGGAAACAATAATGAAAGAAGTTGACGAGGACGAGGAACTACAGAAAATCATAGTTGTACTGAAGTTGGATTCGGAGGGAAACCCAAGGTATGAGTGGAAGAATGACCAGCTGAGATATAAAGGAAGGTTAGTATTACCTCGTTCGTCATCTCTCATACCATCTCTTTTACACATATTTCATGATTCAATCTTGAGAGGACATTCTGGTTTTGGGTGGGGATGAAATCAGATGTAAAAAAGTATGTTGAGAGCTGTGAGGTTTGTCAAAGGACCAAAACTGAATCTCTTTCACCAGCTGGATTACTTCAACCCCTACTCATACTGGAATTGATTTTAGAAGATTGGACCATGGACTTCGTAGAGGGCCTACCCAAGGCCGGGGGTTTTAACTCTATCATGGTGGTGGTGGATAGGTTGAGTAAGATTGGCCATTTCGTCCCTCTCAAGCATCCTTTTATAGCTAAACAAATGGCAGAGGTATTCATCAAAAGGGTTGTGAGTAAACACAGGATACCAGAATTACTCATTACCAATAGGGATAAAATAATTTTGAGTAACTTTTGGAAGGCTTTGTTCACGGGAATGGGGACTGTGTTGAAGAGAAGCACCGCATTTCATCCACAAACCGACGGGAAAGCCGAACGAGTTAATAGATCTTTGGAAACTTTTCTGAGGTGTTTTTGCATTGAACAACTAGGAAAATGGTACAAGTGTATTCTGTGGGCAGAACTTTGGTACAACACCACTTTTCATAGTTCCTCAAAAACAACACCATTCCAAGCTGTCTATAGGAGATTTCCACCACCGATCATCTCATATGGAGAGAGGAAAACAGTGAATAACAGTGCTGATAAATTGTTGATGGAGAGAGATTTGATAATCAATGCATTGAAAGAAAACTTGGTGGTGGCTCAGAATAGGATGAAAAAGCAAGCTGATTTACATCAGAGAGAACTTATTTTCCAAGTAGAGGATGAAGTATACTTGAATTTAAGGCAGTATAGACAGAGATCTTTAGCAAAAAAAGAAGTGAGAAACTTTCACCTAAATTCTATGGACCTTACCGAGTAATTGAAAGAATTGGGGAAGTGGCGTATCACTTAGAATTACAACCAGAAGCATGTATTCATAATGTCTTTCATGTATCCCAACTAAAACTTAAGTTGGGTCAAACACAAAGGGTCCAACACACTTTCCTCCCATGCTGATCAAAGCGTTTGAATTGCAATTGAGGCCGGAAACCGTTATGGGAATCAGATGGAATAGAGAAATAGCAGCAAATCAGTAGCTGGTCAAGTGGAAAGGGTTACCGGATAGCAAAGGTACATGGGAAACAGTACACTTAATGGAGCAACAAGTTCCTGCATTCCACCTTAAGGACAAGGTGAGTTTCGAGCCAAGTGGTGATGTTAGACCCCCAATATTACACACATACAAGAGAAGGGGCAGAAAAGGGAATTGACATGGCTTTTGGTAATTCGGGGAGCAGAGAGAGAGAAGCAACACCTGAGGGCCCACTATGGGATTTGGTGTTTATATGGAATGTTTTCTGGATTGCTGTTTTAGCTTTTTTATGTTTTCTTTTGGGTGAAAGTTGTTGTAGGCTTCATTAGAAAAGGTTTCCAGCCTTCTCAAAGGAGCTGGTTGTTTCTCTTGTTCTTTCCTTCTGTTTTCTGGGTTTATATATGTTTTGTGATACATTTTTATTTATATCACAATATATTGTAACAGAGTACTATCTCTGTTTTGTCTCTGTTTAATCTTGTTGGGATTTTTCTGCTTTTCAGGTTCGGAATCCATCCACAATTAAAAGAAAATGGAGTCGTGACATTGTCTTTAAAAAGAGAAAAGTTGGAATGAGGAAATTGCAGCACATGTATGTGCCGTGAGCCTTTGCCATTGAAGAAGAAAATTGAAGTTGGCCAAGAGTCTTTGTCACTGGAGAGAATGAAGAATAATATACCAAACGGAATAAAATTCCAGAGTGTTATTTTAGTGTGGCAGTGAGGAATTGGGTTAAGGATTTCTCCTATTGTTTATTTTAAATTACCTCAGTGTGGTACTTGAACTCAAATAGTTCTTGTTCGGCTATTTGAGCAAAGAGACCTGTAACATGGATTTGGGTGTCTTTTCAATCTTCATCATAGTAGAATCTGCAATTGCAGAAGACAGGACGTAGTCCCAATTTGGGGTGAACCAATATAATTTTTGGGGTCATTCTCAATTTTCCCTCTGCTTTATTATTTACAATTTTATTATTGATTGCTTATCTAGAAGTGGGAGTTTGAGATATAATTTAGTTTATTCCGCATTTATTTAATCTCGCATAAATTCCCAACAACCTATTCTGGTAAAAAATTAGTCTTTCTCAATATTAGTCAAGATAGGGAGGGGATATTGAAATGAATCGCATGATAGAGGCATAAAAGCATACCCAAGCAACCAGGGGTTTCAGAGAGGTGGCTGTCAGTTGCTTGGCCGGTGAGATCTTCAGTAAGTGTGCTGGAAGAAGAGAAAGCAAAGCAGCCTGTAATAACAAACTAATTGTCCTCAGGACAAAATAAATGATATGATCTTGCATGTCTTCCACCAGCAGAAACTAAAAAATTAGAAAAATAAGTTATGAATTTCTCTAAACTAAATTTTGCACCCCAGGGGAAGCTAGCCCTAATCAAATTGCTGCATTGTACTCATTGACACCGTTTGCAATGATCATCATAAATTATCTACACCCTACGATATAATTATAATATATCTGGCAACTTCTTCATTGTGTCTATAGCGATGCATGTTGCTGAGTTAGATAATAATTGTTATTATCTACAGCAAAAAACCTGAATAAGAGGGTCATTGCAAGCTCGGTCAATTAATCTACCCCGTCCAAGTAAGCAAAGCAAATGAACTTTATGCACAAACTCAGCAATTTCCTGCAAAAGACGACAATCATCTAAAAATTTAAGCACATAAAGAATCTTTAGTAAGATGACAACCCCACTACTTCAAGTTGAGAAATTCACCTTATCAGCAGCAGAAGCTCGACGAATCGGTTTCCTCTTGGTAGAGTCAGGGATCTCCTGTATCTCACTAATTTCAATAGTCAATGGTTGAGACTCTGTCCCATCCAAAGGTCGAACACAACCATCTTCCCAATCGGAATCATCCAAATCTTCTAAAACTTCTGATACAGAATTCTGTAAATTTACTTCAGGAACATCAACGTCCTCAGAACAGCTCGCTATTACATTTTCATTGCACCTCTCAGTCTCCAATGTCACCTTCTTGTCCATAGCAAGATTTACATCTTTTCCAATGGTAGATTTTGACTATGAAATAAACAAATGAAAATTTTTCAAAAACGATACTTTAACCAACTAATTAAACCACCAATTCAATGCAGGGGTTTGAACAAAGGACCTCCCTGGACCACCTACTCTAATACCATATTAAACCACCAATTCATCCAAAAGCTTAAGCTGGTGGCTGAAGGCAAATTTAATTATATATCACCAATACAACTGAACATGCAAAGTCCACTAAAGTTCTACTACAATTTAAAAGTGATGACACTACTTCAAAGCACAAATATTTTATAGATCTAAATCAACTTGATAAGCCTTTCTGACCAAATCACATGGACGCAGAGCATGTTTCCTTATTCCTGACAAGCAACGTCCAGATGCACGACTTAGAAGCTTGCTCACTGCCACCCTTGAAACATCGGCTAAAGTTTCTAGAAATAAAAACATAATAGATGAGCTAAACCCAGCAAGAATAATTTTTCAAAGAACAAAACAAATAGGCAATTTATGGACCAAAAGACACCTCTGTCTGTACTGGTCTGTGAACAGCTTCCTCCTGGATCTGGTATGGCCTCACCACCATCTTCAATACCTATCCAAAAACGTTCCGTAGTGTTGTAAGAGCTAAACACCCACAAACACTCCGTTCCAAATTCATTTCTGCCAACTACAGTTGTTGGGAGAAAAATATATAGTGAAAGCACAAATAAACTAAACTTCGACTACACTAAAGCAATTTGAAGCGATATAAATAATTCAGGCACTCAACAAACAGAAAAGATCAAGATCGTAGGGTAAAAACAAAAAAGAAAAGAAACACAACAATCCAAATATACTAGTTCACCCCTAACTCAACAGTCTAATGCAACTGCAAGTTTTACCCATAAGTCAGAATTACACTACAAATCTCTCTTTAAAAAAATGGTTGCCTAGGATTACACAACAAATAAAAATCTCAACCCCAAATAGGATAGTTGCCAACAAATTTTACCCCCGAGCTCACAGAATCACTAACATACAAATCCTACAAATCAACTGTTGAGTGGAAGTAGAGTGCATTTTCAGTTGGGACTCCAAGTGGTAGCATGGAGATGCTACAAACGGCGTCTCAACTCTCAACACTATAATACAGATATTGAGGCATAATTTTTCTATCTATTCCAACATCCTCGTGCTCTCCACTACATCACAACATTCTCCTTCATGGTATTCTAGCTTTGTAGCATAAGTTTGATTCCAGAAGCACAATAACAGGAGTTCTCATTTACAAGAATTTGTCTGGCATAGGAGACCATCATCAGGACGGTTTACAAGAATTTGTCTTACCATTTGGTAATATACTTTCCTGGCCTCTCATCTGGTACAGTTGTTTCGCAAGAGATACTTCAGGAAAATTGAACAGAGGCCCCCTTATAGGAGCCCAAATCAAAACTAACCACAAGGTTGAAACCAATGAATTTTGGCCCTATGCTTATGTCAACACCATGAGAAATTACCACTTTAACTCCAAATGCACTTCTTCCTACTTTGTTTTGCTGTTTTTTTCTTAAAAAAAATCTAATCACACACTGCAACTTTTTTCCTTGCTTGCTCCTCGTACAAAAATCTCTCACCATTTATTTTTTTTTTTGTTTTACTGGTTCGTCTTCCTTCCACTTCTTCCTTCCACTTCTTCCTTCAAGCTCTGTACATTTTTTCTTTCTTGCACAATTGTTTCCCTTCCCTTGCAATCTCTTCCCTCCCTTCTTCTTCTGTAATTTTTTTACTCTTCTTTCTTCATTCTGCAATTTTTTCCCGAATCAATGAGCTAGAGGAAGAAGTGAGAGTGAGACCAAAGAGCGAGAGAGGAAGAAGCAAGAGTTGACCAAGGAGGTTGAGGAAGAACTGGAGGAAGAATTTGAACAAAAGAAAAAAATCGAAGAAAAAAATCGCAATTGTGTTTGATGAGGTACAAGAGGAAAAAATATCAGGCCCTCAAGAGCATTTTGAGTCCAATTTCAAGTTTCAATTGGGTAATACAAATCAAAGATTAGTTAAAACAAGTTTGGATAAGTAGCTTTTTTTCTTTATGTAATTTAACATATAGTTTCTTTGTTGTTTGTTTCAAAGTCAAAAGTTTATGAAGAGAAGTTTCAATGCGCACCATAATATTAACTAGTGAAGTCATCAAATCATAAAATCTTGAAAACAAAAATATAAAGCCATTCTGAAAACAATGTCCAAAACAAGCCTCCAAGTTTTTCTTCATTATAGGAAACTCTTGATTCTTGACCGATGACATCTCAAAAAGATTACCTAGATCACATTTCTCACTAGTGTATATCGTTTATATGTCTGCAAGCGTTGATCAGTTTGGTGTTATATTATTCCTATACTAGATGTAATGGAAAAGGCCTTTCAAGATTGTTTTGGTGCATATGAAAGGAGAGGTATAACGAAGCTCTTAAGATAGAATAAATATTTCAATTCAAAAGGGTTGGAAGCCACTTTCTAACATCACTTAATCCTAGGAATTTCAAATTATTCTTCTTTCACAGTCCCTCTACTTCGTTTAAATAATCTACTTCTGTTCTACATATGTTATATATTCTTTCTTATGGGCGTTTAGTCCAACAACTTTATTGAGGAGAATCTTGTATTGTACGACAAAGAATCACAATTAAAAAGTTCAACAACGTAATTGAAGTTTTAAAAATTTTAGGGACTAACAGAACACCACGAGAACCCCACAATCAATGATTGATGACCAAATTCAAAACTTGAACGCACCTACTAAATCCAACTCATTCCAGGACAACTGTCAGGGGAAATCTCGAGCCCTATTGATTAATACCGACAATACTTTTTGTCCCACTACTTCCGAGATATAGTATGATAAAATATCTACAAAGATTGTTGAGGAGGATGACCTTGTATTGGAGTAACTTGTTACAATCTCCTCTTTGGCATTTGTTGGTAGCGAGTTTACTTTACGACAAACAGTACCCCCTTCTCCCTTGTAATTTTGTTATATGAAAAGGCAAAAGGAAAACAGTACTACTCTATTTTCCTCTCATTGAAACGGAAAAATGCTTAAAAGGGGTCCCAAAACACAAATCAGAAAATACCGAGAGTAGGATCATTTTCCTGCAACAATTGCATAGGAAATGAAGCGGAAAAAACACAAGGGAAATCCATGTACATGTGTGTATGATCCTATCAGATGGAGCTATGAGTTGAAGTATAAAGAAGAAGTACAATTAGAGGAGGATGATCAATTTCTGTAATCATAAACAGCAGAATGAAGAAAGGTGAAGTAATAAAAAGCTACCAGAAGATTTTTTGGGTCGTTGCGACTGTTTTCGGCCTCGCATTCTCACTCTGTGTCTTCCAATTCGTCTACACCGCTTGTAGTTCAGAACTATGAAGAAATTTAAAACCAAAAGGTGTGGTCTCTTTGATACGAGGCGCGAAAGTAACTTCTCAGATACGCTCGCAACTTTTTCCCTTTTTTCTTTTTTTCTTATTTTTTTGCGTTTTAGTTATTTCTGTGAGCAGAGAGAGGAAACAGTGAAGTGAAATGAAATGCTCTAAATTTATTGTGTTTTAGTTTTCCAGTTAGGATTTTGTTTACTCTTATCCTCTATTTCCAACTTCATGATTTTCAACCATTTCTATACACCATTTAAACGTTCCATTAACGAGATATTATGATAAAGATGTGTTTGAAAAATGATTACGTACGTAGTGTTATGAAACTTATTTTTTTAAAAAAATCATATTATAAATCCAGTATACAAATTTTGTATACTTAATTTATCAAATCATCGTAGATTTCGTAAAACAATTTGTTTTAATTTATATAACTACGCGTTCATTTTCAATACTTTTTAAGTCTACGTTACATTTTTCAATTAATTGGTTTTCATGAATATGGCACGCAACCTGTAAATATGTAAATAAGTGCAAATAACTATTGGAAATGTGAAGTAACGAAAACATAAAATAACAATCAAAGGCTTTTACCAATTCTAGTTTTGTTTTCTAGTAGAAAATTATATTGAATCTAGTTTTAAGTTTCTCTTCTGTTTATTTTAGTCTACTTTTAAATATTAACTTTAATTTTTATTTTTTTAACCGTGATTTATATACTTTCAAATTATTTATTTTAGTCGTTATGGCATAATTATTGTGTAAAAAATTCATGAACCTTCCCTCTCTATAACAAAAGATTTGTTATGTTAATTTAATCAAACTTATGTTAGTAACCAAAATAACATTATGAAAGTGAAAAAATATAGACAAACCATCTTTAAATAATAGGTTTGTTCAAATTAGAGCCCAACTAATTTTTAATTTAATCAAATAGTTCTTATAGTTTGCTACCTGTTTTAATCAATTTGTGGTAGTTTGTTAAAAATTTACCATTTTCTAATTGAATTGACATTCCTTGGATATTCAAGCTAATTAACAAAATATAATGACATTGAGTTGATTGAAGGTTATTAAATTAAAATTTTGAGTATAATCACAATAAATTACATAATTTAAGAGTAAAGGAAGAAATAAAAATTTTAATGATGTAGTTGTACCAAATTCACACGTTAAAAATAAGTTGTGTTTTTAAAATAAAAGGATTAAAATTAACGAAACTCATAAACAAAGAAATTATAAATGAAAAAAATGGATTAAATAGTATTTAAACTTATATTTATTTAAAAAGATGACTGACGGTGGGAATATCTAAAAGATCTAAATACGAAAAAAAATTCTAAAAAACACATCCCCTGATAAAGAAGAGGGAGAAGAAGGGTATATTAGTAATTTTAAAAAATGGAATTATGAAAGGTTGTCAATGAGTTGAGGAAGGGTTGAACACGGAGGTTGGAGGGTAAAACTAGTTATGATAACTCTTCCCTCAAACATATAACTCAACCCTTCTCAAAACATTCCCTTAGGGTTTAGTTATTCGTTTTGATTTTTATTTAACAAATCCACATTTTAAATTTATATTTGAATTTTTTGGGAAAATGAGTTTAGAGTAATATATGCATTTGACTTATTTTAAAGTGAGGTTTGGATCAACAACTATATAATAACCACATATTGATATAAATAAATAATATTTAAAAAATTTCAGTTGGTACAAGAAACACTATTTTAAAATCTTTCAATTGTTTGAGTATTTATGTATTATTTGAGAGGGTGAGAGTTGTTTTTTAAATAGGAAAGTTAGAAGGGTAGTTTAAACCTTGTATTCATATTTATCTATGAATACAACATTTCTCCCCACATTTGAGAGAGTAATCATTTTGGTAAAAAGTTAGACTTTTGGTTTACAATAATTTACTATTTTACATTCATCATTTATTTATTTATTTGCTATAGTGTTTACTATTTTCTTTTCAAACTAAAATAGTTTAAAACTCAAATGCATACTATTATAATCCAAACTAAAATAATTTGTAATGTCCTGATCATGTTTTGCCTTACACGATAAGATTTTATGCGACAATAATGGCCTATGCGATGAGATCGCCGCATGAAAAAGGTTAGTGATTGAAGAGATTGCATGGTAAATTGCGTCTTCTGTTTTAAGTAATGTGATGAGAAGGCTATGTGATGAACTTTCATGCAATTTGAGCTTCCTTTACCCAGAAGTAGTGATGTCATCCTCGTGTAAGAAGGTTGCCAATTGATTTGACTTTGTCACCCAATCCAAATCAAGAAAATGACAATGACATGTGGTGTTCTAACATTGGTCGATTCTCACCGTTGGACAGAAGTAATCATTTTTACATGAAAAGTTTCATCAGAGAGACTTATAAATAGATGAATTACGACCGTTTTGAAGTTGCATGCTTTTATCTTGTATTCACTTAAGAAAGAATTAAGAGAATTTCAAGATTTTGAGAGATTCATCACGAGCTTGGATCCAACAAGGAAGTTCTCAACTAAGAAGCTAGGTGAAGAAGCTAGCTGATTGTGAATGGTTCTTCCTAAAAATGTTTTCATAAATAAAATGATTTTTAATATGTTTAAATCCTTAAATGTATTTATATGGAAACTCTGAGTTACATGACTTCTCTTATGTCTTCTCATTTTTTAAAATGTGAATGAAGTTTAATATGAACTGAAATAATGACATGAGATGATCTTGTGTATCTTATGCGATCAAATGTCTCACACTTGTTGTGTGTTCTAGTGTGAGATGTCTTATCATTGGCTGTGTGATCTTAGATAAGATATTCTATTCTTGTTGTGTGATTTAGAATAGAATGTCTCATATATGTGATATTTGATCTACACGTTATTGCAACATCTTTTATTAGAATAATGGGGCTAAAATTATGAACAAGTATATCAAAATTCGTAGTTTGTATTGAAATTGCATAAATACTTGAAAATATACTTTACATAAATACTCATGCTTGTTTTTACTCTGTTTTCAGTGTCTCAACATGGAATTAATAAAAGAAGGAAGGAACTAGTGAATTGCAGAAGTACTCGCACAAGCATTATGCAATTGAAACCCCATTTAGTGAGTACAATTTCTCGACGAAGAACCATGTCATTGAATGGATAAAAGTCCTTGACAACGAAAGATTTTACGGAACCATTCCTCATATTTTATTTGGGTACATTGGCAATATTTAGAACTAAAATTCTAAATAAAAAACTAAACATATTTTTAAATAAAAAGATATAGAGAACTTACCCTTGTTGACGTCTCTGAATCTACAATCCACCGACTTAAGAACACCACTTATTGAAGACCATCCTATCCTCTAGGATGAGATTAGTTTGTGGAAAACCAATTGGAATGGAAAAAAGTGTAAAGAGAAAATGATTTTGCATAAAAGAAAAATTATTAGTTCTTATTGATTAAGAAAAATCGTTTTTCTTTTGCATATTTATAACTCTCTTTCCTTTGTCAAATAGAAGAGAATAATCAGATTCTATTAATTTAAAAATTATTAAATTAGTACAAATTTAATATCAACTAATTAATTAATAATTAATAATTAATTAATATTTCCCATATTTAATTAATATATCTCTAATATGTTGTAGTTTTAAATTAATTAAATTAAATTAAACTATTAATTAATTATCCGACAAATTAATAGCTAAATTAAATATCTTATATTTAACTTAAATTAAATTTGAATCATATTCAAATATAAATTTCTCTCATAACCAATAATTTTAATATGAATCCAATTCATATTAAATTAATATTTGAACTCATTCAAATATTTCATCTTTAATAAATTAATTTTGAATCATATCCAAAATTAAATTTATATAATAAATTTTGATAAAAATATATAAATTTTATATTATAATGTATCATAATACATTATACTAATTCCCAAAGTAAATTTAAATATTTTAAATTACAACCAATATAAATAAATCTCATTACCATTTACGAGTTAGGAAGGGGACCTAATGAACCTACAGAACAGAAGCTACAATAATATGAGGTTAATTGGCTAAACTCATTAACCACGTTAATCAATATTCGTTAATTGTGTGTACACTCCACTAAAGACTCACAACTTAACTCTTCTCACTGTAGATATATTTTTGTGTCCACGGAATATAGATATAGACCAATAACAATAAGTTAGTCATTCACGAGTGTTCGTAACACCAGTTAGATCAAATTATTATTTTACCCCCGGGTTACCTCTAGTCATTAAATACAAGTGCTCCTCTAATATCAAGAAATTGTAGCTTTTTGGATAGAATTTGAAATTTTGTTCGTAAATATTTTGTTTTACCCCTGGGTTACCTTTAGTTGATGCTCTATACTAGTCTTTATCTGAAGACTTGGAGACAGTTGGTTGCTTTTTGAATTTCCATAATATCAAGAAATTGTCTAAAAAGATGCAAAAGCCAAAAACAGAAAATCTAATGTCCAATCATGCTCTCCAATAAACATTAACAAATGCTTGAAGGTGGAAACAAGTGACTTGTTTGCTTTGTCTAGGTGACTGTTTCAAGTATCTCAATAGATGGTGTGCAACAATTAAATGTGTTTGGGTAGGATTCTACGAGAATCGACTTAGCTTGTGTAGAAAGTAAATGTATGATCTTGAGATTTGTAGATATAATAACCTACCTATTAATCTTCTATAGCATATGCTTTCTTCTTTAAGATAGAGATCTTCTATTGTCCTTCGAAAGTTTTAGATTCGGATTTATGGGTAATGAAGTTGGTTTGGCATTGGGATAGCCTACATCTTCAAGGATTTGGAGACAATATTTGCACTGAGATAGCAGAAGTTCTTGGTTGGAAAAAAAGATAGTTCTAAACTCTAAGAAGTATTTGGATCTTGAGTATGTCTATATTACTATTTGCGTTTCTATCGAATAAAGACTTGTCAATATTATATCATCAACATATACTAGAAGTGCCACAAAAGTTTCATCGTGCACTTTTGTAAACAATGAATAATATGATTTTGATTGAATAAAGTCACGTGCTAACAGTTGAGGAAAATATTATAAACCATTGTCTGAATGCTTTCTTTAAACCATATATTTATTTATTTAGCTTGCATTCAAGTTTTTCTCCTTCTTTTGGTACTTGATTTGTCTTATAATCCAATGGTAGTTTCATATGGACTTCTTCAAACAAATATCCATTCAAAAATGCATTGTTGATATCCATTTGTGTCAAAGGCCAGTTGTAAGTGATGGCTAATGTAAGGACCTTAACAATGACAAATTTAGCTACTGGAGAGAAAGTATCAAAGAAATCAATACCTTCTTGTTGATTGTATCCCTTTGCCATTGGACGTGTCTTGTATCGATCAACTCATCCATTAGCTGTATATTTCACCTTGTAGACCCATTTGATTCTCATTGCCTGACTATTTTTTGGTAGTGTTACAACTATCCAAGTTTTATTTCTTTCCATGGCTTGATTTCATCTTCCATTGCATCTCTCCATTCTTTGAATTTTACTAAATGGTAGAATGTGGGTTCATAGATATTAGCCACATTTAGTAAATGTTTTGTGTAGATTTATATTTTTCATATTCCTATCCTTCAAATCTTTTACCAATTATTATTTTTTTCTTTTATCTAAAGTGAATAAAAGTAATTCTCAGTAGGTATTAAATCAATTTCAATTGAATGTTAATTTTATAATTTTAAAAACAAACTTCATACTATTAAAATTTACTTTTTCTCCATGGCTTTGTGGCAGTTAATACTTCCATGGTTAGTGGACATCAGAGTGTGCTTCAGAGGTTGGTGGACCATAATCAAATATAATGGTTTGCAATTTTAATATTAATTACGGCAACTACTATATATTTTTATACATCTTTTTAAGCAAAACATGGGGTATTGTTTTACTATGTATTGCTTGATGAAGATAGATAGATAATTAATTTAATATCCTTCTTTCTCAATACTGCAGAAGAAGATTACTATGATACAAGAGAGCATATGTTTATCCATATTGATCTATATTTAATAATGGAAACTCATTGCCACTGTGCAAGTTTCTCAATATATCTTTGTTATTGCTTAACTTATTTTCACAAATATTTTTGTCACATCTTTCTTAGTATTTCCACAGTGTACATCATTTTATATTTTGATATCTCCATTAACATAAGTAATGTCTTAAATTAAAGAGTATTAGTTATAAAAACTAAATAACTAAATAATATAAGATAGTTATACAATAAAAATGTGTATAAGTTGAAAATTGAAGAAAATTGTAAACAAAAATATGCTAAAGAAGAAAATCATGCTTTGCTTGGGATGGAAAGATTGAAGGGTGATGAAACTTAGAGGGTACGAGATGTCTTTGAGAGCTCTACTAGATGGTTTTTAGTCACTTTTGACTCTAAAGATGGAAGTTTGAACCTCGTCAAATTTTTCTCTCTATCGGTTTTACTATTTCTATCCTTTCTTTTAGAGTCAAGATCGGGACATGTGCACCTGTGAAAATAAGCAAAGGGGAGAAGAAGCTCAACTAGAGGGAGAGGGGTGTGTGATGTCCAACTCTTTAAAGGTTACGATCCAAGTCCTTGAGATAGAGCTTTTTCCTCGGTATTTACATAGGTTACTTGCATGCTCTAAGGATAAGAAGATTCCAACTTAATACATTGTGGCTAATATAACTTTTGAATTTTCCGTTCAATTTGACGTTGATGGTATGATTCCATTGTGGCTAATAGGTTGTCTGGTAGGGTTCGATAGTAGTATACCGTGTAGGACGGAGTAAGGGCCCTTCTCACTAAAAGTATAGATACAATAGAGAAAAAAAATAAAGATAAGATAAGATAAGTAATTTTTCTTCCTAAAAAGAAGAAAATAGCATAACGATCAATAAGTACGGAGATTAGTGTGAATAACAAGATTAAGATCTTAAAACAAAGAATCATTTGCTTTACCATCATAATGAATGACCCATACTACTCGTATGTGCCTACGCCAATTGCTTTATCTCACTTGCCTCACTTTTAACCCATGATCTTATGTTGACGGCTCCATCACCTTTTCTTCAATTAGTAGATGTACATGTATCAATCAAACTTTCGAGAGAAGTTACCTTTCTATTTCCTTATCCTTGTCAAAGAGTGTATTTTAGCTTAGCTTGTGTATACTCTTTTTCCACTAGTTTCAGGTCAATCGTACCTCTCTTTGTAAGTTGAGTAACTATTATGTTCATACTCTAATGTATGAGTAACTATGTAGCAGTTAGGAAATAAAGAGTTTTCTTGTGACAAAATTGGCTTTTATCATGTGCGAAGTATAATTTCAATTTTCTACCCATTTGTTGACGCCTATACTCAATCAAAATTTAAAATTTGATAAAATCTTCTTCCTACATAGGCATGTACTACTCTACTTGTACAATACTTTCTCGGGTTTTGTGAGCCTCAAGCATGAAAGTAAGTAGGTTGTGTATTCTCTCTTTAATTCTTAGTTGAGGTTACCAGTAGCTAACCCTAGGTTGGAAGTAAAATACAATTGTTAGTAGGTATAGGATGAGCTACTTTGGAGAGCATATTACGAGCTCTAGTCAATCTGCCAATTCTTCTTTTACAATATCTTTATGCTCTTTGTCGTAGGTTGTAACTTTGCATCGCTTCTTGTTGCATCTTGAATTTCATTTCATTACTTTTTGTGCATGTGTGTTTTATTTACTTAATCGATCTCTTTCAATTTATTAACATATTCAAATCCTATAAGAAATCTAATATGATCGTTAAAAATACCAAAAATGTTCTGGTCAACACGCAACTATCAAATATTAACTTTGGTATGTGATCATGTACCAAAATTTGAACTATCGTGTGTATCAATATTCCAATGGTTTTTTTCAAGATCATGTATCAAATATAAATATAGATCATGTACCAATATCCAATGATTTTTGTTCAAGATCTTTTATATTTGATAGTTTAGATTTTTGTTCAAGATCTTTTTATATTTGATAGTTTAGATTTTTGTTCAAGATAGTTTATATTTGTTCAATATTCGGCAATCTAAATATATAACAACAATATCTCAACGATCTTTTATATTTTGTACACGATCGAACCAAATAATACTTTAAAAAAATAATACTAATTGAAAACAAAAATCATAATTTCAAAAAAAAATAAAAGAAAAGAAAGAAAATGTCACTATATTTGGTTACACATCCATAAATGTCACTATATTTTTTTCATTATTTCTTGTGCAATTTTTCCCATAAATTTTACCTTTTCTTTCCACTTTTTCTTTTCCTTTCCATTATTTTTCTTTCCCATCGTCTAGCCATATCTACCAAACTATCGTCCAGCCATATCTTCCAAACAATCTTGAAAAAAGCTCTTTTATTTTTGCAACAATTCTTTAAAAAAACTCTTTTCATATCTTCCATTATTTTGTGACAGCATTAAAAAAACCAAATAGAGAAACAAAATTTTAAAAAATTAAATTTATACAAAAGTTTTTTAGTGCAATATTTTATATTATTCTCCAAAATATTGTTTGCATTTTTTTTTTTTAATGATTTCTTAAAGCAATTTCATCGCCTTATTTCATGCTAATCCAGAAGTCTTTTTTTCAATTTATTTTCTAATATCAAAGAAAAATCTTAGCTATAAAATATTATAACTGTTTTTAACTTTGAATTTTTCAAACATGCCTCTTTTAGTTTAACAAATATTTCTTATCCATTTTCCTTTGAGAAAAAGACGATGAATTCAATTGTTTATTTGATAATGTTCTAACCAATACAATACAATAGATTTCACAGGTCACAATATACAATGTATTTAACAACGTTTTTTACATCTATCTTGCTTATTTTTTTATACTCCTTACTAAAATAAATACATTTATTATAGAGTTACAAATATTATATTTATGCATGGAGTTGAGAGAATTATAAATAGGGAAGAGTTAATTGAGATGGTTGCAAATATTAGAAGAAAAAATATATATTACAGCATCTGTCAATAAAAATATAAAGTCTAATAATCATAGTTGAAAAAATCATTTCTTTAAGAAATACAAAAGTAAGATTTAAACATATATAGACTTAACTTTTAATTTCATATCTATTTGTTATGGATTTTGTTAATATTAACAATGTTCAAAGACTAATTTTAGTAATAGATTCTAATAAATTGTTATTTCTGGAAGAGTTAATATTTTGAAAGATTTTAATTATTTTTCTTTTATCACAGTGGTCCGACTTTCATTAACCATTGCTGTTACTTCAATTGAATTGAAGTTTGTGTTCCTTTGAACCAACCAGTTTGTTGATCTAATCTTCTAAATATATAATTCCCTGGTTGAGATTGTATGATGATGGCTGCAGCATTGCATCTTGAAAATTCAGAGACTCAACAGCCGAAATACAAAGGCATAATTTCAATCAAAGCAACCACCCAAGTATTCATTTCTCAGAGCACAGACAGAATGTTAGTTCTCAAAATCTAAGAACATAAAAAATTAATAATAGTAATAAACATAAGTATGATTATATAAAAATCAATCATCACTAAGGTTGAAATCATTCAATTTGAGATAATGTTTTAGAATGGTTTTAAAAATACAATGGATTCAAAAACAATTCTAACCAGTTGAAATCATATCCCAACTAAACGTGAAAAGATTTAATATCATTACCTATCAAATCCGATCAATAAACACTTTCAAAGGAAGATATTATGTGTTGCAAATTGTGAGACAAATTATTTACCGAGAAAATAAATGGAAATTTTCAAACAAACAGAAGCAATTTGAATCATTGATATTCAAAAGCAAAAGCATCAGAAAATACAATCAATGACAAACTGAAATATTTTAAAAACCAACAATTGCTCTCAGAAAAAGGCCAAGGTTTTCCACATGCGAAAACTCGAAGCTGGTGAATCCTAAAACGTTTAAGCCCAGAAATTAATCACTTCAAACAATTGGAATTCCCTTCGTCTTCTCTCTAAAAGAAGAGGAAATTAAAAAAAGAAAAATTCCTCTAATCATAGAAGTAAGAGTCGTCAGGCGAAAACCAATAATAAGAAGGAAATCACCTCAAAAGCTTAAATGAATGAGGATCAGGACACAGCCTCAGCTCGCTTCGGTGTGGTTAAAGCAAAAACAATCATCATCGAGCAGATGGGTTTCATAAAACCAAACTAAATAAAAAGAGTGAGAAACAAGAAATCAGTTCAGCAAGGGCTATGGAAGTAAGAAATCTGTGGAACCAACGAGAAATGGCAAAACCCGTAGATATGTCGGGAATGCCTGTCCATGTAGTACCGATTTGAAATCGATTTCGCATATTTTCGTACTCCCGATGCCATGGATAAAGAAGCAGAGGGAGTCATAGTGGATGCTTTTGGTTAAGAAGTTGAAGAAAGAAATGGGGGAAGCATAAAGCGATGGGTAGGGGAATGAAGAGAATAGAGATGAAGGGAAGGGTCGATTAGCGAAGTGGGCGAAGACGAGGTATTTATAAGGGGATGAAGTTAGGGTTTCTTTAGCGATCTAAACTGACGGAGTCTAACGGATTCAAATTTTGGAAAATCTTTTCAAAATAAAAATCTCTCTCTCTCTTTATAAATACTAAGGAGAAAAATGCTTTTAAATAGGACTTTTGGTTTTAATCCCTTTTAAGTTAAAAAAAGGTTACAATATAAAAGTTAACAACATAAATTTAATAAAATAATTGTTTTGCTTCAAATGATAATTAGGGTTTAGATTTTTTTTTTTTTTTTGTCAATCGGCATATTTGTGGGTTTTTGGAACTTCTAAATCACAAATGTTTTTTTTAGCGACAGATTTGGACTACAACTTCTTGTCCTTAATACATACACCCCGAGTTAAGTTGAACACTGATGACAAATACTTATGCATAGAATGTACTTAAACTTTAAAATCAATATGTATTAGGGTAAATACTAACGTGCACTCCTAACTTGTTGTATTCATTTAAATTCTAAACTGATAATTGTATCGATTAAAATTTCAAATTTTAAAGATTGTATGAATTTAAATTTTAAAGTAATAATTGTACATATTTAAACGCTCATGAAGTATCAATTTAAATGTTTATAATCTAAATTGATACAATTATGAATTTGAGGTTAAAGTTGATACAAGTCACAAAGTTAAAAAGATGTGATTATTAGTTTGAAGTTTAGATTGGTAGAAGTAGAAATGAAAATTTTCACTTATCACTTCATGATAATTTGAATAAAATATTTAATCTATTTTATTTAAATTATAAATTAATAATTGTATCAATTTTAATTTTAAACTTTGTGAGTTGTATTCAATGGCGTATCCAGAAATCATATCTGGAGGCACGATTAATAATAAAAAGAATTGTAGTAGATGAGTTTTGAACCCAAGATCTTGGAATTTTAAAGGAGCACACCTAGGGGTGAAATTGGGTTGGGTTGAGAGACATTCTCAACTCAACCCATGTTTTCGAGTTATTTTGGTTGGCAACCCGAATTTAGTTTCTAACCCAACCCAACCCTTAAAATATGGATTGGGTTGGGTTGTATATATAAATATTTTTTTTAAAAAAAAAATTGTTTTCTAGTTTATAATTGTTATAAAAGTTTGAAATTGTTACATTTAAATTTCAAACATACGTAATTCAAACTTTTAGGGTTGGGTTGGGTTGTCAAATTTTTCAAACCTCCAACCTGAGACCCAACCTAACTTGAAAAAATCAATTTTTAAAAAAATTGGTTGAGTAGTTTGAGTTATTTGGGTTCAACCCATATTTGTATACCCTAGGCACAAGCACTTTACCAAAGACAAAATATAGTAAAAAAGAGCATTTTTTAAGATATATTGTAATTTGGTACTTCAAAGCTAATATTAAAATACAAAAACCAGGAATATGAGGAAGGACACGTGCCTCTGGCCCCTTAATAGATCCGCTCATGGTTGTACTAATTTAAACTCTAAACTAATAAGTGTATTAATTTTAGATCTTTAATTTTTATAAGTGATAAAAGTGTATCAATTTAGACCTTGAACTTTAATAAGTATCAATTTAAACTATGAACTTACACAATTGTATTAATTTAAACTTTGAACTTACATAAAAGTATCAATATCCAAATTTTCTATTATATTTTATTTGATATATACACTTGTGAAAGTTGAAGTTTTAAATTAGCACATTTGTGAAAGTTCAAGGTTTAAGTTGATACACTTATGAAAACTTAATCTAATTTGATATAACTATTATTTTTTTAATATGATATTCATTCACAAGAAACTAAGCAAAACCACACCCCTCCTCCCTAAAAATGGAGGAAAAAACATCTAGAATACAACAAGAGGACCTAATCAGTCGAGAAAGAAAAAGAGAGAAACAATAAAAAGAAAACACATCCAAATATTTGTTCATAAAATATAAGTAAAGTATGAAAAGAAAATATTGCATAAAATACTAGTTCATATCCTATTTAAAATAAAAAAAAATATATATCTAAAAGTAAACATGAGTTCTGAAATAATATTCTGAAAATTAAATATTGAAAACATAAATGCGAAAGAAAACATAAATTGTTCCCTATGGTCTGAACTACGGTCACTTCATGTCATTCCCCAACTTGCCTTGAACTTTACCTTTGCCTGAAAAAATAAACATAGAAAAGAGTGAGTATAAATTTATACTCAGTAAGGGACGCACTATTAGTCTCGCTACGTGTCTGTTAACTTCTCGTTAGAGGCCTATAAGAAAGTATCACATAACTATTGTGCTCCCAAACGCACGCTATCTAGTGATCTCGTAGGAACACATATGGACTCTAGATGAACCCAAAGGAATAACCCTAAATGAGAGTCGGGTTGTAAGTGATCCCGTCGAATCACACATAAAAGTTGGTCACACATGCATAAATAAGCGGTGATCCCGAGGGACACCCATATGGTACGACTCTAACGGACGAATCTAACACAACATCATAACATAAATATCCTAAGCTCAGTCAAACATATCTCAATCATAGCACGTCTCATTTCTAATGTATCTTGGTCATAACATATCTCAATCATACATATCTCCATCATACATAACGATCATCTATGTAGCCATTTATAACAATCATCTCCAATAGTCATTTTATGCATCTTAGCTACAATAATGCATAATAAGAAACATACATGCAAGCTTTAATGTCAAAGATCTAATAAGAAAATCTCTTACTTGGAGATTAGTTAAAGTGTTGTTGCCAGCCACTTTCACAATTACAGTCCAAACACATAAACAAAATTAAAGCTATTAAATTTTGTCAACCAATCCATCTAATTATTTACTAAGTATCCAAGCTTACCCCAAGCTAAGGTTGACACCAAAACCACCTTCAAGAAACAATTCCACAGCTCAAACACTCCCACAAGAATTTAGTCAACTTTCAAGTAAAAATAATCAAACTTAATCCAAATTATGAATTTATCTCAAACCAATAATTATCGTTTGATGGGTATACCTAGGGGTGTAAGAATATGAGTTGAACTCGAATAACCGGGACTACCCAACCCATATTATAAGAGTTGGGTTGGGTTAGATCAAAATATGGGTTGAGTTAAAAAATTTTGATTTTTTCGGGTTGGGTTGGATCTCGAGTTGGAGGGTTAAAAAATTGGGAAATTGCAATGGATGACTATTTTAGCAATATAATTAAGGATATAACAACATTTTTAAAAAATTGCAAATATAGCAAAACTATCACTGATAGACTTCATATGATATACCATTGATAGACCAATATTTGCAACATGGTCTATCAGTGATAGACTTATATCATTGATAGAATTTGACAAATTTTGCTATATTTGCAAAATTTTTAAAATTGTGCTATATACTTAATTAATTTGAATTTAATTGCTAAATTTGCAACTATCCCTTAAAAATTTGGTTCAACCCAACCCAACCTAACCCAATTTCACCCCTAGGTATACTTAATCTAATCAAAAGTTACCAAAAATTGGCTAAAAGGTGAGTGACATGGAGAAAACAGAGCTCGACTCACCTCAATGGAGTTTGGCTCAAAAATGGCTCACACGGTGGCTCACACAGAGAGGAACAGGGAGGCTCGGCTCGGGTGAAGAACGTGGCTCGTGCGGACGTCATGACTCAGTGAAGAGAAAGGAAAAGAGGAGAGTCAAACACTTTTAATAAATTTACACCTCCATAATAAGCATGACTCTGTGATTTCACATAGAACCGGCAAACCGAACAAAGATGATTACCAACAATTCCTTTCTTGCAAATATTATCCAAGGTAGGCAAGACATTAGAAATAGCCTTCTACATTGTCATTTTCGGGTGCACCTTCAAGTTATAAGCATTCTTCATAGAAAACCATTCTTTGGGATCATGGCCACATTCCCTATAAGATCTTCATCCAGTACCCACTTTTCTTAATTGTACACAATACCCTCAATCGTGTTCCTTTTTTTTTCTATGAGAAACCTTATTATGAAACCATTTGGTATTCTTATCCCCCACATGAGCCAATCCTCTCACGACCTACTTCTTCAGTAGATCTCCTTCTCTTCTAGCAACTTCTCGAGCTCCAAATCCACCATACGAAATGTTTCGACCATTCACATTTACCTCGCACCCTTTAAAAACCTCAATTTCCTTTTTTTTTTTTTTTACAGATGGCATTCTAGATAGAACCTCTCAACGTATTTTGGTTCCAGCCTCTTAGACTAACCAAACAAGCTTTCACTTTAACCAAAAAGGCAAGCACTACCTCCCCTCTTGATTGTTGCCAGTGAACATTGATAATATTTTTGCACTCTTGAAATTTTAGCCAACCTCCTAAATCTAATCATGTTGACCCTCTTTTTTGCACATTTTCTTGTACCTACACTAGGTATATTTCAACCACAATGGTCTATAATCCAAACTAAGGAAATTTAAATGACAACCTAAATGTGGGGGAACCTTAGTGTAAAATCACTATTGATAAGGAAGTGATCCAATCTCTCTTTATAATTCCACGATTGGTATTATGTCTCCAAGTAAACATGTCACCATTCCACCCAAGGTCACAGAGATCACAACTATCCCAAAGTTTTCTAAAACGATTCATTTAATTTTGGTTTCTATTTGAGTCGTCTCTTTTTTCGTTGACTTTCGCAATTTCATTGAAGTCTCCTCTAATAATCCATGGAACGTTCACAATCTCATTTAATTTATTTAGAAGCTTCCACGAATCCTCACTTATCTCTTGCTGGACTACTATAAAAACTTGTGAATCTCCACCTACCCCCATTCTCATCAGTGGTAGCATCGATATGACCTATGAAGAAAGATGATATCGTAACACACAAATTGTTAGCATTGAACACCACTATTGCCTCAACTTGGCACCATAAAGCAACAATTGAAACCAATCCTTTTTTTTTATCCTTTTCACTGATGTCAGAGCCACACATAATTTCGAAAATAAATACAATTTGGGGAATAACCCTTTTCACTTAATGTACAGGGACTCAAAGCATTTGGGGACTCTGGACGTTCCAACAGAGGATACTCATGGTGTTCGGCGGAGTTGCTTCATAGCCACCACTAATATCCCTCATTCCTTAGAGAGTAAGTTCATTTTCCTTTATTTTCCACTTCTTCCTTGTCACCACTATCATTACCATGTTTTATACCACTAATCATGTTTGCCCTATGTTCCTGTCCTCTATTTCCAGCTCTTCCCTAGCAAGACACTTTCACTTCCTAACTCCACCATCATTCTTCTTTTGCGAAGAAACCTTCAATCGACAGTCTAAAACTACTTCCTTTCCAGTGTTTAAAACTTTTTCCATCTTCATCTAACCTCCATAGAGTGGCCCAACACGATCCCTCCCTTTTTTAGTGTTGCTATTCACACTAAGTCTTCCTCACATTTGATTGCTTCTATTGTTCTTACTATACCCTTTCCTTTCTTATCAATTGGTCGTTCCAGACCCTGAATCACATCACCCTTATTCCCCTACACTATCATCGCATTTTCTCCCCCATCTACGAAATTCACTATGTTTCCAAAACAGGAATCTGTTCCTCTAATTTCTCCTTTCATTTCATATTTCACATTTTGGTTCTCTCTAACTTTCATTCCCTTTTCCCCAACCACATATTGATTTTTCCTTCTTTCTACAAAATGGTCCTTATCTTCTTTAAGAGAATGATTTTCCTTCATTTGTAAATCAACATCCCTTGGGCTTTTGTCACTCTTTCAATCTTCAGTACCCTTTTCTCCTTCATTACTTTTACCTTTGATTGTTTGGCTTCTTCCTTTCTCTCACTTTCCTTTCATTATGCACCTACTATTATGTGACTCTCTAAGCCAAATCTCATATTTTCGCCCCCTCACTATCATCACCAGCCTCCTCACATTGTTGTGCAATATGACCCACCCTACCACAATTGTAACAAAAGTCTGATAACTTTTCATAAGAAACAGGTATCCACCTTTCCTCTGCCATCACATTTAGCTTAATGTTTGTTCCACATTTTAGAGGGAGAAGGATATCAATCTTTACTCTAACTCTTAAAGTTTCCTCACCAAATCTCCTTGCCCCATTCTCATTTAGTCCTTTAAAAGATCCTATTGAGTTAGTCAAGTTAAAGCCATTTCATACTTCCTACAATAATAGACAATGAGGAGTTTATAAAAGTGGATCCAAAAGGAGCAATACCTAAATTTCATATCTGAGAAAAAATTAAGCACTTTCAAATCTTCAAACAAAAGCAGGGCATTGTCGAAACTCATGGTCCTCCTTTTGAAACTCTATTCTTGTCTTTGCATTTTTGGAATTCGCATATGAACATCTTTCTTCTTGTTTTTTCAAACAAAATCTGTCCTCCCAACCTCCAAATTTTTGGCATTATTTCTTTGAAAATCTCACCATGGATTTGTTTACCAGACAAAAAAGTTTACCCACCACCCCATTTTGGAGATCCCTATTTGCTTAGTCTATATCATCATCTTCCACAGGCACCCTCGCTCTAACACCTTCGCTCTCCTTCCTTTTGGTCCTCGTCGCTCAGCCCAATGGCACTCTAACGCTCAACCAACACTAAAAAAAAACTCGGGTATTTCTCCCCTCCAATCATACAAGATCCCAATGATCAACCCAACAACTCCCTAAACATCCATACGACTCTTAAAGAGAAGCCCTAGAACCCATATAACTATTAATTTAAGGTTTAAATTCATATAACTTCAAAGCAAATCGATACAATTATCAGTTTAAGGTTTAAATTGATGTTCTCCAAAGTTCAAGATTTAAATTAATATTTTCCTTAATTTTTGTATATTGATTGAAATTATTTAGTTAATTTAGTTTTTATAATAAAATAACAGAGTTTTGAAATTTAGTTGTATAAGAAATTAATAATACATTTAAGGTTAGAATTAAAAATTAAATCAACGGATACTTTTACTAAAAAAACGAACTACACAAAAATTCAAATGAAATGTGAATTTTATACTAACAACTAAAGAATGATAATAATAAGGCTCTGATTCCCAAAGCAGAAAAAAATGTTACATGGTTTTAGTAAAGAGGTAATTAACCTAATAGAATTCAAATTCTCCACAACTCCATCTTGACTTGTACAAAATTGAATGGAGGAAGAGAGAACACAGCCCTAAAACCTACTCCATCATCTCACCACTATGCGAGAGAATAGAACTCATCGCATTAATGGATCATCCCAAAAAAAATTCAAACTGCGAAAGCACTTTCTAATGCACAATCATATGTCTACAACCAAATGGAACTCCCAAGCAGCGCTCCAACCATCATCACTGCACAACTCAAAATATTATACTCAAAAGCA
This sequence comes from Cucumis sativus, assembly GCF_000004075.3. NCBI lineage: Eukaryota > Viridiplantae > Streptophyta > Magnoliopsida > Cucurbitales > Cucurbitaceae > Cucumis > Cucumis sativus. Next base: position 18,847,804 of record NC_026659.2, on the reverse strand, counting down.
GTGGCAGAAGAATCTGTATTTGTGGAGTTCATTGATGGGGCTGTGATGTTTGCCATCGTTCCATTCCTCCCAACACTGTATAAATAAACCCAGAAATTCTCAACATCAATGAATGTTTGATTCTAATTGCAGGTCGAATTTATATCACATCACAAAGAATGACACAATCTCAATACTTGCAAATGCGTTTGGAATAAGTAATTCTAGCTAAAGTGTTTTGATTACTTTGGTAAAAAATGCTTTATGGCAAATCACTTTGAGGCACATAGTTTTACATTGTCAAATGTGCTTCCTTAACATTTAGTTTAGATTAAAAGTAATGTAGCATTTAAGTACTTCGGCTTTATCACTTCCAAACATCTTCCAAACATGATGTTTTTGAATTGGAAGGAGTTTTGACCATGACAAAAGTCCTCCCAAACACACCCTCACCTCATAAATCGCCACTAAACGTATATATATACTTAAGCTTCACTCTATCAATTGGTAAGAAAATGAAACTGCAAGATGTGAACTTAGGATATGGATAGGTTTGAGTATAGTTAATATTTTCCCAAAAGTTTAGTATGAAGTTTACCTTCCTGAAAATGAGCAGGATCCATGACCTGGATTCATCAAGACATCAGAAAGACAAGTTAGCTCTAAAGATATGCAAAACAACAGGAGAAATAACAAGGAAAATGATGAATACTACTAGGTCTTCTCTTACTTGGGTTAGTGGTTGTAACTGCAGCCACACCATTGAAGTCACATGAACCTGACCCTTTCCCCATTTGAAGATAATAAGTATTGAAAGCGTATGTTGCATGAGCCATCACATTGTCGGGTTCGTAGCATGGCTGCCCTTGAAGCAAAGCTGAACAATCCACCCTGCCAGGTCCACATGCCCAATCTAAGGCAGCCTGCAGCATCCTTGGGTCTACACCCTCCTTTGCAGCACAGTACGTTTGATTTGTGGTATCATTTGCTAACACAAGTCCCGATCCTGTCAAGCGCAGAATGTATACAGGCTTTCCATTTGCATCAAACAATCCCCAGTTCTTCTCAGAGATAGGCCCAGGTTTCAAGTCCTCATTATAGAGCTCATAAATGTAAGTACTAATAGCAATCCCTGGATGTTTAGGAGTTCCAGTTTTGTTCAGCACGTGCCTGATTAAATTACTATTGTAAGTGTTTGCATTCTCCAAGGTTGCATCTGGCTCGTTAGAGCCACCTTTTGATGGCCAGCCTGTTTCTGAAACTACAATGGGTATGTTTGTGAAATTTAGAGAAGCCATGGCAAAGTAAGCTGCATCAATCATAGCATCGAAAACATTGGTGTATCGAAGAAGCGTGTTGGAATCGACAGCTTCTTTGTTTGAAGGGAGAGGCTTTAAGAGTGCATAATCCAACAAAATAAAACCGTCAGATTGCATATAGTCATAGTAGGGATACACATTGAGCATAAGGAAGGAGTTAGTAGACTGCAAGAAACCAAGCAGTGGGACTATTACAGGGTCCAGAGATGCATTGAAGAAGGCTTGCGAAGGCGGAAACGAATCGAGGATAATCGAAGAAGAAAGAGGCGTAGAGACCTTGATCTGGTGATCAAGGTTAGATGCTACAAGTGCAGAATGAATGTATTTGAGGGCATTGACAAGGATTTTAGCTGCATTAGGAAGTGTTGTAAGAACGTCAGAACCAACAGAAATGGCTGTGATATTAGTAGCTGGGTAATGTGCTAAGACATTGCGATTAACCCAGTTAGCTGCAGTGGAGTTAGACTGTCCAATCCCCAGAATCTGCTCATTAGGGATAGTGACCATAACTTGGATGCCTGTGTTTGCAAGGGCCATCAGCATTCCACCATCAGCATCGTATAACCGAACATGTCGAATTTGTTGGGCTTTCAAGAGGGCTGCTACTTGTGTTGGATGGGGCATAACCGAGAGCTCAGTTCCTATATTCACACCGACAAATACATCTGCAAAAAACATATCACAGTATAAGGAATATATGCATAAACCTTCAGAGTTAGTAATGAATTTAATATAACATCCGAGAGAATAGGTCAGCTGCAAGTAAGAGAGAGAGAGCTAAAAATAAATATAAAAAAATAAACATACCCTCACCTACTAGATTAATCTATTTGGCTTAATACTAATTTAAGTTTAACAGTGTAACAGAACAAACAATAAAAACTCCAAAGGTTTGATTAAGATCATCATTAATGACAGAGCAGGACAGCAACCCATCCAACCACCCCTCAGGAAGCATTTAACCAAACACTTGACCTACAGAAATTCAAACTCATTGAATGCGTAGTTTTCCCTTTTCATCTTTTGCTGGAACTCTTTTTTTTCCCATCTGGGTTCCTCATGTTTCACATGGTTATGAAAAATAAACTCCAATAAACACATGGAAACATAACATTTCATAAAATAAAAACAGCTCATGAGAGAAATCAGGCACAAAACAACAAGAAGAACAAAAAACCAGTAAAACCCTTCGTTCAGATCAAAAAAGAAGAAGCAGCAGCTCAGATTCAGTGGAAAGAGTAGTTAGAGAGAAAAGGAAAAGAAAAGGCAAGTGAGTTCATGGCTCACCTTCAGGGGTGGCTTGCAAGAGGAGAAACAGAAGAGAGAAAATGAAGAGGAGAAATGAAAAATGCATTTGATAGTCCATAGACGGCAGCAGTGGGGGGGGTTTGAAGAACTCAACAATGGTAGAAAGAGAGAGAGAGAGAGAGAAGAGAAGAGAGGAGTGGGGGGATGAAATGGAATCCAGTGGAAGGACAGAATGAGTGAAGGCAAGTTAAAACCAAGTTAAAGCAACCGGGAAAAAGTGGGTTAAAGAAAGATGCGAGAATATATGGGCAAGAGAGAGAGACGTGGGCTCCACATGGACCCACATTTCACGTGGATTCTTAATCTTATAAATCAGACGGTTAAGGACTGACCAACCCATGCATTCGCCATCTAACATTATATATATATATATATATTAAACTTCCCTACTCAATTTTACTACATCCAAACCAAAATTGAATGAAAATACAAATATACATAGGGAAATAGTCAAAATAAATAGCAAAACCAACAACAAAAAAAAAAGGATTATTTTTGTAGAAAATCTTATAAAAATCAACCCTGAAATAAACGGATAATTGCAATTATATTAGATTAAATATGGAGTCCTACAAAAGTGTTAAAATTAAAATATTTAATTTAGAGTAAAAGTGGTTCCAAATAGGGTAAAATTAACCAAAACATAGTAAACATCATCATTTACGATGTAGGTAATTAAAGTATGTGTATGGATGGTAATATAAATATGTTGAATAATTTTACTTTTTCATAAATAATAAAGATATAAATTTTGCCTCTCTCTTTTTTTTTTTTGTTTGGAAGAAAAATCCAGCATAAGAGACGGTGGGTAGTCTTGTTGTTCGTGCAATAGCCGTTAGTGAGATTGTTGGAGGCAAACAAAACCAAAAAGGAGGGAAAACGGGACCCTTTTTATTTTATGGAACCAACAAAACATACTGTTTTGTAGTCCCCACTCACACACACACATTTATATATAATAATCAAATCATACTAATAATATTAATAAAACCAACTGCATTACGCAACGGTCATATTTTTCTTTCCCCCCACTACTTACAATTGGGTTAATTTCTCCTTTTCCTTTTCCTTTTAAATCTCCCTACTGCTTTTTTTACTTTTGTTTTGTTTTCATTAAACGATCACAAAATTATCCATTTATTACCTTTAGGTTCCATTGATTGCAAATTTTAGGATTTGGTTTTTAAAAACGTAAAAAAAAAAAATCTTATACTATACATCTTTGCACTCCTCAAATACCCTTGGGAGAGGATCTATATAAATTGTAACTATTTTACTAAATCTCTAATGATTGATTAAAAGAAATTGGGATTTAGTTAGTAAAATCTTTTCTTGCTAATACCATATATCTTTTACATATTTATATTTATTAATTAAATATTATATATTTTATTACAAATTTGTTATCACCTTACAATTTTATTAAAGATTTTATATTTAACACTTACCGCTATGCAAACTTGTTGTAACTCCATCTACGGATTTCAATAAAAACTCATTTTCTCGTCCATATCCATTTCAAATTTCAATAAAAACTCAATTCCTTCACTCGATTCTTTTAAGAAGAACGTGAGATTTATCATGAAGAGAAATGTTGTTTTCATTTTGTTGAAGAAGGTAAAGAGAAGATTTATGGAGATCAAAAAGAGGGTTTGGACAGAATGTTATGTTCGTGGTGAGACGAGAAAAGTATAGTGATTAGTGAGAGGAGATGACACTCTTAGCAAGAATTATTTGGTTTAGACTTCTTGTTCTAGTAGAGTTTTTTAGATGCAATTTGTTGAATAATAGTTAGCGCCATCTAATGTATCTACGTAGTCGACCATCAAAGTAGCTTTAATATCATGGCTGCCTCTTTAAAACCTAAGAAGAAAGAAGTGTTGAGTTTTTATGTCCTAAAACTCTAGATAATAAATATAATACGTTGACCGTTATTAATAAAAATAAAGTGTTATTATAATTTCAATAAAACGTTACTAATTATATTATTAGCTTTGTCTTAATAACCTAAATCCAATAAGCTAACGTTCTAAGTTGTTTGATGAGTCTTGAAGAGTATGTAAACACATACATAGATAAATGTTTGAGATACAACTTAAAGGGTCTATAGTATAAGGATAAAGTTGGGCGTACTTTATCTTGATAATACTATGAATATGACTCACTTTGTATTTGATACAAACACTATGATCCAACACGTTTGTGTAGGTAACGTGCGAGTAAGAGTATCCTATACAATATGTTTGCATTAGACCGAACCACAAAATAGTAACCACCAGACGTGACTCCATTAACTAGTTAGGTTTATATTTCATGAGAATGATCTAGGTAACTTAGTTCCTGGGTATATTATGAACTCATGTTCCCGAGAGGTTGTCCTTTGATTTTTACGAGTGAGAGTGACCAGATTGTCGACTCAATATGTTTATTAGTTTAGAGACAAGATCAAGTGGGGAGCTGAAAACATAATCACACAAGATAGAATTCACTCATTTCCGACTTTAGGGTAAGTCAATGAGTGTTTCCTTACATGGTATTCCCTTAAATGGTGTCTGTGGAAAGGGCCCTACCCTCTCTATGGCACGAAGATGAGTTTTTGTTTATTGGTTGAATGTTCATTAAAGGAGCTTGTACAATTGTACCAAGTCTAAGCGATTTTGTACCCTTATACTTAGTCTAAATGATCTTGTACCAAATCTAAACGATCTTGGTACACGATCTTGTACCATTGTACCTAATTTAAGTGATCTTCTACCTAGATTAAACTATCTTGCCTACACGATCTTGTATCCTTGTACCTAGTCTAAACGATCTTGTACTTTGTATCCAATCTAAACGATCTTGTACCTAGTCTAAATGATCTTGCACCAAATCTAAATGATCTATTAGTAATAGTGATCTATCTTTGTCTATTTGGGATAGACAACTGATCACTTAGATATTGGTACACGATCATTTAGATCATGTACTAATATTGTTTAGATCTTGTACCAAGAAGAAAAAAAAGAATACGAGAGATAAAGAAGAAAGAAGAAATTCAAGAAGAGAAAATGAAGAAATTTCGAACGAGAAGTGGAAATGTGAAGAAAGAGAAATAATAATATGAAGGAAAAAAGAATAAATGGCAAAGAATAAAAAAAGGAAGTGAAGTGATGGTTGGTTCCCCCATATTCAAAACCAACAAGAGCAAATATGAAATTTATGAAGAAAAAAAACAATGGCGTCTTCCTAAGCTTTAATTGTTTGTTACACATGCTATAAATATTTTTGAGTTTTGTTACATTTATGTAAATTATGCTATGATTTATGTAAGTATAGAATTTAAATAAATTAATTTAATTTAATTTAAGCTAATAGGGAAGGTGGGTGGTTCTCTCACGTAACCCAAAAATCTCTCTAACTCATTTTTCAAAATGAAGAAGTGGAAGGTAAGAGTACGACATCTAAAAAAAAGAGGTGTTTCTCAAAAGAAAAGGTACTTTACGTATTCTCTAAAGGAAAAGATAATTCTTTATACAAAATTCTCATTCCAATTTTTGTTTCAACAAACAAAAATCTCAAGCTTAGAGATTAGATAGTTTTCAAGTGATGGTGCCCAAAATTGGCATTTAGCAAATACAAACATTTCAACGTACATAAGTGCCCCCTTTTCTCTTTATTTTTATTTTTATTATTTTTTTTTTTTTTGTAAAATCATGCTTAGCCTTTACTTTATAGTAAAATAGTTTTTGTATTCTTTTTTCAATGTACTAATATTTGTAAGTTCTCAATTAAATTTGAGTTAGGTTTTTGTTAAACTTTTTCATTGGAAAGAGCTTTTATCTCTTCAAGAAAAACATATACCATAACTGTAACGACCCAACTTCAACTTTTCTAACTAAGTCGAAGTCGTTAATTTCAAACAAAAACATGAGTTTACGCAAAATATCAAATTAAAATAAAATCAAACTCTCAAGGAAAACAAAATTTTAAATTCGGGCCCTGTTTAAAATAATAAAAAAAACTTTCAAAGAAAGGCTTACAATCACCAGTTCGTGAATTTAGTTAACCCACAAAGTTTTCTAAACAGTCCTCAGTACTAAAACGTAATGAGAAAACAAAACATTAAACATAAGCAAATTAAAATATCCGCTATGGCAATCACGTCCTTCCTGCCCCTTGTCGATCTGCCTCCCTTCTTACCTTTGCTTGAAAAAGTTAAACATGAAAGGGTGAGTATAAACCTACTCGATAAGAGACCCACTACTGGTCCCGTTAGGGGAAAAAATAAACTATTAACTTCCTATTGGGGTACCTTATACAGTCACAGTTTTGTGATCCCGTAGGATACACATAATCAGTCTAACGCCTCGAGGGACGTACATATAAGTCTAGTGTTCTGCAGAAACACATATCAGTGTAATGCTCCCAAAGGATGCACAATAAGTGGTGATCCCGTAGGATACCTAAAAGGCACACATCCCAATAGAAAGCTAACAATTTTTCCCTTAATCCATTCTAAACATCTTAACAGTCATGTATAGTACAATTCAGTTACCTCAACATATAATCCTTTCATTTAACACTCTACACTCTAACAGACAACCTATCTCACTTTAGCCCAATGACAGTCGGTAACATTTTAATACATCAGTCAAACAAACTATAAAGTCATAACACCCCTCAATTCGCTAGTACAAAACCATACTTTAGTATGACCTACACCCAATCAAATCAACAATCACAAGTTCACATCCACATCTTATACAACACAATCTACAATTGTCGTCCTGTCTACATCCACATCTATATATATATATAATTCAAGACAATCACAATATGCATTCATTATCAAGTCTACGTCAATTCAAGTACATATATGTTTCCAGTCATTCACAGTATACATTCAACACCAAGTCTACATCTATACGTATATATATCACCCAAAACACCTAACCATAAGAATATGAACTCAATTATTTCCACAATATATACTCCCACTTAATTTCCCCTCAAGGTAGATTCTAGCTTACCAAATATTGGCAAGCCGAACTCAAAAAATTCACAAATTGGTTATGAATACAAGGGACCCACGTTACTTACAACACCTTCGAAGTAAGTTAACTATTTAGCCAATTATCCCAACCGTAGCGTTTGAACAGCTTTGAAATAATCACAACCCAAACTTAATTTGTTACCAACAAAACAAATTCGACTTCACAGTGGAAAAAGACAGTAATTATCGAACCTAAACAAAAGATCAAGCAAAAGAGTGGAGTGCAAGCCGGCTTGGACAAACGGCCCGCAACTCACGAGTGGTTTCTGTGGGGAACGAATGACTCGGCTGTGGGACTATGCGCGCGAAGGAGTCGCGACTCGGCTGTGCAACACGAACGGACGACGACCTCAGGAGAATGGTGCAGCGGCGATGGGACGAGGAGAAGAGATCGGACGTCGGCGTGCCTGCGTGAACGATGCTTGGACTCGACTGGATCTTGGCTTCGTCGGAAATAGAGGCAGTCAGTAGTGGTTTGAACGGAAGAGAAAAACGAAAAAGAAGGAAGAAAAATAGAGGCGGCGGCCGTGGATCGGAGAAGAAAAGGAGAAAAGTGATGGTGGTCGGCTGGAGGGTGCGGCTGGAGGTAGGGCACGAGGAAGAGGAAGAGAAAAAGATGGGGGAGGGGGCACACGTGAGGGAAGGGAGAGAGGAAAAAATGTATTTTAAAAAAAAGTTAAAAACATAATAATAATAATAATAACAATAATATATTATTATTATTATTACATCCCAAATGTGTGTATATTTGAAGATTATGATATTTAAATATATATATAAAGAAAAAAGAAAAAAATAAGTTAATTTAATAAAGAAATATATTTTTAAAATTTGAATGTTTAATATATATATTATTATATGTGGGTATATATATATAATGAGAAAAAGGAAAATATGTGGAACTCACGTATATAAATAATGAGAAAATAAAAAAGTGTAGGGCTTCTGTAGTATATATATAAAAATAAGAGAAAAAATGGAAGATGTGGGATCCACTTCATGGTACACGACTTTCACCTCAACTCACTTTTTTTTTTAAATAGCTTTGCACCAAACCTATTTTTGAAATACGTTTCAAATTTTATATTATTTTTTTTAAAAATCTTTTTTTTCTTTAAGCTAAAATTATTTATTATGTTTTACCTAGTCTGCCAATGTATACCTGTTAATTTTTGACATGATAGACTATGATACCCCTCTTTCATACATTTATATACCTTAAAAGATGATTGGCATTTTATTCACCATAACACAACTCATCTATAACCTTGTCACGTCTGTCCCTTGTGAGACAACATCATTTAAAATTTTACTGGAATAAGAACACAAATGTTGGTTTTTATCTCTACCTGGTTTTTGCCAATCTAAATCCGATTATTTGTTTAGCAATGGAAAAAGTTTAGATTTTGTGTTCTTATTGGTATATGTTGACGATATATATTATAGTCATTGGTGTTTATCTGTCTCTGATTGTTTCTTTAAAAGCTCTCAATGATGTTTTCAAGCTAGAATATATAAGCTCTTTGAAGTATTTCCTTGGGTGAAGCTTGCACATCTTATCGAGTCAATGAAATTATACTTTTCAGTTACTTGAAGATACCGAGTTCTATTCTCTTAATCTAAATCTCATGCTATCATTGGTCGTAATTGTTTCTCTTCCATGTATAACTTTTGCAATTCACAAATTAAGCCAATATGTTTCGAAGTGAGTAGATGAGACAACTTTAATTTACGGTGAAGTATTTATACTTTATTTAGATCAAACTCCTAACCATATACTGTTTTGAGCTAAAGGCTGTTGGTCCAAGATGACATATAACACCCTAAAATTTTCAAATTATATTTGAAACGATCTACAACTATTTTCAATTTCTTCTATACAAAAACATTATGTATCTAAGTTTTTCTTACAGCCGTGGGTGGGTTGTGGACTGTAAGGGCCAACGGTTTGGGTAACTCGCTCTTACATGCAGAAGAGAAGAGAAGAGAAGAGAAGAGAAGAGATTGTTTTTTCTTAAGACAAAAAAGGGGAAGTTGAATGGATTGCTCATCAAATTTCCATTAACATTCTTTCTCAGTTTCTCGAATTTCTCTATTTCATGGCATTGCTTCGTCAAAAACTGTCACCAATTGTTCTCTCATCCAAAATTTCTCTCTGCTTATCCATGCGAAACCTCATCTCAATTCCAGTTGCAGATAAACTTATCAACGACGATGCAACTGTTAATTCCATATGCGATTCCCTCACAAGACGCCAAAGCTGGGACACTCTTTCTCGAAAATTCCAGTTTCTCGAATTAAACGACTTCTTGGTTCAAAAAGTCCTGCTCAAATTCCAGCAACCTGTTGATGCCAAACGCGCTCTGGGGTTCTTCCACTGGTCGGCCAAGAGGAAGAATTTCAATCATGGGCCTCAATCCTTCGGTATTATGATTCATATTTTAGTGAAAGCGCGGCTGGTACTCGATGCTCGAGCTTTGCTCGAGTCAATATTGAAGAAAAATGAGGGGAACTCTTTTGATTACTCTGTTGTAGACTCGCTAATGGATTCCTATGAGGTGACTGGTTCATCCCCATTTGTGTTTGATTTATTGGTTCAGACTTGTGCTAAATTGAGATTGATTGATTTTGCTTTGTGTGTTTGTTCCCATTTGGAAGAACGTGGGTTCTCGTTGAGTTTGATAAGTTTCAACACTTTGATTCATGTTGTGGAAAAATCTGATGAGAATCTTAAGGTTTGGAAAATTTATGAGCAAATGATCCGGAAAAGAGTTTACCCAAATGCGATTACAGTTAGAATCATGATTAATTCGTTATGTAAGGAAGGTAAATTGCAAGAAACTTCTGATATGTTGAATAGAATCCACGGCAGTCGTTGCTCTGCTTCTTTGATTGTCAATGCTTGTTTGATTTACAGGATTTTGGAGGAGGGAAGAGTTGAAGATGGTATAACGTTGTTGAAAAGAATGTTGCAGAAAAATATGGTTCTTGATGACATTGCTTATTCACTGATTGTTTATGCTAAAGTCAAAACTGGGAGCATAACATCCACATGGGAAGTGTTTGAGGAAATGTCTGAAAGAGGGTTTCAGGCGAATTCTTTCATTTATACCTTGTTCATTGGTGTCCACTGTAGAGGGGGAAAGGTTGAGGAAGCACATTGCTTAATGCAAGAAATGGAAAACATGGGTTTGAAGCCATATCCTGAGACCTTTAATCTTCTCATTGAAGGGTGTGCTATATCAGGACATTCAGAAGAAATCTTGAGCATGTGTGAGAAAATGTTAGAAAGAGGGTTTCTTCCTAGTTGTTCAGTTTTCAATGTGGCAATAGATAAGATTTGTGAGAAAGGAGATGTGAAAAAGGCTAATGCATTGTTAACCATTTTATTAGATAAAGGGTTTTTACCTGATGAAACCACTTACACCAATCTAATCATAGGATATAGGAAAAGTGGTGAAATTCAGGAGATTCTTAAGCTTTATTATGAAATGGGAGCTAGATTACTGTCTCCTGGGGTGTCAGTTTTCTTTGCACTCATTGGGAGCCTTTGTCAATCTGGGAGATTGGAGGAAGCTGAAAAATATTTGAAGATTGTGAAAGATAGTTCTCTAACACCTTGTCTCTCTATATACCAGGCATTAATCTTGTTGTACTTGAAGAAGGGTAATAGAGCAAAAGCTCTAGAACTGTATAATGAGATGATGTTCGATGGATAGAAGATTATCTGTTCTAAGCATGTGCAGGTTTCAACGAACTGACACTTTCATGTACACTCTCTTCTTTCGCAGAGTAATTTACGTTCAAAGAAGCTACTCAATTGAAAGGTATTTTTTGGTGCCTTCTATTTATTTATTCACTTAAATTCACTACCAAAGAAATAATAGTTAAGAATCAATTATCGACTACTTATTTAGCCTAGCCTTTATAATGACAAGAGAGGGTTCAGTTCAAATGGAACCTTATCTTCAAGAAAACAGTGGCTATGCTTTCTGTTGGCCGTTTGTGCTAATTCTTGAGGCTATTTATCTTCATTTTTATGATTATGAATGGACCAAGAAGGCTTAGAAGTTTGACATCTGATAACAAAGGAGAGTACACTTTGCTACAAAGCAGCGTTGATCAAGGTAATTAGGCCTTATTCTTTCTCATGCCACTGCTCATTTTCAGGATTCACTTGAGGAGGTTGACCTTCGGTTAGAATGGTGCATTTGGTGGATTGATTGTTCCATCAATATACTTGAACAACTGGTAAACCTTAAGAATCAGAGAAATCTGGAAGTACCAAAGAACATAATTAGACAAATCAAGATGAACGGATACAAGATTGCAAATGTTCATGAGAAGAAATTGCATTGAGGAGTTTTAAAAATTCTGTCGATCCACCATTACTAGAACAAGATTCAGTGCAAAAGAGGGAGTTTTGTACTTGTCATAACAAAAAAGTAAGTCTTACTGCTCTAATAGATTGATAAATTCTGCCGTCATTTATTTGAAGCCAAAAGGCAGTATATAAAGTTATAGTGGATTCAACCAAGGTTTAACAAAGCAACTCTACGTTAGTGAGTAAACTCAACTCAACCATACTTTATGTAATGTAAAATAACAAACTCACAGTGTACAACATTATTAGGGACTTTTGCAAAAATATAAAAAAAATTGATAATAAGACTGATGATACTACATTTTCTAAATTGTAAAAGTAGCAAATTTAAAAGCGAATAATCCTGTGATAGCCCTTTGATAGCAGTCTGATATCATTATCATTAATTACTTGTCATATTTTCAATATGCAAAATAGAGGTGCTACGGGTTGTTTTTTTTTTTTTTTTTTGTTATCTGATGTAATTTTCCTTATTATTAAATAGGTTTAGACTAAGTGACATGTTAATTCGATGACGAACTTGTGGTTGGACTCTCTGGTTAGTTCCAAGTTAGGTTTGTTTGAGTTTTGAGCTCCACTTCTAATGGACTCCTGGAGTCGCAAGGTAAATAAATAGCACATTTGGTAGATAGTAAAACTTTATGTTTGAAGTTGATTGGAAGATGCAGAGGAAGAAGAACTCCACTTTGAAGGAAAGCAAGGTGATAAAAATGCTATTAGGATAAAATAAGGAATATTATTAGAGTATTAAGGATGTAGTAATTGTTAGTTAGTATTGAAATGTTGAGAATTCCATATTTTTGAATGGGAACTCACACTCCTTATTAGGAAGCATGGACACCAACGCGACGGCGTGGACATGTCAATTTTCAAAGAAGTAGTACACGACACGTTGGAGACACATTTTTTTATTAAAAAATTAAATATAAGTCGTGCATACAAACATATTGTGCAATATTCCATTTAAAAACATAAAAAACAAGTTAAACACCATAGAATCATGAATTTATGTGTGAAGGTTTGGACGTGAATGTTTGAGTGTGACTGTTTTTAGGCGTGGAGAAATGAGGGATTTCGTGGCTGTGGAAGGTAAGTTTTTTAGGAAATGAAAAGGACAGACAATAATAAGCCTAAAATGTGGGGTTGATGGTCTATCTTTAGGCTGGGCATTTGGGCCTTTAAAATGTTAGTTTTAGTATAATTTTTCTTCCCATATCTGCAAGTTCCATGACCCAGTAGTGTCCTAGTCGTGTCTTAGAAGTTTCCCAGCTATGTCTGGGTGTGTGTGAAATTAAAAAAAATAATAAATAAAATAATTGACACGCTAGTTGGCGTGTTGGAGGCGTGTCAGTGTCGAATACGTGTCCGACACTGATACTTGGCCATCTAGAAGTGTCGGTGATTCTTAGTTAATTATAAGATAGATAAGTTATTTATCTCCTAGTCGATTGGTTTTCGGATGATGGTTAGAAATACTTTTTTTTGGGAGATTTTTTTTAAAGAATAGAATGGGTGAAAAAGAACAGTAGGTACCCAATGTGCAGTGAATTTTGACTTCAAGTGAAATTATTCGAAAAAGAAGGTTCTAAATACCTTAAATGCTTGAATTATATTGCAGTTATTCTATCCTTTATATTTGTTGTTCTATTCTGGTTCGAAATGCACGATTAATACATACTCTCACTTTCTTGAATTATAATAGGTGTCTATTCTGTGGTTAAGCATAAAATTCTGCCTTATTTTCTCAAAGATCATAACTTTTGCTGGAACTTTGGCAGTGATTACTGCTTGCTTTGTTTGTTGTTGCTTCTGCCAGTATATCATATTTTCCTCAAGATGACCCGAGGATGTGATGGTGCACTTTGTGAGTTATTTATTTATTTTGTGAGTTATTTTTAAGATTTATTTACTGCTAGTGTTGATGATTAATTGGTCATTTGCTTGGATAAATTCATCTATTTGGTAGAAATTGAGCAATTAGAGCAAAACAGAGGATTTGGAGGAACTATTCTTGAAAATTGACCAAAATTGGGTGAAAGGATATTGAATCTAAGGAATGAGAAATGGAGCAGCCGAAAATCAGGCAGCATTGAGACGCCAGGAAAGAGTGTCACAACAAAGGTTGCAATGGTGTTTGTTTGCTGATCCATGGTGCTAAATATCATTGTCATTTGTGAAGACGATTGCAAATATAGCAATTAGTCTCAAACTATTTGCAAATATGGTACCAGGCAAAAAAAAAAAAAAAAAAAAACCATTCGCAAGATTGAGATGTTGAGTTGTTATATAATGTCTGAAGTTCATATGTCTAGAGAGTTTATATGTAATTGTTTGAGAGCAGAATTTATCTGGTCTAATTCAATGTCTGTGTAGGAGCGTAGAGTTGAGTTTATATGTTAGAACTATCTGATGCTATTTTTTTTTAGCTTTTCATCCTTCATTTTTATGATTAATTTTTTTTGTTTTGAAATATTTTATTCAATAATTCTACCCATTTTAGTAATGACAGAAAATTAATGAGTACAACTTTTGCATAAATATAGTTAAATAAAAGGGGATCTTGCAGATATAACAAACTTAGTTTGATCAATTAGGCCCGTAGCACACGACTTTTAGATTTGCAAAAATGGTAAAATTCAAGCTCAACCTACATTTAAAAAATACAAAGTTACAAACCTGAATTATAAACATGTTCATGCATCACTTGATATGTTGTTACAGTTGATGTATTTATGATACATTTGTTATGCTTTGTTGATACACTCGATAAATTAAATAATATTTAATACACATCATTGGTTTGATACAGTTGATATATTGTTGATACATTTGTTAAACTTTGCAAATACACTCAATCAAATAAATATATTTGACGCACTAAGCATAATACGTTTGTTGTATTGTCAATACACTTATTACGCTTTGTTCATACACTTGATGAGTTTAATACACATGATAAGTTTGATACATTTAATACACTAATGATAAATATTTTATACTTTACCAATACACTCGACAAATTTAATATTAATGTACTTGATACATTTCATAAGTTTGATACCATTGATGTACTGTAGGTACACTTTCTATGTTTATTAATACACTCGATTGATTAAAATATACTTGATACACTTGAGGTTCTGTTGATTCACTTAATATACTTCACTAGTACGCTCTGATATATATTATATGTTTAATACACTAAGTTATATCATTCATATACTTGATATACTAAAATGAATAATGAATAGTAAAATGAAACATCCAAAACTAAATCTATAAAATGAGCAACTAAAGGATGTTTGGTAGATTGATCCTTAACCAATGTCAAGAACCAAGTCACATCGTAATCTTCAACAATTTTAAGAACATGCTGACCACCATTACTACTTATAGGCAATAAAACTGAAAGTTCAATACATGACTCAACCCAAATTTAAGTACATATCAAGTTCAGAAAAGAATCAAACGAAGATATCACTCCATCAACCAAAACACAATTTATTTTATAATACACATAACACTGTCGCTCATCCCATTGACCACTATGGAAAACAATTATTGCAAGCTTAACCATAACTACAATGAACTGTAATAATTTTGGAAAAATAAAAAACACGTGGTAAATGTATTAGTCAACTAATAAATATAACATAAGTACATCATGTCACTAATATACAAAACTGATACAAATATAAAACAAAAAACAAAATCAAACTTAAATAAATAAAACAAAACTATGCAAGAGCCTCTTTCTGTAAAAGAGATGAGAAACAAATAGAAGAACCAATAAAAGAGATGAAGAAAAACAAATCGTAGCCTTAATTTCAAAAAATAATAAATATGAGCGATTTAGAGAGAAGAAGGAAAAGATGATGATCAAACTTCTTTAATAATTTCGAGGACTAATTAAAGAAATACGTACATGAATATAAGAAAAAATGATTAGGAATTTAAAAAGAGAGAAGAATTACATACAAATTATTTTCCCCATAAGAGAGGATGAGGAGAATAGAAGATGACTGGGAGAAGATGATAAAAAGAAAAGTATACAAAAGAAAGAAATAGGGAAGAGAGAAGAGAAGAACGGTGGAGAAGAGGAGAAGAAGACGATAAAAAGAAAAGTAGGCGAAGAGGAGAAGCTGAGAAAAAGAGAAGGAGGAGAAAGCTTAAAGAAAGAAACAGAAGAGGAAGAGAAGAACGGTGAAGATACGGAGAATACCAACAGGACAATTTTGGAAAAAATGAAAAGTTTAAAATAGAAAATGTCAACTCAAATTTAAAAAGTTCAAAACAACTTTTGATTTCAAAATTTTCACCATCAATTTCATCTTTTTTTTTTCCCTATCGTTGTCATGTAATTTTCTTAAATAGAATCTCCTCATCATCTTAGAGGCCAATGGAATATCACTCCATATTTTCAACAATTATATTTTCAAAAGAAATCTTCTTTCTTTTCATCCTTTCTTGTTAGAAAATATATATATATTTTAAAATTCTTGTTTTTTTTTGTTATTTTTGTTTGTTTGTTTTTTTTTTTTAAACTTTTATTCCTCCATTCACATACTTTTCCAAATTCTCAATCATATGTGAATTCATTCTATATATAACTATTGCATTTAGAGTAAACAAAGTATAATTATTTATATAATCAACAATTTTATAAGGCATTTTAATAGTCATAGAACGTATGAGTTGAACATGCACAAAAATAAGGGTCGTTATTAGAGTTTATTTACATGTTCACAAATAATAAATACAAAAATTTATCATCATAGTTGGTCACATGAAGGTGGTTTTTGGAGTTGATCATTGAGGATGGTTGTCGAAGTTGGGTTGCCAAAGTTGTCATCGATTGTTGTTATCGAAGCTTGAAATTAGTTGTTGGAGTGCGTGTAATTAGTCATGAGTTGGCTGTGCAAAGGTGGTTGTCGGAGTTGGCCACACAAAGGTGATTGTCGAAGACTTGAATTTGGTCGTGTTAAGGTCTTTGTCGGAGTTGTATTATGGTGGTTATCAGGGGTCCGAAATTGGTCACACCAAAGTGGTCATCAGAGTTGTCACATTAGAGCGAATGTTGGAGCTTGAAGTTGGTCATTTGAAGTTGTTGTCGTAGTCTAGAGTTGGTTGTCAGAGTTGGACATGTGGAAGTGGTTACTAGAGGTTTCAATATGTTTTCAGATCGAAAATGCAAGGATTTTTCATATATATATATACACATTATGAAAACGCGAATAGAAAGAAGAAGAATTTTTTTTGAAAATAAAATAGAAAATATGTGTATATATAATTAAAAGAAGTCTTTTAAAAAATATAACAAAGCGACAAAATATTTTTACCGTATAGAACAATTTCAAAAACGTAAAAAGCTCACAGACTCATAATGAAAATTTCCAAAAATGCTCCGATTAATTGGCATCCAGCGCACGTAGTATATTTGAGAAACAATCGTTTAGTACTTAGGAAATGATCGTTTAGATTTGACTATTCTTTCCTACACGATCATTTAGATTTGTGTTGCTAAATGTAAACAATCAAATCCAAAATCTAAATGATTTTTTCATAATTTTTTGGTACACGATCGTTTAAATTTGGGTTGCTAAATGTCAACGATTCTTTTTCAAGATTTTTTGGTACACGATTGTTTATATTTGAAACACGATCGTTTAGATTTGTTCATTTAGGTTTGGTTACCCAAATCTAAATGACTTTTTAAAGATTCTTTGTACACGATCATTTAGATTTGACTATTTTACAAAATCATTTATATTTGGTATTCAATATTCCAACGATTTTTTTTCACGATCTTTTATATTTGGAACAACTAAATAACAATTTGAAAAAAAATTTAAAAAAATAAATCTTTTATATTTGATATACGATCTTGAATCAAATAACAATTTGAAAAAAATAATAGAAAAACTGCGGAAGAAGAGAAAATGACGATGGAAAGAAAAAAAAAATCGCATAAGAAGAAAAGAAGAAAGACAATGAAAAGGAAGAACAAAGCTGAAATATTTTTAAAAAAGTGTCAGTTTTATTGACTTTTTCATTTTGTTACACGGGCTGTAAATATTTTGCCTATTTGTTATATTTATCAAAATTAACCTAATTATAAAATTTGTGCTTGAATGAATGAGTTTGTATATATATATTGTAAAACTCAAGTCACGAAGTTACCTTACGTGATAAGACTACAAGCAACGAAGATGACCTACATGATAAGAAGCACTACACGATAAAGAGACTACACAGAAAACCCTCACTACGGAATGAACTTACTTCACTAGAAAGTAATGACATCATTGCCCACATAAGAAATTCGGCGAACGATTTGACCTTGACATCTAATCTGAATCTAAGACAAGAAAATGATAGAGAAATGTGTCGTTCTGGAATTGGATCTTTTCTCACTGCCGACAATAATAATCATTACAACATTGGCAGCCTCCTCTAGAAAAAGGCTATAAATAGAGGAAATCTCACCCATTTTTAAGGTTGTTCTACCATAAGATTTTAGAGGAGAAAGATTAGAGGAGTTCTAGGGTCTTTGAAGGTTCAAAACCAACCGAAATCTGGCAAGTGATTGCAAGCTAGTGTGAATGAGAACTTTGAGTAGAAGGGCTAGACACAGAAGTTAGCCGTTGTATTTGTGAGTGATTACTTTTGTATCCTATGGGATATGATACTTGATTTCTGCTGTGTGATAGATCTGGAATGGAATGCCCTATTCATGTTGTGTGATATAAGATTGGATGCCTCATACTTGCTGTGTGAACTAGTATGGGATGCCTTTGCCTGTTATGTGACCTGACATTGGAAGACCTGCTATAGGTAGAAAAATTGACGAAACTTGCTAATGCGTTGAGTTTACTTTGCATGATTGCAACTTGACAGAAAAATATGGTAAATGCTTGAGCCAAGATAGGGGTATAAATACTTAATTAATTTTATAAGATGATTTTGTGAATTGACCTTGTGATACATGGGAAGACATGTGACGCGAGATGACTTGTAATAACATATACAAAAATGATTATGATTTAAATCACATGAATTTTTACGCTGCCTCAATTTGAATATTGCCTATCTTGAATCACTTATGCTTATTGGATAAAGGATCTCACTCACTAGACCTTTTTCGTCTAACCATTTTCTTTTATGACTATTTTATTTTCCAGATAGCGAAGGACACATTGGACGTTGAACTTGTTGTCTTGATCGCCTACTGTGTCTCCTTAATCGCATCGTTTTGATAGTGGCCAGTGTCATCTCACATATATTGTAGAAGCTAGGCAAGAAAGGTTTAAATTTCGTTATGTAGTATTTTGTTCTCTCAGGAGAAATTTTGTACTAAATACCAAATGTAGTCCTTTGTTTTGGAAAATCAATGAATCTGTCTTATCCCACTCATGATTGCATTTCACGTTTAAAGTTATTGGTTGCATTTATCTTTTCTTACTAAACGTTCACCGTTTATCTCATGGGAGCTACACGTTGAGGGTTTAGGTGGTATGCCTCTCCTTACTTGAAGAGAGTGACTTTAGGGCCAGTGTGTGACATATATACATATATATATACATATATATATATGTATATATATATATATAAGAAATTAGAGTTTACAGTTAGTAACCCTGGAATGGAAGCCTATAACTTCTTAGGGGGTGTTTGGGGCGTGACATGGGTTATTATAATCCGTAGTTATTATAGTATGTAGGTATAATAATATATGAGTTATTATAGTCTGTTTTTGGGATGCAAAGTATTATAGTTTGGGTTATTATAATCTGTATTTAGTTGCAGAGTATTATAGTATGAGTTATTATAATTTATGTTTAGGGTGCAAATTATTATAGTTTGTAATTGGGTACATGTTATAATCTAGGTTATATCATCTCTATTTTTTTTTTTTCATTTTTCTCTTTTTTGCAATACATATATATGGTACATATAATACACATTTTAAAAGTGATTTTATTAAATTTTGTTAATTAGGTTGATCATTTTATAAATTTAACTATAATCTTCATAAAGTAATTTTCTCATTTGTTTAGGTGATTTTGTTTGAAATTATGTTACAAATACATCTTTACAAATCGTGAACAGATGTATTTAGACAAGGAAACAACACAAAAAAAAATTGTTAAATATGTGCTTAACCAAATTTAAATATATAAAGTTACATAACATTTGTAATTAACTTGGTAGAATACAAAGTTAGATAACAAGTTCATAAAATTAAAAATAAATCGAAGGAAACACAATCACCTAAAGAAAATAGAAAGTAATAAAATGCATAATTGGTCAAAGATTATCTTCCAAGATAATGTTGCAATACTGCAATTTCAAGTCCGTGGGAATTGACAGGGATCCCTCTATGTCACCCACACTGTGGAATATGATTCACATAAGCTTTACCCTCTCTCGCCTTTGTAGTTCATGGATATCTTGCAGCTGTTTTACGACTTTTGCATGCAATTCGACCTCTATTGCATGCTTTCCTTTTGGTCAATATTCAATTACTTTTAACTAGTCATTTGCAAATTCTATTACATTCCCGATCACCTCTACCTTTTCATAACTTTGCCCTCCTCATTTCCTCTTGAATCCACTCAAACAATTTCTTCTTTCACTTGATCGACCTACAAGTGTTATTAACATCTCATCTGGTGACATATCAACTTCTTAACTATACATCATCAGAATGTTTAGATCATGTGAATCACCAAGGAAAAAACCATCATTAAAATTGTTTGGCACATTAGATCCGACATCAACAAGGTCTTTGAACATGCTCCCATATCCCAATCCTTGTCGAAGACATAAGCAAAGCATCATAGTAAAGAAATGACTTGTGTATAAGACCTTTGGCTACTTGAAGACTCTGTACGAACATTTAAATAGATTAGTTGATGATTAGGATTATAAACGTATAGCTATGAGGCCCGAATCCAAAAGGAAATCCTGTTGAAGAGGAGCCTCATTGAGAAGAGTCACGTTTGACAAAATGTTGGTAAGAGGCATTTTGCGAAGAAGGATGCTATGGAAGATAAGACGAGGCAAGAGAAGCAATTGAGTCTAAGTGCTATTACATTAGAGTAACGATGAGGTGAGATTAACTGACGAGGAAGAAGGCCATGAACGAATGCTAAGAACTAGGCATTTGGGTGAAGTGATGCACAAAGAAGTGCTTGCACCTAAGTATGTTCGCGACGAGGTAGGCATTTTGATTAGAGGTTGAACATTCGTTCGAGGTGATTACACAACCCTCTAAGGTGAAGTAAATGTTTTGTGGCTTCCTGAGAAGAGAGTCAGACACTAAGAAGTTTGGCTTTCCAAGGAGATGAGGTTGGCGTCTTAATGAAAGTGTCTATTCGTAACTAATGTTGGCTTACTTGTCGAGTTTAGGTTGTTTGTATAGCACGATGAAATGGGAAAATGACACGTGTAAAGCGTAAAAATCACCCTAGATATGAAAGGTCACTATACATATGATCGACGAGTCTGACAAAAAAGAGCATGAGATGATAAACATTATGATAAATTGTCTAGAGAAAGTTCTAGGTGTTGAACGACTAGTTGAGAGGAACCAATAGGCAAGAAGAAGAAGCTGAAAGCCAAATGGAGACAAAGTTGAGGCTAAGTATTTTCATGAGTGATCCTTATAAACAAATGTTTGTTATGAATGGTTTTGCATGAGTAAAGCAAGTATTTCGTAAACGATCTTGTAAATTAATAAATGATTATTTTGTCGATGAAAGTAATGTTGATGATTGATTTGTGAATCTTTATGATATTATGTTTGATGTTATTACTAAAACTGTTACTAATGTTCTACAATGTGTTGTATGAAAAGCTAAGCCAATATTCCTTTATTGTGGTCTGTGATGATTAAACGATGTGGTCTGGTTTGATATATTGCATGACATTGGTGAAAGCAAATCCTAGGCACTGAGATGCTTGTGAAAGTGAATCCCACGTCCGAGCGAGTATGAGATGTGTTATTGATGTCAACTGTTGGCGAATGTGAATCCCAAATCTAGGCAAATCTCGATGATAACAATTATCATAGAGTCGGGTTCCACTTAAAATAACTTTGTTGTGATAATCGAATACTCTACATCTGTTCTTACTGAATGAAACTGAAAATTCCTGATCATATAACTGGCTGACACAAATCAGATTAGCAGACAATCCTTTTAACAATCACACACCTTTAAGGTATGGAAGACCCAGTTGGTTAATGGATCCTCTTCTAAGTATTTTACCACTAACACCATCCCCAAACGACATAATATGTCCAAAATTACACTCCTTAAGATCATAAAAGAATGAAGAATTACCAGCCATATGTCGTGAACATCCACAGTCAAAATACTAATGCGTAGTTATAGTACTTTGAATAGATGTAAGTGCAACGTGACATTTAAATGAATCATTAGACACTTTAGGTCCCTAAACACCATTAAAACTTTTTCGAGATGATGAATTTTGAATAAATCTATTATTTGAGGGAAAACCATACAATTGAAAACAAAAGGGTCGGATGTGACCTGATTGTCCGTAGTAATGACAGACCCACCTCTTCTTGATACTCTGCTTAGCACTTTTGTTCTGCGATTGATGATCGACTGTATCCGATGTCCAATAAAAATAGTTTTGAAAGTACTCGAGGAACTTCCACCAGAATAACCCATATCCATTTTACCAGGTCTTGTTCTACCCTCATTCAGCAGTTGATCAAGACTTTGAGTTTCAGATGTGAGCATTTTGACGTTCTTAGATAGAGACTCAAATTCAAGATGGGCCTTCTGCAACTCATTTTTCAGCATTGCAATAGACGACAAAAATCTATGATTTTCTTCGCGAATTTGGTCCATTTAGACAATCTTTGATGTAACCCGCTCCGATACCAATTGAGAAAACACACACTTAGTTATAATTGAATTTAATGTTGTAACTTGAGTTAATAACTAGAGATACAACTGGGAGAACATGTAAAGCAGTAAATCATAAACACATATAACTTTGGTAACATAGTTCGATGGCAATACATCTACGTTTGGGGAGTTTTAGACCCAATTAAGAGAATAAATTGTTGGTCATATAATTGATCGCATTACAACGTTATGACTCAAAGAACTGTTGGGATTGATGCCCTAAATCTTGTGGTTTTGTAGTTTGTAATTGTATATATTATACAAACATTTTATTTATCTAATAAAATAAAGTCTGTTATTTTATTTGACATTTAGTTGCACTAACCCACAAAACCAATAAACTAACATCCAATGTTATCTTATGTAACCTAAACATGTATGTGGAGACATACAAGTGGATCATGTTTAAATGATAACCTAAATGGTCTGTAGTAGATGAATAAGACTGAATACCTTATTCTAGTAACACTACGAATATGGCTTGCTTTGTAGTTGTTACAATTGTTGTAAAGTGCTACAAATGATTTGATCCTAATCATTCATATCGAGACATTAGAGCAGGGGTATTCTATACAAAGAGTTTGTATAAGATCGGACCACGAAATGAGTAGTCTCTCTTATTAACACCGTTACTAGTTAAGACTACATTTCATCAAGATGACCATAGGTGACTTGACCTGAATCTTGAGTGAGTTGTGAACTCCTGCCTATGAAGGTAGTTCTTTGATTTGCATGGGTGAGAGTGGCCTATGTCGTCGACTCAATAAGCCTACCATTTTGGGAATTCGTTTGATTAGGGAGCTGGGAACACAACTACACAAGAAAGAATTCACTCATTCTCTATAGATAGAGTAAGTAAAGAAATTACTCTCTTAAGGGCTGATTCCAGGGCTTGAACAATGTGGCGCCACACCCTCTCTTGGCCCGAGAGGAGTTTCGTTATAGTATGACTATAACTATTGTTCATTAGAGGAATTGGTGGTACTTAAGGAGTTAGATGTAACTACAGGGGCAAAACGGTAATTTTTGGCCTAGCTGTACTTATGAGCAATTTGTGAAAGGTCATTGCACTGTTGATTGGTTATATCTAATGGACACAAAAATATATCTAGAGTAAAAAGAGTGCAACTATTGGTCTTTAGTGGAATGACTGATAGTTAATGAATAGTGATTAATTTAATTAAAGAGTTTAATTAATTAATCTCACATCATTTGAGCTTTAATCTGTAGGTTCATAAGGTCCCCTTGTTAGCCAAATAAAGATAAATGAGAATCAAATTTATTTTGGTTTAATTTGAATCGTTAAAATTGATTAAATGGAATAAATTGTATATGATACAATTAATATAATGTATTTGATACATTATAATATTACGAGAGAAGTTAATATTTGAATATGATTCAAATAATAATAATATGGATTTGATTCATATTAGAACTATAGATCATATGAGAAGATCTATACCATTGGTTATATTATATATGATATAATATAAAATTAATATTATATGAGATATAATATTAAATTAATATTATATAAGATATAATATAATATAAATATTATATAAAATATAATATAATTTGAATTTATATTATATTTATATTAATATTAATTCAAATGAAAGAATAACTCCGAAGGGAGTTATTCTATGTAATGGGGGAGGGAGGAAGCTATTTTTGATAACTTCCCTCTCCATCTGTGAAATTTAAAAAAAAACACCCTCTGTAAAAATAGAAAAAGTCTCTACAAATAATTTTCCCTTTAAAACAAAAAACACAGAAGCTCCACATCTCTGTGTATTTTTGTCTTGAGGATAACGAGGAAGGTTTTGTGGTGTTGCTCGTGATGTTCATTGAAAAGTTTGAGACTTCTTAGGAGGTTCTACAAAGGTTAGTTTTCTTTCTCCTTATCCTCCATAGGAGCATGTTTAGGTGTTGTTTCAAATTGAAATTCTTTTGCTAGGTGTTGTTTCAAATTGAAATTCTTTTGCACGGCGTTCACACGCTTCCGCTGTGGAAATTCAATTCCTTCAAGAACAACACGTTACTCATATCTACTGTGTGCTGACTATTGACTAACTTAATAATCTGAACCATGCAAAACATAACACTATGGGAACGACTCTCCCTTAATCAATACACATGAGCAATCTTAGCATCAACATCTTTGTAGCTATATAAAAACCCTTATGCTTCAAGTACTATATTAGTTACTTGAAAAAGTTCTCCAAAAGTTGCATCAAAGCTCAATACCGTAATCAGTACTAGTATGTTCGTCCAAGGCCCAAATGGAGAACAATCCCCTCTCCTACTTTCTTGTTTCACCTCCTACGCTTCAACAATATTTAATTAAAAGATATCCAAACAATCCAACAAAATAGGAATATCACAACAACCACAAATAACCATAAAATAAATAATTTCCTAAATAAAGATAGTAGGACAACTTTTGTAACAATAATAATAAGACACTTCACTTATCAGTATTCTTGCATGGGAAAAGTTAACTAATTGATTTGTAATAAACAATGAAGAGAGTGACAAGTTAACTTTTACAGTAATACACTAATAATTATACTAATAACACCATTATATAACATTGGATCTTCCCTTCCAATATTGTTATACTAAAATAAACTCTACCAAATAATAAATTCATATAGTTTAGAGCTGAATGAGAGAAAAGAGTTGCTTAGCTAGGGTCATAAAGTGGTTTGTTATTAAATTATACATTTTTTATTTAATAATATTTTTTTTAAAAAAACATTCTTAAGAAAGTGCTACCAAAGCTACTTACCTCATGCACAGTCTCTATTTCTTATGTTTATAGCATCCCAAGTCTTCAAATGACATTATACGATTCATATAGTCCTAAATAAACTCATAAACATGATATATTATGTGTATATAAATTAAAAGTTGGTAAGATATGCATGAAAAAAAATATGTACAAGTAAATCTTACTTTATTATGGAGAAGATTTCCACTGGAAACATGTGAATAACTGCAACAAAATTATTTGGGGTAGACAAAAATAGCTCATATGTATGTTGGTGTAGTTTGAATCATGCTTTAATTTTAAACCTTGTCTTTAATATGGCTGAAAGCATTATTTACTTTACATCTTGAGAAAATGAACGAAGAAAAACTCAAATAAAAGCTTGCATCATAACCCTTTAATTTTTGTTGTCATCTATTATCTACCTTTATTCAACCATAATTGATTACCCTTTCATATTATTTACATTGAAAGTGTTGTCTTAAAAGGAATTTAATTGTTTAATAGTATCGTGGGATACAATTACTTAAAATACTCATAAATTACTCCTTACCATATGCTTGCTCTAAACTTTGTAAAGGATCTTACAAAATTAGACAAACAAAATTTAGGATAGAAAGGTCATGTCGTTACATATCAGATAGTTTTCTAATAGGCTTCTGATATCATTAATTTTGTCATATTCACAATATGTAAAAAAATAGATGTCATGAGTCTTTTTATTTTCTTAATGAAACTTTTCTTATATAAAATGTCAACAGTTATGGATGATGAAAATAAACATCCTATAAAATGTCAACTTTCATTACAAGGCTTTGACAAAACTATTATAAAATGCATGGTGCTGTCTTTGTCCACAATTCAAATTAAATACAATTTTTTGAAAACCTAAGTTTTGTTTTCCCAAAAATTAAGGATTTAAAGAAGTTGTTCAATGTACCATACATATATACATATATATATATATATATCACTATCTTGAATCCCATCCTACGTTTCTTGTTGGCCTCAATCTACATGTAGGCCATTCATGATTGACTTTTCTTATCTCTTATCTAAAATAATGTAATTATAGGCCATGTCTACAAGTTTAGGAAAATAAAACTCCATCAAATAAATACCAAAATTCTATTTTTCTTTGTGTATTTAAGGAAAATTTGCATTTGAATAGGGTTTTGAATTTCATGATCTGCATTGGGTAATGCTGACTTTCTTTACTTCATAGCTCTCCTTCTTACTTGTGAAGATTTATGATCAAATCGTTGACGTGGACGTGGAGAAGTCTTTATTTTCTTTATCAAGATACATGAAGTTTTATTTTTTTTGTTTTTTAGATTTGGGTGGGGATGGAGTCCTTTTCCAAAGCAATTTTATGATTAATGTACAAACTTGTGAAATCTAACGTTTACTTAAGTCACATTTTATAATATATGTGTTAGGGAGGGTTATACCTATTGTAATCCTAACACGGGTACTATCTCGATCTATTTTTATCATCATATTTTTCATAGTTTGTTGTGTTTTTCATATTAGTGGATATATCCTTATCCTTACTATATTAAAAGTGACTTGAGGAGAAAATTATCTTTGGACGATTCTAACCCTTGTCAAATTTTAAATTTACAATGTCAATTTTTTAAAACAAATATTAGTTATTGTTTAATTTAAAATTTAAAAAAAATACTAATAAACAAGCCATTTATATTTCATGAGTTTTCTAAAATAAATTATGAATTATATTATCTTATATTTAATTTATTATTTCTTTTATTTATTTAATACAAAAGAATAAAATCAAGATTATCTTTTCAAATTATTAACTTCATTATAGAATAGGAAAGTTTTTATCTATTTATTTCAACAAATAGATTTCTAAAGATTATGAATTTATATTTGAAGTAATAATTTTAACTTCATCAAAGGTTTTTGTCTATTAATTCTAATAATTTAATTTCTAAAAATTATGAATTTATATTTAATAATGAGATTTCAAAGGAGTTTGTAACCATTTATTTTCTTCTAACTATATCTAGAGATATCTCTCGACTATATATATATAGATATCTCTAACTATATATAGAGATGTTTTTCCAATCATTTTCTTACAAATACTTGATTTTTTTACAAGCTATGCATGTGTTTTTTCTATAACAAAGGTATATGTTTTTTTCTTATAAAAATTTCTGTTATATAATAGATTGATCTAACTCTCATCATTCATCTTTGGCTTTGTTTTTATGTTAAAATATATTTTTTTGTGTTACAATATGTTAATACTTGATGATTTTAGAGAAAGAGTCGAAGATATAGACATAAGAGAGTAGAAATATGATATAATGTCATTTATTATAATATAGTTTTGTGTTTATGATAAATATTTCTACATAGTTGGAAAGAAAATAATGGTTTTTCTTTATTTCTTCTTCTTCAATTTTTAGAGATGGTTCAAGTTCAAGGTGAATTTTCTTATTTCTCGTTTCTTTTTTGAAACATTTTATTTAAGATTTGAATGGATGAATTTTGTTATATTTTATAAATAGTTTCAATACTTTGCTGTTTTTAAAAATGCCTCTTTTAAATTATAACTGAAAAATGATAATGGTAGAATGGTAGCTTTATTCGACCTTTGAAAAGGTCTCCTAATCTCTTAACAATTTAAATAAACTAGTATATAGAAAAGGGTAAGATATTAACGTGAAAATGCAATCATTACAACGTGTATCACGTTAGAGATAATCATGTTTATTGTGGCCCTAGCATGATAACTATCTCTATTGTGAGGTACCATGTATGAGAAATGTTATGCCCTCGTGATTCATCCGACCTATGGTAAAATGTGAACGTTATATAATTTGCTAGAGTTTTTGCCGATGTCGCCAACACCAGCGTCGAGAAACGCTAATATTTATATACTTATTTAAGCGTTTGTCGAGGTCTTCTTTGACGACGTCATGGTATATCCAATGGTCGCATCATTGTGTCAGACCTTTTTCGACGTTTTTCTCCATAATGTTAGGGATTCTTCATAATAAAGTAATATATTTAATCTTCTCTGATGCATTCATACAAGACCAGTGAAAGTTTAACTGAAATTTTTAAATACGCAAATTGGTGGATATAGTCTGACGTCGTGGATGGCCACGTGTGGGAAGACTACCTACACTGACTCAGCAGATCTTGTGTCGGTATTTGCTTTTTTTGTCAACATACTATTTTCTGACGTCGATCAAGACATCAGGAAACCCCCTATTTCTTGTAGCTAGTGTAGGCTTATAATGCAACAAGGATTCTCGCGTAGTCTTTTTCTCATCGTACAATAGTTCTTATCGTATAGGCTATCTCTGCCACATGGAGTCTTATCGCGTAAAGGCAGATCGCGATTAGAGTCTCATAAATACATAGTTGTGCATCTAGAATCCACTTAATTAAGCACTAATTCAACGCCCTAGAACTCAGCCACACTTACTTGAACACAAAGCATCTTCAATTAAGCTTTGTCTCACACCTTCAACATTATACCATCTTGTCGCCTAGCATCATAACGCCTAATACTTGCCATACTGCTTAAAGGTTCTTTACCTCACTTTGAATGCATGGACACACTTTTAGCCGTATAAGCATATTTGGTTGCATGGACACTTGGCTCGACATACACTTCCTTTTCTCATGTTAACTAACCCTTCCTTGGTTGCCTAGGCTTAATGTTGACTGCCTCGTAATAGCTCCCTTGATCTCTTTGGAGGTTCTCTTAACACATCCTCCATCACATAGCTCACGAACCAACACTTGGCCAAAAATTTCAAATCTTTTTCTTTTTGGCCACCCAACCTTAACTCTCCTTAACACTTGGGCAATTCTCAAACCTCAAATTCAACTCTCACCTCACCTCTCCTTTAGAAAATAATATGTTTGCCTAAATAATTCAACCACAACAACAACTTAACATATTTTACTACTTTAGAAAGCAAAGGAAAAGAAAGTTTAGGGTTGACATTTTTTTTCCTTTTTCTTTTCAATTAATCTCACGATTTCTGATGTGAATATCCTTCACATAAAAGATCACCCTCCATTGCAATTCTCAATTGACTTTTTTTCCCTCCAGATTTCAATCAATTGATCTTTTTCCTTTTAAACAAAAGAGACATGACTCAATACTCTTTTTTTTTTTTTTTTCTTTCACTTCATTTCACTTTCGGATCAATTTCAATTTTTGACTCCACAAGTCTCAATTTTTTTTTCTTTATCAAACAAGAACAAAACAAAAAGCCTAATTAGTAACCAGACTCAATCAAGAAATCAATTAAATATATACCTAGGCTTACCAAATATTATGAAAACAC
Organism: Cucumis sativus; assembly: GCF_000004075.3. Taxonomy (NCBI): domain Eukaryota; kingdom Viridiplantae; phylum Streptophyta; class Magnoliopsida; order Cucurbitales; family Cucurbitaceae; genus Cucumis; species Cucumis sativus. The sequence goes on along the minus strand of NC_026659.2, from coordinate 18,817,717 downwards.
ACTATTTGAAAATTAAGAACCCAATTAGTGAACCCCTAAAATAAAATTCTAAGATCCTCAATCCATTTGGCATATGCACTTCACATGAATTGCAAGGTTTGAAGAAGCTCTTTCTTGTCTAAAATTGAAGAAGTACAAAGACCAAAACTCAATTCATCGTTATCCCTTTAAAAGAAAATCTAATCGCAATGCTTAAGTAGCTATCACACAAGATGTAATTCACTCATTTCTGACTTTAGGGTAAGTAGATGGGTGCTCTCTTAAATAGTGTCTCTAGAACTTGAACAAAAAGTCTTACCCTCTCTATGGCACGAGAGGGTTTTTGTTTATTGGTTGGACTATAAATAGAGTTGTTCATTAGAGCAACACTAGTATTTAATGACTAAGAAGTAACCCAGGGGTAAAATAATAATTTAACCTAACTAGTGTTACAGACATTCGTGAAGAACTAACTTACTATCATTGGTTTATATCCGTGAACACAAAAATATACTTACAATGAGAAGAGTCCAGTTGTGAGTCTTAGTAGAGTGTATACACAACTAACAAATATTTATTAATGTGGTTAATGAGTTTTAGCCAACTAATTCATATCATTGTAGTTTCTGATCTGTAGGTTCATTAGGCCCTCTTCTTAGTTCATAAAGAGTAATGGGCTAATATATCTTGGATATAATTTGAAATGTTCAAATTTATTTAAGGAATTAATATAACATATGGTGATACATTATAAAGTCGTTGAGAATGACTTCACTGAGAAACGTAGAACCTGTTGAAAACAAGCATGATCTAGATGTTGATATAGAAGATGGACCAAAATGAACTAAAGAGAAATTCAATGAAATAATATGTTTATGCACGTTTATGGTTCACATGATTCAATTACATCAGGTACATAACACATAGTCCATATGAAAGATTGTTAAACGTATTTAAGTAATAATCATATAATTGGAGCATAGACTATGTATGTGAATTAATTATTTATCACATTGGATCATTTTATATTAGGTTGTGTCATATTTCTAACTGAGTATGGACTAAATGGGTAGAGTTCATTCCTAGATTGATTAGGGTTTAATGAAAACTCTAATTGAACTAGTATATTAAAAGACCTTAGAGGTATGGTTCTCAACTTACCAAAAACAATAAACATTCCATTTTTCTTGAATCTCATCTACTGAAAAGTATCATTAAGATCATTTGGAGTTTTGGTTAGTCTTCTTCAAGCATTTCATCAATCTTTTAATGAAAGCTCATATATTACTCTTGACAATTTGTCATGAATAACCTTAGAATTAATCTATTTAAAGTAGATTTAAAGTAACCATCCTAGCACAGGTTCCTTGTCCCATGATTGAAACACTCCACAAATAGGTTGATGATCAATCTTAGTTGAATATTATCAGTGAAGGGTTGAAATCCCCTCGCAGTGGAAGATTTTACATATACCTTAGATCAATTTAAATGAGATCTTTAAAATATTGTACATTGTCAATAGTTACATAAACAATTTTCTAATCGAGGCTAAGCATGCTTTTTAAAATTATAGATTAAAGAAAGAAAAACTTACATAGTTTGACGCCTCTGAATCTAGTAACAAATTGGGGACACCATCCGTCAGAAACCTTCCTATCCTCTAGGATGAGATTGATTTGTGGGAACCAATTGGAATAAACAAAATCTTTTGACAGAATCTCTGAGAGAATTCGCAGAGAGACAAAGACTTAGGTTGAAAAACCTATTTTCTTCTGCGTATTTATAACTCTCTCTTCTTCGTGAAGTTCATGAAGTTAATGTAGAAGAGAATCATCAAATTCTATTAATTTAAAATATATTAAATTAACTAATTAATTATATTATATTATATTAATTTTTAATTAGTATTTAATTTAAATCATATTTAATGAATATCTCTATCATATTTTATAGTTTTAATTTAATTAAATCAAATCAAATTAAACTATTAATTAACTCTCTAATTAATTAATTGCTAAATTAAATATTTTATATTTAATTTAATTCAAATTTGAATCATATTCAAATATAATTTTTTTTTTCAGTTTTAATGTGTATCATATACGCATTAAATTTTAACCTATAGTTTTAATATGAATCCAATTCACATTAAATTAATATTTGAACTCATTCAAATATTTTATCTCTCATAAATTGATTTTGAATCATATCTAAAATTTAATTTATATAATAAATTTTAATTAAAATATAAACTTTATATTATAATGTATGGTAATACATTATACTAATTCCTAAAGTAAGTTTGGACATTTCAAATTCAAATCAATATAAATAAATCACATTACCCTTTATGAGCTAGGAAGTGAACTTAATGGACCTATAGGTTAGAAGCTACAACGATATGAGATTAATTGGCTAAACTCATTAACCATATTAATCAATATTCGTTAAGTGTGTACTCCACTAAAGACTCACTACTGAACTCTTCTCACTATAGATATATTTTTGTGTCCACGAATACAGACCAATAACAATAAGTAAGTCTTTCACGAGTGTTCAAAACACCAACTGGGTTAAATTACCATTTTACCCCTTGGTTACTTTTAGTCCTTAAATATAAGTGCTTCTCTAATGAACAACTTGTTTATGATCCAACCAATAAACAAAAATTCATCTCGTGCCATAAAGAGGGTATGGCTCTTTGTTCAAGTTTTAGAGATACCATTTAAGGGAACACTCATCTGCTTACCCTAAAGTCGAGAATAAGTTAATTTCATTTTTGGTGATTATGTTCTCAGCTCTCCAATCCGGTCTTGTCGGTAAAATGATAAGCATATTGAGTCAACAATCTGTCCATTCTCACTCGTATAAATCAAAGAAAAATCGCTCACGAACAAGAGTTCATAATACACTATGGATTAAGACTAAGTTACCTAGGTCATTCTAATAAAATAGAAACTCAACTAGTTAAAGGAGTTACATCTAATGGTTACTATTTTGTGGTCTGGTCTTATGCAAACTCATTGCATATGATACCCTCATTCGTATGTCACCTACACGAACACATTGGATCATTGCATTTGTATCATCAAATACAAAGTGAATCGTATCCACAGTGTTATCAGGATAAGGTACCCATTCTTATCTCTATCTTATTGACCCTTTAAGTTGATCTCGAACATTGATCCCTGTATGTCTCTACATACTGTTCAAGACTCATTAAACATCTTAGAATGTTAGTTTATTGGATTTAGGTTATTAAAACAAAGCCAATAATCTAATCAATAACACTTATTGAAATTATAATAATAACACTTTATTAATAATGGTCAATGAATTATATTTACAATCTAGAAGTTTTAGGACATAAATCCTAACAATTGGCATGCGACTCAACATATGAATTGTCAAATTCAGAAAGCTTGTTGGCTATACTTGAAAGTTTAACTCCTTGTAAATGTGATTAAAACAACCTAATAGAAAAATTTAAATAACCTTCCAATAAGAACCCTAATGCAACATAGTAATAAAAAAATTTACCTCTAGTTAAATGTCATAAAAAGAATAAGATTGTAAAAATAATAATAAAATAACATCAAAGTTGTTAAATAAAATTTAATTAATAACTTAATGTCTGATAAGTTATAAATTTTACAAGTTATCCCATCTTAAAGTCATGATATATTTTGGTGCTTTAGAAGAAAAATAAGTAGAAACACATACAAAATTGAGTTAAAATATGCAATATTTGCCACTTCATTTAAAAGATGATCTATGTCTCATTTTTATCACTAATGCCCTGAAATTTTAGGATACATGGATCAGAAATTAACAAACACGCAAATATCTTGTAGAAGCATAAAGAACAAGCTATGCACCAACAAAGTCAACAACCTAGCATCTAATTTATGGACCAACCCTTGTAGTATATGCTTAGAGCATTATTGAATAAGCTAGCGCATAGGATGGAGGAGAACATTGACAACGGCAATAAAAGACGTAAAAAAGTTGCTAACGATTCTGCACTTGTTCTTTTTACTAGTTGTAGTCCTTACGCAAGCTTTATATATACATCACTTGGTAGAAATAGAAGGAGAGAGTCGAGAGCCAAAAAGATTAAGAACTAGAGAATTAATTTGGCTTCAGAAAGAGATGAGCATCACCCTTGAATTCGAGAGAATTTCATAAGTTGTCATCTCCACATTCTTAAGGATCTTCATTGAAAATCTCATCATGTCGGTTAGTAAACTAAGAAGGGAGTTGTCCCATATCTTACCGTAGAGCATTATTTCCCTTTATCTTTCCACTTTTTATTTACTTCATATTTTGTACTACAACTTTTATGTATATTGTAAAAGAACTCATCATTTAATCTATATATATTAGGATGTCCATTTCTTCACTTGGTTTTATCATCTCTTATGTCCTTACCATGCATAACTAATTATCCAATGAGTTAGGATGACATAACCTTGGATCCTTTAAGCATTTGAGAAGTTGATATGTTCATGAACCAGTTAAACATAATTTGTCTTGTAGTTGATTATTTCAAAATTTATGCTACAAAAAAAAATAATAATAATAACTACACGAGAGGACAAGTGTTTATAGAGATTAACATCTGAAGCAAGGATGAGGGTGAGATATAATTCTCATGCTTGTGATGTAAGGTCCTGATCACATATAACCAATGCGATGAAGACTTTGCGATAAGAGTAGTGTGCGAAGAGACTCTTGTTAGTAAAATGGAAGATTACAGATGAGTTACACGATAAGGACCCTTACACGGAAGGGTGCACGACAATCAAATGGAAAAATTAACCTACTTCACCTAGGGAGGGTAATGTGATGTGGATATCAGTAGGTCAATGATTGATGGAACCGGCTAGTTGCCCAATCTGAGTTCAAGATAAGGGTTGATAGAGGCATATGACATTTTAGGATTGAAACATTTCCTACCGTTGGTTGGAGAAATCATTTCGGTATGGAAAGACTAGCCTAAAAAAGTCTATAAATAGAGAGTTCAAGTCATCTAAGATTACTTTTTACCCTAATTTTTCTAAGAGAGAAAACTGAAAAGTGTAAGGATTCAAGACAAGGAACAAGCTCATTTCGACCAAGATTCTGAAATGAGCATGGGGACTTTGGCCTGGAAAGCTAAACTAGAAAATTGATCAACCGTTATAGTGAGTGGTTTTCTCACTAAAAGTTTCCAAATAAAGAAAAGAGCTTCCAAAACCTTATTCAATATTTTACTGTCTCCTTTCGAATCCATAAACCTTATGATTTTCTGCATGTTTTTCACCCACCGACGTAAGTGAGTTTACAAATGAAAAGACATTGTGATAATATACTCTTTGAATACTATATCACTTTATGTTTAAAAATATCGAGTCTTAATGTTATGTTTCAAAGTAAGTGGACTTTGTAGCCTCTATGATAAGATGCTTTACTCTTTATGTGTGATCTAGAGTAAGATGCTCTATTCTTGTTGTATGATATGGAATAGAATGCCTATTCATGTTGTGTGATCTTGAATAAGATGCCTCATACTTGTTGTGTTATCTAGTATAAGATGCCTTTTACTTGCTGTGTAATCTAAAAATGGAATATGCATATTGCATGAGGAATTGATGGAAATTGCTATACATATTGAATTTACTACGCATAGTCCTAATTTGGCAAAAGAGTGGTAAACGCTTAAGCTGAGGAAAGAAGTACAAGGGTAAGTAGAAAATATGTAAAACAATTATGCGAAATAAATATCTGGTATATGAGGGGCATATGTTACGATAAACTGTGAAATGTTAAGTGACTCTGCCAATTTCTTATAGCCGATCTTGGTACTTACATCATTTTGGTAGTGGCCACTGTCATTCCACATAACATGTAGGGGTTAGTTGAGTAAAATCGAGTCAGGTTGAGTCTGTATTTTGTCCCTTTTTGAGGACTTGAGTACCAATGATCAAATGTACCTTTATGGTTGTTCATTAATTAATTAAGTGTTCTTTTTTTTTTTTTTTCCAATTTCATCTTCTGAGTTTAAAATTTTAATTTATGAAGGTGTTTCACTTACTAGGCGTTGAGCACATCATCTCAAAAGAGATATGCATTGAATGTGTAGTCTGTACACTCTTCATCTAGTCGCGTGGTGCGACATTTGGAGCAGGACGTGACATGTGTAAACATAGTAACCAAACCATGCACCATAGAGACATGGCAATGTGGCTACTCATCGAGAGGTTGAGACCTAGAGGTTATGTTCATGAACATAGGAATTTCCTCTCAAGTATAAGAAAAAATGAGACATGCTCATCTTATCTCCATTCTTATAATTCATTTGACAAATATTGCTTTATATTCATCCACCTTCATTTCATCTATTCTCTTTAAGTTCATAGTTACTATTCAAAGTTATTCTTATACCAAGTAATAATATATATTATTCTCTCATTTTTATGTTCTTACCTGACAAACTCGATTCAAAAAAGCTCAATATCATGCCTTTTAACAAAAACTTTCTCTGTATCAGCCCTTCGACTCTTGTCGAGACTACTTAGGATCAATTTATACTCGGGTTGATCATAAGAAAACTTGTTGTTTTCATTGATAGATTGTGTGTATTTGTTCTTTGAATTAAGCCAACATTGTTGCCATCTATATATGCTTTACACACATTGTTTCAATGTATGTTGTGTTGAACATATAACGGCCAAGACAACAATGCATGGACGACTGTGGTTAATTTTTTTTGTTTTTCTCTTGAACTTTTGTCAATTCTAGTGATCATTTGCTTCCATCTTCGCCCAACTTCAATTTTCAGAATTAGAGTGGTGAACGAATGGCAAAGTTGAGATCTTTTAGTTTTCTCTATCAACTCTCAATTTGCAATCCCATTTTCATAAAAGAACTTTGACCAATTTGGTGTGTTTTTCCCTTTTTGTAATGTCTAAAAGTAATTGCAAAGTTATAAGGATGCAACAAGAATTGAAGTTTACGGTGGTTAAACCATCTCACAAACCCAACATCATGCATGGGACACATTATCACACATAACCTTGATGTTGAAGGAGAAAAAAGAAGATAATCGGTAGTTTGAAGAGAGAAGTTAAAAAAAAAGAGGAAATTGCATCAAATGACAAAAATATTTAGAGAAAGACAGCCTGTGACACCCATGTTTTGTATATTGTGAACATGACAAAATTAGTGATACCAGACAACTATCAGAGAGTTATCGGCTTTTAAATTTTCTACTTTTGCAGTTTAGAAAATGTAGTGACATGAGCCCTATCTTCATAATATTTTTTGCTATTTTTGCAAAACGCCCCTTAAAAAAACCTAGGCTTTACCAAACATAACCATATTGCCTATCCTTTCTCAACCTCGATGTCTCTATTCATTCACCCTTCTAATTTCAATTTTAAATAAACGAAGTAGGAAGCTAAGTGGTGAGAAAATTAAATGGTAAATAAGTGGCACAACATATTTACAAAATATAACAAAGTTCTAAAACTATCAATAATAGACACTAAGAAATTGATTGGATTGTAGATATTAATTTTGTGGGTGTAGATATTAGATATTTGGGACTTGAATGTTTGAGTTTTAAATGTCTAACATAATTAATGTATGTATTTGAATATGCAAGATAATTAATGTATGATAGTTAAATATTTGTGTCCAATTCAATGATTTGTAAAATGTCAAACTAAATAATTACTTAACTAAATGGTAGAGATCAATTAAATTTAACATAAAATAAATTATTGCAATATCAATAATTAACAATAATAATTTATATTAAAAGTTAAGATAGCATAAAATATTAACGATAAAAAGTATTAGTCGAAATTTATTAAGAATAAATAATATTTATATATTTTAATTAAAATTAATTGTAATAAATAACATATTATTAATTTATAAACTAATTATGTTATATTTCTCTTGTTTATCACCATACATACAAATTTCACACTTTTACCAAGTATTAAAAAACACGTCAGGTGGGTTTTAAAGTTGTCGAGATAATAATATCTTAGATTTTAGAACCTAATTTTTTATGAAATTAAACCAACAAAGATATTAAATGTTTATCTAAAATCTCGTAGGAAAACCTATGAAACAAACATGGCCTAATAGGTAACTGATAGAGTTCTATAATGTCCATCAACGATTATATTGATATATAATAAGAGAAGTGTATCAATGTCTATCATTAATAAATTCTAATATTTTGCTATATTTTGTTTTATTTTGCTATATCAGTGGAGAATAAATTATTATTAATTTATTTTTCAACATGTTTTATGTTAGAAAAATTGTGTAGTTATTGATTTGTAATATTATATAATTGATAGATAATTTTGAATTTTTGGTCAAGTGATATGGAGTAGGTTAAAATTGAGGTTTTATGGTTTATAATTAGAATTTATCTCCGACCCCTTAATAAAAACTTCATTATTAATTGAATTGTCTCCATTGTATGAACTATTTAAGATTATTTAACAAGCCTCGTCCATATATGTGTTATATCAAATCATATGAACTAAATTTAAAATCATATCAACTAACTTTTAAATTTTATCCAAACTAAGGATCAAACTTAGAATTTAATTTATAACATGTTTCGTTATACATATTTTAATTTTAAAAATTTGAAATAGGTTTCAAACATGACATACTATTTTTTCAATATTTTTTATCTTTATTCGATATAATTCTTCATTTTAAATTTTAGAATTGAAATTTAAACATAAAAATAATTTTTTTATAATCTTTAGAATTTGGTGCATCCCACAATTTGGAAACATATTCATGACAAAAATTGAGTGACCTACCAAACATACATGGTTGAACTATGTACCCTAGACACCAATAATATTTTTTTAAAAAAATATCAATATATACCCTTGAACTATGAAGATTATACCAAGTCATACTCTAAACTAATAATTATATCAATTTAAATCATAAATTTTGGAACTTGTATCGGTTTCAACCATAAACTAATAATTATATCAATTAGATTATAAACATTTATAAATTGATAACTTGTAGAAACACAATTTATTGTGGCCTTTTTAGGTAGAACAATGGAACCAAAATGCAAGATAATGTGTCAAAACGCTTAGCTTTTATCGCCAATTCATAAATATAAGAGAATACAACTTGGACAAGTCTCCATGCCTGTTTTACCTGTTTTCCAATGTTTTATCACAAGTTTATGAATAAAAGGAGAAAAATAATTAATTGTAGAGGAGCGCGGGCTACGCAATAAGAAGCTTGTCTGGTGACTGAACACATCTTTTGGTGAGAAACCACATCAGCACGCGAAAAAGATTCATTAGCAGACAAGAATGACAGTTGGAATCGATATGACTTAACAAGGCTGCCAGCGATGCTGATAATCGGTGTCGACTAAATTAGAAGAATAATGAGAAAGCAATCGGTGTTGACATGATTAAAAGAATAGAAGCTTCCCACCAAAAGTTTTCTATATAAAGCCTCATTTAACACCAAACAAAAGGGGAGGGACAAGACGTCTAAATGAAAGGTCTAGAACCTAAAGAGCTTCATTGAACACGATGGGAAAGACTAGCTTTTTCACCTTCTGTAAAAGCTTCCACATTCTTCTCCAGTCAATCTTGTAAATGAGAGCTTAGAGAGATTAAAGAAAGAGTTCACCGTTCCTTTTTCTTAACTTGTAATATCCTTCCCTCTTTGCTTTTCATTTTTGCATTTCATTATAATATATTATGTTCATATTGTACAGTGGCCGAAGGTCTACATTCTTGAATACATTGCATATTCATCCTCCTTCAATTCATCATTCATTTACTGTTCATCTATCAAAGTGTTATAAGCAGCTTAGGCTTGTGATAAGTTCTTGATAAGAAGTTTAGCTTATTATAAGATTTATCATGTTAGTTGAGCAATACTCCATTTCTTGTCTAGCGTTTTTCGCTAACTACTTGAGAGAACAAGTAGCAAGAACAAGTAGCAAGAACATAGCTAATGCATGCTAGGAGGAGTTTGGAGACAAACTTCACCTTGGTGATTAAAAGAGAGATAATATGTGTTTTACAAGCAACCACTTATAGATAGCAATCACTTAACAAAGTTATATCATTTGCATCTCAAGAGGTGAGCAAGTGCGGCATTCAAAGCAATAAGAGGTGTTTGCCTTAATTAAAAGCCAGTTATTTGATTTCTATTGCATCAGGGTTGTCCACATGATTCAATCGCCTAATAACACAGAGACATTATTCCTTCACTTTCCCTCAATTACAAGTTAGTTCATCCATCTCCCAATCATTCTTCTACCTTTTACAGAAACTCTAGTGTAAATTATTAGATTAGACATACATTTACTTTATACTCAGACAAGCAATAGGAAAGCTTGTATTCAACAAGAATTTAGTAATTACAAGAAGATTAAAGACACAATAATCATCTCACATGCAAACTAAAAACCAAGTCATAAGTGTATCAACTTAAATCATTTATCATGCCTTCTTTAGACATACTTATGAAAGTTAAGTGTTTAAATTGATATATTTATGAAAATTCGAGATCTAAATTGAGGGTTTAAATTGCACAACTATTGATTTGAAATTTGAATTAACTTAAGGTTTAGATTGATATAACTATTAATTCAAGGCCTAAATTGATATAAACTAGAAGTATAGTAATATAAATTATTATTTATCCTAATTTCTAACATGAATTTCAATAAATAAAAAAAAAGAAGAAGAAGAAGAATACATATAATAGAAAATATCATAAAAAATGAAAAGTTATAAAAAAAAAATAGAACTTGCCAAAATATTTATTTAAGTGTAATAAATTTTAGTTTTTCAGTTGTTTTATTGTATGAGTTATTTTGTTGAATATAAGGTAAATAGTTTGTCAAAAATTTTTTTTATAAAAATATAGAGTTAAGAGTGGTAGTAAGGGCGTTGGGGCTAGTAGCGGTGGTAAAGGGCGTTAAGTTGAGGTTTGAGGCGCAATATTGTGGATGGGTCCTGGGGGAGTGATGGTCCTGAAGCCGATGTTGACGTCTGAATCTACTTTTTCTTATATTATTTTCATAATTTTCCATTTTTATTTAATAATGGTGGGGTCAAAAAAGAAAAGAACAATATAAAGAAATAAATAATAAGAAAAAAGAAAAATAGTTATAGTCATATAGTTGCTTGCAATTGCATTGGGAAGGCTTTTAAGATGAGGGCGCGTGTTAAGGACTCCAGTTATGGTAAAAGTAATATATGAATGGGTATTGGTAAATGAGGTGGCATTAGTAGAAGTGAATATGGGGAAGTTGACCACCTTTACTCTTCTCTCTCCTTCACCTCCCACTCCCACATCTGCTTCCTTCTTTCCATATCTCCCTCTCCCCACCCTCCTTCTCATACTCTCCACACCCACGCTCTCTTCCCTTCTTTTTTTTTTTTTTCTTTCTATATTAAATCATTCATAAAAAAATCTTTTTTTTCTTTTTTCTTTTTATTTCTATACTTCCATGTTTTTTTAGTTTCAATTTTCCCTCACAAATCTCGAGTGCACACATACATAAATATAATAGGATTATTAAATTGCAAACTAGTACCTAGGAAGAAATTTACATTAATTAAATAACTAATTGGATTCTCTTAAAAACTGAGAATGAAAGTTATATATTAATGTTAAAGATAACAAAAATATACGACCAAGAATAAAATATAATAATGTAATTGATAATTACTAGTTGGCTTATAAAATCTCTCTACAGAGAAACTTTAAGTATATAATATTGTTTATAGCATAGGATTATATAAACAAGTGTATGTGGGTAATATTAAAACTAACTTAATTCAAATTACAAGATTAACTATTTTCGAGGTTTTGGTTATGCACTCAAAGTTACTAAAACTATATTTCTCCAAGTTGCACACATACTCATGAATTTAATATGCTTTAACATACCACTAAAATTATTGTTCTTAATTAAAGAATGATTGCTTAGTTAAAACTTATTAGTTTTGACTATCGAAAAGTATGTGCATATTAATGAAAATGTGTTTGTATTTTATTGAAGTGAAAATATTGCTATTAACAAACAAATAAATTATGTATATATAAGAAAATAAAATAATAAAAAAGTTTTTAGAATAAATGAAAGAAAAAACAACTTCACTCGACCTGATTTTGCAATAAAATATAATATTTTACCAACTTTCCTATTTTCTACCTTCTACTAAAAAAATTCATAAACTTAGAAAAATAATTTTAATTAACAAAATAAAAGAAAAAATTTGTTAGAAATAGACGACATAACAAATTTTGTATTTGAATGGATGTTGATTTGTGGAACTTAAATAGTTTGTCAATTTTTTACTTTTTTTAATAATTCAAAATAATGCTAAAAAAACAAGAAAATATATGTATTAAATATCATTTTTTTTCAAGTTTGTTTATAGTGTAACTCATTCTTAGTGAGTGTATTTTTAATAAATATTAAATTTAATAGTTTTAATTTTAATTTGGTTCTAATTATTTATATTTAGTTAATAATTATTATTATAGATTCTTTATAAAAATAGAACACAAAATAATAAAATATTTACACCTAATACAATAATTTCGAAAACGAAAAAAAAGCTCACAAGCTCACAATTAATTTTCTTGAAAATGCCCTAATTAATTGGCATTCGACGCGTGTAATATATTTGAAAAATCATCGTTTAATATTCGGAAAAATGTCGTTTAGGATTTGATTGTTTAGATTTGAACGATCAAATCATAAACGATTTAAACAATTCTTTAATTTTTTTTTTTTTTGTACAAGATTGATTGTTTAAATTTGAGTTGCCAAATGTCAACGTTGAAAAACGACCGTTTATATTTGATACATGATCGTTTAGATTTGGTCGTTTAAATTTGGGCGGTCAAATCTAAACGATTTTTTTACAGATTATAGTACATTGTCGTTTAAATTTGCTACATGATCATTTAGATATTATTGTTTAAATTTGGGTAGTCAAATCTAAATGATTTTTTTAAAAGATTTTTTGGTACACGATCGTTTAAATTGGGCTAGTACACGATCGTTTAAATTTGGGAAGCCAAATCTAGACGATTGTTTAAATTTGACTATACACAATCGTTGAGATTTGGTTATCCAATATCCCAACAATTTTTATATTTGTCACACGGTCTAAACAACCAAATAACATTTTGAAATTTTTTAAAAAATATTGTATATTTGGTACACGATCTTGAACCAAATAACATTTGAAAAAATATAAAAGAAAATTGCAGAAGATGATGAAAAGATGATGAAAAGAAGAAAAAAAATTGCACAAGAAAAGTGGAGAAGAAAGATGATGGAAAGAAATAATACTATCAAAGATCATAAAAAAGAGAGAATATAGAATGATGCATATGCAAAATATATAAAACATGACATGAATAAATCGAAATTGAAAAATCATTATAAACCAATAAAGACAAATATAAAATTCTGAAAAGATAATCGGTCCTAATAGACTTTTCTTAAATTGTTCTATGGGTTGTAAATATTTTGTCACCTTGTTCTATTTACAAAAATTAACCTATTATTATTGTTAAAGAAAAGACATATATGATTGTATTTTCAAAGTCCAAAACGATAATAGAGCGAAAAAATCAACAATAAATTAGCTAGAGTTGTTGGTGGAAGGATTTAAACATGACTCCTCCTCTTAATCTTTAGTATGTACCGATGTTAAATAAGTTAATACTTGTTGACAATTTAAAACATAGAAATAAAATGATGTTACTAATATAGTATTTATGTAAGACCTGTATCATAAATTTAAGTTAAGAAGTGATTTATAATGTTAAAGCATGATTTGATGATTATGATTTCAATGCTATGAAATGATTTTCAAACCATTAGTTGATTCCTTGAGATGATGCTAACTTTTATGTGCACATAAAGAGTCAATGTCACTTTTATTGTTGAATAATGTTTACTAGTTTTGTGACGAATGTTGTAAAAGTACTGGATGTACCTATATTCGAATTATCAACGAAATTCTTGATGTTTATAAAGGTTTTCATTTTGTGTTAAATTTCTTTGTGTTTGTCTTTTAATTCCACTTGCTAGGCGTTCAACGCGTTACTTCGTGGAGAATATCGCATAGAATGTCTAGGTGGTCGCGTCACCATTCCATTGTATAAGAATATGATAACTTGTAAAAATACGAGTTATTATGACCTCTTAGGTAGAATAGTGGGTTCGAAACACATGGTAAAGATGCCAAAACGAGTACTTTGTTGTAAATACATAAATATTTAGATATACGCTTTACATATAAAGCTTCATGCTTGTTTTACCTCACTTTCAATGTCCAAACGCAGGACTATGAACAAAAGAAGAAAATAGCAAATCGCAGAGTATTTCGTGAGAAGAATAGGCGAGAAGACCAAATCACAACGTGAGAAGTGACTTGCTAGACAACAAGAATGGTAGTTGAAGTTGATGTAATGTGACAAGGCAGCTATCATGATTGAAATGATCAGAATAATAATAATTTTTCACCGAAAGCTACCTATAAAAAGTCTCATTCTTCACCAGAGAAAAGGGGAGCCTACATGGTCCAAAGAGAGGCTTGTATGAGCCAAAAGGAAGGGCCTGAAGGGGCCAAGGTCTAGAGAAAAGGGCAAAAATGAAGTCTTTTCATCTGCTGTAAAGAGTTTCTTCTTATGTTTCGGTTGTACTATAAGTGAGAGCTTAGATTCTGAGTGGTGAAAGTTCCATTTTCTCGTTCCCCATAACTTGTAATAATCTCCATCTTTTTTGTCTCTCATTTTTGTATTTCTTTGTAATATGTATTGTTCATGTTGTACAATGGTCGAAGGCTTGCATTCTTTAATGTATATTACATGTTTATACATTTTCAATCCTTCGTTTCTTAGCTTTTCGCTTGTCAATGTGTTATTAGTAGTTAAGTTTGTGATAAGTTCTTGATAAGAAGTCTAACTTATAATTCTCATCGCTTGACTAGCGTAGGTTGCCAATTACCCGAGAGTGTAGGTAGCAAGGACATAACTGTAAAACAGAATGAATCCTAACAAAAATTCACAAGCCTTTTTTTTTTTTTCTACTTTTCTCCTTTCTAACTACTTCTGTTGTGTAACCACCTATAAATATGTATTGTTACATTCTATCAAGTAAGTGAATAGAAAGAAAAAGAAAAAAAATAAAAAGAGAGTGAAATATGTATGCTTATCTTCATCAATATAAATAAAGATCCTTCCCGTGGACGTAGGCCGTTATCTTGGCCGAACCACGTAAATACTTGCAACATCCTTCTTCTTCTCCTTAATCTTCTCATTACAATGAGTTCTATATACTGAAATCAAACTATAAAGGAAAGGAAAAACCACATTAGGGTTATTTTGCAACACAGAGAGAACAAAGAAGAAGTAAAGAAAGAAAAGGTAAAGTGATTCTTCTCCTCTGTCTTTCGTATTCCTCTTTTCATCTTGTAACCCTAATTCTCCTCTCCACCGCACACGTGTACGTCTGCAAGTCTTCAACCGTGGCTTTCTCTCCTCCTTGTAATCTTTATCCCTGCACTAAACAGAGGCCCAAAACAAACTTAGGCCCAACAATTAGTATCAGAGCAAGGTTCTTGAAATCAAGAAACTGATTCTTGGAGAAAATAGAGAAAGACGGACCTAGAAAAATGGCTATAACAAGAGTAGAAATAGAGAAGTTTGATGCAAAAGGGAGACTTTGCTTTATGGAAAGCAAAGATCAAAGCCTTGCTTGGACAACAAAAGGCTCATAAAGCCCTTTTAGATCCTTCATAACTTCCAACAACCCTCACAACAGTACAAATAGAAGAAATGGAATTAAATGCCTATGGAACACTAATACTAAACCTTAGTGACAACATAATTAGGCAAGTTCTAGAAGAAGAAACAACACATAAAGTTTGGATGAAACTAGAAAACCTATATGCCTCTAAAGATCTCCCAAACAAAATGTACCTAAGGGAAAAAAATTTCACATATAAAATGGATCCTTCTAAAACCTTATCTGAAAACTTAGATGAATTCAGAAAATAGTTTCAGATTTTAAAACCCTTGAGGACAAACTAGGTGATGAAAATGAGGCATTCGTCCTTTTAAATTCTTTACCCAAGGCATACAAAGAAGTAAAAAATGTTCTAAAATATGGAAGAGACTCAGTAAAAACAGATGTCATAATATCAGCTCTAAGAACTAGAGAATTAGAAATACATTCATCACACAAAGAAAATCATAGTGGCGATGGATTGTTTGTCAAAGGTAAATCCCAAAACAATCAAAGTAAAACAGTAACAAATCTTTTTCTAATGAAGACAAGAAAGGAAAACAGAAAAAGAAATGTAAATACTGTAAAAAGAAGGGACACTTCATACAAGAATGTTTTTTTCCTTAAAAGAAAGAATCAAGAAAAAGAAAAAGATTCTAAAGGGAAACAACCAGAAGCCTCTATAGTAGAAAGCTCTTTTACCTACACAGATGCCTTGGCATCAACCTTAGACCAAGCCAACCATGTCAACCCCTTAGGAAAACATGATTGGGTCCTAGACTCATGATGCACTTACCATATGACACCTTTTAGAGCATGGTTCAATACCTATAGAGAGATTAGTGGAGAATCTGTGTTCGTGGGGAATAATAATGAAAGTAACATTGCTGGAATTGGATCAGTTACCATGAAACTAAAAGATGGGACTGTAAAACTCCTTAGAAATGTAAGACATGTTCCTCACCTTAAAAGAAATTTAATCTCCCTAGGAATGTTAGACTCTCTAGGGTGTGAATATAAAGGAAAATGTGGAGTTTTCCAAGTCTTTATGGGATCTAAGTTAGTCTTGGTTGGGGAAAAGGTAAATGATTTGTTCATAGTAAAATGAGTAGAAATGATAGAGGAGGCAAATACAGTTTTATCTCTAAACCTAACAGAAGCTGATATTTGGCATAAAAGATTGTCCCATATTAGTCAGAAGGGTCTTGAGGCACTATCTAAACAGGACATTCTGCCTCAAGACATATGCAGCAAACTGTCCTTTTGTGAACACTGTGTACTAGGCAAAGCAAGAAAACAAAACTTCACCAAAGCACAACACACAACAAAAGGAATCCTAGACTACATCCATTCGGATCTATGAGTTCAGCATCCACTCCAAGCCTAAGTAGCTCAAGGTATTTTCTATCATTTACTGATGATTTTTCTAGAATAAGTTGGATTTATTTCTTAAAAACTAAAAATCAAGTTTTTGAAAATTTTAAAGAATGGAAACTAATGATAGAAAAACAAACTGATAAAAAGGTTAAATATCTTAGAACTAACAATGGTTTAGAGTTTTGTGGAGAAGTGTTTAATAGTTTTTGCAGGGAAAGTGGAATCACAAGGCACAAAACTGTGACATACACACCTCAACAAAATGGAGTGGCAGAAAGACTCAACAGAACTATAATGGAAATGGTAAGATGCCTATTATCATATGCCATTCTAGAAGAAACGTTTTGGGCTGAGGCTGCTGCCTACGTTGTGTACACATTGAATAGAAGTCCTCACACCTCCTTGGGATTCCTAACACCTGAGGAGAAATGGTCCAAACACCCACCAAGTCTAAATGACCTTAAGGTGTTTGGATGTGTAGGGTATGCTCACCAAAATAAAGGAAAACTAAAGGTCAGGGCTGCTAAGTGTATGTTTGTTGGTTTCACAGAAGGAATAAAGGGTTTCAAGTTGTGGCATCCAACTAACAAGAGGTTTATAATCAGTAGGGATGTTCTTTTTAGAGAATCATAAATGTTTATGCAAGGTAAAAGCAGCACTGAAGGGAACTTTGATGACACACAATCCTATACTACTCAAATTGAGGTGGAGAATACAAGAAAAAGTGTTCAACCTTGTGAGGATCCTACAGCTACTGAACAAGAACAAGTGGAGATCTTAAGTGAAGAACAAGTTGAAATGCTTGAAGAACAACCTAACTTGAGCCAATATTCCCTAGCAAGAGACAGACAAAGAAGGGTAATTGTCCCTCTAGCCAGGTATATTTAATCTAATTACATAAGTTTTGTTTTAAATGCTACTGTAGTTCCTAATGATTCAGAACCAAGTTCCTTTGAGGAAGTTGTGAACAGTAGCAATGCAAGACAGTGGATTGAAGCTATGAATGAAGAAATAAATTCACTAAATGTGAATGATACTTGGACACTAGCTTCTCTACCTAAAGGATGCAAACCAATAGCATCTAAGTGGATTTTCAAACTCAAAGAAGGAATTACTAAAAACTCACAACTAAGGTACAAGGCAAGGCTGGTAGCAAAGGGTTTCACACAAAGAGAAGGTATAGACTATTCTGAAATTTTCTCCCCTGTAGTTAAACAAACCTCTATTAGACTTCTCTTATCTCTAGTTGCTCAAAACAACCTAGAATTGGATCAACTTGATGTAAAAAAAGCTTTTCTCCATGGCTATCTAGAAGAGACAATCTATATGGTTCAACCTAAGGGTTATGAGGTTCAAGGTAAGGAAGACCTCTACTGCTTACTAAAGAAGTCTATATATGGGTTGAAACAATCTCCTAGATGTTGGTATAAAATATTTGATGATTTTATTGCTAGTTTAGGTTTTCAAAGAAGCTCTTATGATATGTGCGTTTACATAAACTCAACAACCTATAAAGACAATGTCTACTTGTTACTCTATGTGGATGATATGCTTCTTGCAGGAAGTTCTAAAGAAGAGTTGATTCATGTCAAAAATCTTTTGGGAAAAGAATTTGACATGAAATACCTAGGGGAATCGAGGAAGATTCTTGGAATTGACATCACAAGAGTCAGAGACAAGTCTACACTAAGCATAAACCAATCAACCTACTGTGAGAAAATGATTAGAAGATTCAATCTCACTAATGCTAGACCCGTGACACTCCCTATAGCACATCACTTTAAGTTATCAGCTACAAATTCCCCTAGCGACACAGATACAGATCACCAACTACAAATGAAAAATGTTCCATACAGTCAAGCAGTGGGAAGTTTAATGTACCTTATGATTTCAACCAGACCTGACCTATCCTATTCAACTAGCCTTGTCAGTAGGTATATGGCCAATCCTGGAAGAAGACATTGGGAAGCCACTAAGTGGATAATGAGATACCTAATCTGGTCTAAATATGCTAAACTAAATTACCAAAGGACCTCTGAGACAGAATTAGAATTGATAGGCTATGTGGATTCAGATTTTGCAGGTGACGGTGACAAAAGAAGAAGCCTAACCGGATATGCATTTCTCTATGGACCTAATCTAATTAGCTGGAAAGCAACCCTACAATCTATTGTTGCTCTCTCAACTACAGAAGCAGAATACTTAGTGTTAACAGAGGCAGTAAAAGAAGGATTGTGGCTTAAAGGACTGATGAAAGACTTTGGAATCAAACAGTCGATTGTTAAAATCTTCTGTGACAACCAAAGTGTCATTCACCTATCCAAGAATCCTCAATACCACAGCGAACAAAGCAAATTGACATAAAATATCACTTCATACGGGAAAAAATTGAAGCTGGGGAAATTCAAATGCTGAAAGTTCATACCTCTGAGAATGCCGCTGATATACTTACTAAGCCGGTCTCATCCCTGAAGTTGCAGAAATACTTTGAGCTTATAGGTTTCGACCTACCTTAAAAAGGATAGATCAGTTGGAAAGGAATTAAATGAAAGGATTTAAAATAATTTTCTAGTTGGATTCAAGGTGGAGATTGTAAAACAAAATGAATCCTAACAAAAATTCACAAGCCTTTTTTTTTTCTTTTTCTATTTTTCTCCTTTCTAACTACTTCTGTTGTGTAACCACCTATAAATATGTATTGTTACATTCTATCAAGTAAGTGAAATAGAAAGCAAAAGAAAAAAAATAAAAAGAGAGTGAAATATGTATGCTTATCTTCATCAATATAAAGAAAGATCCTTCTCCTGGACGTAGGCCGTAATCTTGGCCGAACCACATAAATACTTGCAGCATCCTTCTTCTCCTCCTTAATCTTCTCATTACAATGAGTTCTATATACTGAAATCAAACCATAAAGGAAAGGAAAAACCACATTAGGGTTATTTTGCAACACAGAGAGAACAAAGAAGAAGTAAAGAAAGAAAAGGTAAAGTGATTCTTCCCCTCTATCTTTCGTATTCCTCTTTTCATCTTGTAACCCTAATTCTCCTCTCCACCGCACACGTGTACGTCTGTAAGTCTTCAACCGTGACTTTCTCTTCTCGTTGCAATCTTTATCCCTGCACTAAACAGAGGTCCAAAACAAACTTAGGCCCAACAATAACTAACACGTCCAAGGGAGAGTCCCCTCCCTCTATGAGATAACTTTCATCATTTGTATCCCAAGAGGTAAACGAGTGTGGACATTAGGCACCAAGAGGTTGCTATCCTTAACTATGAAGTTCTATGTCTTATAAGTGAAATATTCTAGATATATTTCTCCTAATCACACTTAATCATGTGGATCCCGAGAGGTGACCATGTGTTACATTTAATGACAACGAGAGAAGCATGCCTTAATTATAAGTTGGTTGAGCGAGTTATATCACATTACATAATTGCATTACAATGCATAGACATTCCTTCGCTCTTTCTCGCATACAAGTTAGTTTGCATTTCCATCTTGTCGTCCATATTTCTCCTTTACATAATATTTAGGCATAGACATTTAGTGGTAGTTTGTTCTTACGTTTATTTTATACCATTCGTTATTCTTTAATTCTTTTATATTTTCTAGATGATAAGTAAACCCTAGAGCTAATATCTTGAATCAATTCCCTGTGTTCGACTCTGTTTCACCTAGGTAAATCTACTATTTCGCTTGCACTTGGACAGGCAGTACGAAAACTTGTACTCTATGAGGACTTTAGCTGGCACGCGACATGGAGAGATATAGTGAGCAACTCGCATGTAGTGAACATGCTCAGTGTGATATATTGCCTAGACTGAATATAATTTTCATTCATTATTTATAACACTAATTCTCAGTTGTTGAAGAGAAACAACGCTTCAATAACACTAATAGAATGCTTTGGGGGCAAGGCATGACAACCAAGATCTAAATTTTTTTTGTTCAAGATCGTGTACCAAGATGTAAACCATTTTTGTTTAAGATTGAGTACCAAGATCTTTTATATCTAGTACATGATCTTGAACCAATATTGTTTAAATGATTATGTACCAAGATGTAAACGATTTTTGTTTAAGATTGCGTACCAAGATCTTTTATATTTGGTACACGATTTTGAACCAAAAAAACACTTGGAAAAAAATAATACAAGATTGGTGATTGATTGAAAACAAAGATAATAATAACAAAAGTATAATGAAAAAGAATAATAATAATTGTAGGACAATTATCATGAATACAAAAAATATAAAAGAAAAATTAGAGAACGGTGATGAAAACCTACAAATAAAAGTAATTTATGAAAATTAAACTAAAAGTAATTTAATTATTTTAATAATAAATTATTAATTAACCTTTGAAACTAAATATGATAAAATTGATGAAAACCTAAACATAAAAGTCTAAAAAATCTTGACGTGGCAGAGCGTGGTTAGCTTAACCATAATTAACATACCTTATAATCTAGAGGTGAGATGTTTGACATCTCATATCTACCGTTATAATAAAAAGAAAAACATGTGCAATCCAAATAAAAACTAAGATCACGTCGACATAAAGTGTTAAAATAAATAAAAAGAATTATAAAAAGTGGGGCTCATTTCTTTACCTTTATTACTATATCGACGTTCAGTATTCGTATTGATAGGAACCCAGTTCGAAATCTATAACCAATGAATATAATCTAAATGATGAGTGTGGGTAATCAATCAAATTGCATTCAAATACTACCCAAAAGCATGATTGTGGTTGCAATTATACTCTCAAACTTTTAAAATAAAAAATGAGGCTCTCAATTTGTAGAAAATTTAAAAGGAGGGATAAATTAAGGTAAATATATAAATTATACCAATTATATAAATTTGAAAATAGAATTATTATTATTTGTAGGTGTAAATTTAATTATTATAATAAAATAAAAGGAAAAAAATGAGTATAATTAATATAAAAAGATTAAGAATGTAATTAAAGATATGAGGTGGATAAGAAGTGATTTTAGAAACTTGGGGAGATGGAAAGACGGAGTAGAAGTGATATAGTGAAATAATATATAAAGAAAAAAAAAGTATAGTTTTGGGTATATTATATTTATGTAGAGCGGATAGGGTAATGAAAATGTAGTTGGTGTTAGTGTAGAGAAAAGCGCGTGAAGAAAGGAAGAGAAGTGAAGGAGTGGGGTGGGAATGAAAGGCAAAGGTGCTAACAGAAACAGGCATTTCCCAGCTGGACCCCACACTTCCCATCCAACTTCTCATTTCTTTTCTTTTTCTTCTTTTTCTTCTTTTTC
This sequence comes from Cucumis sativus, assembly GCF_000004075.3. NCBI lineage: Eukaryota > Viridiplantae > Streptophyta > Magnoliopsida > Cucurbitales > Cucurbitaceae > Cucumis > Cucumis sativus. The sequence goes on along the minus strand of NC_026659.2, from coordinate 18,795,238 downwards.
TTCTTTTTCTTCTTTTTCCTTTTCCAATATATTTTTATTTTACTTATATCCAAATTCTATGCATCATACTACAATACTACCCAAACCAAATTAATAATACTCAGCACCAAAACATTATGATATGCAGTTGTTGAAATGGATATAAATTTCAAAGGGTAAGAAGTATAATTAGGTTTTTATTTTCTTTTTTTTTGGGGTAGGAAACTTGGGGAGGGGGTATGGTAATTGATGAGAGGTTATAGAATGTATTCAGTTTTGGGAATTGCGGTGCTGCCACGGCCTCCCCCCCTCTTCTTTTATATATATATACATATCTCTTTCTTTTCTACATTTTCCCTATTTTTTCACATTCTTCCACACTTGAAATTATTCTTCCATCCAACTCCCTCAACCAAAAAAATAAAAATATAAAGAAGAAAAAACCCTTCTATTATTATGGCCTCTGTTGTTCCTTATCCCCTACTGTTTTCCCCTTTCCTATCATGTTCTCCTTCTCCCTGAAATCCCCCCCAAACACACTGCCTGATTGATTGCTCAAACCCTCATTCCCCATTTACCATTTTCAGTTACATGCTTTCCTTTTGATTTTTTTTCTTTCTTCTTCTTCTTCTTCTTCTTTCCCTTTTCTTCACTTCTTTCTCTTTAGTTCACATGAAGCGGGAGCTTGAAGATGATAGATCTACTACCCCTGGGGATGCCCCGAGGATTGTGAAGGGAGATTCTTCTTCAATGTCGTCTGGAAAACTCAAGATGTGGCAGCCCCATGAGGAGGACGAGGGGAAGGATGCCAAAGACGGCGCCGCCGGTGGAATGGATGAGTTGCTTGCTGTTTTGGGTTACAAGGTTCGCTCCTCAGATATGGCGGATGTGGCTTTGAAGTTGGAGCAGCTTGAGATGGTCATGGGAACTGCTTACGAACATGGGATTTCTCATCTCGCTTCCGATACTGTTCATTATAATCCTTCTGATCTCTCTTCTTGGGTTCAAAATATGCTCTCTGAATTCAATAATTCCACTAACCATTTTAATCCTCCCCCTCAATCTTCTCCCTATTCCAATTCTCCCCACCCCATTCAATCTACCAAATCTTGTTTCTACGACGATGATTCGGAGTACGATCTTAGTGCCATTCCTGGCGTTGCGGTTTTACCTCCTAAAGATGAAACCCAAACTAATTCTCGTAAGCGATTGAAGATTGAAACACAGAGTAGTTCGGTTAATTTGCTACCATCGCCGTCCTCCTCTTCGCCACCGTTCGCTTCTACGCCGAGGATTGCCTCTGAATCTTCGCGGCCGGTGATAGTTGTGGAAGAGGATTCACAAGAGACTGGGATTCAACTTGTTCACGCTCTAATGGCTTGCGCTGAAGCTGTACAGCAAGAGAATATGAAGCTCGCCGATGCGTTGGTGAAGCACATCGGATTTCTTGCAACGTCTCAAGCCGGCGCTATGAGGAAAGTCGCCACGTATTTCGCTCAAGCCCTAGCTCGTCGGATTTACAGAATCTATTCTCCTCAGGATGGACTATACTCCTCCTACTCCGATCCTCTTCAGATGCACTTTTACGAAACCTGTCCGTATCTGAAATTCGCGCATTTCACTGCCAATCAAGCCATTCTTGAAGCGTTCGCGACGGCGGCGAGAGTTCATGTCATCGATTTCAGTCTTAATCAAGGTATGCAATGGCCGGCGCTTATGCAGGCACTCGCGTTGCGGCCTGGAGGTCCACCGGCGTTTCGATTGACTGGAATCGGCCCGCCGCAGCCGGAAAATGCAGCGGGTTCGTTGCAGCAAGTCGGTTGGAAGTTAGCGCAGATGGCAGAGGCCATTGGTGTTGATTTCGAGTTCAATCACATCGTGTGTAGTAATCTAGCGGATCTGGATCCGGCGGCTCTTGAGATTCGACCGTCGGCAGTGGAGGCGGTGGCGGTAAACTCGGTGTTCGATCTGCACCGGTTGTTGGCTCGGCCTGGAGCGATTGAGAAGGTTTTGGGATCGATAAAGACGACGAAGCCGAAGATAGTAACGATTGTGGAACAAGAAGCGAACCACAACGGTCCGATTTTCCTGGACCGGTTTACTGAGGCGTTGCATTATTACTCGAATCTGTTTGACTCGTTGGAAGGGTCTTCGAGCGGGTTCGAACCGGGAAGTGAGGACGTGTTGTTGTCGGAGGTTTATTTAGGAAAGCAGATATGCAACGTGGTGGCTTGTGAAGGAACGAACCGAGTTGAGAGGCACGAATCACTAAGTCAGTGGCGAAGTAGGATGGAGTCGTCCGGGTTCGATCCGGTCCATCTGGGTTCAAACGCGTTTAAACAAGCTAGTATGCTTTTGGCCCTCTTTGCAGGAGGAGAAGGGTACAGGGTGGAAGAGAATAATGGGTGTTTAATGCTTGGCTGGCACACTAGACCGTTGATCGCCACGTCCGCATGGCAACTCGCTCCTGATGAGTCGAAGTGAGTGGACTCTGTGAGCGAGTGTGTGTGTGTGTGACTGATTGTGAGTTTGTGGACCTTCTTCTTTTTTTCTTTTTCTTTTTCTTTTTCTGCCTTTGTATTTAAAGGGTGGATTAATGACGATATGCTTTTCCTTTTTTCTTTGTAGCTTACCTTTTTACAATAAATATGGTGGGTATTAATTCTTAAAATGTGGAAAAAATATTATGAAAGTATTTCCTCTGTGTGCCTTCCTTTCAATTTTTTTTGTATCTTCTTTGTTGACTCAAATTTGTTATAAATTCATAATTTCATTTTTATTAATTTTCTTCATTTTAAATTATTTTATATTTGGAACTTCATATTTTCTGTCTTCTATTTTTGTACTGCTTTAAATATAAGGGTGATTTTGCATGGTGTGACAAATAGGTAGAAGAACATAAATTATTAATTGGCCTCTCTGTCCTAACCCATGTGCATCACCTTAGTTTATTTACTTGCTATTTATTTCTTTTTTGATTTCTCAAAAATCAAACCAAAATATTTCTCAAATAAATAACTTACGTTGTGTCAACATCAATCAAATTAAATACAACTTGGAATTTTTAGAAATTTTCAAGGTACTGTAGTATGATTCTAGAACATTTAAATATGAGAATTAACACATATATACACTAATTAACTTATTCTTCAAAACATTTGTTCATATATATTATTAGCTACATTATTAAAGATTTTAATTTCAAAATAAATAATATACATCTATATAAGTATTCTACCTACAATTATTCTAAACACATTTTGAGCCATTATTGGTTCCTTCCAAGCTTATAACATATTATTCTGATTTTGAAGAATGTGATATTACTGTAAACTAGAATGAGGTGGGAAAAGAGTATGGATTTTATCAAAGCTAAAGAACACTAATATGATAGTGATTAGGGTAAATGAGAATCTTGTATTTAACTAAAATATAGTGTTTTTGAAACCTTCTACATAGTTCATCATCATTTCTTTTTTCTTTTTTTGAGTTTATAATTCACCGTTAATTAAATTTCAAATTCAAGTCGATTTAAATTATACTTTATTTATTTTCTATAACAGTTTTAAGTTGATCAGTTAGCTTTTTACAGTTTTGATTAGCCAGAGAAAATGTTTAAATGTTCTTGAAAACACAAATATTAGGGAGCAATGAAAAAATGTAGAAAATATCACAATTAATAATAATAGCAGTCGTAAAATGTAAATTAAGAAAAGTAGGAAATTTGAGTATAATTCTTAAATAGTTTAACTTTTATACTTCAAAAAAGTTTCATAAAAAAGGTAAAAAGAAAGATAAAATAAAATAACATGTGATGAGTATATGAGGAAGCAATTTTATTGTTATTTAAAAATTGGTGATAGTACAACTTTATATGAATGTTGATGTTGGAACAATTATTATTATTACACACTTGTAACATGGATTCTCTTTTTGTAAAAAGGTATTTATGATTTTGATTATTCTTATAATTAAATTAGGCTCGCAACTCAAAATTTAAGAAAATAAAAAGATAATAGTACCAGTAATTACCTTGATGTAAGTGCTTATAATAATGTAACCTCATGTGTATTTGAGCTTTGTCTTTTATAGTAACATATAATTAGTCTTCTAGTTATATCTCTTTTGTTTTTGTTTTTGTTCTTTTAAATACGAAAAAGAAACATCATATCCTACTAATAATCTCCCACAGAGTGACAAAGTTCCTTACATCATAATTACAATTAGCAACTAACCAATTCACTAAATGGTAAACCAAGATTAATAAATAACATAAAAATTCCACCAACCAAAATATACGAGCACTTATATTCCAATTTCAATGCACGAAAAGAAATGTACAAGAGCCAAAAGAAGAAAGCCAAATTTCAAATGCTCTTAATTAAACCTTCAAATTTTTGTCAATATGCAGACATTTTTCATTAATAATTTCATGTTTTAATGAGTTTGCCGTCATATCGTACACGTGATTTGATATTTTCATTACAATAACGTTCAAGAAAATCTCAACATAATCATACAACTTTGAATATAATATAAACATTCACTTGAACACATTTTTTAATTTTTTTTCATAACTTTTCGTAAAAATATCTATTAACAACGACATTTTAGTAATATATGAATAGAGAGACTTTAAACTTTTATATATTAAACTATCAACGTATAAAAATTATAGTATAAATATGGAGTAAAAATAGTATTTAAACAGTATGTGAAGTGTGTGAAATAAATGAATAAATTATTTAATGACAATGGTCAAATTAATAATGAAGAAGAAAAGCAGTAAATCATTTTTCCTTTTGGTATATTATATCATAAATAATGGGAAAATTGGAGGAGGAAGGAAACTTTTATTTATTTATTTATTTAGACTGAATTGGTTGTGCCAATCTCTTACAAAAATTAACCTCACAACAATATCTTAAAGAGAAAGTAATAATAAGTATAGATGTCAAAAATTAGGCATCCTTTCAAATCATTTATTGCTTTGTCTAACCTTTTCTATATCTTTAAGTTTAATCTCTTTTTATAAAGCATTTCAAGTTTATCTCTTACATTTATGTAATTATGAAGAAGGTTGGTAATGAAATGATTAGAACAACTTTGATTCATGGTTTCCAATAGTAACTTAAGTTTAGATAACATATAAAGATTCTATTTCTTTTTCTCTTTTTTTTTCAGTGATTTAAGTAATTGTTTATAAATGATTGTTAAATCAAATTATAAGCATAGGTATACATATAGTGTACACAAGTTATATAAATTAATTAATTTCTAAAACTATAACATATGTTTATTATGGTCATGATACCTAATATAACATGTTCGAACTTTAATAAGATATTTGTAATACATATATATACCAGATGACTAGTTGGGTATATGAATACTATTTGTTGAGTGCCTTGGATAATAATTTATAAAATTAGGTTTTATTCTTTAATTAGTTAAGACATGAACAACCCTAAGAGAATTAAATCATATACCAATATCTAAACTACTATTTGAGAAAACTAAAGTATAAATATCTTCTTTTTTTAAAAAAATTTATGAACGAAATATCCTTTCTTTTGCTCTATTTCTTTCTCTTTTTTTTTTTCGGTCTTTTAAAGGTTTATATTCTAATTAAATATCTATCATCCATTCATTAATATGATAGGTTAAGAAGAGAAAGGAAGCTTCATTGTTCAATATATATCTAAATAATAAAAATTGGTGTAGATTCGTTGTCGCATGCTACCCTCATGAAAACGAGCTAAGTTCCTTGTCTAAACTTCCTTCCAAACACTTGTAATATAAAGTTCATACTATCTAACACAGATGCATAAATTTTTTAGATATTAAATGACACGAACAAAATATCAAAACTAAGGATTAAACCGCCGATACTTTTATACAATTTTGTGCTTTAATTATATCTACTAAATTATATTGATATGACAAATATTCACTAGGATTAAGTATAATAGACAGAAAAATCAAGCCGTCAAATTGAATCGAAGTAGATCAAGATCTCTTCGTAAAAAATTTCCAAACCAACAAATTCAAAGAAAGAGTTGAGTAAAATTGACCTAACCAATCGAAGGATTGACCGATTTTAGCTCGTTTAAACGATGACTGTATGATACATAAATAGATAATAAATACATTAAAAGTTGTAAAATAGATTTAAAATAAAGTGAGTGATAGGAAAGTAAAAAGAAAATGAAAAAATGGAAAACCTAAAAAAGGAAAAGGTGGGAGGGGAGAAAGATATAAATGAAAGAGGGGAAGAGTAGGGTAGGGAGTGCTTAGGTGTTTTGAAAAGACACACACACATAATATATATATATATGAAAAAGAGTGCAACTAATAATAATACTTTTTATTGTGTTTGGGTAGTTGAGTGGTTTTCTTTTCTTTCTTTTTTTTTTTTTTTGATGTGATGAGATTATCCATTGTTACACAAACTTTATTAATTCATCTACAAAAGTGTTTTTGAAACAAAGAATAAGAAATGAGGTATATTTGTGTGTAAAAAGTAGGAATATATAGAGTCATACATTACATGTTTCCTTCAAAACTTTTCATCTTTTTAATTATTACTTTGTCAGAATCCATTATCTTACTTTTTCTTTTATTTTTTAGGAACCAAACAAACCTCACTCAAATATATACACACATACACATATATGTTAATTTAGGCTAATGAACAACTTCTTTTTAAGTGCTTATACATCCAATGAGTGCACCTACATTTAATAATATACTTTCTTTTCTTTTATATATTCTTACAAAATATACTTTCAATTTCAAATTATGTTATTAATAACTATTAATGTACATTTTTCTTTACTACATATCATGAAATTTTTTGGTTTATCACTTAAAAATCATTTTTTCATTAAAATATTAGTTAACTTCTAAAACCATTTTAATCTAAAATAACTCAAGAAACTCTTCTAAAATCCACTTTTAATCTTCAACATTATTATTTGAAGAGTGCTGATACCAACTCATATGTAATTCTATTTTTAAGACTTTTTAATAACTATATTGATCAAAGTTTCTTTTGTTTTCTAAAATAATTTACTTTCTATATATATATATAAAAGAAATAAAAAATACCCATTAACATCCAACAACAAAAAATTAAACCTCAAAACATACTTCATAACAAAAATTCTATAATAATATTTTTTTAATGAAAAAAATAACAAATCATAATAGAATGAAGGTTCTAAATGTAGTTTGTGATAATTAACCAAATTAGTAAATCTAGTATGACATTTAACGTACAACAAATCTATTATATAAAACAATTAGAGAACGCGGACATATTCCAAAAACAAAGAAAAATGGTGAGTCTCTAAACCCGCATTCCATCGTAGATATTTTTTGAAAGTTAATGCATACACGTTAGAATTTAACCGAAATTGTTATTCTCTTCAATACATCTTTATCATTAACAACCAAATCATAAATAGAAAAAGAAAAAGAAAAAAGAAAACTATTTAAAGTAATTAACCATTGTAGAAGAAACAAAGTGCAATAAATATATATCTTTTAGTTGGGCAGTAATATCAGATATATATATGTAATGTGAGCTGTTTTTATTTGTTACAAAAGGTATTATAGATGCATGCACCGTACTAAAGAAAAAAAGAGATGTTAAGACTAGGTTTTGTATGGTTCAAAATTAAAGTTCATAAAACGTTAAAGAAAATAATAATAATAATAATAAAAGGTTGGAAGAATATTAGAGTTTATGGTACAAATTAATTAATGGGGTGCAAAGTTGAGATAGTAGAATTCAGTTTATTAATGAACAAATACTTTCGTACACACTTTTATGATATAGTCTAATTTACTTACTTACTTATTTTAAGAGCTATCATTCTAAAAAGAAACTATACTCATTTATACTTTTTACGTACAAATATAGATATTGTATTCATTTTATGTATCTTGACATCATCGTTTATATAAGATATATATATTCACATATTTATTTATTTACTTTCTTCTCTCTCCTTCACCCTTAAGCATCCAAAGATTTTTCTTTTCCTTTAAGCATTATTGTTTCACATAATTGAGCACTTAGTTTTCTTTTTCATGTTGTTTACACTGAACAGTGAAAGGTGTTTAGCTTTTTCGCCTTTAGTTCATGTTAAATATGGTATGGTTGGCATAGCAAACTTTTGCACTACAACTTTGAGCGTCTTTTTATGCTCTTTTAGGAAAGATTTATCAGTGAGGAGTGATATTTTAGTATTTTTCATATACGTCGTAACCACTGTTCTCAATACAAGCTAAGTCAAAATAACGAGGGAAGATATTATTATCTTGAAAAATCTTCTTTTAGTTTATATATGTTTTATAGGTGATTTTGGATCATAGGATATAATTGACATTTATAACTAACAAAATTCAAGAAGAAGTATGATACGGGTGGAAATTGACAATTAATTAAGATCATGTAGGTTATCTTGACCTAAAGTAATGCTTTAAACCCAAGATATATTTCAAAGGAAGACGACCCACGATCGAGATCGAGGCTAACCTTCTCTATTCAATAATATATATATTGGAGCATATTATGGTCTAATTGGATTGTAAAAGATACTGATGGTATGAGTTGAAAATCCAAACCAACCTCCTTGATCGAGAATGAACTAGGATGAAGGCAAGGTCAACCTTCACCATTTGACACACTTTGAGCCATTCAGCTTGAGAGACAACCTATCTTATTTACGATTAGGAAACTCATATCTTAATCTTAGTTGGACAAAGATAAACTCTATATCAAATTTACTATGGTTTTATATAAGATAATTTAGATTTCTAACCTATTCTCTATTGTATAATTCTTTTTAATGATTCAAGCATCAATTTTTGTTTTGTTTTGGGATTCTTTCTTTTTGCAATTATAATAATTCAATTATTATATTGGTGTCTTGTGACGGTTAGTTTTTTTTCTTTTGGTCAAAATTTGGTATCAACAAAATATATATAGTGATGCATGTTATAGTATTTTTCATTTATTTTATTGAGTGAAACTCTCTTATACTTTCATTAAAGAGAAAACATAAATGTGGTTGTATTTTAAGTTGTAATATTTTAAAAATATGATGTCAAATTGACATTGGGTCAGTAGTTTGTGGAGGGACACATGTAGCTGTGGCAGGTTGACTAATGTCTTTCAAATCTTGAATGATGCACTTTTCTTTTTAGAACAAATGCACTTTTCCTTTAAATTTTAATCTTCACCATATTTCATATTTCTAATGCATGGTATAATGTACTTTTTATTATTTTATGAAAATTGATCGAAGACTACTTTTTGCTTATATAGTTAGGTGAATAATACTTTATATAGATTTATGATTATGGGTGCAATGAATGCCCTTTAACATGAAGTTTTGAATTTGTCCGTACCCTCACTCATCTCGTCTAGACATAATAGTCGTTGTTGCTAACTTTGTGTGAGAGTATTAACATTAGTATGGTGTCGAGCCATGTACATTTTGAAGTCTACATTAGTGTAGAAAAGTACACATACAAAGAGAGTTAAAGTTTATCACTTAAAAAGTCATTTGTCCTTATCTTTGAGGTAATTGTTGAAATAAAGTCACTTATAAAGACCTCCTATTGACACTTGCTTTGATATTTGTAATGTTGGTAGTGTCAAGTTGGATTTGATTCTCAAAGTTAAAGAGTGCTAGTGACGATCTCAACTTGATCGATATTTTTCTTTTGGTGAAACTCCACAAAGCTTGACTAGTTGGCTCCAAGAACTTGAAGGTTGTCGTTTAACCTTTTATTTTAAGACATCGAATTCCATACAACTACCTTAATTTTTGTTTGGGTTTGAGTTCAACCCTAATTTCAGATGTCGCCTTTACCAAAATGGATGAGGTTTCATTTAAAAAATTTAACATATAAAAAGTTAAATTTGTAGTCAATTCCATGTGATGAGTTACGTTACATATGTTTTGTTAAGTAACACTTCAATTCAGTAATATTTAATATATAATTCAAATGATGATTATTATTTTATTTACTTTTGGAGAGTTACTTAGTTGCTACTTTGTAAATGGTAACTTATATCTTTAATTAGAATCTATCTCTTCCTAATATGATGAAGAGTTTTCCTATCATCTTCTCTGGTTATTTCTTTTTATCTTAACTTGAGTTAAAGTGAGTTGAAAACAACTATTTAAGAGTTCTATTAGATTGAAGTAAGCTTGAGGTTGATCTATCAAAATTAGTTGTTCATGTTAAGAAAATCATTGTAACTAATTTTACTTACAACTCGTGCAAAGCTAATAATTGTACTTTCAAGATGATATTTTTCATGCATGTTTGTACTACCTATTATTTTTTTTCTTTTCTACCACGACATTGAGATTTTGTTTATTTACTTCAACTATTGTTATATAAATAACATATAATCATTTACATTATGATTATTTGTATCTAATTAAAATGACATCGGTTTGTTTAACGTTAAATTATACAAAGTATTCCTTCAAACACAGTTGAGACAAGGAAGGAAGGATCAACCTAATTTTCTTTTCTAATTTATAGGAATTACTCCTCCTTATACTAAGCTTTCTACTTACCCTATTTTAAAACCACGGTCAGTAATTAGTGACTAAAAAAGAATTTGATTCAAAAGTAGTTAGATTGAAATAATTAAGATTGTTATAATTATTTTATAAAGTAGAAAATTTTGTTTTTGGGAAAGAAAGTCAACATAAGATTGGTGGAGATGATAAACATTGCATTGAAGCTATACATGATACCCTAAGATTATGACAATGATTGATTAGTGGTTAGCGATAAAGCAATTTGGGCTCTCTCTCTCTCTTTCACTTTTAAGTACTTAATGTGAAAAAAGAGAAAAGAAATAAATTGGATAAAAATTGTCATTATCCCTCAAATAAGATGCAGAAGCAATTGTTTTGATTATTAGTTGCCTTTTTATTTATATATATATATATATAAAATAAAGTAGTAAAAAAATTGACAAGTGATTCCATTGATTTTGACAACCCTCCACTAGTAGAGAGCCACCCATTTGCTTCTTCCTTTTTCTTGTTTGAAGGCATAATGGACCCTCCATGTCCACACCCATCAAATAAATGAAAACCTTTTTTTTCAAGTTCTCACTTTCAACTTTCCAAGTGCTCAACAGATTGAAGACTTTTGGGTTTCAATTTTCAACCAAACTACTAATCTTCTTCGTATTCCCCTTTTTCTTTCCCCATCCCCCACAAAGTTTGTGTTCATAGCTTTTTATTCACTTTGGTGACCTTATTAAAAGAAAAAAAAAAGTTATTTCTCTTTTTTTTTCCTGAACTAAATGTTGTTTTTTTAATGAATTGTAGGAAGATTGAATATCTAACTTAGAGATTATAGTTGAATTATTGTTCATCTTGTTTTTACTTTACTTTTTCACGTAGAAATTTGATGTTTGTATTTGACTAGTTCTTATTAGATACAAAGTTGAATTCAAATTGTATTTTGATGAATTAATTTAACTTAATTCAGGAAAAGTCGTGATCCAATTTTACAAAGACGTGAATACATTTTTTTGTAAAACAATTATAAAGCAAAAAAGAAATGTTTTTGAAAAATGATATTTAAAAAGAACTTAAAAGTAGTTCTACAATGTTTTCTTTTTCGTGCCAAAATTGGTAGTTAATCGAGGAATGACTAGAGCTACTTTTAGGAATTAACCCGCAAGAAACTTGTCTTAGAGATAATGGACATTAATTTAAATTTGTTTCATTCATCCGTGAAACACCTATTTGGCAGCAACAACACCAAGGTTATCCTACCAAAGTATAGGTGCTGCTGAGACCAAACATCCCATTTTAGTTGGAGTAGAGATTTTGAAGAGAAACAACACAAGATAACAAGATTACAAAAATAATCTAGGTAACATACGATGCTTTTCCTAAATTGGTAATGAATAAGAGTTGGCCGAGAATGCATGGATTGACATATACTGAATTAGATGAGGTAATATATTGTAATCCACCAATTATATTATGATAAAGATAAGGGTCATGAAGAACTCATGAAAATATTCAGCTCCCCTGCCAGAAACAATGGAAGATGATGAAGTGTAACACAACCTGGCTTTTTTACTACAACTGACATTGGCTGTTACTAAGAATGGTAGGTCTAGAAAGCATAAATTTGGACCAAATAAAAGCAAAGGTGCTCGAGATGAAAGCTTTAGAGGAACGTTTGTAGTCTCTAACCAACCATTTTGCTAATTTTATTCTTAAGCTGGAAGTCGAATTTAACTTTGCTAATGTTATCAAGTCCCTAAGTTGTGTTGATCGTGATATGGTAGAAAATCATTAGCTTGAATTTTTATGTTCGTTATGGTATTAAAAATGTATATGATAGTACCATAAAAGTGTAATGTGTTTTAAGTTAAAATTTCTAAGATAGTTCGCTTATGCATCGATTCCTTTATTTTGTAGGAATATTGATCGTCTAAGGAAGCTAAGGAGTCCAATAGAGCAAAAACAACTCAATTTTGAATTAAATCGGGTTAAAAGAAAATGAGGAGGAAAATCGTAATATTAGCCAATCCGACGCCTTGCCATGGTGCCTTAAGACTCAAAAGTCCCATTTTCGTGCAACATTACGACTTCCAATTCAAAACCATAGCGTTGTTGTATAATGTCGCATTCCTTTAAAGAACGTTGTGGTGCTGAAAATGGTTACCTGCAGTGCTGCAACGCCTAACCATAGTGTTGTGATGCTAAGAACTTTTGCATCGGGTCAACGTGCGCACCTTCCTTGCATCCTACCTCATTTATATCACTTCACTTAAAACTCAATACCCATTAGTTTGGGCACTCTCATTTGAAAATTTTCTCTCCAAAATCATCAATAAAATTTCAATATTTTCTCTCGAAGCTACTCCAAGATCAATGAAGAACTAAAAGATACCTTCTTGGAAATGAGTGTTTAGTTGATCTTTTTTGAGAAATTATTTTTTGATTGCATTATCTAATTTCAATCTTATTTTTTCATGAGTTCTTGTTTGAATGACTTGATTAATCATGAGAGCATGAAACTTTCTTTAGCTTCTAATGGCACTAAGCACAATTTTTTACAAGATTGATCGGTAATTATTGAATTGATTTTAAGGATGTATTTTCTTTTAATCGTTTCTTTCAATAATCAGTTTGAACTCAATTAATCAATCCATGTACTCTTCCCACTTTTAATATTGGTTAAGAGAAACCATTATTATTTGTGCCCAAGATTTTCTTAAAACAAAAAAGATTTACTTGTTTTATATTACATTGAAATTGATTCCACAAAAAAACCCTTTACAATTTAGAATTTTTAATTCTTTGATAAAGAATTTTAATATCCTAAACAAATTTCTTGGGATTCAACCCCTAACACCCTTTACTATGTTTTGTTAATTTTATTGATTTAATTATGTAACGATCCTGAGGTCATTAATTTAAAAATAAATAAAAAATTTGACACTTTCTTAAAAATAGTAAAAATAAATCTTTATCAAAATAAATTTCAAACATGTTCCTGAAACAAAATTGATTGAATTCCATAAAATGCCATAAGAACATGCTGCAGTTCACTCTAACTAATTTTTTAAAATATGTAAATTAAATAAAATGTTTAAAATCAAGATACTCAAAAATGAATAATGACAAGCGGAAAGCAAGATTGAGTCCCCATATGGCATGTCACGAGAGTCTTTTCTGTCGCTCGCCAACTTTCCATTTTCTCTACCTTTGTCGAAAATATTAAGCATAGAAAAACGGTGAGTATAAAAATATACACAGTAAAGAACCTACTAGTAGTCCCGTTAAGAGATCTGTTAACTTCTCATCAGGAGGTACCATAAAATAATGATATCGTGTGCATGTTGGAACAATCTGAACTAGTGATTCTATAGAAACACTCATATATAATCTAATGATCCCAAAAGAGCTTGCAATAAATTAGACTATGAGTGACCTCATCAGACCATCCATAAATTGACAAACTAGTGGTCTCGTTAAACACACACAATTGTAGAGTTGTATAATGTGGTGATTCCGAGGGACACCGTACATGTGGGATACACAACCTAACAACCAAAGTTAGTAGGCACCATAGTCCAAAAGCATGTAACAATCATCATAAATATGACATGAACCTCGCCTAATTACCAACTCTAGTCGTACAATTAGAGACTAATTAGAATGCATTCACGATAAACATCAACCAGTTGATAGTTGATGTATTGTGGATTGTGATGATTATACATGTATTAGATAGAAGCTTCATACTCCTACCTAAGCATTGTTAATTAACTACAGTGATTCATCATTTTGATTGCTACAAGTTTTCCTCTATCTTGCCCAAGTGCAAGTGAAGAGAGTGGTTTCCTAGGTAGGTCAGGGTCAAAACAGGGAATTTGTTAAACTCGAAATTTCTTTAACCTTTGGAATTTGCTAAGATTAGTCAAGGACAAGAGAAAATGAAATTTATGGAAAAATAAGGTAAAAATATTTGGAATTTTAAGTTTAGGTTTGAGAATAAGAGAAAAGTTGAGAAATTTCGCCAAGTATCAAAATGTTGGTTTTTGGATATTTAGAGGTAGTGTGGCGACAAAGGAAGGCTAAAGAGCCTCCAAAAGGGTGTCATTGAGCAACAAGAAGAGGCTTGAAAACCTCTAAAAGATAGGCATTTGAGGCTTATCTTTGGGCGGCCAAGCTAGGCGAGAAGGATGCATTGAGAGGTTTGCTAGGCATTTAATTTAGGCTTGGCAAGAAGGTTGTCCATATATAAGAGGTTGATGGCACGCGAGGAAGGTTTGCAACAAGAATGTCTGAGAGATTAGTTGGGTGAAAGACATGGCCACGCGAGGAAGGCTTGTAGGCAAAGAAGATTGAAGACTGTGTGTTGGAGTTAAGGCCTAGCTGCAAGTGTTAAGAGGTTAGTTGGCCGAAGGAATGGTGTCACGCGAGAAAGGCTTGTAACCAAGTATGGGAGGTTAGCTAGGAGAATAAGGTTCCACGCCAGAAAGCTAGGCAGTAAAACTTGACATTGTAAGCATGGAGGTTAGCTAGGCGAGGAGAGGCTATGCGAGGGCTATGCGAGAAGACTTGGAGGTTAGCCATATTAGTAGGACTTGTATGTGGCATGATGGGGGCATTTAGTTAAAAGTAAGTCCAAGTGTCCAAACTATATCATTGTGCACTTTTGAGGTCAATGAGGACATGGAGAAGTTGCTGAGGTGTTTACAAGAGCTTAAGAGGTGAGCCTAATCAAGGATTAAGTGTCATCCTAATCGCATGCAAGGGACTCTATAAATAGGCAAACTTTAGCAATCAAATTCTCATAAATTACTCATCCAAAAATACTTAAATTGGTCTTAAAAGTTCAAAAATTGAGTCTAGTTTGTGGAAGAGGGCTGCTGTTCAATTTGGAATTAAAAAAATGTTTGGGATTGGATCAAGTGAAGGCACAAAGGTCATTTATCGGGTGAATATGAGCAAGGTACACTATTAGAAGGCTACAAAACTTATTACTTGGAATTTTCCATTGAAAATTTGAGATAAGAAATTTAAGACGACTGAGAGAAACTTTGTAAAAGGAAGTTTTATCAAAAGACTTATAGATTTTAAGTTATAGTTTTTTAAAGATGAGTCATGATTTTAGAAGTTAAACAGTGCCTGGGTAGTGGTCATGAGTCATGCATGTGTAGGCAAAATGGGCTTGACATTTTGGTTATAGAGGTTATTTTGGGTTAGGTTGCATGCACATGATAAAGTCATGGCACAGTCGAGCAGCAAGGCACGCGCATGACCCTGCCTTAGAGGTTAGCACGACGCATGGTGTGCGGCAAGCACCAATGCATGCACCATGCAAGCGAGGGACACTGGGTAGGCAACAAGCACGCGGCGCACGCCCCACCTCAGTGAGGTTAGCATGCGGCAGGACTCAAGCCATGCACTCGCGACCAGCTCCCTACACCATGTCAATGGGCTCCGATGAGTTGTTTTTTTTAACTATTTTGGGCTATATATCTTGATATTTTTAGAAATTTGTAAGAAATTTTTAGATATTTTCATGTTCAAGGAATCAATTAAGGATAAAATATGATTTTTTTTCAAGACAAGAAAAATTGGGAGGAACTCCCAAGACCAAGGTTATATTCGAGTGATTATGAGTAACAAAATATTTTTGAATGCTATTTATTGAGCATAATTTTAAGCTCCACAAGCAATAGCTTGTGAGTAACACCATGATTTCTAAATGATTTATTAAGCATGTTTCCAAGCTTACAAACAATAGCTTGTGAGTAACATCATGGTTTCCAAAGTATTTGTTAAACATGTTTTCAAGCTTTACAAAATAGTTTGTAAAATGGTTTACTAAACATGATCTCAAGTTCTTATACAACCCATGCTATGTTTACTAAAATGATATTTCCAAGCTACGCTATGATTTCATGAATTCAAGAAAATGTTTCAAACTTTCAAGGAAATATTTCATGTTTTCAAATGTTTTTTATCCATGTCTAAATATCCATGTATATATGTGGTTAACTCCATATTGATGGTAGGTTGACGAACCTATTTTTAACTATGGGCCATCAGGAAGGATATAATGTTATTGTCTTAAAGGAGGAGGGTTAGCTATCCATCAACTATTCTGTCTTCAGATGAAGGGGTAATACTGCCCGTGGCTAGAGGACTATCTTTGAAAAGCTATTCAAATATTCAAGTTTCATGTTATGATTATGTACTAATAAATATACTATATTTAACTAAGTAATGTCATTCATCATGCTTATCCAATTTCATATATTTAAAATACCAACATACTTTAAATAACTCATGAAATTTATAACCATGCATTAATACCATACATTATAACATTTTTAATAACTAAAAATGCATGAACATGCTTAACTTAAGGTGACATTTATCTAAATGACATCCATAAAGCATTTAAATTATAGCGATTGAACCTGTAAAATTGATCTCTAGGATAAAATAAAGCAATAAATTGGAATAATTAAGATTTAAAATATCCTAAAACTGCTTCTAAAGCTCCAAAACCAATCTTAAAACCTTTAAAAAGTTTCAAATCGGACCTAAAAACCTTGAACTAGTTAAAAATAGCATCAAATCGACCCCAAAAATCTTGAACCAGCCCAAAATATGAAGAATCAGCCCGAAAATAGACTGAACCGACATTAAAATGCAAAATTGTGTCGAACCAAAGCCGACTGCGCGAACCAAGTCAACCGTGAGTCGAACCGTAGCCAACCGTCTGGGCTGAGTCCAAGCCACACCCGAGCCTCCACGTCGAGCCTCAAAGCCACGTCTCTCTTATGTGCTACTGACAACAGCCCATTTTCTCCCCCGAGACACGCGCAAAGTTTTTTTTCATCTTGGTTTGCATCATGTAGTTGCGTAAAATCACCCATTTGAGGTCATTTGGTGGTCCATTTTGGGTGAATTTGGTACCGTTTTTCTTAGAAAAATACCATGAATCCAAAATTGGACTAAATTACAAGATTTACAATTAAAATTACCCAAAAATGCAGTGGCTTTAAATGATCATATCAAAAAATTGTAAATCTATGGCCAAAATTTACATCATACATCAAATTGCAAAACCACATTCATAATGCAAAATTTCACCAAAACTAATATGAAATTTAAAATTCCCAATTAAAATTTGAGATGACTCATCTGATACCAATTGAAGGTATTAAAGGTCTTGACAGTGGAAGATTTTACAAAATTATTCTTCAATTTAATTTAATTTGGGAATCCTAAAATACCAATACATTGGCAATATTTAGAAATAAAATTCTAAAGGGCTAAGCATCCTTTTAAATTAAAAGATATACAAAGAATGAAAAACTCACGTAATTTGACATCTCTGAATCTACTAAAACTCTAAATTGGGAACACCACCCGTCGAAAATTTTCCTATCCTCTAGGATGAGATTGATTTGTGAAAACCAATTGGAATGAAAAAAATGTGTTGAGATAAACTATTTTCAGAGAGGTACAAACATAGGCTAAAGAAAAATTGTTTTCTTCGTGAGATTCTATTAGTTTAAAAATATTAAATTAATAGAAATTTCAAATAAACTAATTAATTAATTAATTAAATTATATTTAAGTAATATTTCATTTAAATCATATTTAATGAATATCTATCACATATCTTATAGTCTAAAATTAAGTTAATTAAATAAAATTAAACTAAAATATTAATTAATTCTCCAATTAATTAGTAGCTAAATTAAATATCTTATATTTAACTTAAATTTGAATCATATTTCAAATATAAATTTCTCTCCCCACCAATAATTTTAATATAAATCTAATTCACATTAAATTAATATTTGAATTCATTCAAATATTTTATCTCTCGTAAATTAATTTTGAATCATATCTAAAAATTAAATTTATATAATAAAGTTTGATTAAAATATAAATTTTATATTATAATGTATCACCATATATTATACTAATATATTTTCAAAGTAAAGTTGAATATTTCAAATTACAACAAATATAAATAAATTTCATTACCGTTTACGAGCTAGGAAGGGGGCCTAATGGACCTACAAATTAGGAACTACAACTATATGAGATTAATTGGCTAAACTCACTAACCACATTAATCAATATTCGTTAACAGTGTGTACATTCTACTAAAGACTCATAATTGAATTCTTCTCATTGTAGATATATTTTTATGTCCACGAATATAGACCAATACCAAAAAATTAGTTCTTCACGAGTGTTCGTAACACCAACTAGATAAATTATCGTTTTACCCCGTGTTACTTCTAGTCCTTAAATATCAGTGCTCCTCTAATAAACAACCTGTTTATGGTCCAACTAATAAAAATAAGCCTCTCTCGTGCCATAGAGAGGGAAATACCATTTGTTCAAGTCTCGGAGACACCATGTAAGGAAACACTCATCTACTTACCTTAAAGTCGGGAAAAAATGAATTTCATCTTGTGTGATTATATTTTCAGCTCCCTACTCGGTCTTGTCCCCAAAATGATAAGCATTTTAAGTTTGAAATTTGGTCAGCCTCACCCGTACAAATCAAAGGACAATCCATTGTGAACATGAGTTTATAATACACTAAGGATTAAGATTAAGTTACCTAGGTCATCCTAATAAAATAGAAATCTAACTAGTTAATGGAGTTACATCTAGTGGTTATTATTCTGTGGTTCGATTTTATGCAAACTCATTGCATAGGATACCCTCACTTGCATGTCACCTACACGAACACATTGAACCATTGCATTTGTATCAAATATAAAGTGAGTCGTATCCGTAGTGTTACCAGGCTAAGGTACTCAGCCTTATCCATATACTATAGACCATTTAAGTTGATCTCGAACATTGATCATGTATGTCTCTACATAATGTTCAAGACTCATCAAACATCTTAGGATGTTAGTTTATTGAATTTAGGTATCAATAACATTTATTGAAATTATAATGATAACACTTTATTAATAACGGTCAATTAGATCATATTTACAATCTACGAGTTTTAGGACATAAGTCCCAACAGATAAGGAGAATCAGACGATTAAAAGAGTTTGACTTTCCAAAGAGATAAAGTTGGAGTTTCAAGAGAATATCCAATTGCTGCGAGCATTCTAGCCTACGTGTCAGGTTTGGGTTGGTTGCATGACGCGGTGAATCGGTAAAGAGACATTATTAAAGAGTGGAGGTGACAATGGATGTGAAAGGTCACTATAAATTGGGCCAAAGGCCAAAGGAAAAGGGAATTTCTATAAATGATAGATTTTCTGATGAAAAAAAATAGGAGGAAGTTCTGAATGTTGAACAATCGGTTAAGAGAACCACTAGACGAGGAGAGAAAGTCGAAAGCAGAGAAGGAAGAGTTGAGGCTAAGTGTTTTCGTGAGTGATCCTTATAATGATCAAATGTTTGTGAGTGCCAAAAAAATTTCGAAAGTTGTTTCTAAAATATTATTTGTGTTATTTAAATATTTTCTATGCTCGAATACGAGTTTCTGAATAATGTGAATGATTCTTTCTAAAGTAAAATGAGTATTCCTCTACAATTGAATAATCGTTTATAACGAAAACATCTGCATTTATGATCTTCGTTTTGGAAAGAAATATTTTGTAAATACTTTGTTATATGTATTCTTCGTAAGCTCTTTTTTATGCTTATTACATGACTTTGCTATTTTTGTGATAATTTGTGTTGGGAGTAAGTTGTGTGCTAGTACTCCCTTGTTGTTAATCATATGGTTTGTGCTTTGTGGTGTGGTATGATATATCGCAAGATGTTGTGGAAACTTCAAGTAACTCGTGTGACGTTGGTTGAGTGTGAATCTCATGTCTCAAAGAGGGGAGAATCCCAGGTCGGGGTGAGTTGTGATGTAATCTTGGCATTGGACGCTGGTTGAATGTGAATCCTAGGTCTAGGCGAGGAATGATTTATGACATGTTGGTTGAATGTGAATCCCAAGTCTGAAGAAAGATTGAAGATAATGCGATGCTAGTTGAATGTGAATGCCAGATTTGAGGAAAGTTGAGTATGACGAGATGCTGGTGAAAATTTGTAACTCGTGTGACACTGGTTGAATGTGAATCCTAGGTCCAGGTGAGGGAAGAATCCTAGGTCCTAACAATGAGTTTGAATGCATGATGGCTTGAGCACGTGGAACTTGTTGTGCTTGTGGTGATGGTTTGTTTGTGGTTTGATGCGATGAGAATCATATATATGTTTGTGATTTGATCTTGTTATTATTTATTATCTGAATCTTGTTCTTTTTCCCAAAAGGTTTTCCTCAAACCCATCACTCACTAAGTCCTTTTGACGTACGTTTTAAGTTTTCCCTTCCTAGGTTGCCAGTCGTTAAAGTCAAGTAAAGGATGGTTCTCAGGTGTAGAAGCCAAGTTAAAAAAGGAAAGGTTGTTATGTAAGCTCATACAGCATGCTAGTCATGTCATCTTATCTCACGTCTAAGGAGTTAATTGGAAAGCGCATCACTTCTTAAGGTAGATGGTCTAGCTCGGAAGAAAGATGAGTGCAACATCTAGGCTGGTAAGGCCAAGCCCGGGGAGCCAGAGAATCAAAGAGTTAAGTCAGGAAAAGGTAGCCCTAATCGTTGTTCGTAAAGTTGAGTTGTTGGACGACCCAAGTGAAGGATGAAGTGAGGCCTTTACACCCCTAGGTAGCTCGCTACAAGAAGCAACATTTAGCGATGAAGAAAGAAAAGGAGTCTTACACTTTCGAACACCTTGGCGCGAAAAGGCAGCACATTGGTGGAAGAAGAAGGACGTGAAGATCAGACTTGGTTTTATTTACAGTGAAATAATAAAAGGAAAGTATTTGTAATTTGAGAACTTTGTGTAAAGTGTTAAGTTAATAAGTAGATGAAGTTTTTTTCTTTTATTTCGCTATGTTTTATCTTTTGTGTTTATCGCTTAAAAGCTAAAATTGTTTAAAGTTAAATGTCAAGATTTAGGCGAAGGAGCTAAGTTCAAAAGTTGTTTTCCGTTGCAAAGTGTTTTGAAGGTCTCTAAGGTTCATGTAAAGAACTATGCGAAGAGGTTTGCGAAGGGAGTTATTCCGCTTACTAGGCATTTGATGTGTCATCTCGCGGATGTTTAGGCGGCGCTATGTATTTACACTATGTGTGATGAAGTTACGTTAATGCTTGACTATATTTACACACCAGTCAATACTTTAACAATTCAATCTTGATGGAAAAATTCTACAGACTAAGCCCTCCAAAATTAGCCAATTAAACCTTCATGAAAAAAACACCAACTTAGAACCAAAACTAAATTATCTTTGATGGGTATATCCAAAATCCATAAAAAAAAAAACCTCACCAAAACTTACCAAAAGTGACTAAAAATGGTTGAAAAAGGTTAAAAGAAAATTTGGCAGCTTGGCTAAAAGAGGAGGAACACGTGGCTCAGACTCCAATGCAGATTGGGTTCACATGCATGGTTAAAAGAGGAGAAGGGCGCGCATACAGGTTCAGCTCGAATGAAAGGAGGTTGGCTCGCGACTTCATAAAGGTGATGCTTGCGCGAAAAGCAGCTCGAAAAGCCATAACAATGAGGTTAGATTGCGAATGGAAAAGGGGCTTCTCGTGGCGACTCGAAGTAGAGAGGAAGAAGACGGGTTCTTCATCTATGTCTGTGCAAGGACCGATGATGAGGCTTGCTATTGGTCGACGATGCACAAATGGTCGTCGAAGGGGCTTTGCAGTGGCAGTGCTAGGATTTGAACGAAGGAGGAAGGTGAGAAAATTGTTTATTTGCTTAGCACACAGATCGAGACTAAATTTATAATAATAATAATAAATGTTATTATTATTACTATTATTTCCTTTTCGTTAATACTTTTAAATAAATCATATTTTTCTATTTTTCTATGAAATGTAAATATTTTTTCAAATGTTCTATTTTTGACAATTTTTCTTAAATATACATAAAAAATGTACTTAATTAATTTCAAATTCAACAAAACCAAAATAACCTCACATTTAAAACAATTCAACATAGCACCCAATATTCTTAAAATAAAAATTAAGATAATTAAATACAGAATTTCCTTACGTTTGAGTTCACAAATTATCTTTGTTGGTTGTGGCTTGAGTGATCTTTAACCATCTATATTTTTAACAACATCACTTTTGTCCCATACTCAACATCTTGAATTCTAAAAAAAAAAAAAAACAGAGAGAGATTATGTGTTAATTTTTCTTTTGGCGTATGACATGATCCTTCGAGAATCTCAACTTTGATTGCTTTATAAATATTGTTTAGAGGAGAGGTGTATTTGAAGGGAAAGAAGAGAATAAATGCTTAATCAAGATCAAGATCATGAAGAGGAATTTTAAGAAGAAGGAAATCCAAGAAGAGAAGAAATGGACGAAGCAAGAGAAACTAGGGTTGAAGACCACCATTTCGTTTATCTGGAGACCACCATTTCGTTTGACTTAAAACTAGGGCCAATATACCCCTTGCCCATGTTTAAAGGAAGTTCATGAGAAGACCCATACAAACATTTGAAAGACTTTCACGTGGTTTGTGACGGAATGAGACCTCACGACGTGACTGAAGAACAACATAACTTGAGGGCCTTCCCATTTCTTTAACTGATCAAAGAGAAAACTTTATTATCTTTCGTTTGAATCTATCAGTACATGGAATGCTCTCAAAAGGACATTTGTAAAAAATTTCTTTCCCCCCTTTAAGAGCCCACAGTATTAGAAAAGAGATCTAAAGTATAAATCAAAACATAGAAGAATCAACATTCGAATATTAAGAGAGATGCAAATAGTTATATGTGAGTTTTCCACATCACCAAATCTCTAACCAATATTTAATAAAACATTTCTACTCTAGTTTACTTGCCTCAGATTGAAATACGATAAATACGGTCGCATATGATGCTTTTTCTAACAAAACTCCATCGGAAGCAAGCAACCTAATAAGTACTATGGCAAAAAATTCACAAAACTTTGGAAATAGAGCAACTGGCGTGGATTTTTTTTTTTTGTCTTCAAAAGAGGTAAACGAACTTAGATCTCAGTTATCTAATTTGACTTCTCTTGTGATAGTGAAGAGAGCAAGTCAACAGGTCATGGCTTATGGAGTTTGTGGAGCACTTGGTCACTTATCGGACAAATGCCCTAAAGTCATAAAGGAGTTCAATGCAGTATGAGGCTTTAATAGGAATTATGATCCTTATAGTAACATATACAACGCCAGATGGAGAGACCATCCACACTTGAGATGAGGAAATAAAGGACAATAAAAATCAAAGCCTTCCTATCCTTCCTCTTCTTCTTGAGCGGGTACTTCTCTTAAAAATATTGTTGAGATTCTAGCTAACAACTCTCTTAAATCTCAAGAAAAGATATGTCAATTAAAAAAAGATTTAACATTTATACTTTTGTTAAGTTTTAAAATTAGTTGTTGATCTTTGCTCGTAGAAAAAGAAAAAGAGGAAACATATGAGATCAATATGCTCGAAAGAAGCAAACAAAAAAGAGTTAAAAGCGAAATCCTAGGAGTTGTTTCTATCTTTATAATCAGAATGAAGAGATGGAAATGAATTAAAATTAGGGATAGTTGCAAGTTTAGCAATTTGATTTAAAATAATTAAGTATATAACAACATTTTAAAATTTTTACAAATACAGCAAAATTTGTCAAATTCTATTAATGATACACCGATAGACTATGTTGTAAATATTGGTTTATCATTGATAGATCATTGAACGATTACCATTA
Organism: Cucumis sativus; assembly: GCF_000004075.3. NCBI lineage: Eukaryota > Viridiplantae > Streptophyta > Magnoliopsida > Cucurbitales > Cucurbitaceae > Cucumis > Cucumis sativus. Next base: position 18,770,935 of record NC_026659.2, on the reverse strand, counting down.
CCCTTAAAATTATAATCTACTTTTTAACTCTCCAATATTTTCGAGCATAATTATGGAATCGAGCGTAGTGCAAAAATGTTGTCTTGGATAGGGAACTGCGAGAAAGGACCAACAGTTGGGCCTGACGTTTGAACCGAAAATTTATCTTGGGGTCCAATGCGGAGGATTGGGCTTATAATTGGTGTAGGGTTCCAACTCCAACCCAACAAAACACAAATGCAAATTCTTCCCTCTTTTCACGTGTTTTCACCTCCAACAATCTTCTCTCCATGGCATTGGCAGTAGCAACTTCTCCTTTTTGTTTTAGTCCCCATTAGAAATGCAAATATTCGAGGGATTAAGCATCAAATAGTCAATGATCCAATATTTTAAAAATATTTCCTACCTTTTCAATCACCCAATCCTCCACCTTATCAATTTTGTATGTTTTTATAAGAAAAAGTTGTAATACGATCAGGTAAATTGTTAGAAATCACGTAGTTGAGTTTTCATCTTATAAAAATAACTATTTTTTAAACAAAAAAGTTGTTTTTCTCAATCATCTCGAGCAATATCTACCATCGAGAATTCTTTAAAAATTAAAATTTTCCAAATATTTGAAAATAAGGTTGACAAAATAAGTAGCAAAATAAAACATTTCATTTTAAAAAATATAAAACAAAAAAAATAATAAATTAGAAGAATGACAAAGTGATTTGTAGGGCTATTAACTATGAATTTATAATTTACCAAAATATCCCTACTTCAATTCCTAACCACCAAAATTTCATTGAAATTAAAAATGGGATATTTTTAAATCCTATTAAAATAGTTACTAATAGAAAATTCTAAAGTTCAAATTGTAACCATCAAATTTGAAGTAAATTGCTAATATTTATGATTAAAAAATCTATTAACTATGGAAAAGCATAATATTTTTTTAAAAAACTTAGATTACTTAAAAAAAAACTATGGAACACAACATTTAGAATATAGGATTTCATTAAATTTGGGCAACCAATTCAACACATCATAAATACCTTATATTTTTACTAGTTCAATGTGAAAAAAATAACTATTAGTTATAGACTTAAGACCCATGAATACCTTATACTTAAAGAAATAACTAAACAGATTGCACTATATTCTTAAAATATATTGTATTTGGAAACAAAAAAAACTTAACAAATGCTAAGAATAAATTGAGTTAATTAGTGTAAAATACCTTAGATATCCATATTGTTGGTTCATCATAAATCATGGTCAAATTAAGAGGTAGGCACATCGTTCATGAACTAAAATTGAGAGTCAGATGATGGATGAAGAAATTAGTCCATGTAGAAGGAGAAAAATAGCTTAGGGAAGCTCGTTACAGAACCATTATTGAGAATAAACTTATTTTATTCTCATACCTTATTCTCCATTTTTATCTTCGTTTCATTCATATGTAGTCAGGTGTCTTAGTCCTTGAGATTATAACAATTTTGCCTATTAGAATCATGTGCAAACACACTTTGGCTTTATCAATAAAAACTTTTTATCGATTCCACCAAGTTTTTGATTCAATCTTCACGTTCCACAAGTGTTGAATCAATCAAATTTTTACTTAATTATTTGTATGAAAAAAATGAAAAGATATGAATTCAAATCTTAAATGTAGGACGGTGAAAATGGTTTGAATTTTAAATTTCAAATCTAATAAGATTTATAGAAATTTAGTTAGAAGGTAGATGGATAATAAATTTATTATGTGGGATCTTCAATTTTTAATTTAAAAAAGTATTTTAGAGAGAAAATCATTAAATTTAAACAACCAACTACTAAAAAAAGAAAACAACATTCCTACAATTAAGAGCTTTTTTTTTTTAAACTAACCTACTGACTATAAATCTTATTAATTTTTTGTTTTGACATCCTTCCAAATGCAACTCTAAAAGTTGCATATTTATAGATATGATGGGCTTATTTCACCTTGTGAACCCAACCCACATTTTCTAGGTTAATCTTTTATTATGTAAATTGACCAATAAGTCACGTGGATATTATTCATATTCATGTGGGGTGAAACATTCAGTGAAAAAATAGAATTTTGTTCTCAAGCCATTTGGGGATTGATGTGTGGTCCGATCGAGTTGAAATTTTGACCGTCTATTAATGGCACAAGGGTCTTAACAGTAGAGATTTCGTTTGAAGCTATCTTGAATAGTTGGCTACTATATATTGATCTTTCTATTTTTCTTCATTGTTATTGTCATTTGTTGTTGAGATTACTATTATCAAGATACTTGCCTCTAGTTGTGACTAAGGAGAACTTTGTTATATCCATTAAATATTATAGTGGAAATTTTGACTTCGGTCCTTGCTTTTGTACTCGCATTGAGAAGGTTGTTCACGTTGTAAATATGTTGTGTGAATACTTTGATTATTATTGCTATTATTGTTGATTAGTATTCTAACCATTCACACAAGTGAGATAATTGATTCAAGTTAAAATATCTCAACCATGGTTACAGATACTAGTGTCTTTTTGAAGTTCAATCAAATAAATAACAAAGGAAGTGAAACTAAGTAGAGCACTAGAATGCTTTTGTTTTTCCGCTCTTACTCAGGACCTCTCCATCGGACCCAACAGCAACTCCACATTTTTCAGATACACCTTCGAACATATGTAGATGGCACAATGAATTGGGTATGAGATCGTGACCTTGATCATGCTGTTGAGAGAGAGAAGAATCTCCTCCCAGTGATGAACATTAAAGATTTTATAAAATCACAGTCATCCAAGTCTGTTCCACTTTCCATCATAACTCAGAAAGGGAAAATTCTAAGAATTCCAACGCCTCCTATAATCCTATTGTTTGATCAGAAAATATCCTTCCATTTTTTGAAGAATTTCTTCTTGGAGCGATTAGAATTCAACCTCAAGTCAAGCTGACCTTTAGGGGTTGTTTGGTGCACAGTTCGAAATTGGGCTTATCGAATGGGGTAGAAAGGTATGTGTTTGGAGTGCAGGAATTAGAAATATGGATTTTTGGAGTGCAGGATTTAGAAATATGGGTTTATGATGCTCGTGTTTGAAGACTGGTTTTACATTCCTAGGTTTAATTAGTCTGATTATTTATATATTTATTTATTTTGTGAATCACCATCCTAATGTATCAATTATTAAATTGAAATATTTTTTCAAATTTTGTACCTCTGATTCAATTTCTTTACTTTATTGATTTCTTACGACAATAATATAAAAACAAAAAATTTTAACATTCAATAACAATAATTTTGATCTAAGTTGCATTAACATGAATGGTCTAATTAGAAATATTACAAACCATCCACAAAATATAACAAGTCATTTGATTTGATAGGCTTTACAAAAGTTATAGTTAAGCTACATTTAAAAAGGTTTTGTTTGTTTCAAAAGGAAGCATAAGGGTCAAACAAAAGTGAAAGTTTAGTAAAGCTACATTCAGCAATGATTATGGTTGTCTTCCTAAGATACACATACATTTTCTGTACTTCCATTCTGTTGGGTAGTCAAGGAATTCGTGCAACATCGTGGGATTAGGTAATAGAGACTCGGCTACAATTAAACAATCATCCACGCCCATTCCAGGAATAGTTTGTAATTCAGCATATAATTGTTTGTGTAAGAATGATTCTATTTTCATTTTTTCTTTCTGCCATGCAGCAATCTTTCCAATTTCCTTGGAAGTTTCTTACATACTTGTGCGAAATGTGTCCATGAGGTCCCCTGAACATGATCGACTTTTCTTATTTGGCCTAGATGACCCTGCTGAAGGAATGAAATTCTCATAGCGGAAGCGTGTGAACGCTGTGCAAAAGAAATTCAACTTGAAACCAGAGAAAACACCTAAACATGCTCCTATGGAGGATAAGAAGAAAATAAAACGAATCTTTGTAGAACCTCCCAATAAGTCTCGGAACTCCCAAGAAACACCAGAGAATCTTCATTGTTATCCTCAAGATAAAAAAACACATAGAGTTTGTGGGGCTTCTATGTTTTTGTTTTGTTTAAAAGAAAAAATATTTGCAGACAGAATTAGAGAAATTGTATATCACCTGTCTTCTATATCTTAACCAAAAGATATAAAGAGAGATGGAGAGGGAAGTTATCAATAACTTCTCCCCTCTCCCATTACTTAGAATAACTCCCTTATAAATTCAAATTATATTATATTTTATATAATATTAATTTTATATTATATCTTATATAATATAACCAATTGTTTAGGTTTTCTCATATGATTTATAGTTCTAATATGAATCAAATCCATATTAATTTTTAACCTATAGTTTATTTATGAATCTTATTCATATTATTATTATTTGAATCATATTCAAATATTAACTTCTCTCGTAAAAACTATATATTATAATGTATCAAATACATTATATTAATTGTATCATATACAATTTATTCCCTTTAATCAATTTGAACGATTCAAATTAAAAAAATAATAAATTTGATTCTCATTTATCTTTATTGAGCTAACAAGGGGACCTTATGAACCTACATATTAAAGCTCCAATGACGTGAGATTAATTAATTAAACTATTTAATTAAATTAATCACTATTCATTAACTATCAGTCATTCTACTAAAGACCAATAGTTGCACTTCTTACTGTAGATATATTTTTGTGTCCATTAGATATAACCAATCAACAGTGCAATGACCCTTCACAAATTGCTCATAAGTACAGCTAGGCCAAAAATTACCGTTTTGCCCTATAGTTACATCTAACTCCTTAAGCACCACCAATCCCTCTAATGAACAATAATTATAGTCTCACTATAACTAAACTCCTCTCGGGCCAGAGAGGGTGTGGCGCCACATTATTCAAGCCTTGGAATCAACCCTTAAGAGAGCAATTTCTCTACTTACTCTATCTATAAAGAATGAGTGAATTCTTTCTTGTGTAGTTGTGTTCCCAGCTCCCCAATCAAACGAATCCCCAAAATGGTAGGTCTATTGAGTCGGCGATAGGCCACTCTCACCCATGCAAATCAAAGGACTGCCTTCATAGGCAGGAGTTCACAACTCACTCAAGATTCAGGTCAAGTCACCTATGGTCATCTTGGTGAAGTGTAGTCTCAACTAGTAACGGTGTTAATAAATAAGAGAGACTATTCATTTCATGGTCTGATCTTATACAAACTCTTTGTATAGAATACCCCTGCTCTAATGTCTCGACATGAATGATTAGGACCAAATCATTTGTAGCACTATAGAACAATTGTAACAACTACAAAGCAGACCGTATTCGTAGTGTCACCAGATAAGGTATCCAGCCTTATCCATCTACTACAGACCATTTAGGTTATCATTTAAACATGATCCACTTGTATGTCTCCACATACATGTTTAGGTTACATAAGATAACCTTGGATGTTAGTTTATTGGTTTTGTGGATTAGTGCAACTAAAAGTCAAATAAAATAACACACTTTATTTTATTAGATAAATAAAATGTTTGTATAATATATACAATTACAAACTACAAAACCACAAAATTTAGGGCATCAATCCCAACACCTGCATCATGTGCCATACTTGTTGAAGTGGATGACATGTCCTCCCCCGATGGTGGCTCGAGTCCATGTGGATTTGGAATATCAAAGTCTTCGAGATTAATATCCATGTCATCTTCCTCAATATCTCTTGTATTATGTGAGCACATTTCAACCGGTGTCTTACATCTACCACCAGTAGCCCTATCTCTACCAAACACAATTTCCAAGTCATAGAAATAAGGAAATGGTTTGTTTAGTAGGCCTCGAGCATTGGGGTGTCCCTACATGTTAACAAATGTAAGTATATTATATTTTACTTTTATAGAAAGTATGAATTATATTCACTGTCTTACCTTAACCAAGTCATCGAACACAAATTTCTCTGCCTCAATGCACTTTCGTTTCTCATTCCAGCCAAACCTACTACACGATGGCCCCATCATCTCTACTATGGCAGTGTACTGCTTCTTCAAAATTTTCACTCTCGGCTCTAGATTTGGAGTTACTTGTATGTTGCTTCCAGGAATTTTTTCTTTCATTAGTTTTTGTACTTGTACTAAATATCCTGGTTTGAATGTCCCATTGTAAGCCCTCCAACCACCTTCTTCAATGGTTGTCCATCGATGCTTTGTGGCTTTTGAATTTGTCGACGCCATCTAAATTAGAGCATGAAGTTTAGAAAAGTTAGTGTATACAAAATCTATAGATTGACAGATAGATAGCTTAGTTTTCATAATTTAGAGAAAACCCCCATATATTTATGACTCCAATTACACACAAAAAATAGTTAAAGTACATATCGTGTGATCATAAAACAACAAAATTATATGAAAACTAAACTACATATATTAGTCATTATTTATTCCAATCCTCAAACATTTAGTTTGCAAGATTATCCTTCCATTCAGTCCAAACATTTGTGGTTTCCACGAAGTTTATATTCTCAATGTTCATCTCACTTGAATCACCTTCACCAAGATGTGGCTCCTCAAATGTTGCATCATAACCCATTTCTCTGTGTATCAAGTTATGTAAGAGGCAACACGCCGTCATTATTTTACATTGTATGTCAACGGGGCAATAGGATCTTCCTCATATAATAGCACCCTCAAATGCTCTTTCAATAATGTTTCTGGCAGAGAAATGCCTCATGTTAAATAGTTCTTTCGGGCATATTAGTGGGTTTCCTCCATGCCATTCAATTAGATGGTAACGTTGACCTTGATATGGAGCGAGGAATCCTTCAGCATTCGGATAACCAACATCACACAAGTAGTAGTAACCTGCTCATGTTACGCCCATAATGAAGTATTAGGGTACACCATATTAAATGAGCATATGGTCTAACACCATCGTGTGGGGAGAAGAGAATGCCTCATTTTTCCTCTTGGGACTTTTAGACCAATAGGTCGTGATAGTACATCTCTAAGTACCCTTGAATCAGATACAAACTCTTGCCATCCAGGCATGACAAAAATGAACTCACCATTTTGCGAACACACACCAAGTACATTTGTGGTAACGTCGCCCTTTGATCTAGACCTATATCATGGGCGATCACTCATACTCATATTCACTTTGATGTGTGTACCATATAATGCACCTAGATAATTCTGTCAAGGGGTAAAAGTCATTTTATTCGTCATTTCATAGAAGCACATATCTATTATAAAGTAGTGGGCAAGCTTATTATATACCTAAAACCATCGTCACTTCTCATGCGAACATAAAGGGGTCACTGGATCAGGTTGCTTAAGAAGGATTTCATGGAGTCTAAGAACTGCGTTAAAAACAACGTTGAAGTGTCTAGACACTGTCTCGCCGGACCTTGCAAAATGTCATCTAGCTACCCTATTCTTAACATCGTGTGCTACAATAATATGCAAGAAAATCGCAACCATCTCTTCAACGTCCACACATTGAGTGGCTTCCAATCCCCCTCTTGTTCTTAACATAGTACACAAGATAGTAAAACATCTTCGATCCATCCATGTACTCTTTCCACAAGCTAGATCGTTTTTATGAATTAGACGAAAAGAGTTAAGGGCCCGTTTGGTAACGTTCATGTTTCTTGTTTCTGTTTTCATTTTTTAGGAAACAGAGGTGTTTGGTAACGTTCCCTATTTCTCGTTCTAAAAAAAAGTAGAAACATTTTTCATTTTATAAGAAATTATTGGGAATAAAAAAAAAAGTAGTTTCTCCCATTCCCATTTTTCAATTATTTCTATTAGTTTCTTTTTTTTTTTTCTCAATTATTTATATTGGTTTATTTTTCATTTTTCTCAATTTTTTTTTTTGTTGATTTCCTTTTCCTTTTTCTCAATTCTTTTTATTGATTTTCTTTTCATTTTTTTCAATTCTTTTTCTATTCCATTTTCCTCTCGTGAATTACTTTTTCTTCCTCTTATTTTCATCTTCTTTTCCAAATAACCCACTTTCCACGTGGTTTACTATTTTTTTTCTCTTATCTCGATCGTCTTTCCCAAATAACCATCATCTTCCTCTTTCTCTCATTGTCTTCGTTGTCTTCCTCTTCGCCTCACATTGTCTTCCTCTACACGATACCTTCCTCTTTGCTGGATTTGGATTTTCCTTTTCCTCTTTGCATGAATTGTGTTTTCGCTATGGGTTTCACCGAATTTATGGGGTTTTGTTAGATTTGTGTTTTAGTCATGAGTTTTTGTCTTCCTCTTTGCCGTGGGTTTCAGTCTTCCTCTTCGCTGTGAGTTTTTGTCTTTCTCTCTCGCCGACTTTGTCCTTCATATTTCATTTTTCATCTCGTTCTCCATAAGATTACAAGAAGAACTTTCTATCTAGATTTGATAATTTTATTTTTTTATGTTTAATTGAAGACATATATTTTTGTTTGATGTCTAATTTAATTAGATGTGAATAAAATAAAAAATGAATCTCAGAGAAAATCAAGAAACAAGAAATAGTTATCAAACACATTTTCTGTTTCTGTTTCATTTTTTCAAGAAACAAGAAACAGAAACAGTTATCAAACACATTTATGTTTCTTGTTCTAAAAAAGGAAGAAACAAAAAACTGGAAACAAGGAACAAGAACAAGAAACAGGAAACTAGAACGTTACCAAGCAGGCCCTAAGTTGCCTAATTCGGTGTCTTAAGTGTGGTGATTGGTTTTCTATTCTTCTGTCTCCAAGTTTCATTATCATATTGAACATTAGCATCCATTGTTGTTGTGTCGTACAAATAACAGTAAGTATTGCAATCAATTCGTTTGGTTCTATGTCCATGTTATCTTAGTACTTTAATTAATGATAGGTTCCTGACAAAATAAAAATAATTGAGTTCCTAGTACACGAGGCTCCTAAAGTCCTAATATTGTTTGTTTACTAACATTGAGTTTCCTAACACAACAACCATCTACTTTGATGGTTCAAGTTCTTTTACGAGTGTGACATAACTAAGATTGGTGTAATATCCCCTAAATGAATGATAAAAAACTAAATCAATCTTAATGTCCATAATACTAGTGTGAGTCTAATTATTGTTTTTTAAGTTTTAGTAAAATATTATTTTTGCTTTTTTTAATTACTTAACTCTTCAATCAAATTTGAAAATTTTATTCATTTAATTTTGATTTTAGAAAAGACAATGGTGTCTTAAAAAAAAAACTTGTGAGACTTTATTTTAATTTAGCATTGCTTTAAAAAAAATTATTATTTTCTTTTACAATTTTTTTTTCTTGAAAACAAAAGTTTTAAATTATTGTTTCGTAACAAATTTACTCATGTTTGAAAAAGTTAGTAATAAGTTAAGTTCCATTTGGTTTTAAAAATCAAAGTAACAAAAATTCTTGTAAAAAAATTGTTTTTAGTAATAAATTGTTAATTTATCTTTCGTTTTAAAAATAAAGTAACAAAAATTCCTTAAAAAAATGCTTTTATTCTTTAATCTTTTATCTTTTTTCTTTTTATATTGATTTTGAAATTTTTGTTTTATATAAAATTTCGCTCTTTAAAAATAAATAAATTTCATGTATTAGTCAACAAATCATTATCACATCAACCATAACTATTTTAGTCAATTTTTTTGAAGAAAAATTTTTCAAACACATTTTTCTCATTTGTTTCATAAAAAGCGATGATCATTGTTATTCTCAAATAGAGGAGGTTTTTTTGTTTATAAAAAACATGTGTAGCTTTTTTATTTTTATTACAAGAAGTGAACAATCTAAATTAACTTAAAAAGAAAAAAAACAATGAAACAAAATTACTTGACAAATATAACACAATCATATATACAAAACATGAATGTACACCAACAAAAGAAATTAAAAACACAAAAGTCCATTTACAAATGTGGAAAAGAAAAGAACACATCACATTATCGTGAGTATCTAAATGTGCAAGCTAAGGCAAGACAAGATAGACCTACAAAAGAAAAAAAGCAAAATAAAACAGTTAGATGAGATAAGTGGAGCTAATTAATGCATAAAATATTGTGGTTGAAAGTCACATTACCTTGTAATACAATTGAGCTTACTTTGTGATAGTTGGATGATAGTTCAAAAACACAAAAAAGTCCATGTTAGTGAAGCAAAATGCACATTCCCCAAACAAAATATGAAAGAACATGAAAAAACAAAGTACAATAGTTGATGAGGATAATAATAATATATAGAAAAAAGTAGTAATATATATGGAACAAAGTGTATAAAAAAATAGATAGAAAATAATTTACGAGTCAAATATAAGTGGGAAGGTTATAACTTCAACCTCAATACACTAAATTTTAGATACAGAGAGGTGGTGTGTGTTTAGGGAAAACGCTCTATTTATATTAAAAGGAGAAGTATTAACCAATAATAAATTTTAATTTCAAATCACACAACCATCCTTAATAAATTAAGAGATAATGATTATGCATTAGATACAAATAAAATAAAAATAAAAATTTAAATTTTAAATGTTTCAATAAACATTAAAATTATTTAATACAAATAAATTTTTTTCCAAATTTAAATCTCTCTCAACTATCCCATATACAAATAGTTTTTAATTTTCAAATTTAAATTCCTCTCAATTACTTAAACATAAAAATTATATACACTCAAATTCATCAAACCTATATGTTTTGTCAAATTTAAAATTTTCAACTACCATGTAATTGAAAAAAATTAATAAATAATAGAGAAAACATAATACCAATAATAAAAAAAAACCAAATAATGATGTATCTAACCTTTTTATTGAGTACTAAAATTTTAAGGGATAAATTAATAATCAATATCATCATCTTTTAACATCCTTTAAACAAATAAAAAAAAAACAAAAGAAAGAAATCAACACTAACAGAAGCAAAGAAAAAAAAAAACTGTATCTTTGCAACCAAAAAAAAGATTATCTTGAAACAAAAAAAAGCAGAAAAACACAAATCATTCAAATAGACAAAAAAAAAATTACGAAACAAAAAAAATATGGAAGGCATAGACCCGCAATGTTCTAATTTGCTCTACCAAAAAAAGACATCGTTTTGTTGTTGGTTATCGTTTAGCTTGACGAATGACCACATGTAAGGGAGGTACGAAGACATAGAGAGATTTTTTCATAGGGCTAGAAGCATAGAGTGAGGAACACTAAATATTACATATACCTCTTCATCATTAATAATTATCAGATCATCATTGTTTGCTTTGATCTTCCTAGTCCTTAATCCAAGCCATCTTTTACTTCTACCAAGCATTTTCTTTGTTGCATATAAAGACCATTTTTCAATATATACTACCATTTAATATATGTAAATATGAATTCATGTTCATTTAAGGCATCATATATAAATATAATTACAAAATAAAATACTTTTTTATTTTATTTATTATGAGACGAAGTTGTGTTCGAGGCTCAAATTTTGGTTACTTTAAAATTAAAGAGACCCTAATTTTTACGCATTCACAATCTATTTATACATTTTTTTGTCGATTGCGTTAGCATATTGTTTAAACATCTACAATATACTCAATATATCCTAATCTTTATATGATCCGAAATATACATTCTTACTAATTTAAAATTTCTCTCCTAACATGTGTCGAATTCGACCTCTACATTTATGTAATATTTAGCAGAACAAGGATATACGTGAAAGTTATTAAAAATAAAGGTGTATTGTAAAATATCATATATAATTTGAGGTCTTTCTAGGTAAAGCCCCTAAATAATATACCAATTCCAGTGTTTTTTGAAGTAAATATTCAATTGAGGTTTAGAAAAAAGAAATTAAAAAAAAAAAAGTCATATTTGGAAAATAGGAGAAAAAATAAGAGAAACCTCGGCTTCTTCCTCCATGATAGCCGCCGCCCCACCCCGAGTTTTATTTGCTGAACAATCCTCCGTCGACCTAGCCGACCTCACGTACGACCTGCTCCATCTTCCTTCTCCTTTTCCCGCCAATTCGTCGTCGTTCATTCTTTCAGCCGCCAGTCGCCGCCACCTCAAAACTTTTACTCTAAGTCGCCGTCCACATCCGCCTCCGGTAACATTTAGTCTCCAAAATTGTATTCATTTTGAGTTAAATTGGTTCCAGTTTTATGTTTTGATGAATATTGTCTTGGGAATGCTTTCAGATACTAGTGTTTTTTGAAGTTAAACCAAATAAACAACAAAGGAAGTGAAGCTAAGTAGAGCACTAGAATGTTTTTGTTTTTCTGCTCTTACTCAGGACCTCTCCGTCGGACCCAACTGCAGCTCCACATTTTTCAGATACACCTTCGAACATATGTAGATGGCACAATTAATTGGGTGCGAGATCGTGGTCTTGATCATGCTGTTGAGAGAGAGAAGAATCTCCTCCCAGTGATGAACATTAAAGATTTTATAAAATCAGAGCCATCCAAGTCTGTTCCACTTTCCATCATAACTCAGAAAAGGGAAATTCTAAGAATTCCAACGCGTCCTATTGATTTGATCAGAAAATATCCTTCCATTTTTGAAGAATTTCTTCCTGGAGGCATTGGAATTCAACCTCATGTCAAGCTGACCTCTAAAGTTCTTGAACTTGATGCTGAAGAACAGCTAACATATCAAACTTCAACTTGTAGACAACAAGCTGCGGATCGACTTGTGAAACTCTTAATGTTATCAAGAGTTCATAAAGTACCTGTAAGTATCATTGATCAATTGAAATGGGACTTGGGTCTTCCTAAAGATTATGTTGAAAGTATAGTTCCTGATTTTCCAGATTACTTCAAAGTTGTAGGACATCAAAATTTTGCGTCTGGATCAGGTGATATGCGGGTATTGGAATTGGTTTGTTGGAACAATGAATTGGCCACTTCAGTTATAGAGAAGATGGCTGTAAAAGTAAAGCCTGATAAATCTAAAGGAATGTATATTACTTTTCCTATGAAATACTCGAACGGTTTTGAGATGGATAAGAAGTTCAAGAAATGGGTGGATGAGTGGCAAAAGCTACCTTACATTTCTCCCTACGAAAATGCATCACATCTTTCTCCTAACAGTGATGAATCTGACAAGTGGACTGTTGCAATTTTACACGAGCTTCTTCATATGCTTGTCACGAAGAAGACTGAGAAGGAAAATATATTGTGTATAGGCGAGTATTTTGGTCTACGGTCGAGGTTTAAGAGAGCCTTGCTTCACCATCCTGGGATATTCTACATATCAAGTAAGGCTGGAACCTACACGGTTGTCTTGAAAGAGGGGTATAAAAGAGGTTCTGTGGTTGAGAGTAATCCTTTGATGAACATTAGAAACAAGTATCTTCATCTTATGAACACAGTGGAGGAAGACAGTAAAACAACAACCAAGCATATTGATACTCGCCAACAGAAGCAAGAACAGAAAGAAGAGTCAAATCATGCACCTGGAGAACAGAATGAAGCTGAATTACTCAACTCCTCAGATGATGAAGATGAAGATGAAAATACTTCTAGTCATCGTAATGTTTGTGCTGATCAGAGAGACAACATCCGCGGTGACCGGCGAGGCAACGTCCGTTGTGACCGGAGAGGCAACGTCCGTGGTGACCGGAGGGACAACGTCCGTGGTGACCGGAGGGACAACGTGCGTGGTGACCGGAGGGACAACGTGCGTGGTGACCGGAGGGACAACGTGCGTGGTGACCGGAGGGACAACGTGCGTGGTGACCGGAGGGACAACGTGCGTGGTGACCGGAGGGACAACGTGCGTGGTGAACGGAGGGACAACGTGCGTGGTGAACGGAGGGACAACGTGCGTGGTGAACGGAGGGACAACGTCCGTGGTGAACGGAGGGACCATGTCCGTGCTGACCGGAGAGATCATGTCCGTGCTCACTCTATTTGACTTTCGCTTTTGCATGATCCTTTTGCTTATGCTTATTTTGAAACCTATTAGACCCTTTTTGTTCAATAGATTTACACTTTTTGATTTCGCTATTGGTGGTTTATTACTATGGGTTTTCTTCTATAACGGGGCATTGGATTTATTTTTCTTTCTTAGTCATCATGACTTGTACATAAGAGTATCAGATGGGTTTTGTTTGGAAAGAACAGAATTCAGTTGAATGCCCGATGAAGATGTAAAACATCTTCCTTAACCGTTTTATTTTCACTGTTTCTTTGTTCTATTAACTGCATTTTTGCAACTTATTTTAAGGACTTGTGAAGGAAATTGCAATCTTTCATGGATTTTGCCTGTTTTGTAATTTTTGTTTTCAATGACTGTCTAACTGTGAAGAAATTTGAGTAATCTGTTACTGATACTAAGTTCTCTCAGGAATCTCTAAACTGCATGATGCTTTTTATCTAATTATCAGGTTAAAATGTCTTGATTTATCTGTGGCTGGAACTTAGGGGCCGAGTCAGTTCATAATTTTGGCATCTCGAGGATCAAATGTGAACCATGTCATCTGGAAGTAGTAGTACGTTGAATACAGAATTGTCAAAGAAAACACGCTTCCTTGGTTTGTCCCTATGGGTTTTGATCTTATGTGTTGGTGCACTTATTGTTTTGATTCTTGGTATCTTATCTGTATGGGTGATGTTTCAAAGAAAAACAAGGAGATCCCCCAGGAAACTTCTCTATTTCTCAAATACCAAATGTCTCGAAGGATATTAAGGTGAACAGAATTGCTACTCAATCCGCCCACCACAATCATCTTATATTTCTATTAATGATAAATCAAGTGAGAAGAATTCAGAGAAGATGATTGGTTATTTGGGTATGAGCCAGTCTAGTGATCCTGATAACATAAGCCAATGCAGCTCCAATTATCATCATGAAAGGCTTTTCAGCTCACATTCAGGAGAAAAAGGAAGCTCTGGTACTGATAGAAAACAGTCTTCAATGTCATATGGAGGGTATGGAGGCCTTGTGACTGCCTCTCCTCTCGTTGGCTTGCCTGAAATTTCACATCTTGGTTGGGGTCACTGGTTTACACTCAGGGAACTAGAATTTGCCACAAATCGTTTCGCCGCAGACAATGTGCTTGGTAAAGGGGGTTATGGGGTTGTCTATAAAGGTAGACTGATAAATGGAACTGAGGTTGCTGTGAAGAAACTTCTCAATAATCTGTAAGGAATTTAGGAGTTTGGAGCATTAATTAAACTATGGTATTGATGATTGTACTTTTCAAGTTTAAGTTGCTTCTATATAGGGGACAAGTAGAGAAATAATTTAGAGTTGAAGTGGAGGCCATTGAGAAAAAAGATGGAGCGTTCGAATTGGCAAATTATTATCCTGTTGCTAATGTGGTGGGCTCAGGTCACTATGTTTAACATTCCTTACTATCAATTGAACTCCTTGTTTGCTTGTTTAGATGCTTTGTATCTTGAGTCTGGCTCTGGTTCTACTTTTCATCTCATATTACAGCTCTAGTTCTCTTTATGCTCTCGTCTGATGTTTGGTTTGGCCACACTGCAGCCTAAACTTTATATAGGAAGAGGCATGGCATGAAGCCATGTTCTCATTGCTGAAGTAAGTACACTTTTATGTATTTTATTCCTTTACTTCCAATTTATCACAAGGAGTTGAGGGAAGTTCCACTCCAGTGCTGCTAATTTGTAGCATTGCAAACTGTGACTACGATTTTAGGTTTAGGATTTTATGCTACGTTGCTTTTTTGTTACGTGAATGTTCTGCTTTGCTATCTTTACCCCTTCCCATTACTAGTTTTGTTCACAAAACTTTCTTAGGTTCAGGTATTCACTGCTTTTAATTCTGCTGCTAATCAGTAAGCTAGCATTCAGCTACTATGTGGAGGTGATTTTTCTTATCAATCGTTAATTTGGTTTCAGTATCTTACTGATATCATAAATACTATTAATCTATTTTCTTTGATAATCTTTTGCTTTTGTATTTAAATGGGAATACTTGTAAAATACCTGTAATTTTATTCATCTGGAATGCTTTTGTCTTGATCCTGGTCAATGAGTGTCAATGCAAATAATAACTTACTTAGAGGGAATGAGTGTAGGTCATGGTGGCCGCCATTTAGGATTTAACTTTTTATTAGTTTTTTGGCCACCAAATATAGTAGAATCAAATAGTTTCTTGTGAGACTAACTGAGGTACGTTTGGTGGCCATCCACTTAGGATTCAACATTCTATTTGTTCTTTTGGCAACCAACATATAGACTTGTAAATACATTCTGCCATTAACATTGTTTCTAGCGTATGGATTATCTTCATAATCTTCTCAGTAAATTTTTACTCATGTTGGGTAAATCCTTTTAATAGATCTGGTTCCTTGACTGGATAAGTCATACACTGTCTTCTAATGAAGTTTGTTTGATATTCTTGTATGTATATAACCCTATTTCCATTGCAAGAATTCTTGAAGCAGATGAAGACCCAAATGATAACTCTGATGGAAAGAAGGGGCAGCTGTTTGAGAATATACATAGAACTTACACAAACCAAAACATGGATAGAAAAGGTTTTCTTAGCTATCATTAAGCTTTTTGTTGTTATTTTCTTTGTCATATAAAAATGAAGTTTTATACCATATTGCTTTTGTTAGCAGGTCGTTAGGCTTTCTTTGCTTTTAACTGTCAAGGAATCTGCAATTAATGTGCCTCAAAACTTGGATGCCCGTCGCCATATCACATTCTTTGCGAGTTCCTTATTTATGACCATGCCTAAAGCTCCCAAAGTCAGTGACATTCTATCTTTTAGGTCCGTCATTTTGGATTTGTCTTTCATGTTTCAATCTCCATTTTGATAACAAGTGCTTTCTTTTGTTTGTTTGTCTTATGAGAAAAAAGATACTTTCTATTGTGTTTAAAATTAATAGTATGTTCTTTGGCAATTGATGACAATTCATTTCATTTGGAGGTTTTATTTATTTTTCTAAATCTTTGTATGGTGGTTGTTGTTTTTGTCTTTGTTTTGTTTTTAGTTTTCACATTTACTGCCACGAGCAACTTACACTTGTGTTGACTATATACTAGATGAATGGAACAACTTTTACGAGCGTGTTTTAGACCTAAAACTTGGATATAGTGATAAAGACAAGATGGAGTTAATACGCCATTGGGTATCCTACAGAGGGCAGACATTATCAAGAACAGGTTGAAAGAAATTCCCTTCCTCTCTCTCTCTCCCTTTTTTCTTTGTTTGAATTTATGGATCCTAACCTTAACATTTGCTATGTCTATAAATCTTGATGGTTTATCAGTACGAGGAGTGATGTATTACCGTGATGCGCTACAGCTTCAATTCTTTCTGGAATGTGCTGGGGAGAACAGTATGCTTCCTAAATCTATTTTGCTATAGTAATATTCTCAATCTGATGTTAAAGCGAGTCAGATGTTAATATTGTTGCTATCCTTTACACTGTACAAAGTCCACACACAACTACATTGTGTCTGTAATGAGTGTTTCATGATTTATAATCAAGTGTTCGAGGTTTTTATCGAAAGGTTTTAGTATCTTCTTTTATTTATTCATTTTCTTTTTAGAAAAATCTTTATTTAAATTAGTAGCGATGACCCCAACTATTAGTATAAATAGTTGGGTTGTTACAATTATAGTATATATTATTATATAATTTTGAAAATATATATTATTTGTAATTAATGTAGGATCAAATTGTCATTAAAATTTTTGAAATTTTAGTTAAAAAGTTAATGAAATTTTGTGAAATTTGTATAAAGTTACATGTAAAGTAGGTATGAGAGGTCGATTCATGGGCTAAATAACTTGAGAACCAAAACACATATAAAAAGAGTAAATATTCGCCCGCGAACGTTTCAATTTTATTAGATTTCTAAATTAGGGTCCATCAAATATCATATTTAAAAGAAAGGCAAAAAAATAATAATAAAGATTTGTTATAACCTTAATAATAAAAGAAAAAATAACAAAATAGGATTATATTATGAGAAATTTTCAAAAATAGCAAGTTTTACAAAATATTTAAGCAAATATGTAGTGATAGAAGATGGTAAGTGTTAGAATTCAAAATTTTGTTATAACTTATAAATATTTTAATTTATTTTATTATTTTTTGAAAATGCCTCTATTATTATCTATATTTTTTTAGAAAAATTATTCTATTATTCTAGAATCTACCCAAAGAAAAGAAAGATGTACAAATTTATTTTGAATAGGTTGATTAAATGAAATCTAAAAGAATCCCATAATTGAATAATAAATATCAGTAAATACATGTATACTTTTTTTTTGAATAGTTTCGTTTGCGAGGAGCTGGATGAGAAGAAACTTTCGTATTCGGTTTTATAGTAGAGATGAAATTGACAAATAACCATCAACTATAACCCTAAAAGAACCAGATTCCGTAAACACCATAGAGGAAGAATGAAAGGAATATCTTATCGAGGCAATAGTATTTGCTTCGGGAGATACGCTATTCAGGCACTTGAACCCGCTTGGATCACATCTAGACAAATCGAAGTTGGATGAATGACAACGACATGAAATGCACGACGCGGTGGAAAAATATGAATACGTATATTTCTAGACAAATCCATTGCACTAGACCCATAAAAACACATAAGTTAGGGGAAAGAATCTCCTAAATATTAGGTTGTTTTTTGTTGAACCAAATAGAATACTTTATGAAATGAGTGGAGTAGCCGAAAATATAGCCAGAAAAGCTATTTCAATAGCGGCATCCAAAATGCCTATACGAACCCAATTCATTACTTCGGGATAGAAATGTAGAATCAAAGGAAAGCGATCTTTGTTTGAGATGAAAAAAAAACAATTGTAGATTTCTTTTTTTTTTTTTTTGAAAAACAATAAATAAATAAATATATATATATATACTTCGCCCTACGCACTGAAAGAAAAGATTCCAAAATAATATAATTCACCTCAAACCCTTTTGAATGTAGCAAATAACAGTGAAGCCTGAGAATTGATGTATATTCGAATCATAGGGGCTAGTAATCGACGATATGCTCATATTGGTGACGTTATTGTTGCTGTAATCAAGAAAGCCGTCCCAAATACACCTTTAGAAAGATCAGAAGTGATCAGAGCTGTAATTGTACGTACTTGTAAAGAACTCAAACGAGAAAATGGTATGATAATACGATATGATGACAATGCTGCGGTTGTTATTGATCAAGAAGGAAATCCAAAAGGAACTCGAATTTTTGGTGCGATTGCCCGAGAATTGAGACAGTTAAATTTCACAAAAATAATTTCATTAGCACCTGAAGTATTATAAAATGAGACAGACCGTGAGATAGTTATACTATTTGAATGAAATTAATTAGTAGATTGTGTATCACGTATATACCTTTTCAAATTCATAACTATTTAATAAAAAAGAATGTTGATTAGATCAAAATTTTAAGTAAACAATAATTTTCGTTTATCATGGGTAAGGACACTATTGCTAACATAATAACCTCTATTCGCAATGCTAACCATCACTAAAAACATTGTTAAAATACTTTTACGAGAAGGTTTTATTGAAAACGTAAGGAAACATCGGGAAAGCAACAAGGATTTTTGGGTTTTAACCCTACGACATAGAAGAAATAGGAAAGGACCATATAAAACGATTTTAAATTTAAAACGGATCAGTCGACC
Source organism: Cucumis sativus (assembly GCF_000004075.3). Classification (NCBI taxonomy): domain Eukaryota; kingdom Viridiplantae; phylum Streptophyta; class Magnoliopsida; order Cucurbitales; family Cucurbitaceae; genus Cucumis; species Cucumis sativus. Next base: position 18,751,390 of record NC_026659.2, on the reverse strand, counting down.
CGGTCTCCGAATATATTCTAACTATCAAAAAATTCCTAGAATTTTAGGAGGAATGGGCATTGTAATTCTTTCTACTTCTCGGGGTATAATGACAGACCGAGAAGCTCGACTACAGGGAATCGGCGGCGAAATTTTGTGTTATATATGGTAATCTTTATGATATTCGAATTATACACAGAACTTCCCTATTTGTAAAAAAAAAAAAAAGAAACGAGGTGGATTTGTAGTTTATAATACCACTCCCCCTTCATTAATTGATACTTTGAAAGGTGTTTCATCTGGAATGAAAGAGCAAAAAAGGATTTCTGAAAGTTTAATTACTGAATCACTTACCAATGATATGTTTTGGGTTTGTTTAGAAAACGAGGATCCAATTCTAGGTTACGTTTCAGGAAGGATTCGACATAGTTTTATCCATATTGTTGTTACAATTCAACCATGACTAGAAGACATATAATTTATAGACTACGAAACAAAGATTCGAATGATTAGGTGAAGTAGTCTCAATATTCTTTTTTGTAGGGAGATACAATTCGAAATAGAAAATTTCAAGAAACTTATTTTCTTCCAATAAGTAGATTCGGAATTAAGGTAAGGAATAACAAATATGAAAATAAGGGCCTCCCATTTAGAAAATTTGTGAAAAATGTCACTTGATCCACAGGGGGAGACGAATTTTTGTAATTTGTTCTAATGTGAGACACAAACAAAGATAAAGATAATTTTTATTAAAAAAAGACCCCCAAAAGCCATCCACATTTTGAGATGGTAATTGGGTGTGTACGGGTGAATATAATTTAAAATCATTAATGTTGTTGATCTTAAAATTATATTTACGATCGTTGTTAAAGTACGAGCTTTATGAGAAGATTGTTCTTTAGTGTTTAGGGGAGCCTTACTTCATCAATTATTGAGAAAGAGTTCTCTATTCTAACTTAGGAGAAGCCTATTGTTGACGGCAGTATGCCTTTATTTATCAAATTGTGAGGGTCTAATTCAATTTCTTCCACTTCAAATTTTGCTTCAATCTTTCTTTTTAGTATTTTAAAAATACTTTTTTTTTTGTCATTTATGTTTTAATTTTGCTTTATTTTGTGTCTTTACACTCTTAAATTAAAATCTCAAGTTTCACCCTTTTACTATCTATTTACTAAATTTAACATAAATTTTAGACATGAGGTAGAAATCATTTAATACAAATTTATGGCTAAAGTCTCCATTTTACAAAATTTTCAACTTTACTGTGTTTGTTAAAATGGTTCAAATACAAAATGTATATATCTAATGATACTTTCTAAATTTTACTGTTGGGTGGAATTAAATTGATTTTTTTTAAGGTTGAGTTTCTCGTATTTATAGTATTTGTTTGATTTGATTTTGATACTTGATCAACAACCTTCAAAATATATATGTTTGAAATATTTAATCAAAGTTATCAGATTGAAGCACCTTACAAATAGCTTTTATCACAAAAGTGTAATTCTCATTTTAATTGTTTTTATAATTTTTAAATACAACTTTATAAGTTGTTGAAAAAGAAGTGTTTGAATTGTCAAAATAGTTTTTTTTACCTATGTTCGACAGATATCTTAAAATCTCAAAGCACTTGTTCCATGCTAAATAAACACATAATAATTTACGATAAAGTTAGAAAAACGAAAGAGTAAAATACCTCAAGTCCATTTTTTAAGCATATAGATGCGCTCATTGGATTTGAATTTCTTTTTCTAAGTTTTTTGAAATTTTACTGAACCAAAGGGTTCAGAAATTTCCAAGTTGGTAGTGTTTGTATATGAAATCTATGTACTGTAGGATGTAGTTAATTACTGATTGATTTCCTTTAGTTGTTGCTCATCTCTTTTGTAACTAGATTTGTTTAGAGGCCAATTTAGAAGATTAAATTTTTATACACCTACACAATGGACAAGTCATGGATGATGAAAAATAGGATGTCTAGAGAATATGATTTAGGAGTCGAAAGGTTCATTCAATTTGGTTTGAGTCATGTCAAAGGCGTTATAATTCAATTAGATTTCCATGTTTGAATTGCATTAATCGTTTACTTAAGGATGTCTCAACAATTCTGTATCATTTGTATGCCAATGGAATTGATAAAAGTTAGAAGGTATGGTTATGACATGGTGAAAATTTGAACTCAGAGAATGTTACCTACATAACGGAAAATACAGTTGATGAAAATGAGAAATGGACGATTTATTTAACAGTATGGTTCAATCCATTCACGAACAATCTTCTAATACATCAAATACCTTTGATACTATGTTTGATGATGCAATGCAACCATTATACACAGGATGTAAGAAATTCACCAAGTTGTTAGCCCTGACGAGATTATATGACTTAAAGGTTAGGTATGGCTGGAGTAACACTAGTTTATCTAAATTATTATCCATAATAAGCGATCTCTTACCTGAAAACAATGAAATTCCAAGTTTCTTATACGTAGCGAAGAAAACAGTAGGTGCCTTAGAACTGAGTTATCAAAAATTGTTGCATGTCCTAATGATTGTTGTTTATATAAAAAAGAGTATGAAAACATGACAAAGTGCCCTAAGTGTGGTTTGTCGAGGTGGAAGATCGTTAAGAACTCAAAAAAATGAAAAAAGTGAAATAGTTGCCAAACAGATATGGTACTTTCCAATAGTTCCAAGATTATAAGAATGTTAAAGAGATTTGAGAATGCTAAGAATTTGCGTTGGCATGCGATCAATAGAAAAGTTGATGGTATTTTGAGACACCCGGCTGACACTTCGTTATTAAAATGACACTACGAACACTACTTGCATTTTCAATTTCCCATCATAATTTTACTCAAAATCTAACTTCCAAGCTCTTTAAAAGACTTTGGAGCTTCTTTAGAATTCGGTGTTTACAATTTGCCCCAAGCAAAGCCTTATAGGTTTTTTATCACCTAAAAGGTCTCATTCCGTTAGCAATAGTTGTTCTTCCTTATAAACCCGTGACTAATTCCTTATTTAATCAAAGTGACACTTTGATCGCATTCCTACCTAACATTTTTTTTTTATTCATTTTTCATTTAAATGTATGTAGGTAGAGAATTTAAGGTTGGAACCTTTTGTTTTTGTTTGAGAGTATACATTTATGTTGAAATATGGACTCCACACCAACAGTTTCTAAATTTATTTATGGAAAATATTGAGATGCCTAAGGAAAAAAAAGAAAAAGAAAAAGAAAGAAAGGAGCTTACATACTGATGTGGCGGATGCGAAGCTCACTCAAATATGCTAAGTCAGTCAATGAATGAATGGTAAGAGTATAAACTTAGTTTCAACTCAAAACAACTCACTTCCTTTTCAAAGAATCTCAATAGTTAACTTGTAAGGTTTAATGTCCTAATCCTGTTAGAATCATGTTTTAAACCTAATTTAAGGAAGTTCTTAGGATTCATTAGATAGGACAACAGATGGAAAATTTTGGAGCTAACTTGCGAAGGGATCCAACCCTTCGGTTTGTTCTCTTTCCCTAAACCTCCTCTTGGTGTTTATGAGTCGTCTTTGGCCATTTCTTTTCTTCTTGGATTGATTTTGTGCCCACAAACTGCAAAAGTCTCCCGGGACAATTTTGTTAGTTGATCCAAAATTATTCACAATAAATATTATATATAATATTTGAGATAGAGGAAGATATGGATATAAATTATAATGATCGCTTCATAATTGAGAATTGACCAAAGTGTTTGATGGAGACAAAGAAACTAATCAGTAACCAACGTGCATTCTACAACCATGAGAATTAGTATACTTTTTATTTATTTATTAAATTAATAATAATGTTAGAAAAAGTAAAAAAAAAAAAAAGAGAAAGAAAGAGAAATTTGGAATAGAAAAGAATGTTTCTTTCATGAGAAACCATAATTTAGGCAAAATCATTGGAATTAGTTTTTACAATCTTTTGGCCATTCTAAAAGTCACTAACCCGACATTTGAGGACAACCTTAGTTTCCACAAACTTTGCTTTTTATATAAACTCACCATTTTCTTCATAACTTCTATTACTCTCAATCTCTCCATCACCAAATCCCCCAATACACACACTAATCCTTTTCAAACACTATCGCAATGGCTGATGATCCTCAAGACCAAGCTGAACGTGAACGCATTTTCAAGCGCTTTGACGCCAATGGCGACGGTAAGATCTCTTCCGCTGAGCTTGGGGAAGCCTTGAAGACCCTCGGCTCCGTCACCGCCGACGAAGTACAACGGATGATGGCTGAGATCGACACTGACGGTGATGGCTTCATTTCCTACGAAGAGTTCACAGATTTCGCTCGTGCTAACCGTGGATTAGTCAAGGATGTTGCTAAGATATTCTAAATGTTTGTATACGGTTTAATTCTTTTTTTTTTTTTTCTATTTTTGGTGGTTGATTTCTTGTTCTCTGATTTTTGCTTTTCCATTTTTTAAATGTATCTTGTCGTGGTTGATTTGATATCTGCATGAGAGAGAGAGAGAGAGAGAAAAAAAAAAAGCAAATCAAATGGGCTCCATGTTTTTAAAACATTTTTTCATAATTGAAATCATTTTTTTGGTTGTTAAGCTGCAACTTCCACGAATCTGTATCAACACCAACCACCTCCTAACAATAATTCATTGTTAAGATAATGTTTAAATTCGTAAATTTTGAGATTCAAATCGTGAGTAGCTCACTTTGTTCGAGGCCAATTTCAAATTGTGTTCATAGTCTAACAGAGTCCAAATTTTAAATCTTTTTTATGCACTCGAAAAACTATTCAAACAAGGTAACTTCCCCAAACATATGGAAGCTTTATGTTGCATACCTTTTGTCTCCCGAATCATAAGATGAAAAGACACTGAAGTTTCAAATGAAAATTAATTACATTTCCTCCATGGAAAATGGGGAAAAGTACATCGAAGATCTATACAAAATGATCCTATTTACAGTTTCACCTCTCTCTCTCTCTTTTTTTTTTCCTTCCCATACTCTAACGTCAATAATTCAGCTAAAGAGATGTACAAAAGCAAGCAAAATGAGAAAAAAATCTCTCCTTATTTCAGTTGGTCATGCAATGTTTTTGTATTGTAATTTTTTCAACGACAGAAAAGGTAATCGTCATCTTCAAATTCGGGTAGTCCAGACATGGCCAACGCTAAATGACCCGTCATCTCGCTGTTTGTATTTTGAAACTGTGAATAACAATCAGTGACACATCCATGTCCTAAGAAGCTGTACCTCTTTGATCTGGAGGGCAGAGGCGCCTTTTCTTCCCCTTTCAATATAGCAATGATCTCTAATATCCCCGGCCTGCGTGATTCTTCACCAGTAATGCAAGCAGCAGCAGCTTCGATCATTTGAACTATTTGATTTGAATTCTTTGTCGTACATGTCACCTGTGGATCAAGCAGCTCCGTAATCGCCCCTTTCCCTTTCTGCAACAGTGGCTTTGCCTGTGCGAAATTATCGAGTTTGTTATAGTTAACAAAAACTACTTTCAGTCTATTATAAACTAGTGGACTGCACCATTCTACTTTCAGTCTAGTTGTTTGTGCTTATAAAACAATGTTATTTCAAGAAGAATTATGTGTACGTGTTAATATATTGCAGTACAAAGTTCTACATGTGAATCACATTCCATCAACGTGGATTCAACATGGATTAAACAAAGGGATAAAAAACATGAGAATTGCCATGTTCTATTGCATTATATTACTTTGTTCAGAAGCATAATCATTTATAGCATCTCTAGGTGCAAGAATTTGATTTTCATTCTAAAGCTTTAGATAACCATTAATCAAACAAGAGAAAACAAAATTATTAGAGTGATATAGTGACCTACCCATAAAACCAAGTTCTCCTCTCCATGTGCCCTTGCTTCGAACGGCTTCCTGCCTGTTATGAGTTCCAATAACACAACTCCTACAGCATAGACATCTGTTTTATCTGATACCTTCCCATGTTGGAAATATTCAGGAGCTAGGTAACTACAAATAAATTTTGAAAATTGTAAATTCGAAAGGAACAGAAAAGTGGAAGGCGAGATCGATTCTCATCATCCTTCCCCTAACGTTAGAATGACTTGAAATGAGTGTTCATACCCAAATGTTCCTTTGACAGTTTTGCAAAGGAAAGGCACAGATGGAGCAGCAGTCCATGTTGCTAACCCGAAATCACATAACTGCAAGCAATCATTACCAGGAACGCAATTGATGAATAAGAACAATGAAAGGTTGTAGAATTTGTTGCTTAGAATAATTTGAAGTGATCATTTAGAACATCTTAGTCCTTAGATTGATGACTTTGTTGGTTTCTCTCTATTTCATTATCCTGTCTCTTTCCTTTGCTACACATCAAACAAGCAAAGGAATATCCACAAAAATGACAAAATTCTTTTTACCTTTGGCATTTTCTTGGATGTAAGAAGAATATTTGAAGGCTTGATGTCTCTATGAACAACACATCTTTCAGTCCCATTGTGAAGATAAGCCACAGCCTCAGCAATTCCAAGAGCAATCTTGAATCTTACTGACCAGGGAAGAGAAAAACGACCCTTCATTCCCCTCTTCTTCTCTGCAATTGTTATGATGTAAGAAACTCAAAAACTAAACAAAGTTCAAGTAAATTATGCACTCAAGATCAAGAAATCATGTCATACCATGCAAATGCCTTTCTAAACTTCCACCAGAAACATATTTATAAACCAAAAACAGACCCTCTTCTGGATCTATGCAAAACCCAACAAGAGGAACTATATTTGGGTTATGAAGAGAGCTAGCAATCATTAATTCTCTACAGAATGCCTTTGCAGATTCTTTATCTTCCTTGTCTAAACGTTTGATTGCCACAGCGGTTCTCAAAAACCCAACCCTTCCTCTGAAGACACAGCTTAAGGCCCCTCTTCCCAAAACTCTGCCTAATCACATTTGGAGAAAATGAAAATCAGTTCAAGATTACATATCAGAAATTTGGTTTAAAAAAAAAACGAGAAGGGTCTTTGACTTTGAGAATAACCTTTTGAGAAATTGCGGGTTGCAGAAAGAATTTCGCGATATCTGAATCTAATCAAAGTATGAGCCACAGGGGAAATGCTCTTTTCTAGAGACTCAATCCTCCGCCATTTCAATTCTTTGGTGAGAGCTTCAGCCATCATACCATTATCCAAATTCACCATTAAAACAGTTGCTGCAGTGGTTGAAGAGCCGATGTTCATGGTTTCAAGTTCAACCTGAGAGCAAAAACTGAACCGGAAAGACGAATGAACCGATTGTGGATCAGTATTTAACAATTCCCCACCACCAGCACCGGACTCCGCAAGCAACCAAGCTTTATTATGCTCTAGATTCTTGTTTTGCCCCTCCACATTTGGGTGTTCTTCATCTTGAATACCCTGATTTTTGCGGCGAAAACGAGCAGGAGGAAGAATACACGCGAACCCAAGTTCCCAAATCATTTTTCTCAAAAGGGTTTTAATCTTAAGCTCATTATAGCGACAATGGTGATGATCTAACTCAAGAGGGGTCTCCCTTTGGATAGAACAAGTACCAAGGGAGAAACCCATTTTGAAGCAGATCTCAAAGAAGAGCACAAAAATCTATAAACCCAAAAAAAAAAAGAACAAAACAAAAAAGAACACAAATCACAGATACCCAGAAAGAAAAAAAAAGTGCAAAAAGAGAGAGAGAAAAAGAAGAAAGTGGGAAGAGAAGAATTGAAGTCTGCTTTAGCTTTGCTTCAATGGTGGGGGGAGAATATGTGGGAGAAGGATGTGAACTGGACAAGCACCTAGAAGAATAATGGAATTTAAGTAAAGAAATAGAAGAATAGATTGGTGGCAGGTGGGGGAAGAAGATGAAAAGCCATTGTTAAGGTCCCCTTGAAAATTTTTGTAATGCAGACATGGAGGATGAATGGGTAGCTCGCTTGTTTTACCTTTCAAAATGGAATTATCATTAAATATATATAGATATATATATAATAATAATCATCATCAGAGAGAGAGAGCTTAGTTTCGTTTCTTGGCTCTTCCTTTTTTTTCTTTTTGTGTGAGAGAAAGATGTTGAAAGTGATATGATTTAGTAATGAAAGATTAATTTAACACGAATAACTAATACCAAAACCAACCAACTATAACACAAAAGCTCGTTGGATCTCCAAACAGATTACGCTTAATTTCATCCTTTTAGTAAGTTAATGCACAATTCAATTAATTTGAAGTCTGTTAGTTCACTCAACCATAGCTCATTTTATCAATCACATCCATAATTTTTAGAAAAAATTAATTTAAATTATACCTCACCATTTTTGTTCTCACCATTTATGTTATCATTTTTAAATATAGCATATATGGCAAAGAAAAAAACAACTATTCAAATTGCTAAATTTGCATGTTTTATGGAGATTTTATATTTTTTTATTTTCAAACAACCCTTTCCTAAATAATCTCTTCCTCCCTCATTTTTCCATTCTCTTTCACTCTCAACTTTCTACAACAACAGACCAAAGTCGAGTTCAATAATTATCATTGGTTTTGATTTATAATTTCTCTTCATTTGTGGTTTTGATTTTCTACGACCATTTCAACTTAGTGTTATGCTTGTTTTTATGAATGGCCTGCAACTTTACAATTAAAGTTTCTACTGGCTCAATTGTTGATTTTGTGATCGTAGATCATCTTGTTCTTCCATTTTTAATGAAAAATCTTTTGCAAATACAGTTTTAATCACCCTTTCATTCTTCTTTTTTTGTAGAATCCCTATTATCAACTAAATAATAGAATAGTTCATTGATTAAGAGTTCTTTTATATTTTCGATAAAGAGTTAATTTAAGGTGTGATATCGTTGAAAGAAAGAATCTTACAAGACACATAAAACTCCAATCACTCGAGGTGTGGTTGATCTCTAAAATGAATGGTGTGGTCGACTGAATTAGTAGAGTTGATTGGCTCAATTTTTATTGGCAGAGGAAGGAGGGAAGAAAAAATTGTCTACAATCTGAACTTCATGAGTGGGAGTTAAAATGGAGTTGGATTTGACAAATATTGAATTTAAAATTATGCCTACAGTTTTGCATGTAATCACCAACCGGATTTTATGACCTATTTTTCTTCATTTTTCTTATTTAGTTTATGTTCTTCGTTGTTTCCAATTTCAAAGCTAATAAGTTCTCTTCTTCTTCCATCCATTTTAATGAGGAGGATTTTGTATGTAGCAGACTTAGAGAAGATGAGGGTATATATAGGAGCAAATAAATAGGAAGAAATCGAGATAGAAAAATTAAATTGTGAATTAGAAGCATCGATGAATTGTTTTATATATGCCTAAAGAATACAATATGATTATACGATTGATATCTAGTTTCTATTTGATTTCTAGTTGTATGATTGATATATGATTTGTGTTTGATTGTCATATGATTTATATCTATTTGATAATTGATACCCATATGATTTTCATGAGATATTAGGTACATTGTGGCCTATTTACATGTGAATGTTCATTAGATATTGAATGCTACGTGATTTTTATTTCTAAATTTTCTTTATTTTCCTTCTTTTATCACACTAATTTCTTCAATGTGATGTTGCTATTATCCTTTGGGTGTAACTAAAATTATTTGCATTGTATTAAAGTTTTATATGTATGCAAGTTAAGTACTCTTAGTAAGCGTAAGAAAATTATTAAATACCAATATAACTCATTAGAAGTCAATCATATGATAATTAATTATGCAACAATCAAAAAGTAATCCGTTAATGAATAAAAATAAGTATGAAGGATAGATTTTCTAAATTCTCAAGGTAGGTTTTTCGATTCTATAAACTTTTCCATCACAAACCTGTTTTCTAAGTTCTAAATGTAAAATCCACTGTCTTTATGTTGTTGAGAATATTTTCATTTAATTAGAAAATAACAAAAGGGAAAAAAAACAATCAATTAGCAATCTCACTACCTGAAAAGGAATAACAATGATAGACAATAAAGAAGTTAGTTAGTTAAGAACTTTTTATTTCTTAATAACATGCAATGCAAGTTCATGTATTTCACTATTAACTTATGTGCTAATATCATAGTCATTACCAACCAAATGTTCCAACTGCCTACCATTATATGACAAAATTTTGTTGAAGATATTAATCTACTTTGTTATGTCCACATTACCATCAAAACTATTAACTGATTTACAAATTTGGTAAGACAATCAAATAGCTATAAGAAATAACTAAGTAATTCATTTATAGGATATTATATGTATTAAAATCTCACTTGTAATTCTCAATAAAAGATTATATATTTTGTCTTGGTTCTAATTAGATCAAACACATTTTTCAATTTGATAATTGAATGACATCCAATTTCTACCTATTTAATTAGTTCTTAGTTTTGTTTTCTTTTGACTAATATTCATTTTACACCATTAGAAGAGATTCCATATTAGTTGGCACTAAGAAAGTTTTTCAAATTATTTTTTTGTAAAATAATCAAGTTTAAAATTACTACACATAACTCTATTCCTCTTGTAGTTGTAGTGTTACTGTCAAACTCAAAAAGAATATTTACGGACATGGTTTCTATCTCACTCTTTCTTCAATTCTTACTACTCTTTTTCTTTTACACTTGATTTTCTTACCCCTAACTCTCTCCATTTTCTCTTACAACTCTCTCTCACTCGCTCTTTAAGATTGAAAATGAAGGAGTGAGGAGTGAGGAGTGAGAATCAAGAATATTAAGAGCATGGCCTGCACACTCTGTCCCATGATGAAGCAAGTAAAAGTTAGATAAATAAATAAAAGAACTTAGTTTTAAAAAGAGGAACATATTTGGTTTTGAACTCAAATTTTAGGTTAACGATATATACAAGTATCTCTTATTAAAAACTTGTTAATAGTTGGTGAATGTAAAGGTGTACTTGACTGTAAAAGACTAGAAATTATTAACTAAAATACCTTACTTTTAAATCGATGAATCCTTCATTTTGAGCAAAAGATATTGGGCATAAAGTTAACAAGTTAAGTGAACTTTGGTTTGGAACAAGTTAATAATGAGTAATGATGATAGACTTTTACTTTTACTTCTACCCACCAATGAACCAAAATCCAAAGGAAGTGAGATTCCAAATGAGTGCAAAAATTAAAGAAAGAAGGGGAGAGAGAAGATTATTATGCCCTTTGGCAGAACACACTTTTGCTTTATAGCTTTTTATTTTATTATTATTATCATTATCATTATTTATGAAAAGAACAAAATAATAATAGTGAATATTCAAACTAGAAATAAAATAAATATATAGAACACAAAAACAGTAAAAAAAAAGAAAAAGAAAAAAAGGCATATGAAGTTGGTGACCACCCAATATTTTTGCAACCGCCAACAACCTTGTCTTCTCTTGTCACCCCCACATCCCTTTTTTTTTTTCTTAAATAATATATTAAATCACTTTTTTTTTCTCTAATTTCTTTTTTTATCTTTATTTTCTTTTTTGCCTCTCTTTCCTATCTTTTTTTTATTTCATCATTGTAACCAACCACGAGAACCAGAATTAAAAGATGTTGGATGAAATATGAAAAGATAAAAGTTTTTCTCTTCCTAATATTCTTTTTAAAGAATAAATAATATAGATTAATTACAAGAAACGTTATTACGCGTCCGAATTGGTTTGTGTGTTTTAGATTCGATGTATTAAATTTTGAAATGGATGTTGAAATTGAATGAGGAGATTAAATGATTTTTCTTGACTTTATAAAACTTATGGAATTTTGAACTTCAAAACAACATTTATTTTAATGTCTAAGGATAAAAAAGAATAGGTTTTGAGATGAATATATAGGGGATATATGGAAATATAGAAATGAATATAGGGTTTGAATTTAAAACTAATTAATATTCAATATAATACACATATAATAAGGAATATACAAATGAGATTCCAAAATTAATATTTTGTTACATCATTGTCTCCTTCCTGCCACCTTCATGTTAGACTTTAATTAATTTGCTCTTTTATGTTTAGACTTTAGGCAAAAAATGTAGAGTCTACTAGGGCCATTTAGCCTAGCCTATTTTCTTGAAAGTAATGTTAATGGTCTCATTGCAATTCATTTCAACCAACTTTCTTTTAACTAATTATGTTTTTCTCAATTCTATTAGATTAGACATGGCACGATTTGTCATATATATCACCTTTCATAAGCTTATGTCGATTACCTTATAAGAGTATATAAAAAAGAATCTTTGCGTTCTTTACGTGTACATCACCTAAAATTAAAATGATATATCTTGCTTATGTATCATAATGCTTGAAGAATATAACACCTTTTTTTTAAAAGAAATCCCTCCTCCTCCCTGTGAAGAACACACTTTTACTTTTACTAAGAAAATTACTTATAATAGATTAACACCTGATCACGTAGAAATATACAATTTATAAATGATTTTTTTAAAAAATAGTATAACATAAACCAACAAAATATTAACAATGATACGGAACCACTTACTGATTTAATATAGGATCAGTGACGGGTTTAAGCTCCTCAACATTATCGTCTTTATATAATATATATAAAGAAAATTTTATTTTTTAATACTTGTAAATAGGTTAATCGTTATTGGTTATTTGATTTATTTTTCAAATTTTTCTTTGTTTTATCCAAATTACAATCATTTAATTTTCACTAAATAAATAATATTTGAACACTCTTTCCCACAACCCCATACCTTAATTAAAACTATTAATTCATTTTATTATTATTTTTATTTCTATAAACTTTAACTTAATTTTTTTAGTTTTTAAAATTTCTAGCTTTTTCTTTTATTATTTTATTCAACTTTGTTCGCTTCTTCTTTTTGACATCTTCTAAGGTAGCTATGACATATTCTCATACCCTGTAAAGTAACTATGAAGTCACTGTTAATAAATTTTTTAGATCTGCTACTGTATAGAATAATTTTGAAACCGAAAAAAGCCTTCAAATTAACAATAAAAAATACAAAAAATGTCTCAATCAACATGTGATTAATCGCCCACAAACACACATATAATGATTTTTTAAAATAATCCTAATACGTGATCGTGTAGGTAGTATAGAAATGAAAGTTGGACTCAAAAGGAATATACAAATAGTTTCACTCGATTTCATTTAAGTTGACTCAAAACCATCAAACAGAAATTATTCTTCTCCTACAATTCGATTAAAATTAGACTTGTTTTATATATAAGAAAATGTATAAAAATATTTAGAAATAGAACAAAATATCACAATTTAAAAATCAAACACATATATATAATAACTTAAATAGATAGAAGTTGATATGTGAACTTTACAATTTAACCTAAACTTGTATACCATACCCCACCACATGCATTGAAATGGAAAGAGTGAAGTATTCCCACCCCCTCTTTGCATGGTTGTTTTTGTAAACATTCTAATATTAAAGTGAATGAAATGAGAGATAAGTAAAGAAGAACAAAAGTGAGATGATGAAGAAAATAGCAACATCCCAACTAATGATAACGTCTTAGGATGAATAATAAAATGATGTAGAGGAAATGCAACTTGGGAGAGCTATATGTCCAAAATTAAAATGCTGGAGGTACCTGAACCCAACATCGAAGTACTTTCTTACCAAAATGCCTCTCTCAGGACTCATAATTAACTGAATCACTATCCCAACGTCCTATCTCCAAAATCCTTTTTTTTTTCTAATTAAAAACTAATTATTTCTTTCACGTTGTAGTCACTTAAAATATCATATACATTTGAAAAGTAGTTGAAAAAAAGATAAGTAACTGTGAATGAATTGAGAAAATTTGAAATGGGGTATATGAAAAAAGATGAAGGGATATATACATGCATGGATAAGCATAGGTGGCGGCACCTAATATGATTATGATGCCTATTAATTGTTTGATTTTTTATATCTCTTTCAATAAATAAATAAAAAAATAAAAAAAATATAATATAGAGAGAGTTTAATTAATTGTTTGAAGAAGGGGAATAAAATATATTGGTGTGGAGCATTGAGCATGTGATCCAAAACGGGCACTCGTATTCCCATTTCTCTCCCTTTGCTTCTTCTTGTCGGTGACTCACAAAAATATTATCACCCAAACACCTTCCCTTCCCATTCCAATGAGCCACCTCTATGAATTATGCATTAACATTCATCACCCACCACGCATACCCATTCATTCTATTTGCAACACAACCTCCACGCCCAAACCTCCTCTCGTACTTACTCTTTTTCATTCATTTTATTATTTTTTATTTTTATAACACTTCAACCTTTTTTTTTTAGCTTTTTCATTTTTTTTAACTATTTTTTCTTCAAATCATATTCATTTTCTGCTTTAGTTTTTAAAATTTCTTCTTTTAACCTTTACCTTCTCTTTTCTAACCTTTTTACTTTACTTTCATGCCATCAATTTATATATTTCAAATCATTCTTATTTTTGTATTAGTTTATTTGTTTTATTAATCTCATATTATTTTGAGTGAACTATAAAGTCCCTCCTCAACAATTTTTTTTATTAGAGATGTATACATGTATATTTAGTGATATATATATATATAAATAAATAAAGCAAATATACTTTTGTTCTAAATTTTAGAACACAATAAACATTTTAAAGAAAAAAGAACTTGTAGGTCAATTTATGTATATATAAAAGGAATTTTCCATGTTTTGAATTTATTATATACTTAGATTTTTGTTCTTTTCTCTTTTTCATTTTAATCATCATATTTTTTTGTTGCTTTCCCTTTTCTCCTTTTCTCCTTTTCTCCTTTTCTCCTTTTTTCCAATATTCTTTTCTCTTCTCCATGTAATCATGTTTTTTTTTTAATAAATGAATAAATAAATAAACATTGTAATAACTAGAAAGAAATTGAAATAATTAGATTACATTGCCACTATTACATATCTTGATATTCATTGCATACAATGCCTATTAAATAATAATTATAATACTAAAAAAATAATCATACCATATGGGTATGAATTATTTTAATCCTTCCAACAATTATGAGCCAAAATAATGAAATGGTTAATTAAGGTTGCTAATTATTTTGTATATTTTGGGTATTAATTAAAAAATAGTAGAAGATAAGATTTTGTTGTGACTGACTAATATTAAATAATAAAAGTGGAGTCCATGAGCAGTGTGACCTACTCCCATTTACATAATTTCATCTACTTTAACCTTTATACTCTTCTTTTCCTTTTCATAAAATAGGGAAAGTTTTATACATCTTTTTGCATTCTTTTCATCTTCAAAGAATATTCAATTAATCTACCACAACTTTACTATTAGAATTTACCAAACTAATTGCGTATCCATACAAAGTAGTTGAGAGAATATTTTATATTATCTTCAACCTAAACTTTCTTGGTATGAAAACTAGGCCTTCATGTCTTAAAGGTTAAATCAATTAGGGTTGTTTTTAATTATAGCAAAAACTAATTTTTGAGGTTTTGTTCTAATAACTCTTTTTTACGGGTCTAAATCAAATTTAGTCTAACATTCAAATTTGATAAAAAATTTGTATTTTGCTTGCCACTAGTCGTGAAAATTTCACCTTGTCTTAAAATTACACACGAGGTCTTGGAGCTCAAACAAATTCTTGTTCTCTTTCTAGTTTATCATTTTAGCTTATTGCTTTCTTTCTTGTTTTCATTCGACACCACTATAATTTTTTCATCGATTTTTTTCACTCTAACTTCTCTTTTTAGCTTCTCATTTTTTAGTTTCTAGCTTTTTTTTTTTTGTTCTTCGGCATACGCAACTTGTTAGGTCAACAATTAACGGTATTGTTAGAAAGTAGATGTTTGTGGAACTTTATAAGATTTTTAGTTCACAAAATAAGGTGGGTTTTCTCTTGATCAAATAAAGTGGGAAGGCGAGTTTCTAGCCATCTTTTCACCATAGAACAAAAAAGTAGGCAACAATTAATTTCAATCCACCACTAATTAGTTTAAGAAACTAATTAACCTTGACTAATGAACAAGAGATACATCAAGATCCATACTTAATTTATTGAACACACTTTCATCTTAGTGTTTCCATACATTCTTTAAATTTGCATCAACGTCAAGATTCTAGGTTTTGATGTTGTGACATTCAAAAGCAAGGAAAACCTTCTATTTTACTGACTATTAATAAATTAAAGTCTAATTAGAAATTAAAGAAGAGATCAAAAGGAAAGACACGTTTGGGATGGAATCAATAATTCTCGGTCCAACTTGCTTCAAAATTCATGCTTAGAGTCATTAAAGATTAAACAAAGTTGATGCTTGCTTTCATGGGTGATCACTTCAATCAAGTAAAAACTCATACAATAACAAGATTAAAATTCAATTAATTAAAGATTGAAATTGGAAAACAATTTGGACATGATTCTCAATTCTTTCTTGCTAGAAAACCTGATAATTAAGCATATACATGACAATCATAAGGAGCTAATCAATGAAGGAGATATGATATCCTACAAAATGAAATTGAAGCTCTACAAGCTGAAACCAACTCAAATGAAGCTGATGTTGAAATTCAATGTAAGACTACTTGAAGTAAAATCAATCATTTTGCAACAATGACCAGTGATGAAATAGATCAGCTAGAAGTTTTCTTGAAGGCATTAAATGATTGTTTCCAAATTAAGTCTTCAAGTCAAAGTGAAGAGTTGCAACTTTTTGATGAATAAAAAAGTTACATTTTCATCCAAAAAGATACAATTATATTCCATTATATTAACATTATTTATAAATGATGTATTTATTTAATTTCATGTATTTACAGTTATGAGAGTAACTAAAAGTGCGTTAATTAGATGAATTTATACAATTAAGTGAAATGGTGTGTCCTCTGGTAATGCCTTTTCATTTAGTGTATAGTGTTATATTACTCACATCTCCAAGAGGAGAAGAAGATTGAAATCATAATCTTTGTTTTTAAACCTTAAAAGCTTTTAAGATTTGTTTCTTGTGTGTTATTGTAGTAGAATGCATGAATATTTGATGCATTCAAGTGAGTGTTGATGTGTCTTGTTTTTAGAGTTCTTTGAAGATCAAGGCTTGATGGAAGTTTTAAAGCTTTGTTCAATCCTTAGTTTATTAGATCATCTAAGTAATATGCTATCTAGCCTACTTTAGGGGTTAGTATAAAATTGGTTTTGAGGTTTTTGGATTTGAGTTATTTCAGATTTACTTTTCAACATGGTTAATAGATTTGATGCCATGAGTCAGACGGGTAAGAGACAGAGTGGGATCAGGGGAGCCCGAGGGTTTTATGTCAAAATTCATTCCCAAGGAAAATACCTTTAGTTCTATATGGATCTTGGAGTAGCTTCATGAACAATTTGGAACAAAAGAGACATTCTTGTTGGATTGAAAGAGATAATTTTTATTGATGATCTTGAGAGAGAATTATAAGAGTGTATGCCCTACCTAAAGTGTAGAAAATGAATTATGATGAAGTGATTAATGAATTAATATCAAAATACAAAGGAAAAAGGACTTTAATAGCCAAATAGGTCGAATAGGGGTCAAGAGGTGCATGTTTGATAGAGACTTGATGTTTATAATGCCTCGATGTTAAGGTAGCATTGCAGTTCTTGGCACCATGGCATTGCTTAGTTTCGAAGCTTTTAGATCTTCAGTGTCGTGACTTGGCAACATGACATTGGTGTCCTTTTATTTATGATTTTGCCATCATTCTTCATTTTGTCCATTCTTGCTCGATTTTGCTCAAAATTGGGTCATTTTCGTTTCGTTGGACTCCTTGACTTCTCTAGATCATTATTTTCTACAAAATAAGAAAAATGATGTATAAATATAGCTACTTCAAAAATTTTAACCTAGAAAACATAGCACATTTATCGTGCAATCACAAACATAATTTTTTCTGTGCTTTTTTTTCCGTTTAGATTCATCCTCTCCTTAGGCCTCTAGTTTCTTGCTTCTTCGTCTTGTTCTTCATTCAACACAAACAAAATTTATTTGGAAAAAGAATTGTAAAATGAAGAAAGAAAAGAACAAATTTAGAGAACGAAAAAGAAGACAAGCGTGGGAGAGAAGCCAAAGAAAATAGTATAAGAAAATGGAAGAAGGAGAAGAAGGAGACATAAAAGAAATGCAAAAAAAAAAAAAAATGAAAGGAAAGAAGAAACAGAAAAAATAAGAAATAAGAAAAAGCACAAAAAAAAAACAAAACAAAAAACAAAAAAGGAGAAAGAAAGAAAAAACACTAAAAAGGAAAAAAAATTAAAATGAAATAAAAACAACTACAAGAGGAAGAAGAAAGATGGAAGAAATGTTAAAGTATAATTTCCTAGGGTACTGAAAGAATGCTACTTTTCTGTATTTTCTTATGGGTTATTTTTCTAGTTTTTCATTGGTGATATTCTGATATTTCCTATTCAATATGGGCTCTTGGTGGTTGCGAACTCAGTGTGTGGAGTGTTTAGTATGTCTATATCTAATTTTATGCGAAGAGTCATTGGTCATGATAATTGCATATGCGAAATATGCTTACTATGTTTATCTTCATCGCGTAATTACTAAGTTCTCGTTGAGTACAAGTTTTCCTATTGTTTACCCACGTATAAGCGAAACAATAAATTTCCTAGGTAATCCAAGGTCAAATACAGGGAATTGATATCAAAGCTTAGTTCTAAGACTCACTCTTTATTTAGGCGACATAAAATCACTATCTATACAGTATAAAGTATAAGTTTAAACTATACCTACTTATTTGTATTAGAGAATCTGTAAAAGGGAAATAAAGATGGAAAGAGATGGAAGTCTAAAGTCACTTGTGTTAAGAAAGAGTGAAGGAAGGTATCCACGTTACTAGGCAATTAAGCCATGCAGCAACCTTGATACGATATAGCTCAGTTAACTAGCTTATGATTAAGGCGAACATCTCTCAGTGTCTTTAAACATCACACTTGCTTGCCTCTTGGAATGTAAATGACTAAGCTGCATTAAGCGAAATCTATCTAGAAGGGTTTACTTATACAACTTCTCTTTTAAGGATGACAACCTCTTGGTGCCAGACACCTAAACTTGTTCTCCTTTTGGGACACAAATGACAGAAGTTATCTCGCCAAGGTGGAGTTTCTAAACTCTCTCTTGCTCGCATTAACCATATCCTTGCTACTTGCTCTCTCGAGTAGTTGGCGATATACATTGGCCAAGTGATGACTATAACTCAACTAACGCAATAAGCTTTATATAAGCTAAGTTTCTTATCAAGAACTTATCACATACATAAACTATAAATAACACATTGATAGATGAACAGTAAAGACATGATAGATTGAAAAGGTATAAACATGCAATATATTAAAGAATGTAGGTCTTAGGCCAATAATGTACAATATGAACATATACATTGCAAAGAAATATACAAATGAAAAGTGAAGAAATGAACATTACAAGTTAGGAAAAATGGAAAATGAAATCTTCTATACTTGTACTCTAAGCTTTCACTTACATATTGACCGAAGAAGAAGAATAATGACTTTTATAGACGATGGAAAGACTATTACTTTTTTCCCCACTCTAGGGTTTGAGTCGGTTTATATAGACATCTGACTATTTTCAAAGTCGGTCTTCCACCAAGGGTTTAGTCCATTCAAGCATACTTTTCTTGGTAGGGATAGAGTCCTTTTATAGGTAACTTTCTGCAGGAAAGTTCGATTCTTCTGAGTATGTCAGCGTCGAATGCAGTCTTTGTCATGTCACATTAACTCCAACTACCATTCTTATCTTTTAATAAAAAAAACAAAGCCATATCTATTTATTTTATTAAATAAATTATAAAACAAACAATCTGAAAACAAGAGTTTGAGAAACCATAAAAACTATTAATAAAATAAACATAATTTGAGCTCTATCTAGTTTTAAAGAAAATGTAACATAAAATGTTCATCAAGTTCTTTAACAAAAAGAAAAAGCATCTAACGGTGAAATCATAGAAATCATGGAAATAATAGAAGCAAGAACGTAGATTCTTCATATGGAAGGTCACGATCCTTCTTGCCAATCGCCAGCTTGATCTTTTCTTTACCTTTGCTTGAAAAATCAAACATAGAAAAAAGGTGAGTATAAAAATACCTAGCAAGGGACCCACTACTAGACCCATTAGGTAAATCATAACTTTCTATTATGAGGTATATATCCTGAGTCATATCAGTCTGATGATACCACATGAATACATATTAGTCATAAATTAAACCTAAAGGCACATGTAGCAGTCAATCAATCATCAATATCGGTCTAAATGTGGTGATCTCGAAGAACACCGTACATTTAGGGTACACTAACTTAATAGCCAAAGCTAACAATTACCATCAGTTCAAATAATCCTACTACATTCAAACATAGTCCAATAATAGACATACACATAGCATGCAAACATCATCCAACCAACTCTATATATACATAATCAACCACATAAATAAATCAACACAATACCTATGCCTATCGATGAATTTTAATTTTTGTCAATGCATTTTAATTAGTCAATACATCAATACAATTCCTTCTTAATTCAAAGGTCCGATAGTGAAAATCTCTTATCTAAAAGGAATTAAGTTCTTGTGCATAACCCATGATGTAACTTAAACCACAATTTAACCTAAACATAGCCAAAGTTAAATTAATAATTTTACTAACAAAAATTATCAACTTATGTAACGACCCAACTTTTCTAACTAAGTTGAAGTCATTAATTTTGACAACTTTGATTCGGGACAGTCGGAGGAGTTACGTCGAGGAGTCACGCCGTGGCTTGGCAAATGGGAATGGACTGCGGGTTTGGGGCGACCGGCGGCTAGGACGAACGGAGAAGAGAAGAAGATGGGAGGTGGTGATGGCAGCTGTGGTAGGTCACGAGAAGAGAAGAAGAAGAAATGGGGGGGGGGGGGGGGGGAGAGAGGTCGCACGCGTGAGAGAGGGGAGAGAGAAAAAAAACGTTTCCTTTTTTTAATTAAAATAATAATAACAATAATATATTATTATTATTATTACATTCCCAATTCCTTTTTCCTCATTAACTTCTTTTATTTCTCATTAAATAAATTCATTCTTCAAACTAATTGCAATTTGATTTAAAAAGTACCTTAGTGTTCAGGGTATTACAATTAACCATAGCTTTCTCTATTTACCCAAATTGAGGTTGACCTAAACTCTAAACTTGATGAAAATCAAGAATCGAATCCAAAGGGCTCCAATTGCATCTTCAAAGATCAAGAAACTAAAAAATAATCTAACAAATTAGATCTTAAAATGGCTACTAAAAACCAAAACCCATAAAACCACGTTTAACTCACCCTTTGACCAAAATAAGACCAATGAGCAGTGACACGAGTGGAGGAGTGGCAGACGAAGTCACGCCAGACAAAGGATGCACGACGATTAGGCAGCCAAGGGGTTGGCATGGACGACTCGAACAAGAAGGGTGCTTGGTTGGGCTCTTTACTTGCAATGTAGCTCGAAGGAAGAAGCGGAGGCTATCGTGAACGAGAGAAAAAGGTGAGATGCTTGCGACTTGGCCCATGGTGAGGCTTGGCTATAAGCTGGTCGTGGCTACTCGGTCAGTCGACGGCAGTGCAGCTGGGAGCAGACGTGCGACGAAGCTCGACTACTAGACTTGCATCGTGAAGGGAAGGTGTGGCTTGTGATGAAGAATATGAAAAAAAATATTTTCTCTATAAATCCTATAAAATATACCAGAGTAGAACACTCTTACACTCGACAACAATTATAACCTTCCTAAATAGCTTGAAATTAAAAAGTACATTTATGCTTGCAACAAAAGGAACTCAACAGAAATTTGCATTTGTGCACCCAACAACTAGGTAATGCAGAGTGGTTATGGATGTTGAGGACTAGAAAGTTCAAATTTCTAAAAGTTACTAAGGAATATTTGTTCCCTATAAAAAGAAATGTATATCATCCTAATACAAGAGAGTCTTATCAATAGTAACCTTTCAGATAATTGAAAATTCTTAATCAAAAATTTGAAATCTTTGATCCCTCAATATCTCAAGAAGCTCATTGAAAGTATTATTTTCTGGAAGAAAAAGATCTGATGAGAATCTATTAGATACAACGTTCTCCTGTGACAATTCAACACTTAAAATTTGAATGAAGAAATAAGAAATCTTTGTTAAAGAGTTCACAGGAAAATAACACACATTCCATAAGAACGACACATTATCATTGAAGGGATTAGAACCCTTCGCAGCGGAAGATTTTACAAAACCTAGACTCAATTTAATTTGGGAGCCTAAAAATACCAGAACATTGGAAATAATACAGAAACTAAATTCTATAAGGCTAAACATGCTTTCAAATTAAACACAGAGAATAGTAAAAGAAATACACAATACTTAGGCACGTTGTCGACTCTGTATCTATCAATCACCAAATTGGGGGCACCACCACTTGGAAACCTTCCTATTCTTTGAGCTAGAGATCGAGATCACCTCGTGGGAACCAAAAATTGGAAGGAAATTTTCCTAAAGAGAATAACTTGAGAGAATTGAAGAGAGCACATCAAACTTTTAGAAAAAAACTAATCTACACCATCATCGTACTCCTACCTTCCATTTTTTTAGAATGAAGAAAAGAGAATTGAGAGATATTTGGGTTACGTGGGAGAACCACCCACGTTTTTCCTTGAACTAATTTAATTTAAAATTAATTAATTAAATTAGAATTAAATTAATTAAATTAGAATTAAATTAATTAAATCATACTTAATTAATATTTCATCTAAATAGATATCTCTCATATTTCATTTAAATCATATTTAAATTTAACTAAATAAAATTAAATCAAACAATTAATTAATTTTAACAAATTTAAATCATATTCAAATATAAATTTCTCCCATAACCTATAGCTTTGATTTGTAGCATACACCTATTAAATTTTAACCTATAGTTTTAATATGAATCTAATTCACATTACATTAATATTTGAACTCATTCAAATATTTTATTTCTCACAAATTAATTTTAAATTATTCAAAATTAAAACTATATAGTAAAGTTTAATTAAAATATAAACTTTATATTATAGTGTATCACCATACATTATATTAATTTCCAAAGTAAATCTGAACATTATTTCAAATTACAACCAATACAAATAAATCTTATTACCCTTTACGAGCTGAAAATGAGACTTAATGGATCTATAGATCAGAAGCTACAAAGATATGAGATTAATTGACTAAACTCACTACAACATTAATCAATATTTGTTAACTATGTGTCACTCCGCTAAAGACTCACAGTTGAACTCTTCTCACTGTAGATATATTTTTGTGTCAAGGGATATAGATCAATAAGGAGTAAGTTAGTCCTTCACTAGTGTTCGAAACACCTGTTGGATCAAACTACTGTTTTACCCTTGTGTTACTTCTACTCCTTAAATACAGTGCTTCTCTAATGAACAACATGTTTATTGTCCAGTCACTAAACAAAAACTCTTTTCATGCCTTGAGAGGGCAGTGCCCTTTATTCAAGTTCTAAAGACATCATTTAAGGGAACACTCTACTTACGCTAAAGTCGGGAATGAGTGAATTCCATCTTGTATGATTATGTTTCCAGCTCCTTACTCTGTCTCTTGTCCCCAAAATGATAAGCATATGGAGTCGACAATCTCGCCACTCTCACTCGTACAAATCAAATGACAATTCCTTGTAAACTAGAGTTCATAATACACTTAAGATTATGACTAAATTACCTAGGTCATCCTAATGAAATAGAAACCTAACTAGTTAACAAAGTTACATCTAGTGGTTACTATTTCGTGGTTCGATCTTATGCAAAATCATTGCATAGTATACCCTCACTCGCATGTCGCCTACATGAAGGAATTGAATCATTGCATTTGTATCAAAATATAAAGTGAGTTGTATCCATAGTGTTAACCAGGATAAGGTACCCATGCTAATCTCTACATTATAGACACTTTAAACTGTATCTCGAACAGTGATTCTTGTATGTCTCTACATACTGTTCAAGACTCATCAAACAACTTATGATGTTAATTTATTGGATTTAGGTTATTAAGACAAAACTACTAATATAATCTAGAACACTTGTTGAAATTATAATAATAACACTTTATTAATAACGGTCAATGAATTATATTTACTATCTACGAGTTTTAGGACATAAAATCTAACAATCATCTCATAGCAATTATCATAACGAATACGAAAATCGATGCAAATGCAAAACGAAAAAGAACAAGTTTTAACAATGAGCATATAGTGTTTACTCAAACTATCAAAGAAAGTACACATCTGGAGAAAGTTTGATTAAAGGGACCTATCATGGCTTATGATTGAACAAAAAATAATAAAAGAAAAGCCAGTAATATACAGACATGGTTGCTAACCTGAATTTCTTCACAAATGGTTCTGACTTCTGCTTCTTCGCTAGAAAGAACTGCATTACTTTGGGCTTTCTATCAAGGAAGAAAATTTTAAAATTAAACAATGTTGATAACACATCATATAGCAACAACCATTTGATCTAAACTACACATATCCTATAAGATTACCAACCTTTAAATTTTCAAGAAGGCCACAGACACCATGGTTCAAAACAAGATTTAATTTGTGATAAAACCTCATGCAACAATCAAACTGAAGTTTAGTATATGATAGCTGGGTTACATCTTCGAGTGTAAGTAGCGTATATTTATTTCCTCTCACCCAAATTCTCAGCTTACTTGGTCCATCAACTATATTCATATCTTTACTTCTAATTTTTCCTTTTCTTTGGCCATTTAATTCTCCATGAGCTCTATTATTATTATTTCCCATCTCACATGAATACATCACCGGTAGATGTAACAGAGATCATACATCAACAAGTAACTAACAAGTTGTTGAAAAGAAAATAAATAAAACCAAATGATCAAACATGTTAGCATCTAAGACCTCATTTCTTCGATGTAGACTCAGTTACCCACGTCGTTCTGCTTGTGGCTCGAGATCTGCATTGGAAGTTCTCCAACAACTCCCTGACACTTTTAAGGTTGCATCAGGAGTTCTCACCTATGTCCCAATGCCTACCCAACACGGTGTCAGGAGATGCTTACTAGTGGCTGGCGCTTTTTTGATGTGCTAGAAGATGCCCTATCTCCGGACGCAGTTTCTCATGACAGTGTGATGCCGTGTCGAAGATTCAAAATTTCTTGCAGTGACAACTTCTTTATCTTTAAGAACCATATTCTGATGATATTTAATTTTTGCTCATGAAAGGTTTAAATAGAGTATATTCGATGCTTGGTACATGTGTTAATTACCATGGTATTTTATGGTATTTTAGTTTTTTTTTTTTAACTGTTTAGAGTTCAATTTTTAACGTTGTACATTTTAATTCAAATTAGGTTTTTTTTTTTACAATTTCACGCTTTATTTTTTATTTTTTTATTCAATTTAACCATTTTAATAATTGAATTTTCTTTTTGCTATTTATCCAAACTAAATATTTATATTTTTTTTATTTATCTAGTCACCGCTAAAAAGTGTTGACTAGAAGAATAGCATGGATAAAAAGTAAGATTTAATTTAAATTGATAAAATAGCAAAACCAAAAAATATGAAAAAATAATTGTTGCAATAGTGTCTTAAATGCCCATAATCTAATGAAAAACTAGCATCCCAAATACAATTATTTCACAAACCACAAATACCTCATAATTGGCTCAAATTCACCAAAACCAATTATTACATCTATCTCCTAATTGTTTTCTATCAACAGAATCAAATCAATTAAAACCCGTCAAAATCCTAATTTCTCCCCAAAAGATGAAATTCATCTCCATCAAAACTCCAAATTCAAAACAGAATTTGGACAGTCATTTCATATTTTCTTCAACTCATGCACGAAAGAACGTTATATATCACACGTATTATCAAACCCTTCAAATCATTTACACCTTTCAAACCTTCAAGCATTCAAACGTTAAGAGAAAAGAGGTTCACTTAAAAAGATTCTTCAAACTCTTCCAACTTGAAACGATTTCACACTACAAGAAATCGGAACAATTGCGACGTCAAAATAATGTCGGCGAAAGGTGCGTCGCCGTTGATCACCTTTCACCGACGCACGAAATGTTACGTCGCGAAAATTCTAAAATTAAATTTAATGCGTTCATTTTTTGCGACGCACACAATGGTACGTCGCGGTAAGTCACTTTCCGTCGCAAAGAAACAAGACGTCGCAAAAAGTCAAAAAAATTAAATTTAATGTGTTCACTTTTCGCGATGCACGAAATCAAACGTTGTGTTCACTTTTCGCGATGCACGAAATCAAACGTTGTGTTCACTTTTCGCGATGCACGAAATCAAACGTTGTGTTCACTTTTCGCGATGCACGAAATCAAACGTCGCGAAAAGTTTAAAATAAAAGTGAAAATTAAATTTAATGTGTTCACTTTCCGCGACGCACACAATGGTACGTCGCGGTAAGTTACTTTGCGCGACGCACAGAAACAAGACATCGCAAAAAATCAAAAAAATTAAATTTAATGGCAACGCACAACAATAAGACGTCACGAAAAGTTTAAAATTAAATTTAATATCTTCACTTTCCACGACAGACAAGAATCAAACGTCGCGAAAAGTTTAAAATTGAATTTAATATTTTTACTTTCCGCGATGCACACGAACCAGACGTCGCAGAAAGTTGCATAGTTAAGTGTACCTATTGAAGTGACAATGGTCACCTTTCCGCGACGTGTGGCAGGTACACGTCGAAAAATGTTTAAATAATTAATTCATTATTTAACCTTTCTGCGACGTTGGGGTTACTCGATGTCGGG
Source organism: Cucumis sativus (assembly GCF_000004075.3). Lineage (NCBI taxonomy): Eukaryota > Viridiplantae > Streptophyta > Magnoliopsida > Cucurbitales > Cucurbitaceae > Cucumis > Cucumis sativus. Next base: position 18,724,545 of record NC_026659.2, on the reverse strand, counting down.
GAACGGGTCCTTCCCCGACGTGTTCAAAGACGTCAGGGAAAGTTCACTCTATTTATTTTCCCTTCAACACAAAACCAATTGCAAAATCAAAGGAAGAGAAAATCGGCCGAGAGAGAGGGAGAGGAAGAGGTTTGTGCTGTCGCCCATCCGTCTTTGCCGTCAACGTTGCCGTCATTGGACGTGTCTCACTCTCTCTCCTTCCCTCTACTTTCTCCATGTTTTCCTTCTCCGAATCGCTCATCTCCCTCTCTCATTCCTTCTTCGACGTTGGTAAGGGTTTTCGACGACGTATTGCTACGTCGGAAAAACTCTTATTTCTTGTAGTGTGAGCTTCATCCCCTGCAGAAACAACTCCAGCTTCCAGCTTCGTCCTCTTCAAATTCTCCATACATTTGGCATAAGGCAGGGAAGTATTCAGGTTTTTCTTCTTTCGGATGAACTTCTTTATCAAAATGATTCCAGATTCGTTCTCTGCAAAAAAAAAAAAAAGTTTTTTCCTCCATTCTTTTTTTGTTCGCTTGAGTTTCTGATGCTTAGCGAAATCGATGCTTGATAACGTCCCTAAAAACAATATTTAGAATAATGAAAACAAATAACATGAATAATGATATTTCAAAATACTATTAAAAAATACATATTTTCCTAATACTTTTTAAAGATAGATATAAATAACATACATTTTAAGATAATAAACGTATTCTATACATTTTAATATATATTATTATTATTTTTTTTAAATAGATATGACTACCATCAAAATATACATTCTAAAATAAAAAAAATTAACGAACATATTCCGCATACCAAATCAACACTAAATTTTGAAATCTAATCTAAAATAGATCTTATGTATTTACTTAATAATATAATTTCAAACTGTTATTAAAATATATATTATGTATTATTTAATTATAAATTACTGAAATTGTTAATAAATGGTTTGTGTTATAACAAACCGAGAATCTGGGAGAAGTTGTTACAATCTCGTCCACAAACAAAATCCCAAATTTACTTAGGATTTACTAAACTTGGAGGTTGTTTGTAAACTACTTTCTCTTTCTCAAATGCGCCATATCCTACCTCATGTTGGATCCACTAAAGTACATTATACTTTAAATATACAAATTATCTTACTATCTTTTCAGGTTATCCCCAATTTTGTTGTTCCTACAATTATCTCTTGAAAAAATTGAGTGAAAATTCGTCTTTGAATTCCAAAAGACAAAAAAGCAACTCATTTCCTTTGAATTCCAAAAGACAAAAAAGCAACCCGTTTCCTCTAATATTTTTAAAACCCTTTAGTTTTGTCTAATTGTTTTCAGGTTAAAATCATATTTTTGTCCCTAAACTTTGCATAATGTTCTATTTTGGTATCTAAACTTTTAAAAGTGATTGTTTTAATCCTTGAACGGTTGAACAAAAGTTGACGCCTTTGAACCTGGAACCTCTTGTCCACAGAAACATACAAGTGTCAATTGAGCTAAGCTCATGTTGGCGTGACTTTTTATATTTGGATGATTAGAGATTCTGGATTCATGATCATATTAATTCAATTAATAAATAAACAAGAAAAAATTTGCTAATTTACTTCATAAATCTTGTATGCCACCCTATAAATATAATTAATACACTTTAATTAAATAAACTAAAATAAAAAGAGTAATTTACATTAATGTAACAAAAACCCAAAATACATATGGCCGTTATAACAAAATAAGGAAAGCCTATGACACACAATTTTTTCATATATGTTCTTGCGATTTATATCTTCTTTACGATTTATTAATCTTGAGTCATCTCAGTGCAATTATTACCCGAATAACTATATGAAGAAGTTTTTCATTCAGGACATCACGAGGCAATGTATGCCCAAGATTGAATAAAACAAAGGTAGAATTCTTTCATCTCGTACCATCTCAGTGCAATTAAGGCCCAAGATCGAATAACTAAAGGCAGAAGTTATTCATTTTGAGGTATCTCGGGGCAATGTATGTTCGATATCGAATAAAATAAAGATAAAATTCTTTCATCCTTAGACATTCCAGCACCACTAAGACGTGAGATACAATAACTAAAGAAAGAATTCCTTCATCTCAGGGCATCTAGGGGCATGGTATGTTCGATTGAGATCGTGTATCAAAACCTACATGATGGTGTAACACGAGTGTGTGACTCATTTATTGTGTGTTGACTAGAGTAATTTTGGTATTTTACATTGGGATAGTTGCAAATTTAGCAATTAAATTAAAAATAATTAAGTATATAGCAACATTTTAAAAAAATTGCAAATATAGTAAAATTTGTCAAATTCTATCAACGATAGAGTCTATCACTGATAGATCATGTTGTAAAAATTGGTCTATCACCAATAGATCATACGAGTCTATCAATGATACAAGTTTATCAACGATAGTTTTGCTATATTTGCAATTTTTTTAAATGTTCTATATCTTTAATTATTATTCCTCAAATGATCTTTAATTATTATTCCTCAAATGATCATCCATTACAATTATCCATTTTACATTTTGGTCCTGTGAGCATTTTCCGTTTTCAAAAAGTTGTTTTATAGGCATAAATATTTTATCGATTTGTTATATTTTTGGAAAAAAAACTCAAAATTAAAAACGAATTTTGTTCTTCTTCTTCTCAAAGAAAATCTCTCAATGATCCTGGGACTCTCCACATTTTATTTATTTTTCAAATTGAAATCTTCAACCAATATTCCCACAATTAAAATGGTAAATTTTTGAAGTTTGGGCGAAAAACCATTTTAATTTTAATTTTAATTTTGTTTGTTTACAATGAACTCTTTAATCACCTTTTGTCTCTTTCTCGAAAAGAAAAAAAAGAAAGAAATCTGTTTAATCACCCACCCATCATCCCCTGCTTCTGTTCCTCCAAATCCAAACCCTAAGACAACCTAATTTTCAGTTCTCTTCTTCCCTTCTCTTCTACCTATTTTTACATTTTTTTACACTCCTCTCTTGTTATGTCTCTCTGATTCTGCTCTCTTTCTTGTGGAACCCTTTATTTCCCCAACATTTTTTTTACATTTTCATCTCAACTTTCATGGGAGAGACCAACAAACGACGTCTCTCCGACCATACCCACCAACGGAGTAAGAAGCATCTACCTTCCTCTTCCCCTTCTTCTGCTACTCCATCTCCTATTCCTTCAAACTCACTTTCTCATCAAACACACTTCCACAATCCCTCTCCCCACCCACCCCACAAGAATTCAACCCCACATTTTCTTTCCTATCTCGATTTCCCTAATTTGCCTTTTCAGATCAAATTAATGTGTGAAATCATCGCCAATTCCCCTTCTCTCGACGTTGAAAAGGCTTTGGAAGACACTGGCATTCATGCTACTCAACAAGATGTTGAGGAGGTTCTCAAATTATCTTACAGATTCCCAGGTTCCTCTGTCAAATTCTTCCGGTGGTCCGGCCGCAAACTCAACGACCAACACAGCCCCTATGCTTGGAATTTGATCATCGACATGTTGGGTAAGAATTTATATTTCGACCCTATGTGGGATGCTATGAAGTCCATGAAGTCAGAAGGGCTGCTTTCTTTGGCCACTTTTGCTTCTGTGTTCAGTAGTTATGTTGTTGCTAATCGTGTTAAAGATGCCATTATGGCTTTTGAGGTTATGGATACTTATGGTTGCCCTCATGATGTAGTTGCATTCAATTCCCTTCTAAGTGCTATTTGTAGGGATGGAAACACTAAGGATGCAGATGAGTTCTTGCAAATAGCTAAGCGAAAAATTAGGCCTGACCTTGATTCTTATGCCATTGTATTAGAAGGGTGGGAAAGTGAAGGAAATACAGTCTGTGCCAAGCAAACTTTTGGAGAGATGATTGAGGAGATTGGTTGGGATCCCACCAATACCCCTGCCTATAATTCTTTTTTGTGTGTATTGTTGAGGGATCCCAATGGGCTACAACGGGCATTGGTGACCTTCCAAAGATTAAAGGATAAGATGTGCTATCCAGGATTTAAGTTTTTCAAGCTTGCCCTTGATGAGTGCATAAAGTGTGGCGACATCAAATCGGGCAAGTATCTTTGGAATGAAATCATACAGAGTATTAATTTTCAGCCTGATACATATATGTTCAATTCAATGATAGCTCTTTGTTGTCATCAAAATGATACTGATGAAGCAAGAAGGCTGTTAGATGAGATGATATGTTTTGGGGCATTCCCCAATGCGGAAACTTACAATTTGTTATTTCAGTTCTTATTAAAGGGAAGAAAGTTAAGGGATGCATCAGCTATCTTTGATGAAATGATAAAAAATGAGTTTATTCCAAGCCATGCTAATTGTAATGCAGCAATCAGGATTTACATTGAAAGTCAAGATCCGAATGGGGCCATTAAAGTATGGAAATGCATGCTTAAAAACTATGATTCAGATCTCGAAGAGACTGGTAATTTCTTAATTGTACGGCTCCAAGATCAGAAGAGGTTGCCAGAAGCCGTCAAATATGCTCACGAGATGGTCGATAGAGCAATCAAGTTGAAAGATTCAACTTTGGCCAAACTAAAACATAGCCTTTTTGAAGTTAGAAAGGAATCTATGTACGATGAGCTAATGGTGAAGTTGAAATGTTCTGAGAAATAAGTACTTTGGTGTAGAAACGAATTTTTGCTTGATGATCATTTGGTATGAAGGAAGATGAAGGTAGCCTGTTTTGGCAACACTCATTAAAACCACAAGTAAATACTTGTTCAATACTTTCTTGACTGGTGTAGTTTTACTTAGTTTCTTGACTGACTGGTGTATTTCTCACCTTGGGTTAGCCTCCTGAAGAGACAGCTTTTTTGCATGACAAGATTCATGGGATGTGCAACAGTTCAATCATATTTCCAGGAACTCTTTCATACTATTGAAGTTGCAGTGGAGTGGTGTTTTGTGAAAGGACTGATATTAGAGGGGGATATTAAGGGTATACGGTGAGTAGGAGAAGATAAACAATCTTTTGGAGTACGAATTAGGGCTTGAGACTATCTCAAGATTTAGAGGGCTTAAGTACCACAAAACCTTGTGTTTCTATTATCTTTTATATTTTTCAACATATCCGTGTTCCGTCAATATATCTCAATCAAACTGATAGAACCAAACTTCCTCCCATACAGCCATACTGGTGTTTAGAACCAAACATCCTAAAAAACTACTTAGTTAATTCTTATTATATCCTTAATATCCCTCTAATACCATACCTATCATTTTGTACAATGCAAAATGTTTTTGAGGTGCGAAGACGGCTCTGCCACAAATTTTGGTGTTCAATGATAGAGGATATCCTCTTCCACCTGCCATTTCAAGATGAGAGGGAGGATCTTTGGTTAGTTTTTATTTTGCTTCTCTTCGGAGTTTTTTGCTTGAGCTGAATTGAAGAACTTCTAGAAATAAGAGGTTGAGAGGCTTTGAAGAGGTGTGGACTTGGGTTTTTTTTTTAATACCTCTGCGAGTTCTTGCATCCGAGCCGACAAACCATGGGTCATATTCTTACTTCTTTTGTTGTGTGCTCACTTCATTTTTTATTTCTTTCATTATTGTCCACTTCCACACCTTCTAGGTTGAATTGTCTGCGTGTCTTCTTTCATTAAGATGAAAGTTTAACTTTAAAACAAAGATCTTTAATATATTATGAAAAAGAAATCTTAGTTTATGGCTCTTAGTTTAGTTCATTTTTTGACCTTTGAATCAATTTCTTTCATTTCAAATCTTAAAGTTGAAATCACTGTATTATAAGTTGTCCTATTGGGTTTCCTCTGCAACGTTATTGTGTTGCAGTGCCAAAAGGTTGATATTTGTTATTTGATGATCTTTTCAATGATACTTAGTTTGATTTATAGTTTGTATTTGAATTTTGATTTCTTGAGTTTTCTCCATATCCTACGTTGTAGTTACCCCAATCTTCCAATGTTTGATTGGCTTTAAAGATCTCATAAATCTATCGGTTGGTTTTATTTGAATCTTCATGTTCAATCTTGCTTATGGTTCTCTGTGTTTGACTATGAGACAAGAAAATGATTGTGCAAACTTCAAAGTGTTAGAAAACCTTTTCTTTTTGTTTTCTTTTTTTGTGAAAATGGGTAAAATTTTCATTTTAGTCCAAATATTTATACCCGATTACCAGAAAACCAAGTTTATCCTAGGTTATTTGAATTTCACACGTCAAAAGTTCTTTGGCTTTTTACATAGAAAAAACTATCTCAACCATATTTAGGGTCTCCGTTTGGGTATATTTCTAAACAAAAGGTTTTTCAAGAAACATTTTTTAAAAAACTATTTTGATAAAAGCGATTTAAAATACACTATTATTTTGATAAAAACAATTTAAAATACACTATTTGTTAGTGATTGCTAGATATTGTAATTATGTTATGTGGTACACTAGAGACTTGAAAATGCACAATCCAAACCCTATATCCCTTGCATCAACCTTCTCTCTTACTCAATGACACTAAGGGGGGCTTTGGTTCATACGTTTGGAATTAGGGGGTTTGGTATTTGAAGTTAATTTGATGTTTGTCCATTTGAAGTAATATTTGTAGGATTAATGTTTCAAATCCATGAGTTTGGAATGTGTTTTTATTATCATTCAATGTCATATGTTTTAGAAAAAAATTTACTTCAACATTTTATCAATAATCGTTGACAACAATTGTTAACCAACTTCACTCTCAACAACGAGGATCTATCAACGGTCACAACAATGGATCATTTTAATTGTTGCTTTTGGATCATCTTGACTGTTGATTATCAATCGTCTTGATCGTTGGTGATCAGTCATCTTGATTGCTTGTGACTTACAACTTTGGACGTTACTGTCGTGGGGGTGAACATTTTGATCGACAACAACTAATCATTAATTTATCAATCTCATGCCTATTAACAAGGGATCGTAGTGATGGTCAATGATCAACAGTCATAACCCTTAATGACTGATTGTCATGATGGTCGACGACTAGATTTTTATTTCAACTAGATTTTTTCTATTCCTTCCAAATATGAAAAATAAATGGTAAAAGAGAATAGAAAAAATAGAAAGAGAAAAAGACATATTTGAAAAGAATTTATGATTAAACACCAAATAAACATTTATTCTAAAATCTGGTTGGATGTATTTTCACTAAAATGATTTATTTCATAATCTCATTTTTTCAAAATTTATTTTAGACAAATGTCAAACACCTCAATTTATCTTAAAATGAATTATTTTAAAATTTTATTTTAAAAATTAAACACTTCAAAAATCAATCCAAACATACCTTAAGTCTATGACAAGCTTACTTCCTTTGAAATCTCTACTTCAGGACAAACGTTTTAGATACATAAACACCATTTGAATGCGGCTCTAAATTTGGCTTCACCATTTGAAAGTGAACCATAGGATTGACCCAATTATGTTAGAATGGAATTGAGAAGATAGAGTAAATTGATAATCTTGTACAATTGCGTAACAGACCGTTTTTGTAAGTAGGTGATAATGATAACGATCCTTTCACATATGTTCACAATAATATCATACTGTCCATTTTAAGCATATATCCTCATGACCTTGATGAAGATAGTTGTCCATACTTGTACATTCATGATCACTTTCTTTCTTAACCAATGTGAGATTTTGTTCACACTCCTAATAATTCTCTCTTTTAGAATGGAATTGAGAAGATAGAGTAAATTGATAATCTTCTACAATTGCGTAACAGACCATTTTTATAAGTGGGTGATAATGGTAACGATCCTTTCATATATGTTCACAATAGTATCATACTATCCATTTTAAGCATATACTCTCTTTGAATAAAGTACCCTTTTCAATCTCTCATCGAACAAATTTGTTTTACTACTCCCACGAGAGGTTGCTCTAAATTCCAAGGCAACTCTTGTTCATCTTGTGTCACTGCTCACTCAAGCACGAGCACATATCTCACTTGTTCTTATCATTTAATGAAGCATGAAGAAAGCTCACCAAATTTCCTTTGTTCAAAGCCTAGGGATTTCACGGATGCACTTGGGCCTAGACCAAAGCTCTAAAGAGCTTTACATCAATCGATATTAGGATATATGGTTCATTTTGGACATATACTCTCGTGATTTTAGTTTTAGTGTTATTTCAAAGAGCTTTACATCAACAAAGATAGTTATTCACACTTACATATTCACGATAACTTCTTTCCTTAACCCAACGTGGGATTTTAATCGCACTCTAATGATGGAAATATTGACAAAAGATCAAGAAGTCAACTAAAAAACTAAATATTCAAATTAGATATGTTGACAATAATAGTTTATACAGACAAAATTGTTTGGATAGATTTTTTGAAAAAAAATTATTCGTTGAATTTGAAGTTTATAATTGTATTGATTTAAGTAATGTGTACCATCTCTAATATATAGTCATTGAGAGCTTATCATTTGTTGATTTTTTTGGATGATCGATCATTGAATTTATTGATGTTCTTGTAGGATAGATCTTTGAGCTTGGTTTGGAGTAGCTGACTTCTTAATCGGTTTGAATCGACCTTTGGGGTTTTGGACTTCAATAGCTTTAAAGAGTTATATCTTTTGGAATTATTGTCAGCTTTATCCTTAGACCTTTAGGAGGGAGGTTTTCCTCGGAGTTTTAGTTTCAAGATAATTATATTCTTTTGCTTACTAGAAGAATAACAAAATAGAAGGTTTACTTTATATGATAAATTTTTATTTAAATTGATAAAATAGCAAAATCGAAAAATATGAACAATGTCTTAAATGTCCTTACGAAGTGAAAAAAAAAATTGAATCATAAATACAATTATTCAAGAAACCATAAATACCTTATAATTTAAATCAAACTCCCAACACACAATTAACACCTATCACCATCAAAGCTCCACATAATTTATGCAGTTGTTTCATATCTTCTTCAAATTGTGCCCGTCAAGACATTCAAGCGTTTAATATATGAAATATTCTATGTTTGAAAAATCTTAATTTTATTGGTTATTATAAATATTGGTTAGTTAAACAACCAAGATTATGATTCAATAACACTATTTAGGAAATCATTCTTATTCTTGGTTTTGTAACAAATCTACAAGTTTTCTAAATTGGAAAAAAATATATAATTATATGAGCATATAAATATTAATATTTGAATACATGATCATGATATAAAATGAACAGTTTATCACATTATTTAATAGCATAAATTACAATGTATGAACAGTTTATCACATTATTTAAAAGCATAAATTACAATGTTATTGTGTCAGCAACATATGTTATAGGTTATGTAAAATACTTTGGATCTACCATGGAAAGATTAATAACGTCATATAATATATATAAATACACTGTAACTCAATCAAAAATCAACACAATTAAACTTCACAATTTAACCAACAAAACTATTTTGTTAAATTAAGGAAAAACAAGAAATAAACCATAAAACAAGTGGAACAAATTAAATATATTTAAATTTAAAATTTTCTTATATTTTTCAAACAAATATTTTCAAGTATGTTAATAAAATATATTTATTTACTAACCATAAAAATATATTTTTAGATTAAATCAAATTTATTAATTTTTTTTGTTAATAAGAAAAATAAGTTTGAAGATTATCAAATTATTTTCATTTGTTATGAAAAAAATACGAAAAGTAATAAAATTCCAATTTCAAATTCGCTCACTGTGGGGTTTGTTATAAAAAAATTAATTAATAAATTTTAAAATTAAATTAAAATGTATTTTGTATTATTTAATAAAAAAATTATAAATATTTTGAAATATAAATTGTTAAATTTTAAATTACAACAATTTAAATCTTAAACCTTAAACTCAAATTGTTATTAAGAATTTATTTTTGCTAGATATTATGTAAAATTTGAATTCAAAATGATTTTAGAGAGAATGATATAAAATTCAAATTGTTATTAAAAACGTGGATTAGGTGGTATTTAATAAAGGGATTTGGCTATAAATGGAAAGACTTTCGAAATTTACTATTTTTCAATTAGTTATTTACTATTTTGCTACTTACACTGTTATCTCTATATTGTTTAAAAGCTTAGAAGCTTCTTCCTTCAAAATTTCAACCTTTTAACTATTTCCAACACCCCATACATAATAAAGGGCTAAGAGGTTTCTTGGTTCTCTGTGGGCCTTATACAGGCTTGGGCCCGAAAAAGAAAATGGTTGGTTTGGGCTAAAGTTGGTTTTGGGCGAAGACTTTTCTTTGATCCAAAATTTGATCGGAATTGAGGGGACTTAGGACTCGAACAACTTTAACCATTCCACCCAATTCAACTTATGATTCAACAAAGACGAAGATCCCAAATTGAAACAAAGCTTTTTGAAGTAAAAGGAAGCATTATAAACTATAGAAAAGGGGTGGAATTCTCAAGTGATGCAATATTTGTGTTATTACCCATCCTTATATTTTTCAGAAACCAAAAGTATCTAAGCATACAATTTAGTATAATTTCCCATTTTGTTTTAACAACATCATTATTGAAGAGATCCTAAATCTTCTAAATCTCTGCATTGATTTTATTTCTAGATCACTATAAACTTACTTTTTTAGTTCAATTAGTAGTATATAATGTAATTATTATACAGAAGAGAAGATATACATATAATTTTTTGCTAGTAGATTCTTAAAAAATAATTTCAAATTGATTTTAATGGGCCTTCATTAAATTGACAACTAGCTATATGATCAGAACAAACAATTTTCCACCTTCATCAACAAAAAAAAGAAAGAAGAATCATACATTAATTTCTGATCCCAATCTTGCTGTCAGAGCAATGGCTGACTTTCAAAACAAATGAGAATAGTTTATTAATTACTTAAGGGAATATGAATTATTGAAAAGTATATAAAATTGGTGTCATAAATTCTATCTACCAAGAAGAAGTTAAGGATGACAATAAACAGTATGATATTTGATCACTTTTCACTGTTTGAGCTTGAGCTTCTTTCTCTTTGAGATGAAAGAATGACATCAATGGCTTCCTTTACTTGTGAAATATCTGGAGCTTTCCCACCTTGAACTGGCCAAAATTCATCGGTTGCTAGGATCTGAATGAAGATATAACAGATCGAATTAATGTTAAAAAGTAAGAAAGTGATGAAGTTAAAATTCTTGAAAGAAAGTAAAATAGTGTACCTTCACTTGTAGTTGAAGAAATTTTACATAACTAATTGCTTTCTCCAACATGGTTACCAAATCAACCTGCAAATTTTGATTCTTTTTATTTTATTTTAAAATGTCAAACCTTTTCTTATTTTACAGCTTTATTATTCCTCTTTTTTTTTTTTTTTCTTTTCGTCCAAATTTAATTTTAAAAATAATTTCTAAAAATCATACTTTGTTTCTCTAATTTTAAATACTATATAATTAATTTTTAAAAAAATCCAACAAATACTTTTAAATATATTTTCAAAAAACTCAAAGAATAAATGAGTTTATTGAATACATATTCATTCAAATTTGGAAACTAAAACGATAATTTATTTATTGTTATTATGGGATGTTTCTTTTTGCTTTTCTAGGAAAATTTAAGTATATTTTGCTTTCCATTAAAATTTGAAAAAGTAAATGTTAGAATTTTCTTTTTGGTAAAGAAATTAAAATTAGTTTTGAATGAGAAAGAACTTATTAGGTTAAGAAACTAACAAATTTCCAATAAAACTCTTGTTAAAATATCAACATATGATTTTAAAAATAGTTATTATATGATTTGAAAAAAAATTGTCATTATAATAGGATTGTTTAATAAACCCAAAACCATATAACCTAAACTCTAACTATTGAAACAAAAATTACAAATGAACAATTTTAATTTTATTAAGAAAAGAAAAAGTAATAGGATGGCAAGAATCACCTTAGAGCCATTGGGAACCAATTCTTGGAGTATCTTCAACCTCTCGCTAATCCTTTCTCGTCGATTCTAAGTAATAAAACAAACAAAGCAAAACAGACATTCTTTCAGAACCCTAACTAAATTCTTTTTGTTGCTTAAATCACAAGCAAAATAATAATAATAATAATAGTAGAAAGAAACCTTGGCTGCAATGCTTTGTGGATCTTTGGCTGTTGCTGATTTGGGTTTCTGTTTCTTAGGTGCAGCAGTACATTGCTTCTTACATACACTCCCACTGCTCTCTCCCTTTCAATTTTCAATAACAAAATTTCCCCTCTTAGTCACTTCACAACAATTTATCAATAAACAAAAACACTCACTCCATGTTTTACCTACTATATTACAGTTTACGAAACCACTACCCAAAAATGGATTTTCCACCGAAAAACGGTGAACCGAAAGAAACACTAATCTAACTTAATGCGTCATAGTAAAGATCCCACGTTGAAAAGATTATTAAATCTTACGATCTTAATAGAGTTTTGAGCTTCCAATAGGTTAGTTTTAAAATTTGATATATAAACTCTATTTTGATAACCATTTAATGGTTTTCTTTTTTAAATGATAGTTTATTTACTGACCGTTTCTTTATAAAAGAAACATTTGGATCCACAATTAAATTGGAAGATGAAAAATAAAATTATAAAAAACTAAAAATTAGCTGGAACTGTGGAAAATGGGTTTGAACTAATTTTTTAAGTTGTAAAGAATAAGAAAAAGAAGTGTAGCTAGTGTTTAATCATAAACTTAATTTCCAAAAATATCAAAAGTCAAAATCAGATATGCATACAAATTAAATCAAATTTTAAGAAAGAAGGAATTGATAATTTTGTTTTTTTGAAAAGTTGAAAGACTAAACTTATTAACTTCGTACCGTAGTATGGGATCGCTTGTGATTGGGAACAATCTCTTGAGTTCCTTCAGCTTCTTGAATGGAATCGGAAAAATCAGTTGTTGATTCAGAATAAAGCCACTCATAAACAGAACCATTATCTCCATTTTTATTATGGTGATGATGATCTTTTGAAGGACTATAATTATTATGATTTGTAGCTGTCTGAAAGCAATTAGGGTCTTCCATCACACGTTGCTGATCATCCCAATTATAAGTGAGATCTAATTGACAAATCCCTTGTGCTTCAAAGCTCAACAAAGACTCATTATTCATCTTATGACCGAAGTTGATGAGAGATTGTTGTTGCTGCTGACCGAGTTGATAATTCGTGGTGTCTCGGAACACAAAGTCACCATTTGGATTCTGATGATCATGGCCTTTTCCAATGGCTAAACTCTTCAAATATCCACCGCCATTTTTCTCCATGCCATCAACTTCTTGTATAGCTGAATTTGCAAGTGCCATTTGAGAGAGAGAAAGTAGAAGAGAATGAAAAGTGACTTTAAAAGTACTCAAAAGGATACACAACACTCGTACTTTTTTGGTCTCTATTTGTAGGGAGCTTCTAACTAATCCAATGCTATTTTTTTTTTAATATTTAAAGACTATATTATATAAATTTCCTTTTTCTTTTTTTAATCTTCTTTTGTGTTTGTTGACTCGTTTTAATGTCAATTATACACTCTTATATCATTTTCTTTGTCTAGCTAGGTTGTCTAAAAAATCTGACCTTTTGATGTTGAGTACTAAACTCAACATTCATATTGTTTACCATCACTTATAAGCAAGCAGAGATTTAAACTTTTGATTTAAAAAATAATAAATTGTAACTATTAAGCTAATCTCCTACTTTTCTTTTTAATGTTTGTATAGTAATTAAAGAGATTGAGAACTTCAAGAAAAAAATATATGTCAATTATAATTGTATTTTCCTTGAGATTGAAGTTCTTCACCTAAATCTTCAAATCTTAAACCATAAAGTTTGTCAAATGATCGTTAGAAAGGCAAAGATATATACCTCAAATCATATATAATTTCATCTCTCAAACATTTGAATACTTAAGATCTAACTTATTTTCAAAACTTGGACATTCATTAGAAACCAAAATTCATAAACATAAGTTAGTTTGGTTAATGTGTATCCACACATTCATATCATAATAAAGGACAGTTGTTAAGAGAGACAATGTGAATGTAAGTCTAATACTTCTGTAATTTGCTCGTAACATCGTTACATATAGAGTCAAAAGTCAAAGGTCTTTTTTTATTTTTTAATTTTCCTTTATTCTTTCTCTATATATATGTATATCAATTAGCATGGGAAATAGAGATGAATGGCTCTTAAATACATATATTTTAGAAAATAAAAAAGAAGAAGAAGAAAAAGGAAGCATATAAAGAAATGGATTTGTGTGCGTTGGGAAGGAGCAGCTGGCAGAGAGCAAAAATGGGAATTAAAAGATAGCAAATAAAAAATGGAAAATATTGGACCAAAAGCATCGCCGGATGTATCGCCAATCCCACGTCTTTAAGATTCCTAAATTCCACAATACAATACTATAGTATGTGAATTGTGACTTTCATTTTGGTTTTTACTCTATTTGATTTAGTACCATTCCTATTTTTGTTTACGTGATAAATTTTCTTTCATCAGTGTTGTAGACTCAATGTCGATAGTTCTAACTTATTTAGTATTTATACTGCTAATCTCGAAGTCAAAATTCAATTTTGTATTTTGTCCAATATGCTTGCATGAAAGAAAAAAAAGAAGAAGAGAAAGATAAGTGGGGTTGTAGATAAGTATTACTATTTTTGAGAGAACACCAAAATAAAAGAAACCACACTTTCCTCTCAGCTTCCCCAAGTCAAGCTACCACGTGGGGTTCTAAATTCTAATGAGCCTTTTTATTTTTATTTTGGACCCATATTTTACGAAGTTAAAAATATGAAAGCTTTAAGTTGGCAATAACAATAATAAACGTAACACTTAGCTGAGCTGGTTTTTGTTAAGTGTTTATTTTCAAGATATGTGATTTAACTATAAATGTATATGCTACTGTGTGTTTGGTTATTTATTATGCAATCCCATTTTCATTGCTGATCAAGATTTTTTAAAAATTCTTTTGGGGTTTATTATTTTATGCATATATTGATTTTAAAAATATATATGAAATTCCATTCAAATTCGCTGTCGCACCCCATCGATCGGATGTGAATAGCAAGATGCGATATATCGTTAATAATAATGTATTCAAATGTGTAGAAATGAAATCAATGCTAAAGTACTAAAGAAGTTCAAAATTTTGAAATTAAAGATGTTCGTGGTTAGAACACTAAATTATTTATGAGTGTTCTATATATTATAAAGATAAACATGAGGTTTGAATATAAATTAATTGGTGATGAGATTAGAACTTATGTATCTTATTGATATTATAAGAATTTTTTATATTTATTCCGATAACAAATTAGTTTTGAGATGCAATCTATAATGTTTATCCAAATAGCAAAATTGTGACTACTCATGGTTGAAAAATAGCAAATTTTAGAATTATTCATTGTGATGAACACGCCAATGCCACTCGTCCATGAGACCTAATTTTTATAATTAGTCTCTCATTTGTCATTGGTAAATATGGTGCATGTGTCTCAAACATGTGGTAACTATTTTAGATCTTTATATTGTAATTATACTGTACATGTTTACTTTAGGTATTTAGAGGTGGTGGGATTAATGCCATAAATTTCAGGTGTCTCGTAGATTTTCTTAGATAACGAATTACATATTTAATAAAAATAAGAAGTATTTATTGAAATTTGAATGGTATATGATAGGCATACAAGTAGATCATGTTTCAGTAATAACCTAAAATTAAGATTCAGGTACCTTATATCGGTAATACTATGAATATGGTCCACTTTGTAACTATTACAAGTAGTAAGTGTTTGATTTATATCAAAAAGTGCTTATTTTATTTAGTACATTGTTGAATAAAAGTATAACTTTATTTGATATTTTGACCTCGAGATGACTTGAGCCTAAGCAAAATGATCAAAATGTGTTTTTAGAATTGTATAAAGTTGATTGGGAGGGATTTGACTTGGTAATAATATGAGCAATTTTACTGATATTTTACAGTTTGACAGATTTTGTATCTGATGTGCTAGCAACAGAGTTGCAAAAGTGATGTGCCAGTAGCTGAAGTGTTGTGCCCTCATTCCTAGACCCTAACATTCCAAATTTTGAAATATAGTCAGTGCAATTTCATTTTTCACGTTCTAATCAGTTGGGTATCTTTTATTTTACATGAAAAATAGTTTAGAACTTGATTATTTCCCAACCACCTTCGCGACTATAAAAGGGATGGAAGCAATTCATTTCACTATTATCAACTTTCGATCGCAAAACTCTCACTATTTCGGTCATTTTCTAGCAGTCACCTTAGGTTATTTATTTTCATGTTTCAAGTAAGAGCCTTATGAATGGAGGTTTCTCTAAGGTGTTTTGTCTCTAGGAATTCTCGTCCCACGGAAGTGAGTTTCAAGGAATTGAATGATTTACACCTTGGAAAAAAGGAGATTATCCTTGGGAAAGATATGGAACTTGAACATATTTCTCAATTTCATTAGAATTGCAAACTTCTAACATTCTTTTTCTTTTATTTACTCGTAATTCTTTTTGTCATTTTCTTTTATAAATAAACTCTATTGTAGCAATGATTTTTTATTTAATAAAGAAGTTTATTTTGTTAACCATATCATGAGCAAAACCTCTCTTACGGGTTCAACAATGTGAATGTCTTAAGATGTTTATGGTTTAAGAGTTGTTGTGCGCGCGCACCACTTTGTTGTTTTTGCATTCTCTTTGTTGATTATAATGAAAGTTTTGGTAAATTAACTTGATCACTTAATTTAGTAGACTAGTGAAACTCTAGTTCTAAGAAGGCTAGTTTGCAAAAAACTTCTCAAAGGGATATGAGACTTAATTAAGCTCAGGAAAAAGAAAAGTCATGTCACCTCGAAAATAAGGAACGTAGGTAAATAAGCTAAGGTTTAATTAATCTAAGATTTAGTTACCTATAGAAAAATTAGGTAGTAATCATTTAGAACTCGTAAAGAAACTTGGTACAAGGCCAAGTAGGTGTAGATTTCTGGCCACACATACTTTCACTATCTTAATGTCCTACGCATCAACATCACTTTTGCTGTAGAGCCCAAAAGGTCGAAGCATTTTTAACCCATGTTCAATTACTGTTGTTTATTGTTTTTCTTTACGTAAATTCTTGTTCATTCACCACATAACTCCTCTTGGTTACCCCTTGATTTGCATTAAAATGTTAATTCTTATAAAAATTGAATTGCATAAAAATTAAGAATATTGAAATTCGACTCTATTTCAAGATTTTATTACTTCATTGACAGTGAACGCTTGCACTTAGACCCTATCTATTCTCATTCTCATACATATTTGGTCAACCAAGTCTTTGACGTTGTTGTTGAGAACTATTTCAATTTTACTTTTTTTATAATAGAAATTATGATTTGATTGCATCCTAAATTTCTTTTTTTAAAACTCCAATCTTGGTTTGCTTTTCTTCGGTAGGTTGAGCTTAGTGCCTAAACAAAAGAGACTAAATTTTCTTACATTTTGGTTGTTAAAATTGTTCCACAAAATTGACCTCCATGTCATTGCAATAGTGAATGCACAATTTGTAGAATTGGCAAACACATTGAAAAAGTTACACATGAAAGAAATAGTACTTCCGTATTGCTGAACTTTTTGAAACATTTTGTTATAATTTGTAAACCCTTGAGTTTAGGAGGGGGACATGAATGAACCAATATCACATCTGAATGAGATGGATCCTGAGAACATGAAAATAAGGTTAAGAAAAACTTAAAAGAATTAAAAGTTACTACCTATACCAACAAGGTGCACCTTCCTTTTTAGTGGCTCAATCATAGAAAAACGTGCTTAGCTCAAAACAATTCTATGTTGGTTAAGAATTTCTTATGATGCAAGGACAAAACATGTTGAAAAGACTCATGTTGGTTTGTGAGGACAACTTTCACTCTAATAAGCCTTTAAGACAAATAAGAATAACATTGCCAAGTTGTAGGGAGTGTAGGGGAAGTAATGTCAGAGATTCGAACTTCGAATTTTGGGCTTGCGGCATTATAAATGCTATTAGAGAGGAACCTCTTCTAGTAAGATGTTGTTTGGGAACAAACTAAGTGGAAGCTGGTGGGCATGTAATGCCTTGAGTTTAGGAGGGGGACATGAATGAATTAATATCAAATCTGAATGAGATGAATCATGAGGACATGAAAGTAAGGTCAAGAAAGACTTAAAAGAATTAAAAGATACTATCTATACCAATAAGGTGCATGAGTTATCATGATCTTTTAGGTAGAACAATGGAACCAAAATGCATAATAAATGTGCCAAAATGTATAGCTTCTATCACAAATTCATAACTATTAGAGAATACAACTGGCACAAGTCTCTACACACTTGTTTTATCCTAGTTTTTGGGGTTTTAACTCAAGATTATATAGAAAAGAAGACATAGTGAATCGCAGAGGAGTGTGTACAAAGGTTAGACAAGAAGAACCTTGTTGGGAAATAAACTTCCTAGGCGAGGAACCACATCATCACGTGAAGATGGTTCACTAGCAAACAAGAATGGTAGTTGGAGTTGATGTAACTTGACAAAGGTTGTAAGTGACACTGACATGATTAGAAGAATAAACCATTTGAAAGTAGCCTATAAAACTACATCTCTACCAAGCAAGAGGACCAACCTTGAAGAGGCCAGATGTTTGAATGGTCCGGCCAAGACCTAAAGAGTTGGCAAAAAGAACTAGCCTTTCCATCGTTTGTAAGAGTTTCTTTCTTCTTCTCCAGTTAGTCTATAAGTGTGAGCTTAAAGAGAGATTAGAGAAGACTCTCCACCATTTCCATTTTTCCTAACTTGTAATATTTCTCACTCTTTTTACTTTTCATTTGTATATTTCATTGTAATGTGTATTGTTCATATTGTATAGTGGCCTAAGGCCTACATCCTTTTATACATTGCATATTTATCCACTTTCAATCCATCATCACTCTATTGTTCATCTGTCAAAGAGTTATACATAGTTTAAGTTGGTGATAATAAGTTCTTGATAAGTAGTCTAACTTATAAGGCTTACCGCGTTAGCTGAGCTATAATCGATTGCATGGCCAGCGCGTGTAGCCAACTACTTGAAAGAGTAAGTAGCAAAGACATGACTAATGCGCGTATGGAGGAGTTTGGAGAAAAACTCCACATTGACCAGTAAACTTCCATCGCTTGTGTCCCAAAAGAAGAACAAGTATGAGTACTTGACGCCGAGAGGTTGTCACCTTTAAAAGAGAAGTACTATAAGTCTTATAAGTAACAACTCCTAGGTAGATTTCGCTTAATGAAGCTTTGTCATTTACATCTCAAAAGGCAAGTAATTGTGGTGTTTAAGGCACTAAGAGGTGCTCGCCTTAATCAAAGGTCTATTAATTGAACTCTATCGCATCATAGCTTATCGCATAATTTAACCACTTACAATATGAAGATTTTCCTTCACATTTTCTCAACACAAGTTAGTTCATTTCCTCCATCTTCTCGCCATACTTATCACCTTTTACAGAATCTCTAGTATAAATTATAGATTTAGCCTAGACACATACTTTGCTTTATACTGTATAGCTACTGTATACTGCCTAGATGAAAAAGTAAGCCTTATAACTAATGTTTGGTATCAATTCTCTATGTTCCACAATGGATCATCCAAGAACCTATTCTTTAGCCTACACTTGGGCAAACAATATGAAAACTTGTAATCAACGAGGATTTAGTAATTACGTAAGGTTCAGAGACATAGTCAGCATCTCTCACATGCAATAACCATGACTCGCCATGTAGAGTATATATATACTAGAACACACGCAAAAATATCCAAGACTAAATTTGAATTGTAAAAAGCAGTGCACCTTCATTTTCTATGGTTCAATTATAAGAACTCCAAAGTTAAGCGTGCTTAACTCAAAAAAAATTCTATGTTGGGTGATCTCTTGAGAATTTTCCTAGATGTGTACAAGTGAGGACAAAACATGTTGAAAGGACTTGTGTTGGTTTGTGGAGATAACTTTAACTCTAATAAGCCTTTAAGACAAGTAAGAATGATGTTGTCAGGTCGTAGGGTATGCAGGGGTATGTCGGGGAACCGAATTTCGAATCTTGGGTCTGAGGTGTTACATAATTGTTGCAAAGATCATTTGGTGAAAAATGTTCTTATTTGTCTACGTCTTGTGTTTATTATAGAGAAAAATATGTGTTTAACAATTGTCCTTATAATCCTGACTCTTTGTTTTATATAAAACAAGAAGGTAGTCAAAAGTTGTTCAATCCTTTTCCAAATAAGCATAGGCCTATTAAGAAAGTTTTCTAAGACTTCATGTTGAAAGCTTCGAATCAATGTTGAAATTGTATCATAGACACACTACTAGAAAAATGGGCTTTCTTGACGGTTGTTGTTTTTCTTTCTTGACGTTTTTTTCGAAAAACGTCAAGAAAGATTTAATTTTTAATAAAAAACGTCAATAATTTTTCTGAAACATCATTCTTGACGTTTATTAAACGTCAAGAAAAAATAAATTTTTTCTTGACGTTTTTAAAACATCAAGAAATATTTATTAATTTTTTGACGTTCTTAAAATGTCAAGAAGTGTATGAATTCGACATGCTTGACGTTTCTTAAACGTCAAGAATTTAAAATTTTACTCGACGTTTTAAAAACGTCAAGAAATTTATAAAAAAATCCTTGACGTTTTAAAATCGTCAAGAATTTAGTCGTAAAACGACGTCGTTTCATTTAAGTCCATTTTCTCTTTTGTAAAACCCTAATTAGTTGCGCGTGAAGGGAGCCTTTAGACGTCGTCGAAATCCTTTCCCTCTCCGGCCTACATGATCCAAAGTGTTATTAAATATAATATATATATATATATATATATATATATATATATATATATATATATATATATATATATAAGAAAATATTACGTTAATTCCATTTGAAAGCCCTAGATTTTTGCCCCTTTCGCGAAAACGTTCAACCTCTCTGGATCGAAAACGTTCTCCCTTCACTTCTGTTGTCGTTCAAGAACCTAGCAACACTTCCACCATTCGACCGTTTTGTTGGTGCCTTTATGTTATCGTTGCTCAATGGTATGCTTTTATTTGATCTGGGCTAAAATCTCATGGCAACCACGAGCAAGATGACCCCAACAAGAAGGACAAGAAACAACACCCCTCATCATCGTATTGGCGATCTCATTGAGGTCGCTGCATCTGTACTCAGAAAAAATGGTGGATCAATGCGCGTTATATTTATTGTTCAACAAGAAAAACTGCGGAGTTTCGAATGAATGGAGACGTGAAAGCCTAAAGAATATCGCCACCACGAATGGAGAATGCAAATCGAGTAATAGCGACAACGACATTAGGTATTGTATGATTTATGTTCAACTGGCACTCAATTTTTTTTCTAGAATATGGCATTTCCGTGCTATAGTTAGGTTGTTCACAAAGGAAGTATCACATGGCGGTAGGTTGTTAAGTGGGCGTTTCTATTTTATACTCTGCTTGCTTGTGTTCATTAATTTTATTTGATTATTTCTTTCAAAACTGGAGCAGATTCCAATTTATGCACTGGAATTATGTTGAAATTAGTTATGCCTGTGCATGTACTAATTAGTTACAGTTACAAGTGTGTATGGTAAACATTATTGCACTCAAATGATCTTAATCTAACAGCCTGTTTGGAATAATACTTTACAAATACTGAAAATTACTAAAAAGAAAAAAGATGAGTTCTTAATTAGTTAGTGTTACAAAAGAAGCATTCTTGAATATTTGAAAAGTCACTCCAAACAAATCCAAGCTTTTAACCAATAGAAGGTGTTTGTATAACTTTGCCAGAAGAATCAACGAATAGCCAAACACAGTTAAATCTAAGATTAGAAGTTATGGCATAATCAGGAGGAACCACTGAAACATAAACCTCTGTTATTTCTTCTTTTATCTTCTTCTCTACCTCTTCTGCTATCAAACTCACTAATGATGGCTATACCTTATTCTTTGGTGTCTCCGGTTGAAATAATTGCATTAGCTCCTTCAGAATGTTGTTTCTTAGAGGAGTTATCTTTTAATAGTTTTGTATTTTTTACATTTGAATATAGTTGGAATTTGAATGAATTTTTTGTAAAGTTTGAGCATTCTTGTGTATTCTTGTGTTTAACGTGCATATTTTAGTTTGGTTAATTAGATTATTGAGAATTTGAAATCTTGAAGTAAGAATAAATTATTCTTTAGTCTCGATATTTAATCGATTTTTTCAATTTAAAATATGTTTGTTTACCTAAACTAAGAGAAACTATGGGAGACTCTATGTAAAAAGAAGCTAAAAGGTGTGAAGTTTCATTCTATTTTTTTCCTTTTTTCTTCCCGTTCTTGTGTATCTTCCTACTTAGATTGTTTAGAAACCTAAAATAAATGGGATATTTAGATGTTAAATACATTTTCAAAAACTTATGTTTTTTTCTTTGTTGTAGGAACTTTCATGCATTGATTTTCCTTCGCTTGAGACATATTTAGATATAGAGATGTTATGTATCAACGGTCTTTTTTGTGTAGAGACTACTTTGTTAGTTGAGCATATTTTCTTTTTCATAATGCTATTACTCTTGCTGGTGACGTTCATATTGTTCTCTTCTCTTTTGTTGGATGTTGATTTTCTTGGTACTTCATATTACCAAATTGGAGATGCATTTGTATGTGAAAAGATAGGACTTGTTCATGGTATGATATTCTTATTTGGTATTCTTCTATCTTTTATATCAAATTTTTTTATAGATAGGTAACTTTAGACATTTTTTTTCCCTAATATGTGACGACACTTGCAGAGTTTTGGAAAATTACATTTTTCCCTTGTAGTTGCATTGTTTTGCTGTTAAACTTGGACTCAATCATAACATTTAATTCTCTACTGATTTGGATTTTTAAGTTTACTGATTTGATGGTGATCTTTTAAGCTGCTTCAACTATTTCACAAGCATTGACATGGTATTTTATTTTACTCGGTATAATTGTATCCATTTCTTTATGTCAGTTTTTCTCTATTACATGTTTAGAATATGTTGAAAAGAATAAATAGTACCCTAATGGACTTGAAGGAGATGCAGATTCTGGCGGTTTGAAGAAGATCATGAAACGGAGGACACTAATGGTGTGGAAGTGGAACATCTACACATTTCAGATTACCAAGGTTTTGCACTAATATCCGATTGATTTACTATAGTGATGAAGCTACCAAGCAAGTGATTGATATTTGATTAGTGACAAGACTTGTTGTAATTTCGTTATCCACGACAATACCTTGTACTTAGTTTCTTTGTAAAAATATATTTCCAAGGTTTAGTTTCTATTTACTTGTATTTATCCCTTTGGGAAAATTTGATACATTTCGTGTACTTAGTTTCTTTGTAAAAATGTTAACTATGTTATTGTTATATATGAAATTTCTTCTTTATATGTGACTAGCTTTGTGTTAAAATAAAATTATTGAATTACTGTAACAAAAATATAATTGAATTACAATTTTTTTTTATAAAAAAATTCATAACATACTTGACGGTTTTAAAATGTCATAAACAAGTGCATCCTTGACGGTTTTTAATGCCATAAACAATCAATTTCTTGACGGTTATTAAATGTCACGAACATTTATCTCTTGACGGTTTTAAACTGTCACAAACATTCATACTCTTGACGGTTTTTAACTGTCATGAACATTTGTATATTTGACGTTTGTAAAACGTCAACGTTCAATATTCTTGACGTTTCTATCAACCGTCAAGAACTTTGGCTTTCTTGACGCTGGCTTCAACGACGGTTTTAAAACCGTCAAGAATAGTGATTCTTGACAGTTTAAAAACGTCAAGAGAACCTGTTTTTGTAGTAGTGACATGCTCGAGAAGAGGCACAAGTGTCAAAAAACAGTGAAGAGCTTTGTAAGGAATATAAGGCTAATATGGTTATCAAGACTGAAAGTGAAGTAACACTAAAATTTGGAGTTCTAGACGAAAGATTATGCAAATGAATTGAAGATTGCTATAAAAGAAACCTTGCTTAAAAAAATGAAAACTTTCTACAAAAAAAAAAAAAAGAAGAAGAAGAAGAAGAACAAGGTGTTGCAATGACATTTGAATGTGGATTAGAAACGAAATTTATAGTGCTTTTAGATGATGCAATAAGACCCCCAACACTTGAAAGCATAAAAGACAATCTAGAGGAGAGAGAAAATACTACAGAAAAATCATAAGAAAAATGCATTTATTAGAGTAGAAATATGAAAAAACAAATTCAAACAAAAGTTGATGATCATGTAAGTAGATGAGCATGCTATTCTTTTATTGTGCAAAGTAGTCATTGATATGTTGATAATTAGAGGATATCTCATTCTAGTATGCCTTGTTGTTAATCCTTAAATGGTAAAATACCAACAACGTCATTTTGCTTTTTATGCAAAACTTTCTAGGTTAATCTTTCACTTGTTTTAAGTGTTGAGTTTTCTGTCCTAAAACTCGTAGATAGTAGATATAGTGCATTGATTGTTATTAATAAAGTGTTTATTCTTATAGTTTCAATAAGTGATATTGATTTCATCGTTAGTTTTTTTTTTCTTAATAACATAAATCCAATAAACTAACATCCTAAGCTATTTGATGAATCTTGAATAGTATGAATACAACTCACTTCGTATTTGATACAAACGCAATGATCCAATGCATTCGTGTAGGCAACATTCGAGTGAGGGTATCCTATGCAATGAGTTTGCGTAAGACTAGACCACGAAATAATAACCACTAGATGTAACTCCATTCACTAGTTAGGTTTCTATTTTCTTAGGATGACCTAGGTGATTTAGTTTTAATCCTAAGTGCATCATGAACTCCTGTCCGCGAGGAATTGTCCTTTGATTTATACGAGTGAGAGTGGCTAGATTACCAACTCAATATGCTTATTATTTTTGGGATAAAACCAAGTGGGGAGCTGAAAACATAATCACACAAGATGAAATTCACTCATTCCCAACTTTAGGGTAAGTAGATGATTGTTTTCTTATTGGTGTCTTCGGGACTTGAACAAAGGGTCTTACCCTCTCTATGGTAGGAGAGATGTTTCTATTTAGTGGTTGGATCATAAATTGGTTGCTCATTAAAGGAGCACGGGTATTTAAGGACAGAAGTAGGGATAAAATGGTAATTTGATCTAGCTGATGTTACGAACACTTGTGAAGGACAACTTACTGTTATTGGTTTATATCCATGGATATAGAAAAATATCTATAGTGAGAAGTCTTTAGTGGAGTGTACACAGAGTTAACTAATATTGATTAATGTGGTTAATGAGTTTAGCCAATTAATATCGTATCGTTGTAGGCTTTTAGCCGGTAGGTTTATAAGGTCCCATTTCTAGCTTGTAAAGAGTAATGAAATTTATTTATATTGGTTGTGGTTTGAAATGTTCAAATTTACTATGAGAATTAATATAATGTATGGTGATACATTACAATATAAAGTCTATACTTTTAATTTAACTTTATTATATAAATTTAATTTGTATAAATTTAATTTTGGATATGATTCAAATTTAATTTATGAGAGAATAAAATATTTGAATGAGCTCAAATATTAATTTACAAGTGTTCGTAACACCAATTGGGTCAAATTATCGTTTTACTCCCAGTTTACCTCTAATCCTTAAATACCAGTGCTCCTCTAATGCACAAATTGTTTATGGTCCTATTAATAAACATAAACCACTTTTGTGTCATAAAGATGGTAGAGTCATTTGTTCAAGTCTTGGAGACATCATTTAAGGGAATACTCATCTACTTACCTAAAGTAGGGAAGAAGTGAATTTCATATTGTGTAATTATGTTTGCAGCTCTCAACTCGATTTTGTCCCCAAAATGATAAGCTTATTGAGTTGGTGATTTGGCCATTCTCACTCGTACAAATCAAAGGACAATCTCTTGCAAACAGGAGTTCATAATACACACAAGATTAAGACTAAGTTACTTAGGTCATCCTAATGAAATAAAAACCTAACTAGTCAACAAAGTTACATCTAGTGGTTACTATTTCGCGGTCTAATCTTATGTAAACTCATTGCATAGGATACCCTCACATGCATGTCAACTACACAAGCACGTTAGATCATTCCATTTGTATCAAATACAAAGTGGGCCGGATCCATAGTGTTATTAGGATAAGGTATTCAACCATAACCATATATACTACTGACCCTTTAAGCCGATCTCGAACAATGATCCATGTATGTCTCTACATACTGTTCAAGACTCATCACACAACTTCGGATGTTAGTTTATTGGATTTGGGTTATTAAGACAAAACTAATAATATAATCAATAACATTTATTGAAATTATAAAAATAACAATTTATTAACAATGGTCAATAGATTATATTTACAATCTACGAGTTTTAGGATATAAATCCCAACAATTTATTAGGTCAGCATTGTTATAAGTTAGCTTAGGATAATCTCTAATAAATAGGAGTTCAAAGTTAGCTTAGGATTAAGATTAAAGTTACCTAGGTCGTTAAAATCAAAATAGTTATAAGTTTTATATCGTAAATGATGTTATAATGTAAAAGTGTGACTACCTCATGGTATGATCTTATGCAAACTCTTTGTATAGGACGTTCCCACTCCTATGTCTCCTTGAATGATTCAAGACGTTCCTATTTGCATGTCTCCATATGATTGATTCACTTTTATGCCACTACATCAAATTCAAGCATTCATATCAAAGTCAAGAAATCTTAGTTTATTGGATTTATAGTTAACAAGGAGCAAATCATTTGTTCAACAACAAGTTATTACACACTACCTTAATAATAGTACCCAATACGCAACTTCTCTTAATCTAGTCACAACCTAGGCGGTCAGTCATGTCAACGTGCATGTGAATTTAATCAAATGTTAAGACAAATGTCGTTGACTTGGTCCACAAATTCAATATTTTATTTTATATTTACTTTTTTGGTTTATTTATTTGTCTTTAACATTTTTATATATTTATTTAACAATAAAATCATATAAATTTAGGGGTTGTTTAAAAAATAGAACAAAACACAAGTATTTCACCACATAGAACAATTTTGGAAAAGGAAAACACCTACAAGCCCACAATGTGAAATAACAAAAATAGCCCTCGATTAATTGGTTATAGACGCGCGAAAAAAAGATTTTGTATCCAATCTAAACGATCTTGGTACATAATTTTGTACCAAATCTAAGCGATCGTGCAGTGAAAATAGAAGAAGAAAAAGAAGAAAGATATAATATATACAAGGATTTTCAATAAGAGCAAAATAAATTAGAATATTTACAAGTTATAGCAAAATTTTAGACTTTATCAACGCTAGAAATTGATATACTTCTATTACTGTTTATCAATGACGCTAATAGAAGCATATTAGTTTCTATCATCGATACAATCTTAAATTTTGTTATATGTTGTAAGTATTTTGTCAAATTTGTTATTTTTTACGATTCACCTATATATATTAGGGGTGAAATCGAGTTGGGTTGGGAGACATTCTCCACCCAAACTATAGTTTTTAATGGTTATAAAAGTTCAAAATTGTGACATTTAAATTTCAAACATATATAATTCAAAATTTCATACAATAAATTCAAAGTTTGTATACCTAATTTACTTTTTTTTATTAATTAATATATTTATATATGTATATATATTATATTAATTCGGGTTGGGTTGGGTTGAACCAGATTTTTCAACCCTCAAATTCGAGACCCAACTCAACCTGAAAAAATCAATTTTTTTTTAACCCAACCTGACCCAACCAATATTTTAGTCTAACCCAAGCCAATCCTTATAACATTGGTTGGATAGTTCGAGTTATTTAGGTTCAACTCATATTCTTACACTTCAGATATATATTAAAAACAATAAGAAAAAATATTTTTTTTCGAAGACGGGAGGTAGAGCAGGACAGCAACACATGCGTGAAGGTGGTGATGTGGAATCTATTCATTACTATTTCACTACCCTAATTTTACCAATTCTTTCTCTCTTACTCTATATTTTTGTCGCTATTCTAACATTATTTCAAAATAGATTTCTACTTGAATCACCTCGAACTCAGGAAATAAATTAATTCCAAATATCAAATACTAAAAACATATATTATGTATTATTATAGGGTAGTGAATATATTACTAAAAACCCTAAACCCTAAACCTACCAGGCACGGCTTATATTCCTAGTTGATCAGTTGCTTTCTATTTTTAGTTATCTGAATGTTTTATTTTTTTAAATATTAAATCGAGTATTGAAATTAAAAGAAAAAAAATACTTTTTAAAAGTTATTTTGCTTTGAAATTTTATGAAGAATTCAAATGAAAATTGAATAGAAAATTTTGAGACCAATCACAAATGGCCACATTATTTATTAAATTATTGGTAATAAGTACAAATAATTGAATTTGGAATTAATTAAAAATTTGATATGTATCTCAAATTCAAATTAAAAATATAAATTGGTCAATTCTGATAATGTCACCTATTTCCATCATAACCGTTGGATCAAATTAATTATTTTGGTCCAATTAAATATTATTTACTTGGACTAAGTTCAATTCAGTCCAAAAATAAACTTAATTGATTCCAAATAGTAAATATGACCCAAATCCATGTGGTTGAGCCTATTGGTCTAGTCCATGGACCAACTAGGTTTGAGCCGATAAAGTCCACGAGAGAACTCTATAAATAGAGAAGTTGAAAATTTTTTACTCCAGAAGGTCTAGAGAAAATTCTCCCAAGAGCTAGAAAACTAACTCTTGAAGTCGACTATCCTCGAAGATTATTGAAGCTCTTTTGAATATCGACCATCCTCGAAGATTATTGAAGCTCCTTTGAATATACAAGCTTTCTTCCAAGACTCCAACTTCTCTGGAAGATTGAAACTTCTTTGAAGATACAAAGCTTTCTTCGAAGACCCCAACTTTCCTCGAAGATTGAATCTTTTTTAAAAATACAAATTTTCTTTCAAGACTCCGACTTCAAGAGCATTACGTGCTTCACTCTTTCAAATCAAGCGTAAACATCCAATAGAGAGAGAATCAGATGATCAAATTCTAGAGATCGAACCACATCGCCTCAAATCAACAAAAATACAACAACTCAAGTTCAACACCACGAATCAAATTTTTTTCGAAAATATCGTGCGAACACATTGTAAATTAATTGTTTTTTTCGAAAATATCGTGCGAACACATTGTAAATTAATTGTGAAAAGTAATATTTGAGACGTAAGGAAATATTATGTTTCAAATAAAGCCCTAAATAAGAATATGCATTATCAATACGTAAATATTATGTATCAAACAGAAGCATTAAACCATTTTATATTTATTAGATTATTTTGTTGTAGGTATTAGTTTAGAATTATTAATAAATTGTTATCCTACTTTAACCTAATTTTTTTTTTTTTAGTTGTAATACAAAGTAAATTGGTATTTGATTACTAAATACTAAACTCTTACGGCTTTGATATACAATCACTAGAATAAACATCCTGATAAAATTAGAATACTCCTTTTGTTCGTAATCTATTAACTTTTAAATAAATTATTAAATTGGTATATGCTTTGAACTTAAATTCATACTTTAATTTGTGTGCTCTAGATTATTTATTAAAAATACTAGACATATAACTACAACAAGAAAATGTGGTATTTTTTTAAAATATAGTTGTATTTTAGTTAGTTGAACTATAATGGAAATT
The DNA here is from genome assembly GCF_000004075.3 of Cucumis sativus. Lineage (NCBI taxonomy): Eukaryota > Viridiplantae > Streptophyta > Magnoliopsida > Cucurbitales > Cucurbitaceae > Cucumis > Cucumis sativus. Next base: position 18,694,799 of record NC_026659.2, on the reverse strand, counting down.
TCAATAAAAATTGACATCTAAACTTACTTGTAAATTAGATACTCTTGAGGATATATAATTAAAGCAGTTGAAAGTGTTTTCAAATATAATATTTTTTTATTGTTTATTAATTGGTACAAAATTATAGATGTTTATTCGTATCTATCATTAATATTATTGATAGAGATACTATAAGACACTCAACAAACTATATTGGTAGACAATGATAGATATTAGTATACGTATGTTGTTGTCTATCATTAATAATGGTCTTCTATGAGTATCTTTTCACATATAGACATTAACATTTTACTATATTTATAAATAAATTGACTCATTTTGTTATATTTGAAAACAATCTTATTTCATGAAAACAAAAATTTTAATATATATATATATGTAGAAACAATTATTTGATTTAAACACAAAAGATAATTAAGAAAATACTGTGCTTTATGTCATTCCTAACATACTCAAAAAATTATATTAATAGTGTTGAATAGCATATTAAATTTACGAACTTATGTTTTTGGGTCCATAAATGATTTAAGATGGTATTAGAATATGTTGGTTTAGTGGATATGATAGAACTAAAAATGAACTAGTTTTTCTACTTTAAGAATCTCGAGATAGCATCACTTATTAAATCTATCATTTAAAGAATGACTCAATTTAATTTGAAGCTAAAATGAGGGAAGACGAGCCAAAACAAGATCAATGACAGTTTCATAAGCAGAAAATCGGCATCATAGCACCATAGCAAACACTGAAGTGATACGAACTTTAAATATAGCCATTTTTGCCTCCCAACTGATCTTAGATGTATGCATATTTAACCCATTTCATTTTTTGAAATTTATCGTACTTAAGTTAATTCTCTTGTATCTCAATAAAATTCTCTCTCACATTTCTCGAAGGAATGTCTACTTTTTTTTTTTTTTTTTTTTGCAATTCTCTTTGAAGATATTTCAAAGATGATGAACTAAGATACTTTATTTGGGAATGGTGTGTGGTTCTAGAGAACCATATCTAAATTGCTTTCTTAATTCAATTTTTAGTTGAAATTTCTTTCTTACTTTTGTAATCAATTTTTGCTTAATTGAATTAGCTACTTAGATTGCATGAATATAAATATAATCATCTTTAATTTCTAATGACATTAAGCATATTCTTTCGAGGATGAATGGTTGATAAATTTTTATTTGATCATTAGCATTTCATTTCCTTTAGATCTTTCTTTGATTTTCAATTAAAATTTCAACTAATGAATCATTTTGAGAAAAAAAGACATTCCTAGCTCTTGATCAATGCCACAATCTTAGTGTGTATATATATATAATATTTACTCGATTTGATTTTACTTTCTTACTTTGATTACACACCCCATTGCATGAGCTTGAATTCTTTCAATTTTAATTCCAAGATTTGTCATTCCTTGACAATTCATATCAACTATTATACTTGCAAATTGATATTAACTATGTAGAAGTTCATATGTGGTCTACTGATATTTATATTTTACCAATATGAGTTCTTTACAATTGCAAGTGTAACGTTTTATCTTATCATTCTCGACCTTAAGAACAAACATCATCTATAGGAATGTTGAGGTTAGTATATATCATGTCCCACTCCAAATGGCACTTCATGCGACTAGATTGAACCGTGCCACCTTGACACTTCACGTGTATCTCACCGCAAGATGACATGTTGAATGCCTAGTAAGTTGATTAACTTCTTCAACTTGTCTTATCGCAAAGCTTCAACTTTAGACTTCAAGGACCTTCATAATTCATTGCAACGGAAAGACTTAACTTTTATACTTTGCTCCATCACTTAATGTTTAACATTTAACTCAACAATACGAAGCGATAAGCACAAATAATAAAACAGTGGAATAAACACAACTTATTCTCTTTGTTAATTTAACACTTTACACCAAGTACAAATTGAATTCAACTTTATAATTACAACAAGACTTAAAATGTAACTTTAGGCTCTTCATGCCTAGCTCAATTCTTCCACTCATTGTCTAGCTTGGGCTTCACAAAATTGCAATGTTGCCCTTGGCCTCTCTTTAAAATTTCGCTGCATCGCTCGATCTTTGGGAGTATAAGAATTGCCTACAAACTCTCTAAACATGAAATAGAAGAACACGGCTTGCTCGCCACACAAGTTTACATAACAACTCATCTTCCTCTAATTTAGTGTCCATGTCTGAAAACCTTTCTTTACTTGGCTTCAACGCCTAATAACCCGGAGAAGGGAAAACTTAAAACATAAGTTAAAGACTTGGTGATGATGAGTTGAAAATAACTTTTCCGAGAATAAAACATTTTCCATTATATCAATTTTATTTTTATAAACATAATTTCTCATTGCATCAATTTATAACCACAAAAATCAAAATAAATTCCATGCGTTTCATTCTATTTCATCAAGACATTCACCGCTCATCGTCAAGACTTGGGATTCTACCATCACATCTAATCGCCTGGACCTATAATTCACTTTGCTAGAGTCTCATCGCCTAGACTTGAGATTCACATTCACTAGCATCTTGCGATCCATTCCTTGCCTAGGCTTGGGATTCACTTCACAAACATTTACCTGCCTAGACTTGAGATTCTCATTCACTAGCGTCTTGCGTTAAACTTGGAATTTTCACTAGATCATACAACACCACACATCATACAATCATCATAGACAACAAATAAGAAGTGTTAGCTCAAAAGCTTTTCTTTCAATACACAACATCACATTAGTAACAATCTTATGGGATAAGCATCAAACATAAGATTACGAAGGAATGCTTTCAATACAATCACAAAACATTTATTTTATTTATAAGAGATCATAAACACAAACATTTCTTTCATTTATAAAAGATCATTCTCAAACATTCATTTACTTATAAGGATCACTCACAGAAATACTTAGCCTCAACTTTCTTTTTCCATTTTCTTTTAGCTTTCTTTTCTTAACGAATGATTCCCTCGATTGACTTTCAACACTTAGTACTTTCTCTCAACAATTTATCAGAATGTTTAACATCACATGCTCTTTTATTTCGATCTTTTCTACCCTATTTATTGTGACCTTTCAAATTGATGAGTCATCTCCATGCTTTACACATGTCAAGCTACACGTTATCAGACCATGCGACCAATCCAAGTTTAACATGTTGTCAGCTGTCACTCGTGATTTAAAATTTCTCGTGAAACACTAACCTTATCTTCTTGGAATGCTCAACTCTTTATTGTCCAACTTTCTCCTTGGAAAACAATAGAACATTTACTATCTCTTAGACGGTCATTTAGTCATTCACACGATCATCCAACCAAATCACATTTTCCATTGCAACAAAACTCAAGCGTAACACCTCTCCTCGCGTTACTATACAGGGTGCTCAGTCCTTAGTGCCAACAAGTACTTCTTCTTTGCCTGTTAGTCTCATCGTGTTGCTCAACTCTAAGGGAATAGTACTTAGACATGAGTGTTCCTCTTTGCATCACCTTTTTCCCAATTGCTTCCTTCGTAGAATGTCCTTTATCCATACTTAGCCAAATAATCCTTTTCGAATAAGATTCCTCTTCAACAAGACTCATTTTTTTGGATTTGTGTATTACAGTATATATTGTACTTGTTTTGATAATTCTAGATGTTCTATTTGTGTCAGTGCATCATGTTGTTTGCCTCAATATACCTTATTGAGGTGTGCTTTAGTTTAGATACTGATTTTAGATTATCACACTTGCACTCTCACTGTGTTATATGAAAGCTAGTAGAGATTTTACTATCAATATGCTCTGTGTTAAGAGTTATTTTGAGGATAGATAAGTGGTGCCCTTTTATATATATACACACACATACATACTAGAGGTATTACTTGGTACTTCTTTCTTAATATATTTTATAAATCCACTTTGACACATGTTTTTATATTGATCATAGATCTTGATTTATTTCTACTCTTTGCAGCAAAAGAAAAAAAAATAATAACACAAACAAATCCAGTAACGAGTAAAAGCCTTCACGGAATGGTAAAATTGTCTTATTTTTACTCGAATATGATTGATTTTGTATATTTCTTAGATGAAAAAAATGTAGTTATGATAAAAATATATTTATTGCACAATTGATCTTTCTCCTTTGCAGAACTCGAAAGTACTGATGTTGGACAATGACAAAATAAGCCACGTAGGTAATTTTGGATATATTGTCTATTCACTCTTTTCTGAGTAGATGACAAGGTTTAAAAACTTAAAGAGTGCGCCTTGGCTCATTCTTGTGGATATTATGGTGTTGATTTTGATTGAGTTTGATGTAACACTTTACATTTGTTTTTCTCATTTCAGATATTCAGAGATGAACGACTTTGGCCAACGAAGTAAGCAAGCATATGTGATGGAGCCTATTTTAATAAGCAAAGGTATGAAACCGAAAAGATGAACCAAACTTCTTTTATATATGCTTATATGCATCTCTATCCAGTTTCTAACAATTGATATTTTATATTTTGCAGGCCTTCTTCCATGCCCTTTGTGAGACGCGTATCCAAGTTAAGGAGTAAAAGTTAACTAAGTGTTATGAATAAGGCTTTTTGAATAGTCTACAAAATAAGAGGTTGGTATTTGAGTAGTGCGCGAGGAAATGTTACACGAAAGGATTTTTGACGTTGTAGTACAACTAAGCAATTAAGGGTCTTCAAGGGTTGGAACTAGGTGTTGAAGAGAGATTACTTATGGGAAATTTCCTAAGTTTACTTAATGGTCCACATGTAAAAGTTTAAGCTAAGGATGATTAATTAAGTTAAACCTTAAGTTTATATGTGCACTACTAAGAGTAGGAACCGGTGAACTATTAAGAGTTTGAGCATGACTAATCCTTTTTAGGACTAGTATAAATAGAGGTTGAGGTCAAATTATTGAAGGAAATTACTTTGAAAATTTTGAAAAGGAAACCTACATGTTTGAGTTGATGTGGAAGGATTATGCGAGAAGAAGAAGATTAGAAGAAAGTGGAGATTAAGGTTATTAAGTTTCCAAGTTTTGAGTGTTTTTCTCAAAGTATTTCATACATTTGAACAGTTTTCTTAAAAGTCTTACTGATTTGAAATGATGAATCAATACAAAGGTTTCCAAAGAGGTTTATATGAAAAATTTATGCTATGTTTTTATATTGATTCAAATGAATGTAGAAATGATGTTCAAACCATTAGTATTTTTTCTATCATTAAGCTAACTATTATGTGCACATAAAGACAGTAAAGGCAGCTATGTATAAAAGGCGTGCATGGTGGAATGAGGCAGGACAATGCATAAAAGATGTGTATTGTGCTTCGGCTCAAGCAACAAGGAATAAATCGGGATGTTCTCAGATGCAGTTGATTAAGAGGTCGTCGCAATAATCTAAACGCAGGAGGATGAGTCCTTTCTTAGTGAATGATTTAGCTTCTGGGCGAAATGAATGTTTATTGACTAATGTGTGTTTGTTTGAAATGTATGTTTATGTGATATGATATGTTTATGCAATTTGATGTTAACAAATAATTCTTGTGAAAGGAATTTCATTGAAAGGTTTTTTTTTAAAAAAAAAACCGTACTGAGTCTTTTGACTTATGTCTTAAAGTTTTACCTCTCAGGTTTTAGGTGTTAAGGCCAAGTAAGGAAAAGCTGAGAAGAGGCTACCAAGGTGTTTAGTTCAAGCTTAAGTGTTGTTTATGTATTTTGTCAAGTGTTGTAAAGTTGATTGTAAAACACATCACTTAAGTAATTAAAGTTTAAGTTTTATTACTTCTGATGTGTTAAGTGTTTATATCACCTAAAGTATATTCTTTTAAAGTTAAGTTTAAGAAGCCAGACGATTAAGCAAAAGCTTAAGGACCTCAAGCTGAGTGCTTTTGGTGTTTAACGTGTCATAAATGCTCAAAGTCCACATGGCGAGTAAGGATGCGTATGAGGTGGGGAGTGACACCCTTTGATAATATGCTAGCTTTATTCTAAAGCACTTTGGTCTTTTATAGGTTTCAACAAGTATTAGGCAAATCAGTTGGATCCTTACTCTTAGTTTGACTCAAAGAAGATATAAATAAATATGGATTGTCAGTCACAGACAACATGTGTATATATATATATATACATATATACATATATATGTGTGTATATATATATATAACGTTTTGGTCTGTTCATCTCACAAGACTATATGACAAACTCCTCTCCTATCGTTAATCTAAGAATATTATTTTTTCAGTTTGACGTGTAGGCTTTTCCTTGTTTAAATTACGGTATGACGTTTTTTTAAATGCATGCTTCAGTTTGTTTGGTAGGAAGTTATATATACAATAAGTGACTTTTATGTCTGCGTGAGAGTAAATAATCAATTTTACCACTTTGTCTTGCTTGTAAAATATTCTCTAAGTTAATTTGGTATGGAACATACTCTTTTTTATATTGATTTTTTTTTATAATTTCCATTTTTCACAGATCCACTATCAAACCACTGACCTAAACATATGGAAGGGAGTGGGTGTAAAGTAATATCAAAAGATCTTTTTTTATATAAAAAAAAAAAAACAATAGAACTCCTAACACACTAATATGTAGCATCGAGAGTTGTCAGGATCCCCCGATGTTGGATTTCTCGACGTCATCAGAAGGCCTTTCTTAAGGCACTTCGCCCAACCCTGATTTTAATGTGCATTTATGTGTCGAAAGATACTTTTCGATGTTTTTTCGTATATCTCGCGACGATGTTGTGCAATGGGAGATCTGGAATTTTTTATAGTGTCCATCAAGGTCCTATGTTTAAACTGCTAGAACATTGTTGTTTCTTTCTCAATTAAAAATGATTTTCACTTGTGGTGTTTTCTTCATATATTGAGCCCATAAGTGAAAGGAGTGTTCAATACGTGCATTGTTGTTTCCTTCTGAATTAATTTTCATTTTCACTAGTATAACGTTTTTCATATTTCAAGTCCACAAGTAAGAAGAAAAGTTACATATTATATGAAATTTACCTTCATCTATAAGCTTAGTTTTTTTTTTTTTTTTTTTTTTTTTTTTTGTTAATAAGTGATTTAAAAAATAAGAATGACAACATGATCAAAGTCACTCTCCTTTTTCTTGTCTCCCAACATGACCAATCAAATTAAGTTTCCATAAAATGTTTTTTAAGATTTATTGCCTCATATGAGCTAAAACAAATACATATATTTCCTACAATAATAAATCTAGCGTACAATATAGTTTATTTTAGTATGAAACATTGTAACGATCTATGCTTAGAAGGGGACATTTGAATAAGAGAGATCCTAAGAACATGAAAATATAGTTAAGAAAGACTTAAAAGAATTGAAAAGTTACTACCTACATGCATAAAGTTTTTTTGTTTTTTTGTTTTTTTTTTTTTTTTGCTCAATCACGAGAACTTTAAAGCTAAACATGCTTAGCATGAAACAATCTTATATTGGATGATCTTCTAAGATTTTTTCTAAAATGCATGTGAGTGAAGGATAAAGTATGTTGAAAGGACTAGGGTTGGTTTTTAGGAATAGTATTTTGCTTTTGAGAAGCCTTCAAAACAAGCAACATGATGACGTTGTAAGGTCATAGAGGATGCAAAGAAGTGTCGAGGCAATCACCAATCTAAACTTTGAAAGCAAGTGTAAATCCTCGATCTAGGATGTTACAAATATGTCTATAAACCTTGTATATTTCTTACATATGTATTATCATTAACCTTTGTTGTACCACTAAAGAGGAGTTAGCAAATACGAGAGATGTTTACTATAATCATAAATGGAATAATGTACAAAAAAAAATGTTGGGATTGAAAAGAAAGTGTGGTCGAATTTTTCATTTCAATAGTCTAACGTTGAATGGCTAGACATATTTGAGCTTCCATCTTAAAACTAATTGACAATGAAAGAAGACCCATCTATCTTATTAAGAATGTGAGATCTTTTGACTTTTTCAATGTGATACCGTATTGGATAGTGTGGATTTTCATCTTAAAACTAATTGACAATTAGAAGAGTAACTCATCTACCTTATTAATGTGAGGTCTTTTGATTTTTTCACTATAACGTGGAATCCTTGACAACTATAAAAAATATTAGAGTTGAAGAATAACTTTTATATTTTTCTGTTTGAACATAAGTGAGGGTATGTTGAATCAAGTAAGTGAGTAAAACCAACGAAATAAAAAATAAAAAAGCAAATGGAGTCGTAAAATTAGCATTACAAACATTTTTTTTTCAAAAAAAGAAACTCATAATCACAGTAAAATTCTTTAAAATAAATGCAAAATGTATTCTAATCATATGGTTTATTTGGAAAGGCTTTCTACATATAAACTCCTTTCATTCACACAGTTCTTCACCACATGATAATATATTAATTTGATCAAATAATGAGTAACATAATATTTGTAAACATCATTTTCTTTTGGTACAGTAAATGTGTGAGATGGGAACTTGGATATGTTTGACTTTAAAAAGTAAATTTAAATATCAATGAATTTTAAATTAAAATTTAAAAGATTGTTATTATAAAAAATAATAATATTGGATATAAGCAGTATAAAAAAGTTCGAAATTATAACCATATGGTTTGAGAAATAGAAGTGAGTAGTGTGTATAAGAAGACGTGATTAGTGGTAAGGCACTCAGGAAGGAGTGAAGCGTTTAAAACTTTAAATACATAGAGCTAGGCGTGCACATTGTGTGCATTAAAATCATGCATGCAAACACAGATGTGAGACACGTTAACTAAAGGTAGGGATCCAAAACACAGATTCTCTCATTTTTATTTTTATTTATTTAGTTGTTTATGACTTTGACTTTTCTAAATATTTTTAAAAATTATTTGGTAGTAATAACCAAAAATGTGTGGTCGATTAGAGCTGTCTTCATTCATGCAATTAAAGCCCTTCACTAATTAAACCCTCACATGCTTACTCACATGGCCCAATCCCACTCATAACGCACAATTCCTTTTTCCCACACCTTAACTTATTCAACTCCACCAAAATTATTCAATCACACCATCACGAGCAAATACCATCAAACTTCCATATATTCGTTAATAAATCAAATGATTATATAAATTTACGAGGGAAGATAGATATCACCAAACAGTGACACCTCTATAAATTTTGCCCATAGATTGAATAATCTAGAAAAGAAAATGTATGGTAAATTTATATGAAACCAAAAGCAAAAACTTAAAGGGTATGGTAAATTTAATACTTCAACACTCCCTCACGTATAGTTTAGACTAGAAAACTTAAAGGGATAGCTAACAATAAGTTTAAATATCCATGATATATAGATTTATATTACATTTGTGGGTTGTTTTCTTCGTATAGCTAGAAAATAAATCAAATATTTACAAATTTAACAAAGTTTCAGAATCTATATCAATGATAGATATATCGATAAAAGCGTTTTTCCATTCAAAACATTTATCCTAAATTAAATATATTATTGTCATTATTTAAGATATATGGTTAATTTAATATAGAATATGTGAGAGAAGATGATATCACAAGGGTTCAAAACATTATTTCCTATATGATACAATGTTAAATTACTAACTAACCCACTAGTTTAAGAGTTTATGAGTTATAGTCATTAAAAGTGCCATCAAACCATATTAAATTGATTTTGAAAAAGTTAAATCTGACCAATTACACGCCAACACAATATTTACAACCCATGTCACAAATTGAAAAAAACTATGGAATTTACCATTTTTTAAAAAAAAATTCAGGTTTTTCCTTCCTTATTCTCGTCTTTCTTCTCTTTTTATATGTAATTTTTTTCCTATTCTGCTATATTTTATCTCTCCACCGTCTTTTTCTGTTTTTCTGTAATTTTTTTAAATATTTCCATTTGCCATTCTTTTTCATATTCTGTTTTTTTTTTTGCAATTTTTCTTTTTCTTCCGAGGGTCTTTCTTTTCTTCTATAATTTTTTTCTTTTGCTTTTCATCGTCTTTTTCTTTTTTCGGTAATTTTTTTATATTTTTTCAAACGGTTATTTGGATCAAGATCGTGCTGTTTTTTTTTAAACTGTTATTTGGTTTTTGAAGATCGTGTGCCAAAGATAAAAGAAAAGATCGTGAAAAAAAATCGTTGGGATATTGGATTGTCAAATGAAAACAATATTGTACAAAAATAACCAAATCTAAATGCTCGTGTTTCAAATGTAAACGATTGTGTACCAAAAAAATCTTTAAAAAAGTCAATATGAACTTAGCTCAACTGACACCCGTATCTTCTTGTGGACAAGAGGTCCTGGATTCAAATCCCCAATTTACTCGCATTGAACGCCAACAAATGGACATTTTTAGTATTTTACTTTTTTATCCGGTTTTTTGTATTTTCAAAATTGTTTTATACAATAAATGAATAAAATGTCAAAAAATATTTATAAATATAATAAAGTTTTACTAGATATGATAGATAAAGACATGAACATGCAACTATGAATAGATATTGGTAAAGAGATAGAGGGGTATTTGAGTGTTGTATAGTCTATAATTTGAGAGTGGGATAGGTTTAAAGTAAACTTAAATATATCAAATGCTTGGAGACTTAGGTTCATAATTAATTGTGTTGGAAAAGGTTGGTGTTTTGATCTCTATTTTAAATAAAATGCTCGTAAGGAATAATATATTCTGGTAGATATGTATGAGTGTTTCTTCTTTTCTACATGAATATTTTGGTATTTCTTTTGTCCCGTGTGTGCTATGTTGGCATTCTTTTCTCGTCCTTTCTTAAATATTATAATGGCTATCAACTGTTAACATTTCTTTTTTTTATTTCTCTCCCTCTTTTTTAATTGCAATTATTGTACCAATCAATTAATTTCTTTACTTTTATTTAAGTGTATCATCTATCATACACATCTGTATTTTCTGACAACAAATCCAGTTTATATTGTACCTGTCTAAAATTAATAATAGAATTAACAATTCTATTATATCTATATAAAATATAAATGAATCATTCAATTTATTTCTAGTATCAAAATATAAGTATCTAGTTCCCTCCATATACTTTTAGTGTATGTTCTAACCAAACAAAGTATTCAAAATCATAAGAATACATTGGGAGAGGGAGGGATTCTGCCTCATAAAACATGTAAATACCAAGATTTAGAAAACGAAAGTTCCAGCAAAAACAAACAAGTAGTGAGAGATAATTCACTTAACAAAGTCATAAAACAAAAATTAGAAGGGAATGAGCGAGAAAAGAACGTTTACTCTTAGATGTTTTCATCTTCACTCAGGTTCCTCGATCTTCCCTGCATTGCTGCAAACGTAATTTTGAAACATGAGTTTATAATTTGTGATTCATAATATAGAAAGTAGTAACTGATCAAATATGCAACTAACATCCACAAGATACAAAATCCACTCTCAAATTATGGCTGTTATATCCAATATAGTTTCTAGATAGAGTCATTATAAGATATTCCAACGAATAGTTGTACAAGAAAAACTACACCTTCCTTCAAAATAATTCTTAAACAAAAATGTCAAGGCCCCAAAGACAGTAAATCAAAGCTACAAACCGGCCATTAGAAAACTAATTAATTAACAATATTCATGCTCCTTCAATACTAATTCAACAATCCTTTTAGAGATAGTTGGAAAAGTAAAAGGTACCCTATAACATCCCACAAACAAAAACAAAATTCAAAATTTTGACAAATTAGTGTGTTCTAACATGAGTAGATGGGAATAAAGTTCAAATGATTCCATTTGATGAATTTTCACATGAGAAATTGATTTTCGGTGGTTTCTTACTCTTGCTAAAGTTTGGTCAACTTTTCAAAGCATTTGTCACATTTCAATTGTTTTGGTTTGTATATCGGTACTCCACTAAGAAGCTCTCTTCCCAATCGATGCTTCTAGTGAATGTGTAAGGGACCTTTCCACGAACATAGACATGTGTCCTGGTTCTAGAATTTTTGAATAAAAAAGACTTACGACCAAAACGATGCTTTGAGTGAATCTGTAAGGGACCTTTCGACGAATATAGACACATGTTCTTCGATCTAGAATAGCTTGAATTAGAAAGGCTTAAGACTAAGCAAAACAAACAAATTGTTGAAAGATCACTTTGGAGCCCAAAATCAAAACTGAGTTTGAGTCATCGTTATTTGCCTTTCCTAGAATCAACATAAGAACGGCTTAAACTCGACCCATTTTTAGGTGGGGCATTGATTTTCGGTGGTCTCTTATTCTTGCCAAAGTTTGGTCAACTTTTTGAATCATTGGGTACTTCTCGATCGTTTTTTGGTTCGCACCCTTACACTAAGAAGCTTAATTCCCTATCGATGTTTCAAGTGAATGTGTGAGGGACCTTTCCACGAATATAGACGCATGTCCTTAGTTCCAAAATCTCTTAATCAGAAAGACTTAGAATTGAAACAAAACAAATAAATTGTTGGAGGACCACTTTGGACCCCAAAATCAAACATGAATTTGGGGTATCGACATTGGCCTTTTCTTGGAACCAACATCAAAACTGCTTAAACTTGGCCCACTTTTAGGCAAGGAATTGATTTTCAATGGTTTCTTACTCTTGCCAAAATTTGATTAACTTTAGAAGCATTGACAACCTTTTAATACTTGTGGTTCGCACATCAGTACTCTGCTAAAAAGCTCCCTTACTAACCAATGCTTTGAGTAAGTGTGTAAGGGAGACCTTTACACAAATATAGATGCATGTCCTTGGTTCCAAAATCTCTAAATAAAAAAATTAAAGCTCAAGACCAAATCAAAACAAAGAAACCGTTGAAGGACCACTTTGGACTCCAAAATCAAAACGAACTTTGGGGCATCATCATTGGTCTTTTCTTGGGACCAACACCAAAATTGCCTAAACTTGGCCCATTTTCAGGTGAGGAATCAATTTTCAATGGTTTCTTACTCCTACAAATGTTTGATAAACTTTTCGAAGCATTGGCCACTAGGGGTGGGTTGGGTTGGGCGACATTTTCAACCCAACCCATGTTGGATCGGTATGGCAACCCTAGAGGGGGGTGAATAGGGTTTAAATAAACTTTTTGACAAATAAAAAGTAAAATCAACTAATTAGATATTTTCTAAAATTTAAATAAAGAACTTTGTAAACTTTGTTAAATAACAAGATTGATAAAAAGATATGAATGGAAGTATGCAATCAAACTCAACCAATAAGAATATGTAACTAAAATTAAATTAAAAAATAATTAGAAAAGAGTTAGAGAAGAAGACACCGTAATTTTATAGTGGTTCGGTTAAACTCAACCTACATCCACTTTCCCAAGCACCTCTTGGGATTTTGATTGAAAATCTTCTTTGGACTCTTTCCACGGATTTGAGCCGAACCGATTCTTGCTCCTTTTTCGGGTTCAAGAGCAAACCCGATCCTTTCCACGGGTTAGGATCCAACCGTTACAATATGTTGAAGTTTTTAAATCACGCAAAAGAAAAACTCTCTAAAAGAGTGAGTATACAATTTGAAGCTCACAAATTTAATCCTCACAATATAATAAGAAGCTCTCAAGAATAAGATGAAAAGAATAAAAATTGGAAGCTTTAGAGAGAATAACAATGTTGGTTTTTTGCATTTTTTGAGGATTGTAAAGATTTTTTCTGATCTTGTGTAAATGTGAAGTATTTAAAAAGAGAGGAAAGATAAATTCAAAATCATTTGGGTCATTAGATATAAGTAAAAGAAAAATGAATGGTTGAGATTTAAACTTAATTAGCCGTTAGACACAATACAAATAATAATATAATAATATGTCTTTTCAAAATACTTTGTTTAAAAAGAAATCAATAAAGCAACTTCACCATCTTTTAAAAAACTAGCCGTTAGACACAAGAAAAAATAATAATATTAAAATCATTTTCCTTTTAAATTCATTTTCTTTATAAAAGCCAATAAAACATAACAAAAAGCCACATTTGTTACTCCTTCATTGCTCTAAGTGGCTTTCTCTAATTGGTTCAAATTGAATGCTTGGTCGCCACGTCACCATCTCGGGTATTTTTCCGTTAACCTTCTTTTAGCAATATTTTCTTCATTTGAACTTCGATTTGGGTGATTCAAGAGGCGTTAGAATCATTTTTCCAAGCTCTACGATATGGTCTATTCAAATTAATAAAATTGTCAATAAAAAATCAGATTTGTTATCATCAAAACATAAATTAATTGAATAATTAAAATAAATTAATTTGATATTAAGGGCCAAAAAGCCAACAACCCATATTTTCGGGTTATTTGGGTTAGCAACCCGAATAACCCGAATTTAGTTTCCAACCCAACTCGTAAAATATGGATTGGGTTAGGTTGGATTGTATAGTTTTTTGTTTTCATTTACTAGTTTTTAATGGTTACAAAAGTTCAAAATTGTTATTTGAATATAAAAACTAAGGTCAAGACAACCAACAATCAAATCACAAACTCAATAGAATCACAACAAGACAACCAACAATGAAATCATAAAGTCAATAGAATTATGCTATTGTCTGAAAAGTATACTGTAAATATTTCAATATTTATGCCACTGTCTCAACAAACTCAAAATAGAATTATGCTACTGCCAACCTTCAAAATTTATGCTAATGTCTCAACAAACTCAAAATAGAATTATGCTACTGCCAACCTATAATATTTATGCTACTGTCTTAAAAAAATCACAAGCTACGCTATTAAGTGAACTCAACAAATTATCAAAATAGAACTATGCTACAATTAAAATTTATTTAAAAACTATCAAAGAACTTGAAAGCTAATGTACCTGCGGAGGAGATTGGAGATAGGAGATCGGCCTGCAAAGGAGACGAACGGACAGGTCTCAGAGACAAAGAAGAGTCAGAGATTGGAGATGGAGGAGGGATTGATATATGAGATCGACCTCTAGAGGTGACAAATAGACACATCTCGGGTTGGATCTGAGATGTCGAAGGAGACAGACGAAACAAACTAGGTCTAAGTTGGATCTGAGATGCTAGAGAAGATGGACAAAGTTGAGACAAAGGAAGAGACTTCGGAGACGACGAAGGAGACAACGGAGAGCTAAGACGCTGGAGGAGACGCGCAAGGGAGAGCAGGAGAGGTGAAAGGGAAGTGTGCATTGTGCGAGAAGATAATTCAAGTTGGAATTTATGATACTTTTAAATAACTGATTTATTGGAGTAGATTTGGTTAAGTAAAAGAACCGAGGATTTGAGTTAATTTAGAATCTTGGAAGGAAAAGTTGGTTTTGGTGGTATGGAATTAATTAAAGTGTATATATATTTAATTAAGAATTTGGATATTGTGGAATATGATATTAATTATTTGGTTTTGTATAAATAATTAAGGGGCATTTTTAAATGTTTGTTATCGATAGAATATGAAATTTTGCTATAGCTCGTAAATATTTTGTCAAATTTGCTATTTTTGACAATTATGAAAAAGTAAAGTTAATTATATGATGGAATATAATTATCATTGTTCGGAAAATAAGATAATCCATGGGGAGAGAGATGGTTGATTTGATTGGTCGAGAAAATATGATATATTTAATTAAGAAAGAATAATGGGTTAAATAAATATATATGTATTATATATTTTGGTGAGAGAATAATAATAATAATAATAATAAATTATTATTATTATTAAGAGACATTTTTAAAAAATAGCAAAATAAATTAAAATATTTACATGTTATAACAAAATTTTGGATTCTATCACTGATAGTCTTCTATCACTATAGTATATCAATGACTATCAGAAATAGAATTTGCTATAGGTTGTAAATATTTTGTAAATTTGGTATTTTTGAAAATTTCCCTATTATTAATGAGTATAAATGCCTGAGATTTTGTGAATTTAAGAAATTGATTAAGGAAAAGAGGATGAGAATAAAAATATATATTGATATATAGTTAACTATCATAAATATAACAAACGGGCAAAATATTTACGACCCATGCAAAATGAAAAAGCATATGGAATTTACCATTTAAAAAAAAAAAATAGATTTGTCATTCCTTATCATCGTCTTTCTTCTATTCTCTTCTCTTCTTCTGCGATTTTTTTCTTTTTTTGTTGTGTGATATTTTTTCCTTCTATCATTTTTTCCTCTCTTAGTGCAAATTTTTTAAAAATATTTCCATTTGTCATTTCTTTTCATATTCTTTCTTCTACAATTTTTCTTTTCCTTCCAATCCCTAATGAACCTAAAAAAAGGATAAAGACCCAGCAGAAATCGCTGATTTTTCGAGATCCTCTTAGAAATTCTATCAATATACGTTCTGATCGCCAATTCATACTAGATCTCGTTGCATTTTATTGGAATTGATAGAATAAAAAAAAATCTATTTTACCTTTTTTGTTTCCGAAGTAACTCTAATCAACTAGCACTATTTTGATGTATCTTTTTGTCTTCTTTTGAAAGTTTGTTGTCTTTTCCTTTCCATCATCTTTTTCTTCTTTGGTAATTTTTTTTTATATTTTTTTCAAAATGTTATTTGGTTCAAGATCATGCTATTTTTTCACACTATTATTTGGTTTTTTAAAATCGTGAAAAAAATTCATTGCGATTTTGCTACCTTAATTTAAACAATCAAATCTAAACGATCGCGTGCCAAATCCAAATGATCGTGTGTCAAATGTAAACGAAGCGTGTGAAATCTAAACAATAGCGTACCAAAAAAATCTTTTAAAAAATCATTCATATTTGGCTACCATAATTTAAACAATCAAATTTAAACGATCGTGTGTCAAATATAAATAATAGCATACCAAAAAATTCTTGCAAAATATCCAAATATAAACAATTAAATTAATCGTGTGTCAAACCTAAAATGTTTGTTGTAACCACCTATTTTTATCCTACATATATATTTTTTTAAAATACTAATATTAGTAATAATGACTAAACTTTTTATTTATTTGTTTTAAAAGTGTAAAAATTTAGTAATAGCATAATATCTCATTTTTATTATTTTAAGAAATAAAAACAAATCCATTTATTTTAAATGAAATCTTTTAATATCAAAGAAATTATTTATTTTTAAATAAAATATTTTTTAAAAACTTATTTCTAATCATTTTAGGAAAAAAAATAAATTAATAAAATCTTTGACTTATTTTATATCATTTTAGAAAAAAGAGAAAATTAATTTTAAACAAAAAAAATCTTTTAATATCCATTTAATTTGTTAATTAATTTTTCACAAAATCTCAAGATATCACATTTAATTTATTTATTTTAGAAAAATGAAATTTACTTTATTAATAATATCAAATTTTGATTTTGATTTTTATTATTTTTTTCTTGGTACACCTCGAGTCTATAAATAGATACCTTTGTCATTTGAAAAAATGAGGAGAATTTCATACAAAAATTTTTTGAAGAAAGTTTCTTAGAGAAAAAAAGTTCTTTAGAGAGTCTGCTTAGAATTTTTTTTATTATTTAGAGCTCTAAAGGATCCGCACCTCATACAAACAGTAATTTTTTTAGGATTTGAATCCTTATTTTTGTTTTCATCTCTTTTTAAAAGATAAAAGAGAAAGAAAAGAAAATGTATGAAAATTTTAGTATTTTTTACTATTTTTTTTCTTTTATCATCATTTTAAAAGAAATTCTTTAGTCCTTTTCTTCTCTCTAAAATATAGGGAGAAAGAAAACGACATAAGAAAAATGTTGGTTTTTTTATTTATCCCTATTTCATTACTTTTTTTAAAATCTCAACTCTTAGCCTTTATTTTCTTTTCTCTAAAATATAGAGGGAAAAAATGAGGATAGGGAAAATTTTATCATTATTATTATTATCATCATTTTTTTATTATAGGTATATTTTATTTTATTACTATTATGGTTCTGTTCTTCTTCTCCTTGTTATTATTGGTTTTATTTTTATTATGATTATTCTATCATTTTTCTTTCATTATTTATTCATTCTTTTTCTTTTCTTATTTTATTTATTTGTTATTACGTTTCCTTTTCTTTACTTATTCACATTACTATCATAACAATGATGGTTATTACCAATTTAAAATTCTTTTATGTTTTAAAATATAAATTCTTTTTAAATGATTTTATGTTTTAAAATATAAATTCTTTTTAATCATTTAACAAATTTGTCTATAATGTTATTAAAAAAATTTATGCTTTTCAAAACCTTCAAAATTTTATCTATGATTTCATAAGATTTCTTAAATCAATATTTTCTAATAATTTAACCGTTTTCTTTAAATAAAATCCTACGATAGAAACTAGAACTTTGTAGGAGTCCGTTATTTCAAGATTCTTGAGGTGAGAGCTCAATATCTTTGAAAGTCCGAGATTTGATCACAATAAAAAATGAATTTAATCAATGTTTAAAAAAATCTTTATTAAAAAACTAGCGTATGATAGATTTTGAGAAATTATAATAATTTTTCATTTTCTTAAGGTGAGAAACTTTCCTTCAATATATAGTCTAATTAATGGAATATTATTCCACTTATTTTATGAGATCATTGCTTCAAATATCGGAGTACTGAGGGGTGAAATAAGACATTAGTTTTATAATAAATAAACAAATATTTTCAATTCAAGATTTAAAATTTGGCTACCATTTTTCCAAATGGGTGTTGTGGTGCTAATACCTTCCCCACACATAAATGACTCCCGAACTCAACTCTATTTTTCGCAGGCCATTTTTTTTAAATTGTTTACTTTATTTCATTGTCCAAGCACATCGTAAAAAAGATTGGTGGCGACTCCTATTTTCTTTTAAAGCTAACTCTTTTGAGGACGTCGGCCGCTCCGCGTCGTCTCAGACACGTGGCGACATTCGCGTACCAAAAAATCTTGATAAAAATCGTTTAGATTTGGCTATCCAAATCTAAACAATCATATATGGAATAATATAAAAAATCTAAATCATATAGGGAAGGTCCCTTCGGCAAATGAGATTTAAATGATGAATTCTTCCAATCATGGTTGAATTGGTTTCAACCTCAATTTTTGGATTGAATTAGTTTGAGAATTTTTATTATCAGCTAAGGAGTATTTTATTAGCTAATCTCTCAAGTAAGAGATTCTACTACTGAACCTAATTCGAATAAAATTTTAAGAGCTTGCATGTATTTTCCATTATGCATTGATATAGTTAAGATGCTTGCGTAATGTGACTGATATGTTTATGATACATGATATATTAATCACGTGATTAAGGATGTTATGATTAATATATGGATGAGTGTTCTATTAACTTTGTCTATTAAGGTTGTACTCATATGGGTGTCCCTCATGATCACCACCTTTTCACAAATTTATGATTGTGTGAGTTCGACGAGACCACCAGTCTGTCATATTGTTTATGTTTATGAGTGGTCCGACGAGATCACTACAACCTGATGTCATAGGTTTTCCTTCGAATCACTAATAGATGAGAGTGTTCCTTTGGGATCACTAGTTTGCATGTGTTTCGTCGAGCACACAATAGTAACAGCCCGATATCATAGGTGTTTCTTTGGGTTCACCGATAGATGAGAGGGTTCCTTTAGGATCACTAGATTGTGTGTGTTCCATCGGGCACACGATAGTTTTGGGTACCTCCTCACGAAATCTTAATGGGAAGTTAAGAGCACCTAGCGAGACTTGTAGTGGATCCATTACTGGATATATTTTATCTACTCACTCTTTCTTCTGTTTAATATTTCAAGCAATGATAGAAGATCTAAAAAGTTGACAAGTGACAGGTAGGGTTTGTGACATGTCATATGGGGACATAGTTCTGATTTCGCGTTTATGTATCACTTTTTTTAGTATTTTGTTTTTAGACATTTTTAATTAATTTTTTATCCTATTTATTGACGTTTATTTTATTTAAAGAATTGTCACCCGTGTGGGTCATATTTTGGTTAACTGAAACTTCATCCGATTACATAACTTGTTATATTTTATAAATAGTTTGTAATAATCCTAATTAGATCATTTATGTTAATGCAACTACAATCAAAATTATTGTTATTGAATGTTAATCGTTTTTGTTTTTATATTATTATCGTGAAAATCAATAAATTAAGAAATTAAATTATATGTACAAAATATTTAAAAAATTAATTAAATATTTTATACATGATAAATTTAGATTTTACCCTTTATAAAAAAAACACATTACCAATTTCTGCACTCAATTAAGGAAATTTCCAAGATATTGATTCCGAACGTGGGTGTCAAACACCCTAGAAAGGTGTGAAAAAAAATTGTGAACTTTTTTAAGAAAATGATTATTTATGGTATCATTTTTAATTTCATTTATTTATTGAGAATAATAGGGGAAAATCTTTATAAGAAAAACTATGTTTTGAATTTTTTTTATGCATGGAATCCAATTTTCTATAGGTTTGTTATTATTTAAGAAATATTTTGTTTTTTTAGGAAATAAATGCTTTTTAAAGGACTTTTGAATAATGCATCATTTCATCCAATGTATATTTCTTTATAAGAATTAAATACATATGTAAAAGTTTTTCTTATTAAAACTTGATTTAGAAGAAAACATATTAACATCAAATCTTGGCATTCCAAGATATTGATTTCTACCTCGAAAGTCCAAGCAGCGCCATCTCGAGTTCCTGAGTTCTTAAGATTCTGTCATTGAAAAAGTTTTTACTCTTGGATAAATGCAATCAAATACTAAATTAAATCAAAATCAAAATCATATACTGAATATCATGAAATAGTAAAAACAAGATTTACTAAAAATAAGGAAACAATAATATTCTAACGACATAAAAAATATTTTGAGGTACCTAAATCAATATGAATGAAAGTTCACAAAATTTAATATTGTGCATGCAAATAAACCCATAAAAATCAATTTTCAAACAAGTTTTACAGAAAGAATATATATGAAACATGTATTAGATATCAACAATAACAATAATAGTAATACTTACTTGAAATAGCGGAAGTGGAAGATGAGGAAATTGAATTATGTGAAAGAAAATTGTTGTGAAAGAGGAAGAAAATATGGGTGGGAAGTGAAATAGGATATGGGTAAAAAAGAATAGGATGGTTTAGGGTTTGGTGAATGAGGAAAGAAAGAAAATGGGTTAGGATTTTGAGGTATTTATGGTAGAGGGAGAGGTGTAGGGAGAAAGTGTTCATGGGCTAGGTTTTTTTATCTCTATTGTATTGTGTGAGAATTGTGTCCATCAACCTCAAATTTATGGATTTTTTAAACTCTAATTAGAAGAAAAAGAATTAAATCAAATTTAGAAGGAACAAATAAAATAAAATTAACTGTGGATTATTTGACTGATTTTAAAATATTTAACATAATTAGATTCCTTCCATAATGTAGATTAAATATAATTTTTTCGTGCAAAAAGAGATTGAGCATTAAAACTTGTATTCTCTCAAACAAAGAAAAAAGGAATCTTTTATTTTTATTTTATAAAACATGTGAAAAATATTCTCCCACAATACAAAAATGGAAAAGAAAGTCTTTTATTTTATTTTATGATATATGAAAATTAAAACACCAAATTTTTATTCTCCTAAGATGCAAAAATTAACAAAAAAGAAATCTAAAATATTTAAAACAAAAGAAGTACATGAAATCTTTTTTTTTCATTGGTAGATTCTGAAAATATTGAAAAAGACACAAATGCAAAGAAAATATCTTTTATTT
Source organism: Cucumis sativus (assembly GCF_000004075.3). NCBI lineage: Eukaryota > Viridiplantae > Streptophyta > Magnoliopsida > Cucurbitales > Cucurbitaceae > Cucumis > Cucumis sativus. Next base: position 18,673,134 of record NC_026659.2, on the reverse strand, counting down.
GAGTAATTTGGTAATTATCTTGTGAAAAGTAGACTATATATTCTTCCTTTTCTGAAAAGTTGAGCTTAGGGACGCGTGTGTGGACATTAACACTCCACGAATTTCACCCTCTCTTATTAACATCTTTTCTTTGTCTTACACAGAACCATTTACCATTTTGATTCTCCTTCTTTGCTTTTGCATGTTGCCCAAGAGACGGAAAAGGGACGATGATGGTTTCAGCAAAGAAATTTGTGAAGAACAAATGAGATTAGTCATAGAAGAAGGTGATGATGAAGAGAATGAGAAGAATACATCCACTTTTCAAATTCTCCAACCACCTTTTTTCAACAGATTCTTTTAGATGAAGATGATTCAAAGCCAAATACAGATAAGTGTTCTCTACTTCATTTTTTTGTTCTCCTAAGCTTCCTTTTAAACTACGATAATGAATACTGTTATTTAATTGCCTCTATTTTAACAAAGTAACTCCCTCTCTAACAAGCATTATAGGAGTTAAAAAGTAACAAAAATAACTCATTTTTGGTTGCTTTACTAAATGCATGCAGAGAGCTTTCAGGAGGGCTGATGGTTGATCTGAATTTAGCTTCACAGAATCACAACAAATGCTAACATCACTTTTGAAACCAAACATAATAATTCAAAACCATTTTTAAATTTATGAAAATGAATATGATTACCAACTTGAAAAAATCAGATTTACCAAATCTTTTTTTATTTTTATCACTTCAACCATCAATCCCAAATATGTTCTTAGGTTGGCATCGAGCAGGAGAAAATTACAGTTTGAAAATGATCAAATTTGTGGAAGAGAACATAAATCAAAGTAAAGAAAAATTGCATAATGAAATCAGAAAGAAAAATATAATGGGCATTTGTCAGCCTAGCTAAGAGTATTGTAGTGTCTTTTAAATAATTACACCTAATTGTGTTTCTAAAAAGAAATGAGTCGTAAAACGAGGTTTATTTGTGTTTGATAAATTTCAACTCTAAACTAGAAAAAGAAGTAAGTTATACTGTTTGGTAGACTTAAGTTCATCCAGTACTATAAAAATTTCTAGGTTGACATCTTATGTAAGTCCTGTCCAATAACCTACGGTAATTCTGCAGAGTTAAAAAAATTGTAGATTGCAGTAGTAGGACTTCATGATAAAGATAAAGATTTACGAAGTATATCTAAGAAGCCAACCTCGATATAACTCCAACGTGGATCTATGCATGCGTATGCGTTTGTTACTGGTTGTGGTTTCTTCAGTAACTTGTCATGTAATTAGCGTAGCACAGCCAACAATACGAGGTTGAAATATCGGGAAATTGTTTCATCGGACCTGCACCAAATCCCTTTTGACGACTCGATTCTTCATTCCGTGCACTAGTATGTGCAGAAAGATCGTCACCTATCTCCTCGACATCGACGATTTCCGTCAACACCAATCCAGTAGTAGTCCTTAGTAAGTGGCATAGAATGGAAAAAGTTTTTTTGTTTGCCCATTCCAGCACTTTAACGACATACTAGGTCGCTCATGGATCATATGGAAATATGCAAGTTGCTTAATTCTATGCCTAGTGTCTTAATGTGTATGTGGCATGCTCTTATTGTCGTTCAATAGTTCGTTATTGTCGTTCAATAGTTCGTTTTAATGTGTATGTGACATCCTCTTATTGTCGTTCAATAGTTATGTCCAACATCATCAGCAACTGTCGTTGGGACACAGTGAAAACAGTTAGTATTGTAGCAATGTTTTCTGATATCATTGCATAGTAACGACTAACAACTGGCTGAAGTACGCGTCTTGCTAGTATGTGAGAACAACCATGCGCGTATTTTAAAAATTCTAATGATTCCGTGTTTGAAAATAATATTTCTTCTTCTAGAACCCAATGTAAACAAAAACGAGACAATAAGTGAAATCGTCTACATATAACTCGCCCCAAGAAAGTGCATTCCAAGAAAGTGCATTGTTAATTATGTATGTACTATTTGGAGAATTGTGAGACTAAGCTTGTGCGAATCTAGGCAAGTTGTATTGAAATGTATTTGAATGTGTGGTGTGTAATTTTTTACCTAACATCAAACTTTGGTATTTCGTTAAATAGAAAACAAAATCTCCTAACCATTTTCAAATTAAACGGCCTAAACAAGGTATTGTTTAGGTTACTGTTTTGTATGATTAAACGTGGGGGACAAGGTATGTAACTTACATTTTTTAATAAAAATGCAACGTTCAGAAGAAAAAAAAACTGATTTGTGTAAGAAAATGTTATGAATTAGGCAGTTTTTAACCCAAAGAACATGGAGCCACTTTATTTAAAAAGTACCTGGAAAATATTTTTGATTAAACACATGTTTGGTTCGATGGTTAAATTCATGTTGATGTGCTTGGAATTTATTAAGGATAAGAGAAAATGAGATTGTGCTTGGAATTTATTAAGGATAAGAGAAAATGAGATTTAGGTGAAAAATGAAGTTAAAATATTTGGAAACCAAGGAATTTGAGGTTTAAGCTTTAGAGAAAGAGAAAAGTTGGAAAAATTGACTAGGTATCAAAGAATGACACATTGGGTGTTTAAAAGTTAGTGTGGGCGGTTAAAGGGGCTATATAACCTCTAAATGATGTTTGTTAGGCTGCCAAGGGAAGGAAAATAACTTTTAAAGGGTTTAGCTTGCGTTTAAGGTTGAGTGTTTTAGGTAATGCATCATGTGTTCAGAGGTTATTTTTGACTTGTGACTAGGCTTGAAGAACCTCCAAATGGATGTCTTTGGGTGATAAGGTTGCTATGCGAGAAGACTTCGAGATTAGTAAGGGGCTTTGGGTATTTAAGGTCGACGAGGAAGAAGGATTTAGAGGTTATCTGGGTGTTTGGATGACTTTACAAAAAGGCTTAAGAGGTTAATATGGACGAGAAGAAAGGCTCTGCGAGATGGACTAAGCTGAGGTTAGCTATGCGTTTTGGACATGCATGTGACAAGCTTAAAACAAGAGGTTTAAAGTTAATCCAAGTGTCTTGGTATTATTAACATGCATTTTGAGGTGGAAAGATAGTTTGAGGTGTCTTAAGGAGGTTTAAGGGTGGATTAAGCAAGGTTGAAGTGTCAAGATAATTTCATGTAAGGCTTTCTATAAATAGCTAATTTCAGTAAGAAGTTTCTCACACATCACTCGAACATTTTTACTCAAATTGGTCTTGAAAGTTCAAAAATTGTGTCTAGTTTGTGAGTGAGGGATATTGTGCATTTTTTATTCAAGTAGGTTTACGTTTTGATCAAGAGAAAGTGAGAAGGTCATTTCTCGAGTGAATCTGAGCAAGATGCATTCCAAGTAAGCTACAAGACTCGTTTTTTTAATTTGGTTCTGAAATTTTGAGATAAGACATTTAAGTCATATTAGAGCAACTTTCTAGAAGAAATTTTTATCAAAAGAGTTATGAATTTTCAACGTTGGATCATATATTCTAGACAAAAAATGTTGTTCTGGGTTGTGGGTCAATGTCATGCATGCTAGGGAAGATGAGCTTGACATTTTGGTCATAGAGCTTATTATGTGTTGTTGAGAGGTTTGCGGCAAGGTCATGGCACAGCTGAGCGACAAGGCATACACTCAAACTCTGCGCGTGACTTACGAAAAGAGGTTAGTAGGCGACGAGGACATGCGCGACAACCTCATTGCGAGGTTAGCACGCAGCGCACGCCCTTCTGTGAGGTGAGCATGGGCAAGGCCCTAGGCCATGTGCACGTGACCAGCCTCATTCCCTATATTAGCGAACACCGACGAGTTATTCTCAAAATATTATCATAATAAAGATACACATTTATATAAGGAAGTTATGAAAATCATAATAAAATAAAATTGAATAAGAAAATAATTTAAATATGATTACAAATATAATATATAATTAATAATGATTATAAGGTGAGTATTGTCCAAAAATTATACGAATTCGTAACTAACAAAATAATTTATAGTTTAGAATATTTGTAAAAATTTATATTCAATTTAAACTTGTGTGAATCTTAAAAAAAAAATGTTTTTTTAATAAACTTATTTTTGTTTAAACTCTTTTTCTTATTTTTTTTTAAATACACTTCAAAATGTATTTTTAGTATCTTCCAAACATTTTAGGTTTTCTAAAATAACTTATTTTTTAAATTAAACATTTAAAAATATAATCATTTGAAAAAAAAACTAAATTAAACTAATCAATTTCCATATATATGGTTGGGTCAACTCAAAAAGGTAGGTGTAGGCCTAGTGGGCCTTGAAACGATTTGGGTTAGGAGCCCATGGGCTAATGAACCAAAGTTTCCATCTGGCCCAATAAAGAACTATCTTTTAGATGAACCAAAACTTATTGTATTATTTTTCTTCTAATTAATATAATTTTTTTTTACTAGTTTTGGGTCTTTATTAAATCAACATAGATATTTGATAAACTTTTGCCAGTGATGTTGACAATTAACTCGTTATTGAAGCTTTGGAGTTATTTGAACAAATACATTTTAAAGTGTGAATTAACAAAGAATAATGAATAGAAAAATAGAAAAAGTAATGAAAAGGAAAAAGTTAAGAGTAGTTTTATGTTGAATGAAAAGCAAATGAATTAAAAAGAGAGCATTAGGGGCATTGCTTCACGGGGAAGAGAATTGATGTGCAATCATTTGTTTGGTTGGTGATTTGGAAAGTTGGTTTGGTAACCCATTAAACATTATTTCTCAACCTCTCTTTTCCTCTTTTTTTTTTCTTACCTTTTTCTTTTGTATATAATTGTGGGTTTGCTTGGACCCTTCAAAGTATTACTAACAACATATCTTAATCATCACCACTAACTAAAAGTAGATATCAACTTTAAAATACTCATCTCTTTTCTCTTTTTTTTGCCCTTTAAAACTATGCATTTCGTCCATTCGTAGTAACCTTTTGTGTTAGTGTGATCTGTGTAGAATGCATTTTTGTAAAATTATGTTTGACAACAAAGAAAATAGATAAGTACGTCAAATTAATTTGTTATTGTGAGGTGTTTTAATACTTGTTGTTTTATGGTTAAATATATGCTTGACGTGCAGGCTTTTGGTTGGACTCATTCTACCAACAAATATATAGGTTAAGTGATTTAAATGGTATGTGGATTCAATTGGGGTTAGGCCGAAAAGAAAGAGATATGTCAACTATTCATGGATTTAGAACCTTATTTACATATGGTTATTACTCCTACTTTTCTTATACATATACTTTTAAATATTACATCATTTTAATTCATTTTGATTCTTTTACTAATTTTAATTTTGGTCATTAACCATTTGGCCGCTTAAAAATGAAATGGTGAAAATGGTCATTTTTTAAAAGTATAAGAATTAGGATAAGGATTTTCAAAGTAAAGACTAAATGAACCACATTTGATAATATAAGATCAGGATGAATGTTTTTAAAATATAGCAACCAAATTGAATAACACAATCACTATTAGTATTTAATCCATCTTTTAACATGATATACAATTTCTTTTTAAAAAAAGAGATAAAATAAGGAGAAATAACAAGGGTAGAAAAGGCAAAAAAAAGAAATCAAAGAAATAGTTTTGTAAATAAAACAAAGCGATATTAGTTAATTTCATTGCCGGTTTATCACTCTAGTGCTCAAATATCATGAACTTGTACTATCAATTTAAAGTATAAGTTTGTTGGTTCCTCGACCCTCGCATATTGTGATTAAAGAAGGGTTCCTAAGGATAGAAAAAGTTTTTTTTTTCTTCTTAGAAATACAATAATTATAGTGTGAGAGATTGGGAGCCTGTTTTCTTTGGCTTTCAAAATTAGGAAGTGATTAAAAGCTAAAGGGATTTTTTCAAATATAGAATAAAGCGCGAAAATATTTATATCATATAGAACAATTTTGAAAAAGGAAAAAATCAACCACCCGACAACATGAAATAACAAAAATAGCCTACGATTAACCAGTCACGTGTATAAAAAAATGATTTTATACCCAATCCAAACAATCTTGTACCCTCGTACCTGCTCTAGACGATCTTGCACTCTTGTATCCAGTCTAAACGATTTTGCACTCTTGTATCTACTTTAAACAATCTTGTACCCTTGTACTCAATCTAAACGATCGTGTATGCCGTATAAACGATGTTGTACAAAATCTAAATATAATGATCTAGTAGTGATAGTGGTCTATCTCTATGTATCAGGGATAGACAACTGATCGTTTAGATATTGATACATGAACTTTTAGATCCTATACCAATATCATTTATATATTATATCAAGAAGAGAAAAAGAAGATGAGAGATGAAGAAGGAAGAAATTCTAGAAGATGAAATAAAGAAACAACAAAAGAGAAGAAGTGAGAATATGAAGAAGGAGAAGTAATAAAACAAATATTTTTGGATTTGTTACATTTATATAAATTATCCAAAATTAAATACTAAAAAATTAATTTTTTAAATTTTGATTTCGAAGGTTTGAACTAAGTCAAACTTATTTCATAAACACATAAAATATTTTTTTAAAAAGAATTGAACACTTGAAAAGTCAAAATAAACATAACAAAAATCATTGATGTATAGAGAATAAGTAATGACTTTAAGTACGGAGTAATGTTTGAATGAATGATTAGTATATACAAATATATATTTTTGAATTTAACCATACGTGCATGGAAGTTATGACACGCGTAATTGTAATTGTATTAAAATTTAGAATAGTAACGAAACCAACCCAAGGAAGGTCATATTGAGTTAGGAAGTGTAAGTTTTCACAATTGGTTCTTATCCCTTTTAACTCTTTATATTTGCTTTACTACTTACTTACTTTATTGTGTTGGTGTGTGGTCAAATATTTATTACAACTTTGCTTTATATGAAACTATGAAAGAATAAAGATATTCTTCCAAGACCGTCAAATATTATTTACGTTGCTGGGGGTTCATCTACATCTTTCTTTTTAATTTGTTCCACATTTCCATTCATTTCATTTCTCTCTTCTTTTATATTATGTGGTTATGCATTTTGGTAATATTTTTTATACTCCTTCCAGTACATTTTTAAATGCATTTTCAAACTAATTCTCAAAACTATTTTCTTTAAAATTAAAACATTATTAACCTTTACGGAAAATTTCTTTTTTTTTTACGTCTAGTCTCTGAGTTCTCAAAATATATACTAAATATACATTTTTAGTCCAGACAAGTTTTAAAATAGATGCATTTGATTCTATAATTTTAAATATTATCTTTTTAGTCTTCAAGCTTTTAAAAATATAAGTTTTAAAAGGTGATTGTTGAGTTGAGATATTGAAAAATCACGGATGACTCGTATTTGTTATAAGATAAATGAGTTAATTCTTTCATTGCCTACTGGTTTTAAGATGGAACCATATGCTATTAAATATTATATTAGAACTTATTAAATCCAAATTACAGTACATTCAAATGAAGTTGAGATCCAATCAAGTTGGTTAATCCATAGAAGCACTATCATGATCCGGGGACATGTTAAGAATCTCACTTTGAAATTTTTTTATTGTTGCTTTTAACATATTTACGAAAAGAGTTTTTAAAATTTAAAATGAGAAAAAGAACACCTTAAGGATCTTTTCAATCTATTTTTAATAAATCCAAACCAAATGTTTATATTCTAAAAATTTTGAAGTCTAACAAAAATGTGTTTTAAAATTTAGGGACCAAACACAAATATTCTTCAAAAACTCGAGAAACTTAGAGAGCAGAGTGAAGGTACTTTTAAGCCTCTTATTGATATGAGCATAGTTTGAGAGCATTATGTTTATCAAAATTACTTTAGGACTAAATTGTCCTTTGCCATTGATCTTAGTTTATGGTTAAGCATTCGAGTAGGATTAGTAAGATCGAGTGAATTGTCCCGTTAAATTGGTCGAGGAGCATGCAAGTTGACCCACTCACGAAATAAAAAAAAAATTGAAAAACTTGAGCACAGAGTGAAAACAACTTGAAGCCTTTCTCATTGATATGAGCGTAATCTGAGAGCACTATGTTTCTTGAAATTACTGAAGGACTAAATGGTCCTTGCCCAATCATTCTAGCTTTACGTAAATGAGGTTAAAAAAAGGGATGTGCCTTCTACTTTTAGACACGTGTGTGCATATGTGTAGTGATAGCAAGTTAGAATGAAGATTCATTTCCTCTTTCTCCTTCAAACAAGGTATGGATAGAAAGGGTATCCAAGGCAAGAGTTGCACAAAAATCACTTGTAACCCAAGGAAAGAACCTATTCCTAGTTTCCTTATCCTTCTTTCCTGATTACCTTTCTTTTGCCTTGTGATCATCGAGTACTTTGGCTTTATGCTATGTACATGCACATGAAGAAGCTAAAGTTAGTACCCTTCTAATAATTCATAAATATCACAGACATGACAATTCAAACTCACATAAACCCATGAGAAAATGACACTAGTTTCTCCATTGTATCATACAACATGTCCAAGAGATGTTGAATTGAGTTATGAAGTACATAGTTAATATGTTAGAGTTAGAAAGGCTGGGTGCGGAAAGTTATAAGATGAAGATCTCTACAAGAAATTGAGAAAATAAAAATAAAGTCACTGATACATGTGCAAACTTCAGTAATAACACTATTGAAGTTGATTTAATAAGGGCCAAACAACTCAATATTTATGTACCATAAGAGAAGGACACGTAACAATCAGAAGGGGACGAACACTTATAAACTTCACTATTTCTTTAATGTAATACACAGAAGATATACAAAACAAGCAAAAAGGAAAGAAAAAAAGAGTATGATTTAAGCCTCGTACAGATCCCATTCCCAGTTTTATTGACATTTTACCAGTCTCCCGACACTCCCACTACCTGCCTGGACTGGCTTGTTTTCCTATTCATCTTATTTTATGATCCTGTTCTCTAACAGTAACAACTATAGAAGTTTATGTTACAAACTCCATGGACAAAGCTAAGTACAAATTTTATTACTTTGAAGAAACTTCAGAGGTGCATGTATTAATAGGCATTTCAGTGGGTGTGCATACCAGAGCCCTTCTTTGTAAATGCCTCAAGCTTTGTTCCATACTTACTTGCACCATCTCTGCCAGCATCTTCTTTGCTTTACTAGATTGATCATCGTCTCCATCAATTTGAGAGATAATGTTACAAACAATGTTCTCGATTGTGTCTGCTTGAAGTTCAGATCTTGGATATGGAGAGTCTCTTAATAGCCTTAGGAGGGTTTTAGCCTTTGACTGGGATTTAGGTGTCCCTTGGACAGTAAGTTCAAGAAGGCCTGGGATTACCCCTTCTCCCAAGATAGGTTCTCTGTATTTGCACCGGTCACTCTCACACATTGTCAATAGTGCACCAACAGCATGATCACGACTTTGAAGAGAGCCATTCTCGAGTACTTCGACAACAGCAAGAACTCCACCTTCTTCAGATGTCAATGCTATTCTGCCTTCATCAAAACCAACTAAGTATTCAATCAGTGAGCAGCATTTTTCAGCAGTTTTTGAAGATTTTTTACAAGTTTTCAATAGACTAACTATTGCAGGGACTGGGTTTGAATCTAGAATGATGCTAAGATTATGTGGAAGTGTTGAAAGATTGGAAAGGGCCATTACAGCATCTGCCTTTGCTTGTGGGCTTCCACATCTAAGAATCTCCACAAGGAGAGGAATGGCACCGGCAGCACTTATTAATGGCTTATTGACAGTAGAAGCAGATAGAGTGAGTAAAGAAGCAGTTGCATTCTCCTGTAGTATCAAACTCTCTGACTGAAGAAAACCAATTATTGGTCCCAAGGCACCAGCTTCTACAATCTTGATCTTATTCCTGTAGGCATATTATTACAATAAATTAATATATGAAGGATTGGTACTAAAAGTCAGTGTTACACATGGAATCAATTATCAGAAACCTACCACGAACAAACTAAAGAAACAGATGCCATTAAATTAACAAAATCAAATCTCATTACATTACCTAACACAAAAATCACTACAGCTATATTCTTCCTTCAGCAAACAGTATCATTCATGGTACTGAAACAGTTTAAAACATGATGTGAACAGGAGTTCCACAAACTGAAATTTAGACCAAAACTTTCTAGGAAAATTTTCAAAACTGCTATAGAAGGAACAAGACAGGGCAATATCATGTGCAAGGAACAAGTAAAGAACAGCGAAATAGCACATGTGCAAGATACAGTCAGCGTGCATGTACGGATGGAGGAGCCAATTATATGTAGGCCAATGAGTTTAGTTAGCAAGAGTGCAGTCAAATGGGGAGGGGAGGTTCCTGTAAGGTATAAACAAGCTAATGAAAGAGCAGAGGAGATAATACGAAAATCAACAGAGTAACAAACCAGTTATAAAGAAAATCATGTTTCAATTTCGAAAGATTGAGTCTATACGTTGAATACCTTTTCTACGAAACCTTCAAATAATGTTTCTTCAAATCACTCAAAAACAGATCATCCCACATCACATCAAAAAGTAGTAACTAAGAGAAATATCATATATACTAATAACAACATATTTCCCATGGACCTTAAATCATGAAGAATGAAAATATCTGGAGACTTTCATTTCAAATAGAAAACAGACAAAATAAACACATTATCCATTTCTTTTGAAGACCTCAACCACCTCGTGCCATGCCAACCACATTGCAAAAATAAAAAAAAAAGGGGGGGAAAAGGGGAAGCCTCCAACAACTAAAGCCACAAAATAACAACAGTATAATTAACAATAGAATAAACGAAGCCCAACAGGACAAACACAAATATAGAGCTAGCAAATTCTTTATCAATTCAAAAAACATAGTCAATATAAAAGAAAATCGTCATCTTAAGGGAATCCAAGAAAGCATATCTCTATTTAATTGGCCAATCAACACATTTAAATTTCTTGTGAGATAGATTTTCTTCCCCATCTTCCTCCTCCTCCTCCTCCGTCTACTTTTTTTACATTTTACATTCCCTTATTCTCACCGGCCAAACAAAAGTAAGAAAATAATATAACTAGCCATAAAACCTCATGGGGTATCGCTGATTTGATGAAACAAATAAAAAAGCGAAACTAATTAAAAAAAAAAAAAAGATTAAAGTAAACGGAAAGAGTAAAGTCAATCAAAATTTAAAAAAGAATGAAAAGGAATCAAGTGAAATAGAAGGCAAAAGAGATCTAGGAGGGAATTAATTACTTTTCATCCTTAACGGCAAGGTTGAGAAGAGCAAGGAGAGCGGCCTCGAGGTGGGATTCAGGGGAGTGAAGGCGGTGGAGCATGGAGACGAGATGGGGGATTGATTGAGAGAGGTGACGGCGGCAGCGTTGGGAGGTTTTGGTGAGTCGGCGAATTTCAGAGGCGCCTTGGAACTTGGAATCGAGAGCGTCGGATTGAACAAGGAGGAGAGCCTTAAGAACGGCGGCGTCGGGAGAGGAGGCGGAGGAGGTGCGGTGGTGGGTGGCGGAGGGAGAGGTGCAATAATCCATGAGGGAGGAAGAAGGGGGTGGTGAGTTAGAGAGATGTGAGAGAGATTTAAGAGGAAGAGAAGAGAAGAGCGTGGCTTTAAGCAACAGTTAGGAAAAAGAAAGATAAAACGTTTTTGTTTTGTGGTTTTTTTTTATTTTTAAATTTAATTAATTAATTAATTAACTTCATTTTTTTTTAAAAGAAAAAGGAAAAAAAAAGAAAAATATAAAATTAATTAATAATTGATAATTAATTGTTTTAAAGAGGAAAATAGAATAGGAGGGTATAGGTTATGTTTTTGACGGTTGAATTTTCTTGGGTAGAGGGCAAATTCGTAAAATACCTAAGAGTGTGGGGCAGGGGAGGTAGGGGCACGGGCAAGGGCAGTTATTAAAGTGATATAAAGAGTCGTTATCGGATTGGAAGTTGAAATGAAACGACTTTGGGTTTAGCTTTAGGTTTCGTGATATTCAAATATTAATACTTCAATTCTTCCCCTTTTTTCTTCCTCCAAAAATCTTTTTGTATTCAATTTAATTTTCATTACAACCATTTTCTTTTCTTTTCTTCCTTCATTTCCTGCTTCTTATCAATCATAAACAATATTTTATTGTGATTTAGCTTCAAACATGTCGAGTTTTACTCTACGTCGGTTATTTTTTACGAAATTTGATCACTCTTCTTTATTTACAAATGTCTCATTTATAAATACTTTAAGTTTAAGCACTATGTTAACTCTAATTAAATTCTTTTTTTTTTTTTGTTATTTGTGGTTTTTCTCTTACTTGTAAGTTTTCTACCCAAATTATTTTTATTGCCTTCTTTTAATTTTTGTGTTTATTCCAAAAATTCAGATGTGAAAAAGTAAAATAGTTTATTTTAAGGTGGTGAGATAGCTAAAGGAACATAAAGACAAAATAATATTGTAACTTTGACTACTTAGTTCGGTGAAAATCCACCTACTTCTAGAGAGTTTTAACAACTCAAATATATATATTTTATTAAGATTTAAACGAGTAATAATAATGAACACACTTCATTAATTTAGAAGACATCCCTCTAGATTTAGTACTCTTTTTAGTTTTCTTATTAACTAAAAACAATTAGGCTTCCCATGTATTGTAATTTGGATCTAATGAAGATTGTCAGACTCCCCTGAACTCATTTTCAATCATCAAAGTCTTCTTTAAATCTCTTATCCTTATATAACTTCAAGCTCTCCCTGATTTGAATAATTGAAGAAGTCAAATATTCTTCATGAAGATACTTGTTTATGAAGGTAAAAACTTACCTTCATAAAGATTCTTCTAAGCATTTGCTACATTGAGAAAGAAATGAATTTTCCTTTCAATAGATAGAGATTGGATAACTTGAAACCAGAATAGGAAAATAAAATAATGTTTAAAGATTCATGGCCAAGGTTCTTGAGAAGTCTCGTTGATGAAGTATGAAAAATATCTTCTCTAAAAAACCTTCATGTGAGAGAAAATAAACTTGTTGATGAAGTAATTGAAATATCTTTTTGTGAGAGAAAGAGCCACCAACTGAGGAACGACAAGTATCCCTAAAAATTTGGAAGATATTTCCCTTTTTATATAAAATAATTAAAAAAGATAATATTTGTAAAAAACGTAAAAAACTCCCCCTTTTGACAAAACTTCATTATGTTTAGTTTGTCTTTTACGAGCAATACTTTAGGTGTAAGGCCCTGATCATGTCTAAACTACGTGATAAGATTGCACGCGACAAGAGCTGGCTATGTGATGAGACTGTTGTGTAATGAAAGTTGGTGACTGGAAGTGTTGTGAAGCAATGTGTAAGGCGTTTACAATTACGCGGTAAGAAGAGTTACTCGATGAGATGGAAAGCAATGTGAGCATCCTTGACTATAAAGTAGTTGACATCATCCTTGTGTAAGAAGGCTGGTGAGTTAATTTGACTTTGCTGTTAACTGAATTTAGAATAAGGTGGTGATTTAAGCTAAATGGCGAGCTAGTATTGGATGAAGCTCACCACCGGACAAAGGTAATCATTCCAACATGGATAATCTCACTGGAAAAGTCTATAAATAAAAGGAATCCGACAAGATTAAAAGATTATTTTACCTTGTAATTACCTAACGAGCTGAAGAACTTACAAATTGATTTTAAAGTAGCCTAAGCTTGGATTTTCAACAAGAAATTGCAAGAAAGTGCAAGGAAGCTTCAGCTAAGGATTTAGACAAGAAAGCTAATTGATTGTGAGTGATTTCTTCTTAAAATATTTTCAAACTAAAAGAATTTCCACTGTATTTGCATCCTTATATATATTTCTTTATCAAATTCTTGAATTTCATGATTTCTCTTATGTTCTCAAAATTTTAAAGAGTATTTAGTTTACAAATGAATTAAATTTGAAAATGAGTTGCAATACTGTGATGAAATGATCTTTGGTATCCTATGCGATATGATACCTCACACTTATTGCGTGTTCTGGTGTGGGATGCCTTATCCTTGATGTGTGATCTAGGATAAGATGTCATATTCTTGTTGTGTGATTTAGAATAGAATACCTCATACTTGCTATGTGGTTTGGGTTGGGTGCCGCCTTTTGCTTGTTATGTGTTCTGACATTAGAAGATGCGTTATGCGTGATGGAATTGATGGAGAATTATCGTTGCGTTGAAATTACTTCACACAGCTGCAACTCAGCAAAACAGTGTGGTAAAGCTTAAGCTAAGAGGGTATAAAGATGTAATTAAACATGCAAAATGATTATGCGATAGGAATTATATAATGATTTATGTGAATTTTTGTCCTATGCAACATGTTTTGTCATGCCTTACTCTGCACGCGTCTTGAATTTTGTGATATGGTACATGATGTGACTAGAATCTTTGAACTTAAACAATTATACAATTCAAAACCTAACATAAGCAACGAAATAAAATAAAACAACTTCTTTAACACAAACCACTTCTTAATTCTTAAGTCAAGGGTTCTACAAATTAACTCTTTACTTGGTATCAAAGCATGGTTTTGGAAAACCTAAGGGTTATGAGTATTATGGAACAAGTGTAAGTATGTTTGGTAAAAGTTAAGGAATGCTATTTAAATTTCGAGGATGAGATTTCTTAACGGAGAGAGAAGTGATTTGTTCAATTCAATGCTTGGAGTTAAGAGTTTCAATTATAATTGTAATACATCATCGAGTAAGATCATTACACGTAATACGATCACTGTAACTCTCTGTAGAGTGTGCTTCATTCGAGGTGATGGGTCATGGGGTATGATCATAGCATGTGAGGTGCTCACAATGTACCTCTTCATTGTGTGATTCTTAAGTCCTATTTGAGTACAAGTTTTCCTACTATTTGCCCAAGTGCAAGCGAAACAATAGGTTTACCTGGGTGATCCAGGGTCAAACACAAGGAATTGTCTTAGATATTAGTTCTAGGTTCCACTCTTCATTTAGACATGTTGTAAGAATTAAAGAACAATAAATGTAAGAACTAGCTAATTATACAACGAAAATCTGGAAGGCAACGTGAAGAGAAAGATAAAACACCGCATCTAACTTGCACTAGGGGCAAAAGGTAGAAGTGTTTTTGTGATTTCAATTGGATAAGTAAGGAGATAACCTTGACGCGATATAACTCACTAAGATACACTTGTGATTAAGGCATGCTTCTCTCGGAATGCATATATGCCACACATGACTACTTTTTCAGATATCTATATGACCAAATATGTCTAGGCGAGCTATGTCTAGAAGAAACCACTTATGCATCTTATAGGATTTCGCGATTAAGCATCACTATCCACACTTGCTCTCATTTCGGGATCCAAATGTAAGAAACACTTTCGCAAAGAGACAGAGTTCCTCTTCATGCGTATTAATAAGTTCTAGCTACTTTTCCTCTCGGGTAGTTAGCAACCTATGCTGGCCAAGTATTCACAAAAGTACAATTAACAAGTTAAAATGTATAAGAAACTCTTCCTATTAATAGTTATTACCTACTCAAACAATTGATAACACGTTAACTTGAAGAGGAGAGATAATGAATTGAACGACTATATTTATGTAAAAATATCAAAGAATATGAGTATGGGTTTATAAAGAATATGTACAATATGAGGTATAACATATAAATGAAAATGACAAAAATGGAAAGAAGAGAAAGGGGATTGCTACTACAAGTTAAGGAATCAACAACAAATAATATTTTTGTTCGTCATGGCTGTATACTCTCCAGGTAGCTTGCTCAAGCTCTTTCTCTCTATACATAAACTTTCTTTGGCCTATAAGGACCCTCTTCTCTTGGTGGAGATGAAATGCTTATATAGACTACTTTTCAACGGAAAACTCCTATTCCTTTGAGTGCGTCAATGCTGTCATTCGGCCCTATGAAGTCACATCGTTCCAACTATCATTCTTGTTTTCTTGTGAGCTTTCGTCGTTTAATGTTTTAGTGCTTTTCCTGGAGTTTTTAATTGCTAAGCGAGATCCATTGCATAGCCCTTATGCGAGATTTCATGTAGGAGCTGCTCCTTTCTTCCTTTTTCATTTGTCCTGCGTTTAAATATGATAAGAGCATAAAACAAGAATGACATTTATGTAAGCTGTATTTCTAAATACTTATACGTTTACAACATAAGTCATGCATTATGATAATTTCTTTATGCATTTTAACTTCATTATTCTAATAAAAAGAGCTACAAGAACAATCGTTCTTGCACGTTATCAAGTTGTAAACCTCAAACCCTAAAGCAACTTCAGTCTTTTAAACAGCTTGAAAGGTTAGGTTTTGAGTGAAGTTGAGATGAAAAATTAAACTCAAGAAGTATCATTTTAAGTGTGTTATGGTAGGTGAAGTAAAACTATGGAAGAAAAGTTGAGGAAAAGATGGTTGGTAGTCAAAGTAAGTGCCTTGGAAAGGGAATATTCCCTAGGTAGCCTTGAGTAATCTTGAGACTATGGCAGGCCAAAATGAAAAAAACATAAGGGTTTTAGTGATAGGTTTCGGACCATCTCGAGGTAGTGCTCGATCGGGAATAGAATAAGAAAAGGAAACTATTAAGGATTTTTGGCCAATCGTGTGGTATCCTAGGCAAGATTGAAGACAAAAGTGTAATCTTGGGTCATCCAGTGCTTGTTTGGCCTAGATGAAGAATAAAAGCATAAGAAGTTGGGAACTCGAAAAATCTTTCGGCCATGTCCAATCGAGAAGCGAGAAGATCTCAGAGGATCTTGGGCCGATCTTGATCGAGAATCTAGGTATCTTAAGCAAGTTTCATGCATTTTGTGGCTAAGCACGAGCTGACGAGTTTTTGGGAACTTAAGGATGACTAATCTATTATGGAAATTAGTAAAAATAAATGAGAAAGGACGGTAGAAGAAGGAAAAAGCAAAATTTATTAGTGATACTCTGCTATAAAAGGAAGAATTTAGGAAAGAAGAGATCTCTAGGTTGCTAGGTGTTCTTGACAAAGAGGAAATTCAAAATTGTGAATGATGTTTCAAAGAAAAAAGAAAAGTTTTCTAAAGCTTTTTCTTTAGAATGGAATCATGATATATTATGCATGTTTATGTTGAGGACTGATTTTGAAAAGCATGATTTATGAAGAAAGTTTATTGTTATGTTTCAAGTAAAGTTTATGTTTGATGATTGTAAGTTATGTTTGTGAATAAACCATTAGTCTTATTCCTATCAATGAGCTACCTATGCACATAATGAATAAAGGCAACCATGTAGAAAAGTCATGCATGGCGAAGTGACACTACAAGAAATCAAAGATCTACCAATGCAGAATTATGCGTTGGGATAAAAGACATCGTAAAAAAAAGTTTATGTCCACGCATCGAGAAGGATGTTGGCATTAGACATCACTGCCGACGTACACAAGAAGATGTTGTAATAGCATGAGGCTTCCACAACGTCGTGCATGACGATGTTGCAGAAGCCTTTTATTTAAAATAATAATATTAACTTTCTGCGATGCAATGCATGTATGCATTGTCGTTTCTCCAATAATGGCGACGTGGGGAGAGCACGACATTGCAAAAAGGTAATAATATTATTAAAGAGGTGATTAACTACGACGTCCACATGCATGGTATTGTCATTGCCCAGCTACGCCGACGTGCTTTAACCACGTTGGCAAAGGTCTAGCATTTAAATTTTTCTCAAAAACCTTTTGCCGATGTACGGGTTGACGACGTCGAGAGAAAGTCTAACAATATGACTGATTTTGATAACTTTATGCTGACACCATAAGCGACGATGTCAACATTTTGTTAGAGAAGTACTGATGCAGCCACACATGACGTCGTGAGAACTCACTTCTCATAATGTTTTACGGGTGCGTCGCGAGAACTCTCATAATTTTAGAGTTATGTATTCAAATAGCACATAATTTTAAGGGTTCGTCTACTGATTGTCATCCGTCGTCGCCATCTGCCACCATCCGTCCTCCTATCGTTGTTCACTTAGTTCGTCGTCTCTACCAGTAAAAATGTTGTATATATTTTGTTTTTTTATCATTTCTAAATACATATATATTGTTTGTATAATTTATAGATTGTATATTGTACGTGTATTGTATGGGTAGATTGTATATTGTATGCATGTCTATTATAGATTGTAATTGAAATTGTTACTGTTGGAATTCATGAATGAAAAGTTCTCGATTCTTTGAAAATTGTTGAAGTGTTCACTATAAAGAGTGAAAGGTGAGGAACGTTTCGTGCATAAAGAGAATTTAAGATTTCAAATTAGTTTTAGTATTGGGGAACTTGTTCTTTGTCTGTTTCTGGTTATTCAAAATGACATAAAACTATGTTGGAATTTTGTATTTATATTGTAGATTGTATGTATGTTTGACATTAAATTTGTTGCATATTTCAAAATTACAATCTGCTATTGAAGCAACGAAAAAAGAAAAGGAAGAATATGAGAAGACTATAGAAGAGCTTAGGTGCAAGAATTTCCTTTGACTGACCTCAAATCCAAGAGTAGGGACATGAGTAGAATGTGAAAAGAAGAAAGTTAAACATTATTACGAGCTGTGTCGAAGAAATATGAGGTTGCTTCAAAGAGAAACGACTCATGCTCTAGTGCTCCAGAAAATTGATTAGAGGAGTAGAAAATGACGAGAGAAAACCAAACAGGTAAGCCATAGAAAGTTCCCACTTGCTCTGGTGATCTCATATGCAAGTGGAAAACTTTCTATGACTTAGCTGTTCAGTTCTCGGTCTTGTCATTTTCTGCTCCTCTTTTCACAATCAATTTTCTGGAACCACCAAATCAATGGTCGTTTCTGTTTAAAGCAACCTCATATTTCTTTCGATGCAACTCGTAATAATGTTCAACTTTCTTCTTTGCACATTTTGTTCATGTTCCTATGATCATAGGCAATTATGTTGAGGCAATGTTTTTAGTTTTTAGTTTTTATGTAATTTCGGAACCTACAAACATGTACTTTTTTAATATTTGAATTAATATTAATATAATTTTGATTTGATATTTTAGTCATTTTTATTAATTTTACGTTAATGTTTTTAGAATTTGATTAATTTAAATTGAATTTGATCCCAATAGTGAAAAAAAAATCATCTATAATTTTGGCAAAAATTTGGAAGTAAAACACCAATCCCTATTTAACACTTAGATACTGGGATTCCATATTGGCTTACAATCTTATCTACATACAACTTAGCCAATTTATCTAGTGGAAAAGTTGCTTTAATAGGGATAAAGCATGCGATTTTGGTAAATTTATCTATAATCACCAAAATTTCATTAAAACTACTAGGCGTTGTGGGCAACCCAAACAAGAAATCCATGGTGATGTGCTCCCATTTCCATTTTGGACTAGGTAAAGGGCTTAGTAATCCTCCAACCTTTTGGTGTTGCGGTTTAACTTTAAGAAAATCAAACACTTGGCCATAAATTCAACTATTTCTCGCCACATAATACCTAACCGCCAATAGTATGCTTTCAAGTTTCTCTACATCTTAGTACGCCTTGTTGTTTGGATCATAGACTTGTCTTTCTTTAGTCATTGTGCCATCACTTATGAACATGTAGTCTGATCATTTATCACATATAACTTCTTCAGTTAACTTTCTTAACACAAGATCTGCGGGTTGTGTTTCCACTATCTCTTCTTCTAGTGTGGGCTTGACTTGAAACCGAGTTATCAAATTTTCAACTAATCTTGCATTGAAGATTGTCGTGCAAGCTTTCAACTCTTTCAATAAGGCTATACTTCCCTTACTTTCTTTATTGGAATTCATTCTCCTTAACGCGCCTGCCACCTCATTAGCTTTTCTAGGGTGGTATGCGATGGTACATTCATAATCCTTAATGACCTCCATCCCATCGCCTTTGTCTTAAATTCAATTCTTTTTTCTATTATTAAAAATGTATTCTAAACTCTGTTAGTCAGGGAAAATATTACAGTTCGCCCTAAACAAATAATGTCTCCAAATATTCAACGCATGGACAATAGCTACCAGTTCCAAATCATGCACTGGGTTGTTGCGTTCATGCAACTTCAATTTTCTAGATGCCTTATGTAACGACCCAACGTTTCTACTAAGTTGATGTCATTACCACTTAAATAAATATAGACTTTTTATTTAGGATAAAAGAAAATACTAAATTTAAATAAAATGTTTCAAATATTCAATTAAAATCAATAATAAAGTATATAAAGAAAGAATATAATAAATAAATAAAATACTAAATAAAACACTAGTTCAAGTTATATTCAAAATGAAATAAAATATTTAAAAATACTCATAGTACGAAAATAAAATATTGAAACTTATGTACTAGAACATAAAATGCGAAAGAAAACTTAAATGTTCCCCATGACGAACCACAGTCACTTCTTGTCATTTGTTAGCTTGCCTCTACCTCTACCTTTGCCTGAAAAAATTAACATTGAAAAAAAATGAGTATAAATTTATACTCAGTAAGGGACCCACTATTAGTCCCGCTACGTGTTTGTTAATTTCCCGTAAAGTCCTATAAGAAAGTGCGACATAACTATTGTGCTTCCAAACGTACACTATCTAGTGGTTCCGTAAGGACTCATCTGAGCTCTCAGTGAACCCGAAGGAATCACACATAAAAAATAAACCATACATGCATAAATAGGTGGTGATCCAGAAGGACACCCATATGGTACGACTCTAACACTAAATCTAACCGAACATCTAGCCTATATAAATATATCATAGCATAAATATCATAACTCGGTTAAACATAACTCAATCATAACATGCCTTAGTCATAATGTATCTTGGTCATAATATCTCAGTCATACATGTCTCCATCATACATAACATTCAGCTAAGTAGTCATTTATAAATTCATCTCAAATAGTCATATTATGTCTCTCATAGCAACATTAGTGAATAATACATAATATATATGCAGCTTTAATGTGAGGTCTAATAGCAAAGAAGAAAGTGGCGGCTAGTGATCGGGGTCTTATCGACTTTGTCTGTTCTGGAACGACGACGTGTGGCTGTCGAAAAATAGAAATTGATGGAGAAAGGGACGCCCGGAGGAAGTGGGGTTGGCGGCGGCTGCTCCTAGGACTTCTTTGTGGAGAATAAAGGTGAATAGTGTGGCACGTTCTACTAGTTTGTTTAATTATATAATAATAATAATATTTATTATTACTATCATTATCTTTTCCTTTTCCTTTTCCAATTACACAATAAATCTTTTCTTTTTCCTCCATTAATTACCCATTAATTCCAACTTTTTATCTCCCCAAAACCAACCTATTTATGTGTATTACTCCTAATAATATAATTTTCTCAACCTTCATAATTTAAATCTACGCAAGCACATAATTATTCTCATTCCAAAATTACATAAATTACCTACAAATAAAATTATTCTCATCCATACAAATCCACCAAATATTTACCAAATCTTAGATCACACCTTAATAAAGTCCAACAAAATCTATCATAATTTTAAACTCAATTAAGATAATTAAATGTAAAATTACCTTAAACTTTGGGGCGTTACACATAAGCTATTACTTTCCCTTCTTGCATCAGAAAACATCATAGACTTTGGTGAGACACGTCATAGAAAACTTTAAACTCTTTTCCCAATGTAGGCAATGCAAGAATGGATACAATAGTAAGTTTGCAAAATTTTAACTCTTGAAAACTCCTCACATTCATTCATCCATTCAAATCTTCTCGCTTTCTTTATGAGTGCTGTCAAAGGAAGGGCTATCTTAGAATCCTTCAGCAAAGTGTCATAGTAGCCCACCAAACCAAGAAAACTTCAAACTTCATAAACTATTTTAGGGCGTTCCTAACTTTCGATGTCATAAACCTTTTGTGAATTAACTTTTAATCCTTCTAAAGATATAATGTGACAAAGGAACCCAACTTGATTCAACCTAAACTCACAAATACTAAATTTTGCAAACAGTTTTTCTTCTCGCAAGGTTTATAGCATAATCCTTAGATGTTCGCATGTCTTACCGCGTCTTGTGAAAAGATCAAAATGTCATCAATGAAAATAATGACAAAATGATCCAATTAGTGATGGAACACTCTATTAATCAAATCCATAAAAGCATCAAGTGCATTGGTTAAACTGAAAGACATTACTAGGAATTCATAATGCCCATAACGCTCTTTGATTCCTTGATTCTTAATTGATAATAACCTAAATGCAAGTCTATCTTTGAGAACACTAAGGCTTCGTTTAGTTGATCAAATAGATCATCTATTCACGGTAAATGGTACTTGTATCTGATTGTTACTTTGTTCAGTTGTCCATAATCAATACATAATCTCATTGAACCATCTTTCTTTCTCACAAATAGAACATATGCCCTTAAAGGTGAGGTATTAGGTCGAATGTAACCCCTTTCTAGTAGCTCATGTAATTGGTTCTTTAATTCCCTCAACTCATTTGGTCCCATGCGATAGGGAGTTTGAGAAATTGGAGTTGTTTCTAGTACAACTTCAATAATGAACTCAATTTCTCTTCTTAGGGCAATCCACTCATTTTTCCTAGAAACACATCTAAGTATTCACAGACTATTGACATACTTCTTGGTTCCTTTCTTATCACCTAAGTATCCATTATGTGAGAAAGGTAAGCGGTATGCTCTTTCTTTATCAACTTCCTTGCTTTAAATAGTGAAATAATGTTTGCTAGTTCCACCTTCTTGTTGCCTACAAACTTGACTTCAAACTTTTCCAAATAAAATCAAATCCACTCTCATAGTGACATTCTCAATTCTTATTATGCAATCCTTACATATTGATTCTACCATAAATATCTCACCTGAAGGCGTGCTAATCAACATCCCACTCTCCAAGTGTTTTGTACCTTATAGTTCAAGGATGTAACATGTGATACATAAATAAAAAAAATGCATAGCTCCATAATCAATCAACAAAAGAGTAGAGAAGTTACAAATTATTAACAAACCTATAATCATGTATGGGTTGTTTCTAGTCTCACTCTAAGTCATGACACAAACTTTCCCTTGACACTTGGGTCTCCTAGGTCCCTTGACTCAACTTGGGCAATAAGGTTGGTTGATCGAAGATATTTTGAGTTCCAAGTTAGGACAATGCTGGTATGTGGGTGTTTGTTTAGGATTTTAATTGTAGTTTGTGTTTTGTTAGCCTACAGCGCCAAACACTTGGTTGGGATGTCGCGTAAGTTAACTTAGGCCTTAAAATGTACAATTAATTCTATGCAACAAGTCATTGGTCATGATCATCATTGTATGTGCAATACTTACTATGTACCTCATTGTCACACAACCACTAAACTCTTGTTGGATACAAGCTTTGCTACTAATTGCCCAAGTATAAGCGAAGCAATAAGTTTATTTGGGTGATCTAGAGTCGAACACAGGGAATTGATATCAAAGCTTAGTTTTGGAGTTTACTTATCAATCAGGCAGTATAAAAGAACAAATTGAGTAGTATAAAGAATGTAAAAATGAACTATAACTTCTATCTACGCCTAGAGAGTCTATTAAAGGAGAAAGAGAAGAATAATGAATGATGATACAAACTAACTTGTATTTGAAAAGGAGGTCGAAGGAAGGTCTACGCATTATTAGGCGATTAAGTAATGTGAAAGTCTCGATGTGACATTATTTGCTTCACAAGCTCATGATTAAGGTGAGCTTCTCTCGAAGTCTTTAAACACCACACTTGCTCACCTCTCGGAAGCCAAGTGACTAAGCATACTAATGCAAGTTATGTCTAGAAGTTTTTGCTTCTGATACTTGTAGAACTTCACTTTTAAGGACAACAACCTCTCGGTGCCTAGCGACCACACTTGTTCACCTTTTGGAATACAAATGACGGAAGTTATCTCACTAAGGAGGAGTTTGTCTCTAGACTCTTTCTTGTGCGCGTTAGCCTTATCCTTGCTACTTGCTCTTTCGAGTAGTTAGTGATTTACGTTGGTCAAACAATGAACATAGCTCAACTAACGTGACGAGAATCATAGGCTCAGCTTCTTATCAAAAGTCATCACAAACTCTAACTTCTAATAACATATCAACGAACGGAAAGTCAAGATACAATGGATTGAAAAGGTATAATCATGCAATATATTAAAGAATGTAGGCTTTCGACCATTGTACAAAACGAACACATATATTACAGAGAAATACAAAAATGAAAGACAAAGAAGATGGAGAATATTGCAAGTTAGGGGACAAATGAAATGTTGGTTCTTCTCTCATCGAAAGATCAACTCTCGCTTTTACTACTAATAGGAAAAGAAGAAACTCTTTTACAGACGGCGAAGAAGCTATTCCTTTCTGCCTCTCTCTCTCTAGGTTTTGTCCCACTCGAACTTCTCAGCCAATATATTCAAATGTCTGACCTCTTGACCCATACACACCTCATTTCTCATGGTGGAGATGGAGTTCTTTTATAGACAACTTTCAGCGAAAGATTTCTACTCTCCTGATCATGTTAGCGCTGGTTACATCATTAAAACATCACATCGACTCCAACTACCATCTTATCTTCTAGTGAATCTTCCTCGTGTGGTGACGTGTCTTCTCGCCTAAAAATTGTACTAGTTAGACGGGTTTTTTATTGCACACTATTGTGCATCCTTGTTGCAATTCACACCTTTCTTTTGTTAGTAATCCCGCATTAAAACATTGTAATCATGATGAAACAGACATGAAAGTTTATATAAATTGCATTTCTAAATAATTATGTATTTACAACCTAGGGCACGTGTTTTGGTACTTTTATCATTCATTTTGGTCCCAATATTCTCCCTAAAAGACTATAATAATTTGTATTTCTACAAATTAACAGACAATACTTTATAAAATATCCTGGCTGACCGCAATTGAAACAAACCTTTGGAAAACCAGGCCTTCCTCCAAGGTTTGAGCTTTGTTCAGCTGCCTGCTTCCGCTTACGAAACTAGGACATTTCCTCTTCCTTGGTTCTTGCTTTGTCACTAGAAATTCCCACAATAATTTATCCTTGATAAAAAAGAACATAAAAATGAGATTTAAAATTTTCTTTTTGATGAGCACTAGGCACAAAAACACTTATTCTCACTACATCGTTAACACCTTGTGTTCTACTAGTGCCTTGGCTGCATTGATCTTCCTTCGGTATTCTATTTTTCTCTTTGGTCAAACATCTTTCAACGTGCATGATGCCTCAACCAATATAGAAAAATATGACTAGTTTGTGTTGGCCATCACTAGGGCTCAAATTTTTGTCCTTAAACCATTTTCAAACCGCTTGCATTTGTCTACTTCAGCAACTACAAAGGCTAATGCATATTTAGTTAATTCAACGAACCCCTTTTTGTACTCTGCGACAGTCATGTTGCCTTGTACCAAACTTATAAACTCATTCCTCTTCACTTCACAAAAAGATCAAGATTAAAACTTATTTTGAAACATTTTTCTAAACTCTTCCCATGAAACAGAGCCCATTCCTTCTCCTCTTGCGAAATGGAGAGTCCACCAATCTTCAGTGCTTCAGTGCAACAAAAATGTTGCTAACTTCACTTTTCACTCTTCAGGGCATTCCATCACCTCAAAACACTTTTCAATCAAACTTATTCGTTTCTTTACATTCGGTTGGGTTGGTTGTTCCCTCAAAGTTCGTTGCTCCCAACACATTTGAAAGATTAGACAAAATCGTATAGTGACTGAGATATTTCACTAACACATTTAAAGAATAAATCTCAATCGTAATGCATTTCAATTATTTTCACAAAAACCATGCGATTTAAATAGTTATGTGTTTCGATAGAGAATTTTAAGTTCAAATCAAATTATCTCAACACATTGGGCGATTTACACAATTCAAATCTCATTAGCAAATATTTATAAATCATATGGAAACCTTTTCCTTTCAAATCATTCATAATAACTCATATCACATAGGAATATATTTTGCATAATGCATTATATGGATCATATCGCAGAATCTTCATGCTTAATTACATTTTTGTACTCTCCTCATTTCAAGCGTTTACCACACTCTTTTGCTGACTTGCGGTTGTGCAAAGTAACTGCAATGCAACAACAATTTCTCCATCAATTTCATCACGCATAACATATCTTCCAATGCCAGAACACACACAACAAGAAAAGGGCATTTGATACCAGATCACAGTAAGTATGAGACATCCTATTCTAGATCACAAAGCAAAAAAAGAGGGTATCATATACCAAATCACACAGCAAGGATAAGACATCCCACAATAGAACACACAACAAGTGTAAGGTATCTCATCGTGTAGGGTACCAAAGATCATTTCATCACAATATTCTAGCTCACTTTCAAATTCAATTCATTTGTAAACTAATGCATTTTAAGACTTTTGAGAACATAAGAGAATTCATGGAACTCAATTATTCATTAAAGATAAATTTAAGGATACAAATACAATGAAATTCTTTTTAATTTAAAAATATTTTAAGAAGAAAATGCGCATAGTCAAATTAGCCTCATTGCCTAAGTCCTTAACCATGTTCCCTTTCACTTTCTTGCAAATTCTTTCTGAATTCCTGCTTGTGGTGGATCCCTGAAAATCTTTTAAATTCCTCCAAACTCTTTCACACGGTAAAATAGTTCTAAAAAAATGATCGAACTTCTCCTATTTATAAGCCTTTATGGTGAGACTTTCCATACCAGAATGATTGCTTCTGTCTGATAGTGAGAATCATTCAACAACAAAATGTAACGTGCTACTGCCACCTCATTCTGAACTCAATTGGGCGGCAAGGTCAAATGAGCTCACCATCCCTCTTATACAACGATGGCATCAACTACTTGGTGAAAGAAACTCACATTGTGTCCCAGTTCATCGTATAACTCTTCTCATCGCATAGCAAGGATGCGATATGCAAATTATTTTGCAAGCCTTTCCAATCGCCAGCTTTCATCGCACACTTAACTTTTTCATCACATAACCAGTTCTTGTCACCTGCAATCTTATTGCGTAGTTCAGAATGCGATCAGAATCTCACATTTAATCATTTAATGATCCCATGTCTTCTACCATTCAACATTACATTTATATGTGTTTTTTTATTAATAGTTGAAAGTTGAATAGTTGATTGTGTGGTATTTAATTAATTATCATAATTGTATTGTTAAATAAATTAAATATATAACGGTAAGTTAATTCTCTTTGATTGCAAATAATTAAATACATCATTACAAGCTTCTTCTATAACTGAAATTATGATATTGGTTTCTAACTTTAAATTCTTAAAACAATGAGAGCTATGTCATTGGATCTACGACAAAAGTGAAATAAAACTAAGATTGAAAGGTTAAATTTGTCTTAAGATATTTTTTAAAAACGGTGCATTTTTTCACAGTAAAGATGGCAAAATTAACCAAAATATTTACTATGAAATTTTTTCCATAATTTTACCTAAACTTAATTTTCAAAAATAAAAAATTACCAAACAACACGTTGAAAACCAAATAGAAGTAGGTGTCGAGTGGAGAGATTAAAATTTTAATTGAATGAACTCAAAGTATAAAATAGGGAAGTTTGTGTTAGTTTTGAAATGCTTTCAATTTTTGGTTATAGGGAAAAAATGGTATTTAAGCAAAGAAAAACCATTTGAACTTGAAGATTATTGCAATATCATGTCAAAATTTCTGATAGTTAGAAAGAAAATTCAACACTCTTCATGTGCAAATTTCAAGCTTTTCTTTCTTTAGAAAACAAAATTTCAAGTTAGAAAGTACAAATTATCAAGCTGGCGAGCAAATTTTCAAACATAGGAAAAAAGTTAAACCCCACATACAAAAGTGGACTCCTTATAGGTACAAATATGAAATGATAATAGTTCTAATTAAACTTTGCTTTCTAATTTGTCTTGTTTTTATCTTCTTCGCAAAATTACAAACCTTCAACACTAATATTCAATCCAAATGTGTCGGCTTCAACCCAATAGAAATCACCACTAGTAATTAATACCAACTATAATACATTATTATATCCAAATATCACCCTTTATCTGTGATATATGATTACTATATATGTGTATATGACTATGATAGATAGATCCAAATAGATTTTTCAAGATCTATTACAAATAGACTGTCGTATAATTTTGTTATATATAACAAATATATATTTGTAAATATCTTACTTCAGTTTTGCTATATATCAAAATAATCCCCACTCTCTATATGCATTTAATTATTTGTGATTTGGTTTCTCTTATTAAAGATATAGATATAGTTTCTAATTATTTTGAATATGGTACTGGAAGTGGTTATGTATATGAATTAGCACAGTGCAGAAGGGTGTAGGTCAATTCTAGCTATGAGGGGTTTGTTAAAATCTTGTTCATTGTCTTGCCACCATTCAAACTTCAATTATATATATAATTATTGCACATGCATGATACGTCTAGTACTTCATGACTACACCTATGAATCAACCCATACATATGTTTTTTATAAACAATGATTTTGTTCACACACACACAATAAAATGATCTTAAACTATACCAAAGGTTGAAATTTAAACGTTCATTAGTGGTCGTTTGTTGCATAACTAACCATAAACTTCAGTTTGTATGCTTTTGAGAGACATCCAAATATAACCATTCATCTTTATTACTACAAGCTTGGGAAGAAAAGATAGTTGCTAAAAGCCATAGTGATCAATTGAGAATTAATCACACTTTAGATATTAGATGTGAACTTCTCATTCTAAAATAAACTAAAATACAAAATCAACTTTAAAATTTAACTTCTTGAGCTATTTAATTTTGTGATCTAAGCTAATTATTTTGATGACACATTCTATGATCATCGTGTCGGTTTATAAACGACGTCCTCCATAATATTAGTTTTGAAATGATGTTAGAATTCAATTTTGTTGTAGTGGTTGTTAGTTTCCTTGTACATGAATCACAAAGTTTGGGTAAGCTCTCGGTTGCCAAAATTCAGTTGTTCATCATAATATTTTGCAAAACTAACCGTAGGCAGTGATTTAGATAACCTCCCTATGAAAACCCTAATATCACATCATGGGTTCAAGTAAAATGATACTTTAAATATCATGAAAATAATAGATAAAATTACATTATGGTTGTTAAATAAAATATAAATAATAATCTGATGTATGAATGTGTTAACTTGGTCCACTTAATTTAGACTCATTTCTTACTTTTATATGTGTGTCTAATGATTTTGTAAGTCTCGACCATAAAATATCATATATATAACATCAATTGAGCAGATGAGAATGCAAAATTATGAAAATACCCTTGAAGGTAGGCACTTTCACAACATTCCATATTTGAACTTTTACACTAATTTTTGTCCAAGTATGTTTGAATTGTCCCTATAACTCGTTTTTTTTAAATTCACTACATAAAGAATATTAAACAACACAAACTAGCAACAATAACTCTAAATTAGAGACAATTAAAGCACTTTTCAATAAGCCTCGTGTGTAATTGGATGGTTTGTTTGTGTCGAAGAAATTAGAAAGGGAGATTGAGAATGGTAACAAAAGAAATTGATTAGTGGAAAATCTCATAACATGAAATAAAAAATGAAAAAATATGATCATATGAAACAATATAAACAAAATTAAGAGAAGTTAATTATTAAAAAAATTAGATTAATTAAATGAATGCAAACGAAAATTCATAAACATCATTTGATAAAGTAAAAACAAAAAATAGGTAAATAAGAAAACAAATCAATATTGGATTTCTTTTTTTTTAAAAAAATGAAAATGTTGATTTAGTCTTAAATTATAGTTAAAAGCTATTAAAGAAATAATAATTAAAGGTTGGGGATACTATTCATTTATGGGGTAGAAATGATTCTTTGAGTAAAAATCTATTCAGTATCATTCAACTATAAACAATTTGTTATATATATATAAAAAAGAACAATATCAATCGAGCAAAACAAGAATGAAATGAAATTAAAAGTAATGAATTACAATTAAAATAAAAGCAACACCTTCTTCATAGCCAAACTCATAATTGTTTTGGTCAAAATAATAGGTAAATTGAATCCTAAAAACCAAGAATTTTGAAAAACTCTTCTTCTCTATCCCCCACCCATACACTACAGACTATATATATAGTATGCCCTACAAATTTTAAATTTTAAAATTTAAATTTTCTCTCTCTTTTTTTTTTCTTTCAAATATTTATTATCAAAATAATATATTTTTTTTAATTTTCAAATTTTGGTTTGATTCCTAAAATCCAATCCGAGTAATAGTAAGATATTTAGAGCATGAAGAGGTATTTACAAGCTTAATTACTTTTAAGAAAACCAAAAACAAAAAATAAAATGGTCATCAAATAAAACATAAATAACCGAAAAATTTTAACAAATATGTCACCAATCAACAACTCTAGTAATGTTACACAAAATGTAATATTAAAAAGTTAGAAATGAAAAAATGATAAGATCTTCAAAGTCAATGTTGAAGAACATAAATAATGTGTTTTTTAAAATAAACGAGATGCTTTAAAATAAACCCCACATCTAAGTTCATTGAAAAGGTAGAAACATTCGTCGTTTTCATATTAGTGTAGGCCTCGTGAACCCTCCACTATTTTCCAGCTTATTCAGATTTGCGTGCACACTAGCTCCTTCTGTTTCTTGACAGTAGGATCTTCCACACATTATCAAGTTATGTGCCTTCTGATTGTTTAATTTGCCCTTTTAAGTGGCCATGTTGTTTTATTTCTTTCCCCTTTGTTTTGGTTTGCTTAGCCTTGGACTGTGGGATTGGTCTAATTAGCTTGTTATTTTTGTTGTCTATCCTTCTTATTTTTGTTGTTCTTGGGTTATTTTGTTCAATGTTTTGAGTTTCTTTGAGCTTCTTTTGCTCTTGTGCTAATTGACTTGGGACTGTTAGGTTTCCTTATTGTGTAGAAATATATATATAGAAAGTATATATCCCTTTTACTTCCAAATCCATAGAAACTAAATAAATGAGAGACTGGGGGAAAAGAGGAATAGCTAACTTTACCATATGTTTGAAGAGTAAAATAGTATTTTTCACACATGTCTAATGAAATTTTAGATAGTATCTAAAAAAAAATCTATTTTTTAGATGGGTCCATTACTCCAATATATAAACAAACATAAGAGGAATAAATGATGTGCTCTTTGAATTTGGATTCCAAATATAGAATGATTGGTGGGCTTAAATTTCATCCTCATGTGGGTAATAGAAAAGATTAACCCAACACTTAATCCTTTGTAAAAATATGTCATTGTCATTCAACAACTCCTCTTTGGACCCATTTTCTAGACTGCAATATCTTATTTTTTGTTTAAATCCATGTTTACCTCATTCTTGTTCATGGAGGCTGCTTCTTAAAACAATGTTTATTGCAGCGATCTCAATGTGAATGTGGAGGGATTATATGAACCCTCCAATAGACAAAAAGGTACTCATTTTTCTTTATTGGATTATTTTAATGAAAAGGTAGAGGCTCCTGAACATGAATTAGGAACTAAATAACAAAGTACAAGAGGTCCTGATGGTGAGACAATGTCTACCGAAAGGATTGATTCACTCTATTCACACTCGATTTTTCAAGAAACATATTTCATGGGGTTGAATTTGTGCTGATTTAGATTTTGATTTGATGTAATTCAATCTCTTGTATTTGATCTTTTTTTTCTTTCTCTCGTTTGGATATATAAAATTGATGTATGGAAGTGAAATGCATGATGTTTTTGAAGTCGAAGTCTTAAAAAACATTTTTGTCTTCAAAAGATTAGTATTTTCAAGAAGTGGTCAGTTCACGAGTCAAGAGTCTTTCTATTTGTTGGGAGAATTCTCTCTAGACCTCTAAAGTATAAAATTTTCGTATAAATTTTTTTACCCTCCAAATGAAGGAGAACTTTTCTATTGTATTTATGGAGTCCTTAGGAGGGTTTTGTGGGCTTGGTTAGTTCATGGACTTGGTTCTTGAGTTTATATTGGGTTTGGTTTTTCTTTAACATTTGAGCTAAATTAAGTTTATTTTCGATCCCCTTTAAACTTTCAAATCTTAATATTTAATAGGATCAAATTAATTAGTATTTAATATTTAATCTACGGATGAATATGAAAACACATGACGTCATCGTCAATTTATTCTTCAATTACAATCTAGGTTTTATTGGCTTGACATTTGTTTTACTCCTATATTAGTTTACTTTTATGGAATCTAGGTTTACTATTACAGTCTTCTATATATAACAGAATGAATTGTATTTATTTTTGTTATTACTTACTGAAGTGACATACTTACAAAATAGATAGATTGAATAGTTATTATAGTAGAATATTAGGATGGAAAGTATGAATACGTTGTAAACATGTGGCACAATAGTCACGTGAGTATCGAGAAAATATAATAGTAAAATAAATATAATATAATATAAATAAATAAAGTTAATTTTTATAAATTTAACAAAAACACCCAAATGTTTACTACATGTGTAACAAAATAAAAAGTTCGTAATGCAGACGTTTTTTCACTTCTTCTTCTTTGCAATTTATTCATCTCCTTTTCATATTATTACTTCTTCTTTATTTTTTCCTTGTTCTTATTCGTGATTTCTTCATTTCCTCTTCTATAATTTCTTTCTTCTTCGTCATCTCTCTTTTTTTTTTTCTTTCTTTTCTCACTTCTTCAAATTCCCACTTCGTAAACGATCTTCGTCATCTCTCATACATTTCTCTTACAAATTTAAATGATCGTGTACCAAGATCTAAAAGATCTTGGTTCAAGATCGTGTATCAAATGTAAAAAATCTTGGTACATAATCTTGAACAAAAATCGTTTAGATCTTGGTACACGAACGCATACCAAAAGCTAAATGTACAAAATCTAAATGTTCTTGGTACATGATCTTGAACCAAGATTGTTTATATTTTTGTACACGATTGTTTAGCTCTTGGTACACGATTGTTCACCAATATCTAAACAATCTTGGTTCACGATCATTTAGAAGAAGAATTAAATGTGTGTGTGTGGTCGGTGTTGATACTACCTACATGATCATGATCATTTTCTACACGATTGCATCTCATGATCGTTTACAAGAAGACTTACACATGCACTTGTGGTCGATTAATCGCATGTTGACTAATGAATTTTCGATATATTTCGTTGTGGACATGGAGGCTTTTTCTGTTTTCAAAATTGTTCTATACAGTGTAAATATTTTGCAGTTTGTTATATTTTAAAATATAACCCAATAAATAATTAAAATAGAAATCTAATTAAATAAATTAATATGAATTCCAAATTTCTCCAATATTGACATGTCCTAAAGGATCAACACAAGTCCTTTCAACATGTTTTGTCCTCCTTTCAAAGCACGCTTAATTTTGGAGATCATGTGATTAAGCCACTGAAAAGTAAGGTGTGCATTGTTGTTTCTTAACATTACTTTCATGTCTTCAAGATCCCCCTCACTCAGATGTGATATCGGTTTATTCATGTCTCCTTCTAAACTCGAGACATTACAAATATATTCTACTATCTCCACACTTTTTCGATTAATCACCCATGGATGTGCATCTCTAGAAGGGCCACTATTCATAGAAATTTTGGCAATTAGGAGGTGAACTTATTTGGGCACCAATGGTTAGTATCTTCAAGGCACATTGCAACATAGATGAGGTGTAGAATGAGTGATGCATAACATTTTCATACTGCATAATGAACATCTACTTAATAATATTTATAATACTATACCTTATATGGATGTCACATCCAAACCTTACAAGGGAAAACTCAATGGAAAAAAAGTCCAAGTGAAGAAAAAAGAGTACACATCTCACATAATTTCTACAAAAGTATAATTTATTTTTGCTCATGGAATCATCACTTATGATCGCTAAGTTGCGTATTCCAATGTTAAGCACCATTTTTTTAGAGGTTGTGGTGGGTAATGATTTTATAAACAAGTCTGTCATATTATTCTTCGAATAAATTTGTTGTGCTGTGATGTCACTATTTTCTTCAAAATTATGAGTGTGAAAAAGCTTTGGTGAAATATGTTTTGTTATATTTCCTTTAATATAATCTCCTTTGATTTGAGCTATACATGTTTTATTGTTTTCATTTAGAATGTTAGAAGATTTTTATTACGAGATAAACCACATGTTTCACGAATATGCTGAATCATTGATTTTAACCATACACATGTTTAGCTTCATGAATTGTAAGAATTTCAGCATGGTTATTTGAGTAATTAGCTATTATAGTTTGTTTCACTGATCGCCACGATATAGCAGTTCCTTC
This sequence comes from Cucumis sativus, assembly GCF_000004075.3. NCBI lineage: Eukaryota > Viridiplantae > Streptophyta > Magnoliopsida > Cucurbitales > Cucurbitaceae > Cucumis > Cucumis sativus. The sequence continues at coordinate 18,638,867 of NC_026659.2, read as the reverse complement.
ACATGTGAACAAATATTTGTTTGCGACCTAGCTTTGAATGAACCAAATAAATATTCGTAATATGCAAAACCAACTTGAATGAAATTTGATTTATTTCAATAAAATAAACTCATATCGATCATTCTTCGAAGATAATTAAGTATATGCTTAATTCCATTTCAATGTCTTTTTTTAGAGAAATTATATTTAGCTAATAAATTTACTGAAAATACAATATTTGTTCTTGTATTATTAGCAAGATGCATAAGTGTACCAATTACACTAAGATATGGTACTCCTGGACCAAATAGTTCTTCGTTATCATCTTGAAGTCAAAATATATCTTTCTTTGCATTGATCTAGTGAACGAACTTGCATTGAAATGTTCAATGGATGTAATTTATCCATATAAAATCTTTTCAAAATTTTTCATAGATACTGATTGAAGAACAAATATTTTATCTTAACTGCTCTATTTGCGGGCTAAGGGAAAATTTTATTTTCCGAGATATTGCATCTCAAATTCTTTCTTAAGATACTATATTGCATTTGAAAGCTCTTCACAAGTTTCAATTATGACTAAGTCATCAACATATATAGTTGTACTAACAAATCTTGATTGTGATTTCTTTATAAAAATGCATGGATATATTGGATTCTTTCGATATCCATCTTTCAAAGAAATATATATTTCAAGCAATTGTACCATGTTCGTCTTTATTGTTTCAATCCATATATAACTTAATTGAATTTAATTCCCGTGAATTTGATTTATATGTTCACACTTATCAAATCTTTCTAGGATTTTCATATAAATATCATTATAAAGAGATCTGTATAAATATGTTGTGATTACATCCATAAGATGCATGTCCAAATTTTCACACACAATCAAGCTAATTAAAAATATGAACATGATTGCATCCACCACTATAGAATATATCTCTTCATAATCATATCAGGTCTTTGTGAAAAACACTAAGCAACTAGTCTTACTTTATATATTGTGACCTCATTAATTATTTTCATTTCTTTTCATCGCAAATATCAATTTATATACTCATACGTTTGACACCTTCTAGTGTTTGGACTACTATTGTCACACCCCCTCCCAATAAATCAATTTCCTAGCAACGACGCCAAACACTTGGTCTTCTATGGATTCGTATTTTTACTATGGTCTATGCGAAAATTCATTCGTCATGATCACTGTATGCGAAGCACTCACTATGTATCTCTTCATCACATAAACATTGAATCGTCGTTAAGTGCAAGTTTTCCTACTGCTTATCTAAGTGCAAGTGAGACAGTAGGTTTACTTAGATTATCCAAGGTCGAACACAATGAATTGATTCAGGACATCATATGGACAGTATAAAAGAATTAATTAAATAAAGTATAAAATAATCGAAACCATGAATGAAACTACTTATGCACGCTGAGAGAACCTATAAAGGAGAGTAACTGGATGTAACATGAAATTACGAACAAGCTTGTATGCGAGAAAAAAGTGAAGGAAGTTCTACGCATTATTAGGCAATTAAGTAATGTGAGAGCTCCGATGCGCGATATAACTTGCATAATCAACTGATGATTAAGGCGATGTAAAACCCCGATCTTTAAGGTATCTTATTTTTTTAAAACCAAATTTGCATTTTAGTTTGAAGATTGATTTATTTTTTTGAAAAATAGAGAAGAAGTTAAGAGAGGAAGGGAATTTAAATGTTATGATAATAATAATATATATTTATTAATATTATTATAATTATTAATTGTTATATTAAATAAAAGAAAAGAAAATTTTAAAATTTTGATTTCCCCTTTCTTCTCCCTCCCCCTGTTTCTTTTTTTTTTTCTTTTCTTTCCTTCTCTTCTTCTTTTCTTTTCCTCCATTTTGTTTTTCGTTTCTCCTTCTTCCTTCTGCCCTAGCAACCACCCATTTTTTTTCTCTTATCCGTCCATTCGCAGCCCAGCTGCACGCCTCCCTCTCTTCCCTTTCGTTCGCCGCCCAATTTCTTTCCCTTCCCTTCCGTTCACCGCAGCCCAGCCGCCGGCCGTCTCCCCTCTCCTTTCTCCTCTGTTTTCTCCACCGCCGCGTCTGTTCATCGGCCGACAGTAAGACAGCATCGTGCTTCTTTTTCCAACCGCGAATTTAAAGTCGATCCATGCCCAAATCTTCTGCACAATCTCGTTTGCTTTAGTTTTGTGCGCCGCTGCCTTTACGTTGTTGTAAGTTTGTTTTAGTAAGGATGAAATTGATGGGTTATGAGGTTCTGCATTGTAAATACATTGAAATGTGATGTTTGTTATTTGGTTGAATTGATGTTATTCTTGAAGGCGACATCGGTGATTTGGAGTTAGTGTCCTTGAGTTTCGCAGTAAACTTCGTTGGAGTTCGATTCTTTTCTCTTTGGGATTTAATTGTTGGAATTAGTTCAACCAAGGAACTTTGCATAAAAATCGAAGCAATGGACTTTCTACTAGACCCATATGTGAATTTAAATGATTAAAACCATTTTAGTGTTATATGTGGAATTGAGCAACTTAAAGGGAATGACTGCTAAGATTAAGTGGATGTGGTTAAAGGGACTTAATGGCTTTAGATAGTTTTATGTGTGTTGATGAAATGACTAAATTAAAAATGTTTGTTGTTTGAATCGAGGATGGTTGACTGTTATGTTAAAGAATGGATAGTATACGATAGTATACGTTTCATTGGAATTACTGAATTGAGATAAGTGGCACTTATGTATGGTATACCTAATTGAGAAATTGTTACGCTAAGGTCGGATTATGTGTTAGTAAGGGTTTTCTCTACTACTGGACTCAATTACCATTATATATATACACATATGTACTGATGTAGACTGATGTTGAATGTGTACTGTAAATGACTGGATCTATGCATATACATAAATCGACGTAAACTTGGTGTTAAATGCATAGATTGTCTGGGATTAAATATGCAGGGATTAAATATACAGGTGTGGTTGTAGACATGACGATTTTAGTAGATGGTGTTGTATAAATTTTTGGATGTGAACTTGTGATTTTGACTGATTTGGGTGTGGGTTATAATATAAAGTGTGGCTAGTACAGGTGAACTGAAAGGTGTCATGACTTTGAAAGGTGTCATGACTTTGTGGTTTGATTGACTGATGTATTTAATTGTTACCAACGGTCTTTGGGCTAAAGTGAGATAAGTTGACTGTTAGAATGTTAAGTGAGAAAACTATATATGTTGAAGTAATGGAACAATGTTATAAATGACTGTTAAGATGTTTAGAATGGTCTGAGGGGAAAATTGTTAGTTTTTATTGGGATGTGTACCTTGTAGGTGTCCCATGGGATCACCAATTATTATGCACCCTTCGGGAGCATTAGACTGATATGTGTTTCTGCAGAACACTAGATTGAAATGTACATCCCTCGGGGCATTAGACTGATACGTGTATCCTACGGGATCATAAGACTATGAATGTGCAAGGTATCCCAATAGGACGTTAACAATTTATTTTCCCCTAACGGGACCAGTAGTGGGTCTCTTACTGAGTATTTTTGTACTCACCCCTTTATGTTTAATTTTTCAGGCAAAGGTAACAAAGGTGGCAAACCGGCGAGGGGCAAGAAGGAAGCGTGATTGCCATGGGGAACATGTTATTTTGCTTCCGCTTTAAGTTTTTGATGTTTAAAACACTGTGTTGAAACTTAGCTTACGAACTTCTTTTTTTGTAAACAGTACATTTTTTTAGTTTTGAATATTTGAAACCAGGCCTGACTTAAAGTTGTTTGTTTTTTCCTCGTTCGAATGGTTTCAAATGCCTTACATTTCATTTTGTGTGAACCATGGTCTTTTGTCAAAAGTTAATGACCTCGAATTAGGTAGAAAAGTTGGGTCGTTACAGGCGATCTTCTCTCGAAGTTTTTAAATGTCACACTTGCTCACTTTTCAGGATGTAAATGGTTGTGCGTGATTGAACAAGGTATATCTAAAAACTTTCGCACAAGATTTCCAGAGAAATTTAATTCGTGGATTTGAACTTGAGTGTTGATGTTGTATTTTTGTTGATTTGATGCGATGTGATTCTATCTCTAGAATTTGATCCTCTGATTCTCTCTCGACTGGATGCTTACGCTTAATTTGGAGGAAGCAGAGCATGTGATGTTCTTGAAGTTTGTTGAACGTCTATGCTTGATTTGGAGAAGCGGAGCACGTGATGTTCTTCAAGTTGGTTGAATGCTTACGCTTGATTTGAGGAAGCGGAGCACATGATGTTCTTGAAGTTTGTTGAACGTCTACGCTTGATTTGGAGAAGCGGAGCACGTGATGTTCTTCAAGTTGGTTGAATGCTTACGCTTGATTTGAGTGATGTTTTTGAAGTTGGAGTCTTGGAAGAAAGTTTGTATCTTCAAATAAGCTTCAATCTTTGAGGATGGTCGACTTCAGGAGTTAGGAAGTCTTCTAGCTCTTGGGAGAATTCTCTCAGATCTTCTAGAGTCAAAAATTTCTAACCCCTGCAAATGAAGAGAATTCCTCTATTTATAGAGTTCACTTGTGGGCTTTATGGGCAAACCTGGTTGGTCCATGGACCAGACCCATAGACTCAACCATATGTATTTATGTTATATCTAGTCTTTGGGCCCAGTTAAGCTTATTTTTGGGCTTAATTGAACTTAGTCAAAGTAAATAATATTTAATTGAACCAAAATGATTAACTTAATCCAACGGTTAGGATGAAAACATGTGGCATTATTAGAATGGTCAATTTATGTTTTTCAATTCTTTAATTTGGGGCACATGTCAATTTTAATTAGTCACAAATTTAATTATTTGTACCTTTCATCATTAGCTTAATAAATGATGCGGCAATTTGTGATTGGTCTCAAAGTTTCTTATTAAACAAATACGTATAAAACTTCTCCTTTAAGAACAACAACCTTTCCGTCATTCTCTCCCTAGGGAATGATCTATTCAAGACTTCTTCCCATACATACCTGATTCTCTTAAGTGTTTTTTTGGATTTATCGAGAGCTCAGATGTGTCCCTATGGGATCACTGGATAGCATCTGTTAGGGAGCACGATAGTTTTGAGGTACTTCCTTATAATGGAACTCTAATGGAAAGTTAACAGACACCTAACGGGACTAATAGTGGGTGTCTTACTGAGTATGTTTATAGTCATCCTTTTCTATGTTGAACATTTCAGGCAAAGGTAAAGATAGAGGAAAGTTGACAAGCTTAGGAAGGATCCGCAACATGCCATATGAGGACTCAGTTTTGCTTTCTCTTTTCATTATTTGTTTTCAATGTTTTGAGCTTAAATATTTTTATCTATTTATTTTTATTATCTATAAAATTTGTAAAACCCACGCAACCTGTTTTTCATGGTACTTTTAATGCAAATTTAATTTTTCTCTTTTCAAGAAATTATCAAAATTGATATTTATTTTAAGGTAATGACATCAGCTTAGTATAAAAAGTTGGGTTGTTACAAAAATGTCTTTCAAATTGATCATAAATTTGATCCTACAATCAAGTTTTAAGTTCTAAGAAGAGCGAAGAAGATCTTAGGTAGTTCTAGAAGAATTTTAGATCAAATACTACTTCAATTCATGGAAGATTTGAGCTTCAAAGGTGCAAACTCTAAAACTATATTTTTGTGAGTTTTCAAACCATGTTTAATCCTTAATTGATGTACTTGGAATGATGTTTGATCCAATTACTTCCACTGCATGATCATTTAAGCTTTTACATATATCGATAATGTTAATGATATAAACCTATGTAGATATCACCGATATTGATGGTATATATTAGTGCTATCAGCGATATGACTTGGGTATATTTCAATGGAAGTCACTTATATACTTCTCATTGATAGACTTTGACCAGATATAACTTTAAATGTTGATCTTTGAAAGTTTTTTATAGTTTCCTCTTAAAGTTGATAGCTAATAATATAATGTCTATCGATGATAGTCACTAATATAAAGTCTATTAGTGGTAGCCACTCATAACCATTAACCAATCATCATCATAAACATAGTGAAATAATTAAAAGTTGATCGATGGAAATTTAAAGTATTGAAGTTTTTTTTCCTTTAAATTATTGAATAAATTTTTTTAATGTTTTTGGCGAAACAAAAAAAAAAAAAAAAAAACAAAACCGTGAAATAATCTAAAGCTGATCGATGAAAATTATGTTTTGATTGCAAATTAAATTTAAAAAATTTAAAGTAATTTCCGATTGCAAATTATTGTTACTATTATTATTTTTAGGGTAAGCTTCAACATTTCTCAATTATTGTTATTACTATTTTATTTTTTATAGTATATTTTGTTAATATTTTTTTTAATTGAAAATTAAAAATAATTTTAATTTTAATTTAAAAATAATTAAATTAAATCAGTATAAATGAATTTAATAAGAAAAATTAAAGGCAATTTAGATATTTAATATATATATATAAGAAAAAAGGAAAAAATAATTTAATAAAAATATATTTTTAGAATTTGAATAATTAATATATATATATATAAAGAGAAAAATAAAAAATTAATTTAACACAGAAAGATATATTATTATATATATATATAATATGAGAAAACAAAACCCACCCATAATATATAAACAATAATAAAAAAGAATAAAGTGTGGGTTGAACGTAATATTCTAATATTTTTGTCAAATAGTTTGACATCTAACCTATTTTTGTTAATAGTTTACCATCTAACCTATTTTTGATATATGTTCAATCATATTATTTTTAAAATAGTTCCCATAATTGTTTAAAAAACGATTATATCTCGAGTAAAGTTGAAAAATTATTAAAACCATAAAAAATATGGGAGATATTTTTAAATATAAAAGTAGAAAGTCATCTCAATGGGGTGTGAATTTCTTTCTTTCTTTTTTTTTTTTTTTGTCATTTTGCCATATATGAAAAACAATCTTTGGAAGTGTTTATAGGCTTAAGAATTTTTAAACCTAAAAGTCAATTGATTAAACTAGTTTTAAGACTGATTTTTGTTTTTAGTTTTTTAAAATGTAAGCATGCAAATCTCTCTCTTCTTCTTTATTTTTTTTCTTTTTCTTTATAATTTGGTCTAAAAATATCTTTTTCTTTTACAATAATATAGTTTGCTATCGAGTATATATAGTTATACCATTCAAAATAATACAGAAATAAATTGGAGTTGTTTTAAAAAAATATAGAAAATAGTTGAAAATATTTTCAAATATATGTCTATTCAAATCCATCCTAAAATTTTTGTAAATATCTTCAACCAATTTTCATTAAAAATATTTTTTTAATAAATTATGTGGGCTAGTATAGGAAAAGCATTTGCAATGACCATTGTACCACATGAGAAACTTTACCATGCTATTATTGGTATGGTTTAAGTTCAACTATATAAAAAGAAGTACTGAGAGATTTATAGTGTTAATTTGTTAGACTATATATGTTTACGTTAGCTAGTTGAGGACAAATAGTTTTCTTGATAATAATTGAAATGAAAAGTATAATCAGAGTTTAGAAATTGCATTTCCATACACAAAAACATATAACATATCCTTTCTTCTGATCATAAACATACAAAATATATATATTCATTTTATGTACAAATCTATATATAATGTAATTAACATCTCTATATTCTAAATCACTAATTCTTACCCAAAACCTTAACATCTATCTGCTACATCCAGCATTTGCATTAGGGCTTTGAATATATCTCTCATGATCTCTACCTTTTGTATGAAAGTTATGATCTAATTTAACAACTTCTCCTCATAATATATGGGAAGAATTTATATATTTAAAAGCTATGAAATCAAGCCATTGAGAAAAAGAGGTCAACATGGATGGATATGCTCTCAAAAACAAATTATATTCAACAACATCTTGTTTCCTTCACCTTCTTCCTCTCCCTTCCCAATTCAAAACTTGTGTCTACTGTTGATTGTCTGCTACAGCTAAATGAATTTCTCCTTTATCCATTGGTAAGAAACTCACTCGTTTCTGTATAAAATTTATTACATTCACAAACAAAAGTTAATTAGTTACTACCTTCCAATACATGTATCCATGCATATAGAGAATTCTTCTCTTAGATCAACTTAAAAGTTTTACAACCTCTACATCGTTGAATTAATTTGTTTGCTTCTAAGGTGATTTATAATTACATTTGATGGTAGTATGAATTGCAAGATAGTGAAGCTAAAAAATAAATGAAAACTAAAATCAAAATTCAAGAATATAATTATGACATTCTAAGACCTAATAATACACAAAAATATAACTGGATAAATTGAAAACTAAACTTAAAATTTTTAATTTCTATAAAAAAACATTCAAAGTTTCACACTTAATTAAAAAAAAAAAACAAATATGATTGATAGTTGTTGAACACTTGTATAAATATTCATAATGAGCTACACGTGATTACTAATTAATTATTTGTTCTCATTCTTCATATGCATAAACAAAAAAGGAAGCTTTTTAAAAAGAAAAGAGACAAAAACATAAGAAAAGGAAGCTACTAATGAAGCTTCAATGAAAAAAAGAAAAAGAAAAAGGTAGAACCTTATAGTTTATATTAAACATAAGAGTTCAATTTATTTGATTGAAAACTGGGTTATAGAGAGAAAGTTTCTACTTTCTTGACGGCGTAGTCGATAACCTACCATTTTAATTTCAATTCTCATGGACTTTTAACTACTCATTTCGATTGTATTTAAGAATAAAATTGATTTTAATTTAAATTTCCTCTCAAAAAACAAAGAAAAAAGATTCATCTACTCTGCCTTTATAAAGTCTTAATTTAATAATTATAACATCAAACAACAAATAACTGCTTCGTATTAGTTGTATTCTTTTCATAAAATATTGAAATTAAATCAGAGTATGTTTGTTAGTTATATATTAAAAAAACACATTGAATTTATTGATCCACATTTCACCTACCAACTCCCAACTTTTCAATCGTTTTGGAAAAAAATTAAACCTTCTAATAATAATAATAATAATAATAATAATATATATGAAGGGTTTTAGACCTAATTGAATCCACATTTATTAGACAGATGGATGGTGTTACATTTATTTCCTAACTATTAACTAAAACCACCCTCAACAAGTATAGATATTGCAATATTGTCAATCAATCAAATCATAGATAAAGTATTTTGAGGTAAAGATAATGTAAAAAAGAACTGATTGGTTGATTTATGGATAATATTTTGCTGTCTCTTAACAAACGATGCTAAACTTATGAAGTTGGTTTGATGAAAGAAAGTATATGTTCACTAAGAAGTCAATTCATGGACTCTTTTCCTTTACTAGAAGTTCAAAAGGTTGCAAAAGACATTTGGAATTTTCCATCAGCTAATTCTTCATTAACATTTATTAATTCTCTTGAAATACTTTATTGTAAGTTGATATTGCTAGGTCTTTATTTGAGAGAAAAATTTAAAAAGAAAAAAAAAAAAAAAGGATTCAAGGGATTTGTTAGAATAATGTAACAAAAACCTAATCTCACTCACTTTAGACCTAATAATCATTCAATTAATATTTTTCTCCATTTGTTCTGACAAAAGTCAAATTTGGGTCCTCCACCTAATAATTACTTTGTAGTTGTATCACTGTCCCCTTTCCTTTTTCTATTTTTCTATCTACTTCTCATTATCTTTTCCTTTTTCTTCGCATAAATTGGCTATGATGCGACAATTAAATCAAGTTAATTATTTTAATTCCATTAAATTTTATTTATTTGGGATAAAGTTCAATTGAACCTACAAATAACTTAATTTAGCCTAAATGTTATACATGGCTCAAATCCACGTGATTGAGTCCATGGGTCAATCCATGGACCAACAAAGCCCAAGCTCGTAAAATCAATCATAGGATTCTATAAATATAAGAGTTTTCTTCATTGAAGGAGGACATAAATTTTTACTCCATAATGTCTAAAGAGAATTCTCCTAAGAACTAGAAGACTCTCTAGCTCCTAAAGCTGACCACCCTCGAATATTGAAGTTCTTTTGAAGATATGAGTTTTCTTTTAATACTCCAACTTCAAGAACATCACACACTCTTTTTCTCAAATCAAGCGTAGGTATTCAACCAATAGAGAATCATATGATTAAATACTAGATAACAAATCACATCACGTATAACCAACATCAACACAAGTTCAACTTCACGAAGCACGTTTTTTCAGAAACCTCGTGTGAACAAATTGGCACGTTCAATGGGACATCTCTACCTCACATCTCTCTCTTGTCATCCAAATCTCTAAGCAAACTGATGGCACCAATGAAAGTTGCATCTAAATCTTCTATTGCAAACTAACGCTTAAATAGGACCTATCACCTACAATCATTCAAAGGGGATCATCCAGGAGCGGGATCAAAGTCTATCATTGCCCATTTTGTTGAAACATGCAATAATGCAAGATCAAGAGGAGACCAACTGGTTAGGTAGTTTGTTCAAAACTTGAAAGGGAATACTATCAAGTAGTACACAGACTTGGAGCCTAAAGTGACTGATCATTGAGAACAACTACAAAAAGAGTTCCTAAACTGCTTCTATAGCACCAAGCACACTGTAACCATGATAGAGCTTACAAACACAAAACAATGAAAAGAAGAGTCGGTCATCAACTACATCAACTGATGGTGAGCTATGACTTTTGATTATAAGGATCGACTCATTGAATTTTCTGTCATAGAGATGTGCACCCAAGGTATGCACTCGAGACTTCTCTACATTCTACCGGAAATAAAGTTCCTGCACATTTGAAGAGTTTGTAACTCGTGCTCATGATATGGAGTTGAGCATCGCCAACAAAGGAACTAAGGATTTCTTGCTCCTGAAGTAAAGAAGGACAAGAAAGAGATGAAGGGTGTCAAAAAGATAATGAAGAGTGTCGTAAAGAAATCTATGATCGTAAACACTATCCTGCTAAAGTTCTCCAAAAGAAAGGAAGTGAGAGTTGAAAAGAAAGATGATGGAGGCGAGAGACGTCGCTTAACTTTGAAGGAAAAATAGGAAAAAAAATTACTCATTTCCTAATTCAGATATTGCAGACATGCTAAAGCAACTACTGGAGAAGCAACTGATCACTACTTGCCAAAATCTAAACGACCTAAGAGCAGGAAAGATAGATGATCTCAACTATTACAACTATCATCAAGTAATTAGTCATCGAGTTGAAAAATATTTTGTGCTGAAAAAGCTAATTCTAAGGTTGGCTCATGAGAAAAAGATCGAGCTAGACTTGGAAGAAGTAGCTCAAGAAAATCACGTTGTAGTGGCAATAATGTCAAATGCTCCTTTATCAACATCGATTTTCTAGCAAAAGGAAAATTTGGTCCAGTTTGGGATCTTTAAGTTTATAGTTGTGCAGTTCCATCAGGAAGTCGCACTAAAAGATATCCTCAAGGAAAAGAAAGATCGATCGAAGAAGACAATGAAGGATGGATAGTTGTGACTCGTCGAAAGAAAAGGTAACAAACTTTGGCCCAAAAGGAGTCTCCCTCCTATTGAAATTATAGAAGAGGGAATAGGGCCCAGAAGAATAAGAAGAAGAAAAAGAAGACTTGGAAGCCTATGCTCGTGCAAGAGGAAGACAAGGATTCCCCTACCTTGGCAGACTTCTTTCCAACAAACTTTCTCTATGATTATCAAGATGAAGTCCCAAAATTCGTTAGGTGTCATGCAATCAATGCAGCGAAGGAAGAAAGCATCCCTCCAAGATCACCAGAGGAGGAGGAAGTGTCAAAAGACTTGTTGATGTTTAATGTGGATGATCTGTTATCACTTCCTTAAGAAACCAAGAGCATCTTTATTGATGCATTGTTAAATTCAGGAGCTTCAAGTTCAAGTGCTTATAAAATCTTTGCGACCCACGAAAATGCTTCTTATTGTATGTCTATAGGCTTCACATATGAGGATTTGTTGTTGGGATCCAAACTTCATAACAGATCCTTGTATGTTTCTAGATACGTTTGAAAATAGATCTCAACGACATTTTTGACCAAAGCTTATTCTCCAAATTGAGGCTGAAGTCAACAAGTTAGTTGAAGCATGATTCATTCACGAGGTCAAGTATTCAACATGGATAACAAACATTATCCGTGTTAGAAAAAAAAGAACAGACAACTTCGCATTTGTGTAGACTTTTGTGACTTAAATAATGTATGCCCTAAAGATGACTTCTCTTTGTTCACCACAGAAATCATGGTTGATGCAACCATCGGACACGAGTCATTGTCCTTTATGGATGAGTCATCTGGATATAACCAAATACGAATGACCTTTTCATATGAAGAAATGACAATTTTTAAGACTACAAAGGGAATATACTGTTACAAGGTGATGTCCTTCAACTTGAAGAATGTTGGTGCTACTTATCAACGTGTTATGCAAAAAACATGTGACGATATTTGGTATGTTGATGAACTTGTGCTATTTAGTAATTTATATTATATATGTTTGCCAAGAGAATTGTAAAATTTGAACTCCTCGTCCATCACTATTATTGATAAGTCCAAAGGGCAAAATTGTCCAAGAAGGTCCAATTTTATTATTAATGCTTATCTAAAAGTGACGTCATTATTTATCTCCAATTATTATGTGCTAACATATCTCCCATTCCATTGGTTCAAACAATTTAATTAGGTTCCAAATTTGTTTATTATATCTTAGACTTTAAAATCTTTTACATTTTAAATTATGTTATTTAAATCTTCAATAAGAAAATAGAATATCAAAATAATTTTGAGGTCAAATGAAAATAAACATGAAAAAGATTCTAGATTAGAGTAAGATTTAGACTTTCTTTTTTATTTTTTATTTTCTAAAACAAGTCCTCACTTTAAGATTAGATATTTATTAATATCTTAAAGTTAAAGTCCAGTATACGATAATAATTCAACTCTTAATTGTTATTGTTTTAAGGGATTATAAGCTTATTGTTGTTATTATTATTATAATAGAGAAAATGAGGAACGAGATTGTTCATTCATCATTCTTATTAATACGCTACCTTGTTTTTTCTATAGGTTAGAAATTATTTTCAAATATTAGTCATATTAAAAGAAAATATAAAAGATATATATTTACACAAATCAAGTATTGAAAAATAAACCAGTAACAAGAACGAATACAAATAATGTGATTGAAGAACAAAACAAATATATTCTAAAACCAAAAAACAAATATATTCTAAAACCAAACTTAAATTTGAGAATTTAGATTTGAAAATCGTAAAAGGTATACACCGTCCTTTACCCTTTCAGGAGTCAAACGAAGATGAAAAAGAAAATGAAAGGTTAGGAATTCAACTTTTTTTTTTTTTTGTCAAATTTATTACCTTCCAAACAAATCAATCATTTTTAATTCATCTAATTTTCATTTTAATATAACTTTCGGTTGTTAAGATTCCAACAATTAGCCCACGCACAGTTTGTTGAGTTGTTCGTTTTCTTGTTAAGCTATCATTCTTTTTTCTTTTTTTTTGTTTCCTTTAATCCTAGATTATAAAATTTTTAAATGTTCGTACCCATAACTTTAATGAAAATAACAATCACATATTTCATAAATCTTAAATTTAGTTCACTTAGATCAAATTTTGTTGAAATTAGTTAGTAAATATGGTAATTTGAGAAAAGTAAAATGAATGAAGCGAAAATTTGGAAGAAAGAAACGTACCTCGCGATGAACCTTTGAATTTTCCCGAACGCTACTAACAAGGCTCGGTTTCCAATGCTCCGGGTGTTGGCCGGCGTTGACATCACCGGCACTACCGCCGCCAGTATTGACCTCGTTCTTCAAATACATTTTAATAATCTTCTCAGCGATTTCTCCTTCACTCGCACTCTCCTCCATCAATTTCGCGACCTGCGATCTCGGAATCTTCATCTTAACCTGCATCGGGCCGCTATGGAAGCGCGGCTGAGCAGAGGAGTCCGTCGCGGAGGTGGTAGACGGCCTAGTAATAGCAATCTCGGACATAGTCCGGCGGGAGAGCATGAGAAGGTCGAGACGGTCCTTGGCGGACATATGGACGCCAGAGGAACGGACTCTTCTGGGAATCCGATCGGGCGGGGGACGATTATCAGCGGCGATTTTGGGCAACTGTAATAGAAAATAAATCTTCTTCCTGTTTAAATCCTGTTGCGGCTCCAATGGCTTGGCCTTAACGCCGTAATGCTTAACGGCTTCCGATTCCATAAGAACATGATCGGGATAATCCTTCAAAACTTCAGAAACTCGAATGGGTAATTTCAATTTCAGAATCTCTCCGTCCACTTTCATTACCTTTACTCTCTTTCTCCCCCCGATACTATTCCCCATTTTTTTTCCGCTCTCTCTCTAAATTTTCGTTTCTTTCCCTTTTAGCCCAATAATTTCTAATTTTTCCCTCCCCTGTGTCTCTGTTTTTATATATTGCCTTTTATTGTTTATTTATTTATAATGGATTATTATTATTTTTTCAATTTTGTTCCTGAAGAAGGGGCCACGGCTAAGGTAGTTGAAATTGAAGTGTTCAAATTTGAATAATAATAATAATTATTATTATTATAAGGTGTGAATTTGTGAAAAATAGAGTAAGATTCCATGTCAAACGTATAAAAATTTATCAATTAATAAATACAAAATTAAAATGTTTTTTTAAATATATATATATATTATATGGTGGGAACCACAATCACCGTCGGAGTACTTATGAAGCCAAATTTGAATATTAATGTGACTAAATATGAATATAAATAAATTAGATGTAATAAAAAAAAGAATATGCAAATGACCATAGTGGGAAAAGGTAAATTGGTGGGGTTTATAAAATATTTGATTCTTTTCATATATGAAATATCAATTTCCAAGGATATTAATCTTCGCAACCAATTTTACTGCAAAATTGCTTTTTTATATTTTACATCCAATCCTTTTCAATTTTCGTGATCAAAGTGCGGATTCCACGTAAGCAAACAAGAGATAGTGCTTTGTTTCTTCTATTTTTTACACTCAAAATAATTATATCTCTTTAACTTTTCTATAACTTACTTTTTCATTCGTCACTTTAGGTTTATAAAGGAATCATTAAAGTGCTTTCCATTACACATTATTGTTCCTATATATTTTTTAGTTTCGCTTTTCCATTACTCTTTAAAAGTTTCAATTTATTGGGTAAAACTATTTCACATGTGTGCTTAATAATAAATTTATAATCTATTTAAAAAGGGGATTGGCAAAAGAGGAAGAGTGCACATCAGTGTTTTTAAGAATATAAATTTTGTAAATAAAATATTTATAAGATAGAAATTGACTTAGAATTTTCAGTTTTGTTCTACCACGTGGACCAACTAAAAGTACGTGAAGCCTCATCTCGATCTCTAGCTTTCCTAATTATCTTCTTACACACTCTCCACGGTTATCCAACTACAGTTTGAATTGGATTTTGAAGCATTGTGAGTTTACATCTATCGTAATTAAGTTTGATTAGAATTGGAATAATTTACTATTAGCTTTTTTTTTTTTTTTGTAGTTTTTGGACTTACACTTGTGATAGCATTGAATACATGATATATTTTTGTTATCCGTCAAAATCAAAATAAAGAAAACAATTAACGTAACAAAGTGGAGGAAAGGAAGTAGAAACGTAAAATATAAAAGAAAAAGATAAGTGAAAAAAGTATAGGTAAGACGTAAATAATATAAAAGGAAAATGAAATAGAAAGGGGAAAGTGATGAATAAAGGAAGGAAGGAAGGGGAGTATACGTCTGCGATTGTGAAGAATGAAGAAAGTTGGTTAAAGCTTAGAAGCGGCCGCCTAGTGCGCAAACTTTGACTTGAATTCCCAATTTTGGAATGAAAATAAGAGAAGGCAAGTACGGACAATTGCTTCATAAATTTTCTATAATTTCATTTTGACTTTCTTTCTTTTCTTTTTTTATGTCTACACCGCCTATATTACTCTTTCTTTATACCTATAAAGTTGCATTCTTTCTATTTCTTTGCCAACTTTTTTCTTGTTTTTTTCAACTACTTACTACACATTAATAGCATAATCCTTTGCTTTTCTACTACTAAACTTTTTTTTCTTTTATCTCTTTTTATTATTTGCATTTATGTACGTTAAATATGTTCAAAAGAGTATAATTCTAGTTAGTATAGTAGAAGGTGATCTAAATAAGGTTTAATAAAGATTTTTGTACAGTATGAAATCTAATTAAACTTATATACGAAGACTACACAATGGAGCATGTGTTTCAAAAAGAAAAAGTTAACGCTCCGAGTTCTAAGTTAACAAATTGAGTTTGAAGAATTATATGAAAAAGGATGAAATAGCTAGATCAATCACGATACTGGCTATCTTTGCCATCTTGAGGGTTATAATAAACTTGACATTGTCAATATTACGCATAACAACCTAAACCAAGTGTTAGAAAAATCACGTTATACATCATTCATTTTTAACAAATCCGAATGAAAATACAAGTAGTTGTGTGCTTGAATAGATTAAATATATACCATGTACCAACTTAGATATCAAAGTGTACTCGGATGGGTGTAGTATTGATATAAATCTTTATGTCCAATTTCACTTTATTGTGATTGAAAAACATTTATTAAAGTTGATAATGTTTTGTGTCTTGTTTCTTTTAAAAAGCAGTCAAGATTGTTGTACGCAAGTTTGTGAAAAGAGAAAATACTGGGGTTCGCCTTTTGTTAGTGGTTTCTATCTAAAGTTCCTTTTTGGAGAAAATAATTTCATAAAAGTGTAAAGAATTTATGAAAATGAAATGTTGATGCATGTTGAATAGGGGTATCGCCCACGTTCAACAATATGCCACACACTAAGGACATCTATTGAAAAATTCAACCAAATATTTAGTGCATGTGTGTTGTGTAAAAGGATTGCAGCGATTAAAACTAAGTGCATAACTCATGTTGTTATCATTTTTTGGTGCTCTTCATCACAACTCTCCTTATCATTATTATTATTGTTTAGAAAGTATGACTACAAAATTATAAAACAAATTCAACGAATGTGTGTTTTACTTGGTGATGAATAAAGTTAAAGTCCACATATTAGAGAGGAGGTAACTGATTTTTGGGACCTAAAGAGACTTCAGGGAAAATCTTCACTTTTTGTTTTTTGGCCAACTACATGAATAGCATTTTTTAAGTTTCCATTTGGCAATTAAATGGCAATCCTAATTTTATATTCCAGACATGAAAAAACAAATTAAAAATAAAATAAATAGAAAGTGGTAAAAGTTCATCGTACACCTAAATATACCGTCGTACTTTCTATAACTAAAATAATACAGTAATTACACTTTAATAAAAATGGACATTAGAACCTCATCAATCACACAATCTCACAGATCAGGACATTTTTTAAACAACCCATGCAGACTCTTCATTTTCAAGCAAGCAATCTCAAGCCTCCATCTTCCATCTTCAAGCTCAATATATTGTCATCCTTCACAAACTCACATAAGAAAAAATTTGTTTCTTCATCTTTAAGCTGACAGTCTACAAACCCTAATATCCTCATTTTCAAACATAAATTTTATCATAAGGTCAATAAACTTCGTCCGTAACCTTACATCTTCAAACCAAAATTACTAAAATTTCATCTTCAAGCTACTAAATCTCCAAACTGTAATATTTCATCTTTAGCATTTAGACGCTAGCTCTCGATTCAATATACAACATCCAAAAAACTATAAAGGTACACAATTCCTTCTCATCAATTTTTACTTAAAAAACAAAAAAAGATTTGATTATCTTCACCATTTTTATCCTCTTAAGGGGAATGATAACTTATAGAAATACAAGTTATTCTAGCCTTTTAGGTAAAACATTGAAGTCAAAAAGCAGGATAAAGTACCAAAATTCATAATTTTTACTACAAATTTACAAAGATAAGAGAATACAACTTATATAAGTCTCCATACTTGATTAACCACGCTTTTTAGTGTTTTTATCGCGGGATGATGAAAAAAATAAGAAATATAGTGAATCGTAAGAGGAATGCATGCAAGGACTTAGTGATAAAAAGTTGCTTGGCGAGATGTCACCTCATCATGCGAGAGATTCGCTAGAAGACAAGAATGGTAGTTGAAGTTGATGTGGCATGAAAGGCTACATTGATGTCGATAAGTGAAAATGATAAGGAATAAAAGCTTCCTGCTCAAATAAGTCTATAAATACCTCTAACTTTGCCTTGCAAAAGGAGCTAGAGAGGCTCTGGGAGGTTTGTCTCTCCGGTGGTGGACGAAAGGGAATAACCATTTCCCTTAGGTAGAAGTTCTTCCTCTCTTCACCTCTTCCACTGAAAACTTTTGAAGTGAGAGTTTTGAGAGAGATATGAGGGACAAACTCATTAACCATTTTTCCTAACTTGTAAAAGATCCAAGAAATGCATCACAATGCATTATGTGGCTCAACTCAATTCTTACCTTCCATCTTTGTATGTTCAATGTATTGTTTTGACCTTTCATATTTTCATGGTTGAGAGGCCTACATTAATCAATACAATACATGTTTATTCACTATCATTCTATCATTTCTTTACTTTTCATTTTGTTGACGTGTTATAAGCAACCTAAGTATGTGATAATTAAGTGCTTAATATGGGGTCTTCCCTTATAAGATTCACCATGTATAGTCTAAACGTCATCCTATTGCCTAATTCTCTTCAAGAGAAGGAATAAGGTGTTGTTCGCCAACTACTCAAGAGAATAGTAGCGAAGAACACACTAATTAAACATGTGTAGAAAGAGACTTGACGACAAGCCTAATTCTAGCGTTTTCCATTTATTATTTATGTTCCCAAAGGAGAACAAGTGTGGTATTTATGCGCTGAGAGGTTGCCCGCCTTAATTAAATGAAGAGGCAATGTGATTCTTACAAAGTGAGGAAACCTAGATATCTATCGCATAATTATCTTTATCATTTGTATCCAGAAAGGTGAATAAGTGTAATGTTTTGACACTGAGAGGTTGCTCGCCTTAATTAGAAGATAGTTATATACTATCTATCGCATCAAGGACTACTGCATGACTTAATCGCTTACAATGTGGAGACCTTCCTTCATGTTTCTTTAATACAAGTTAGTTCACTTTCCATCATCACGTCATTCCATGTCACCTTCTACATAATCTCTAAGGTACATAATAGGATCAATATATATTCACATTATACTGTATAGATATTTACACTGCCTGAAATGAGAAATAAATGTTATCGCTATGCTTGATAGAAATTCTTTGTGTTCGACCTTGGCTTACTCAGGAAATCCCCGCTTCGCTTACACTTGGACAAGCGAGAGAAAAACTTGTACTCAATGCAGATTAAGCAGTTACACATGGAAAGGATGTGTACCTTTTATTGCGTGATCCTCACTTAGAGATATAGTGGGTAGATTACATGTGATGATCATGTCCTCCATGTAGCGCATAGTCACATATATAAAACCTCAATGACACATAGTCACATATATAAAACCTCAATGACACACCATCAAATCTGTTGATTGTGCAAAGAGAGAATTGCAAAAGAAAGATCAAAATGACAAATCCAAGCACAATTTGTAAACCGTCATGGAAATATTTAATTTATTTAGATAATATTTGATTATTTAATCAATAATACATACAGAGATTTTGGGCTATTTTATCTAAAAAAAATACAATATTTTGGGCTGTTTTGTTTGGATAAAAAAACACCATACATCCATTTTAAAAATAGTTTATCGTTCGTATAATTAAAAAAGATGAAAGGCAAGAAGACGATGATGAATACAAGAATTGCAATGATTGATTGAGAGCTTTAGGGGTGATTGAAAAAAAAGACTAAAAAATCTTAGACTATTCAAACTTTAAGTAGTGGACGAGGTATTCTCTTTTTTTTAAAAAAAAAAAATTAGATTAGATTAGATGAACAAGCGAGTTGAAAAATGAAAGTATTGGGTAATAGTTATTTTCATCCAATCTACGATCGAACAAAACTCTTAAATATTTAACAACCATAACAAAAGATTGTTCAAGGGATGAAGAAAGCTGGATTAGGAATTGAAAGTTCAAATTTCAAAAATTAAAATCTAGTGCGAAAACTCATTTTATTTTTCAAATATTAACGCTCAAGATTCATTTCAAACTTATCAATTGGAAATATCAATTTAAATCGACGTTGAAATTAGGCTTTTATATATATATATATATTCAAACTAACTAATAATAGTCCCTGAATATTGTTAGTACTAACTGAATCCATAAATAATAGATATGATAATTAATATAATATGTTAATTTAAAAATTAAAAAGAACTTTTAAAAGCACGTTATAGTCTAAAATTCAAAAATTAAAAACAACTACTAACCTTTTTCGAGTATGCAAACAAACTGTTAAATCCCAAGATGTTAAAAAAAGTAACAATTAGAAAGAAGACGTGATAAAATTTAGAAATTAATTACAGTCTCACAAGTGTATAAATCGAATTAATTATACTGCAGTGACAATGACACTCATATCCTAGAAATTAATTACAGTATCAAAAGTGCAAATATTGAATATGAATTACACTTTAATATAAAAAATTGTCATTAGAACGTACCTAATCAATCAAAGAATTTCACTAATGAAGACATTTTTTAAACAACCCATACAGACTCTCATCTTTAAGCACGCAATTTCCAAGCATCCATCTTCCATCTTCAAGCTCCCAATCTCCCAATCTCCAACTCTCACACCCCCACTCAAAAAGCCATCTTCTTGTGTTCCCGAGTGTGAACGCAACTTATGTGGCTCCAATGCCTCTAATGAGGCGTCATAACGCCTAGCCTTAAACTTAAGCTTGAACTTAAACCTCTCAAGAACATGTTTGGCACTAACTAATAGCATTACTTGAAATTTAGACTAACTTAACAAGTTTATTAATTTCTTACAAACCTAGTACAATTACAAGACAAATACTTTAAAACTTAAAGCTCTTAAACTTAAACTTCAATACCTTGCTCATCTCTTAACGCTTGACATAACTCAATGGTTGGCCTTCACAACGTGACCTCCTTTTTACGATTATCGTAGGGAAGAGGAACTTAAAACGTAAGTCTAACACTCTGTGAGTGACCTTTTAGGAAAATCTTTGGAGAATACAAGTACATGTTCAAATACATTTTGCAAGATCAATTTCACAACGCCTCATCATTCGTTAAAAATATTAAATATCACATTAGCCACTGTTTATTTCTTACGCCTGGACATCAAACCATTCCCGCACATAGTCTACTGTGACGACCCGTATCATCATCAACATTCCTTGAAGAATTCTAAGTTTAATTCCAGTTGGTCAGGTGGTCAGCTCGAATACAAACCTCTCAATGCATCTGGCCACCTTCTCATTGCCATGCAGACTTCTCAAAGCATTGTTGCTTGACTCTTATGTTCACATAATAGCTAGCTCACAATAGGAATAAATCTTACGGTTTACTCACAAACAAGTACGACTCAGTCATATCTTAACCATTTTTTATTTTTCCAGCTTTGCGTTCTGACCACTAGGCATTTTGTCCACTTGGCTAAATAATCAGTACGCAACTTGACTATGCAAGATACCATACCTTGAGCGAGACTTAAGGCAAAGTGCAACAACAGTGAGACGTGAGAAGAGAAAGTGAAGCCTGAAACTAAAGGATATGCAAGGGAGAGGACTGCGAATGTGAAGGAAAAATTTGATTTTTTTTAAGTTTTATTAAACAAATAATATATATATATATATTATATTAATTCAGTTTGAGTTGGATCAGGGTAGTCCAGATTATTCGTTACACCCTAGTATGTACTCATATAACTAATATAAAATATGTGTTTTAAAAGAAGAAAAAGAAAAAAAAGACTGTAGGGAAGGTTAAGTTGAGAAGCAACAATAGGTTGATAAATCACAAAGAAATTAAAAAGAAAAAACATAATTGTTTATTTAAAACGTCCACATATATCTAAATATGACTGAATATTTGAGAGATGTGTATTAAATTTACCAAATAAGTTACAGATTTTTAGTATTAAAGAAATGTACAAAATATGATTGCCCTTTCAAATTATTGTGTTCCCACTCTATACCTTGTTTTTCTCTTTTTAAATTTTGTCCTCCATTTTAAACAAAAAAAAAAAAAAAAACAAATTTATTTTTTACAAAACATGTATCTCCTTTTTTCTTTTTTTGAAAAGGAAAAAAAATATAAGTTTTTCAACCCTCACAAATTTTAGTGTGAAGCCTATTTTTGACTTATATATATATATATATATATTTCACAATTAAATAGCATAAAAAGACAAAATTAAATGGTGGACCTCCCAAATTTAATGGGAATGAAATAGGAGAAAATGGAGAAAGTTGGAATTTGAGGTATATTTTTTGAAATTATGTGAATAATCAAATTTGTGGGTAACCTTTTGTATTGTAATTAATTATTATTCCGAAGAACTATATATAAATAAAATCATCATTATTATTATTATAATAAATGAACTTTGTGAGCAGCCGACTTTATATCCCTAATACACTTTCATGCTTCCAAAAGAATAAATAAAACGTCAAATTCATATTTGGATATACACGAGAAATTTAAATAAATGTTGTTCTTTCTAAACAAATTTAAAGAAAGATGGTAATATTTAGAGAAATGTGGTACTTCTTCCCTATTTTATGAGTTCAACCTATGCTTTAATACTCTTCCACCAAATCCCACCATTTTCTTTGTTTTCACGCACCATATTTTTCCTTTTTTCAATTTTTTTCTTTTTTTCTTTTTAATTTGTAACTAATAAATCTTTTCAGAAATTTTCAATTCTCCTCCATTTATTTAATGAAAATTTATAATTGTATTTTTTTAATAATTTGTAAAAGAACAAGATTGTTGAACGGTTTTTTAAAAATGATTCATAATTTTGAAAATTTTATGTATGTATCACTCTTCTACATTAATTTAAAAATTACAAGAATATCAATGCGTTCCACAACCCGAATGTCGTCGATTTCAAGTTGGTTGTCGTCATCAACTGTAAACTCTATGTGGCTCTTGCTCATCTTGATTATCTAATTCGTGTTGGTAACTCTTGTGGATCTAATACCTATGCAAGTGCTTCACAGTATAGATATTTGTTGTGTTCTCCACGGTCTCATTCGTGTCCATGCATGTATGAAGCTGATGGACTGACATCCATGTATGAAGAAGATGGATCGATTCCCTAATCAAAATATCTTATACAAGTCATAAATCAAAATATCTTGTACAAGTCCCTAGATCAAAATATCTTATACAAATTTCTGAATCATATCTTGCACAAGCCTCTTAATCATAATACTGTGGGTCAAATCTTAACATCATCATCGCAATACCATAACCAGTCTGACTTTAGGTTTGTATCATAGGAGGCACTTCTTCCATATTATGGTAAACCTCATCTTAAGTTTTGCTTCTTTCACTCGAACACATCCCCTATGAACTGGTGGAGGTACAATAGATACATTGTACATATAATGTAGCTCCTCCATGTATATTCCATCAAGAATTTTAATTTTGTTCGATCTCTATGAATTGCAAAAAAGAAAAAAATATATTTAAATTAGTATATAATTTAAAGTAATTATACAACATTTAAATATGGTACCAGATGACCCATAACTGCACCCGGTCAAGTGATGTAAATCCTTGTAATATTGTTGTACAAGTTGATGTGATCTTGAGTTACGTCTCTATCAAATTGTTGAATCGAAGCTTCTATTGCAATAAATATTCTACAACATTGTCATCGCACTACCAAATGTGCAACCTTGTCTAACCAATTCGTATTTCTTGCGCATGAGATTATCATTATTGCATTTTGATGTGATATCTTATTTAAAATTCAAATGTGTGATCACCCTTATCAAGATAAATGCCACTCCCTAATATGAAAACATATAAGAGGACTGATGATCTCCCATATGTCTTGACCCTTATGACAAAAATTAGGCAAATTGTCCAATACATTTTTGTAAGGCTCTCAAATAGTTTAATATATCACACATTACATTATAAATAAATAAATAAATACTAAAGTATAAAGAAATCAAGTTTCAGTTTTTACGTACATGATCGCGCTAAAAAAGGTCAAATACATACATATTTTGACTAACTACATTAGTAGCTAATCTAATTACACAAAATTGGCATCTCTATTGGTTCATCTTCACTAACAAACTCCTTAGCTAACGATTAGCATCTAAACCATCATTTACATTATTGGTTCATCTTCACTAACAAACTCCTTAGCTAACGATTAGCATCCCCTTGGTGTTTTAATAATATACTAACCTCTAATGGTATTTCTAACTGAATGGTTACTGCACATCTTAAATGTTAAATATTGAAGTTATGACTTTTCAGTAGAGTCATGCTAGTCCATGTAATAGAGTCTAGAGGATCAGAACGTGAGCATGGACAGTACGGCATTACTGCTTGTCCTTAATATATGATTTGTGCACTAAAAGGAAAAATGAAAATTCTCATAAGAAGATTTTGATTGATTGGTTAACATCTAATTAGCTTCCTTGAGGTGAAGTGGAAGCTTCCTCTTTAACTATTGTCAATTCTTTCAACTATATTTCACATTCCCACTTCTGTTACAGTTAAAGTGATCGTACTTTCAGTGCAAGCTAGACATAGTTGTTTAGTAATTGTCCATTTTATTCTCTCATATGACATATATCAACACTATCTAGACTTAACTAGCTTTTCTCTTATTGGTTCCATGAAATTTAGTGTGAGAATGGACATATTGCATGCTCTTCCTGCTGCAACAAACTTAAGAATGAATGTGCAACCTGCCCGTGGCCTATTGGCTATAATCGTTGTCGAGCAGTTGAGAAGGTTCTTGAATCCATTAAATTTCCCTGCAAACAATCAAAGTTTGGATGGCAACGGAAGTGACCACAAAAAGACATGCCTATATGCCCCTTGTTTATGCCCCTATTTTGATTGCAAATTTATGGCTTCATCTAAGCAGTTATCATTACACTTTAGCAATAAACATACAGACTCCGCTACCAACTTCCATTTCAGATCTAGCTTCACCATATGCTTAAAAACTGACGATACTTACCACGTCCTTCAAGAACAAGATGGTTTTCTTTTTATTCTCAGCAATAGTTTCAAAAATCTGGGAAATGTTGTTAAAATTTGTTGTCTTCAACCTCCTTTGAATGAAACATTTTCTTATGATCTACGTGCGGAAACTCAGGACCTTCCCTGGTTTTACAATCTTCCATGAAGAACATTCAATCGTCATCAGATTATTGTCACTCTACGAGGGTTCTTATGATTCCACGTGATTTATTTAGTTCTTCTGGCATGATTAAGTTGAATATTTGCATATGGCAAAATGGTTCATCTCCGGTGCACCATAGATGAGTCAACAAGTATACATTATCCTCTTTGTATGAATTACTTTGGATGTATATATCAAAATTAGATCATTGTAAAAAGCACAATTATGCTGTCTAATTTGCATATAGCAGTTTCCCATTTCCTTTAATGTATCTTTCGTGGTCTGTGTCTATGTATTGTGGTATATTACTACTACTACTTTATAAACTATTTTCAGATAGGAAGGGGACCTCACTGTGTGTGTATTCGTAAGGTCTTTTGATTATTTGTTCATTCAATCCATCTATATCGATATTAAATGGACAATTCTTCCCCCCACTTTGCCTCCTATTTTTAGATATAAACTCATATACCCTCAATCCCTATTTGAGGGCAATTTATCCAACAATATACATCTTTTCAGTCACACACATCTCTGACCAAGGAAGTGTACAACATAACTATCACTTCAAAATGTTCAATTCTTTCTATGGATATTTACCTTTGATTAGAAAAGAAAGTACCAATTTTTTCAGTGGAAATCTACAATATGACACTTTTAATAATGATAATTTTTGTTTTTAATTGTCATATGTAGGTCATATCTATAGTTATTCATTTAACTATAAATTATTTAAATTATTTAAACATGATTCATCCGTATGTCAGTCATATATTGATCAAGTTTTATAAAATAAATTTAGATTGAATATGCTTATAGTTAACAAACCATAAGATTTTAAAGCATAAATCTTGACCTTCCATTTATTCGCTTCATTTGTGATATTTGAACGATGTTCTGAGATGATTCTATTTCAAACGAATTAGTTTTTCATTTACCTCCATTTTCTTTTCAAATGCGAGGATAAGGTTTTTTACCCAAGGGATAAAATATGACGTAAGAAGATTGGAATAACTTGGATAATTCAAATTAATGTTGACTAAACCTTGATTAGTTTAACTTTAGTTTATTTCTAATTATCCTTTTTAGGATCTTACCATGGGATGTAAGAAGATTGAGATAACTTGGATAATTGAAATGAAAAACCACCCTCTTGTATTGGACACGATCGAATGCTTTATTGTTGTCATGTTGTCATATTACACACTTTATAATTGTTACAAATGATTTGATCTAAATCGTTTATGTAGGAAATGTGGGTAGAGATATTCTCTATGCAGTGCAATGGGTTATGTCTTTGGGAAGGAAATCTGGAACAACTAACAAGATCTCCAAAAGATAGGATCATCATTAGAGAAAATGCTTTCTTTCAAAACTTTGCTTTTATTGCTGGTATAGCAGAGAAAGAATCACACTTGAAAGTGGTGTTTGTCATGATATCATATGTAACAACTAGATCAACAATGACAAAGATGGAGAGAAAAATAAATCTTCTAATGAAACTGTGAAGAAGCAAGCTCATGAAATCGCTACCTTAATAGATCAAATGAAGGTTCGTGAAACTACTAGGTCGAGTCAAACTCCTATTGTCTAAGCTAACGATAAAGGAAAACTGTGTTGTAGGAAAAGACACAACAGTCCATCTTTGTCACCTCCCTCTTGGTTCAACAGCTGCAGGATATGATCACAAGCTTCATAAGCGCTCAATGTGGAGGACCGTCACAAATTTCTTTTATGTACTCCAAGCCATACACCAAAAGAATCAGCGACTTGTGAATGCTTGTTGGGTACCAACCTCCAAAGTTCCAACAGTTCGATGAAAAGGGCGATACAAAGCAACACATTGCTTATTTTATTGAAACGTACAAAAATTGTTGGAAGCAAAGGAGACCAACCAGTTAGGTAATTGTTCGAAGCTTGAAGGAAAATGCTTTCGAGTGGTATACCAATATGAAGCCAGAAGTAATTGAACACTGGGAGCATCTAGAAAGAGAGTTCCTCGCATGCTTTTATAGCATTAGGCATATCAATAGTATGATGGAGCTAACAAGCACTAAGCAACGAAAGAAGAGCTAGTTATAGACTACATAGATCGATGGAGAGCTTTGAGTTTGGATTGTAAAGATAGACTCATTGAACTATTCGCAGTGGAAATGTGCACCCAAGGCATGCGTTGAGAAATTTTCTACATCTTGCAGGGAATAAAACCTCACAAGTTTGAAGAGTTGGTAATTTGCACCCATAACCTGGAGTTAGCATTGTCATTTGAGGAGTAAAGGATTTCTTGGTTTCGAAAATGAGGAATGCCAAAAATGAAGTCAGTGACACTAAAAAGATCATGAATGGTGTCACAAAAGAATCTATGGTTGTTAAAAGAAAACATGATGACAATGAGAAACGATACTCAACTATTAAAGAAAGACAAGAAAAAGTTTATCCATTTTCTAACTTTGATGTTGCAGACATGTTGAAAAAACTACTGGACAAACAATCCATTAACTACCATAATGCAGACAACTAGAATAGTCTGGAAAAGTAGATGATTCTAACTATTGCAAGTATTATCGAGTAGTTAGCCTTTTAGTTGAAAAATGTTTCGTGTTGAGTTGATTCTAAAGTTAGCTTGTGAAAAGAAGATTGAGTTGGATATTGATGAGATAGCTTTAATGAATCATGTTGTAGTGGTGATAACTTCAGGTGTTCCACCTTTGGCCGTGTCTCACGATAAAAAACAAAGCTTGATTCAATTTGAAACCTTTGAGCTACACTAGCACTAAGCAACTCAAAGGTTCCAAATTGAATCAAGCTCATAGTTTTTCTATTCCAACAAAAGATCATGATGTCAAACTCTTAAAACAGAGACGAGCCTATTGAAGATAATGTCGAAGAGTGGATCTTTGTGACTCGTGGAAAGAAAGGAAAGTCAAATCACACCCAAAAGAAGTTGTTTCTCCATCAACATTACAGAAGAGAAAGCAAGACTCAAATAAAGAAAAGAAACAAGAGGATATGAAGGTCTAAGCTTGTTAAGAAAGAGGACAAGAACTTTCCGTAACCTTGACGACCAGTAACTTTAGAAGAATTCCTCCCAAGAAACTTTCTCGATGATCTTCCAAAGGAAGTATTAGAAGTCATTGCATATCATGCTGTCAACATAACAGAATTTGATAACAGTCATAAAACTACTAAAGAAAGAGACGATTTAAACGAAAAATTGAGCAAACAACTTCTGTCTTCAATCATGTCAAGCCTTCAATCATTCGATCTTTTGTCTTTCAAAAGATTGAGTATGATCATGATAGAAGAAGAAAATCAATGTTCAACTTCTACTTCCACTCGAACTTCAGCTTTCAAAAAGCTAAGTATCTCCACATCAAAGAAAGATCGCCTTCAACATCTGCTTTTGATCGTCTAAAGATGACAGTCGATAAATATGAATGAAGATGAAAACTTTGAAAGAAAAATCATTTCGTGAACAAAACAATGATGATATAAGATTCATAGTAGTATCCCATCATGCATGAAGAGGAAGTTGTCTCTTGACATAAATACAGAAGGTTCCTTGATGGTAAACCAAGACTTATCTCATCGATGCTCTACTTTATCTTCAAGGTTGGATATGTCGCTCTATCTCATTTCCAAAGTCTAATGTGGAATTTCCCTCTATATCAGATATGGTGTGGTGTCTACTTTGCTTTATCCACAAGTTTGATCCCCTTGGCTCTAGCTCATATGCGAGTTCGAGACTAATTTGTGTGGATCCAGCTCATCCCCGAAAAGGATCAAATCATGATTGTTTGGCTTTGCCTCATATATGCAGTCAAGTTCGGTTTCCTGGTTTCGCCTCATATGTAGGACTAAATTCGATCTTCTGGCTCCACCTCATCTCTAAATTAGATTAGACCCAACATGTCTAACTCTACCTCTCCGAAATGCTAGTGCATCTTTGCCTCTCATTAATGTCGGTGCAACTCTGCCTCTAAAAATTGCTAGTGTAGCTCAATCTCTCCAAAATATTGGTGTAACTCCACCTCTCCAAAATGTTGGTACAACTCTGCCTCTTCAAACTATCTATTTAGCTTCAACTCTCCAAAATGTATTGATAAATAATGATAACTTTCTATTAGTATCTTTCAATATCTATAATTGATAAATTATGAAATTTTACAATATTTGTTGAAAATAGATAGTGTGTGCTGTTTTGTCACTAAAAGTATTTTCCGATGTTTTAGGGTTGTTTAGATATGTTTTGACGAAAGAGATGCATGAAGAAGAGCAACCGTACAAATACAATACAAACAATTATTAATATATTTGTGGTTACTTATATATATATATATATAATAACAATAATTAGGACAAGATATAAAACATATAAAAGTCCAACGGTGAAACTTGGAATTTAGATTTGGAAGTTAGCTAACAATTCCAAACACCAAATGCCATACTCATTATCTCGCGTTAAACGCTTCAGATTACAACTAATAATCCACATACTTAACTCCAAATTGCTTTCTTTATATATATGTATGTATGTATATATGTTATATTAAAGGCTACAACACAAAGTTTATCATTATTATTTTTTATTATTGATCACAAATATTAAATTATATATAAGAGAATAAAAATTCAAACAGTTTGACCACCGAACAACTAATATATTTTTGTTAATGTCTACCACCTTCATCTCTTTATAACAATCAATCACACATCCTTTTCTTCTTGGAAATTTGGGGAGTTGATGAGAAAGAGAGCCAAAATAGAATGTTGTAAAATTTCTCTTTGTTCAAAAGAACAGAAATTTAAAAGAAATTGAGTGAAAGGAATTAACAAATTAAGGAAAGAAAAAAAAGATGGTATTTCGGGTGTACGGAATGCTACTAAACCCATATGTTATCTCTTCTTCGTCGCCTCTTTTTCATCGTCCTTTCAAAATTAGAGCTCAATGTTTCAGAGACGATCAAGGTCAGACTTTTTCCATATCATTTCCTTCTCTTTTTTACTATATGTGTGTGTGTATATATATATATATGTATGCTTTTAGTTTTGGTTATCTCAACTGATTTTGGAATAATAATGCTTTCAATACCTCTTGAAACGATGTTTTAACCTTTCAAAATCAATATAATATTTGATTCTCTTACCTTTTCATAAACGAGTTGTCCATAATATATGCCCTTAATCTTTAAATTTCTTTTAAAGAATTTATGTCAAATTGCGAAGTTGGTTCATAGTTTGTATGGGAGAAAGCTAAAATTTAGTTTCTCCAGATTTTTTTTATAGAAAGAACAAATTGAAAACTAACCTTTTTTTTTCCTAGTTTTCAATAGTTAGATTGATTTTTGAAAATACTATATTACAATCTATAGATAACAAACTATAGAAGAGCTGGTGGGTAGATAAGCTTTATAAGTTTCATTTTTTAGAAAATAAGAAAAGAAAAAAAAAATCTACATTTAAAGTCTTATTTTTGTTGGTAATTGTTTTATCTTTTGTTTTCTTGTTTTTTTTTTTATTACTCTTATTTAATGTTGAAAACACTAGAATTTCTAATTAAATTCTAAAATAATAACAAGTTACTTTTGAAAATAACATATTGTTTAGTATTCCAAATTTGGATTGATTGTTTGAAAACATGAACGGAGATGAATAAAAAATAACAAAGCACAAAAGCTTATGTGTACATATAGCGTTTA
Organism: Cucumis sativus; assembly: GCF_000004075.3. NCBI lineage: Eukaryota > Viridiplantae > Streptophyta > Magnoliopsida > Cucurbitales > Cucurbitaceae > Cucumis > Cucumis sativus. The sequence continues at coordinate 18,607,856 of NC_026659.2, read as the reverse complement.
TATGCTTCATATTCAAAAATAAAAAATGAAGTAATTACCAAACTCTCTTAAATCTTATTAACAAGCCTTGAATCATTACACGTCAATTGACAACATGTTGATTTTGAATTTTAAATCTAAAAATTGTTCCTTTGAAGTTGTATAGGATGAATTAAGTGATTATATATTATATAACTTTTAACAGATTTTAAATTATAAGAACTAAAATGTTATGACTTTCCATTGAACTATAAATTTAGTTGGTTTCACACAAAAATTAGTTCACCAACTTTTTAAATTTATATATGTTTAGAGACTAAAAATTTACACTTTAAATTTATATTTATATTAGGTAGGTGTCGTTTACTTAAAAAAATGTCTTCAGTTTTTATTTCCTATTAATTGATTAGGATACCCTTACACATATATATTCAAATTTGCTTAAAACTAACCAATGTAATAGATATAAAATTGAGTTTTATTTTAGATGGTATGCTATTATTAGTCATGCACAAAAATTGAAAAAAAAATCATGAACTACCTATAAAAAAAAAAATCAAAAGATGATTGTTCAGTATATAATTTATTACATTTGCTAGGTAGGTATAAATATGATTGTTGTGTCAAAGTGAACGTTGACATGATGATAAAGTTAGAAGTTGGAGTTTCGAAACAAATTAAACAAACTGTGATTGTGATGCAGGAAGGTTCAATAAGATGGTAGATAGCAACTTGGGAGTTTTAAGAGAGAGAATAGAAGAGGTAAAGGTGAGAGAGAAACTAGAGAGATGTTTGAGTAATTGCAAACGTAATTATGGATGGAACTATGTGGCTTCCTATGATTACAAACTACAAAAGGACAAACAATTTTCTCAGTTTCTTCAATTTTTATTTCTAATTACTGCCTCTTTGGGTTTTACATTTCTTTCTGGTACTTTTTCCCTTTGTTTATTTTCCTTTCTACTTCATTTCCACCATTAATTCAATTAACTTCTCTATTTCTTCCTATGTATACCAAACCTTTCTTCAATTATTCTAAATTTGTTTATCAATTTTCTCTATGTTGTACATTTTTTTTTTTTTGAACTATCGATTATGAGAAGATTTGAACTTCTGAAATGATATTCACTGAGTTAAGTTATGCAAAGTGTTGCTTGGTTATGATTATTTTGTACTTTAAATTTTTTTCTTTAATTCAATAATTGTTGAAGATTTTTAGCATTTGATCTCTTGGTGGTAGATATATACTTTAATGAATAAGCTTAGATGAATAAGAATACATTAATAGTTGTAATTATATATCCATTCCTTTTAGTGGACACTAATTAACATAGAATTAATTAATCAATTGAGTTTCATCCTAGCAATTAATGGACAACATAACATCTTCAGAAGAAAAAAAAAAAAAAGCAACACAAAGTGTACATTGTTTTTACCGAAAAAAGATATTCTTTTATCAAGAGACTAATAGGAAGTGAGTTAATATAGAGCTAATTAATCAATTGACTTTTTGTTGAAAGCATGAATGAGCTAATTAATATTTGCAACCACGTGCATTTGAAAAACTTTCATGTATATTAAAATATAGGAATTAGAAGCAAAAATATGTCAAAACATCAATTGAGTATCAACCTTCGCCTGTGCAAAGCCTGTTGATTGAAGAAAAAGAATGTAATAAAATCAAACCAGGTATAAAGAGGTTGTTTAAGCCTATATAAAGCTTTCTTGAGATGATAAACAAAAGGGAATCTTATCCTCTTCACCATGGTGCCTAATCAAAATGCATAATGTCTAAAGATACTTCAAAACGGATAGCTAACCTCCATTCCTTTCTCGTGTGCCATACTCCTCATTATGTCTCAACGCCTAGCAAACTTCTAATGTCCTTCTTTTCGCCTAGCTCAATTGTCAAGCACATTTTAGAGATTTTCTTTATCCTTTTCGGCCACACACAACAAACAACAAATCTTGCCGCCTAGCACACGTCCTCGCCCAAATAACCTCTTTAGAGGTTCTCATACAACTCTTCTCGCCTAGGCACCTCCAAACACCTAACCAACCTTGAAATAACCTCTCTACACCTTTTTGGCCGCCAACAACATGCCCTCAACTCTTAACTAAAATTTTCCCTCTTTTCATTTTATCTTTTCTTTTAACTTTTAAAACCAATTACCAAAGGTTTCCTTCCATTTTACCTACCAAGATACATTCTCCAGCCCACTTCCTTATCTTTAACTATCTATAATCCATCCTTTCATGCTTTTAAGAAGATCTAAGTTCCTTAGGGTTCGGGGTTTACACGTCACCTCACTTCATTGCTAGTTTCAAAATGTATGCACCCTCTCAAAATGCCTTTACTTTACACTTAGTCAAAATGACCACTGCAAGAAAAACCATCTACTATGACATTTATTTATATCACAAAATAGAGGGAGGAAAAAAAATGTCACGAAATGGAAAAAAACGTGTTTTTGGCGGGAAAAGACGGAAATTTTCGAAAAATATTTTTCGCAACAGTTATTTGATGTCATAAAATAGAAAAAATAATAATAAAATAATATATTTAATATATGAAAAATAATAATTTTTTTAGGGATTTTTAACTTATTCCCTTCTCCCCTTTCCCCTTTCTTTCGTCTTTCTCCCCTTTTGCCTCCCCTTTCTGTTTTCTCCCCTTTCGCCTCCCTTTTAGCTTTCTCCCCTTTCGCCTCCCAATCTCCGAACTCCTTGAACTCCCTTCTCAAGACGACGACGAGGTCCATCATCGGCACTACCCCCTCATGGTTGTCTCCCCACTCCAACGTCGCCTGTACCTCTTCTACTACACGACAAACGGGCTATGACCACTGTTTGGAGTCTGCCATTTAAGCCTCCAAATCTTGCCTTTCTCAGATTCGTTCCACCTCTTATCCTCATTTCCAAAAGGCAACTGTAATTTCTTATTCCCTTATTATTACTATTGTTTTTTATACCTCTCCTGTTGTTCTTTGTTTAGTTTCCAATCAAAGATGAATGTTAGTTTAGGTCTCTAAGAGAAAGGGTTGAAAGGTTTTAAATCGTTACTCTCTGTACTTTTCTTTGAGTAAGTCATCCCAAAAAAGATAGTTTTATGGCATTTGAATAAAGCTTTAGGCTATTTGCTAGATTGCAAAGTGGTTTATGGACACAAAATCCCATGGTCGAAATTTAAGAAGAATTGAGTTCTTGCTCCTGCCGATTTTTTCAATTAAACTTGAAACTCAATTCTCAACATTGCATCTATGATATGTTCTTCACAAATTTTTGTATTTATTCCTTAATTTTTCTAGTTTTCTGGCTGCCACTAAGTAAATGAATATTCTTTCTTTTGTGTTGCCCACCAATTGTTTGATGAAATGTCCATGGGAGGAAATCTTGATTATTGAATGTACATGGGAGGAAATCATTTTAGAATGTTATTATAGTGGAATCCTAGTGAACTAGATTTTATTTTAATGGTTCTAATTTTATTAGTTAACTTTCTTTTGAGGTAGGGGATAAGACCCTTTGAATAAAATTTTGATTAGTTAAAACATAATCATAATTCTTTATGATTAGTTATCATGTTTTTGCTTGGAGAATATTGACTTTTTGTTGATACTTAAATCATGTTCTTAGTGATTGTGCTAGTTCCTTCCCATTTCCCTACTCCCTCTCTCTAGTGTGTGTGTTTGCTTTGATCAATTAATGTGGTACATATCTGGTGGTATTTTATTTAGGTTTGTGATTTTGGACTTTCACGCTTGAAGTCCTTTATCAAACTCCTTTTAAAGGTAAAGTTTTTTGTAAACTCTTTTGAAAAACATGTTTTAATTAATTAAATTTATGTTTCAAACTTTGAATTTCTCCCTATTATATATGTATATATGATTGTAAATTAAATTTAATTAGATTGATCAAACAAGATTTAAAGACGTACAATTGGATATTTTGACCTTTTTAAGGGTCATTTGTTCTTCACAGGTGAGTAAATAATTGTTAGTTCCCCTCTATTGTGAAACTCATTTTATATTATAAACAAATTTAGATGCTAAATCATTTGAGTTGATAGTGATCATAATATAATATATAATTCTAATTACAATATTGTTGTTGTTTGATTATTTTGTACATATATGGTGTGATACTTCAAATCCTAATTTATTTTGATCTTGTTATATATATACTCTTCTAATTCAAAAGTTAGATCAGTATATGTATATATATGTGTTATGTATTAAAAATGTTAAAAACATGACACTTCTTTTGTCTAAACTTTAGCTTTCTTTAATTTTACTATAACTAACTATTCATTATTTTTTGAGAATATTTTGGAAAATATGGGAAATTACATATTACTGCATGCTTGATGGACTTCAAAGTTGTAAAAGCCAAGGTGTAAAGTAGAAACACTATAGTCCTACCAAATTTATAGCACACAGTTCTTCTGTCTTCCTTTCTTTCTCTACTTGCATACTGAAAATGATTACTTCTTTCCCTCAAGAAATGCTTAATAGAGAAGTCTTTCAAAAGAGTTCTATTGTATTTGATATGTTTTCATGTGTAGGATGTAATGCTCTGCGGAGTATCAGATGCAACAATCATACTCATTGGTATTTTTCTATTTATTATGCCAATGAAGTTCAACTCTTCTTGCTTGAGATATTTGAAGTGAATCTATTTTATTTTACTGTTGCTAGGTTTGGGAGGTTTTGTTGCTTGCAATACGCTTTAAGAAACAGTGATCCTACCAAAGCTTCGTGGGCTTGGGATATTGTAATGTTAGCTTCATTTTTTTTTCTCTAGTTATCTGAATCATAGTTTTTCAGTTAACAAAAATTTTGCCTACGAATAAATAAAATATCAGCAATGAAGATAGAAAGTCTTAAATTTGGGTTAATTTTCTTATCTAAAATTCTTAATCATAACTTGCAAAAAGGTGGAATAAGGAGTTACAAAATTTGGTAGCTTTTTTTCATAGGAAAATATAATAATATCTGTTTTCTGTGGTTCTATATATCGTTTCTCTAAAGAATGAACAAAATAGAAGTAAATGATGTATATACTTCTACTGTGGTTTTTATGGTAGGATCTAAGTATATTAGCTTCTAAAATTACTTACTAGGTTCCATAATACTCAGTTATTCAACTACAAAATTTAGGATACTTTTTTATAGTGTACTTCAGGAAGCTAATGAAACATTTAATTATTTGTATTACCTTATCAATACTATATAGTATCTAGCTACTATTTTTGTTTTTTTTTTTCAGCTCCATAACATAACCTCACTCACAAGTCTTATGTGCAGTGAATGCAACTACTTGGTGTTCTATTCTTCAATGTTTCTTATTGTTTATTTGTCATGAGATTATTGGTGTACTATTCTGCAATGTTTCTCTATTTTGTATGTTTAATCATGCTCTAAGGTCAATTGTCAATATTATACAAACTTCACATATATGATTCATATTTAACTGATCTTAGGTAAAATATTATTTCTTTTTTCTTTATTTCTTGGTGAGAGGTGTTTGCTATCTTCTGTGAATGTGTATTCTACCATGGTGGTGATTCCTGAAGAATATCTTTAGTTGACTCCATAGTAAGCAACTATAATTTTGCTGGCACACCATGCCAAATATTTTCATTCATACATCCTGTCTTTTTTGGGGATATTGCATTTAGGGACAAGGATTATAAAAATGGTCATTGAGTACTACTCAAAGGTGCTTTCTACGCTTTTGACTTCATAGCTTTGATATATTGTTGTGATATGAATAACATAACGACTAGTTCTCAAAGTTGTTGAAATTCAAGACTTTGTTTTTTTGTTCATGTCAATGGTTAACATTATGACCATTTATGAAACTGCAGCTAGTATCAATGATATTAGTTCCTTCTGGTAATTTCAACCAGCTAGTATCAAACTGCAAAATTGAGTTTTTTACCTCCCGTTTGTTCTTCCAGTGAAATCATGCTCATAAAAGTTACTCATTTGTTTACTTTCTTAGAGGTATGGCTATCAAAAGAAGATTCTTCAGAAGGTAAGAACTTTGTTTTCCCTGCCCCTAAAAGAAAAGGATGGAAGTGATAGCCTTGCACTGAGATGATCGTGTAGTTATCATTGTTGTGGTATGTAGCTTTTCTTACTTTTTTTTTTATGGCATAATAAACATAATCGATCATCATATTTTTTCTTATAAGCGAGGACAGAACAAAATGTTTACCAATTAGATACAATGGAGTGATTTTTTATTTTTACAGTTTCTATTGGAGTTCTGGTTTCGTAGTCCACGATTTAAGTTGCCTTGGGGCCTGTATAATTGATGATGATGTTTTTTATTGTAGTATTGCTCATACTTTAGAAGTCACAAAGATAAAAGTCACGATTACAACTTAAAACATGGGTAGAGTTGTGAAATGAACTATAATAAATAATATCATATCCAATATGTGTCATATATTTTTCTTCTTTTCCATTTGTCATTTGACTATACGCTGAGTATGGTTCTTCAGGAATATTATCTTATTTTCTATGTTATTTTTCAAGGTAGGGTCGCGACAAAAGGAAACAAGTAGTACATCAGGAATGCGAAAAACTGTAGAAACAAAAAATATTTTCAAAGGTGAAGGATTACCGGTTGGTTGTTTATGCTTGTACAGAAATCATGTTATATGTATTATGATGATATTTACACTGGTTTTGATTAAGGGTTGTAATTTCATACTTGTAAATTATTCAAACTTAATTGGAAATATACAAATATTACAAAATGTATTATATTGTATTTATATTAAAGTGTTGATCATTTGTTTCTATATGGGTGTCATGTATTATAACATTGTTGTCGTTCAAATGATTCGTGTAATGGCGGAGCGACAAGGAGAACAGAGAAAAACGATAGTAATTGAAGAATTTGCAACAGAAAATAAATATCATAATAGATGAATTCGTTACACTCCATAATTGTCGTCAATATCAAAACAATTACATTTTTTATAAGAAAAACTGTCACGATTGTCCTATATTTGACAGGAAAAAAATGTCATCAATAGCAAAACAATGACATTTAATTTTTTAAAAAAACGGTCACGATTGACATATCTTTGACATTTAAAAAATGTCATAATAAACGAATGTACGATATTTTTAAACTGTCGTTAATACGCAAATGATGACAGTTATTTGTTGTCATAATATAAAATATGACAGTTATTTGTTGTCATAAAATAGTAATTAACGACATTTATTTTCTGTCATGAAAAAACCTATTGCGACAGTTTTCAAAAACTGTCATGGAATGACTTTCCATGACTCCTGCTTCTATGACTGTAAATAACTGTCATGAATTTTATTCGCGACAGAAAATAACTGTCGTCGTAGACCACTTTTCTTGTAGTGGACCCTTATATTCAAACATGGATCCTACAACTTTCCAGTTGATAGACAGGCAAAAATTGTTGTTTCTTCAATGGTTCTTCATAACTTTATAAGGTATTCAAAAACAGATTTTGAGTTCAAGCCTTATGACAACGACTAGATGTTACTACCTTCAAATGATGAAATAAATTATGAGTATGTCAATGAAAAACATAAAGGTTCAGTTCGTGAAATGGAAATGAATGAAGAAAGTGATCGTATTGCACAACTTCTTATATCTAGTTGATATTATATTATTTCAGAAAATTTATTATTATTATGTTTTATTGTTGAAGATCAATTATAATTTGTATGATTATGAATTTTAAATATCAAGAATACGTATGCTTCTAAAATAAAATTGTCTAAAAAAATTAATACAAAAAAAATAACGTTTAGTTTTATCTTTAATAATTTCAAATTTTTAAAACAATCAATAAATTCAAGATATCGTTCAATTAATTTCAAAATATATTTTTTCAAAAAAAATCAAAATATATGTATTTTTTTTATGAAATTAATTCATAGAGTTTAATAGTGATTTGACTTAAAGTATAAATTTTTTTTTGTACAGGATAAACCAAACAAAATTACACACCTAAACACTTTAAAACAATCTAACTAAATATATAAGTATTTAAAATATAAATTTATTTGTTTAAAAGAAAATGTATTATTTAAAAAACATATTTTTTTTATAGATAATTAAAGTATTAAGTGAAAGGATGGGATGTTAGAAGTTTTGGTTAAAGTGAAGAAAGTAGGAAAAAGGATGTGGTCGGGGGCGGGGGAGGGTTTTTTAAGTTTCTAAGAAATGGCATTGGCAAATTGGCAACGCGAGTGAACAGCCGGGCTACGCGGCAAAGAATATGCTATTATATAAATAACCGACACCCCGCACCGCCGCTACATGCCTTCATTTAACACTCACGCATAACTTCCATGTCACCGCCGCTGAGCCCCTACCACCTTCCCCCTTCCTTTTTCCTTTTCTTCCCTTTTAAATTCTCCCCTCACTATTTATTTTCTTCTTTTCCTATTTTTCAATTTCTTTTTTCTTTTTCAATCATTTTGATACTTACAAATCAACTTCTATAAATTTTGCCTTTATTCCTTTGTGTTTAAATTTGTTTAACACCTACACCCTATTATAAGTATAAACAACTCCATGCACCTACTATATGCACACTAATTATAATAGGTTACAATTTTAATAATAATAATTAAAAATATTTTTAAAATAATGAAATAAGTTAAAATATTTATAAATTATAACAAAATTTTGAATTCATATTTATTACTGATAGAATCTAAAATTTTTTTGCTATATATATTATACATATTTTGTCAAATTTGTTATTTTCTACAATTCTCCTAGTAGTAAGTATTTATCAACCTTTAAAAAAAATGCAAATATAGCAAAATTTACTAGTGATAGGTTTCTGTTGCTAATAGACTCTTATGGTCTATTAGTGATAGACTAATATTTGCAATATAGTCTATCAATTATAAACTTAGATAGATTTAGCTATATTTATAATTTTTTTAGAATGATCCTATATACTCAATTATTTTGAATCTAATAATTATATTTTAATGTATTAATTTGAAATCATTATGTTAGATTTTGGTGGTTTAATTTAATTTGTAAGGGCAATATAATAGTTGAACATAAGAAACAAATATTTGTAGATAAACGGCACATCCCATGATAAATAGGCACAACTTCGATCTTCTTCTTCTTCCTCTTTTTTTTTTTTTTTTTTTTGCAAACAATTCTCTAGTTTTCCAAAAGTATCTTTTAATTTAATTTTTTAGTTTGTATAATAATATGACATCTTAAGTGAAAAGAATAATTTCTAAAACAAATCATATTCTCTAAAACTATTATGTTTTAAAAAATAAAACAAAAATTATTTGTAAAAATTCTCAAAATCATTTTTAAAAACCCAAAAACTAAATAGATATATTCTTATAAATTTTTAAGACATTTTTAAAACTTTGAGACCAATGGACATGTGTTCATTAAAATTTAGGGACTAAAAAATAAATTTTGTTGTTAAATAATAATTCAAATTCATATCTAATATCTAATTGATTGATTAATATTTGTTAAAACAACCATATATGTCGACAACATAGACATGCCATCCAAAGCTTAGGGTCCCTTAAAGATTTTCGAAGTTAAATAATTTATAAAACATAAAATTAAAATTTTATGAAGTAAAATTGTAATTTAGATTTATACTCATTCTAATATTTTTGCAAAACTAAGGTCCAAAATTTCACTGCTTAGAGTTCAATTCCATTCTGATATTGGACATGATTTTTTAAAGAAAAAAAAACAACTAAACAGGCATTAAATATATGGTTTTTCTTTATGTTAAGAAGGATCTGTTAATTAAGTAGGCTAGAATAGAATTTTATAAAGTTTAATGAAAAAGTAAACCATTTATTTAGATAACGAATAAAACTACAAATAAACTTAATATTTTAGTTATGAAAATAACATCTAATCTAAGCATGTATTAAGGTTGTTGTCACAGATATTTACATTGCAACATCTAAGTCATCTCTTCTAATTATAAATTAAATATTAGGTCAACTTATAACATCAAATACTGATATTATTGGTTCAAAATTTATTGTATACACTTAATTTATTTCAAAAAAAACTTGAAATTTCTTCCTAACATTATTTCCTTATATATATATATAAAGAAAACTAAATATGAACAACTTTCAAAAATAAGAAACTTTGACAATCAAATATGTAAGGGCTTGTTTTGCATTAGCAATTGAGTTTATGTTGTTAATTGTTATGAAATGGGATGAAAGGTTAGTGGAATTGTATTAGAGGGGAGGGGAGGGGGGTTGACTTGAATTTATAGATAAAATCAAAATTGAAAAGGTTCCCATGCTGAAATGGGATTTGACAAATTAAAAGTTGTTTATAAACAAAGGATGAGGGCATAGAAAACGATTTTCAAAAACTAAAAATGAAAACAAATTGAGAAATATATATTTATATATTAATATAATTTAGGCCTGTATTTGGCAATGTTCCACGCGTAATTAGCAATAATGTCAATCCTTTACTTTTGCTTTGAAAATCAACTGATTCCACATTTCCATCCGCCTTGTGACTTTTCCAATTATTATCACTATCTCTTTTCTTTCCCATTATATATATAATTCCTTAACTTCTAACTCTTCCTATCAGCCATTTTCATTTCTACATTTCTTCACGACAATTATTTTGCCTTTTTCTAATTTCATGGGGAATTACATTTCTTGTACTCTCTCCACATCAATCGGTGGCAAATCCTCCACTTCTTCCACCACCACCGTCATCTTTCCCAGCGGCCAAATACGCCACTTTCACGAGTCCCTCAAGGCGGCCGAGCTCATGTTCGAGATCCCCAATTTCTTCCTTGTTAATTCCCAATCCCTTCATTTGGGTCGGAGATTTTCAGCTCTGATGGCCGATGAGGATCTCGAGATGGGTAATTTGTACCTTATGTTTCCCATGAACAAAGTAAATTCGGTGGTGTCTGTCGCCGATATGGGGGCTTTGTTTCTCGCGGCCGAGCGGGTCTCCGGCGGGAAGAAGCGGCGGATTGTCGGCGGTGGGGATTCTACTGTTTGTGTTTGGCCGGAGGTGGAAACAGAGGAATCGAAACCGAAGTTGAAATTGGATGGTGGTGATGATGAGGATGATGATGACTTGGAGGGGTTTTCGCCGGTTCCGGAATTCGCTCATCGGAGGTCGATGTGTAGGTCGAGGAAGCCATTGTTGGAGACCATAGCTGAAGAGCCGATATGTTCAAGATGATAGGAAATTGGGGGAGATTTTAAAAGCTATTTGATTTGTTCGTAATTTGTTTTTATTGGGGATTTTTCTTTTCGAAATTAGTGAAAGGGAAAACCCATTTGTTGATTAATTTGTATTATGGAAAAATTAGTTGAAATTAGGCTTTTGAAATCTTTCACGTGCTCAAAGAACGTGAAAACATTTCTGTAATTATGTACAATATCTCGTTCATTACTTTTAGCTTCTCTTGTAAACTAAATATTTTATTTTTATTTTAAGAGTTTTTTTCAAAATTATAACAAAAACCTAAAATTATTTAACAACAATTTTGAAAATGAAAAAAACTCACAAGTCCACGATCCAAAATAACATAAATATTGCGCTATTAATCAACAACATGCGCACAAAAAATTCTAATTTAAAAAATAGTATATTATAATCTAACATATCCTTTAGATATTAATATACGATAAAAAATAGTTTAAATCTATCATTTATCTATCAATGATAGAGAACGATAATTGTATATCTCTAAATCTATTTGAAATAGACAACTGATCGTTTAGATATTAGTACACGAGTGCACCAATAATATTTAAACGATATTGGTACATGTTCTAGTACCAAATTTAAACGATCTTGTACCGAATCAAAACAATTTTGGTTTACGATCTTGTACCAAATCTAAATGATTTTGGTGTACAATCTTGTACTAAAATCGTTTAGATGTCAGTATACGATTATTTAGATTTGATACAAGATTATTTAAAACGATCACTAGATGTGAGAGATAATGAAGATCAAATAAATTCTGAAAAAGAAAATGAAGAAATCATAGACAAAAAGAAGTATGAATATGAAAAAGGAGAAGTAATAATAATATGAAGAAGATGTGTAAGAATTCAATACTCGTCCCGAAAAATTTAAAACCAACAACGATAACTTTATGAATATTTCTTATTTAATTTCTTCAAATAAAAGATAGTAAATAATTTGTTATATGGATGGTAAATATTTATTTTTTATTTGAAGATGGTTAAAAGTTAAAATTAACATTTAGAATTTAGAATTGAGATGATAGTAGGAGGTTAGATGATAGCAGGAGGATTATATTATCCTAATTCTACTTATATTTTAGACAAAGTGTAACATATAAAAAAGGCATTTTGCATAAGCATCTCTTCGCCTTCCCCTTCCCGTTCCCACGCACATGAACCATTGAGAGCTTCCGTCGATATGTCAACTAGAAAACTTAATTTTCAGTTATTTTCATCCCTAAGCAATTTTTCAATTTTTGATATATATTTTTTTTTAATGTAAGCCTCTATTAATAATAAATTGTGCAATTTTTTTGTAAGCAGGTAGTTTTCTGAGATGTGAATGTAATGAACATTCTGTAGTGAGATCAATTTTCCACAATAGTTAATTTTAACTTAGGTTAAGTAAACAATTACAAGGTTACAGGTTCAAAAGTTAGTGAAATTCATTTCAATGGGTATTTTTGTCCGATGGGATATAATTTCATGTCTTTGAAAAATAAAAAATTCATAAATAATAAATAATTTGTTCAATGATTTTGTTTGCACACTACACTTTTACACGAGTGGTTTCTCCGCAATGATTTTGTTCAACCAAACTTCCTTCTTTTGACCAAGTTGTGTACGCGTACTCCCTCGTTATGGGATCTTTGTCGCGTTGGTGCTACACGATCAAGGTCTCACAAATAAGTTTGTACTTAAGTTTAGTAATGACTTTGGAGGGGAGGAGGTAAGGGTAAGTTGATGCTTAAGTTTCAACTTGATGCAAACTAGAACATTATTGGGTCTGCAAAGATTGAATCAAAACTTACAGTTGCAATAGTTATATACTATGCTTATACATATGTAGTCGATGTTTTTATTTATCGTTTGAGTCCCTTATAGGTCTTTTATTAAGAACCTTAGATTGTTTTGAAATTTTAATTTGTCTGCTTATTAAGAAGGTGCTTTCTGTTTGATATATACTTAATGTTTATGCTTATGCATTTTTCCTAATGAATGTTGACTAAGGTTCATTTTCTTCAAATTTGCAAATAGTTGAAGAATTCATGGACCATGGTATCGATCGAGTTCATTTATGCGTCAGTTTCATTAGATTAGGTCACACATACATGTAATATTACGTTAATTTATCTTTTGGGTTATTGTAAAACCTTTATCAACAATGTAATTACATTTTTTTAATATCAATAAAGAAAATTTTTCTAACCATATGTGGGTAACGTTGAAATTTAATATTTAATTTTTCTTTTACAAGAGAAATATATGACAAAAAAATGTGTTGCAAATGAAAAAATAATGGCACCAAACAAGTGTCGACATATAAGCCTTTATTAAACAGAAACAATATCGTCAAATCACATTTCTTGACAATATCGAGTTATAGACAAAGGTGACAGATTTAAACTGTCAATATAAGGGTATTAGTGGCAACATATTGGTGTCGAGTGATAGATAATGGTAACACATTTAAAGCGCCAATATAATGTAAGGGTATTAATGGCAACATATTTGTATCGAGTGATAGATAATGGTGACACATTTAAAGCGTCAATGTAAGAGTATTGATGACAATTTATTGGTGTCGAGTTATATATAATGGTGAACCATTTAAAATGTCATTGTAAGAGTATTGATGACAATATATTGTTGTCAAGGTATAGCTAACAGTGACACATTTGAAGCGTTAATATATGGGTATTAATGATAATATAGTAGTGTCAATGATAATAACGATGACACATTTAAAATGTCATTGTAAGGGTATTAACAACAATATATTGGTGTCATGGTATAGATAACAGTGACACATTTAAAGCGTCATTGTAAGGGTATTGATGACAATATATTGGTGTCCAGTTATAGATAATGGTGAGATATTTATTGCGTCAAGGTAATAGTATTGATGACACAATCTTGGTGTCATCTAAACATATTTAACGACACATTTTCTAAAATGTCGTTAAAAGTGTCGTTAAATAGCCTTTCTTGACAAGGGGCATCAATCATGTAAAAATTGTGTCGTTGAAATTCTCTACGTTGCAAGTTTTGCGTTGTTAAAACCCAAATTTCTAGTAGTGTTAATTAATCACTTTGCTAAATAGACATTTGGTTATAGTAAGAATATAGAGTTAAGAAGATTTCCATCATGTCTTCAAACAAAGCATAGATTACAGTCATGCATCCAATTACTTAGTTAAGGCAAGCTACCTTTCGGTGCCTCAATACCACAAATACTTTATTTCTTGATGTAAATGATGTATCAGTACGTAGCAGACTAAAGCTTCTTTCTAAGATTGATTCTAACTTCGTTTAACTTGGTCTTAGTCACTTACCCTTTCGAGCAGTTAACTACTCATACTTGAATTAATCTTCCAATAAACTCAAGTAATTACCTTTTTACACGAGTTAAATAAAACGAAAATTATGATCAATGTTTGTTTTACATAATCTAATTCAACTTCTTAACCCATTAACAACTTTATCATGGGAGCGATAAAAACTAGAGATGAAGATATGATGGAAATTGTAATGTTTGTATATTGATAATAAGAATTACTTAACAACATCATATCCTATAATACAAGCACACAATAAGCTAAAAATAAAATGGGGGCGGCAGAAAAGGGTAAATATTAAGCCTTTGATCAAAATGTCTTGCTCTCCGAATAATGTGTGACTGTGAAGCTTAAATGATTGATAGGGGAATGAATAGAGAGATAAGGAAGATGAGTTGGGAAAATGACATAATAACAACTCTTGAGTGCGTATGTATCAATCTTTTCGTCCTTGCTTGATCTTCAATGCTAGTGTTTATAGGCCTTCAGACGCTTGTTGCCCATTGAGCACATTCCTTGTTTTGCGGCAGCTATTTGAACGCTTGTCCACAATTAGGAAAAGATGCGCCATTTTTTTAATTATTAGCACCTTACTCTTCTAAACCATGGATGATCCTCTCATATTTTCTCAATGCCTCTTCATTTTTGTTTGCACCACCAACTTCAAGAAATCTCATGTCTCACTGACTTTCGCATAGAAATGCTAGCAGTTACACTTCTTTTTTCTTCTAATCCTACGATGGATAACATAAAAGGGTCATAGTTTCCAGAATTTTGAGCTTTATGAATATGTGAATGCATTGATCACAACCTTAGTTGATTTATAAGTCTAATTGCAAGTTATTAGTATTTATGATACTGAAACAAAGGTAAAGACCATTACTTCTACTCTTCTTTTATTTTTCTATGATTTAAACTATTTTGATCATTCGTTCCATGTAGGAAGTTTCATAACTTGAACCTTTATTTTCTTTTATGTTTTCATTTGTTTATTCAATAGTTTATTAATTTATTTACTTATTTTAAACTCTTATCCCCTTGACATTTTATTTCCTATTTTCTATAATAAAATGATTTTAAAGGTCGCATAGTTTTGATTTTTAAATTTTATTTTTTCACGAATAATGACATGAAAAGTTGGTCGATACAATCAACAAGGTAAATTAAATTGACAATATATGGTGATCACTTCGTCTCTATCGCTCTAAAATGAGTAAAAGAGACGACTCCAAAGTCTCCAACAAACTTCGATGAAGATAAATAACTTTTGGGTGCAAGTTAATTTGTGTCAAATCCAAAATTCTCCTGGTTAGTAACACACGATGTGTGTTGTGTTTTAAATTTTTAAATTGAATAAACAAAAGGTAGATTATAAATCACATCGTCTCTTATTTAATGAATATATTCATGTGCTCGGTACATATTGCAATTTGCTTGGTTAAAAAGTGTTGTTATTCCACATATCTATACAAATTGAAACCTAGACTTTAGGTAGACCATGTTCCTAAGAGACATGCATGACTCATGTAGCATCAACATAAAAGTTCTTTAATTATGTTGTTGGTTCTATCTTTAACTACTATCAAACAAGTGCATGCACACATTGAAAGAATATTTAAGCTCTATAATTTTGTTATTTAGTGACGTTTCGATTTCTATTATTTTGTTTCTTGTTTCATGAGCTTTTCATTTAATTTTACTGTAGATAATAGTCTTTTGAAGCATTGTCAAATAGATAAAAACATATAGATGCATGGGAAAACCATCTAAAATTTTCTTTTGCAATATAGATGCGGGTGAAAATAAGGAAGAATCGTCAAAAAGCCATTTTTGTTTAGGTAGTTAGAATAGATAGCAATTTTAGAAATAATTATTACGTATATGACAACATTTTTTTTTAAAAAATAGTTGCAAATTTAGAAATTAGATTCAAAATAACAAAATATATAGCAACATTTTAAAAAATTTACAAATATAACAAAATTTGTCAAATTCTATCAATGATATAAGTCTATCATGGATAGATCATGTTGCAAATATTAGTCTATCACTGATAGACCATACGAAGTCTATTAGCGATACAAGTCTATCATTAATAGTTTTGCTATATTTACAATTTTTTAAAAACGTTGCTATATTCTTAATTATTATTTCTAAAATAGTCAATAATTGCAATTTTTCTAAAATAAATTACAATATTTGTTATACTTTCAAATTTAAAATTTAGTTACATACCTATTTAATTTGATCATAACTTTTTATATTTGCAACTTATAAGTTAATATTTGTGCGTGGCCCAATTACGTAGCTAACTTACTTTAAGCTTTTTAGTAAATCAAGTTAACAGCTGGTGTCGTGGTGTAGTTGGTTATCACGTCAGTCTAACACACTGAAGGTCTCCGGTTCGAGTCCGGGCGACGCCATTTTCAAGTTATGTTTTTTTAACCTGTAGTTTTAATTAATTTTGTTAGAAATATCAATTACTAACAAAATATCAATTACCTCCAATATTTTTACATTATAACAATTAAAGGGAAATTGTCAAAATGAACCAAATATTTGAATTTTAGAAAAATGAACCAAATATTTGAATTTTAAAAAATAAATTAAGTGTAATAAGTTTGCTATCGTCTGATAGTCCTCCGATAACTTTATGATTACCATCTGATAGCTGTTTAATATTACTAACTTTGTCATAATCACAATAGATAAAAAAATAGGTGTCAGAAGTTGTATTTTCTTTAAATGTTTTTGTCATTTGATGTCATTTTTTTAAAAAAAACTATTTGAGAAGAAGATATTTTTAAATTCTTCTCCAAATATTGGTAGCGAGAAATTAATAGTAAAACTTTCCTTTTTCAAGTTGGCCACCTACACTTGATCTTCTCTTTTGAATATCAGTCAATGAACCAATAACGCTAAAAAATAAGGTAATTTTTTTTATGGAATTATCTTGATTAATTTAATAATATTAGAATTATTGAGGGTGATTTGAGATTTTTGGTGATAATTATCTGTTTTGTGGAGATTAGGATTAAAAAAATATTTAATTAATTATTGGAATTCGAAATTTTTTATATTGTTATAGTTTTGGTAAACATCCAATGATTGAGGTAATTTTTGTTGGTAGATTTAAAGACATGAGTGAATTATATGTATAATTAAGTAAGCTATGGAAAATTTATAATAATTATATTATTGGAAATAATATATTTATTAAGGATGTGTTTTGGGGAAATGTCGGGTTATGGAGGGTTAGTATTATGACAATACTAATATGTATTTTGGGGAAGAATTATGTAAGAAGAGTTATGAGATGATTATAAGAAAATGTGTTTGGGAGAAGGGTTATGTACGAAGGGTTACGAGGTGTTTATGATAAGATGTGTTTGTAGCAAGAGTTATATAAGTAGTGTTATAAAATATATCTTTTTATACATTTTTTTAAAAAATTCGTATTCTAAATCCAACACAAATTTCGTATATTTAATTTACCAAATTATTATATTTTCGTAAAATAATTTTTAGTAATTTATTTAAACGTGATGTCTATTTCCAACATTTTTTTACATAATCGTTACGTGCGAACAATTTATTGATTTTTTAAAGAAATTTGTATTCTAAATCCAATACATAGATTTCTATAATTAATTTCTCAAAATGTCCTATTTTTGTAAAACATTTTTCAGCCATTTTTTAAAATATGATGTCAATTTTTAACTTTTTGACGTAATTATTACGTGTAAATAAATTATTAATTTAAAAAAAATTCATATTCTAACTCAAATACACAATTTTTGTATAGTTAATTTCCAAATCTTCCTAATTTTCTCAAAACAATTTGCCTTAATTTCTTCAAATACGACATGAAATTTTCAACTTTTTTAAGTAATAGTTACAGTTGAATATATTATTGGTTTTTTCTATTAAAGATAAAACAATCTCAGTTTTCTTTTTACCTAAACATTATGTTTTTTTTTTCTCTTTTTAAATCAGAGAATTGTTGTTCCATGAAGCAACAAAAAAGGAAAAAAAATTATAATGAATCAATGAAAGATATAAAATTAAGGAGAGCAAAAAAAAGTATATTCTCGAAAGTACGTGCATAATTTGGTAAAAATTTTAGATTCAAAATTTAATTAAAAAAATCTTAAATCAAATCTTCCTATTAAATTGATTTTTTAAAAGAAAATTCTTATATATTTAAAGTTTAAATACTTCTTTAAAAAATATATTTGTTATACATCTTTTAAAGTCATTTAAGGATTGAAAAGTATTTAATTTAATATTAAATCATCTTATTTTATTTTGATTTTTTATAAATTTAATAAAACTCATTTTTTAGAAATTTATTTAACTTAAATTTATAAAAAATAGTTTAGATAAAATATTTAAAGATAGAAAAATGAATAAAAGATGAGAAAATAAAATTAGAAAAAAAGAGAGTTCAATACGACGCCTAAATGCATAAACTAATCATAATTAGTATTTAATTAAAATTAATTTTGTAAATAAAATAAATTAAAAATAATATTCCTTTAAGATTATTAAATTAATTAAAAAATGACATTTGATAAATAAAAGAGTAGATTTTTTTTAGAAAAATGAAATAATAAAATATGGAGAGTTGAAAATGTAGGATTATGGAAGAATTGAAAATGTAGGTTTATGGGAAGTTGAGGAGAGATTGAGAAAGAAGAGAGAGAAGAGAGATTATGATAAACCTAAAACAATGGTTATGATAACTCTTCCCCAAACAAGGGTTAGGTTATCGTAACCCAAACCCAATAGGAATAACACGTCGTAAGTGTTTATTTTTGGAAAGATAAAAAGAGAGATGATTTGGTGGGTATTAAGCTAGGAAAGTGAAAAAATTTGGTTAATTTGTAAAATAAAAAGGAAAAGAAATATAATAATAATAATATTATTCTATTACTATTATTGTTATTATATTTAAACCACCTTCTTTTCTATGCATTCATCTTCTTCCTCACCTCACAAGAAAACCATAGTCGTCTCCACACTCCTCGCCGTTGGCGAGACCATCTCCTTTCATCGTCGCAAGTGTCATCGTCCACCGAGCTTTTCCATCAAGCTCAATCGCAAAGTGATTCTCCTCCACGTTGTGCGTCCGGAGCTGGAATGAACCGAGATTGAAGATTGGTCATGAAGTTTCTCCCCTGCATGACACCGATCTCCAACGACGTCTCAACTTCTATTCATCGTCCTCCGTAAATACCGTCGCAAGCCGAACTCTCTAGACCGAGAAGCATGCGACTCTTTTCTTTACGTTCAACCGAGTTGCGCGCGCCAGTCACCATTTGTCCGAGCCCACCTCTAGTCGGTCCTCTTTTGTGAGCCACGTTCAAGCCATCAAAGTCGTTTCTTCTACCCACCGAGCTGCCTAAGTCAGTTGGTTTCCTTCTCCAAGAAAGCCATTTTTGTTATTAAAGTAGCTATGATGTATGATGTACGTTTCCTCTATTATGCATTAAAGTAGCTATGATGTATGATGTGACTGTTGGAGATGATTGATATTGATAATTATATAGACAACTGTTATGTATGATTGAGATACGTTATGATTGAGATATGATATTTATAATATGCTATATGTATAGGCTTTGATGTTTAGTTAGCTTTGTCTGTTGGAGTCATACTCATATGGGTGTCTCTCGTATCACCACCTATTTATATATAACTGATGTAAGTTCAATGGGACTTACTAGCTTTTCATGTTATGTTATGACTAATGTGAGTTTGACGGGACTTACCAGCTTGTCATGTTATGTTTTATGATAGTTCGACGAGGTCATTTATAGCCCAACTCCCTTTTAGGATGCTTCCTTCAAATTCACCGAAAGCCCACAGTGACCCTATGGGATCACTGGATAGCATGCGTTCAGGAGCACAATAGTTAAGCAGTACTTTCTTACAGGATCGTAACGAAAAGTTAACAGACACCTAGCGGGATTAGTAGTGGTTCCACATCTATGTATCAATTTTTCTTTTAGTATTTTGTCTCATCTGTTTATCTTTATTTCTTAAAAAAATTGTTAGTAATTCTTTTTATTGGTTTTATCGATTTTATGTCTTTTGAACATTTATTTGATAGTTATGTTTAGAAAAAAAATTAGTTTTCCCTTTTCAAGAAAGTGACTTTTGATATTTATCTTTTGAGTAATAACCTTTACTTAGATTAAAAGGCCAGATTGTTAAAAGGCTTATTGAAAGGACTTGTGCTGGTGAGTGGGGACGACTTTCACTCTAATAAACCTTTAAGACAAGTAAGAATGATGTTGATGATAGGGAATGAGTGTTCAAAACAAAAAACTTGGATGGATTGATAGCTAGATATAAAAAGCAAGAATGGTAGCTTAAGGACATAACCAAGTTGCAAACATTGATTATAGTGAGGCATTTAGTTCATAGTTAAACCTATGACCATAAGAGTTTTGCTCACTCTTTCTTTGTACTATAGCTGTAAATTAAGGCAAGTGGATATCAACAATGCCCTTCTTCATAGCTTGTTGAAAGATAAAGTTTATATGACTCAACCACCAGGTATGATTGATTTTTCGACTCCTACAATGGTATGTAAACTAAATAAAGCATTATATGGATTGAGGCAATGATAACTTGTAGAAATACAAGTTATTATAGCTTTTTAGGAAGAATAATGAAGCATTGATGCAAGATAAATGAAGAAAACATGTAACAGATTAGGTAAAATAGGATAATCACGTGATGCAAGTAGTCAAAGTGTAAAATGCATGTTAATCATAATTTTCATTTCTTAGCGTACTTGTTCTTAGTGAAAGAAGGATGATTTGCAAAACAAAGGAATGATTTAGATGAATCAGTTGTGTGTCAACCAACTAGGCGACAAAAGGAATGATATTAAGCGATATACATCACCAGAGACAAGAGTGGTTAGCGTGGATGTCAGGGAAAGGTCAAAAGGACATCTGAGACGCCACACAACAGAGTCAGAGAATTAATGAGGGCCGTAGGCTTTATAAGTCCAACCATCCCTTGTCTATAAATACAAAGTTATCTTCTTGACTTGACTAGTGCAAATTTGGTGGAAAACAAGTTCAACTTCATCCCTACCCTTTCTTTTGTATTTTAGGTGAGAGCTTAGAGGAGAATTGAAAAAAATCAAAATTCTATTGCCCCTCAGATGTAATAGAAAAAAAGAAAACAAAAAATGAGTTGAAGAGCACAAGAAATTGCGTTAAGAGGCTTAACCCATCTCTTTTACTCCATTTGTAGTCATTATTCATTTTGAATTTGTAATTTGAACCCTCTTGACCAAAAGGTCTAAAATTTTATTTATGAATGCAATAAGTTATCACTTTTACTCCCCACATCCCTTTATCTTTCGATTATGATTATTCTTTGTAATCATGAAGTGAAAAGTAGAAATAGTTATTAGAGAATGTGGATGTTGGTATTACTACTTATCTTGTTTAGTTAGTGTTGTACTCAATGCATTATTTTATTCGAAAGAAAGATTGAAGTATTAGGCATTGTTAGTCGAAAGAGTAATAACCCGAACATCATTAAATAGGCCGTGAAGGAATTGTAAAGATACAATCTTGTCAATGAGTTCCTCCTTAACCTAAATATCACAAATGCGAAGGTGTGTGACGATAAAGCACCGAGAGATTGTTCGCCTTAACATAGGATGGACTATAGATAATGCGATCAAATAGATTAGATATAAATCATATGGTAATTTCAAGTATTTGCATCCCAAAAGGTGCGTAGGTACAGCAAAGTCACGGAGAGGATGATCGTTCTAAATTTAAAATTAATGGATGATTTGCATCGCCGCAATGAACTATTTAACCTTGTAACGGGTTAGAATACATAGACATTGTTTCATTCATCTCGCCTAAGTAACTGAGTTCACATCACATATAACCACCACATCCATGTCCATCTCATTCCCCTCACATGTAGTGTAATTATTAGTAGTATAGTCCATACTGTGAATGTTGTACATTTACCAAATGAAATTAACCCATGTGTTAAAACCAAAGGCAAACATAAGTTCTTCGTGTTCGATCCAACCTTACTTAGGATACTTCTCTTTTTACTTACATTTAGGCAAGAGAGATGAAAACCTTTTCACAATTGACAAACCTCTATAAGTAAGCAACATATAAATGCATCGGCGGCTCCTTTTATTGCATGATCCTAGCTTAGTCATCCTAACCTAGTGGCATAGTTAGAACCTAAGCTTAATATCCACGATAACGCAATTGTCATCGCATACAAGCAAACAAGCAAGCATGCTCGTTGGGCATGGTTTGATAGGTTGACATCATTCTTTCATCCACTAGGCTTTAGAAATTTCAAGGCTGATGATTGTCATCAAATTGGAATTTCTGTTATCGTCTTGTATATGTTGATGATTGTCATCACAGAAAGTTCATCACAAATGATTGAGAAGCTTATTTGTGATTTAAATCGTCAATTTTCTCTCGAAGGTATTGGCTTACTAAACTAGTTATTAGGAGTAGGAGTGTCATATCCGAATGCTGAAGGCTAGCTTATTTCTTTCACAAAAGAAATACATTTCAGATTTGTTAAACAAAACGAAGATGCAAGAGGCTAAATTGATATCTACACCAACATATGGTAAGTGGATATGTTTTATCAGCTTTTCATGGTGAAAATTTTGATGGTGTGAAATTATACAGAAAGTACAGTAGGGTCTTTACAATTTGCAACTCTTACATATAGTGTCAACAAAGTGTGCCAATTTCTGCATTCTCCAAATCAGTTTCACTAGGAAGCAGTAAAACGTATACTCAGATATTTGGCAGGAAAAATTAATCACATTTTGTCGTTCAAAGAACTAAAAGAGCTATTCATTCACGGATTTGCTGATGCTGAGTAGGCCTCGAATCCTGATGTTAGAAAGTCAACATAAGAACTATATGCATATATTTTGGTGGAAGTTTTTTTCATTGGGCTTCTAAGAAACAAACAGTGATTTCACGATCAAGCACATAAGCACAGTGTGGTTTCAGAAGTGATCTTAAATAGCACAACTTGAGTGCTGTTCATTTAAGTGTTGGAGACTGCCATAACTAAACTTGCTCTAGCGGCTTCAGAATTGATCTGGTTACATGGTTTACTGATCTCCATGTTTAGTTAGGGCAGTCTCCAACTCTATGGTGTGACAACTTGAGTGCTGTTCATTTAAGTGGTATTCCAATCCTTCACTCGTGCTTCAAACATGTCGAGATCGACATCTATTTTGTAAGAAATCTTGTTCAGCAAAAAAAAAAAAAAAAAAAAAAAAAAATTCAAGTTCAACATCTTCCAGTTGATGCTTAAATTGCAAATGTGCTCACAAAGCCTTTATCAGCAGCAAAGTTTCTTCCGCCAAAAGACAAGCTCAATGTGTGCTCTTCTCACCACATTGGCTTTCGCGGTATCAAGAGAGTTCACTAAATCAAATATTTCAAGCTGGAAGAATACTGTTTATTTATCAATTTGTTTTCAATTGAATAGTTAGGTTGTCATTTTTCTGTTATTCAATTGAGAGTAGTTTTGTTTATCCTTTTTACACAATTTATCTTCTATACAAAGATCAAAGTGCTGATCACTTGATCAATGAAAATTAATTCATTTTGTGGTCATTATTCAATTGCCACTGTCACTGTGTATCATTTTACCGTGCGGAAAATAGATTGAATACTTAGGATTTGCTAAATGTTGGCATTACGGGATGGGTCTATAGGGAAGATCAAATCTGGTTAAAACCCCACGTCATCTTACTCCGATCCATTTGAAAGTCGAATGGGGTGGGAGTGAGTTTCGTAGGATTGTTCTGAGAGACGAGTTTCTTCAGCTACAGAGATTTCAACTCTAGGGAGACTGAGGGTGGGGGTTGATACATAATAGTTTGGGTAGGGAGTGAATTGGTGGTTGCCAATGGCGGGTTATCCAAGATTAAACTTCTTATACCAGCAAATTTAGAAAATGCTAGATTTGAAAATACTCATATCTTTTTCTATACCCATTGCAATTTTCTTTTATTAATTTTCTAGAAAACGAGAAATGTACAAATACTTATAAAATGTGTTTACTTTTATATTATTGAATAAAAATATAACAAGCATTCATTAATTATTATCAAACAAAGCCAATTTTTAAAATTTAGACATGTTTAAAATAAATGTTGACAGTCAAACTGATCTTCTCCATAAGATAATTAAATTGATGATTAAACTTTAATTTATTGACCTCTAATGATAGGTAAGTTCATATTAAAACAATTATATATATATCCAAGAGGAATTAGCATAAAAAGGAGGAAAAGTGAGGACAATAATAATGTTTTTATCAACTATATATATTGGAAAAGGAGTTCCATCTCAAAAGTTCCACTCTATCATTTTTTTTTATAATAGTGTGTTCTCATTAGTATGAAATGCGAAAGCAAAAGGGAAATTTTTTGCTTCTTTACTCTCTTTTGTTTCATTATGGAAACTAATCACATTTTGTTCCCCACCTTTCATTTTTTTTAATTTCTATTTCATACCAAAATGTTCTTCTTTTTCTCTACTATATCACCAATAGCCCACAATTGGTTTTAAAGCTATTTCATTGAGTTCCAAAAAATGGCATTGATATCAAAAGTTTGCAGCTGAAAAATTGTAAAGATGAAGAAGTAATAGGAACTTAACTAATTATTTCATTTGAACTTATAATGATAATGATGTAGGATGATAGTTTTAGGGTTCCATTTTTCCTGTAGAATTAGTGTGGGATTGTTTTTCTTATTCTAAGCAAAGTTATGATTTTATTTAATCCAAATTCACTTTAATTTTATCCTATCTTTTTTTTTTCGGGATTTTATTTTTCTAATCATGTATAAAAGGTTACCCACCCACAGTAGTTTTCCTTCTTCAAGTGGAAAGAGAAGAAAAATTAAAAAGAGAATATTTTATTTTGAACAGACAAATGGAAAGAAAATTTAATATGGAGAAAATTCTTCACTTACTGTTTCTGCTAAATTTTAAACTCGTGAGCGCAGGCTGATTTGATTTGAAGGATGATTTTGGTGAAGAGTATTAACTTTGATATGGTAGTATATATACTGCTTTCATGCACCTCTTCTTCATGTACATACATTAGGTTTTGTTAAAGATACGTTTTCATTCAATATTTGAATATAAACAAAAGAAGAGACACAAGTTATAATAATTAAGTTTATAGCACACAAATTTGTTGTTTACAAATATTGACAAAAACAAAAGTTTAGCCCAGATATACAAGATGTAAAATGTTATAAATGTCCTTGTTACAATATCCTTTAATACACATGACACACCTTGATACATTTAATATAAATTTGGTAGCTTTTTATAACCTCTGGACTTTGAGACACTTGCTGCACCGCGATACTCTTTGACTCACTCGATACCATTTGATATGCCTGAAATACTTTAATACACCTAACACTTGTTACACTTGATTTTTCTCGATACATTTGATTCTCTTTAGGCATGCATCGATACATTTAAAGGCCGATAAGTTTGTTACGTTTACTGTACTACTAATAAACTTGTTATGCTTTATTGGTACACTCAACAAATTTGGTACGCCTGATGCACGTGATATGTTTGATACACCCGATGTATCGTAGATACTTAGTGTTATTCATTGATAACTTGATTGATTAAATACACTTGATATGCTTAAAATCATATTTATACACTTGATATGCTTAAAATCCTACTTATACACTTGATACACTATTGATATACACTTGTAAACTTGATTCACATACTTGATTATGATTCACTTAGTTAGATCATTGATATACTTTATAATACTGTAATGAATTGCATAAAATTTTAAAAAATAAAAATAATGTAGTTACCAACAAATACATATAATACAAGTACATATACAAAAATGATATAGAGTGAAACAAAAACAAAATAATTTAAAATCATATTCAACTCATCAAAATACAAGTTGAAGAAAGTAAAGAAAAATCACAAATGAAAATTAAATTACTCCGATCAATAACCATTAATTTTGTATTGCAATTAATGTACCATTGTTTTTCTCATATAAGAAAGGATGATTAGGACCTTAACAAGTTAGAGAAAAAATAAGGGATGATTATAACATTAAAAAGAAGAGAAGAAATAAGTTATTGAATAATAGTTTGAGAATAACAACAAATTTAAAATTGAGAGTATTTTAAAAGGCAAGAATTTATCATATTTACAAAATTCTAAAATAATGTGCTATATTTGCTATATCATATTCTTGAAATGTTACTCACTACAATTTTCTATTAAAAAAATATCTTATTTCTTTGTTTTGAATTCAAGAAAATACCACATTTTGAAAAATCAAACATGAAATAAAAATTCTTCTTTTCCTAAAATCATGGAATCTTAGCCAAAAAAAAAAAAAAAAGCAACAAATTAAAAATGTGTCCACTTTTCTTAAATAGCAAAATAAATTAAAATATTTATAAGATATAACAAAATTTTGGATTCTATGAATTATATAAATTAATAGATTTTTATCACTGTCTATCAATGTTACTCATAAAAGCATATTAGTGTTTATCAATATCTATTATTGATAGAATCTGAAAAGTTTGCTATATGTTGTAAATATTTTGTCAAATTTGCTAGTTTTTACAATTTCTCAAAATTTATATCAATAAAAAACAAGATAAATTATTTTAAACCACAAAATAGTTCAAAGTATTTATAAATATGATAAAACATTATAGTCTATATGTGATAAATCACTATAGTCTAATATCTAAATATTCTATCACAATCATTTACATTTGAGTTAGGGACATTTTTAAAAATATCAAAATAAATTAAAATATTTACCAGTTATTGCAAAATTTTGGATTCTATCACTATAGTAATATAAATAATTATCAATAATAGAGTTTGTTATAAGTTGTAAGGATTTTTTTTTTTTTTTTTTTTGTAAAATTTGCTATTTTTAAAATTTTCTATTAGATTATGATATTTTGTTATATTTATAAATATTTTGATTAATTCTTTTATATTAAAATAGAGCCCGAATAAGAATGGATTGAACTCGTCCATGCATTACATCTGTGAGATGAACGCTAATGCCATTAAAATGTAAAAAATAAAATAAATAGAGATTTAGTTGTGAAATAGTTTAAATATACTGTTTGGTACTTTTTGACATATTAAATTTGTAATAGTTTATTTTGGTTAATTAATATTTCCCTTTCTTCCCTATGTCTCTTTTTCTAGACATGCATGTTCATTTCGTCATATCTAAAGTTACCCAAACTAGTAGTGCTATTCCTGCATTTAAATCTAAAGAAAAAAAACAATATTGTTATTGTTACGAGTTATTTCAAACCAAGGAGTTGTAATGAGTTTTCAAAATAAAACAATAACATTAAAGTTAAAGAGACGAGGTTTAAAGCTAGCTTGATACCATAAAGAAAGTGTGGCATGAGAGTCCAACCCATGACATGAGGATTGGTCTCGACATAACCCAAGGCTATACTCCAAGAAATCTAATAGAAATTGGATCGTCTCAAAAGAAGCCCAGCTTGAATTTAGGTTATGGAAATGTATACTTTGAAGACCTTGTAAGGAAGAACCGATTTACAAATAATTATAAATATTAATATTGGGACAAAATCTTAAAGGAAAAGTAAGTCGACGCACATATACTTACTACATATATAGTTTAATTCCCTACTAACTTGGCTTAAACATAGCAACTGTGACAAGCACAACATTGCTGCACAAACCTTTTTTTATCAGGTAAGTTGTACTTTTTTTAATTATAAATTCACAGTTATTATCATAAGAAGTTACTAATTCATTCTTTTTAACAAATCTATAATTTTTTAAAAATAATTGTTCAGACAATCTGCTCTTTATAATCTTTTACAATAATGAAGCAAATGAATTATTATAACTTTTGATTTCTTTCCAAAAAGATTTCTTATGACACTACATTTACATTGTCTCTTCACCGAATTATTTAAAATTTTCTGAAAAGCAAACCATTGTAGAAATTTTAAGAGTTTATAATTCTACACAAAGAGAGATTTGTGTTTGTGTGTATTACTTAACCAATAAGGATATATATAACAACAATCCCATTGCTGACAATTTTTAGGATTCTTCTTTTAAAGAGTGTGTCTCATGCATTATAGAGAAAAAGACATGGCCATGCAACCATTTATGGAACAAAGCATTAAAGTTGAATGGCCATTTTCTAACCATTGCATGCCTTTTACTTTTGCTTGCCTTTCTTTCATTCTTTTCATCTCTTTTTGCTTTTTCTCTTTTACTATTTGACCTTTGGGTATATTCATTAGTTAGGTGGATGAGATTAAGAGTTTGTATGAATCCAATCTTGTGTGCTTTATGCTGCCAATTTATTCCGAATGAACAGTATTACATTCTTGTGAGCTAAGGAAGATTAATCATATTTATAGGTAAGTATTAGAGTGAAAAATAAATGCTAAAAACTCTAGTCATGTTACTAATTTTTTTGAGTGGACTAGAATATAATGGAGAATCTGAACTAGATTATACATATATTCTAACTAAAATTAGCTAGCTAGTATAATTTTATACTTATCTTTTTAAATATTAGTTTTGTAGTGTAATGGAATCTTTATAATTAGCACCCATTAAATTCAATAATTTTGAATTGGGGAGGGATTTTGAAATAGTGTAAAAGAGGTATTCATTATTGGAAAAGCCACATTTAAATTATGGAGTATGAAAAATGAATTAGTGCTTTATGTAGTTCTTTTGTTGCAGGCTGCAGTGACAGTGAGGGATATGCTGAATTATTCGAGCTAAAAAAGCAAAAAAGATGAAAGCAAAAGTACATCTTCTCAATAAACAACAAATGTTTAATTAAAAGCAGAAAAAGAAGAAGAAAGAAAGCAACCAAGCAAGCATTCCTCTTTAATGTTATGCCTTAACATGAATGGTTTTGAAAAGTTGATAATTTTATATATATACATACACACATATATATTATATATTGAAAAATTAAAGTGCATCTAACAAATTTCAATGCTTGACTCTTACCCATCAGTGAATTGTTTTTATCGGACACACTTCGCCTCTAAACATAGGTTGTTGTTTTTGAATTTTCTTGGACATCTTGTTTAACATTTGTCTTAGTGGAACTAATCAATTCTTAAAACTTCAATCTCTTTATTAAAACAAAGTGTGCATCTTTTATAATTTTGAATTTACGAGTTTGTCTAAGTCTTGACTTTCATGTTTTAGGATTAAAACTTCATCTTTTTCAATCACATAGATTTACTCCTCAAAGTTTAATGAGTATGTATAGCAAATCACTTAGAGAGTCGGTGAGAACTTGAGATGAGTTTTTGATGTATTATTGAAGGGAAGCTTAATCAAAGCTTTTGAAATGCTTACTTATGGAGATGAGAGGATCACACATTTAAGGGGAGTCTAAATAAGCACTGCATTGAGGAGATTTCATAAAAAAAAAAAAAAAAAAAACTTGAAGAACATTATTATGTAAGTAAGGGGATCTCAAACTTAGAGTGAGGCTAAGTTAAAACTAAAGTGTGAATTGTACATTAGTTATTGAAGTTGAGAGACTATCATATAAGTATTTGTTGTAATTGCTAACCTATTTATATAGTGAAGTTTCTTCTAGCTAGGCGCCCAACGCCCAGACGTATGTAACATTAATTGAGTTATCAATTTCTATGTCTCATTATATCTTTGTATTGTTTGAACTTAAGTTATATTGTTTGTTAATAATCACGCTACAATATTGTATTTGATATTTATGTAATAAATGTTGTTATACGTAAATAAAGATGACTACAGTAACACATGTAGAGCCTAATGAATCTAATCACATAGGGTTCCTCTTAAGTATGTGGATAATAGTGATGAAACACTTAGGCTCTCGCTAAGTGTGTAAGACTCCCTCTCACTATAAAGAAATCTTTCCTCCTAGTGAACTCTCGTTCACTTAAAAAACTTAAGACTCCCCCATAGTTTATGAACCCCTTACCTATGCACGATATACCTTTAGGATCTCCCCAAGGTTAAGAATCCCTTCTTGATCGACTTTGTCTTAGGTTTCCACTAACACAAAATAAAGCTTTGAAAGATTGAAATATTCACCCCCAATAACTTGAAGAATACCCCACCACAAGCTAAGATTCTTTATTTCTTCTTCCAAAATAGACCACAAAAATAGTATTCTGACAAAACTCAATCAAGGATATCCCACAGTAATACATGTAACAACCTTGGCAAGAATATTTCTTGGACTTAAATAGCACAACCAAAAGATGTGGTAAATATCTCAAACAAATTTGAGAAAACATGTGAGACAACTAACCCTGGCAACCTTGACAATAATACATGTGACAACCTTGGGAACAATAAATAGTTCTTAAGACTTGAATAACACAACGAACATATGGTAAGTATCCCCAAATAAATTCAACAAAATTTCAAAAAGGAAAGCAACCAAAAACAAAAATAAAATGCAAAATAATTCAAATAAAAAGAAAATAACATATGGTAAACAAATCAATTCTAGATTCCTAATGAGACATATTTTAAGACAACACTTAAAACACTCAAAGGAGAAAAGTTCCAAAAAGTCTAGCTTAAACAAATATATAGCCTGTAACAAAAATCTAACAAAAATTTATGTTGTTGCTAGAATCTCCGATCGTCAACAATTGAAAACAACAGTTGGACTGTCAACAAAACTCTGCAAAACAAAAATTCGTAATGACTGAATCGCAAAGTTCACTTTCTTTAAGATGTTTTGCAACTCTACATTTAGTTGTGCAAGCACTTCCAAAGTACCACGACATCCCTAGGATAAAACACCAAAAAAATATGCGACCAACTTTGAACATAAACTGATCAGCAATCGTGTACTAAAATGAGAGAGAAAAGAGGAAGTTTATAGAAGACCATTACACCCACGTTTATTTAACTCCCCACCCCCTTCAAAGCACAAGTTCCTTGATGCCTAAACCCAGGTGGAAGGTGAGAGTATATAGAATGATCTTCCTTATAAAAGTTTATCCATGAGGGACAAAGGCAAACTTTTTTCTATTTAATAAATTTCACCAACAATCCCTCATTTGAAAAGTTTAAAAACCATTATAAAAACATTTTTCATCGAGCTATACTAGTCTATAATGTTGTGCAGAAGTAAAGTTATCTTACAACTTCAATATTTGCATGGTGCAGATGATTTAGGATATAGAAGAGTAATTATTGGTTTCAAACTCTATCTCTAACAACATATCACACAACATTTCTAAAGAGTAGTTTAAAAGCCCGTGCTTTAACGCCTAGCAAGTGTATCCCAATTCAGTGAACCGTCTAAAGAATTTGCCTAAAATTCTATAGGAGCTGGATCTGGCACTCACATTCACATAGGTGAGTTTATCAATAATACTCCTGTAGATATGTATTCCACTTGACATCAAGAATATATCTCATTGAGAACATAGTTCAACATTTTTATACACTTCAGAATATCATGTTGTGACTCTAGGTCATAAGAAGAAACTCTTTGTATCGCTTTTGCATGATTCATTCGATATCACTTGAGATCTATTTTTACCCTTTGAACATGTTTCTTGGGATCTTTAGTCTATAGGTTGGGTCTTCCTCATAGATGATTCATTTTTTTATAGACACGAGTCTCATCCTTTCTAAGGTTTAAAAAACGCTTTCTCTAGCCAGGTCTTTCGTCCAAGGATCTAGCAGGTTCTCAATAGTTTGTATGTAATGACCCAACTCTTTATACTAAGCTGAGGTCATTACTATTAAATTAAATTAAAATTTTCTAAAAAAAAATTAAACAAATAAAAGAAGGTACTAAATCTTTCCATAAAAGCCTTAAATACTTATTTATAAATCATAAATAGATTATGCATAAATAAAAGTAAAGGTCAAATACTAGTTCAGCCCCTATTTAAAATAATAAAAAAAATATCATAACAGTACTTATGAGTTCTAAAATTTTAAGTAAAAGACTGTAAATCAAAATACTGAAAACTTAAAGGCGAAAGCAATCATAAACCTTCCCCTATGGCGAACCGCAATCATTTTTCATTCGTCAGCTTTCCTCTACCTCTACCTTTGCCTTAAAAATTTAAACATAGAAAAGAGTGAGTATAAACATATACTCAGTAAGGGACCCACTACTAGTCCCGCTATGTGTCTATTATCTTTCGGTTAGGGTCCTGTAAGGAAGTGCCACATAACTATCGTGCTTCTGAACACACATTATCTAGTGATCCCGAAGGAACACGTCTGGTCTTCAGTGATCCCAAGGGAACACCTAAGAGAAACTGGTTTTCGGCGACCCAAAGGAACTCTTAAGAGACTCGGACTGAAAGCAACCTCGTCGAATCACTCATAAAAGTTAAACACACATGCATAAATAGGTGGTGATCCCAAGGGAAATCCATATAGGTACGACTCTAATAGACAAAGCTAACAGAACATCATTGCCTATACATGTAGCATATCATAAATATCATATTTCAATCATAACGTATCTCAACCATTCATATGTCAAGTGAATAGTGTTTCTTCCCACGCTTCATGAAGAGGTCCTATTTAAAATAATAATAATAAATATTATTGTTTCCTTCTTTTTCTTTTTTCTTTTTCTTTTCTAAAATAACAACTAAAAAAACTCATTCTCTTTCCTCATTAAATCTTTCCATCAATCATCCTTTTATCTTCTTCCTAGGACCATAAAACAATACATTAATTTTAATAATTATATTATTCAGTATAATTATCCTTATCTTCCATAACTTAACTGTACACATTTATATATAATTAACCAAGATTCTTAATTCTCCAAATATTAACTTACCAATATAATCTAACTTAACTAAAATCCTTCACAACACCAAAATTATCATTTCAATAATTAATTAAATATTCATCCAAAATATTTCACTCTAGTTTCCACAAAACAACGATTCTCAAATAACACCAACAAATTCTACATAATTAAATAAAATCAAGATAATTAAATTTAAAATTTACCTTAATTTTTGGAGTGTTACACTATATATGATCTATGAATGCATGAAAAAAGTGTCCCCGCATAAAGTTAGTGAGATTTTTATTTCACTTAACCACATGATAGGGACCAAGAAAGGTCAATTGAACATCGTGATGATTGATCGGGAGAAAGACTAATTGTGATGAACATTTAGGAAGCAGAGAGTCATGATGCAAGTGATCTAAGGAGTTCTGGAATGATGCAGTCAGGAAAGCTATCCAAAGCAAAAGTGATGATACCACAGTTCTTCCTTGCCAAAGAACCTGAATGCATGGATGCATTTGTAATGTATAATCCTTCCAATTGTTTTTTTAGAATTGCATCTCTGTTTTTGTGTACATACTTATACTTTTATGCCTTTGTAATTATTTTTATACTTGTAAATTAATTTTGAATTTTAGTCATGTATATCTTTTAGTCTTACATTGGGGATTGCGCGGTAAACCACAAACTTTTAGGTTGGTAGGATGAGGCAAATATGATGAAGCTAGTCTATGAGAATGATGGAGTCAAAGCGCATTAGGTATTCTCACCTTCTCGTACGACGAGGTTAATAATAGGTTTCCTTAGGAAGCGTTAGGGTTTTTAGGGAGTATGAAACATTTTGCCGACTTTTAAAGTTCTTAAACTTTCAATAAGCAATGAATGCATCGTACCTCGAGCCACAAGTTATCTATCAGGCTTGTCACAACACATTTAATATGACAAGAATCTAACTGTATGGTAACCAAATCGTTTAACCTTAGTTAAGAATGAATATTTAAACCTCCCAAGATCCTAGATCTCAACATTTAGCCAAATAAAACATGTCACGAAACCACAAAAGTTTCCATCTCCTTCAAATCACTAACATCTTAAAAATCCTTCTCTTGTTTCTTCAAGTTATTCCTTCTATCTTTTGCCAATAAATACTTCCCTTACAAAATCCCTCATAAGAATAGAAATCCCTGAAAATCAAGTAACCCACCTCGTCTTGGTATTGCATGACAAGTTTACAAAAGATGAAGGTGGGCAAGATAGGTTGGAGAAGAATGAGGGAGAAAATAAAGGATTAAAAGGAAATGTAAGGAAAGAAACACAAGAAAGTGACACTATGGAAATGAATGAAAGAAAATGTAACGAGAAGAAAAGAAGAGGAAGAAAGAAAAGGCAAATCAGTAGGGTAAGGAAGGGCAACCAAAATTTTAAATAAATTTGTAATTAGGAAACGTGAGTCTCTTGATTTAATACATTCAAACTAATGTGAATCTAATGGGGTATTGACTAAGAACAGTATAAGATATTTTAAAACTCTTTTTGATGATTGTTCTTATTACATTTTTATTTATCTGCTGAAAAAAGTGATGCTTTTGGCATGTTTAAGTTGTTTATAATGGAAATAGAAAATCAGTTTAATCGAGAAATTAAGAGTATTCGTAGTGAAAGGAATTGAATACGTTTCAGTTTCCTTTAACAATTTCTATAATACACATGGAATAATCCATGAAAAGACAACATCTTATTCTCTTGAAATGAACAGTCGAGTCAAATGGAAGAATAAAACTTTATTTGAATTAGGATTTGCTATTTTACTTGAATTGGGAGCTGCATCATATTCGTGGGGTCAAATTATTCAAACTGTATTTTATGTGCTTAATAAAATTTCAAAGTCTAAGAATATAACTTCACCTTAGAAAGTTTTGAAGAATAAGAAACAAAATTTGTCATATTTCACAACTTGGGGGTGTCTAGCCTTTGTTAGAATTTTAAATCTGAAAAAAAAGAAAGCTTGTTAGTAGAGCCTATTAGTGTGTATCGAATATGCAATCAATAGAAAAACTTATTAAATTTTGTGACCTAGTAAATCAAGTGATTATAGAATCAAATGATGTTGACTTCTTTTGAAGATAGATTTTCTTTTAAATCAAGAAATGGTGTGGGGGCTTGAGTTCCAATAATCTAACTAGTGAAGGATCGAGTTCTAGTAGTCTACCTCTAGTTAGAACTCCAACTTCAAATGAAAAAGTAGATCGATCTTGAGCCTAAAAGGAGCAAGATAATTTGAACCATTAAAGACTTTGAAGATGACTTCAAAACCTACTATGTAGAAGAACATCCTAAAGATCTAATAAAAGCTTTATCCTCAGCTGATGCCAACTTATGGCAAGAAGCTATTAACGATGAAATGGATTCTCTTGAGTCAAATAGAACTTGATTGTGAAGGGATTAAAGACCTTGGTAGTGGAAGATTTTACAGAACCATTTCTCATTTTAATTTGTGAATCTAAAAATACCAATACATTGACGAAATAATACAGAAACTAATTTTCTTATTATAACTTAATGGCTAGACATGCTTTCTAATTATAGATTATAGAAAGAAAAACTTACATAGAATTGAGACACCACTCGTTGAAGACCTTCCTATTATGTGAGATGAAATTGGTTTGTGAGAAGAACCAACTGGGATGAGAAGAGTTTTAGAGAAAAATTATTTTACAGAAAAGCAAAATCATTAGTTTTATTTTGATTAAGAAAAACTATCTTTTCTTCTGCATATTTATAACTCTCTTTCCTTTATCGAATAGGAAAGGGAGTATGAGAGAATCGTTCAATTTTATTAATTTAAAAAATATTAAATCAATAGAAATTTGAAATCAACTAATTAACTAACAATTAATCAATTAATTAAATCATATTTCATTAAAAGTTTATTTAATGAATATCTCTCAAATATCTTATAGTTTTAAATTAATTTAATTAAATAAAATAAAATAAAATAAAATAAAACTAAACTATTAATTAATTCTCCAAGTAATTAATAGGTGGATTAAATATATTCTATTTAACTTAATATTTGAATCATATTCACATATAAATTTCTCTCATAACCAATAATTTTAATATGAATCCAATTCACATTAAATTAATATTTGAACTCATTTAAATAGTTTATCTCTCATAAATTAATTTTGAATCATATCTAAAATTAAATTTATATAATAAAGTTCAATTAAAATATAAACTTAATATTATTATGTATAACCATATATTATATTAATTTCCAAAGTGAATTTGAACATTTCAAAATACAACCAATATAAATAATTCTCACTATCCTTGATGAACTAGGAAGAGGACTAATGAACCTACAAATCAGAAGTTATAATGCTATGAGATTAATTGGGTAAACCCATTAACCACATTAGTCAATATTGGTTAATTGTATGTACACTCCACTAGAGACTCACAGTTGAACTCTTCTCACTGTAGATATATTTCTGTATCCACGGATATAGACCAATAACAGTAAGTTAGCCCTCCACGAATGTTCGTAACACCAGTTGGGTCAAATTACCATTTTACCCATGGGTTACCTCTAGTCCTTAAATATCAGTGCTCCTCTAATGAACAACCTGTTTATGGTAATAAACAGAAACTCCTCTCGTGCCATTGAGAGGGTAGGGTCATTTGTTCAAGTTCTGAAGATACTATTTAAGGAAACACTCATATACTTACCCTAAAATAAAGGAGTGAATTTCATCTTGTGTAATTATGTTCTCAGCTTCTCATTCAGTCTTATGCAAAAAATAATAAGCATATTGAGTCGAAATTTGGCTCATCTCATCCGTACAAATCAAAGGACAATCCCTCGCGAACAGGAGTTCATAATACACTCAAGAATAAGACTAAGTTACCTAGGTCATCCTAATGAAATAGAAAACTCAACTAGTTAACGGAGTTACATTTAGTGGTTGCTATTTCGTGGTACGGTCTTATGCAAACTCATTGCATAAGATACTCTCACTTACATGTCACCTCTACGGACATGTTGGATCATTGCGTTTGTATCAAATACAAAGTGAGTCATATCCATAGTATTACCAAGATAAAGTACCCAACTTTATCCCTATACTATAGGCCATTTAAGCTGATCTCAAACATTGATCACTGTATGACTCTACAGACTGTTCAAGACTCATCAAACAGCTTAGAATGTTAATTTATTGGATTTGGGTTATTAAGACAAAACTAATAATATATTCAATAACATGTGTTATAATAATAACACTTTATTAATAACGGTTAGTGGATTATATTTACAATCTACGAGTTTTAGGACATAAATCCCAATAGACTATTAATAGACTTACCTTCTTGTTCTAGAGTAATAGGGTGCAAATGGATTCTAGGGAAGAAATGCATGCATGATGGAACAATAAACAAGTACAAAGCCATACATGTAGTTAAAGGCTTTAGACAAAGAGAAAATATAGACTTTTTTGATACCTTCTCCCTAGTAACTATAATCATCTCAATTAGAGTGTTCATTTCTATAACAATCCTAAATTATCTTTAAGTACATCAAATGGATGTAAAGATCGATTTCCTAAATGGTGAATTAGAAGAAGAAATTTATATGGAACAACCTGATGGTTTCTTAGTTCATGGTCAAGAGAATAAAGTTTGTAAATTAGATAAATATATCTATGGTTTAAAACAAGCTCCTAAGCAACGACATGAAAAATTTGATAATCTAATCATTTCGAAAGGATTTAAAGTTAATGAAAATGACAAATGCATCTACTATGAGTAGGAAAATAGCTTGTGTCAATTATATGCTTATACGTAGATGATATGTTAATCTTTCGATCAAACTTGCACGTCATAAATGATGTAAAACAATGTTGAGTGCAGATTTTGACATGAAAGACTTATGAGAAGCTAATGTAATCTTGATATAAAAATTATTAAGTCTGAAAAAAGAATCTTTCTTTGGATCAATCTCACTATATAAAAAATATTTTAAAGAAATATAATTATTTTGATAGTAAACCAACATGTACTTATGATTCTAGAGTAAATTTGTTCAAGAACACTAGTGATAGTCTTAACCAATCATAGTATGCGACCATTACCGACAGTCTCGATATGCTATTGATTGCACTAAGGCATACATGATTATGTTGTAGCATTATTATGTACGTTTACAAGCAAACATAATACTAGAATTGAAATATTGTTAAAAGAGTTATGAGATAATTAAAGAAAATTCATAACGTAGGATTACAATAGCAAAAGTTTTTTGTTGTCGTAGAAGGTTACAACGATGCAGATTGAAACTCCTCTTGGATGACTCTATATCTTTAATATAACAAGTGGAGTTGTTGCTTGGAAATTCAAGAAACATATTATTTTGGGCCAGTCAATGATAGAGTTTGAAATGATATACTAGTAACAACTAATGAAGAAGCAAGCTGGGTTTGGAGCTTGTTGTCTTAGGTTCCTATATGGGATAAATTGATACCAACCATGTTGATCCATTGCACTAGTGTTGCAGCAATCGCAAAAGTGTAGAACCATTATTATAACACGAAAGATGACAAATATGTCGTAAGCACAATACCATTAGAGACTTTCTCACTACTTATGTTGCTATAGTGGATCTTATAGGAATTGATGAAAAATGAATCATTTGTGAGGTAAACCCAACTTGTAGACAAAAGATCCCAAGAAACAAGTTCAAAGGGTAATAACTTATCACAAGTGATATGGAAAGAATCATGTTCAAATAATTAGAAGTTTCATTTGTATTCAGAGTAATATTATGATATCTTGAACAGAATGAAAATGTTGAATTTTGTTCTTAATGAGATCTATACTTGATGCAATTGGAGTACCTAGCTACAAGAGTACTCTTTTATAGATTCACCTTCATGGACTTGGAAGTGAGAGTCACTTTCAATGAAAATTTTTAGGCAAATTCTTTATGGCATCCATAGAAATGGGATAGATGTGTTAGGCCTTAAAGCACAGACTTTCGAACTACACTTGAATAATGTTGTGTGTAAGATGTTGTTAGAAATGGAGTTCTCAAAACTAAAGAGTTATTCTATTGTATTCTAAATCATCTTCACGTAAAAGTTCAAATACACGGACCCTTTTCTTAAGCACAATAGTATACACATTGACACTGCTTGGTGAAAATGTTTTTAAAGGTTTTAAATTGAGGACTATTAACAAAAAAAAAATTCAAGTGGGAGATTGTTGATGAAAATTTTGTTTGAAAAAAATATATTAATATTTTATTCCAAGTTGAGATTCTTACATTGCTAAGAAACAAAGTGGAAGCTCCCTTATATACAAACCTTATGTCGTGGGTTTGGACCCCAAGGGATACCTATGCTTTAGAAAGGTGGGGAGATAGACAAATATGTGAATTTTTTATATCTCCACACTCAAGCATCGCCTATGTTAGTCCATCCATTTCTTTTACTAATAAAATTAGTTTTTTAAGGTGTTGATTTTGAGCGCGTTGAAGGCGAGGCGTTGAAATCTTGAATGCTTTGAGAGGTACTGATATTTGAGACCATGATGTGTTAAGACTTTGGAACACGTTGTGATGCAATGCATTTGAGATCATTGAGTGGGTCGACCATCACTACAAGAAAATGGTAATCTCTTGACACAAAAAAATGTCGGAAGATATATGCAAAAGCGTTGAAAAAGGATGATCTCCCGATGCATAAATGTGCATTAGGATCGAAGTTGAACAAAATGAGTCGAAAGAGAATCTTCCGACGCTTCATTTTATGCGTTGAAAGATTTTCTATTACCAATATATTCTACCCTATAATGAAAGAAAATGGGAGCCCAACTTGATTTTATGTTCCTAACCAATGATTTTTTTCTTTTACATTGTTGATTGTTTTGAGAAGAAAATATCTAAAAAGACGAGAGGGGGGAAAATATTGAAAAAGAAAAATTAAAGAAGATCCTTCTCCAATGTTGTATCGAGAAGCATCTTCCAATTACAAAAGTCGAAAGAAAAGAATAAAATCATATCTGGCTTAGGATGAGGGAGAAAAAGATGGGCCTTCTTCAACCACCATCTTCCATTCTATGATTTTCAGTCATATACAAAATGTGGTGAAGCTAAGTGATTATGAAACAAAAATCAGAATCAGACAACCAAATGATTACGAAGATAAAAATGGCTTGCTTGGAACGAAGTGGTTCCGAATGCTGGTATTTTTGTAAAAAAGAATTACTAAGAATTATTTTTAGTATTTGGTGATCGTGTGTTTTTTTATCAAGATAAAAGATTTTAAACATTGATCTATTTATTAGGGAGTTTGTTGGATAAATTATTATTTATTTTAAAAGATAAAAGGTTGACCAATTTATTAGGAATCTTAATAGATATCTTTTAACCAATATGATCAGAGAGATCTATATCTATTGTTGTTGCTCGCCAGGTTGTTTTTTTTAACGACATTGGACCTTAATTCGAAAAGTAGTATTTGTCAAAGAAGTTTTTGAAGGTATTGCAGTTACCTTATGAGTTATGACAGGTTATTAATTGAAGATCGTCAAGTGATTTGACAGAGTATCGATTAATAAGAAATATGAATAAAAAGGCTGAGATAGTTGTATCGTGGTCAATGAATTCAGAGAGAGTCTGAATTCATCTTCAAGGAGATTCACGTTTATCGTCAGGGGAGCCTGAGTTTATCTTTTAAGTTATGGTGATAACTTGTTAATGTATTTTTAGGGTTAAGTTACAAACTTTTGAATCTCAATAATATTTCTTATTTGAGCAAAGAAGCTCCCCAGTTGTAGGTTGTATTTGCCGAATTGGGTTATCAAAGTCTTCTGTGTTATTTGTTCGTTTTATTACGTGCATTTTATTACATTAGTATGTTTTGTTACATTAGCTATTCCTGCAATTAATCATGTTAGTCTTATCTAGAGGATATTATTTATCGTCTCACCTATTTTTCACTGGTGATGGACGAAAGAGTAGTTATGGCAATGGTAAGAAGAAGAACCCGTTTGCCGACAGTGTTCTATCTCACGACACCCTTTCTCTTGACAATGTAAAGCTACGTCGGGAGATCTGTACATTCTTGTAGTGCATTCAAGCATTACACTTTGATGGAAGCATTACATTTTGATATTGATCGTTGAGGCATTACAGATCTTAGGCGTCAATGATCTTATGACAATTGATACGTTATGAAACCTGCTACTATATGTAGTTATGTCTTCGTCTCATTTTTGCATTATCAGAAAATATATATCTTACAAGACAATTCTCTCTAAACTTCCTCTTCTATTTTTCGTTTTTTGAGTAAAGTCATTCACGAGTATTTGGTATTCCAATTGGTTTTGGTGCAGTTTTGATTGAGTATTTGTCTATTTTAACTTGGGGGCGATGCGACAATATTAAGAATTATTTGCACTTCAAGCAAAGTCGTGAAATGTCTTAAAGAGAGTGTAGTCTACAACTCAGCCTTCATTTAACAAGTTTTTTGTCTTGCAACTAGACGTTCTATTCAGGCGACCACCAGTCTAGGTGTTCTATTTAGGCGACCACCAATCAGGTGATCAATTTAGGCATTCTATCTAGGTGACCATCTTCTAGACAACTTTCATCTAGGTGATTAATTCATCAGATGTCCAAGCTAAGTTTCTGGAGTTTATTTTCTAGGCATCCAAAATTGAGATGCCAAATTGTTGCTTCACAACATTGTCGAGTACCAGTTCCAACAAAAGATAAAATATAGAAAGCAAAAAAAAAAAGAGATAAATACCAACAGTGTAAGTAGAGTAGTATTATTATATTTTTAAAAAAATGAAAAATTCTCTCCATCTTTTACAAAGAATGCACCACAGTTTCCACAATAACAGAGAAGAAATATTTCTCTCTTTTTCATCTCTCTATGGCATTTCTTTTGTGCCAACTAAATATTACACAAACTTCACTTGGGAAACACCAAATAATATAAAAGCAAATCCAAACAATATAAATAAAGTAAAAAACTAAAATGTGGAATTAAGCCAAAAAAAAAAAAAAACCAACCAGCAGCAACCCAATATCCTTCACCTTTAGAGGTTGAATTTGTAAATTAAAGCTTTTCCATTTGCTATATTTTATTATTATTTACCTGCATTACCAACAAAACAAACCAAATTCTTCAATACCAACTCTATCCATGCATCCTATTTATTCAAAACAATATATATATAATATAAATATGCAAATATATATACAAATATATATGTCTATGTGTGTGTATATATATCATGGGTAACTTTAGTTATCAAAAGAACAAAAAAAGTAATTTGGAATAATGTGCTATGAGAAAAGTGTGTTGTTTTACAAATGAAAAAAAAAAAAAAACAAGTTGATAAAAGCTACTGTTTTAAATTTTGTAGAATGCTTTACCTAAAAAGTATACTTTTAATCTTTTTTTTTTTAAAAAAAAAGTTCACTAACTATTTTACCTTAATTTGAATCTCTATTATTGATATAAAATAAAATTTTACATTATTTAGAAATATTTTAACTCATTCAAACAAATTTCTTAAATAAAGAAAATAAAAGAGAGGGTGGAAAATTGAATTACCAGATCGTTCAAACACCTTTCTAATAAAGACAAGAAAAATGATAACAAGAGCAACTCCAGCTAATAGCCCAATGATAATCGCAAATGTCTTCTCACCATCACCATTAGATTTATCTGTTCAATTCACCACGTTACAATCCCAAACAATATAATGTTAAAACTAAAATAATATTTTCTTCTTAAAACATTTTTAGCCCTCCAACCTTCGTAAACCTATCAATTTGATCTCCAAGTTATTATTTTTCTTAATTTAGTTCGTTTGCTTTTATTTTTTTTGTTTTTAATTCAATTCTTCACAATAATATGTAGCCAATTTTTAGAATAATTGTTAGGTAAAAGAAAATTATGGTTAGTTTTGATGAAATTTTTATACATTAAGACTTTGTTCAGTAATCAATCGATTTTGTTTTCTACTTTTTATTTTTAAAAATTTTGTTTATTCTTTTTCTCACATCTATCTTTTATTCTCTGGATCAATTTTTTTTAAAATAAAATAGTTCTTGATTTGGTTTTTAAAAATTAAATATTAGAAAACAATAGAAAACAGAAAAAATAAAACAAATGTTTATGAAAGAGAATATTAATGTTCAAAGACCGAGGTTTCATATGATTACCATTAAATTATGTTTAGTTTTCTTCACAACTTTGGTGAACTTTTTTCCCAACCCTTGAAAACACACTTCAATTCTGAAGAATCTAAAATAATCTTCAAATGTTTTTATAATATGTTTAGGTAATAGAACAAAAAAGAGTATTTATAAATTTCTATATATAATTTTTTTTAAAATAATGTTGAATATCAAGCAAGGTATAAATTCCGGAAATTTATAAAAAAAAAAAAAAAAAAAAAGGAGTTAATTCTACTGAATAATTACTTCGATGAATATTAATTTATAAAAAGAGAACAGAAAAGAAAAAGGAAAAGAAAGAGAAAGGGATTACCAAGGAAATGGCAGTAGTAGTAGTAGTAGTGGTGAGAAATGGCTTACCATGATGGGCCTTAGAGAAAACAGGAGGCCCATGAGTGTTATACCTTGCATAACACTTTCCCAAAAACATATCCCCAAAATCCGCCGTCCCACAATCGCTTTTCAACCGTCCAATAGCCTCTCCTAAACAATCCTGACACTCACTCCCACTCAAATCCCCTACACACTGAGCAACTCCTTGTACTTTCCCAGCCCCGCCCACTCTATACCCCCCACTCGCCCCCACCAACGCCCCTAACACCGCATCCCTCCGCCCCATCGCCTCCTCCTCGTACCCCACCGACGGCCCACACTTCTTCAGCACCACCGTCTTATCCTCCACCCCGAGAAAGCTCGAGTTGTCGTACTTCACGTAGCATCCCTCCAGCTGCAGCGCCCCGCCACATGTGTCTGAGCAGAGTCCACCTAGCTGCGTCACAGCGCGGGCAATGCATGTGGCGCAGTCTGGCATCGAGAGGTCGCCCCGACATTGGTAGAGACCCGAGAGGGCGTCTTGTGGTGAGGAGCCTTGGATGGTGTAGTTGTTGTAGGAGGAGTATGTGGCTGAGTTGACTAGGGAGGTGAGTAGTGAGTTGAGATTTGACTCGTAACCAGAGTTTGGGGAGTAGCGAAGTTGGGTGCAGCCACCGAAGACGAAGGTGTCTATGGCGGAGAGGGAAAAGAAGGGGAGGAATGAGAAAGAAAGGCCGAAGAGGAGGATAAGAAGTTGTGAACGAAGAGGGGTCATGCTTGTTTTTTTTTCTTTTTTTTTTCTTT
Source organism: Cucumis sativus (assembly GCF_000004075.3). NCBI lineage: Eukaryota > Viridiplantae > Streptophyta > Magnoliopsida > Cucurbitales > Cucurbitaceae > Cucumis > Cucumis sativus. The sequence goes on along the minus strand of NC_026659.2, from coordinate 18,563,007 downwards.
TTTTGAGTTTTTAGGCTATGTTATGTGTAATGGAATTGGAATGAAACCTGTAATTTGTAGGACATTATGTATTTATGGTTGTTGTTTTGTTAATGAGGGAATTGTAATGGATGCATGATGGATTTATATATCAATTTATGTGACTCTGCTTTGCTTGCTTACTGTGAGATGGATGACAACATGGACAACACCACCACCTTTTACATCTTTATTTTCTCACACTATCACATTATTCGAAAAATTCGCCATAATGTATAAAATTGAGAAGAAAAAGGTGAATGTAAAAATAGTACAATATAAAACTTTGATTACAATTCTAAAGCTTAATAGTTAAGATATATACTTAATATTATTTTAAAGGTGTCCATGATTTAGTACATATTTAATTGGTTTAAAACAAACAAGTTAGTCCACTTATTTTGTCATTATTGAACTAAAAAGATGTAGGAGAGAGAAGCTATAAAATGTAGTTTAATTTGTATTTGTTTGTATTTCTAGGAGACTATGCCTACCAAATGGTTTTAGGTCGTGGATGCCTTTCTCACTCTCCCTATTTTGATGTTCTTCTATGGCCTTCGTCCCTGCCCCATTTGTCTCTTTTTATTATTGATAATAATTATTCTTTTTATTTACAAATGTTATTACAATAATGAGTTTAGTTATTATTATTATTATTATTATTATTATTATTATTATTATGTAAATATCAAATATTTAAAATTTATGTTTTATGGTTTAAATAAATTTGATTGGTAATGATTTCTTTTTCCTACTTTCTGTGGTGGCTTTTAACTCATTGTAAATCTCTTTTATTTTATTTTCTTTTCTTTTTAAAAAACTCTTAATTGTATGTTAAAAAAAAATTGATTTTAACTTTTGATTTAACAGGTTGTATAGATAAGTTAAATGTTTTAAAGTAAAAAGTAATACTATAGTCATATGGTACAAAAATAACAATAAACTCATTCATTGTTTGTTATATAAGAAAGTATTAAAAGAATGATACGAAATACAGAAAATAAAACAACATATTATTTAATGACATGTCAGAGTATTAACTAGAAAGAAATATGTACTGTAGAACTCAATAAGTTGAAAGTATGTGAACCCTACTAACATATATGACAAAGCTTTTAAAGTATCCTTTATAGGTTATCATTGTGTACGTACAATGACACTTTAAAACTGTCAATGTATATAAATTACATGTTTTACTATTTGTTTTATTTGTTATTCTTTTATATATATATATTTATTCTAAAATTTTATCTTATATATTCTATTGTAAGGATTTGATTGGAGTAAAATAAAAGTCAACTTGTTATATATTATATTTGATTGGAGGAATATATTTCTATCAAGAGTATTTATGTATCTAGGTACTCTATTTGACATCAAGTATAGATCTAACTAAAAACAAAGTTCAACATTTTCCTTCACTTCAAGGGATCATATGCTAATACTCTAGATCATAATTAGAATGAAATTTTGGATTAAACATGATTGTCTTAACATCACGCTCCATCCTAAATGTCACTTTATGCGACCAAATGGTGTCGTGCCTTCAAACACTCAACGCGTAACTACTGTGAGGTAAAACGCTAAATGTTGCCTAGTAAACAAAAATTAAATACAACCAACAATTTTAAACATAGAATTCAAACATGAATGGAATGATACGACTTCGTTGAGTTTTCAAAATGGAGTACATTTGGTGCTTAATACAATTTTTTTCTTGAGAGAACAAAATACAAATTAACAACATTTAGACTTTTCTCGCCTACCTTCTACATGCTATGCTAGCTGACAGTGGCCACTACCCAAATGATGCGATCACAAGGCTCACTAGGCTATCAAGGCCACAAATCCAACGTTGGATGTCCTTCGTTATATGAGGGGGAGGGGGAATAAAACAAAATATTTGACAGGTTAGACAAAAACGTTTAGTGAGTGGGATTTTTTCTCCCCACCTTTAATTTATCATAGTTGCTCTAATGCAATATATGTATTTCGCTAAATTAGGTGATAAATAATAAACAATACTAATTACTAGTTAATATTTTATTTAACTAAGTGGATGCACCATTTTGGTGGGGTGAAACAATTAAAACTTATCGTGTTATGTTATCAATAGAATTCAAAAGTCTAAGAAGACAACTTCAACATATGAAGTCTTTAAGAGAATAAGAAACCAAACTTGTCATATTTTAGAAAATGGAGATGTCTAGCCTATGTTAGAATTCTAGATCCTAATAAAAGAAAGTTTGCTAGTAGAACCAATGAATTTGTCTTTATAGAATATGGAGTAAATAGTAAAACCTATAGGTTATATGACCTAGTAAATAAAGTGATTATAAAATCAAATTGTGTTGATTTCTCTAAGAGTAAATTTCTCTATATATTAAGAAATAGTGGGGGACTCGAGTTCTAATAATCTAACAACTAGTGGGAGCTCGAGTTATAGTAGTCTATACCTTTAGTTAGAGCTCAAACTTCAAATGAGGAAGTAAATCATGAGCCTAGGATGTGTAAAACCATTTTTATTGTTAAAGACTTTTGAGATGACTTCAAAACCAACAATGTAGAAGAAGATCCTAAAGATCTATGTGAAGTGTCCTATCCTCAGTAGATGCCAACTTATGAAAAAAAGTTATAAACAATGAAATGGATTCTCTTAAGTCCAATAGAACTTGGCATTTAGTACCTCTAACTGCAAATCAAAAGGATGCATAGGTTCTAAGGAGGAAACATAAACATGATGTAACAATAGACAAAAACAAGACCAGATTTGTAGGTAAAGACTTTAGACAAAGAGAAAACGTAGACTTCTTTGATACTTTCTACCATGAGAATCACTTCAATCAGAGTATTGATTTCTAAAACAACCCTAAATAATCTTTCAGTACATCAAATGGATGTAAAGACTGCTTTCTTAAATGGTGAATTAGAAAAAGAGATTTATATGAAACATGAACCTAAACATTAATCTGGAATATTCCATAGTTCATAGTCAAGAAAATAAAGTTTGTAAATTAGATAAATCTCTCTATGGATTGAAACAGGATCCTAAGCAATAACATGAGAACTTTGGCAATCCAATCATTTATAAAGGACTCAGAGTTAATTAAAGTGACAAATGCATCTATTATAAGTTTGAAAATAGCTTCTTGCTCGCGGTTGTCCCCCACGGCGGGGATTCTTCTCCGGCCAGCCATCCGTCCGAGAATCGAGGCTGCTCTGATACCACTTGATGTAATTCAAGTCTGGATTTAATTTCTCAAAATGAATTCTCTGCCTCTAATGGCTAAGAGAAGGAGTATTTATTAGTAGTTGATATAACTGTTTTTTTATGAAATAGTTTTAACAGTTAACAGTTTAAACAATTAAATTGTTTTACTAACTATCTAGCTGTTAGTTAACAGTTTAAACAGTTAAACTGTTTTATTAACTATTCTATATTACATCATTCCACCCCCTGAGATGGAACTCGACCCGAGTGACCCTAGTCTGCTAAGTTGAAACTGTCTGGAGCATAGTATTGCTTTAAGTCTGCCACGTTAAAGATTGGGTGAATATGCATGTCTGGTGGTAGTTCTATCTTGTAGGCATTTTCTCCAACTTTCTTTAGGATACGGAATAGACCAAGTTGTCTGTCTTTGAGTTTATTGTATGTGTCAGTGGGAAATCGATTTTTACCATGGTGGATCATTACTAAGTCTCCTTGGGAAAAGCCAGCTTGTCTTCTTTTCTTATTAGTTGTTTTCTTATAGGATTCTATTGTTTGCATTAGGTGATCATATACTTCTTTATGCACTCTTTCAATGTTCTCAATCATCTTTTCAGCTTCATCATTAATGTCCACGACTGTAGGGAGTGTGGCAAGGTCAAACGTTAATCGTGGTTGTTTAGTATATACAACGTCGAATGGGCATCTGTTAGTTGCTCTATTCTTCATATTGTTAAATGCAAACTCGGCCTGAGCAAGTGCCAAATCCCACTGCTCTGGTTTAGTCCCACTAAGACAACGTATTAGGTTGCCTAGTGTTCTATTAGTGACCTCGGTCTGTCCATCTGTTTGTGGATGTGCTGTAATACTGAATTTCAGAGTCGTGTCAAGTTTCTTCCATAGGGTCCTCCAATAGTGGCTTAAGAATTTCACATCCCGATCGGACACAATTATTTTTGGTACTCCATGTAGGCGTACTATTTCTCTGAAAAACAGATTGGCTATATAGATTGCATCATTCGTCTTTTTGCACGCAATGAAGTGGGCCATTTTACTGAATCTGTCTACTACAACCATGACCGAGTCATACAGCCTTTGAGTCTTTGGTAATCCTACCACGAAGTCTACTGATAAGTCTTCCCAAATGGAAGTTGGGATGGGCAGTGGAGAGTATAACCCAGTATTAGTACTTGAGCCTTTAGCTCTTTGGCATATAGGACATCTTTTAATGAAATTGTTTGAATCTCTCCTGAGTTGTGGCCAATAATACCTCTTGGAAATTGTCTCGAATGTTTTGTCTTGCCTGAAATGTCCAGCCAGACCACCCGAGTGAGCTTCCTTTAATAGGGCTTCTCGTAATGAGGTGTGAGGTATGCATAGTTGTTCCCCTTTGAATAGAAAACTTCCACAATATGGAAGTCTTCAGCTTTAATATAATTAGTGCATTTGTACCAAACTTCTGAAAAGTCGGTATCTTCCTCGTATAGGTCGGGAAGATGTTTAAATGCCACGACTTCTGAGGAGAGAAGTGTGAGTAAGGAACTCTTTCTGCTGAGGACATCTGCCACCTTATTTTCTTTGCCACTTTGGTGTTTGATCACAAAGTCAAACCTTTGTAGGAAAGAGATCCATCGTGCGTGCATTCGGCTGATAGTTCTTTGGGACTGGAGGTATTTTAGTGAAAAATGGTCAGTCAACAGTATAAATTTTTTGCATAATAGGTAGTGCTCTCACTGTTTGAGTGCCGAACGAGAGCATATAATTCCTGCTCATACGTACTCCAAGACTGTCTAGATGAGCTTAGCTTTTCACTAAAATATTCGATGGGATGACTTCGTTGAGAGAGAACAGCCCCAACCCCTGTTCCGCACGCATCCACAGCCACTTCAAATGGTAAAGTGAAGTCTGGTAGTTGAAGTATGGGGCTGGAAGTCAACCTCCTTTTAATGTCGTCAAAGTTATCTTGCTGTTGTTGGGTCCACTTAAAGTTTCCTCCCTTTAGGCAGTCAGTGAGCGGTGCTACCAATGAGCTGAAGTTTCTTATAAATCTTCTGTAAAAGGAAGCCAAGCCAAGGAAGGCTTGTATCTCCTTAATAGAGGTTGGTGTGGGCCAAGTATGGATATCCTCTACTTTCTTTGGTTCCATGCCTATGCTCTCTTGCTTGATTATAAAGCCAAGAAAGGCAATTTCCCTTCTAAAGAATGTGCACTTTTTGGAATTGATGTATAGTTCTGTCTCCATTAGGACTTGGAATAGTTTTCTTAAGTGCAGTATGTGCTCATCATAGTTGGTGTTGTATACAAGTATGTCATCGAAATAGACAACTATAAACTTGTTAAGGAAGGGGAGAAGTACCTGGTTCATTAGTCTCATGAAGGTACTAGGGGCGTTTGATAGGCCAAAGGGCATGACCATCCATTCGAATAAGCCTTCATTGGTTTTGAAGGCTGTTTTCCACTCGTCCCCCGGTCTGATCCTTATTTGATGATAGCCGCTTTTCAAGTCAATCTTTGAAAAGATGGTAGTCTTGCCTAGTTGATCCAGCAAGTCTCCAATTCGAGGGGGAATCGGTACTTTACAGTAATTCGGTTGATAGGCCTGCTGTCTACACACACTCTTCAGCTTCCATCCTTCTTTGGTGTAAGTAATGCAGGCACAGCACATGGGCTAACGCTTGGCTTGATGTGGCCCTTTCTCAGCAGCTCTTCTATGTGATCGTGTAGGATTTTGTACTCTTCTGGACTCATTTTGTAGTGGGGTAAGTTGGGTAGTAATGCTCCTAGGATGAGGTCAATTTGGTGTTGAATGTCACGTGTGGGTGGCAATCCCTGTGGTTCTCTCTTTAGGTGAGGGAATTCTGTGAGTAACTCCTTCAGCTTTGGATCAGTGACCTCATCTTCCTCTCCCTTGGACTTGTCAGTAACTACAAGTCCCAATAGGTCTTGTTCTCTTTCTCTCAAAATTTTCTTCCCACTTACTGTGATGAAGAGCTGCCCCTTCTTTTTCTGCCTTATGCCTTATGTGTTTTTTCTTGTTAGTGGGAGGAGGACTACTTTCTTTCCCATCCATTGGAACTCGTAGGTGTTTTCTCTCCCCCTATGTAGGGTTCGAGTGTCATGTTGCCAAGGTCTGCCTAGTAGTAAGTGGCACACATCCATCTCAATCACGTCACACACAATATGATCTTTGTAGTTGTTTCCAATGGAAAGTGGTACTGTACAAATCTCATTGATTGTGGCTTCCCCTCCCTTCTTCATCCATCCAATCTTGTAAGGATCAGGGTAGGGGTCTGTCTTCAAGTTAAGGACGACCACGATTTTCTTTTGCTACAAAGTTTTCACTGCTTCCACTATCAATTATGATATTGCATACCTTGCCATTGATAGTGCATCTTGTCTTGAATAAACTGTGTTGCTGGGGGTTGTCTCTTCTTTAGGGGTGATGAGGACCCTTTGGATAACACACGAAACCCTATCCTCATCATCTGCTTCAATCAGCTCTGTTTCTTCTTCTCCTTCTTTGTCTTCTTTACTCATATCACTGCCTTCATCTTCAGCTAGTGCTATTGTTTTCCTATGGGGGCAGTTGTTGGATCAGTGGCCAGGTTCACCACATCGAAAACACTTCCCTAAGGACGGACGAGTGTAATTGTTTAGACGCTTCCCCCTGCCTGCTCCTTCTTTCTTTTTGCTTGCCTCTTGAGTATCGAACTCTTTACCCTTCTCAGCCACTGATGTTGCTGGCTGTTCCTCTGTCCTCCTGTTGTAAGGTTGCTTCTTGGTAGAGTTCGTCTCCCATGTAATCTTTCTGTTAGAGTTCTTCAATCGTGCTGTGATCATTTCCTCCACTGTTTCCACAAGAGAAATAGCTTCCGACAAGAAGCGAAAGGGCTGTAAATTTACCTTTTCCTTAATATCGAATCGTAATCCGCCAATGAACCTTGCAATATGATGTTGTTCGTTCTCACTCAGATTGGTTCTTGCGCTCAATCTGTGTAATTCTTCAATATATTATGCCACAGTTCGGCTCCCTTGGCGGCAATTTTGATATTGATTATACAATGTTTGTTCGTAGTTTGGTGGCAGAAAGCGTGCCTTCAAAAGCTTCTTCATCTTCTCCCACGATTGGATAGGTGGTTTGTCGAATTTCTGCCGATTTATTTCTAGTTGGTCCCACCAAGCCGAGGCTTCTCCCCTCAACTTTAGAGCCACCAAATGTACCTTTTTTCTCTCGGGTGTATCCATATAGTTGAAGAAGTTCTCTGTATTTTTAATCCAGTCCAAGAAAGATTCAATATCGCGCTTGCCGTTGTACGTTGACAAGTCAATTTTCATTTTGTAGTCATGATAAGTTTCTCGTCGTACCTCCTGCCCTCTGTAACCTTGGGGCATTCGATATTCTTCGTGGTCATTCCAAATATTTTCTTGCTCATCTCCACTTGATGATTCGTGGTCTTGCGCATTTTGCCACTCGTCATAATCTTCTTGGTCATTGTCGTCAGCGTATCGTGGTGGGGCATCCATTTGTCTCCTCATTTGATCGTTTCTTGGATTGGACAGGTGTCTAATATTCCTTCGTGCCCGTCGTCCTCCTCGGTTTCCTCCATGCCGATCATAGTCTTCTATCCTTGTCGGTGCCGGCAGGCTGTCTATTCTTCGGTTGAGGGAGTTCAAGTTATCCATTACTCTATTCATCTTGTCATGTAAATCTCCCAAGGAGTCTTCGACGACCAGCAAGCGAACCGTGGATGTCATTGGAGAGAGGGCGGCGATTTCCTCCACCTCTTCTTGCTCGCGGTTGTCCCCCGCGATGGGGATTCTTCTCCGGCCAGCCATCCGTCCGAGAATCGGGGCTGCTCTGATATCACTTGATGTAATTCAAGTCTGGATTTAATTTCTCAAAATGAATCCTCTGCCTCTAATGGCTAAGAGAAGGAGTATTTATTAGTAGTTGATATAACTGTTTTACTATCTAGCTGTTAGTTAACAGTTTAAACAGTTAAACTATTTTATTAACTATTCTATATTACATCAATATGCTTAAATGTAAATGGTATGTTAATCTTTGGATTAAACTTGCACGTCATAAATGATATAAAATCAATTGTTGAGTGTAAATTCTAACACGAAAAACTTAGGAGAAGCTAATGTAATCTTAAGCATAAAAGTCACTAGGTCATAAAAGAAAATTTCTTTGGATTAATCCCATTACATAGAAAAAATTCTAAAAAATATATAATGACTTTTATTATAAATCAACATGGTAGTACATCTTATGATTCTAGTGTAAGTGTTTTGTGACGGTGTTAATCAATCTGAGTATATGAGCGTTATTGTAAGTATCATATATGCTTCTGATTGCAATATGCCTAATATATATTATACTATAGGATTATTGTGTAGGTTTACAAGCAGGCCTAAGGTAGAACATTGGAATGTTGTAGAAAGAGTTATGAGATACTTATAGAAAATTGCCAGAACCGATGATTACATTACCAAAAGTTTTTCACTATCCTAGAAGGTTACAACGATGTATATTAGAGGAATTCCCTCTTAGATGGCTATATCATTAATATATCAAGTGGAGTTGTTGCTTCAAAATCCAAGAAACGGATTATTCTAACACAGTCAACAATGGAGTTAAAAATGATAACACTAACAATAGCTAGTCAAGAAGCAAGCTAAGCTAACTTAGAAACTTGTTATATGAGATTCCTTTATGGTTTAAATTAGTACTAGTCATACTGATCCATTATTGTGATAATACAACAATAATTGTAAACGTTCAGAGTTGTTATTACAAAAACAAGAGATGACAAATACTTGGTAAGTATAGTACCATTAGAGATTGTCTTATTATTGATGTAGTTATACTTGATCATGTGTGAAGTGATGAAATCTTGGAAGAAAGAAAGTTTTCAAAACCATAGAAAGTATAAGACTTGTGCTTATAAAAAAATGAATTACTTGTGAGGTAAACCCAACTTGTAAACTGAAAATCCCAAGAAACAAGTTCAACAGATGATAGCAATTAAAAATTGATATTAAGTGTGAGATTCTGATTGCGTACTACCTATGTGATAAGATTCATGCAGCAAGAATGGAATGCGAAGAAACTATCATTAAAGAGTAAATTGTGTACGTTTTGCGAGAAGATTACGTGATGGAAGGTGCTCTCTGGGAAGATGCAATGTGGCAAACTATTAGGCGATTTGAGCTTACTTCACTCAGAAGTAGTGACACGACCCTTGCATCAATAAGCTAACGATTGATTTGACCTTGGCGCGTAATCCAAATTCAGGATAAGGAATGGGTAGAGACACACGTAGCATTCTGGGATTTGACCAATTCTCACCGTCGACAAAGGTACTCATTCTAGCATGGATGTCTTCATCGAAAAAGCTTATAAATAGAAAGGAAAGTCCAATCCTTCTGAATTACTGTTACTTTAAATTCACTTAAGAAAAGCTTGAAATGAACTTCCAAAGTCTCTCGAAGATTTTGATCAAGTTTGAACTTGATTGGAAGGTGCAAAAGAGCTTGTGGATAGCAACTTGCTATTGTAGTTTTGAATGGATCTTCTTATAAAATATTTCCAAAACAAAAAGGGTTTTGAAAATGTATTTGAATCCGTGTGTGTATATTATTAAGACCATGAACTGCATGATTTCTTTCATGCTTTCCAATTCTGAAAATATGTATGACTTATAAATAGATTGAATTTATTATAAAATGGAATGAGGTATTCTAGAGAATGCACGAGACTTAATAAAGTTTAAATTAAGATTATCTTTTATACCTTATGCAATGTGATGTCTTATCTTTGTTGTGTGATATGAGATAAATGCTCTATTTCTTGTTGTGTGTTCCAGAATAGAATGTCTTATTCATGTTGTGTCATCTTGAGTAGAATGACTCATACTTGTATGAGATGCTCTTTGCTTGTTGTGTGATTTGACATTGGAAGACGCGTTATGCGTAGTGGGATTGATGGAATTTGTTAAATATGTTGAATTACTTTGCATAACTGCAACTTGACAAAATAGTGTGGTAAACACTTGAGCTGAAAAAATAGTACAAGATGTAATTAAACACGCAGAACAATTTTGCGAGATGATCATGATCATAGGCGAAATGCGTACATTGTGATATGAATTATGATGAATGATTTTAAATGGAAAATTTTACATATGATTTATGAAAATTATTAATGATTTGAGATAGTACGAATCGCATAACCCATTGGAATTGATTTGACTTAATACTCAATTGTCTTATTAAATAGAGTTCTATTTTTCTTTTTGACTTTACCGTTCATTTCAAGAGAATAAGGTGTCTTTTCATGTATTATTCCATGGATGTTATAGAGGAATTCTTAATTACAGATTTATGGAAAGTCTTAGTTACCTTAGCTTGACTACAAAATTCACATTTATCAAATTCATTCATGGATAGTTTAGAAAAATCATATCCAACCTACTCATTTTGCTAATTATTTTTTTATTAACATGACAAAGTCTAGTATGCTAAGTACTAAAAGATGACAACACGTAAGCATAAGACTAAATTTTATTCATTTCAAGATTAAGCTTAAACATTTCATCAATTACATAGCTCTTCCTTACAAAAAAAACATTATTCTTAGTGAGAGTAAATCAATATATGCTCCTATAGTCTAAGTGAAGCTCACCTTGTTAAGGAGATAACTCAAGACCAGATTCTTCCTTACCTTTGGGGTGTGCAGAATTTCCTTTAGTACGACAGTCTCTTGCCAAAGATGAACTTTAACTCCCCTTTGTTGATTGCAACAACCTTATGTTGTATGGTGATCCCCAAATGTATATTTATATCCTTAGTTTCACTATGATTTTTAAAAAGAATCGAGTCATGACATAAATAGAGCGTGGCACTAGTGTCAAGTCATCAACCTTTAAAACTCTCGATCACATTTGTTTATGTAATCATGGTACAAAGTTCTTCCTCTTTCAGGTTCTTCTGTGCAGTAGGGTGATTCCTACTTGTACAATTTCTAACTAGGTGCCCAGAGTTAATACAATTGTATCAGAGAAATTGCACCGTACTTCTAGAGAGGGATTATTATTTTGATTTTTTTGGATGTTTGAACTCTGATTATGAATAATTTTCCTCTTGTTCTCTTTTGGTGTCAATTTAGGATTCAGAATGGCAACGAAAGTTCTAGGAATGACATTTTCTAGTGTTCATTATTGAAATGAGTTATGAGAGAATTATATATAAATGATTCGTTTTCTATCTCATCAAGGTCACCTCACTAAAACATGTTTCATTACACTTCAGGCAAATGATGGGTTACAAAAACGCTTTAATGGTCACAATTTCAACGCATCTCATGGTTTTAATTGAGTCAAAAGTTTAATTTGATAAATAATAGTAATATCACTTTATTCCTCACTTCACCGGTGGCGGCGCAAGTGTGTGGAGATATCACAAATTCATATTTGTCTATCTCCCCAACCCTCTAAAACATGGGTGTCCATTCCTCTAAAGCATGTGTATCCATTAGGACCTAAACCCACAATATAAAGTAAGGGTGTTAAACGAGTTCAACATTGTAATCTTAGCAACGTCCCAACCTCAATTTAAAATAAAATATTAATATAATTTCTAAACATATTTTTCATCAACAGTTTACAAGGTGTTGGAATTTGAATTTGATTTTGTTATTTCATTTGTCTTGTTGTATAATGAACACTAGAATCTTAGATGATTGTCTAAAATTAGAGAAAATGAGAGAAACAACCTTTGTTAAATAAACCTAAGAGATAAGGGTTTGATCGCAATCAACTACCTATTTAACTAACTAAACCTAGACCCCTTAAAAAAACCCAAGAGGTAGGGACTAAAACCCTTCTAAGCTAAAATTAAATCATGAATTTTTAAAGAAAATTTAAGAGATTGGATGAATATATCAAAATGCCCCTCTGTCATACTTACTACACTACATAGAATTAATAACTTGTTCCTAGTTATGTTGTTATTATTAATTCATCTAGAGCATATAGTAAAAAGTTAGGTTAGCGACATTGAAGTGGAATTGATGTCAAGTACTTTAGTAACTCACACGCCATTATAATTTTCGTTTATTATTTACAAATAAGTACATCTTTATAATTTGCTCGACTTTATATTAGTGAATATATCTTTCAACAGGCATACTACTTCCAGATGTAGATGGTATAATTAAACCGAACTAGATTATCAAATTCTGCATTCTATTTTAGTTTTAGTTTTTTATGTTTAACTATATTGCTTCAGGAAATGTTGTAAGATCTTGTGTGACAAAAGGATGATCGTGTCAAAGTGATTTAAGAAGATAGTTATTTAATGCATAAGTCAATATTAATCGCAAATTTTACAAACCTTCGATTGGTTGATCTTATTCATAGAACATGACCACCTCATAGAGTAGGTCAAAAAATCGAACCACGTTAAGAGTATGATGTCTTTAAATGGTTAATTCGATAAATATCTTAAATACTCATTAATTAACTCTACAATACTTAAATATTTTAGAATTTAGCAACGGAATAAATCATTTGTTTGTCTAATATTTCACAAACCCTAATTTGAAACACATATTCTCTTACTGTTCCTTGTTATAATTTTACTTTAATTTTTATATTATGTTTTATACCTCTATGATTTCCATTTCTTTATCTTAATTTCTCTCCTTTTTAAAAAATTATAAGCAATAGCCTTTTCTTCTTTCCTTCACCCTAACGTTGTAACAAAGAACTGTTTGCCTCAAAATCTGAGTTTATTGCTTTCAAAGTAACTTTTTAAAAGAGAATAAAATTATCTTTAAAGAAAAACATTTTATTTTTTTGACATCTCAATTTTAATTATCCTTTCAAAATGATGGGTTTGAAAATGATATCTATGGAGGGCCATGAATATAAATAGCCCTAAGTTAATTGATAATATTTAAAATAGCCTAAAGTTTGAGAATATTATATATATTTAAGAAACTCAATTATTTTCAGCATTATATACTTGAAAATATATAATCTTTTTAAAAGAAAAAAGAAGAAAAGAAGAAAGAAAAACAAAAGATAAGGAATAAGTAAAAATACCCGTGACATATTGTTACACAACAAAACAATGGAATTAAAGTTCTTTGGATTATGTGAAGCAAAATGTAAAGGTTTTGTCAATTCCCTTCCCTTTCAATTTTAATGTCAAAGCTTTTTCCATCTCAACTGCCTTCGTCTAATTAATTCTTAACTTGATTTTTAAATCATTGGAAACACAATTAACTTTAAACTTGCTCACTTTGATTAAAAGTTTTAGGGTTAAAATACTACTTTTTTTAAAAAAAAATTCGTTCACCTCTATTTTGATTCTAAATGAATTTTTATAGATCATCTTAAAATTAATATTGAAAGTTTACTTTTCATAGAAATTGGATAAATAATATGAAATTAAAGAATAATTTCATGTAAAAATGATTCTGTATAAATTATATTTTCATATAAAAGAAGGATGTGTAAAGAAACAATTATTGTTTTCAAGTAACCTTTTCATTAAAATATATGGGATGAGGATGAAATCTCTATCTGAAATCTCTCTTACGATGGTGGGTTGATAATCAGTTTCAAGGTTGAACATTTTAATTTTGGTTTTATTTATTTATTATTACTCATTTGTCATTTTTGGACTTGGATTAATTAATTTAGAACAATTATGAAGTAAACCTTCTTAATTAATTTTTAATAATGATATCTTAAAAGATATACTTAATGAATATCTTAGCTCTACAGTGATGTAGAGCATGCAACACATATTTGTAATATGATGACAGAAAAGAATGAAAAAAAAGGTATAGACAATGGCACAAAGGCAGCTTAATTATTAATTGTAAAGAACAAATTAAATTTCGAAGTTCAAGTTTTAAGTTTTATTTTAGTGTTTTTGTAAATTCCTTGAATATACAGCTTTAAAGTGATTCCAATTACTTTAGGAGGGCCAAAAAGAAAAAGGAAAATCAAGAAGCTTTATTCAACTTTTAGTTTAAAGTATTTGAAAATTTGGAAAAAGCATTTTATTTGTTAAGAAAAGTAATTCTCAAAAGAATAATGAGAAGATGAAAAATTAAAGCATTTTGGTGAATTTTTTTGAAATAATTAAAGAACCCTCTTTTGTTTACAACATAAAGATGAATGGAGTACCCTTTTTCAGCTTAGCTTATTCAAGCTAGTAAGGGTTTCTTTGTCACTTTTGCATTTGTATGATTGCTAATGTAACTAATTATAATCATAGACCATATAAATCCTTGTCTAATATAAATTATTATTGTGTATATACTGAGATTATTGTTGGGGCAGTGGTCATCATTACTTTAATTTAATTAGAAATATAATAACAAAAAAAAAAGGTAAAAAGAATGATGAAGGAATCATGACCATATTGGTGAAGATTTATAATTTTATAAAAAAGAAAAGGGAAGAGGAATCAAAACTTTGTATTTTGAAAATTGGAGGTATATTATTTGTAAAAGTACTCATTATCTAAAAGTAAAACAAAAGGGGAAAAAAAGAGATTTATTGGGTTTTCTTTTTCCAGTTTTGTTTAGTTTTTTTGTAGTGGATACATAAATCACAACTGTATAATTAGGCTTCCAAACTCACTAACATTATACCCACTTCCCTCCTATTAAGCTTTTATTCTTTGCTTTGCCACACATCATGATTATTCAACTCAAAAACCCCTTCTATAATCTATCTCCTCAACGTGTGTTGCAATAATAAATCTAAACAAAAAATTCCCCTTTTTTTTTCTTCTTCTTAGTCCCTTAACTTCCTCCTAACTTTTGGTTCAAGTTTTGGCTCTCCCGTGAATCTATTATAGAAATTTAGTTTACTAGAAACAGAGAATAACCAAGTATGAATACAAACAACTTTAGCATTGTTCAATGTGAGAAGTTTTACTAAAGGCGTCATACAAAACAAATATCTCAAAATTAATAATCTTGATAATAAAAAACAAGAAAATTAAAAATATCACACTTGGAGTTGCGACCAATTATCCATTATATTTGATTATAGGTAGCTTCAAAGAAATTTTCACCGTTGGAGTGGATTCCAAGTGTCCACAACATGCATAGTTCATATTTACATCAAGTAGAAGGTGTCAGAGGGCTGGCATGTAGAGTACACTATGTAAGGGTCATTTTAGATAAAAAGAGCTCACAAACCACTTGTGCATTTTTCTTGAAACTACTTACAAAAGTTTACAAATTGAGTCTAGTTTTTAGGGTGAGGTTGATGGACAAAAGTGGGTCTAGGAGGATTGAGTTTGGATTCAAGCAAGAGAGAAAGGTCATTTCTAGGGTGAACAGGAGTAGTGTTCATGCTTCAAAGACCACAAGAAACATCTCTTAAGAGTTTTAAGCTGAAATTTTTAGGTAAGAACTTTAAGATATTTCTAAGAAACTTTGTAAAAGAAAGTGTTCTCATTGGACTTATAGATTTTTAGTTATAAATTTTCAAAGTTGGGTTAAAGTTGTGGAATGAAAAGTAGTTTTGGGTAGTGCTTGAGGCTAGTCGAGTGCCAAGGAAGGAGAGACGAGTTGGGCATAATTTTTAAGCAAAAGAGGCCTAGTTGATAAATAGGAGCACACAACAAAGGTCTAGTGCATGGCCAAGTGGCACAAATAACTGTGCAAGCTTGCAAAGGTACACTACGTAACGCGTTTTAGCTATGCATTGAAATGAGAGGCGATGAGAACTTCCTTCACCATGAAGTAGCTAAAGTCATAAGACTGGTAAGTTGATTTAACTTGGCAGCCCAACTGAAGTTCAGGATAAGAGGTGGTAGTAACACGTGTGTTACGTCCTAGTTCGAAACAACTCGAAACAATAGAAAGATGTGGGCAAAGAAACGTGATTTAGATTAAATCTTTCAAGTTCGGTCTTATCGCCTAGTCCACTCGGCAACTTAACACAATAAACTTTAACTATTACGCGACAAGAATATCATAATGAAGTAGAGAGTAGAACTAATATCTTCTTTCATTAACTTAAACTTTACCAAACAACAATATTTACATCACTCCTTGTTATAAAATATAACAACACAACTAAACGCTTGACAATCTCTTCTCACCTAGCAAGCTTCTCGCCCTTTCCTTACCTTGGCCTTAACGCCTTGTCACTGGGAGGAAAAACTTAAAACAAAAATCAAAAGACTTAGTGAGGTTTTTGAGAAAATCATTTGGAAACACATTTCACAACATAACCATTTTAGTTCAAACAAGCTTATTGCCTCATTTTAATAATAACAATAACTGCATAACACACACTAATGTCTTGTATCCTTCTCGTCGAGAGCATGAACCATTTCCAATACCAAGACTCATCACCGTGTGTTTAGACTACTGTGATGGCCTTTTCATCAACAACATCTGAAAATCTTCTAGCTCACTCCCTATTGCTTAGGCCACCAAACACAATGTACATCATTTATGCATTGATTGGCTTTGTTCCACCATGCAAGCCTTTTCTACATGGTTGTCTGTATCCTTATGTTCACATAACAGTTAGCTCAATGATAGGCTAAGACTAATGGTCAGCCCCTTATGTGTGCACACAGAGCCCATGACACCTAAATGGCTGCTTATGCCAGCCCAAACATGGCACACACAACACCATACGCGCACACCCTATAAAGGCCACGCAGGCGCATGACGTACGCGACCCATGCACACGACAATGTGTGCCTAACCTAGTGCACGGAAGCATAGACGTGCAAACCCAAGGCCTAGACGAATGCACTAATATGCGTGCTACACCGCCCGCCCATGGCCTAAGCAGCTCTAGAAGGCTCTAGAAGGCCCTAGATAGTGTTGTAACATGCTAAAGTGGTCCTCACACACCGAAGAAGGCTCTGGAACATGTTGTAGAGTGCTGGAACATGCTAGAAGGCTACCATGACTGTCATTGAGTGTCATTAAAAGTTTGGTCTTGTCTAAAATGTTCTAGGCTTCATTATAATGGGCTAAACTCTCCTTTAAGCTCTAGACTATGCCTTAGTTGACCTTCTAAGGCCCTAGGACGGTTTGACAAGGCTATAAATATTGGTAAGGGTCCTTATTTGTAATCACTTGTAAATACACTTGGAAATACAAGGCATACACATTCCAAAAGTTCTCTCAAGCTCTCACTCACTCTCTTGCCAATGTTTTTACATATTCGAAGTGCCCTATGCACTAATCAACTTTCACTACCATACTTATTCTTGTTTACCCATATTGTTTGGCGCACTAACTTATTTAAAGCTTACTTGGTTAAATAAGGCAAGTATCGCATGGTTGGTTAGCGTGAGAATCTAACCACGTGACCTTAAGCTATTCTTTTAGCCTACTGCTTTCTTAACAGCTTCAGCTCTTAAAAATTCTCAGAAAGTCAACAGACTCTTTAATCCCTTTCAATTCTATTTATACGAATATGAAACCAAATTAGTCATCCCTAAACTTCCTTAAATTTTGCCAACTCCTACTTATGACTTTACACGTGTAAGTTTAACATTTTACTTAACCATACTTAACCCTTAGTCTTACACGTAAACTCATGTCAAATCAGATTTGACATCTTCTTGCTTGACTTCATTTCTCATGGCTCCCAAAATGCCTAAGGTCCTTAAGCGCATAGAGTCTTCCTATCTCGCCTCATCTTAACATTGTCTTCAAAACGCAAGCTTCTTCTCAAAATGCCTATTTACACATTGTCAAAACATTTGACCATTCTATTTCAGACTCAAGTCTCACAACATGGAGTTTTGACATTGGATGATTCTCACTATTGGAGAGAGGTAATCATTCTGGCCTAAATAATCTCATAAGAAAAACTTATAAAGAAGGGAATTCTGACTAATTAATTTAAGAGCTTAATTTGCCTTGTGATCACGTAAGAAAAGTTAAAGGAACTTATAATTAACTTAAGGAGCTACCACGAGTTTAGGATTCAACAAAAATCAGCTAAGAGCTCCTCAAGGAGAATGTTACCAATCATGAGTGGTTTCTTTTTAAAATATTTTCTTAAACCAAAAGAATTTCCATTATATTTGAATTCTTATATGTTTCTCTATTGAATTCTTGAGTTTCAAGATTTCTCTTATGTTCTCACATTCTTAAAATGGTTTTGGTTTACAAATTAATTAAATTTGGAAAATGAATTGGAATGTTGTGATGAAATGATCTATGGTACCCTAAGTCATGAGATTCCTCACACTTGTTGTGTGTTTTAGTGTGGGGTGCCTTATCCCTGTTATGTGATCTGGGATAGGATGCTCTATTCTTATTGAGTGATCTAGATTAGGATGTCTTATAGTTGTTGTGTAATCTGGTATAAGATGCTATTTGATTCCTATGTGTTTTGACATTGGAAGACATGCTATGCGAAATAAAATTTATGGAAATTATTGTATTCATTGAGGTTGCTCCACACAACTGTAAACTCAGCAAAAGAGTGTGGTAAACGCTTGAGTTAAGGAGGTACAAAGACGTAATTAAACATACAGAATGATTTTGTGATGTGATTCATAGAACACATTATGCAATTTGCCTTCTTATGCTATATGACAATGATGAATGATTTGTAAGAAAATGGTTTCTATATGATTTATAAGTACTTGTCAAAGAGATTTGAAATATGTCATTCGCCTAGTAAATTGAAATGATATGATTTGAACTCATATTTCTTTTGAAACACCTATGTATTTGATTATATTGGGTGGTTTTGTGAAAAAAATTGCAACGTGTTATGCCAGGAATTTACGTTTTTGTCTAACTTTCAAATGTTTTGTTTTATCTCCATCTCTCTCCCTCCCCTCCCCTCCCACAGTAGTTAAGGACATCTAGTGTTTATCTTTTCGTCTTAATTAATTGATTATGTCATACACAAGTCGCATCATCTTGGTAGTAACCACTATCAGCTCGCATAGCATGTACAAATAGACAAGCAGAATGAAGCATTGTTTTTTGAGTGTTGTATATTTTACTTTCAAAAACTCCTTTGTCAATATTAAATGTACCCTTCTATGAAATATCAATGAAGTATTTTTTATTCCAATGAGTTCTTATCCCACGTTAAGAATGATGTTTGTGTTATTCAACTTACTAGGCGTTCTGCATGTTATTTCGCTAAGAGATTCACATTGAGTGTCTAGGCGGTCATGTCTCCATTTGGTCGCATAAAGTGACTTTGGGGGCGTGGTGTGATAGGTTGGTATCAGAGCATAAGTTTTTGGATATGTTTTAGTTGTTAGAATCATGCATATAAAGAGTCACATGATAGAGTTTTGAAATTCTAATGTATTGAATGTGTTATAGGGAGTTATGGCACCGCGAGGAAGGCCTAGGCAAGGTAGGCAAGTGACAACTAGTGTTTCTACTACTGGGAGCACTAATAGAGTTGCAAGAATCTAATGAGATGTCTAGTAATTCTCATTACTCTATTGAAAAAAAATGCGAAGGAAAGTATGTTTGACCACTTTGCTCAAAGGTTAAATGCCTACGCCTTCTACAGTGGATAAAAGGTATGACATTGAGAGATTGAAGTCGTTGAGAGCAACGACTTTCAAAGGAACAACTAGTCCAGCTAACGAAAAGAAGTGGCTGAGTTTGGT
This sequence comes from Cucumis sativus, assembly GCF_000004075.3. Taxonomy (NCBI): domain Eukaryota; kingdom Viridiplantae; phylum Streptophyta; class Magnoliopsida; order Cucurbitales; family Cucurbitaceae; genus Cucumis; species Cucumis sativus. Next base: position 18,543,119 of record NC_026659.2, on the reverse strand, counting down.
GGAGAAATGTTTTGGGGTGATGGAGTGCACTAAAGAGAGAAGAGCTAAATTAGCAACATTTCTGTTGCAAAGAGGTGTTGAAGACTGGTGGACTCTTCATGTGGTAAGAGTTAAAGGAATGGGCCTTGTCTCATGGGAGGAGTTTAGAAAAGCATTTCAAAATAAGTTTTATCCTCATTATTTTTGTGATACGAAGAGGAATGAATTTATAATCTTAGTACAAGACGACACAACTGTCGCGGAATACCCGAAGAAATTTACTAAATTGACTAGCTAAATATGCATTAGCTTTGTGATTGATGAAGTGTAGATATAAGTGCAAGCGTTTTGAAGATGTTTTGAGGATCAAAATCTGAGCCCCAGTAACAGCTTGTGCGAACTAGTCAAACTTTTCTATGATGGTGGCGGCAGCCATGCGTGTTGAGAAGTCTTAAAGTATTATATTATTTTAAAATAAACTCCCTTTTTCCAAACACTTGAATGGGGACTTTTTGGACAGAGTTAAGATTTATTAGATATTTCATTTTAAACTTATTAGATTTGTTTAAAACAAAACATAATTGTAGGAATTGAACAAAAGGAAATGGATATTATATTTGTCCATATTTTTAGATCCTAAGATTTAGTTGTTTCATCATTTGTTGTAAATTGAACTCATTTAAATATGGCATATCCCCGTCCTTCTCACCTCATAGTGGTTTCAAGGAATGTATCTCCCACAAATTATATTTAGGTAATAATTTTTCATGAATATTTTGTTCATGATTTTCCTTTTATCCATGCATCATTGAAAGTCTTGGTTTGCCTTGAATGATATAGGTATGTAATTCCATTTTATCTAAGAAGAGAGTTGGGAAAAGATAGAAATGAGGCCATGAAAATAGCCATCATAGATAGATGATGGAAGAACATCAAAATCAAATCTTCCCTTACATATTCCTCTTAAAATGAAACATCTAATTTTGTTTCTTTTGGCAATCTTTTGTTGTTTTTCTAAAAATACATGGTACTTATGTGGCTAGTCTAGTGAAGATTTTATTTTATTCAGTAGATCACATTTACATGGAATTAGCGTTAACAAAAATTAAAATATATGTTTGAAGTATATATTTTTGTGATTATTCTTTTTTTTTACTAAGTATTTGAATATGACTACAATGACGAGTTATTATTTCAGTTGTTACAAGGAAGTATTGTAATTTTTTTAGTAGAAAGATATTTGTATTTGAAGTGGGTGTTTCCTCCACTCATGTATTTGTATTTGAATGTTAATCCTTTTTCAAGATATTTCAAATGTGATCAATATCTTAATATTTCTTTGTAAAAAGTAGTTTTTATTTATTATTTTTTTAAAATGTTCATAAATATAATAAAATATCAAAATATTTACCAAAAATAAAAAATTGGATGATATTTTCATAAATTTTAGGTTTGTCCTTGAATAATGCTGACTATTTTTCACTTTTTTTCTTTTTATTCTTTGCAATTTATTCATCTCCTATTCATACTATTAATTTCTTCATACTATTATTTATTCTTCATTTTACAATATTATGATTATTTATGTAAATGTTTACCAATTTCTTCATTTCCTTAAACTTCTTTCTTCTTCTTCATTTCTCACCTTCTTTTATTCTTCTTCTTGATACAAGATCTAAATGATATTGGTATATAATGTAAACGATCGTGTACCAATATCTAAATGATCAGTTGTCTATTTCAGATAAACAGAGATAAATCACTATCACTAATAGATCGTTTTAATTTGATACACGATCGTTTAGACTAGGTACAAGGGTACATGATCGTTTAGAATTACAATGAGATCGTTTAGACTTGCTACGAAATGGTTGCTAAGAGATCTAGATTGGGTACAATCATTTTTATTAATTATATATGATTTTCAGAATTAAATTTAAATTATTTTATTTTTCACATTATATGCAATTTATTATGAAATGATAACTTCCTCTTTATGCATTTAATTAATGTCTAACTTTATTATGAAAATAAATTAGAAATAGTTTTTTAATTAAGTAAAAAAAATCTTTTCTAATATAGAATAATTCAATAATTAAGTATAATCATATATCATTTTATCCACACCACGTTAATAATTTATGTGCTTTCATCCGTCGTCTGCAATGTCTTTATCCTTCAATTTTTTCTGTCTTTTCTTTCGGTTGCAACGACTTCATATTATCCATACCACAATTAATAATCCGAGTGCTTCCATCAGTTGCCTGCAACAATTTCATCCTTCAATTTTTTCGGTCTTTTCTTCCGACAACGGTTCTATATATTCTGGTCATGTTTCTCATATTTTGTTTAATTTTATATTTTTCAGTTTATCTTCCTATCATGTTCGATATACCACTTCATCCACGGATTATATATCTGTTTTGTATTTTTCTAATTTTTTTACACATATGCTACTAAATAATACATGTATATTTTGTGTTCAATTTAATATATACTACTGCATATATTCAATAATACATTCACAACTTTTCTTTTAATTATGTAACTTTTATTACTGAATTTATATACCTCTGCATACACATATTATGTAGCAGATCTTTTTTTTTTTAATTATTACATACATACTACTGCATAATACATATATTTTATATATACTATTTATAAACCAGTTTAATAAATTGATAACATAAACTTTCATTTATAAAATATACAATGTATTATTTCATATATACTACTCATAAACAAATTTTTCATACAATTTCCTAGATCTTCAATTCTTTTATCAAAGTTCCTACATCGCAAACATATTCAGTTTTCCTTAACATTACATATACTAGAGAACAACTAAAATATACACCATATTATTCAATATATACTATAATTACGTTGAATATATGAAAAACAATGCAAAACGAACGAAAGAATGAACCGAGAGAAAAATTGAAAAGTGATAGAGATCGGGAGGAAAGAATTTTTGAACAAAATAACCAAAATAAAAATAATTAAGGGACAATTTTTATTATAATATTACCATAATAAAATTAATCACTTACCAATACTTACATGGGATATCTAATAAATGCAAATTTTAAACATGATCCACTTTTCTTTTTCATTTTTCTATTTCTTAAATATATTATTAATAATAAAGATGAGTAAATTGATCAACTGGACCCTATATTTATATAAAATATTAGTCAATTTAACACGTTTCTAGAAATTTTGAGAAATTTAGATAAATCTTGTAATATAATATACATATTTTAGTTATGAAAGATTTAGGCAAAAGACCTAAATTTACTAGAAATTTTCACAAATGTCCAAAATTATCATTTATTTTTTTATTAGGTTTTCATAAATTTTTAGGACATTTATAACCTTATAATATTATTAATTATATATAATTTTTGAAATTAAGTTCAAACGATTTTCTTATTTGTATTATACCAAATTAATTAGGTAAATGACAACTTTCTTATTTGGCCTATTAATTAAGGTATAAATTTATTATGAAAATTAATTTGAAGTATTTTATTAATTCAATATAAAATGAAATCATTTTTAATATGAAATTGTTTAATGATTAAAAATAACATTATATCATTATTTGCATCACTCTTGAACATTCTAAGATAAAAATTACAGCGTCGACGAGGATTTATTCTTCATAATTCAATTTCGATAGTTTCTTCCATCAATTTCGCTGTTATCAATATCGTTCTTCAATTTGGTTCTTTAGTTTATTTTGAAATTTCATTTTATAAACAATATGACATATGTATTCTTTCTTCTTTTGCTTCGTAGCATTTTTTTTTAAAAACAAATGTTCTTTCTCTTTCCGTTTCATAATATATATTTTGGTCATATTCCTTCTATTTTGTTTAATTTTTTATTGTTCAGTTCATTTTTCTGTCTGTTCGACATATAATTTTTATTAAATGTTCTGTCATTCGTATATACTATGATATACCACTGAATAATAAATCTATGTTATGTGATTTGTAATATATATACTACTACACATATTCAATAATACATGCACATATTCTTTTTCATATTCTGTGATTTTTCTTAGTACGTATATATACCAATATATACCATATATACCAACATATACACATAATATATATTCATTCCTTATCTTTTTATATTTCTTACATATATATATGTTACTAAATAATTCATTTATGTTTTGTGTTTTGTTACACATATACCACTGCATATATTCAATAATACATACATTTTTTTTTCTTTTTTTTTTATGTTCTGTGGTTTTTTCTTACTGCATTTAACATTGATTATATTTCTTACATATATGTTACTTAATAATTCATTTTTTTTCATACAATTCCCTAGATCTTCAATTCGTTCATCAAAGTCCCTACATTACAATCATATTAAGTTTTTCTCAACATTATATATACTAGAAAACAACTAATGTTTTAATGGCATATATTACGTATACTTATCATAATTATTTCTCATTCATTTTCCTATATACATAAACAACTTTAATACATAATCAATATTATTTCAAACATAACGTATTATTTATTACGTAAGATATGAATATTTAAATAAAATACATAAACAAATTGATATAAGAACCTTTCACTAATAAAATATACACCAAATTTATATATGTTATTTAATATATATACCTCATATTATATACAATATTACCTTATACATAATTCCTACCGAATTTGTGTTTAAATTTTTTGTTTATATAGTAAATATTACTAAAACAGTAGTAAACGATGTGATCATACATACATATTTTTCTTTTATAAATGTATCTGATTACATTATACTTTAATATACCCACAATCTATAATAGTTATGTTCTATGTTTAGTATATATATACCCCATATTATATACAATAACACTATATAATGACATATAGTTTTATTAGTTTTTTGATAGGATGACCGTTCTTCTTTATCGTTGAATTCTCAATAAACTCTAGAATGTATCACATTCAAAACTAGATTTTCGTTTGTTTCCTTATTTCATCGAATATTTAAAATATACCTAATATATCAAATGTTCCATATGTTTTGAATATAATCTAAAATATACCTAATATACCGAATGTTTCATATGTTTTGAATAAGTATCATTCTATTTTGAATAGTATTAAGCATGAAATTTCTAGCTAGATTCGGTTGGATAAGTTTTGTATTTGTCAGCCATTGAAAGTTTTCTTCTTCACCGCCGAAATCTCAATAAACCCTAAAATGTAATACATTCAAAACTACATTTTCATTTGATTGCCTATTTAATTGAATATTTAAAATATATCTAATATACCTAATGTTGAATATATACAATACTAACCTCGGAAATTTTTAACTAGATTATGTTCGAGAAGTTTTGTATCTGTCGGTCGTTGAATGCCTTCTTTTTCACCTCCGAACTCTAAAAAATTTCGAAGTATAAATCGTAATCCACATTGGAAGGAGTAGACAACTGTTTTCGTATAAGAAAAACATGAAAGGTTTTCCACTTCTTTCTAAAACTGTATCCATGATTTTTTTCATTTAGATATTTGTTATAAATCAATTAAATAATGGAAATTTGTATTAAATTAATTTAGGCCCCACTTATTTCCAAAACCGTATTCGACGATTTTTTTCATTTAGATATTTGTTATAAATCAATTAAATAATAGAAATGGATATTAAAGTAATTTGAGCCCTACATTGATGTAATATACTAGTTCATTTAAGACTTTTTGTAAAATCTATTAGTAATTTGGATCATTCATATAATATGATATAATAATTTAGGTTTTATGGGTTAAAAGACCCTTTAGTTAAAAGACCTTGAAACAAAGAAAAAAGCGGTCATTTGTTTCAAAAAGTATCATTCTATTTTGGGCTTGTCCCAATGGACCGAGAATAAAAGCATCAATTTTGGAGGATGTTAGAATTCCCAATTTGAGCCTGTTTCAAGGAAGCCCATCAAATGTTCACCCACAATAAATGGGCTTCATAGCCCAATTTGAACGTTTTGCTTTCTTTCACAAATCACAAGGAAAAGCAGCTTCAACCAATATAACGTAGGGAAGCAGCCCTCATGTGTATTCATGCATGCATCTATGTATTTGTATATATACTTTCGTGTTTGGAGATTCCAATCTATTTTAGTTAATGTTTGAACTTTAATACCAGTAATACAAATATTCTTCATGCACAATAGTTGTTTAAATTCTTTGTACAGTTATATATATCACCTAAATATAATATCTTTTTCATCTTTTAAGTTTCCACTAACCATTTCATCTTTCATTTTCTAAAATTAACCTTACCTTCTTTTCATATATTCTTGTATTGATTTGCATTATTTCTTAAATAAAATCATTCAATTTTTAGTCAATTTTATCTTTTAAGAAAGTTATTTACTTCCGTTTTCAAATTTGATTTAATTTCTTGAACCGTGGGTCGAATATAGATAATAAAGGAATAAAAGTACATCTAAGCTTAATTTTGAAAAGAGAATTGTTATCGAATGGTGTCTACTTATCTTAGATAGGTTGATCCACAACAAGGAGTGAGGTGTAGGTGGGAAGAGGAAGACGGCTAGGGGGGATTGGTTGAGGAGTTTAGAGAGGCCAGGCTTGAGGCAACGATTGACGATGGTGGTTGCGATGAGGAGGCAATTTGGCAAGGATTGGAGAGCTTGTGCTGTGATTCGTGAGAATGTTGGAGTACGATGATTTTTGTTTTGGTTGTGATTGATGGAGATGAAGAATATTTGCAAAAGCAGACTAGTTGGTGATGATTGCAATATAGGCAAATTGACTATCATGGTGGTCGTGAGGATGGGGAGTTTCGAGTGTCGAAGGTGTGGTTATTTATTGGTTCCATAACTGCAAGGAAATGACGTCATTTAATATGATAGTTGTGGTTATTTATTGGTTCCATAACTGCAAGGAAATGGCGTCATTTAATGTGATGCTATCATGAGTTTGGAAAATTTTGAGAAATAACATAACTTTGGTTTTACATTTTAAAAGTAACACGGTTTTAGAAAATTCATAATTTTTTTTTATTATTATTTTGATCAAGTTCGACGTCGAGTTTCTTCACAGATTTTAAAACACTCTTTCAACGTAATTTCTCAGTTCCTCTCAATCGAGTTCGACATAAAGATTGTTTGTTTTTTTAAAATATGAAATAAAACAATTTATCAAATAATCCAAAATACCCTTGGAACTCAGATGCTTTACAGGGTCGTTTAATGATGTCATTTTTCGTGCAACTAGAGGAAGCCATGAAGAGGAGCTCATTTTAAGAAATTTCAGCATACTTTTCTTTCTATGACTAAAAATTGAACTTTAATTTAAATTAATGTACATTATATTTGTGTTAGCTATCCAATAGAGTGTTTATTGTGTATCTATCAAACAAGTCACCCAACAACCACCTCAACTCATATTCTCAAATTTTGCCATAAATTCAATTCAACCACCATAAGCATATTCATATATAATGGAGAATCATGAAGATAATGTGAGACCGAGGAAGATTTTGAAGACATAGAACGAAAGTTTTTGAAGAGCTTTAAGGTTGTTCTTGTTGATGCTCCCAATGAACAAAAGCTTGTAAGCAAAATTATTCTAAAATTCAACATGAAAACCGATATAAAAAGCAAAATTAGTATTCGTCGTTAAAACTTGAGGCTATTTTAGGGCGATTTGGACCGAGATAGCATAATTTACCAAATGAACTTGAGCAACATTGGTTCGAGATGCTTAAAAATGAGTTGAACGTAATTTCTCAGTCCATATCGGCCAAGCATTGTGTCAAATGACCAAAATACCCCTAGAAGCTCAAATGTTTGATTTTATTACAAAACCGGCCTAAACCCTAAACATTTTGCTCATTTCGACAGAGAACTAAATGAGATTGCTCCCAAAGATTTTCGACTTACTCTTATTTTTGCTCCCCAAATTTGAAGAACCCATTCTTGAACTCAAATCGCTCAAGGTGAATTACTTTGAACGATTCCATAATTTAGGTTTTAGTTTTTAGTTTGAAATCTAAGACAGATGGAAAACTATGTAGTTTTGGTATTATGATGTATTCACATGTTAAGTTAACCTAGGCCCGTTCTAACGATGTTATTGTTTTCCTAATCACCTTTGATGAATCTAGCAATTTATGAATCTGGGCCCGTGCAGATGAGGAATCACTACTACGAATTTAATATTTCTTGAAGCATGCAAATTTTAATTTCTTAATGGTTATAGAAAAAGTCCACCAAGAAAAATATTTTTCTTGATGCAATGGTTTTCTTGACGGTCAAGAAAACCATCAAAGAAAACCCTTATTTTGTGAACACATGAAAAATGGTAAAATATGTGAGTTTTTGTATTGGGGTTTCACTTACTTAAAAAAAACCATAAAAAAAATATTGTTTAATGGACAATACATATAAAAAATACCATATTATTTGAGGGACATTGCCACCATCAACTAATCATACAAAAAATTGAAATAATTTTAAAAAATAAATTAGCATTTTATTCATGTCCATCAAGAAAGGTTTTCCTCGATGGGCATTGGCTATCAAGGAAAGCTTATATTCACGGGGAATGCCCAAAATAATTTGACGTTTTGGAAATAATTTTAAAAATAAATTGGTATTTTACTTGTTGTTCATGCCCCATCAAGAAAGGCTTTCTTCTATGGGTCCAATTTTTTTGAAAAGGTTTTCTTGTGCCTATCAACAAAAACTTATCTTCGTCTTAATAAGAATAACTCCTTATCTAATATATAATTCATTTCTTTTTATCGATCTATTAAACTTTCAAGATTTCATTAAATATAATATTTATTTAGTTAATTTTCATAAACATAACAAACCAAAAAGATATTTATGGCTCGTGTAACAAAATGAAAAAAACTCATAAAATTGGCATTTTTTAAAAGTATTTTAAGTTTGTTATTCCTTTTCATCGTATTTCTTTTCTTGCTCTTTTACGAATTTTTTCTACAAATTTTCTTTTATTTGGTTCAAGATCGTGTACTAAATATAAAACATATATTTTTTTTATAAAAAAATTGAAAATGTTATTTGGTTGTTTAATATCATGGGCCAAATATAAAAGACCGTGAAAATAAATCGTTGAAATATTTGATAGCCAAATCTAAACAATCATGTACTAAAGAATCTTAAAAAAATCGTTCAGATTAGTAGTCAAGTTTAAAAGATCAAATCTAAAAGTTCATGTACAAAACAGTTTTGAAAAAAATTGTTTAGATGTGACTACTAAAATTTAAACGATTGATCATGTACCAAATTTAAAATATCATATATAAAAAAATCTGAAAAAAAGCCATTTAAATTTGGCTACCCAAATTTAAACTTTCAAAATAGGTAGTCAAATCTAAATGATAACAACCAAATCTAAACAATTGTTTATCAACGCGCGATGTTAATTAATCATAAGACATTTTTTTTTTTTTATATTTTTCATTATGAGTTTGTGGTATTTTTTCATGGATTAAATTGTTCTATTCCATGTAAATTTTTTACCATTTTTTTTATCTTTTTTTTAGAAGACCCCTATTTATATGTTAATTTAAAACAAGATTTTAATATAAAAAAATTAAATTACTAAAGTTTCATTTTGGCGGTTGAAATTCCATTTCCAATTTCATTCAATTATCTTCACCTCCCTCCTTTTCAAATTTTCATCCCCAAATTCCTAACTCATTTGTTTGGCACTTCAACTTCATTTTCTTTCTTTCTAAATCTCATCTCTCTTGTTCTCGTTCTTTTTCCTAAATTCTAATTACCCTAAACCCATACGAAGAAGATTCTAGAACTCGTGCATCACAGTTAAAGATGGAGTGTCCCCATCCAAAATCGTGCTACTTCCACCACCAGCATGAAATCGGTCTATAGTGTAAGTAATAACAATGTTATGTAATTTTTTCCTCTTCTTAATTGACTTAATTTTTTTTTAGTATTTCCAATTTGTATTTTCTCTATTGTTGTTTACGTGAGGTCCAAATCCAAAAAAGAAGCCCTGTTGAAAATAAGCATTAAAGAAAGGGTTGATCCTTCTAGATAGAAAATATTGATCATTCTAAAGATGAATTTAAAGGTGAACAAGGTTGCGTTTTGAAGAAAGACACAGTAAGAAGAAGTATCTATGTCCAAGAGTTGTTGCGATGAAACAGGTGTTTTGTCTAGCAACAGGGAATGAAGTATGGTGAGAAGGAGTGGGCATTCGCCATCTATCGTAAAGAGAAGATAGGCGAGGAAGAGCTGAGCATTCCAAGAAGACAAGTTTGACGTTTCAAGAGAGACGTATAATCTCGAGTTGACCATTCAAAGAGGATAAGTTTAGAGTTTCAAGAAAAGTAATTAATCCTAAGTTAACCGTTGGTGACATGTCAAGTTCTAATTGATTAAATGACTAGGCAAATAAGTGAGCTAAGACGTTTAAAATTATAATTCGAAACTGGTGGGTAAAGAGAGGGACCATTCCAAAGAATTAGTATAGATAGGAGTGAGACATCAAGAGGAGTGTTGTTACTCAAAAATGTAATTAAGAAAGTGATAAGAGCTAAGTTGTTGCTGGAAAAGCTAGGTGAGAAGAAAAGAGAGTTAGGTGTCCTGAAAAGAAGGAAATCGAGTTTTTTTCTAAGTGACTTTCGTAAGCAAAATAAGTATTTCATGAGTGAATTTATAAGTATTGTGAATGATTTTCTGAAACAAATGAATTTGAATGCATTCCATTCGAGTATGTGGTTATGTATAAATTGTTATACATATACTTATGTATTGTTGTATTGTTATGGATGTTGCTATTTGAAAAGAGAAAACTGTTGAATTATATGTGATGATTGTGATGCTTGTATATGTGTAGACTATTAGTTTTATTTATATCAAGTGAGCAGTTGTGATGTGGTGTGCACATAATGAGTAAAGACTTCGTGTGGACGACCTATGCAACAAGAAAGAGGAATCATAAAAATTCTTGAATGTTGTAGATGGAGTGAACATCACAGTAGTCTCCACACAGAATGCTGGCAAGAGTGAATCATTGTAGCCTTGCCGTGAGGAACGATTCGTGTTCAAGGTAGAAATGAATAAGAAACTAATGTGTGATTTATGCAATTTGTGAAAAAAGGCATAGTGCACCTATATTAATTATGAAAGAAAAACGAATTTATTTATTTGCATTGTATTCCCCAAAATGTTCTATAAAAGCTTTACTCACTAAGTACTTCACTTGTGTATTGAGTTTCCCCTTCCCCAACTGTTCAGGCTTGAAGCTAAGTAAAGATGGTTAACATGAGTCATTGCGCAGAAAAGTTGATCAAGTTATCCGTCTTTGAATATTTCAAAGTTATTATATTGAAAGAAGACTACATAACGATTTTGTGTGAGAGATATGCCTTTGTTCTAAGATGGGTTTCTAGGCGATCAAAAAGGAAGAGTAGGAATGAGTGATTGTACTCTAGACACCTTGAGCGCAGAGGGTAACATTATATTCCAATTTGGTGAGAGTCAAGCAAGGCATTCAGAGCCTAAGATTTACCTTTGTACTACGTAAGAAAGGGATATGTAACTATAAAGCATTAGATTGAGTAATAAAAGTGAAGTTGTATTTTCTATTCCATCGTGGTGTGTTGTAATTATCTCTCAATAGTTAAAGAGTATGAAATAAATAATAAAGGCTAGGCATTAAAGACAAGCTTGTTGATTTCTTAAGTTTTGTTCTTTTCCATTGTGTTGTGTTAAGAATGTCTCTTGAGTTCTAAGTTGAAGCTCTGTGTTGAGACTAGTTTAGAGATGTTGTTCCGCTTACTAAGTGTTTGGTAGTTTATTGTGATTGTGAACTTAGTGTGTGTTTTAGTATATATATATATTCTCTATGCAGTGAGTCATGGTCATTGCATGTAAGATGCTCACTATGTCTCTAGTCCTCGTGTAGTTACTAAATCCTTACGTACTCATTATGCGGTGAATTGTTCTTTATGAAGGGATAAAAGCATTTGATAATGGAAAATTTTATAAAACCATTCTTCAATTTAATTTAGGAATCCCAAAATACGAGTACATTAACAATATTTAGAATCAAAATTCTAAATAAAAAACTAAACATGCTTTTAAAATTAAAATATACAGACAACTTACTTTTATTGACGTTTTTAAATCTACAATTCATCGAATTGGGGACACCACCTGTCGTAGACCTTCTTATCCTTTAGGATGTGATTGATTTGTGGGAACCAATTGGAATGAGAAAATGTTTAAAGATAAACTATTTTACATAAAAACACAATCATTAGTTCTTATTGATCAAGAAAAAGTATTTTTCTTTTGCATATTTACAACTTTTTATCAGAAGAAAATCATGAGATTCTATTAATTTAAAAATGTTAAATTAATAGAAATTTCAAACCATATTTATTGAATATATTATTTAATTAATATTTCATATAAATCATATTTATTGAATATCTCCCCAATATCTGATACTTTTAAATTAATTTAATTAAATTAAATAAAACTAAACTATTAATTAATTCTTTAATTAATTAATAGCTAAATTAAATATCTTATATTAAATTTGAATCATATTCAAATATAAATTTCTCTCACATCAATAATTTTAATATGAATCAAATTCAATTAATTTAATATTTGAACTCATTCAAATATTTTCTCTCATAAATCAAGCAAATTTATATAATTATTTAAAAAGTATTTATTTTTGGGAAGACAAAAAGAGATGATGTGATACGAGAAGTTAATTAAGTGAGAGATTTAAGATTTTTTTATTTTATTTCGAAAAATGAATAGGAAAAGAAAAGAGAAATAATGATATATTGATATTATTATTTAATATTAAATAGAGGGCATCGTGAGCGTGAATACCACCATTCATCTTCTTCTTCACCAAAGAAACCCTTGCCCCCTACCCCTCTTCTCGTTGCCTCTCTTTTGTCACCTCTCCACTGCGCGTTGGTTGTTTGATTTCAATCGTCATCTCCCATCTTCGAGCAGTAAAGTTCGTTGTTGTCCATTTATAACTTCATTCGACGAAAGTCTCGCCTTAGTTCGAGTTTGTAGTCGAGCATGTCCACACCTCCATCTCCACCATTGATCATCATCGTATCTCTTCCGTCGGTTGCTTCGCCATTCACGAAGTCCTCCGCCGTGCACAACAATCGTTAGAAATACAAGCGGTAGTCGGTCCTTCCTTACCAAGTCAAGTTTTTGTGAGTCGCGTAGCTAGCCATATCAGTTTTCCTTAGAGAGTCATTTCCAAGTCGAGCCATTCAGGATCATTTTATTGGTCATTTTTTTATTGGGATTGGTACTCCCATCAAATTCCTATTTTATCCCAAATAATTTAAGTTATTGATTTAAGTTGGAATATTTTAATTTTGTTTATGTTTAGGATTGAGTTAATTGGGATTTGACTGTCATGAAAGGACTATATTTTTTTAGCTAATCGCAAGGTAAGATATTCTACTATTAGACCCTCATCATTAGATTATTAGATTAAAGAGCTTGCATATATGTTTTTCCTTATCATGCATTAACGTAGCTATGGTACATAACGTGACTGTTAGGGATGATTGATATTGATGGTTACATAGACAACCGTTATGTATGACTAAGATATATGATGACTATGATATGTTATGAATGAGATATGCTATGGTTGAGATACATTATGATTGAGATATGATATTTATGATATGTTACATGTATAGGCCATGATGTTCCGTTAGCTTTGTCGGTTAAAGTCGTACCATTTGAGTGTCCCTCAGGATCACCACCTATTTATGCCTGTGTGGGTAGCTTTTATGAGTAATTCGACAGGGTCATTGTCAACTCGACTTCTTTAGGGTTTTTTCTTTGGATTCACTGTTAGCCCAAATGTATCCTTAAGTGATCGCTGGATAGCGTGTGTTTGGGAGCACGATAGTTATGCGATACTTTCCTACAGAACTCTAACAAAAGGTTAACAGATATCTACTGGGACTAGTAGTGTATCCCTTACTAATTATATGTTTATACTCACGCTTTCTACGTTTAATTTCAAGTAGAAGTAGAGGTAGAGGAAAGCTGACGAATGACAAGAAGTTACCATTGTTCGTCATAGGGGAAAGTCTATGATTTCTTCCGCATTTATGTTTTCAGTATTTTGATTTACATTATTTTATTTCAGAACTCATGAATATCTTATGATATTTTATTTTGATTTTAAATAGGGCTTGAACGTTTATTTTATTTATTACTTTTTTTTACACACTTTATTTATAATTTATAAATGAATATGTGAAACTTGTCCTTTAAATTTTGGTATATGTTTTTATTTGAAATAAAAAGGTCTTTATTTGTCTTAGTGGTAATTACCTCATCTTAGTATAAAGAGTTGGGTCGTTGCATAGAGTGCATAAGCAAGATTAGTCATATTGATCCCGACAGGTGACCATGTGGGGCTTTCAATGACTCCAAGAGGAGCACGTCTTAATCATAATCTGGTTAAGAGTAACATGTCCCGTTAAAGGTTTTGCATTACTTAAGCTTCTTACAATATGCATGGATTTTCTTTGCTCTTTCTTATATGTTAGTTCACATCTCCATCTTGTCATACTTTATTTCTCTTTGCATAAATCTCTAAGGGTAGATAAGTAGTTTTATTTTATTTTTAACACTTTACATTTATTTATTCATTAATAAAGCCTAGTTGACAAGTATAAACTCTAGAGCTAAGTTTTGACATCAATTTCCTGTGTTCGACCTTGGATCATCCAGGAAAACATATTGTTTCGCTTGCACTAGGACAAATAGTAGACAAACTTGTATTCAACAAGGAATTAACTATTATGCGATGAAAAGGTACGTAGTGAATATTTCGCATACAATGATCTTGACCAATGACTTATCACATAGAATTAATCATCATATATGTAACCCTAAATTCGAGCTAGTTCCACAAGAGGAGAAACAACCAATTAGTGACATTGATAGACATTAATAGTCTATCAATATTATTCATCATTCATATATTGTGAAATTTTGTAACGTTGTGCAAATATTTTAAGAAATTTTGTGATCTAATAAATAATTTTGTTATAAAGTAGAGCAGGTAATTATTTTTTGATGTAATGAAAGATTAATTGGTCGAGCTTGTAAATTTATTCTTAAAAATTGATTATAAGAAGGGTACAACTTGAGAAATGGAGCCACCAACTAAAAACATTTATCCTTTCAAACTCTAAGGACGAAAAATAAGTATTGGTATATTATCTAAATCAACAAAGCTGTGGGCAAATTACGTGCTGAACAGTCCTTTTAACTAAATCGATGAGATGTTTGGATATCTTAAAATATCAAGCAATTCACATGTTATCAACTATATTATTTTTGAAATAGTTGAATCTTATTATATCAAAAATTATTCTACAAATATAAATAACATTATTTTCTTTTATATGATTTTTGTATAACCTAACATTTATTAAGTGCATTTTTGTATTCTATAATTATGGTATATGGATAAAGAGGTGTTATAACATGCTTGGAAGAACATTATTTTCGTCTCTTATGTTTGGAGTTAATTAAGTTTTAAGATGTTAGGTTAATTGTACTTTACATTTTTATTTTTGATCTTTTACTATATTTTTATTTACTCCTTACATTCTTTTTTAAAAAAATGAAGACATTGTTGTTCACTCCAAGAGAAGCTTCAAATTAAACCACTTAGAACAACAAATAAAAAGCTTATACCAAACCATCAGATTAACAGTATGGAGAGGGCATCATGTAGAGTTCCATAGACATACAGATTAGGCTCGTGTCAAACATGAAAAGTCCTTGGTTCGAAACCCTTCACTCCATTTATACTGAAAAAACGGTTTCTCTCTACACTATCACAAAAATGGCTTTATAGGAGACAAGAGTAAAACCCAAGTTGGAAAGGGATCGGAGGAAAGAATTACTTACTATTTTTTAGAATAAAATAAAAAATGTGATTATTAATAGAAGATGAAACCCTAGTTAGCTCATCTTTCTTTCTCTTTGTCCCTGATCCCTCCCCCTTCTCTACACCTTCGACCTCCAATGAAAAATTTATTACCATTACTAAATATTAAATATTATTGATGACGCATTATATTAAAGTCCACTGTATTAACTTTCTGTAAATCTTTAAATGAAGTAAGAATACATTTTACTAGCTGAGCTATAAATTATATTAAGTTCTAGATCAATGAACTAAATATATAGGTCATGAAATAAAACTTTTCTTATCTTACTTGAGATCATGTTTGTAACAAAAACGAGTTTAGATTGCTATAATAGAAAACGAGTATACAAAAAACTTAATTAAGTGAGATACTGTACTGGTTTCCAACCTAGCTAATAAGATTGTATTAGTGTGGTACCAATCTAACAAATTTTGATAACCAAGTTACGTGTGTGTTCCAAACAATGGCATACCACATAGGATAAACTCTTGTTGTAATATTGATTACGAGTCTTCAAACATTTTTTTAATTATTATTATTATTATAAAATTAGGTTAAAGTTATTCTACTTCCCTTTGATTTTCTCTCAAAATTTCGTTTGGGTGGTCTCTTTGATCATCTCCTAGTTTAGGAAAAGTATGTTTATTTCTATTTATAAAAATTTATATTAAAAAAATTGGTTTTGAATGATTTAGTTGAAAATATATACAAATGCCAATGTGATTTATGTTAAAATCAATGATAGTTGTCTATTTGGGTTTATTGTGATTTATTATTGATATATAGAAAAAATTTGTCATATTTGTAAGTAAGTTTGCTCAATTTACTATATTTGAAAAGTTTTTATTTTTTATTGTTATTTAGCCAATTTAAATAAAGTGAGGAAACAAAATAAAATGATGTACAAAAGGTGGCATTTTGTTTATGATAACTAATGGGAAAAGAAAAGAAAAGAAAAGAAAAAAAAAGAGGCATATGGTAGGAAGGGGTGTGGTGGCCTTAGTAGGTTGGGTTCCTTATGAACCATTCATAATTATTGGAGTGATGATTATTGAGTCTTCAACTTCAATGTTAGTCCCAAAAAAAGATCCCACATGTTAGTAGGCCATTCAATATTTTCATTTCTTCCAATTCATTTCAATCTGATCATTCAATATTTCCCTTCTTTTTTTCTTTCTTTGAAAAAGTCTCAATTTTGCTTTCATTCCCTTTAATATTCCATATTTTTCTCCTTTCCCCACATCTCAATCATTCATTTTATTTTCTCTCTCTTTATCTCTTCCTTTTTCTTTTCCTTTCTTTTTCCTCTTCCTTCTCTTTAATTTGTTGAAAGTTTCTTGGCAATCATTCAACTAATTAAACCCTGATGATGTTCTCAATCAATTTTGTGTCAATGTTCTTTTTACACCCTTACAAATATTCCTTTCCTAAAATGAGCGTGTTTGACAAAAACAAAATACATAAGACTATAATAATTACGTAGAAGAATAATTATATGTCTATCATTCATAAACTTCTACTAATGGTATCGTCTATCAATAGTAGATTTTGAAAATTAAATTTAAAAACTTTTTAATTTGTATTATTGCACTATATTTATAAATTTGTATTTTCAACTAGAGAAACTATTCTATATCCGTTTAAGAAAAAAAGTTTATGAGTTTAGCTTAATTGATATCAACATCTCCTATCAAAAACTTCATAAGTTTCCATCCGACCTCAATATTTTAATCAATAACTCATAAATTTTAATTGTCTTTAAACATATTACATATCTAGCCCCCTAGTTTTTTTCATTAACCATAATAATCCGGAAAAAAAAACCAATTGAAAAAGAGGAAATAGAAAGGAGTTTACTTGATGGAAATTAACGTTGGTTAGATCACTCAACAAGCTGAAGAAATGAGAGAAAAGGATGCATGTTAACAAAAAAAATACTAATAATTGTACTAGATGATATTTGAACCTAAGACCCTAGGGTTTTAAAGGAAAGTACAACCACTATACCAAATGCAAAATTAAGACATTATATAAATATATTGTAATTTAACACTTCAAAATTAATATTAAAATACAAAAATCGGAAATGTGAGGGGGGACACGGGTCCCCTCTGGCCCCTTAATAGATCTGCTCATGAGAGCGAAGGACGCATGCTAACACTTTTCTTGTATGCCTACGACATATTTTCCAAGCTTTTGTTTTTTATTTGCTTTAGTATTATATCCTTAATTTAAATGACAAGTTTTCTAAAAATATTCACAAATATAGCAAAATATCACATCATATTTATAATTGTAATAGACCATAATATACTAAAATAGATTAATTACTATTTGTACTGTCTATCATGATAGACACAGATAGTAATATATGTTGGTATATTACAAACCGCAGATAGTAAATATTTACATTCATTGTTTCTCTCATCATATTCAATTAGCTTTAGTAGCTATTCCAAAAAATCATGTAGAGATCGTTGGTGCTTTTCTTTTCGTTGTTTATGTGGTGAATGTTATTGGTGCATCAACAAAATCTTGATACATATAAAGAGAGAAACATAGTGCCAACACTTTTGAAGCTTTCAATAATGGTAAACTATCAAGTGGAAAAAGATTAAATCAAGAAACAATGATTAAACGACCAAAAGATACATGGTGGGGATCACACTACAACACTTTGGTGAGATGTATTTCAATGTTCTCATCAATTTGTGAGGTACTCGAGACAATCATAGATGATGGATCAAATTCTGAACAAGAATATGAAGCAAAGGTTCTAATGAATTCAATCCAATAATTTGACTTCGTTTTCCATGTGCATCTTATAAAATGATTTGTCTGAAGCACTACAGAAAAAAGATCAGGATATTGTGAATGCAATGAGTTTGGTCAAGATTTGTAAAGTAAGGTTACAGTCAATGAGAGAATCAAGATGACAATCTTTGTTGGATGAAGTTTCAAGTTTTTGTAATAAGCATGGTATTCTAATGCTTAAAATGGATGGTGCATTTTTGGTTCGAGGGAGGAAAAGACGAAAATCTCAAGAAATCACAAATAGACATCATTAACCTGTTGAGATTTTTTACGCAACTATTGACATACAACTACAGAAGTTAAATAATCGTTTCACTAAAAAAAGTACCGAATTACTTTTTTTGTGTGGCATGTCTCAATCCGAGAAACTAATTTAATGCTTTTGACATAAAAAAAAAAAAAAAACTCATTTGCCTTGCACAACTTTATCCTAGAGACTTTTCAACTACAGAGCTTGTTATTCTTGAAGATCAACTTCAAAATTACATCATTGATATACGTTTAGATAATATGTTTGTTGAGTTAACAAATTTTGGTAATCTTTCTAAAAAAATGATGGTAATAGCTAAAGATAAAGTCTACCCATTAGTCTATCGGTTGCTTACCTTTGCATTGATCTTACCAATTACAACGACAATCGTGGAGATAACATTTTCTGATATCAACATTGTAAAGACTTAGTTGTGCAATCGAGTGGAAGCTAATGGATGAATGATTGTCTTGTAACCTATATTGAGATATATTTATTTCATAAGATAAATAATGAAGTTATTATGTATCGGTCTTAAAATATGGAATTATTTTGACTAAACTATAAAGTCCCTAGTCAATAGATTTTCTAGATTCACCACCGACTCCAGTCCCCACTACTGCAAAAACGTTTCCATGACTCTAAAAATATGTCATTACAAGTACTTGTGACTCTTTCTTTAGTTTGGTAATCCATCATCAAGGTAATTCTATAGATGATTGGTGAGGAAAAGTGTCATAGATAGATATTTGATGACACAACATTTCAATTAACATTAATTATTCAATGGTACTTAATTTTATACCATGATATTGTTTTCTGTGACAAATTTTTTTTGTCAACCTACATTCGAAATGTTGACTTTTTCTGTTAAGTAAACACTTCACTTGTCACAATAAATATGTCATGCCAAAGTGATAATTTTAACACTGTAAGTGTCAATATATTCCTAATGTTGATATTATCAATGCATCATTTAAGTACATAAATTGACATTTATATATTGTCATTAGATTATGTTTGGTGATGCTATGGTAATTGAAAGGATAAAAGCCTTAACAACCGAATAATTATTTAAATAGAAACGTTAGCTTAGTTTAATTGAGAACAACACGTTGGAAAAGAAATACATAAACTAATTTTCTATAACCTAAAAGCTAAACATGCTTTTACAAAAAAGAAAATAGAAATTTGAGAGACCTTGATCCAAAAGCTCTCGTTGAAAATGAGCTCCTTTGGGATAAACTATTTTGACTAAGTATATAAAGAGACATTCAATAAAAAATGATGCAATTGGAAAAATGGGTGGGCGAAGAGATGTATTTGAGTATAAGAGCTACCACGTTAAAATGGGTAACACGTTGAGATTATTGACGAAGAAGAAGCTTGTGTTTAACGTTAAGAACTAGGCGATTGAGGTAGCAATGTGAAAAAAAGTACCTACACCTAAGAGTGCGACGATAAAGTAGGTGTTCAATTGAGATGACTAGATAGCCCTCTGAGGAAAAAGTAATTTTTTGTTGCTTTCTAAGAAGTAGAGTCAGACGATTTAAAGAAGTTTACCTTTTCCAAGCAGATAAAGTTAGCATCTCAAGGAAAATGTCTAATCTCAACTGATGTTTGGTCTATGTGTCAAGTTTGAGTTGTCTGCATAGCACGATGAAACAATGAAGTGACACATTTAAATCATGGAAGTGACCCTTGGATGTGAAAAATCGCTATAAATAGGACCAAAGGTTGATCAAAAGAAAAGGGCAGAAAGTGCTTAACGTTCTACATAATTGTTGAGTGGAGATTTTGAAGTCTTGCAAAGCCGATTAAGGGAAACCACTAAGCAAGAAGAAGAAACCAAAAGCCAAAGGAAGAAAGGGTTGATGCTAAGTATTGTAATGAGTGATGCTTATAAATGAATGTTTGTTTGTGATTTCAAGAATGAATGATCTTTCTAAATGAATGCATGTTGTTTATCACATAAAAGTTGAAATTATGATCTTTATAAATGAAGAAAACAATTTATGAATGTCTGTATGAACAGCTTGTAATCCTTTCGTTGATGCTTGTTGTATAATATCGATATCATGTGTAAAAAGTGATATCTTGATCAACTAATGTCTCTCATTTGATGTTGATGTTGTTTGTGTAATGAGTAATAATAACTGTTCTATCGTAAGATTCTGGTGGAAATCTTAGGTTTAACGCGAGGCACTAGTGTAAGTGAATCTCAGGTCTAAGCAGGTAAATGCTGGTGAAAGTGAATCTCAAGTCTAAGCAAGAATGAGTTGTGTTATTGATGCTAAATATTGGTGAATGTGAATCCCAAATCTAGGCAAGGAATAAAATGTGAGATGTTGGTGAAAGTGAATCCCAATCACGAGACGTTGGTGAAAGTGAATCCCAGGTTTAAGATGAGATTGAGTGTTATGAGACATTGGTAGAAATCCTAAGTCTATTGCAAGACGCTAGTGGAAATTTCAGGTTTAACGCGTGACATTGGTGAAGTGAATCCCAGGTCTAGGAAATTAGATGTGGATGGAAGAATCCTAGGTCCTAGCGGTGAATGGTGAATGTTTGATGAACTAAAACACGTAGAACTCTTTGCAATCGCTATGTTTGTAAATTGTACTAAGAATTTTTTGTTGATGTGACGAAATACTTATGTTCGTGAGAGTAAAATCAATACTATTGAAACTGTTGTATTCCCTAAAAAGGTATTACTCAAACCACCACACACTAAGTCTTTAACTTATTTTTTAAGTTTTCCCTTCCAGGTTGTCAGACGTTGAAGCCAAGTAAAGAAAGAATATCAGGCGTAGAAACCAAGTAAAGATGGAAAAGATGGGTTATTATGCAAACTTATGCAGCAGGCAAGACTTGTCATTCCATTTTGCGTTTAAGGAATCAGTAGGTAAGAACTTCACTCCTGAACACCAAGGCCTACAGCTCAATTCTGAAGAGGTGCTGAGGGCAGCAACACAATTTTGTGAGGCCAAAGATGATGAGTGGAAGAACTGAGCCATGAAAAGGAAATCCTAAAGATTTTCCTTGAAATATGGTTGTTGGGCGACCAAAGAGAAGGATGAAAATAGGGTTCTTACACCCCTAAAAACCATGATGCGAATAGTAGCACCCTGTGGATGAATGAAGTTGTGTGGATCAGAACTTAGGTTTTTATTTTGTGCCTTCTAAGATAAATGAATCTAACTGTTAAGTGTGAAACTTGTGTAAAGTATTAAATTAATAAATTAAAGAGAAGTTATGTTTATTCCGCCTCCAAGATAAATTATTTGTGGGAGGATAAAGTTTATGGAATTTGGTGAGATTTAAAGAAGAGAGAGAAGATTTGATTTGTGGAAAAAATAATTATTTTGAAAAGATAAAAGTTGATTTGATAGAAGATTTAATTGAGAAAAGAGAAGGTGGGTTTAGAAAAATTGCACCAAATGAATAAAACATTTTAAAAAAACACAACTCATGATGCCAATTTTTTACATATTGCGAATATGACAAAATTAGTGATATCAGATGACTATCAAATGGTAATCTTAGTGCTATCAGAGGGTCATCATTTTTAAAGTTGTTATTTTTGTAAATTTAAAAAATTTTGTGATATGAGCTTTATTATCATAAATTTTTTATTATTTTTGCATAAACTCCTTTTATTTAGTTGGAAAAGTAAAGTCAATTATATGATAGAATATAATTGTTGAAAAATAAGATAATTAATGAGAAGAGAGATGGTTGATTTGATTAGACGAGAAAGATGATGAATTTAATTAAGAGAGATAGTAATGGTTTAAATAAGTATATATGTTTGTTATATATTTTGGTGAGAAAATAATAATAATAATAATATAATAAAGAATTATTATTAAAGAAGTATTATTATTATTAATCCTTATGAATGTTGATATTTTGTGCATTTAAGGAATTTATTGAGGAAAAGATATTAAAAAATAAAAATATATCGATATATTGGTATTATATATATATATCCTAAAAGGAAAAGAAAATAATAATGATAAATATTATTATTTGAGTTTATAAAGAGCATTGGAATGCTTAAATTGAGAAGAGAAATAGAAATAGAAAAAGTTCTTCATCTTAGAATTGATTTTGATGGTCGAATCTCGAAGATTTAAATGACAAATTTTGGTTTCAACCTCAATTTTGGATAAGTTAATTTGGGAGAATTTTGTTATGAAAGTCAATTGTTAATTTAATTAATAATAAAATTTTCTTTTATAATTAGGATTGAATTAATTGGATAATTTTTACTGTCAGCAAAAGATTATTTTTAGTTAATTTCGGATAAGAGATTCTAGTACGAGAACTTTGAACATGAATTTAAGAGTTTGCATGTGTTTTCCATTATGCATCGATGTAGGTCAAATGCATAATGTGACTGTTATGGATTACTGTTATGAATGACAGATGTGGATGACCGATATGTTATGACTGATATATTTATGATGCATGAAATATTAATCACATGATAAGGACGTTATGATTGATGTTCTGTCATGTTATGATGTTTATGATATATGCTACATGTTATGGACTGTGGTGTTCTTTTAACTTTGTGTGTTAGGGTCGTAACCATATGAATGTCTCTAACGACCACCACCTATTTATGCATGTGTGGTTTTTATGAGTGATTCGACAAGGTCACTTACAACTCGATTCTCTTAGGCGTTTTAGGTCAGTTTCTCTTAGGTGTGTCCCTATGAGATCACTGAATAGCACTTGTATTTGAGAGCACGGTAGTTTTGGAGTATTACATTATGGAACCCTAATGAAAAGTTAACAAACACCTAGTGAGATTAGTAGTGGGTCACTTACTGAGTATATGTTTATACTCATTCTTTTCTATGCTTAATATTTTAGGCAAAGGTAAAGATAGAGGAAAATTGGTGAGTGACAGAAAGAATCTGTGACATGCTATGTGGGGACATACTTCTGCTTCTATTTTTCATTCTTCATTTTCAGTGTTTTTAAGCTTAAACATTTTTATCTATTTATTTTTATTATCTTTAAAATTGTAGAACTATCTGTGCAATATGTTTTCATAGTATTTTTAATAAAAATTTAGTTTTCCTCTTTTTAAAAAAATGTCAAAATTGATATTTATCTTTAAGATAATGACCTCAGCTTAGTATAAAGAGTTGGGTCGTTATAGACATAAATAAAAAAGGATGGGGATCGATGTCTAATACTCTTGCATAATGTTACTACAAGAAAACTGGGCTTTGATGTTAGTTCGAAAAAACTAAAACATATGTACAATTTTGATTTTCTTTACAAAAAAAAAAAGTGAATCTTTAATATCAATTTTATACGACATTATAGGTATACATATAATGTCAATTTAAACTGACATTGTAGGTAACCTTCTGTTTAGACTCTGATGCATACATAAAATGTGCATATTTGCCTTTGATTCATGGTTATCGATTATTGGATTTGATATGCTTATTAGTTATTTTACAATACATTTTAAGAAAAATGAGTGTTGGAGTAACAATGATTAAACCAAGTCAAAACCAAGCGAAAAAGAGGAGAAACCCTATTGAGGAGTAATATGATATTTCAACACAAATTTAGCCCTCACGCGCATATAACACCGTGGTGCTTCCCCATGACACCACGACGCCAGTTTTCCCTTCTTTTTTTACTAAAATGTTAATTTTAGAAAGATCTTTTAGCCTAAGTTTTTCTCCTCCATATAGTTAGGAGTTCTTCAACACTCGTGGCATGACGTTTACCCTAATTTTCAAACCTAAAAGAATTAATTTCTGCCTTAAAAATCTAGAGAGAGTGAAGTTTATTTTGGCAGTCGATTGAGATCTTAAAGCGTCGTTGTTCGAATAGAGATTGAAAGTTCTCATCAAAGGAGGAGTATACAAAAAAGTGTTTATTGGTTTTCGCTTTATCCAAAGGACTGGGTGTGTTTA
Organism: Cucumis sativus; assembly: GCF_000004075.3. NCBI lineage: Eukaryota > Viridiplantae > Streptophyta > Magnoliopsida > Cucurbitales > Cucurbitaceae > Cucumis > Cucumis sativus. The sequence goes on along the minus strand of NC_026659.2, from coordinate 18,518,108 downwards.
GTAGTGATTTTGACATAGCTAAAACCATTTTTTCACCAGCCAAAATCACTTTTGCACAAAATTAGTGTGTCAATTTAATAAAAAGTGATTTTAGAAAAATACAAAATCTCTCAAAATTGATTGTTAGAAGAATCAATTGCCTAATGATTCGAGGGAATGATTAGTCGTGAATTAGAATTATTATTTTATATAATTTTTTAAATACTGAAAATACCCATTGGTCTACTTGGAAAAATGACAAAAACAACACACTTTTGGTTTTCGTTTTCAAAAGTAACACATTTTTTAAAACTTGTAAAACTATATTTTTTTTTGTCTATATTGGACGAGATCAATCACCAAGATTTCTCTACAATAATAAAATTTTTCAACTTATCAATTGTTTTGGGTTTTCCGAGTGCATTTCAATAGAAATTTGATCGAGATTCTACCATTTTTCAAATCTTTCTAAATCTTATTTAATTTTTTTATCTTTTAAAAAAATTATTCAAATCTTTACTTTAAAAAAAATTATGGATCTCTATTCATCTCAGACAAAATTATATCGAGAAAGCTTAAAAACTTAATAATCTCAATTCACTTGGAGCAAAATTGTACCAAGAAAGCCTAAAAAATGATAATTTTGACTGTCTCACTATAATATTATGTGCTTTGGGAGGATTGAGATTGACTTCTAATGGGTGGGATTCTAATAGGTTTCCATGTTGCATTGATTTTCGGATTGGGATCCAAAATTTGATAGCTTTTGGTTGTTTCTTAAAAAAGGATTCAAATTTGAATTGAATTGAGAAATGGAGATGTGAATTTGGGTTTTACAAGAAGTTGAAGTGTGAATGAATAGATTATGTTGGTGAACCTATTATAAAGATTTCAGTTATCAAAGATAATGTTAGAAGATTTAGGAAGATTTCAATATTTTTTCTGAAAAGATAAAAAATTAAGTAAGATTTGGAAAGATTTGAAAAATGGTAGAATCGTCTAATTGTCTATTAAGATGCACCGAAAAAATCCAAAACGATTGATAAGTTGAAAATATTAATATTTTAGATCGATAAGTTGAAAATATTAATATTTTAGGAAAGGCTTGGTGGTCGATCTTGCCTAAGGTGGACCAACAAAAATAATTTTACCAGTTTTAAAAAAAATATGAGCTACATTTTAAAAAAAAAACTAAAATTGTGCTAGTTTTGCCATTTTTTCATTCCTTATCTCCATCCTCTCTTATGGGAAAATTGACAAAACTAGCACCTTTTTGGTTTTAGCTTTAAAAGTAGCACAATTTTAGAAAACTCGTAACTTTGTTTTCTTCAGGATCAATCTCGACTGAGATCGACCCCTAGATTCTTTAAAAATTTAAAAATCCTTTGAAATATTTATATTGGTCTATCTCGGCCGAGTGCACTAATAACTTGTATAAATATAAGTTATTATGACCTTTTAGGTAGAATAATGGGACCAAAACACATGGTAAAGTATGTCAAAATGTGTAGATTATGTTGTAAATACATACTTATTTAAAAATATATTTACATAAGCTTCATGCTTGCTTTACTCTATTTTTAATGTCTAAACGCATGATAATTGACAAAAGAATAAGCTAGCAAATTGCATAGGAACTCGCACTAAGGCAAGGCGGGAAGACCAAATCACCAAGCAATAAGAGTTTTGCTAAAAGACAAAAGTGGTAGTTGGAGTGATGTGACTTGATGACAAGGACAACTTTTAGAGCTGACATGATTAAAATGATAGATTTCTCGCCGAAAAATGTCTATATAAGAAGCTCCATTATCACCGAGAGAAAGAGGCATGTATAGGTCATAAAGGTCTTAATGGACCAAAACCTAGAGAGTTGGTGGCAAGGATTAGCCTTACCACCATCTATGAAGCACTTCTTCATTTTCTCTAGTTAGTCTCTGGAGTGCAAGTTTGTAGTCAGAGTGAAGAAGACCCCCATTCACATCTCTCCCTAACTTGTATTATCTTTTCTTTTCTATCCATTTTTCTTTTTCTTTACACAGTATGTGTTCAGATTGTACAGTGGACAAAGACCTCTTATTCTTTAATACAATGTATATTTATACATCTTTCAATCCATCCATCTCTTTACTATTTATTTATCTTTGTGTCATTTGTAGTTTAGTTTTATGATTCAAACTTGATAAGAAGTTTTTTTATAATATTTCTCACGTTAGCCGAGCTACATTCATCACTTGGCTAGTGTATGTCGCCAATAGTCCGAAAGAGTAAGTAGCAAGGACGTAGCTAAAATGTGCTAGGAAGAGTTTTCTCGACCTTAACGAGATACTTCCATCATTTGTATCCTGAAAGGTGAATAAGTGTGGAAAATAGGCACCGTGAGGTTGTTGTACTTAAAGGCGAAGCTCTATAAGTAATATAAGTAAATATTTCTAAATATACCTTTCTTACACTACAAGAAAGGGGGGCTCTCCCGACGCACAAAATCTTTAGGAGATATATGAAAAGCGTCGAAAAAGGCTTTTTCGATGCATAAATATACGTCAGGACACAAGTCAAGAAAAATGTGTCAGAAGAGGAACTCCCGACGCACAACCGTCGGGAGTTTTTAGACATCTCTTGATGTTGTATGAACGTCGAAGATGCTGTCAATATAGCATCAGAAGATGTCTAGGAACTCCCGACGCACTTGTTGGAAGTTCCTCTATTTTTTTTTTTAAAAAAAAACACCTTCCATTAATTCTTAAATTCAAATTGAAAATTTGAAATTCAAACTCAACTTCAATACTTCAATCTCAACATTCAACATTTCAATCTCAACTTCAACACTTCAAATTCAAATTCCTAAAACCTACAACTAATTCAAAATCCTAACAACACTTCAAATTCAACATCAATACTAAAACCTACAACTAATTCCAAATGTAAATTCTAAAACCTAAAACTAATTTGAAATCTAAATACTAAAACTAATTAACTAAAACAAAATAATAACTAGACTAAACCACTTACCGGAATGAACGATCAGATAAGGACGACGACAAGCGATGGCGTGAATCTCTCTCCTTCTCGGTCTCTCTCTCAACTCTCTCGGCCTTCTCCTTTTCAGTTCTGTGAATTACATAGCTAAAGTGGGTTTTAATAAGAGAACTCCCAACGCACATCAAAAACATCGAGAGACACCCCCTATTTCGACCAGTTCCGGCACTCATTTTCCTGCGTAAGGGGAAATACCTTCCCCGAGTGCACTAAGATGTGTCAGAAAACACCATCTTCTACCAACGTCATGTTTCCTGACGATTTTTCCTGCATCGAGAAACTACCGATTTCTTGTAGTGTTAACTAGGCTTAGTCATTCAAATTATGAAAGGAGACCAAGTGTGACGTTCAATGACTCTGAGAGGAGTATGCCTTAATCATAAACTAGTCTAGCGAGTTATATCACATTGAAGTGGTTGTATAACTTATTCGCCTAATAACCTTATAACTTTCTTCACCCTCTTTTTTAACACAAGTTAATTTGTTCACCCTCTCCATCTTGCTATAATTTATTCTTATGTGCATGAGTCTCTAGGTGTAAATAGGTAGTTATGATTCTTTTTATATTCTTTGAACTTACTTGTGATAACACCAAGTTAATGAGTAAACCCTATAACTAAACTTTGATATCAATTCCCTATGTTTGACCCTGGTTCATCTAGAAAAACCTATTATTTTTCTCTTACACTTAGACAAACAATACGAAAACTTGCATAATGTAGACTTGAAAATAAGTGGTGGGGACATTGGGAGCATTTTGCATGCAAAGATCATGTCCACTAGCATGAGAAAGAGAATACTAGAAAGAAATTTGCATGCAATGATCCGTATTCAATGGACATGTCATCACACCACAAGAATGAAAACTAACAAATAAGTCTGTGTGCCTTGATTATAGGATATATTTTTAGAATATTGTTCTTAGATACAACACAACTTAGTTCAAAGCAAGTCCCATAAAACACAATTCCAATTTCAAAATAGTCACATTCACAGCCAACACAACTTTGGATGAGAGTTTCGTGAACCAATAAACACAAGCATGAATCACCGAGATTGAACTTTAATTTAAATTAAATGACCTAAAAATGACTAACCTCCAATAGATAATGAGTTGGTGGATTCAGTGATGTTGAAACTTCCATGTTCAGTGATGGAGAAACTTCCATGTTGGTCTTTGTCTTTAATTTATGGCTAAGATATTTTCCTAAAAATGATTAAAAAGTGTCTAGGTCTTAGTTTTTAGTTTCCATTTTAGCTTTTGTTTTTAAACTCGGGGACCTCTCGAGACAACCTTAGTCCTAGATCATATTACATAATGCTTCTATTTTTTAGCTTCAGACCATCGTGAGGCAACTTTGACACAGGATGAATGACATAATTGGTTCTATTTTTAAACTCGAGGATATCTCGGGCAACCTTACTCGGAGATCATAATACATAATGCTTATGTTTTTTAGCTTAGGGTCATCTTGGGGCACGATGACCCGAGATTATTGACTTAATTGCTTAAAATTTTCAGTTTGGTGTATCTCGAGGAAACCTTAGCTCGAGATCATACTACATAATGCTTATGTTTTTTCAGCTCAGTGCATCTCAAGCAACCTTAGTCCAAGATCATGCTACCTAATGGTTATGTTTTTTAGAACATATAAATCCCAACAAGGACTCTCGTGAAAAATTTGGCTCGAGAAGAGTTAACCTCCATTTCAAATTTTTTAACGAAAAATGCACTCTAATGTTGTGCAAAAAGAAAATTATATTAGCTTATTACTAATGCTTTGCATTTTTAGTTGACTTAATGCTTGTCTATTTGACCATATTTGCTTTGTAATTTATTATTATAGAAAAGTAAACCAAAGACAGTTTATTTTAGCTTAATTAGATACGAGATATATAATAAGCCATTCAATTAGTTTAAAACAATTAAGACGGAGGTAGTTGAAATGCATTACAAATGGTCGTTAATTCAATTTTAGCTGTAAAGTTGAGATAATTTTGAGCCAAAGTTGCCACGAGATGGCTCCAAGCTAAAGAACAGAAGCATTATGTAATATGATCTCTGGTTGAGGTTGCCCTAAGATGTATCCGAGTTTAAAAATAAAAGCTAAAATGGAAACTAAAAATAAGACCAAGACACTTTCTAGTCACTTTTAGGAAAATATCTTAGCCATAAATTAAAGAAGAGGACCAACATGGAAGTTCCTCCATCACTCACTCCACCAACTGATTTTTTGATGGGAGGTTAGTCATTTTTCGACCAATTATTTTAAGTTAAAGTTTAATCTCATTGATGCACTCGATAAGAGAGACCGAGATAAATCTTTCAAAAGGTTCTTTAAAAATTTGGGACGAATGTTGGAGTCGATCTCGACCGAGATTGACTTTGAGAAAACAAAATTATGAGTTTTCTAAAACTGTACTACTTTAAAATACAAAACAAAAAAAAAATAGGCGAGTTTTGTCAATTTTCCTATTTGATGTGATTGTTGACGATTGGTGAGTTCTATTTCCTTTCTTTTCTACTTTTTATCCTTCCTTAAACAATCACCTCTGTTTCTACTTATGGAAGAAGAATTATAGAGTTCCAAACTATCGTATTTCTTATCCTTCGTTGATCGAAAAGAACAACAATCCAAACTATGATATCTGGAAACCTGAGTCTATGATGAAAATTAATGACAACTTCTCTATAAACAAAAATTGTTTGTTTTTGTAGAGATTTCGAAGATTAATAATTTAATTTGGATAGAATTAGCATTTAATTACCTTTGTTTTTATTCTTATGGAAGAAGGGATTGGGGAAGAATCATTGAACTCAATTTAGTGGATGAAAGAATAGAATAATGTGATTATTTGATTTGATTTGGACTACAAATCTTATTTTGCTGCTGCTAATAAATATTTTGACTTCTATTTCTTATATTTAGTATAGGTGCTTAGGCATTTTAACACCAATTTTTTTTTTTTGTCAGATTAATCTTTTAGTGTTTTTGTTCTAACGGTCTTATTTGCCTTACCTATGCAGTTTTTGAAGATACTATTTCTTTTATTTGTAATCATAAAAGCATCATAATCTCAAAATTTTACCTTAAAGAAGAAAACGTCGAGTTTAAACTATGTCTGGGGATATAGAATCTCAAATAAGTGTAATGTAAGTAACTAATATGTTGGATCCCAGTCTCTAACACATATTCACAATGAAGATGATACAATTCTTTATTGATGATAGTAATGTAGGAATTACACGGAAAGGAAAATAGAATTGAATAATACTTTCAATTAGAGGAACAAGACTCTCCCCAAATCTGTTACCCTATCTCTCAAGGATATAACAAAAATGATTCTACCAGAAAACTAACTGACTTTTCCTCCCTTTATTTTTCTATTTATATCACTTCCCTCTACCTCGTGGTCAGTTACACTCTCCTTTACCAACTTATTTCCTTTATTCTTTTCTCTTCTATTGTATTGATGAATTATTGGTGGTCCTACATTGCATTCTCATTCAAAAAGCTCTTTTTGGTTGAGATACGTGAAAGATAGGATGAATGATGGTTAAAGCATGTAACTCCAGCTCCAATCCTTTCAACAATTTGATATGGATCAAAATATTTAGGAGACAACTTCTTATTTCTCCTCTTTCTTATTGATACTTGTCTATAGGGTGGAATTTTCAAAAACACCACATCTATTCCTTCAATATCTACTTGTCTCTGCTTAATGTCAGTATAACTCTTTATCTTCTCTTGCGCTACACGTAAATGATCTTTCAGTGCTCCCAAGACAATATCCCTTTCTTTCAATTGCTCATCAAGGATGGAATTCAGAGTCTCTTTGTCTCCATAGTAAATGAGCGGTGGTGATGGTCTCCCATATACAGCCTAAAACGATGACACTCCCAATGATCTTAGGTACGTAGTATTGTACCAATACTCAGCCTAATGAATCCATCTTTTCCATTCCTTTGAGTTTTCTCCATAAAAGCAACGTAAGTAAATTTCCATTACTCTGTTCACCACCTTAGTCTGTCCATTTGTCTGTGGATGATACGTTGTACTTCTATTAAAATTTGTTCCTGCCAATTGAAACAACTCTTTCCAAAAGTGGCTAAGAAAGATCTTGTCTCTGTCTAAAACAATGAATTGAGGAATTCCGTGTAGCCTTACCACTTCTTTCACAAAAAATCCTGCCACTGTTTTGGCATCATAAGGGGGTTTGAGAGTAAAAAAATAAGCGTATTTGCTGAAATGCTCCACTACCACAAGTATTACTTTATACCTTGTTGCCTTCCACAAGCCTTCAATAAAATCCATGGAAATATCACTTCATACTCTATTCAATATTTACAATGGAAGTAATTAACCAACAGATGTTAAGGCCAAAGATTTATTTCTCTGGAAAACCATACACTCTTCACACTACTTCTGAATATCATGCTTCATACCCTTCCAAAATAGCTCCCCTATCAACCTCTTAAAGTCCTTAAAAATCTCGAATGTCCTCCAAAAATGGAATCATGGTACGTATGCAATATAGTTGGTATTAATGAAGAGGATTTCGCAATCACCAACCTCCCTCTGTACTGTAACATACCATGTTTCAAAGAGTAATTATTCCCTTCTTCTCCTTAAAGCTTCGAAATTATCTCTTTCAAATGCTCATCCTTCTCTACCTGCTCTTTAATGATCCTTAAATGGAGTTGTTAATTGATTAAGATGCACTGATGGTGGCATCCGAGACAGGGCATTAACAACCTTGTTTTTTAATCCAGGTTTATACACAACCTCAAAGGAGTAGCCAAGTAATTTCGCTATACACTTTTGGTATTGTGGCTGGATTGCCCTCTGTTCTCATAAAAACTTAAGAGATCGTTGATCCGTCTTCACTAATAATTTCCTCCCAAATAGATATGGCCTCCAACGTTGTACAACCAAACAACTGCTAGCAATTTCATTTTATACACTAGTTTGGCAGGATTCCTCATAGCCAAGGTGTAACTGTAGAATGCTATTGGCCTTTTGTTCTGCATCAGCACTACCTCCACTCCGTACCCTGATGCATCAGTTTCAACCTCAAATGGCACATTAAAATCAGGTAAAGCTAAAACTGACAAGGTCATCATCGCATCTTGCAACTTCTCGAATGCTTCATGAGTTTCATTTGTCCACTTAAATGCTCCAAGTTTCAATAATTAAGTTAAAGGGACTGCAACTGATCCATAGTGTTGACCAATGTGCATGAAATATTTTGTCAATCCGAGAAAACCTCTGACCTCTCAAACATTGGATGGAATTAGTCATTACTTTATTGATCTAATCTTCTCTAGATCCACCTCTACTCCTCTTTCAGATATAATATGGCCTAAATATTCTACCTTTAAGTAAGCAAAATTGCACTTCTTTTTATTGGCACAGAGTTTGTGTTCCTTTAATACTTCTAGCACCATCTCTATATGTTGTAAATGTTCTTCTATCCCTTTACTATATATTAGGATATCATCAAAGAAAACTAAGACAAACTTTCTCAAGTAAGATCAAAAAATGGTTTTCATAAGAGATTGAAAATTTGCAGGAGCAATAGTTAAACCGAAAGGCATGACTAAAAACTTATATTGCCCTTCATGTGTTCTAAAAGTTGTTTTCTCTATATCTTCACTACACATCCTAATTTGAAGATAACTGGCTTTTAAATCTATTTTAGAAAACAATGTTGCACCATTCAGTTCATCAAAAAGTTCTTCATTAACAAGAATGGGAAACTTATCTGAAATGGTCACATTATTGAGGGCTCTGTAGTCAACACAAAATCTCCAGCTGCCATCTTTTTTCTTCACTAGCAAAACTAGACTTGAATAGAGGCTTATGCTTGGACGGATAACCCCAAATGATAGCATTTCATCTACCAGCTTTTGCATCTCCTCCTTCTTTTGGAAGGCATATCTGTATGGTCTTACATTCACTGGATTTGTTCCCCTCTTTAAGTGTATATGATGCTCAATTTCTCTTCTTCGAGGTAATTCCTCAGAGGTAATTCCTCAGACCAGTTAAATACATCGTCGAACTTGGTCAACACTGTTGGAACAATAATCTCTTAGATTGCATATGCTTAATTCACCTTCCCTTTGTAGTTTTGCACTTGATATTCTTTCCTCCAAGGCTATACATTCAACCAGATAGCCCTAGTCAGAATCTATCAATGCCTTCATCAAACTTTTTAAATTGAATCGAGTCTTCGTCAGACTTGTATCCCTTTTTATGATCACCTTGTTATTCTGATGGAAAACATCATGGTAAAATTCCTCCATCCATTTTAGTGACTCCTAGAGAGTAGAGCATTGCATCCCAAGTATTATGCCAACTCCCCATAACTCTAGAGGTAGAAATCTTTCCACTTCTCTCCATTCATTTAACATCACTTCTACATTTTCGGACTTTTTCCCTTTGATAACTATTTGAGATCCTAGGATTACCCCATAATTGGAGGTCTCCTTCATATGTAATTTCAAATTTGGCACTAACTTGTCTGATATAAAATTGTGCATAGCTCACAGTCACTTCTTTCCCATGAATCTTCCCTCTAATCTTCACCGTGCCTGGATTAGATAACCCAACCACATAATTGATAGATAATTCTACTACTGACTTAACTTCCTCTTCCATCTCAATTGTGTGTTTAACTCCTTCTGTTCATAACAATCTTCCTTTATGATTTCTTCTTCTACATTATTTTCCCTCACAAAAAATATTCTTAATTCTCTTTGCTCTCTCCCCTCACAACGTATGCCCTGAATAAGATTTCTCATCATACTTAAAGCATAACCCCTTCTCTCTTTTTGTCTAGAATTCTTCATCGGAAAGCTCCTTTGTCTGGAATTCTTTCCTATTTTTCCCTGATGCTACCCCTCTTAATGTTATAGTCCTCTTCGGAAAGATAGTTCCAGCCTTATTTTCATTCGCATTCACAAAGGAACTAGGTTTGGTAGAATTTGAAGGATAAAAGGCTATTTACCTCCTAAATATCTGCTCAGATTTGCTTCCCTTCATACCATCTCCCAGTTTTTCGCTCTTTGGGCTAGCCTTATCATCTATGTGAGCAAGTAGGTTCTAAGAATTCCACCTCCGACTTGATCCATGAAACCAAATCTTCATGAAGGTTTCTTCTAGTACTCTATTAGAAAAATTCGTTAAAGGTGCCAGCAATCGATCAAAAAAATTTCAATGTTCCTCTACGGTCGAAGTTTGTTTAATTGCAAAAAATCGACCATAAATTGAGCCTTCCATGATGGAGTGGAATCTTTATAATAATCAAAGCTTCAAATCTGCCCAATCTTTGAATTTCTCACGCTCTTCCTGTGAACGATACCAGTCGAGTGCTAGTCCATCAAAACTTATTACATATACTATCATCTTCTTGGGATTAGTGAGTTCATGGATTTGAAAATACCGATCCACTTCAAAAAGCCATGAATTGGAATCATTTCCACTAAACACCGACATCTCTACTTTTTTTAATTTTTACTTCGATTAGTTGTCTTCTTCTTTCTTCTTTCTTATACGCTTTCGCTTCGTCAATCAATTCGAGAACTGTTGCTTCACTTTCTTCCTTCTTATTTTCATTCACTTTCAACTTATTGGAAGATCCTTCGTCCATATTGGATGATGTCACTGACTTCTCGTTGATCAAACTTTCAATATACTTCATCAACACTTGATGTTGTTGTTGTTGTTTATCCGCTTGAGTATTCAATCGATCTAAATTCTTCATCAATCGTTCCATGTTCTTCACTAATGGCAATAGTTTTTCTTCCATTGCGGGTATTTTCTGCATATCGATTCTTTGTGGGCTATTAATTTGCCATGATCTTCCTAAATAGGTGGAAGAATTAACTTATTTTTCTATTTATTGTTTTTGGTTATTTGTTTTTTAATTATGTCCAAAGTTTTAACAAGGACTAAGTTAGTGGGTTACTAATTTTTGCTTCTTTTTATACTATAAATATTAGGCCATCAAATTGAATAAAGGTAAGAAGTTCCATTTAATTTTCTCTCCCTCTTGGCAATATATCTTACAAAGTATTTATCTTTTCTTTCTTCAAGAAGAGTGTGTGAGATTTTACAGATCCTTTATTGTAAAACCAACATTTGGTATCAGAGCAGGTTGTCTTCTCATCGCATATTCCAACGAAGATGGCAAGCATCTCGCAGCAAACAAAGGAGAATGGTGGAATGCCGATTCTCTACCCAATGTTAACTCCACACAACTAGTCAGTGTGGACGATAAAGGCAGAAGCAATCCTCGATGCCCAAAAAGTTTGGGAAGCAATAGAGCCAGCGAGAGGAGCCAAAGTGGATGTGAAGAAAGACAAGAAGGCGTGTGCATACATTCTCCAATGCATCCTGGAAGATGTGCTTCTACAAGTCGCTAAGAAGAAGACCGCAAAGGAAATATGGGATAGTCTCAAGACAAGGTACTTGGGCAGTGAGCGGGTGAAGATGGCGAGAGTTCAAACCTTGAAGAGTGAGTTTAATGTTCTTCAGATGAAGGAAACCGAGACGATCGATGAGTTTGTAGGAAAAATCAGTGGTTTAGGAAGCAAGTTCACCACCCTCGGAGTTGCACTTGAGGATTCATCATTAGTCAAGAAGCTCCTCGATTCCGTCCCCGACAAATATCTTCCCATTGTCGTCGGAATTGAGCAATTTCAAGATCTCGAAACCATGTCGTTTGAAGAAGCAATTGGATGGATGAAGGCGTAAGAGGAACGAACAACACGACTTCGAGAATACAATAACAACACCGATGGACAACTCCTACTTACGCATGCTGAATGGAAAGCTAGACAAAAATGACATAGTGGTGACAACTCCTCGATGAACAAAGGGCGCAGATTTGGTGGTACCGATCGAGAAAGATGGCGAGGACGTGGTCGTGGCACTGAGCGTCAATATAGTGCGGGAAGCACTAGCAACACTGGAAATGACACTCGTGATAAAAGTCACATTAAGTGTTTCACTTGCAACAAGATGGGACATTACGCGTCGGAATGTCATGGAAAAGGTCGTGACGAGAAAGCTCATCTAACTTGTGTCGCTGAAGAAGAACCGACTTTGATAATGGCCATGTCCCAGGAGGGGACACGCACTAGATGTGATTAGGAGGATGCCATACTACTCAGCAAAGAGCGGTTGTTGCTAGAGATGTATTGCAACGACAAGAATGGAGAAAATAATGATGTTTGGTATCTAGACAACGGTACTAGTAACCACATGACTGGCCATCGTGAGAAGTTTCAAGAATTAGATGAAAGCTTCACTGGGAGGGTGAAGTTTGGCGATGGATCAACCATTCAGATCATGGGAAAAGGAATAGTCATGTTCGAGTGCAAAAACGGTGATCAGAAGGCTCTCCAAGAGGTGTATTACATTCCAAAATTATGTAGTAACATCATAAGCCTCGGACAAATGACAGAAAACGGAAACAAGGTGCAAATGATAGAAGATATCATGAAAGTGTCTGATAGGAGTGGAAAGCTTTTGATGTCGGTGAAGCGAACTGAAAATCGTTTGTACAAGATAACTTTGAAGACACTCAAGCAAGTCTGCCTTCTAACAAGCCTAGAAGATCCAACATGGTTACGACATGTGAGACTTGGGCATGTAAATTTTCATGACTTGAAGCTCATGGGGGAGAAGAAATTGGTAGTTGGAGTACCACTAGTTACTCAACCGAACAAGTTATGTGAAGCGTGCGTGATTATGAAACAAGCCAGATTGCCCTTCCCCCGTCAATCAACATATAGAGCAGATAAGCCATTAGAACTCCTCCATGCTGATATATGCAGACCGATTTCACCATGTACTCTTGCTGGACACAAGTATTTTTTGTTGATCGTTGACGATTCCACGAGATGGATGTGACTGTATATGTTGGAGGCAAAAAAGTGACGCATTTGAAGCATTCAAGAAATTCAAACTCTTAATGGAGAACAAGACGGAGTATAAGATCAGAACGCTCCGGATGGATCGAGGTGGTGAGTTCTTATCTGCAGAGTTCACTCAATTTTGCAAAAAAAGAAGGAATCGAACGACACATCACCGCTCCATATTCACCAAAACAAAATGGCATTGTAGAGCGTCGTAACCGCATCGTAATGGCGATGACGAGATCACTCCTCAAAAGCATGCATGTGCCTGCAAAATTTTAGGGAGAGACAGTGAGACCCGCGATTTATTTGTTAAACCGTCTTCCAACGAAGGCCCTTGGAGAACGCACACCATTTGAAGCTTGGATGGGGAGAAAGCCAAATCTTGCACACTTGAGAGTCTTTGGTTGTATGACATATGTAAAGAACACAACCCCTCACCTCAAGAAACTCGACGATCGAAGCTCACCAATGGTATATTTTGGTGTTGAAGAAGGATGCAAAGCCCATCGCTTATATGAACTAGGCCGTCGAAAACTACAAATTAGAAGAGATGTTCTTTTTCAAGAGAATCTTGAATAGGCTTGGAACGAAGTTGTTAGTGACGGTAAGGAGATTACAAAATTTCAAGTGATGGACCAATTTTATTCTGACGAGTTCGAAAACTTGGAGGATGCAGAAACTGGGGTTGAAAATGTCTTACCACATGCAACTGAGATACCTGCGATTGGAGAGACCAGTCCATCTCCTCCATCGACGAACATACGGTCCGTCTAAGATCTCTCAATAACATCTACGCCAACACAGAGGAAGTTGTAGGTGGTGATGAACAAGAGAATGAGGTGATGATGGTAGTGTCCGAAGAACCGACTTGTTACCAAGAAGCTGTTACAGAGGGTCGCTGGTACGAAGCAATGGAGAACGAATTAAAATCCATTGAGAAAAACAACACATGAAGTCTGACCGAGCTTCCACTAGGACACAAACCCATTGGTTCAAAATGGGTGTTCAAATTGAAGAAAGACCCTAATGGAGAAGTTGTCAAGCACAAAGCAAGATTGGTTGCTAAAGGCTATGTACAAAGACAAGGCATTGACTTTGAAGAAGTTTTTACACCGGTTGCAAGACTTGACACCATTCGAGTCATTCTTGCACTCGCTGCAAACCAAAGTTGGGAGGTACACCATCTAGATGTGAAGTCGGCATTTCTCAATGGAGAATTGGAAGAGGAAGTATATGTTACTCAACCAGAGGGTTTTGAGGTTCCAAATGAAAAACACAAGGTGTATAGATTGTCAAAGGCTCTCTATGGAATTGAGGCAAGCTCCACGAGCTTGGAACATTCGACTTGATAGGAGTCTCAAAGATCTTGGTTTTAGAAAATGCACTCAAGAGCAAACAGTCTACACAAGAAGAGAAGAAGAGGAATGTGTTCTTGTTGGAGTGTATGTTGACGATCTCATTGTAATAGGAAGTAGCACTGAAAAGGTTAATAAGTTCAAGCAACAAATGATGGCCAAATTTGAAATGAGCGACTTAGGCCTTCTCTCTTACTACTTAGGAATTGAAGTTGAACAACAGATAGGTCGAATCCTGCTCAAACAACCAACTTATGCCAAAATAATTTTGTCCCAGTTTGGAATGGCTGATTGCAATGCCACAAAGTACCCGATGGAACCCAAGGCACAACTTCACAAAGAAACGAAAGGAGCACCAATTGATGCTACGGAGTACAGAAGCATCGTTGGTTGTCTTAGATACTTACTGAACACAAGGCCAGATCTTTCATATGCTGTTGGGATGGCGAGTAGGTATATAGAAAGGCCTACAACCATGCATTACAAGGTGGTCAAGCAAATACTCGGGTATTTGAGAGGGACGATTCATTTTGGGCTCACTTATACGAAAGGTCCCAGAGAATTCAATATATTCGGTTACTCTGACAGTGATTTAGCCGGTGATCTCGACGGGAGGAAAAGCACAAGTGGAATGACATTCTACTTAAACGAAAGCTTGGTTTCATGGAATTCACAAAAGCAAAAGACGGTGGCACTCTCATCTTGCGAAGCCGAGTTCATTGCAGCCACTACCGCAGCTTGCCAAGCATTGTGGTTAAGATGCCTTGTTAGCGAGATAGTCAGAATGGAGCCAAGGCCGATAACATTATTTGTGGACAACAAATCCGCGATAGCTCTCATGAAGAATCCCGTATTTCATGGTCGCAACAAGCACATAGATACACGTTTTCATTTCATTCGAGAGTGTG
The DNA here is from genome assembly GCF_000004075.3 of Cucumis sativus. Taxonomy (NCBI): domain Eukaryota; kingdom Viridiplantae; phylum Streptophyta; class Magnoliopsida; order Cucurbitales; family Cucurbitaceae; genus Cucumis; species Cucumis sativus. The sequence continues at coordinate 18,502,902 of NC_026659.2, read as the reverse complement.
TCGAGAATGGACAAATTATCGTTGAATTTGTCAACACTGGAGAACAACGAGCCGATGTTCTGACTAAAGCATTGACCGGAGTAAAGTTAGCTGCTATGCGTCAACTACTTGGTGTTCGTAACTTAGAATCATGTCAGAATTAGGGGGGTAGTGTGGGCTATTAATTTGCCATGATCTTCCTAAATAGGTGGAAGAATTAAGTTATTCTTCTATTTATTGTTTTTGGTTATTTGTTTTTTAATTATGTCCAAAGTTTTAGCAAGCACTATGTTAGTGGGTTACTAATTTTTGCTTCTTTTTAGACTATAAATATTAATCCATCAAATTGAATAAAGGTAAGAAGTTCCATTTAATTTTCTCTCCCTCTTGGCAATATATCTTACAAAGTATTTATCTTTGCTTTCTTCAAGAAGAGTGCGTGAGATTTTACAGATCGTTTGTTGTAAAACCAACATTCTTTTCTCAGAAATCTCTTGTTCTACAGTTTCAAATCATTCTTCATGCTTTTTGCCATTTTCTTATGCTTTTCTAGGATGATGCTCTGATACCAAAATGTTGGATCCCCATTACCATCATCAGACCAACATACAGATTCACGATGAAAATGATACAATTCTTTATTGATTATAGTAATGTAGGAATAACAATGAAAAAAAAAATAGAATTGAACAATACTTTCAATTCAAGGAACAAAACTCTCTCCAAATGTGTTACCCTATCTGTTAAGGATACAACAGAAATGATTCTACCATAAAACTAATTGACTTTCCCTCCCTTTTAGTTTTCTATTTATATCACTTCCTTCTATCCCTTGGTCCCCCCTTCAGTTACGGTCTCCTTCACCGACTTATTTCCTTTAGTCTTTTCCCTTCTACTGTATTGATGAATTATTGGTTGTCTAACACAATAATGATATAGAAACTTGGGCACATTTATCACTGATTTTGTTACTGTTCGATGGTGTGATTTTTTGCTTTTTCTTTTTACTTGTGCTATGTCATTTCACAGGCCAGATAAACCATTCAATTTCTTTTAGATTGCACTGTTTGATGGTGTGAATTTGCTCCCTTTTCCTTTTACAATGTTAAGGATACAACTCTTAGTGATAAAAAAGATAAGCATGGAAAGGCTATTTGGGACGATACAACTCTTTAATACATTCATACAAATGTGCATTGCCGAAACTTTAAATGGAAACAGGCCTAATCATCATTTCAATAAAATTGGCTGGAAAAGTTTGATAAAGAACTTTAATGAAAAGAGTAGAAGAAATTATGACTATAGACAGTAGAAGAACAAATGGACATCACTGAAGAAAAAATGGCAAATTTGGAACAAATTGGTGGGAGTTGCAACAGGATTAGGATGCAATCCTTGAAGACAAACTATTGATGCACCTGATGAGTGGTGAAATGAATAACTAAAGGTGATCTTTGACATTTTCTATAAATTATGATTTTCAATTTAAATTCAAGTTAATGGTAGAATGAATAGTGTGAAAATACTATTATTGTTTTATAGGCAGTTCCAGAGGTAGCGAAATATCGCGCAAAAGGGTTACAAAACGTAGAATAGTTGGATATTCTTTTTAAAGATGTTGCAGTAACTGGACAATGTGCATAGGCCCCATCTCAAGGTCTTTCATTTAATCCTACGTGTGATAGAGTTGGAGGGTTTACAGATGATACAGTAGGGGAGACGGAGGTCAATTATGAGAATGAAAATGTTGAAAGTACGGCTAATGCTGTTGATGCAAGTGAAACTTGTACTCAAGGGAGAGAGAAAAGGAGGAAAAAAATTGGTTCAAGAGTCGGGTCTTCTAAGATGTCAGTCAAGTTAGATCGTCTGTGTGATGTTATCGAGTACAGAAGAAGAGATTTGCCAAGTTGCAATATTAATTCTTGAAGTAATGAATACTTTAACAAGCTTGCCTTGGATCGTAGAAGCTTCACTGAAGTTTTTAGCAAAAGAGAAAATAGTGTAATTTTTGTTGCTATAAAGAAGTCCGAGACAAAAATTGAATGGCTAAGCAAAAAAGAGTTTAATATTAATACTTTTTGGTGTCTTGGTTTTTTAGGTGTTAACCTCTAGTCTTCTTTAGGTGAAGACTTCAATTTTCATTTTCGAAGATGAAAATATTAATGGGTATTGTGCTCTGGAGTTTGCTCTTTGATTATCTGTTGGAGGAGATTTATTTGGGATTTTTCAATTTGTGAACATATTTTTTTTCTTTTCATTTTGGAAGGATAATGAATGTCCTCTTCAGCTGAATTTCTGTTTGATTATTCATGGGGTTTATATGGGTTTATATTTAGGCTAATTGAGAAGGTGTTGCTCATGACTCATGCACGTATCTTCTTCACGGAAGATTTAGGAAGGCCTTAGTTAGATTTTCTCCATCCATCCAAAGGTTTGCTTTTAAAGTTTTCATATTAAACTTTGCATTGTTTAATAATCTTTATAAAAGCTAAGGCCTTTTGTATATGGATATCCGCAAATGATAAGATGTCTAGGGCCTTATAAAAGAGAAAAATATCATCTCCCTGACTTTCTAACTTTCGACTCGAGAACCAACCAAGAGGTAAGAAAGAAATATTTAATCATAGGCATTCATTTTTAAGATGTACGATTGAGAGGGCATTTGCTGTTTGAAAAAGTAGATGGCAAATGTTACACCATATACATATTTTTTCTTTTGATAAACATGTAAAGATTGTTATTGTACCAATGAGTACACTTTGTAATTTTATAAGAAATCGTTCTACAACTAACTTTGAGATTAAGCCTTTTGATGATGACGAAGAATTGCTCCCTCAAGTGATGACAGAAATGAGTTGAGTGTTTATGAAGAAATTGAAGTACCTTGTTGTGGAAGGAGAGAGGGAGAAAATTGCAAGATTTCTTATATCTCGTTAATATTTTTGTTATATTGTTTGCGTTTAAATAGAATAATATATAGTTTAAGTATTTTGGAGCAATACAAGCTTCTACATTGAATGAGATATATGTTTTGAGTTTTCTTTTATTTGAAATATGTGCATTTTTTTACATCACATATCAATTGCATATACTAATTTAACAATTTAATAAATTAAAAAATAAATGAATAAAATTAGATATTATTTATAATTATTTTTTAACAAAATAAACTTTCAAATATAAAATACCTTCATGATAATTTGATAGTTTTAAAATCACTTTTGGTATAAAAAATAAATTATTGAAAATAAATTTTAAATATATAAAAATCAATTTTAAGAGTTTGTTATCCAACATAAATTTTAGGAGCATTTTTAAAAATAGCAAAATAAATTAAAATATTTACGAATTATAGCAAAATTTTGGATTCTATCACTATAGCATATCAATGACTATGAATGATAGAATTTTTTAGAGGTTGTAAATATTTTGTTGTTTTTGAAAAATTTTCTAAATTTTATTATTTAAAAATTAATTGTACAAAATCAATTGTATCTAAATCTTTTTCTCTAAAATCACTATTTCAAATATCACCTCCAAACAAGCTCTTAGTGATCGAGACAGATATGTTTTTCCAAATGTGTCAAATAATATAACGGATCATACTCGAAGAACTAGTCTTGGTGGCAAGTTCAGGTCGATCAAAGGGAGCACACTGATTCTCAAACAAATTAATTCTAGACTAAAGGTAACCTAAGGGGGTTTTTGAGTATAGTTGTGAGAGAATGAAATTGCAAAGATGGAAAACCAAGAAAATTTTATATGAAAAAGGACCTAGCTTGGATTGTTGCGGTTTTTTCCTTATCCCAATAATTCATTCATCGAACAATCATTACTTAATCATATGTAATCTTCACCTAACCAATTCAATTGAAGCTGCCAATTAGGTTGTTCTAAGGTTCCAATTGTTCTAACCTAATAGCATGCAATACTAAATTTTCCAATTAGCATTAAGTTCGCTTAGGTAGAATGCCTAATTTTTCATAGTCTAATTGACATTCAATAGATTGGGTTCTAAGTTGGATAGAATCAATGTATATCAGCTTAGATTTACAGGCTAAACTAACCTATTGCTTTTACCAATTCTTATTTACTTGTCACGGGTTAAAGAATTTACTGCAAAGCTATAGTTACACATGATTCATCGCATGCGTTCAGCATATACCAATGTTCATTCAAAAACTAAATGAAACCAAAGATTACATACAAGTTAAGTTTAAGTTCTCATGAACTAAAAGACAAAGGAAGAATCTAACAAAACCCAAGTTAGAAACGAGTACCTTTTCATCCACATTTCAGATGATGGGGAGATGTTCGATGACTCAAAATGCATGAAAGAGTACAGAAAAATAGAGAGAACAAAAGTATTTAAAAGAATGTTCAGGCGTCGCAACACTCAAGGGCAGCACCACAACACTCAACTATCACGAGCGTGTCTTTCGCTTCCAAAGTTCAGAGGGTGCCATGGCACCCAATGGCAGCGTCGCGATGCTTGACCATGTACCACGAATTATATCTCTGCATTACAATGTCGCGGCACCGAGGCTCCAATTACTAAATAGGGAGTTTTTTTTATCTGTTGTTGTAATAATATCTAATAAACAAGAAAAAGAAAATAGCATGATGTGATATTAAGAGGAGAATATGTAGCAAACTTATATTTAATTTACACAAACTATCAAAGCATAAGACTTAGAATCATATAACTTGTGAAGAGAGTTAGAATTTGATAACTTGTTTAGGTGGGCTTCCCCGTTTACCCAAAAGTCTTGTTGAGTGCAATGTGAAAATTGTCAAAAGAATCTCTTCACTCGTATTTTTTGACTTTTTCCAATCCAATTATCAAATTTGAATGGAGTGATCGAATTTGTTGTTTTTACAATTTAAAAATTCAAATGACATGAATCTCATTTAATTAATTTTTTTACTATTGATGCAGGCAGCCGTGTGAAAAATTTACAAAGGAAAGAAAGAAAATAAAACAAATTAAAAATGTAAATAAAAAAGATCAAAATTAGAAAATATCAACAAATACCTTATCCTCCATAGAAGTTAAAAAAAGAAAGAAATTATCATGAAATAAAATGGAAAGAGAGAAATTATTTCCTTAAATTTTGGGAATGGTTATTAAAGCCCTAAGAAGCCGTATTTATTTTTCTATAATTTGAAAAGTTTGGGAATAATCATAGACTACAGCTTTAAGGATTAACAGATGTTTAGAAATAAAGACACATTTAAGAAATCAATCCTACCTATTTCTTTCTTTTATTTTTCCAAACAAGAAAGTAATAAAACTGTTTTTCTTTCCTATTTAAATTATAACTATACATTTATGAGAAAAGATAAAAGATGTCTTCTTCTTAAATTGAAAAGTGAAAATGAGAGGTTATGAATATGGATTAAAGTTTTCAAATTGACAATGACAAGAAGAATAACTATTACACATCGAAGTCTGATTGAATTTTTTTTCTTATAAAAAAAAAACAGAAACTCAAAAAACAAAGAAAAAGAAACAAAGCTTGTGATCACAATCAATTCTCTGTTCTTCATCTTTGTGTAGGAAAAAAAAAAAGTTTCCATTTCTTCAATCAGACTTCCTGTGGTGTATCTTTGAGCCGCATGATTCTACCAAATATCAAGAAAATGCAGACTTCCAACTAGAAAATCTCTTTCCTTTTCCCCTTCTTCTTCCATACTTCTTCTTCCCTTTAATCTTCCTAAAATATTAACTTCCCCTTTTCTCAGTACTTTCTTCTCCTCAAATGTAGCCTTTCACCAAATTCTTATTTACACGAAAACCGTTAAGGCAACACACTAGAAGCGAACTCCATCTTCACTAGCTCAACGAGCACGGCATAACTTCCTCCATTTGTTGCTTCTTTTGGGATGAAAGTCGTCCTACCAATATATCCAACGCTTCCTTCATCCACCAATGCTGGCAAACCTCCCGAGCTTCGTGAGCACTCATCTATTAAGTAAACCAATTGAAAACCGTTAAGTTTTAGATTATGAAAAGGGCAGCATGAATGGATGAGTTTTTAACAAGGGGGATGATGAATACCCAAACTCGTTGTCGAAAATTCTTTTCCGGCCAAAACTCCAGCTGCTCCTTGACAAGTAGAGGAAACATGTATCCTTCATAGAAAGTGTCATAGGTTTTGCTCTTGAAACTCCAACTCCCCAATTCACCCTGCAAATCAGATTTCGAGTTGAGAATTCGCATCCGAAACGAGAAGCAATTTTCAACCAAGATGAAGGCAGGAAGACAAACACTAGTTGACTTTTTCTCCTTCAGATTGGATCACAATCACATCATAACAAATTGTTAAGTGTAGAAAAAAAACAGAACAGCTTCTAGATCTAGAAATCTTCAAGAGTCAACAAAACAAACTCGAGAACAAATTTTTTCCTCGAACGTTCCAAACAATCGGGTTCCGGTCCATGTTCTTTACCACAATTAGTGTAAACTCAGTCTAATCTTCCATTTTCTAATCTTAAAACATTATTTATCCACATCCAAACAAGAGTAACCCAAAACTACTCAAAACCACAAAAACCTTTACCACCTTTTACAAGAAAAAGACAAATAATATGATGTCTAGAAAAGGAGAGAGAGATAAACCTGAACAATTCCTCTAACGCCAGCTTCCTCAAGTGTTTCTCTTGAAGCTGCCTCAGTAATAGATTCATCAGTTTCCCAACCTCCCTGTAATTTGTAAAATTAAGGAGTTCAATTACTTTTACACATCTGTAGAAAAACAATGAACCAATTTTTCATAAAAACCCAGATCTGAAAATCTCTCCAATCTTTTTACCTTTGGGAACAACATGCCTTTCCCTTTCTGTGAGCTAATCACAAGCACTTCCAATTCCTCTATATTATCCAAAGTACTTTTCTTAGTAGTCTTGTACCTATAAGGAATGCATCTGCAAAAAATTCCCAATAGCAAATTTTAATCAAAATTTGTTTAACTAATTTAAAAAGGAAAAAAAAAAAAAAAAAAAGAGAAGAAAAGCATATCCATTCCATGGAGGAAAAAATGGGATATTATTGTTAGCCACATGTAGTAGATTAAGACCCATCAATTTCTGAAGGGACCCATCAGAAAATGATTAATGGTACAACACAAACCAATCCGATAGCAAAATAAGAAAATGGATCCCAAGTCTTATCCAAAAGACAGGATTATTTCATCAAAATTGAAAAAACAAAAAATGGCATAGGCTTTCTTGTTCATTTGAAAAAGGGGTTTGAGAGAACAATCCAAACAATATATTTTTAAAAAAAAAAAGAAAAAAGAAAAAAGCAACAAGATGAGGCAAAATTGAAGGAAAGGATAATCCAAAGTTGTTGATAATAACAAAGAGAAAGAGAGAGAGAGAGGGGGGGCAGGGGGGAATTACCCAACAACTTGGCGGCGACCCCTGATGTCATAACGCTGCAAATGCCTTCCAGTGCGAGAAACCAAAGAAACCATATTGTCTTGAGAAACCAAAGCGACCATGGTTGTGAGTTTAGAAAAGAGAAAAATGGGAAATAAAGAAGAAAAAGAAAGGAAGAGAGGAGGAATTGGAAAGAAGAACAGCCAAGAATGTGTGGGAAAGGAACAAAAATAAACTTTCCAAAAGAGAAAATAAAAAAAGGGAAAAGAAATAATAGAGGGTTTTAGAAGGAGGGGAGGTTAGTTAGCAAAATGTTGTAATTTGTGAAGAAATGGAAAAAGAAAAAGAAAAAGAAAAAGAAAAAAATAGTGTTGAATTAAAGGGAGAAAGGGAGAAAGGGAGAAAGGGAGTGGTTTTTGTGTTGTGGATTCAGATTTGAGTGGACATCCTTGAGGAAACATCACACCCCAAATCACCCCTTTTATAATAAAACCAAACCCAACCCAAAGGGCCACCCATCCAGTTTCATTATTCTCCTACGTGTCGCTGACTCACCGCTTCTTCCTTTCTCTCTTCTTCCTCTACTACTACTACTACTGTTACTACTACTACTACTACTACTACTTCTCTCCATCCAATTTTTTATGCCTTTCACTTCTACCCAACACCCCTTCAAATTTCACCTCATCAAAACTAATCTTAATATTTTATCAAATACATTTACTACCTGCCATTGCTTCATTACATACATTTCCTTTTTCAATTTCTATATTTTTAATAACCTAAACTATATTCCAACTTTAGTTCTTCTACTTTTTTCCCTCTTTTTATTTACCCTATTTACTTTACATAAATTTTATATACAATCACACATATTTTATCCACTTTTTCTTTAAATAACCTTTTCTTATCACTCAACAATCTTACTATAAATTTTTAAAATAAGTCCACATAGTATATTTTTTAAATTCCAACACATTCATATTCTTTTCTTCAATCATATATTAGTGGTCAAAATGGAAAACAAATCAAAGCTAGTTTTATTTAGAATTAATTTTTTAAGTTATTTATAGAGAAAGAATGTAAGGAAAAGAATAAAATAATAGAAAAAGAAAATTGTAAGGGAAATTTTCAAAAATAGCAAATGTTACAAAATACTATCACTCATAGTTATTGATATGTTATAGTAACGAAAGATTATTATTGATAGAAACCAAAATTTTGCTATAGCTTGTAAATATTTTAATTTATTTTATTATTTTTAAAATTTCTCCGAAAGAAAATTGATAAAAAAAGAACAAACAAAAAGTAAATGAAAAATTGAGGGAGGAGGGAAGACCCATTTGGTGCATTAGGAATTTTTTTTCCTTTTTTTTTTTTTTTATAAAAAATGTCCACCCTTAATTCATTTTAAGTTATTTCCTCATCCATTTTCCATCCATTCTTCTCTACATTTTAGAGTAAATTGAAGAGAAGAAGTAGAGCATCCATTCTTCTCTACATTTTAGAGTAAATTGAAGAGAAGAAGTAGAGAGAAGAGGAAGAAGAGATCTTGTGTTTTAGGTTGAAAAAGATAGAGGAAAGCTCAAGAAATGCAACCATTGCAGTTTTTTGTTTCATTTGTGATACCCCTGGTTCTTAATACTATTCAAGCTAACATAAGAAGAACTAAAAGAAAAAGTCAGATCACACGATTCTCGACTAAAACTAAAGAACCTCTTATTTTTCAAATAGCTCAAACTGTACAAGTTGAATTAGAAGTTCTATTTGGAATAAGATAGAGGTTTGCAAAACACACGAATTTAGAGTAGTAACTCTATTTCAAGGGATTTTTTTTTTGGCAAACTAACCTTGATTTCATCAAGCCAAGAAGAAATAGGTTGAGTTTACATACCAAGGAGCTAGCTCAAAGCTATGAATGACAAAACAAGTCTAGAAATGATTTCTAAAACTGTGTTATTTATGATTAAATGTTTTATTTGCTTGACTACGAATTTATGAACGATACATGATTTGCATGATTAGTTTCCAAGCACAAGTTTTGAGTTTAGATTTCTTAATTGGATTTATATGCTAGCACGTGACTGTATAGTTTTCTGAACAGTATTTGCACGATATTGTTTTAAGAAAAACATAGTTTAAGCAAGTATTATTTAAAGATTTCAAATTATTCATGAACAAACTAAGTAAGCTTGAGTTTTACAAATGTTAAAGATCGACAAACATGTTTTAATGTTTCCATGTGACTTTTGAGATTTCTGTTGACTACATGATTGTGATATTGAGCTTAGGACTATATGGTATCGTGTGAAAACATGTTATATTTTGTTTGTCATACCACGTCCCATATGCGTCCTGGAACTTGCCATGCGTAGCGCAATACAAACTGAGTCATCACGACACCTCAAGATGAACACTAGAACGTTCATCTTAAGTCCTTAAACTTAACTTGATTGCCTAGTGAGTTAACTAAAAAGTTAAACTTAAACTTTAAACTTTAGGCGATAAGAAATCAACATAGCACAATTGATAAAAATAGAACAACTTTTATTAACTTAACATAATGTGTCCAACAATACAATTCGCATGCTTCCTTAAATACAAAATTTACAATATAAAACTTAAATGCAAAACATCGCAACCTACCTTCCTTGTCCAAGCATAACCTTAATTGTTTGGTGACTTAGGAAGGAAAAACTTACCACATAAGTAAAAACCTAGTGATTGGTAGCTTTTGAAAGCCTTTTTGGAGCATATAATATATGAAAAAAAACTCATAAACATGGCTTTCATCGCCTCATTTCATAAAACAAAAATACACATGTAAGACACCTATGTTAAGAAGTAAATCATTGATTAAGTGTTTTGAGGAGAGCGTTTTGAGCAGACTACGCAATAATAGTTTATAGTTAAGGTAGTTCGCAAGAAAAGTTATGTGACAAGACTTGTGAAGTTTAAGTGTTTTCATGCGAAGAAGGCTCTTCGTGAGATGGTGTTAGGCAAGAAATCCACGGAGTTATGCAAGAAGAAAAAAGAAAACTTTTGAGAAATTTCCTAAGTATGCTTAATGGGTCACATATATAATTTAAGTTAAGCATGATTAAATTAAACCTTAAGCTTCCACATGCACCACTATGAGTAGGAGCTAGCGTGATAGCTAAAGATTAAAGATGACTAAACTATTTTAGGACTTGTATAAATAAGGGGTCTTTAGCCAGACTGTTTAGTATTGTTACTCTACAAAATTTAAGAGGAAAATTGAAGGGCTGAAGTGTTGCCCATGTGATTATGCGAGAAGAAGAAGAAGATCATTTTATATTTAAGTTAATAAGTATTGTGAGTGTTTTCTTCAAAGTATTTAGTTGATTTTCAAGTGTTCTTCTTAAATTTTTGATGATTTGAAATGATATTTTCAATAAGAAAGTTTCTAAAGAGATTAATATGAAAAGCTTATATATTTCAAAGTATGTTATATATATATATGAATGAGCTGACTATTATGTGCACATAAGGAGTAAAGACAGTCATGTAGAAAAGGACTGCATGGTGGAATGTTGTTGGTCAATGTAGAAAAGAATTGCATTGTGTTTAGCGGCTTGAGCAACAAGAACGAATCAAGATATTCTCGGATGTTGATGATGAAAAAGTCATCTCAATAGTCTAAACGCGGGATGACGAGTCCTTGTGTAGAGAATGATTTAGGATTCTTGGCGGAAGGAATGACTTGACTAGTGTGTGTTATGTCAGATGTATATTGATGTGGAAACACATGTTTATGTGAAATGATATGTTTATATAAAAAGATGATTTTATGTGATTTGATATGTTTAGTGAACTAATGTTTACAAAAGGTATTTCACATAAAATGATTTCTTAAAACCTTGCTAAGTCTGTTGACTTACATTTTTTAAAGTTTTATCTTCCAGGAATCAGATGTTAAGGTCAAGTAAGGAAAGTTAAAGGGCTTGCTATACGGAAGGTTGCCAAAGCGTTTTACTATTTAAGTTTTAAGAGTTGTGTTTTGGTTGTGTGTTGTAAAGCTTATTATAAAATGCATAGCTAAAGATTAATAACGTTTGTTTTGATTACGTTATGTGTTAAGTTGTTCTTATCGCCTAAAGAGTATTTGTAAGAGTTAAGATTAAGTTTAAGGTTGGGCGATTATGCAAAGCTTAAGGACCTTAAGACTGAGTATCTTTGGTGTTTAACGTGTCAGAGATACTCGTGATGCCCCCTCTTACATGACAAGCAAGGGCGTCTGTGGGGCGGGGTGTGACAACACATTAGTCTTTCATATTCCTTTCTTCTAAGGACATGAACTATTCTCATGCATAGGCTACTGTGGTGTTCTTTTTATCTAAACATCCATTGGAGATTTCCTGGTTCACTTCTTGACCACAATACTCTTCTTTTACGTATTGGCCAACTTCACTCCACTGTGCAGTTCTTTTCTACATAATTGTCTTTACTCCTTAATTATGTGCACATAATAGTTAGCTCATTAATAGGAATAAGACTAATGATTTATTTACAACATAGGATACAATCATCATGCATAAAACTTTGCTTGAAACATAACATAAGCTTTATTTTACAAATCATTCTTTTATAAGACATACATATGACCAATCATTACAAAATTAGCATAAAACTTAGAAGAAAGCTTTAAAGTCATAAAACATTTTTGGAAAATCACTCACTTACTAGACTTCCTTCTTCACAACACCTAGCTTCAGATTTCTTCTTCTCGCCTACCAACAACTCCACCCTTAGCTTTTCTTAATAATCTTTCATGAAAACCTTTTTTCTCTTCTGGCCTCTTATCTTGTTTATGCTAATTCCAAATTAGATTAGTCATCCTTAAGTTCTTATTATAATACTATACGTGTAAGCTTAATAATTTTCCAAACCATGCATAGTTTAAACCTTTACATGTGGCTCATTAAGTACAATAAGGAAATTTTCCAGAATTTTTCCCACTCTTCAACGCCTAATCTCATCTTGTGTTTAGCTCTCAAAACACCTATTGTACCTCGCTCGCAGATTTTTTCCTCGTGCTCGATCCAAAACGCCAAGTATCAAAACACCTATTTTATAAAAACTTCTTCCTTCAAAATCCTTCACTTAGTATATTCTTTCCCAAAAGGACCCTTCTATTTAGGCACAGGTCTCACATCGGTTTTGACGTTGAAGTTTAGTTCTATGACAATGATGTTGTCGAGGATGATGTATGGGGCCCACCACGACAAAGACGATGAGGGTGATGGGCGAGGTCTACCAAATTGTAAAGCTAGTAAATCTTATGAAACGTTGGTTGTGCTTGGTAAACCCTACATAATGTAGTGATGGCATGTTAGATATACGATTTATAAACATGAAATGTCTTGTTAGATTTTATTAATATACTTGTTGAGTATTTGACAAAGCTTATATATTCACACTATGAGTGATTGGGAATTTATGTAAGTTAGAACCATGGTCATTTGTTGTATGGGCTGCACTACTTTGAAATGTAGTTGTTTCAAGTGTACGTGTTCTAAACCTCCTCTAGTTATGTTTTGTTTTGAAAGTTAGTAGTAGTGTTTGAGGGTCATCATATATCGTTAAGAGAAGAATAATATTCATTGGTTTCACGTTGTCTCTTAGGCTTAAAGAAGGTAGTTTGGGAGGGGGTGTGACATTGTGACTCTAATTGGACAGGTGATACATCTGATCGACATTCTACCTCAGACTTCATTGCGTTTCTTGGTTCTAATCCAATCTCATGATCTGTCAAAAGCAACCAATAGTTCAACATTCATCTACAGAAGTCAAACATTGTTCTCTTGCTACAATAACCGTCAGTCTATATTGGATCCATCAACTTCTTTGGGACCTTCATATTTGTTTGACAACTCCTCGTATCTTTGGTTTGACAATGTATCAACTATTTCACTGGCAAACAATCCTTTTTTTTCATGCTTGAGATGTATCATGTTATGCTAGTTAAGGAATAAAAAATGGTCAAGAAGATACTTGACAAGTAAAGCTGCTTTATGATATCGATTTCAGGGGGAGCACACCCTGGTGTACATGTGACAAGTTCAGTGTAGAACACTCTAAAGATATAGTATCAGTAATCTTGAAATGACTGTGTACAACGTTATATTCTTCCATGTTGATGTGTGTACAGTTGACAATTATCATGTACTAGTCAACTATTTCATAAGGAAATAAATGATCTCTTCTTATTGGTCTAAAACTCCCGAGATATAGATGTTATGCCCTCGAACTGGGTCACCAATTCTTATGCATTATGGTTATCATTTTCACCGTCTGTTACTTATATTGTTACTTTCGTTATTAGTCTAATTATTGTCTTAAGTGATCGAGTTAATCCCGCCTTTTCTTTTTATATCAGTTTAGTTCATACCATCTAACGAACAACTTGCCGAGGTTCTTACCAAGCCACCCTCATCTCTCACCTTTCTACCTCTATGAGACAATTTTTTTACTTCACTCCAGTCTTCTGTTTAAGGAAGGATGTTTGAGACAAATCTTCTCATCAAATCACTGCCTAATTTATGTCTTTAGTTGTTAATATTATTGCTGCAATAATTTTAGATGTTCTTGCGATAATTTGTAGCTAAAAATCTGTCATCGTTATTGTAAATGATTTCACATTATTGTATATAAGAGTGTGAAAAAAAAAGTTAGAAATGGGGACTTGAATCTACTCTTGAGAGAGCTAAAAGCCAAATTTACTATTAGGATAGAAAATGGTATTGATACCTAAGTCATATATATATATAAGAGATGGTAAAAAATAACAAAATGGATAAATTAATATTTACGCTCTCATACAAAATCAAGTGTAATATATTTTTTTTTGTTCTTTAGTGATTTTTTGTCTCGAGTGTAAATAGTTTTTTTTTTTTAATTCTTGAAAAAGAGCAAAAAATAAAGGAATGAATCTTGAACCTATAGTAAGTTCGGTATGAGTATGCCTTACAATTGCTCATATAATCACGTGAAAATCTACTCTACAAAGTTAAATGGTGCCTATATTTCTTTTTGTAAATAAACTTACTAATATAATCAATTTAAATTTGCACATAGATATGTATCTTAAAAGAGTATATATTTTGGTGGTAGGAATCACTTTTCCTAAATAATAATCGTAGAAGTAATATAAAGTACATTTGAAAGTAGACCAAAGCACAAAGTATGGTGAGACGTGAGAGGAAGTGATTTAATTGCAAAAGCATTCCAAGAGTACTACTTTTAGAGGTTTGGAAAGAAAATGGTGCAATTACTTCCTTCTCAATTCATCTTAGATTGAAAAAGTTATATATGCTCAAGGATTCTTTTTCTCTAATTTTCCTCTCCTCAACATTCTTACAACAAAGAAAGAAAGAAAATCTAAGTGGAAACAAAATTCTACATTAGTTAAAACAAGTACGGATGTGATCGTGAGCATATGTAGGAAGAGAATTATCTTAATTGATATATAAGATCTTTTGGGTGGATATAAAAGTAAGGTAATTAAAATTTATGCCTAAGGTAGATAATGTCAATGCAGAGATAGGTAAAGATTTTGTTATTCTTATCGATTGGTATTGGAGTTATGGTCTAAACGTAATTGGGTTGCTGCAAAATCTTTAAATTTCAAACAAAATAAAATTGGTAAGCCTCGAGTAATGCTCTATAAAAGTTAGAACAATTATCGTTTTTTTGAAATAAAACTCTTTATATGGTTAAAGAAAACAAAAGAGAAAAGGTTGCCTTAACAACAATATCATACCATTGCCAACCTATGTAAAAAATTTGTTGGAATTTATGTCTTAAAAGTTGTAGTTTGTGGTTTAAAATCATTAGTGAAATTGAGTACTATAATCTCGAATCTAATAAATTTAGGTCTTAAGGCTATCTTAAGTAAACTTGAACTTTATGTAGAGACATAAACGTGGATCAAGTTCGAGTATATAGCCTAAAACGATACGTAGTATATGAATAAGTTTAACGTTTTATTTTGAGGACACTATGGATGCGATCCGCTTTGTAGTTATTACAAACAATGTGATTTTGAATCGTTCATGTGGAGACATGAAAGGGGAGGCATCCTATGTAAAGAGTTTGTTGGGAATGTACCTCAGACTATAATATAAAATAGTCATTTTTACGTTATAACACTATTGACTATATAAAACTGATTATTTCGATAAATAACGACCTAAGTAACTTAATCTTAATCCTGAGCTTACTATGAACTCCTTTCCACACTAGATTATTTTTAGATATGCATAGGTGAGGGCATGTCGTCAGCGCTAACCCAATAAGCTTCCAATTTCAGGGATAAAACTGGGTGGAAAGCTAGAGACATAGAGTGCAAGACAAAATTCACTCCTACTCGCTATTAGGGGTTAGTAGATATATATATATTGTCCCTTAGGTACTGAATCCATATCTTGAACAAGGGGCCCACCCTTTCATTGGCTCAAGAGGGATTTAGTTTATAGGTTAGACCTTAAACCAATTGTTCAATAGTGGATCAGTGGAACTTAAGGAGCAAGATGTAATCTCGAGAGTATAACAATATTTTGACCCGACTGAGATCACAAACAACCTGTTGAGGATTAACTTACCAATCATGGTTATATTAGATGGACACAAATATATCTATAGTAAGTGGAGTGTAACTACTAGATTTTAGTGGAATGACATGTTAGTTAACGAATGTTGATTAGCTTAGTCTAAAAGGGTTTAGCCATTTAATCTTGAATTGTTGGAGTCCATGATTTATAGGTTCATTAGGTTCCTCTACTAGCTCATATGGAATTAACTTAGAACAATATGTTGGATTAATTCAAATAACTCAAATTAGACAAGGAGAGAGAAATTAACAAGTATATGTGATATAACAATCGATTATCAATTTAGAGATAGAACTTTATATATATTTAAATACGGTTATCAATTTAGAGATTTGGCTTAATATTTAAAAATGATTTAAATATAAAAAATATGAACGCAAATTCATTTTCGAAAGCTCGAAAATGATATAAATGATCAAATTTGAGAAAAGTCAAACTTTAACCATAAATATATTCAAACATGATTTGAATTTTGGAAAAATGAATGCAAATTTATGCTCGGGAGGTCGAAATTAGTCTAGGAGGAAAAAATGGTAAAAAGACAAAATGTTAACTTTTGACTTTGACTTGATTAATGAAGTGCGCGTCTTAATGAGATAAGTGGCTACAGGGAATGTAAACAACTAGCCCACTGAATTTTACTAATGATTAGTGGAATGTGAGGTGTTGAGTTTAGGTTATCTAACTACATGCATTTTTGCATGTAATTAATTAGATTATTTAAAGCCTTTTTTTTTTAGGTTCAAGACTTTTGGTGGCTCTTGTAATTTTCTACTTTAAAAATTCACTAAAGTTTTTATTAAAAAAAAACCACACCTCTCTTAGGTAACTTTGATTACTTCTCTCCAAAATTTTCATCTTTCTGGTCGTGTGTTTTGTATTTTTGTTTTCTTGTTGGAACAACATAAACACGTTACTTGGGATTTAGTCTTAGTAATCTAACATCTACGTAACGCAACTGCAATACACCACTAAGTAGGTTCACTGCACCTAATGTGCTCACCATGTCTTTCTGTATTGTGTGGTTCATTCTAAGCGATACGTCATGGGTGATGTTCATAGCATAAAGTGCTCATTATGTACCTCTTTATCACGTGAAGCCTTAGTCATCGTTGAATCCAAGTTTTCTTACTGCTTGCCCAAATGCAAGCAAAACAGTAGGTTTACTTGGGTGATCTAGGGTCGAACATGGAAAATTGTTTCAAGGTATTAGTTCTAGGGTGTTACTCACCCTTTAGCCATTATGATGATTACGGTAAAAGAATATATATATAAAATAAAACTAAAGTTATTTACACTCACCTAGAGACTCATGCACAGGGGGTAAAGTATGATAAAATGAAAGATTAAGTGAACTAACTTGCATGCGAGAAAAAAGAGAAATGAAAGTCTACGCACTATTAGACAATTAAGTAATGTGAGAATTTCGATGCGATATAACTTGCATAATAAGCTCATGATTAAGGCGACCTTCTCTCGAAGTGTTTAGACACCACACTTGCTCACCGTTTGGAATGCAAATGACTGTGCTTGATTAGACAAGATATATTTATAAGACTTTACTTATAATACTTATAGAATTTCTCGTTTAAGGACAACAACCTCTCGATGTCTAATGTTCGCACTTGTTCGCCTTTCAGAATACAGATGTTGGAAGTTATCTCGCTACTTCTCCTTGCACACATTAGCCTTATTCTTGCTATTGACCCTCTCGGGTAGTTGGCGATTGACACTGACCAAGTGATGAATATAGATCAGCTAATGCGATAAGACTTATAGGTTAAACTCCTTTATCAAGAAATTACCACAAACCTAACTACTAGTAACATATTGACAAGTGAAAAGTCAAGAAATGATGGATTGAAAAGGTATAAACATGTAATATACATATATAAAGAATGTAGGTCTTAGGCCACTGTACAATACGAACAACATATGTTGCACAGAAATGCAAAAATGAAAAAGAAATAAGAATGGGTTGAAATACAAGTTAGGGGAACGAGGAACGTCTCTTCTCCTCTCAAAATCTAAGCTTTCGCGTTACACTCTGATCGAAAAAGATAAAGAAGTGCTATGCATCCAATGGTTAGGCTAATCCTTGCCACCAACTCTCCTCATTTATGTGTGGTGGTCCGTTCAGACCTCTCTTTCTTGGCTCATGCAAGCCTCTTTTTTCTTGGTGAAGATGGGGTGTTTTTATAGGTAGTTTAGGCCGAAACTTGTGTGCCTATGATCTTGTCAACGTCGTCTTCGATCCTATGAAGTCACATAACTCCAACTACCACTCTTGTCTTGTAGTGAGCTTTTCTCCCGTGATGACATGGTTCCTTGCATGGAGGTGTTAGTCGCTCGGTGAGTTCCCATTACGTGACTTGGTGCGAGGTGTCCTTTGTGGTTTTCTCCTTTCTTGTTCACTTATCCTACATTTAAACATGATAATTGTGTCAAAACAAAGCATGGTGCTTATGTAAGTTATATTTCTAAGTACTTATGTGTTTACAATGCAAGTTACGCGTTATGATCATCTTCTTATGGGTTTTGACCTCATTGTTATTTTAATAAAAAAATTATAATAACGAACATTTATATGCGTTATCACTTTCCTCCTCTCACAAATACTTCACCCATGTGTTCCACAATAACCCGGTTCTAAGTTTGGAGAATAGAAGGTCAACTCTAGTGGTGGTCCGGTTCGAGATTGTAAAAAAATTACAAGCGAACATGAGCTAGAAAGGTATGGTTTCTTGAAACCCAAATTAAGTTGTAATTAGTTAAATGCATGCTAATTTCTATAAAAACAAATTGATCCATATTATGGTGTGAATAACTACCATATCCATCAATTTCACAGTCCTTATAGAAAGAAATGTCTACTCAAGTTGTATTAAAAATATAAAACGGTAACGTGAAATAATTTATCATGAAACACTTTATATTATAGTATTTTTACTAACGTGTAAAAGAAGTTTAAGAATTTTCAAAAATTAAACTTTAAGAAAATATAAAGTGAATGCTTACTAAGAATTTCACTTAAACGTAATGAATTATTAGGTAGAACCTAACATAGGTTTTATAAAATTGATGAAATGGAACCAATTTAAACAAGAATATTTATGTGGAAGGAACATAGGGTATGGCATGCGCCAAACAACTTTACAGTTCACATAAAGTAACGTCATTTTCATTTCATACAATATAATATCAAACAAAGAAGTCTTTAAATTTCTAACTTTCTTCTATTTGTGGAAAATTTTAATAACATAAACAAAAAGTAACTATCAATTCTTTTCCATTCTAATTTGATGTTTGATTACTAAATAAAAACTTTAGCATGCATTACAAATTTAGGAAACTCAACTACTTTTCAAATCTCAATTGGTTACTTAACTACAACTGCCTTATATATATATATATTCTACCACACATTGTTTGACAAGTTTTGTTTTAGTCTTTAGACCCCATTTGCCAATACTTTGTTAATTATATTATTTCATAAAATTACATCTTTAGTCTGTGCCTACATAAAACCACTTTCAATTCAGACCCACTTTCAATTTTAAATTTAGTACATATTTAAACTTTAATAAATAACTAAGAAATAAAAAGATTTTTAAAAGGTTGATTTTCATTTTAAAACTTTTTATCAACTATTTAAAATAAGAACACATTCATGCGTATGATTTTTGTTTCTCATTCGGTGAGCTTTTCTTGTTTGTTTGTATGTGGAGCATATTATAAATATAATCATTAAAGATGAACATTAGAAATAATGAATACAAAGTTGATTGTTGGAGGCCATGATTGTTTTTCCAGTTGGTCGATAGAGAGATTCTTAGAAGTGGTTATCGACATTTGGTTGTTGAAATTGGTAGTTGGTCACTGACATTGGTTACTAGAGAGATGGTAGCAGAGGCAACCATGGTGGAAGTGGGAGAGTTTAAACATTAAACACTTACAAATTCTTTACTCAGAGTTGATTTAAGTCTTTCTAAAAAACCAATTTATTTCATTAATTAATGCATTTTTTCGAAAGTCGTTTTGAGGGATTGTCAAATGCTCCAACTTCTATCGAAGTAACTTATTTTCAAAGGAACACTGTACGGATGACTTAAAATTGAGCCGAAAAATGCCAGATGACTCGAGTTTAAAAAGAAAAAAAAAGAAGGTGAATTGATCCTTTGCTAATGCCATATTTTGGTGAAAATACTAATGTTACACCCCCTTGAGAGGCCAACCCAAGTGGCCAAAAGAATATGCGACTACCTAGACACTTAACACATATCTCACCACAAGATAACACATTGGGCACTTAGTAAGTAGGATTCTTTCGCCTTTATTTTACTTCTTTAATGCGTACCATAGTCTTAGTTGATTTAGTGAAAGATTTCATTCTATGAGACACTTAGACTCTGACTTACTACTATATCGCGTAATGCTTGTATCGTGAGGACTAACCCCACATAAGTCATGCAATATATTCAAATATCAAACTCATAAACACTTCAGACGTTTAAACCGAAAATTTTCAGAGAGGAAGTATTTCATAAATACATAATAGAGTTTACACAAAATTTTAGTGTTAAGCAAAATACAAATACAAAATGGTTTAAGTACTAATAACTTAGTTACAAAATATCCCTTTTCACCCAACTAGCCTATATATTATGGGACAAATGTGATGCAACTATGGCACAACAGGTGGTCAAGACAACAAGTTCAACACTAGATGTCCTTCGCTACTTGGGGGGTAAAACATTTGAAACATTAGAAAAAATGTCTACTGATTGGGGATTTTGTTCAACATATTTAATTTAAGTAGGTTTTCGTAAACATGACGCATAAATCATAAACTTAAAAATCATTTTGCACGCACAACGCGATTAACAACAATATGCATTTTAATCTGAAAACCATTTCACTCCTTTAAGCAATTTCAAACGTTTGAAATCCACAACACTTAGTTCACAAATATTGTCTTTAGAAATTCATCTTTTCCTTGCATAAATTCTCAACATTTCATAATTGTACCCATCACCTCAGTTGAAATGTCATTAACATTTTCATTGTCGGCTTGCGACTAGGCGGAGTAATCTCAACGCATTCAGTGAACACCATCAATTCCATATGCACAACGTGTCTTCCAATGTCATATCACAATGCAAAGCAAAAGGCATCTTACACCAAATCACATAACAAGTATAAATTATCTTAAACCAAATCACAAAAGCAAGTGTCCATCTTACATTAGATCACAAAGCAAATGTAAGGCATTATTCATCGCATAGTATATGAAAAACATTTCATAATTTATAATCCATTTTCAAAACATATCCTTTTACAAATCAAATCGCGATATTAAATAAACATCAATACTCAAAAGTTAAAATATGAGTTGGAAATCATTTTGATTTTCAAAACATTTTAAAACCATTCATAGTCAAGATAAGGTTTTCTTATGCATGCCTAAACTCCTCATAAACCTTAAACCTTAAAATGCGAGACTAGTGTGAGGGAAACCTACTTAACGCCTTATAATTTCTCTAGCTCCTACTTAAATTAAAGATTAAATTAAGCTCTAAAACTTGTCTGAAACTCTCTTATTTATACACTTTTCCAATGAGGATTTCCATGTCAGAATGATTACCTTTGTCTAATGGTGAGCTTCAACAAATTGCATACTGCCACGTAGCTCTCATTGTCCAAATTTTGATCATCAGTTGACAGCTAGGACAGAACACTGACTTACTAAGCACTGTCTTTCAGACATAGGATGATGTTACATACTTCTTTGTTAAGGAATCTCTGGCCGCCAACTACCAGAACGCATAGAAATTTCCTCAATGCTTGTTTGAAACATAACAACGCGTTAGATCATGAGAAACACTTCCAGTCATGACAACTCTTCCCACATAGAGTTTTATCGCGTAGCTTAAGAGGCAATAAGGGTCTCACAACTACTATCTCCTTGTTGGAATTTGTTCCATGAAATTCAGTAAGCATAAGTGAAAAGTTGAGGTTGTAAACCCTAGACTTTGATATTGATAAGAACTTTCAAGTGTTGAAGATGGTCATGCTTAATGTTGTTATGTTGTTCTTGATGTCTAGGTTTACATGTTGAAAGAAAGTTAAGTGGATAGGAGAAAGATGTTGGAGACCAAAAATGTGTAAGAAGAGTTATAAAGATTTTTTCAGCTAAATACAACAATAGGTGTGAAGAGCATGCTAAACAACCAAGTAGGTTGTTGAGAACCTTTAAAGAGTTGTTTAGGCGCCAAAGCATGAAGTTGTAGTGAGTTGGTGTGAAAACCTCTACGGAAGTTGTCATTGGCAGCCATATACACCTAGGCGAGATGAAGTAAGGAAATGAGGCAAGTGAAGATAAGTGTTTGATGGAAGGAAAGCATGGGTTGTGAGCTAGGCAATCATGTGGAGTTGTGAAGACTTTACGACCAAATGCAGGAGATTAGCAAGGTGCATTGCTTGAAGGCTTTTGGGTGACGAATTTAAGGTTAGGCGAGTTGAAGAGGCTTGTAGGCATTCAAGACAAATTAGCTAAGTGAAAACAGGTGCCTACAACATGCAAAGCTCGTTTTTTAAGCAAGCAAAAGGTGGCAAAGGTTGGCATGCAAAGTGCACTATATAGAGGCCAATTCAGACGAGGAGAGCTCACAATCTATCTGTGCGTTTTTCTTCAAAATACTTGTAAAAGCTCTTAAATTGAGTTTAGTTTCTAGAATGAGAGCATCAGACAAAAATGATGAAAGGAAGCTTGAGTTTGGGTTTAAGAAAGTGAAATATCAAATTTTAGAGGAATCTGGGAAGTGTGGGGTCTTTGGAGGCTACAGCTGAATTTCCTTGGAATTTGAAGCTAAAATTTTGAGGTGATAACGTTAAGATAATTCTAAGAAAATTTTAAGAAGGAAGGTTTCCATTTGGATTGTTGCATTAAAAGATATAAGTTTTGGAAGTTGAAAGTAATTTTCTAGAATTTTTGCCATTTCTGTGTAGGCTTGAAGTTGGTTGAGCATCAAGGCATGACGGTCTTTTGGGCACGAGTCAATAAGGTAAGAATGTTATTTTAGCCTAATTGTGGGCATGCAACATGACCAAGGCACAGTCAGACAACATGGGTGATACATTTAGGTCGTGCGTACGGCCTTGTGCACGTGAGGCGAGATGTTGTGTACGAAGGCACCCACATGCAAAGTGATGAAAAATGCGGCATTATGTGGCCATGGCGCAGGAGGCAAGCACGCGATCAGGTATCCTGATGGCCTATGCGCAAGCGCATGCTATCAATTGCCCATGCCCAGTGGCCAGTAGTGTCATGACACTATTTTTGGGTTATTTTGATCTTTTTGGTCTTTTTGAGTTAAGTTTTGATATTTTATGACCTTCAAGGATTAAATTGTGTTTAAATTTTCTAATTTTAGGACAAGAAGAAATTAGGCATATCTATAGACCGGGGAGTTAACGTTCATTTTTAATGACAAAATGAATTTCTAAAGTGATTTTTGAGCATGTCTTACTAATTGATGTTTAAAGCATGCTTTGAGATAAATGTTTGAACTTACTGATTTATAATGAGATTTACAAGCATGTGTTTTAAGTGTTTGAAAGCCAAAAGCATGTTTAAGCAAAGTATTTGAATTTACTGAATGTTTTAAGTAGAACTCATTTAGAACTTGTGATTTGCTGAATGTAAGAATGATTTAATAACATGCTATTAAGTTTAAGATTATGATTTCATAGCATGAAATGTTTTAGCATGTTTTATTCTATACTTGAGTTGTTTTGGGATATATAGCAACCTTTCAGGAGACACGTTCTTGTGCACAGAGGTCATTTGATGAAGGTATCTAGTAGGTACCTAGATTTTCCATCACTAGTACTAGGTTAGAGATAAGTCCCTCCAAGGACGCCTAAATTTTCCATCTCATAGTAGCTATAATGAGATAAGACACTACTAATGCTTAGATTTTGTATCGTAAGTATTGTATCATAGGATAAGATTTCTATGCCTAGATTTTTGTTCCGTAGATACATAGAGATTTATGGGTATAACAAATGAAAAATAATATTTGAAATAAACTGTTTGAGTTTGATAAACATATTTTCTTTGTTTTGCTCAAATGCATTTATAGAAACTATTTGACCACTTATCATTTATTCAACATATTTAGTATTTAAAAACCAGTAACTCATTAAGCTTTAGCTCATGCTTTCTAAAAACGTTTTCTTACTTTACCAGGTAAAAATTGTGGACCCGGCACCTGATTTCGACTGCCTATCTGCTAATGTCTTTTAACTTTTATAGCCAGTATGTATTGTACATTAATATTTTCCTATTTATGGTTAGTATTAAGAATACTGGATGTCAGTTATAAAGAGTTTGTATTAGTATTGTATTACTTAGGAGTTTGGTTAATGTACTTATGTCGTCTATATCAAACTCTTAGTCTATTTTGGGTTTCACTACATATATAATTATGTTTAATTTATGATGTATGTTGTGCTTTGAGTTAGTTTAGTTATAGTTCTAGTAACCTTTGGTCTGAGAGGGAGTGTGACTGAGGATACTTATCTTCATGAGCTCTTCGCTTTCCTATGTAACCTTCTCAATGTCATGATTATTCCACAATATTTTAACCATGGAGATAACCTTTATTCTTGACACTTAATGTTTTCTATCGTCACCTGAACCAACTTTAGACCATATAACTTCCTCTTGACTACTTCTTCTCAACAAATTGGTGTTCTACAACGTGTCACATATAACACCTCGTAAGGTGCTAGAACAATGCTAGAGTGGTAACTATTGTTGTAAGAAAACTCAACTAGTGACAACATTCATCCCAGCTCTAAACTATAGAATGCAAACCCTAAGCATATCCTCCAATGTCTAAATAATCCTTTCAATTTGACTATCTGTTTAAGGATGAAATGCGGTACTAAAACACAACTTAGTTCCTAACGCTTCTTTCAAGTATGACAAAAACTTCGAGGTAAACCACGAATCTCTATCAGATACTATGGACACTGGGCTCCATACTGACTTACAATCTTGTCCACGTAAAGCTTAGCAAATTCGTCTAATGAAAATGTTGCCTTTACGGGGATAAAATGCACTATCTTGGTAAATCTATATTTCATAATCCAAATTCAATTGAAGCCACTAGGCGTTCAAGGTAATCCAAACAAGAAATCCATTATGACATGTTCTCATTTCCACTATGGATTAGGCAATGGATATAAAACTATTTTCCTTAATATTTAAAAAGTTAATTTTCATAAATATAAACAACATCAAGATATTTACGGCCCCTGTAGCAAAATCAAAACCCCATGATATTTTCATAAATGACAGGTTTGCCCTTAAATATTGCAGACAGTTTTTCACTTTTTTTCTTCTTCTTCTATTTTGCAATTTATTCATCTCCTCTTCATCTTATTCATTTCTTCATATTATTACTTCTTCGTCTTCATATTCCCAGTTATTCTTGTTCGTGAGTTTTTCATTTTCTCTTCTAGAATTTCCCCCACAATCAAGTATCAAGATTGTTTAGAAGAATAATTACACTCGCGTGTGTGATCAATTAAACAAGTGTTGACTAAGACATTTTTTATTTTTATTTTTCATTGTGGGTCTATGAGATTTTTCTGTTTTCAAAATTGTTATATACAATGTAAATATTTTTTCGGATTGTTATATTTTTTGAAAAAACCACTATTTAAAAATTAACTTATAACATTGTTTATTATAATAAACAATAATTTTAAATTTTAATTTTGTTATGGTTTTTTTATTAAAAAAAATTGATTAGAAATCTATTTTAGTTATTATATATAAAATAAGGTTTGTGTGTATTTATTTACTACAATAATCAACTTTTTGAAATTTAAGCTCAAATTTATCTATCAACCGTTATTTTAAAAACCATGAAAATGACAATATGGCGTAGTTCAATATTAGAATATATAAAAGAGTAGAACTATTATTTAGGAGTTTTTTCAAAAATAAAACAAAGCAGCAAAATATTTACACTGCATAGAACAATTTCGAAAATAGAAAAAGCTCATAAGACCACAATAGAAAATTTCTCGATTAATTGACATCTGACGCACGTGATATGTTTGAAAAATCATCGTTTAGTATTTAAGAAATGATCGTTTAGGATTTGATAGTTTAGATTTGACTTTTCAAATCTAAACGATCAAATCTAAATCTAAACGATTTTTTAATAATTTTTTTTGTACACGACACCAAATCTAAACAACTTTTTTAATAATTTTTTTTGTAGATGATCGTTTAAATTTGGGTTGTCAAATCTCAATGATTTTTTATCAAGATTTTTTGAAAAAAATATCGTTTATATTTGGTACATGAACATTTAAATTTGAGCAGCAAAATCTAAACGATTTGTTTTAGGATTATTTGGTACACGACTATTTAATTTTGACTATTTTTTTTTACACGAACGTTTAGATTTAATCGTTTAAATTTGGGCAGTCAAATGTAAACGAAATTTTTAAATATTCTTTGGTTAACTATCGTTTAATGGTTATATTTTTGTACACCATCATTTAGATTTGATTGTTTAAATTTGGAAAGTCAAATCTTAACGGTTTTTTAAAGATTTTTTGGAGTTTAAATATTGTTATACATGATCATTTAGATTTGACTATCCAATATATCCCAACGATTTTTTTTTTTTTACAATCTTTTATATTTGTCACGCGATCTAAACAACCAAATAACAGTTGAATTATTTTTTAGAAAAAGATATTGTATTATTCGATCTTCACCCAAATTATGATTTGAAAAAAAAAAACATCACAGATGAAGAGAAAAAGCTTATGAATTGAAGAAAAAAAATTGGAGAAGAGGAGAAGAAAGACAAGAAGAGAAGAAAGATAAAGAAAAGAAAGAATAGTGTGGAAGATTGTAAAAAAGTGAGAATAGAGAATGATGGAGAAAAAAAGGAAGAGAGGTTGAAGAATGGGAAATGAAAAATGGTTATAAACCAATAAAGATAAATATATAATTTTGAAAAAAGAATGGGTGTTAATGTGCTCTTCTTACCTAATTATTTAAAGAAATGTTAAAGTTAAGTTGTATTTTTTTTTTATTTTTTCATAAAACAAAATTGAATTAAACAAACCGACTATTTGGGAAATAATAAAAAATAAAGGGTGTGGAAGACAAAATGGGAGAAAGAAGGGAAAGGGAATTGAGAGAATCTTAGTTACATATTATACATAAGGTTTTTCATTCATTCGGTTGGGGTTTAAATTAAATTACACACCACACCGTCACTCCTTACGTTAAATCCCATTTTTCTTATTTTTCTATTCATCTCCCACTCCCATTCCCCCAATAATACTTTTAATACCATTCTTTTATATTTCTCAATTATTATTACTTAATTCTTTCCACTATTCTAAATTCCATAATTAATGTCACTAATTCAATTTTAATCATATTTCTAATCTTCATTTTACTCTTTGGTCGGGTTTCCCTAGTGGGAATCTTTCCATATTAATAGGGCCATCATTTAATTTAGATTTTAGACTCCTATTCTTTTAATAATGAATCAATCATATCAAATAATAGTATTAATAATTCTCTTTTCTCTTTCCATTTCTTCTTTTTTTTTTTTTTTCTTCTCATTTTTCTAAATGATTGGACCATGGACTTCCACATTTGGAGTGTGAACTCACTCAACTAATTAAGCTAATCATAGTTTGCAAACATGTAATTGTAATATATGAATTACATACACCAATGGAGGCTGACCTTTTCTTTCTTCTCTTAGTTTTTGTTTTTTATTTCATCTTTTAGGTGAGGTTTGACCAATTTAATTGGATTGCCTATTTTGCATACTTTTCAAATACCCAAATAATGAGATATTATTCAACCAATATTTGGTTGGTTTTAAAACGTTATTGTATGCAACAAACTGCTTCTGCATTTTAAAAAACCTATAACTACTTTTTTTAGATATTGTATTGAAAGATGCTTATTTGAACTTGATTTCCAATCCCACGGTTTTCTTATATAAATAGTTTGTGGATGGAATATTTATGTTTATGAAACCACCAACCTAAAAGAGTTGAAAGTTTTGTATTTTAAAGATGGAAGAAGTAGCAATTTGTAGGTACGTTAGGTCTAACTTTTCAACAGTTTTATTTTGAAAACAAAATTTTGTATACATAAATATTTGAAATCAACTTTTACATAAATCATTACTGAGTGCTTGTAGATTATTAACAACCTAATTTTATATCATTTTTAAAATTGTCAAAATGCTCTCAAAATTCATCTATCTCACTTTTACTCTAGTATCACCTTTCGCCAACAATAACTCTACCTAGCACCACCACTATCGTCAATCCTAACTATAAAACTTAATAAAAACGAAAGAAGAAAGAATAACACCGTGGGTATGTGAGAAATCCTAGTTTAGGGAGAAACAACCATGATATGAGTCTGTTGTATATTTCTTTTATTATCAACATAATACAAGGGATGAAATTTATATAGACAAAAAAGGAAATAAATAATGGTATAAAGATTACACAAATATCTTTAGTACAAATATTTTCAACACTCTCCTTCAAGTTGGTGCATAAATTTCAATCAAACTCAACTTGCTCATACATGAGTCAAAATTCAGCCCGAGTAACCCTTTAGTAAGAACATTAACAATTTGTTGATTTGATGGAATGTACAGAATATAGATATTGTCATTGTCAAGTTTGCCCTTAATGAAGTGTTTGTCAATCTCAACATGTTTAGTTATGTCATGTTGAACCAGTTTATTAGCTATGATCATAATAGATTTGTTATCATAGAATATCTTCATAGGTAAATCATCATCCTGGTGAAGATCAAATAGGATCTTTTGTTACCAAATCTTTTAACAAATTTTCAAACTCATAGCTCGGTATTCAGCTTTCAAACTACTCATACCTACAACTTGTTGATTCTTGCTCCACTAAGTTACAAGGCTACTCTAGGTACAATATCCCAAATTATATACATATTATGTCAATCACCAATCCTACCTAATCTAAGTTCAATATAGACCTCAATAATGTTGTTCACAACTTCCATGTGTTCTTCGTACAGTGCCTGCATAAATTGACTCACTGTACTAACTGCATAAGAGATCTCTGGTTTAGTATGTGATAAATAAATCAACTTTCCCACTAGCCTCTAATACTTTTCTTTATCAATAAGAAATTTGTCAACATGACTTCCAATTTTTACATTGAAATCCATAGATGTATCTGTGGAACAACATCCAGTCATGTATGTTTCCTTCAACAGATCAAGTGATTATTTCCTTTCTGAAACCAAAATTTCTTTCATTGATTGTGCAACCTCCATCCTTAAGAAGTACTTTAGATCCCCTAAATTTTTAATCTCAAATTCATCACTCATCTTTCTTTATTTAACCTGGTAACCTAAGTAGTATTATCGCCTAATAAAACAACACCATCGATGTAAACAATCAACACAATGATTTTTTTAGATTCAGATCTCTTCTTAAATAGTGAATGATCAGAGTTCCCTTGAGTGTAATCTTGGAACTTCACAAATTTGGTGACTCTATTGAACCAAGTCCTAGGAGATTGTTTCAAGCCAAAGAGACATTTTCAAAGTTTACACATTTGATTGTTAAATTGGACCTCAAATCCTAGAGAGGAACTTGTGTACATTTCTTCTTTGAAATCACCATTTAGGAATGCATTTTTTACATGAAGTTAGTGAAGAGTCACTCCTTATTGACTGCAATTGGACAGAAGAACATTGACTATGTTTAACTTTGCCGCAAGTGAACACGTCTCTAAGTAGTCTATTCCATACGTCTAAGATAACCCTTTGCAACTAGTCTGGTCTTGTATCGGTTTAACGTCCCACCTAATTTATACTTCAGAGTGAACACCCATTTGCACCCTAACTGTCTTGTGCCCTTTAGGAAGTCAAATCCTATGTCTTGTTTTTCTTAAGAGTTCTCATTTCTTCCATGATAGTCGCCTTTTACTTGGGACTTTTTGTAGTCTCATATATGTTCTTTGGTATTATTGTCGCATCAAGACTTGTAGTGAAAGCTTTGAACTTTAGTAATAGACTACTGTAAGATATGTAGTTACACATAGAGTGTTTCGTGCACGACCTCAAGTCCTTTCTCAAGGCAATGAACATGTCAAGAGAGGGATCGCAACTCCCTGATTTATTTGAGTCATCTAAACTAGTCTTAACTAGCTATGTATAAGCTTTATTTTCATCACATATGACAACCTTCCCTTCTTTTAGAATGGTTACATTGTCCCTATCTTCTACAACCACATCAAAAATATTATCCTTAACACACAAGTTATTGTTATTAGAATCAGTCGTACCATGAGTATGGATCGTTTCAAATTCATGGACCAAAGCCGACGGAGCAATAGGAAGCACCCCTTCCTTTCTATGATTCTTCCTATAGTACGTTATTAGCTAGGGAACTTTGTTGGTAGGGAGAATTTTGTTATGGTGAATGGGTTCTGAAAACACAAAAGGAGCTAAAGGAATGAAGGATAAAGAGTGAGTCTCTTCACTCGCATTCTCCCCTTGAAGATGACTAATGAGAAAGAAGGGTTTGTTCTTTTGGAAAGGGACATCCATGGATACAAATTACTTTCAAGAAGATGGTTGGAAACATTTATAGCCTCTCTAATGGAGGGAATATTCCACAAAGATATATGGGTGAGCTTAAGGGGCAAACTTGATTTGTTTGGATCGTAATTGTGGGAAAAAGTAATGCATCCAAACACCTGGAGTTGAATACCAGGTATAAGTCAAGTGACATAGTAGAACTCCTTGAGACACTCTAGAGGAGTTTGGAGAGTGTCTCAAGTCCCAAGTGAAATGGGTATGATTATTGATGAAGGTAACAAAACATTGTTTCTTTGAGGCAGTTGTAACTCAAAAAGGGCCCCAAACAGAGCTATGGATATGGGTAAAGGGTTGGGTAGGTTTGTAGGGTTGAGAGGGAAACAAAACCCGATGTTGGTTTGAATGAGTACAAACATCACAAGACAATAACAAAACATCCACTTTAGAAAACAAGGGAGGAAAAAGATATTTCATATATTGAAAAATTGGATGGCTAAGATGAAAATGTCACAAGATACAATCATTTTTAGAAATGGAAAAAATAAGAAAATAGTAAACTAGTCCTAGAACAGTTCTTAAAGAAAGCAGCAGCATCATGGAAGTAGAGTCCTCTACTGTGTAAGGCATAAGGCAGTGCAATCATACTCCTTGAACTCAAATCATAAAACGAAATAGCATCAGGTGAGAAGATACCTTGACAATGTAAGTCTCTAGTTATCTTACTAATCAAGTATATCGTAAGATATTTTAGACACATGCAAAACATTTTATAAGGTAAAACCATCAACTCATTATGACCCTTGTTAGTAATGAGAGCTAATGATCCATTATCAATCCTAATTTTCTCACGGTAAATATGATATAAAGTTTTCGAATGAGCCAGTAAGATTATTAGTATCACCTGAATCAAGGATCCAGGGTTTTCTACCATTGATGCTGATAAGATTTAATGATTGAGAGTTACTTGATTATGCAATGGCTCCATGTGAGGATGAATCAAGATCAATGTGATTCCTTGTAGGGATTGAGGTGTGTGAGGCACAAACAAAATCAATCGTAAGGCCTTACAAAGTTGTGCTTTTCATTTGGTGAACGTCTTTTCCTATTCGGTGGTCGGCCATCTTTCAACAGTTATCCTTTGTATGTCACAATTTCTTGCAATGTTCATATATCGGGACAGGTTTTCCATTCTGCTTGTCATTGCCAAAGTTGAAATTTCCACTAAAGGCAGGAAAATCAATAGATAGAACAATTACGACATTCATCACGCTTGCACGTTCTTCCTCTAAACGAACTTTTGAGCATTCCTTCATTAATGACGGGATAGGTCTTCAACTTAAGATTCGACCACGAACCAAGTTGAACTTGGAATTCATACTAGCAAGAAAATCATAATACACTATCAACCTTCAGAGTATTAAACATCTCCATAAGGACAGTCTCAAACAATTTCTCTAAATAGATCCATTTTGTACTAGATTTTAGATAATTTGTTAAAGTAAGATGTAATATTTATGGTCCCTTGCTTGCACACATGGACCTGTTTTATTTAAAGTGTAGAGGCAAAAAGCATTATGACGCATCAAGTATAATTTTTAATAGTCTACCAAATGTCTGAGGCTATAACATCATACAACAATGGTTTTCCGATATGAGGTTCCATACTATAAATTAACACGTACTAAAGACTCCTCCCCCTTTCAAATTCATTCTTGAGGGTCTCCTGACCTAGGTTTCTATACCACCCCTATCAAATACAAAATTTATGTTGTCCCTCAAGAGCCATCTTAATGGATTGAGACTAAGAGAAGTAACTTTAACGATTCAGTTTCTCCCCTGCAGTTAAACTTGAGTTTTCCATGGAAATTGAACTAGAGAAACAATTAGTAGTATTTAATGTAAAGAAGGATGTTACCGAATTCTCTTAACACATAAGAAGAGCTGATGGAATTCAAAATTCGTGGAGATGGAAACAGCTAGAACTGTTTCGAGTGCTATTATTTGTTGTTGAAAATACATTTGAAGATTTACTAGATATTTTTGAACTATCACCCGAGAAACTACCACTGACCATTGTAAAGAGATTTACCTTTATGGTGGACAAAAAAATTGCCACTTTTAACCTCAGGATAAGTGTTAGTAGCCAAATTCAAAATGTTCGTCGTTTGGACGGTGACACCATATATATTTGACAGTAGGTGGACTAACTGTACAGACTGCATGAATTGTAAGCGTTAAAGATACTAGTCGATGGCAGCAACAATGACATTAGTAAGGTCTGTGACAGCTTACGATGGTAAGGTTAGTGTCGGTCGTCAAGGTTTCCATAATAGGGTTTTTCATTGGTTGATTTTCATTAATGATGGCAATGGTTTTTTTATCCATGGCTTTGATACCATATAAAAAAATTAACAAAAGGAGAAGAAGAAAGAATAACACCTGGTGTACGTGGAAAACCCTAGGTTTTCACGGAGAAAAAAACTACGATATATGAGTCTATTGTATATTTCTCTTGTTATCAAAAGAATACAAATTATAGAATATATATAGGCCATAACGAGCCTTGACAAAAAAAGGAAATAAACAAAGGTATAAAATTATACAAATACCCTTAATACAATTGTTTTCAACAACAACAACCTCAGACGACAAAATTTGAGTGGTTGTTATTTAAAGCATTAGTTATTAGTACTTTATAATAGTCGTAGTAGTTTAACATTAATAAAAACCTTTTTAGTTTAAC
Organism: Cucumis sativus; assembly: GCF_000004075.3. Taxonomy (NCBI): domain Eukaryota; kingdom Viridiplantae; phylum Streptophyta; class Magnoliopsida; order Cucurbitales; family Cucurbitaceae; genus Cucumis; species Cucumis sativus. The sequence goes on along the minus strand of NC_026659.2, from coordinate 18,469,499 downwards.
AAATGAAATAATCTTATATATAAAAACAATTTTGATAAAGAGTTGTAAAAAACACGTTACTTTTATTTTAAAGGTTAAAATCCTATTGTGGTCCATAAACTTTGCTTCTCGTTTTATTTTGGTCCTTGAACTTTTAAAAGTGTTTGTTTTGGCCTCCAAACTTTTGAAAAAAAACTTAATTTAGTCCCTGTCATTAGATTTTTGTTAACTCTTTAAAAGAACGATGACACAACTTTCTATATTTTGATGATTTTATGCTCTAGATTCTCATACTAATTAAACTGATAAATAACCAAAATATCTTGCTACTTTATTCTATAAATCTTTTAAGCCAATGTAGAAATATAATTAACACACTTGAATTAAATAAATCCAAATTAAAAATTAAGTTTGTTCTTTTTCTCCCAAACTTAAATATCTTTCATCTTCTTCTAACTCTCACCCTTTATTTACTTATTTTTCAAATTGAAATCTTTAAGCAAATGAGAAGAACAACATTGAGTAAAATAAAAATAATATAAAGAGAAATGGCATAGGATAGCATTTTGAGAATTTGATATAGCAATTATAGTACATTGTTTTAGAATTTTGCAAATATGGCAAAAATTTCACTTCTCCATCTTAAATTTGATATTATTCCTAAACTACCATTCAATAACTCATTTCTCTTATTCTTTTTAATGTCTACTCATGATTTATTTATGTTTCCATTTTTTAAGGCCCTAATCATTTGAATTTGATTCCAAATGATTTTGTTTTATTTTTTTACATTAATTTTTTTGTTACTTTGTCTCAGTTTCATATATCAGTGTTGTGATATACTTATATTATATGTATTAGTTGGTTAATATATTTACTACGTGATTTTTGTTTTTTCAAATTTTATGCCGCTCATTAGAGTATTATTAAGTATATGAATGATGTAACTCATTATATCATTATCAAGTATATCAACAATATATTGTTAAAGCATATCAGTAAAGTGAATAATTATCATGTATATGAATCAAATTTACAAGTGTATATCAATATCAAGTGTATAAGTAGGACTTCAAGCATATCAAGTGCATTTAATCAATCGATTGTATAAGTGAAGAATACTAAATGTATCTGCAGTGTATCGGGGTGAATCAAACATATATTCGTAATGTTCCGGTATCAAGTGTATCAAAGAGTATCAAGTGCATCAAGTGTATCAAAGAGTATCAAGTGCATCAAGTGTATCAATTAAATGTATTGGGTGTATCAATGGGTGTATTAGGTATATCAAACGTGTATAAGATGTATCAGACGTGTATAAGGTGTATCAAACGTATATTAGTAACAAGAGCATTTGTGACATTTTACCACTTGATGTGTGGGTTGGGTTTCGTTTTTGTCATTTTCACAAATAATAAAATGTGTGTTCTATGAACTTAATTATTATAACTTATTTTGTCATTTTTGGAAGTGCCCTAAAATAAAGTAGAACTGACATATTGATGTTTAACATCGATGACAATGTAAAATCAAATAGAAAAATAGAATAAATACAACAAATGAATCATATAACTCCATGAAAGGAAGAAGAAAAAATTGGGAGGAAGAGAAAAAAAGCTCCTCAATGAATAAGAAAAATATCACAAACTTGAGGCACTACAAAATTTATATGTAGATAATTGTATCAAGCATTTGAATTAAGATCAAAGTAAAATAGAATAACAATGCACAAAAATTATGACAATCAGAATCTAAAAGACGGTGACGTTTTTAGTTATTCAATAAAACATCAATTTACCATCTATCCTTTAATTAAAAATTAAAACTCTAGATTAATAGAAGTGATAATCTTATTTGACGTCCAAGACATCCAAAAATAAAAATCACCTCTCACTATTTTGTTAGGGAGTTAATGTAATTTTAACGGTAGAGGACCAAAACAAACACTTTTAAAAGTTCGGGCATGACCAAATTAAAACAAGGTACACACGTTACCGGGAAAGTAAGATTTAAACCTATTTTAAATAGCTTTTATAAAAGTGTTTAAATAAATTACTTTTTTCATGAAAACATTTGTTCTAAGTTAATTTAAACATGTTCCATATATCTTTAGCCTTTTACAGTTAACATCAATTGTTCTTACAACCAAAATAAAATTGATTTTAAATGATTAAAAATATATTTGAAAGTAATTTTATAATTAAAAATGTTAAAAATTGATTGAAGTGGTTTATTAAAACCACTCTCAAACATGTTATGGGTACTTCACAACAAATTGTTTCAAAGATATAATAATATAATCAATCCATTAATTTTTCAAAACCAAAATTATGTTCACAATTATTGTTTGTGTACATTAATAACTTTGATTTTCATCAGATTTGGTAGCCGCCCAAAATAGAAACTTCTAACCTTTATTATCTAATTCTGATTCATGAAAAAAAAAAAAAAGACTTTTTTAATTAATCAAACCAAAAGACATGTGTAAACTCTTTAAATTAAAGCAAACTAGTAAAGAAATAGAAACTTCTCAAAAATAAATAATAACAAACTAAGAAAATTATAATAAACAAATGTGAATGGAATAATGTAGGTATTAGTTTTCAAATATATAAAAAAATAAACAATTTATAAATATTGTAAAAGATCATTTATAGAGGTCGATAAACATTGATAGACTATTATAGATTATCTATAATTTTATCACATGATCGTATAAACTAAAATCTACATTTTGTTCAACCGTTGATAACTAAATTAAATATTGAGTTAGATTGAGGACCTAGCTAGGATCTATATGAGCTCCATAAAATGAACAAGCTATTGTGTTTTATCCATAAGATGAGGTCTACCTAAATGTTTATGGGAAAATACCCATAGGGTGAATGGCTATATATTATTCTACATATATCCAAGAAAGAGAGTTTATAGACTCTTTTCTAATGCTATAATGAGACTCTTATCCTCACATTGCATAGAATAGGAGAGGTCGGTCTTCTTTTGAAGGCTATAAATAGTATTTAACCCTAAATATATATGACTAGAAAATGCATTTAGAGAGGTGCCCACCTCACTTAAAAAGTCTAAAGTAGCAATAGTAAGGAAGATCTAGAGGACTCTATTCCTCTCTTCACCACTTACTAGAAAGGGACAATAATTCTTCTTCAAAGAAAATTAGAAATTGTTTTTCTACCACCAAACTTAATTTGATAAAATCATTGTTAGAATATAATTCTTGGTGTGGAGGTTGTAGTGAGTCAATATATTCAACTTTTATATTCGACTAATCATTCTAGATTGGTTTAGTATTTAGGAATGAATATGAAAACACAACTTTGGTTTGGTTTAATAATCAATATGAAAACACGACTTTGATAGAAGACTAAGAGATCATGAATTAAATCATTGTAATAATCACTTACCAAAAATTTAATTTTGTGTAATATTGTAAGGATCAAATAAGTAGTCAGTTGATGCATGTTAGCTAATATAAGAAAATATATAAAATAAATAGTCGATGAAATAAACTTATAATGGGAGATAATACAACTTTTAACTCGATATGATTGAAAGTTTGGTTTGGTTGTTTATTATGTGTTAATTTGTCTAACTGTTAATATATTAAAATGTGCATATGCATATGTTTAGTTCTTTTTTCTTTTTATTTTTCAAGTCTCTCAGCAAATTTTTTTTACCTCTATGTTATTTGAAGCTTTTTTTTTTTTGGTTGAATTTCTGCAAATAAATATCTTTGATGTGTATGTATATGTATTTTGATTTTTGTATAGTCCTCATTAAGCTTTAATTTATTTTATATAAATTAGGAAGGTAAGGTATGTTCTTTTAACATTTAGTAGATATATTTATTTTATATATCAATTATGGACATTGTATTATGAAAGACATACGAGTGCTTGCATGAGACCTCATCTTTGCATATTCTATGGAGCACCCGTATTAAACTAAAAAATTATTTGCATCATTATTATACTTTATTAAGCCACACTTAAGATTATAAATTATAACGATATATATTTTACAATTTTTATCTTTTAAAAATACAATCAAATTCTTTAGAGACAAGTATGAATAATAATATAATATTTATGTTGAGTTTTTGTCATAAAATATTAGAAATGATCTTAAAAGTTTAAGAAAGTGATCATGGATTTCAAACACTATAAAAGAACCTATGCCTTCCATTTCACATTGTCACAGTTAGATATACATTAAAGCTTAAGGTGTTGTTAAGTTGATCTTTTATTGAATTCTCTAGTTTTGGAAAAGATGTTGGTAGTGTGATGTTGGAATATTGCATTGATCGAATTAGTTATTGTCGCTTTTGAATGAAAAAAAAAATTATACAAGAAGACTAAGCTATTGAATATAGCAATGTCTTAAACACAAAGTGCAACAATAGTCACTACGAACAATTAAGTACCCAGAGGCAGCGCTCGATATGCACCTAAGGTGTACATATTTTCCTTGTATTTAGAATTATTTTTATTGGATTTAATGTGTTTGCTAATGGTTTTCAAGGAGTTATCATGAAAATAAGTTTTGGAAGCCAAAAGAACTAAATAAATCGAGTCAATACTGATTGAAAAAGTGAAGAAAATGTGGAATGTTGGAAAATAGGACAACACCATGCATAACATAGCAATGCTACCCTTGACACTTCAGACCCGAGAGTTGTGCATATGGATAGTAGCTCTATGATGTGATAAAAGGACCAGAGGAAAGTTTCGCTCTAGATAGTAGAACTCTGTGGTTCGACGAAAATAGGCAGAACTACAATTCCAAGGCTTTTCTAAAGTGAATTTTTTGCATTTTTAGTAAGTTCTTGGTGGCCAAGTTTTTTCTCTCTAAATATTTAGAAGCTCTTCATTGTACAAGACATCAACTTCTTAAGTGCTTTTGTAAGGCCCTGATCCGGCAAAAGAGATTTCTGGTGAGTAAGATCTTAGCCGGAAAGTTCTTACAGATAAGTAGGAGACATCCTACGAGAAAGGATGTGAAAAGAGAAAGGCGACGTGAAGAGGTTTGCTTAAATCAAAGTTCTGTCACGAGAAGGCAAGCGACGCGATAAGAATAGTTGGTGAGAAAGAAGCATACGTTGGATGCTAAGAGTTAGCCATTTAGAACAGTAATGCGAGAAAAAGTACCTACGCCTAAGAAACTGCGGCGATGAAGTGTCTTGTCAAGATGAAACTGTGGCAATGAAGTGTCTTGTCAAGATGACTTGACAACTAGCTGAAGGGAGTAAATGTCTGTTGTTTTTCGAGAAGATAAGAAGGTCAGGTAATTAAAGAGTTTGGCTTTCCAATGAGATAAGGTGTGTCTTTTAAGAGAATGTCCAATCGCCACTGACGTTTAGCCTATGTGTCGAGTTTGGGTTGGTTGCATAGCGTGGCGAAACAGTAAGGGGACACATGTAAAGAGCATAAGCGACTCTTGGATGTGAGAGGTCACTATAAATAAGACCAATGGCCAAAACGAAGTTTTGATAGAAAGTGTTGGAATTCTAAAACAAAAAGGACGAAGGAAAGTTTTGAATGTTGTACGCCCGGTTGAGAGAACAACTAGGAGAGATGAGAAATCCAAAAGTAGAGAAGGAAGAAGTTGAGGCTAAGTATTTTTGTGAGTGATCCTCTTAATGATTGAATGTTGCGAGTGACGAAAACAATATTTCAAAACATGATTTCTATGTTGATATCTTGGTTAATTGTTTGTATGCTTGAATATGATTTATGAATGGCTTGTAAGTCATATTGTCAAGGTCAACCGAACAAAATATGGAAAACGTCCATGTCAAGCATATCACAAATAATTTAATCTTTACAAAAATTATCAATAGAGAGAGGGATCGTTCAAGCTGAACTTATTTGTGCTTTGTTGCTTTTATTGATCCAAATAACTTTACAAGGGTGTAGATGTGGATCTAATTTGAGGTTGATTGCTTACACAAGCTTTGAAGAAACAATATTTTTGCTACTTTCGCTATCAATTATGGTGTTGCGAACTTTGTTGTTAATTCTACAACAGGTCCGAAATAATGAATGTTTCGTGGATGAGTTTCAGTTTTTGGTGTAAGTACGATTCTTTGAACCACACACGAAAGTTATGCCCTCTTGTCCAGTGAACACTTGTTAACTTCTTCATTATAATTTAGAATTGTCCTGACTTCTTGGCTTTCTTCTTCCTCAATGTACGCTATCGTCTTCTGTTGACGGCATTCAATAGATAAATGACCCTTTTGGTTGCATTGGTAATAAAACCCAAGATTCGGTCTTTGATAAGTGTTGGTATCTCATTTCTTGGTTGTTGTCTCTTGATTTTTTTAACCTTAATTAACTTTATCTAGTTGGTCTTCTTTACTTCTTGATTGGTTGGGGCTTTGTTCATACTGTTGAAAAACAAACTTGAGCTAGATGTAGTGGAATTAACATAAAAAAAAATCTCTAACTCTTAGAACGTAAACAGACCGTGCATAAACAATTAAATCATGAAAAACACACATCTATGTCGATGTGAATAATTTTCAAGTTCGAATTGCTTCTGTTCTGAAAAGAACTATCCTTAAAATTTGTATCATCGAAATGTTCCAAAATCACTAGTGTTCTCTAACACTATCCACACACGAACTGGAATATGACTTCGTGAATTCGGGTTTGCTAGAACCTCACAAAGTGAGAATTTCAAATCTCTCTATTCTTTCTTTGTGTAGAACGAATTTTATATCTTTGCTTGTATTTTGCTTCCCTATAAAATAAGACCCCTAAGGTCTTATTTATAGGCTTTCTGGGATTTCCTAATAAGCTTATCTTCTTCTCCAATTGTGCTTATTAATTAATTACGCTTTCCAATAAGTTTTCAAATCTCCAATTGGACTTATTAATTACGTTTCCTAATAGGATTCCAACTTCAAGAAACTTGTAGAACATCAAAGTAATCTTTAAAGAGATTTGAGAGAATTTCCTCTTAGTTATTCATCTTAGTTCTTAGATCTTCATTCTTTTGAACACTTCAAGAAACTTGTTGAACATCAAAGTAATCTTCAAAGATATTTGTGAGAATTTATTGAGTAATTTGAGAGGATTTTACAAAGTGGGAGTTGTTCTAATAAATTCTAATACAAGTTATGAAAAATTGAGAAACAAATAGCCTTTCATATTTAAAAAAAATGGTTGAAAGGTGCATTAAGGTGCCCTGTGCATGTTCGTTGGAGTCTAGAGTGCAACTACGCTCCTTGATAGCACAATGACACTTAAGGTGATTAAAGGGTAGAACAGTCGCGTTTTTAATAGTGGAGCTACGTTCTAGTCAAAGTTTTCGCAACATAGCTACACTCCAATCTTGTGCAACAATGCTTCTCAAATCAATGCTTTCGGGTATTTATCATCGTGATGATGGCAGTTGCGCTCTTACTCGACGCTCATGGCCAGTTTTGCAATTACTTTAACTTTTTGCTATTTTGTGCTCTTTTGCTTGGTTTTAGGTCATTTTTGCATCGTTTGACTTCTTTGTTCCCTTTTATGAATATTTTGTATAAAATAGAAGATTTAATGTATAAGTTTGGCTTATATTGGGTATTTAAGCCTATAAAACATAGCACTTTTATGGTGCTATCAGACACCATTAGTAAACCATGTAAATCTATGTCTACTATATTTCTTTACATTTTTTTTATTTGGAATTTTGAAACATATAAGAGTTTTTAGAGAGTATGCTCTACTGAAGATTTCAACCGTTGACATTATATTTTTTTTAAAGGTAGTGGTTTGTTCAATTGTCTTGCAAAAAGTTTTAACATCCGAAGAATTTTTTGCGATTACTTTTTTTTATTTCAAAGTACGCAACTACATTATTTTACTGAATTTTTTCTAATTTGGGAGCAATTAATCTTTTTCTGTTGGACACTATTTTCTTTAATGGATTAGGTTATTTAAAACAATTTATGAAACTCATTTAAGGTTGCCAAAATTGTTTATTGTGCAAGAAAGGAAGTGTTCTTCATGCAAGCCGCATTTGTTCTTTGAGCAAGAGTTATCTTCTTTTTGACATTGTGTTCTTCATTCTATTTGCTCGTTTCCCACTGTGTTTCAATGCAAGTTCTTTGACTATTGTCTACAACAAAGTGAAGATTATTCCAGTTTAGGGAGAGCTTAAGCCTTTTCCATCGAAAAGAGATCCCCGGTCCTTACGGAGAGCTTAAGACTTCAATCGATAATGAATTCTCAATCTGAGAGAGAGCCTAAGATCTATCAGTGAAGGGAGTTTTTTGATCATAAGGGAAGATATCAACATGAGACACTAATATTGCTACATTTAGGAGAAGCCTAAGTATACTTGAGAGAGAGTCTCACATCTAAGGGGAGCCTAAGTGATCAATAAACTAAGCTCTACGTGAGCCACTATAGTAGGATTATTGTGGATGAGTATTATATTGTAAACTACTTAACTTTCAATACAAGTGCATTATATTTTCTAGATACACTGCACCTCAGACATATGTGGTATATCACTTAACTGGATCACCAACTTTAGTGTCACTTTTACTTTTACTTGTTAGTGTTTTGCTTGTTTCAATTGTTATATGTGTTTTTCGTGTGACATTTATAAGAATTTAATGAGTCACCTATGTGCTTTTTCATGCTCTTATAATTGGGATTGAAAAATAATTATTTTGTGTGTTTTCAATAATTTTTTACATAAATTTTCTGTCCAATTTGGAATTTTTTTCATATTAATTCTTGTGTTTCGATATTTATAATTTTATTTTAACTTTTGTGTTTGATATGTGTATATATATGGTGGAATTGCTATGAACAGCAAAAGATTGAAACTACTTACAAGATATACTAAATTTTAAATTCTATCAATGATACACACTAATAAACTTCTATTAGTGTCAGAAAAATTCTCAATGATTAGATATGTACATAGATATATCTTTTCCACGAATTTCATTGAGCCACACTAAATTTGATTTATTTGACTAATGAGTATATGTAAGTTTATGGATATTTTCTTTAATCAAATTATTCGTTCTTGAATCATAAGACCAATCCTAGAAATGGAGGAGCCCCATCCGAACTCAATTCATTTGGTTGATACATGTACATCTATCCACGAATTTCAGGTAGATGCATTCACTGAATCATTGAGAAAGTGGCGAAGAAAACTCTTTGAAATAACTTGTTGATCCTCATATTTTTGTTTTTTAATTTCTTGGCTTAGTGTGAGATCGAAATATGTCTACCGCACTCTACCTGGGCTAATCTTAACAATGAGTGCAAGTACGAGGACTTAAATCTCATTTATATATAGCATATGGCAGACCAATCACTCCCCAAAGGGTATTATCCTTTGTATTATTTTTTGAAAAAAGATCGATAGTCAAGTCATATGATTGCACTTCTTATAACTTAAGATTGATCAAATCCAACAGACTTATCATATAGAGAATAGAGGTCAGACTCTGGCTTGCAACCTCAATATGACTTTTCTCATTCGACTTTTGGTCAGTAACTATAGAGTAGGCTCAGAGAGATTCCCCGACTACTTCCTTAGACTGTTCGAAAATAGAGTATTGATGACGCTTCTTTCAAAACTGGGACTGAGTTTGCGCTTGAAGTTACCAATATTTCTACTTTAAGAAATTAAAGAAATCATGCACAATCCTATAGTATCAAACTAGGCAGGCAACTTTCGATTGAGGTCACAATAGTAACATGGATTTTGACAAGACTGATGACTATGACAATACTTGTGACTATGAAACATCTCATTTACAGGGTTAAATACAGTATTTTTTCAATTAAAACAACTCTTTTCTCGAAACAATCACAGTTTTGTCAATGAGCGAGTACCAATTTAACGAGGTTGAAGCCATCTTTGAATGTTGAACAAGAATTCCTCTTTCTTCTTACTCCTCTCTAAAAGGTATGATATAATACAAGAATGACTCATCAGATACAATATGAAAATAGTGAGGTTGACGCTTTCTAGGCACCCTACTCTCATTCTGTTACAGAAAAGCATATTTTATGTCGATCATATTCTATTAAGTCTTATTATGGTGGGATAGCTCCTATTAAAACCTCCCTTCCCTTTCGCACCCAATTCTTCATTCTTAGTTATTGCATTGCTTTTGGTTATTCATAAAACTACCAATGTCCAACCAATGGAGTGGTAAATATGGGTTAGCTCGTACTGAAAGAGAGAATTTCCTATATTTTGGCCTACTAAACTACTAAATTCTGGTTAATAGTGAGAGCTTGAGTTGTCTGATTTATCCCATGACGTACATCTTTCAATTGAGAGAATGCATAAGGGCAGTCTAGCTGCTTTGTTTGTTCCTATTTGATACAGTAGCTCTTCGGAGAAAGAGAAACCTCATAAAGAAACAAGACCCTATGGTTAAGCCCTTAATTTTTTTCTTAGGGATGTGACCAAAGGCGATTGTACAAGAGTGCTTAGACCTCAACTCCTTTCTTTGGGATAAAACATATGAAGAGGAAGAGAAGAACCAAATCATAGACAAACAACTTGAAAATGAGGTTTTTTCGAGGACTATAGCCAATATGACCAAATGAATACACAACTCTATGTTTTTCACTCATAAGGGTGCAGGTCCTTTGATCACCATGAACCATCTAAAACAAATGAGAAAGTGTAGAGGTGCAAAGTGAAGCGACTTACAAGGAGCGCAAGGATAGGGTAAACCTTAAAATGAGGCACAAAGTTGTCCCTGAAACAACCAGACCTACCACCACTCACTGCATTGGTCTCAAACTTCTTTTTTCATTCAGGGAATGGTCCACATCTTTGAATTTAAGACTAGATATCTTAGTCAATTGAAGAAGTGGTGGACTCAGACTTAGCTGTGATCAATCCTCCATGAAGTCCGCTTCATTTTCACGAGAAAAAGAAAGAAACAAACATCACCCTTCTACTGAGAAGTCGTATGAGAATCTGAAACTCTTTGTCTGAGAACCTCTCCTATGTTGTCGAGCGTCTAAGAATGAGACTTGGCCCTCAAAAAAGACATAAAAGGGTCGAGACTTTTGACTCTTTATTGAAGAACTTAACTCCGAGGTTGAGCGCCTTTTCCCATCCTAATAATTAAACCGATGACTCAACTCATTGAGGATAGTTGAGGTTTCTAGTCCCTGCCACTACATGTTATCGAAAATACTACTTTTTGGAACAATGGATCTTGAGGCCTTTGTTCTGATTTGAAACCTTAAATTCTCTTGCAAGTAAGAGAGCCATAGGCACTAGAATAAGGATAAGAATTGTCAAACTTAAACCAAATCTTGTTATTTAATAGAATTTCTATCTTTTATGCAATGGGATATCAAAGAAAAGCTCATAAGCAAATCAAATAATTCGAAGGCTCTAGGACAGTAGAGAAACTACAATTTCAAGCCTTCAAGGAGTGAGAAAATGCATCCATTATTTCAAGTTAAACTTCACGTACCTTATGAGAAATTGTGAGGGATGGATAATGCTCAAAGAATACAAAAAGACATTGTTTCAACCTGATTTAAGATAAGATCAATTGAGGTCTTAAATGCTTTTAAATTTAAGTGGTAAATTTGATTTGAGAAATTAGAGGTTGAGAAGGAACCACCTCTCCAGATCTTTCTCGCTTGAAAAATAAACGTTTACTAGCTTCCTTAACAGTGGAGGATGTAGAGATGTTGGTATGCTTGGATAGTTTTCACTCGGTAGAAGAAACTTTAGAAACCCCTCTGTAACAATGGTTTGAACGGACTCAATTTCATTGGTTGGTGAGATCATTGTCAAATCTAGCATATAAAAGATCAAGTGATCCCGTAGTCCAATCTTCATCTGCTTCAGATAGGTTTATAAAACTAAAAGATGACTTATCAAATGAAGACTGAAGGATGTGATCCAGTCCTAGAGCCTTGTCAACCTCCTGGGGACCATGCCACAATACCAAATCAAACAATGCCTTGCAGGCCATTATGTTAATTGGAGGCAACCCCTTAATGAAAGAATGCCTCTTTGGAAAAGTAAAAGTCATCAAGGGATCTCTTTCTTGTGTCTGTACTAGAGACGTCAAGAAAAGGATATTTTCCATCGGTAACTATCTTAACAAGAGATTGCCCCAACTAGTGCATCAATATGGTTAGCAACAGTTTTAAGAACTATCGTTATGGATGAAATTTTTTACCAAACTAATCCAATTAAGAAAGAAAACATAAAGAGTGTCACCAATAGATACTGATAGAATCTAAAAGTTTACTATATTATGTAAATATTTTAGGTTCATTTTGTTATATTTGAAAATGACATGTGGAAATGTTAAAATATATTCGATAAATTGATCATTCCAAACACAAAATGATTATAAAATGATAAGACGTGCATGTAGCATGGCCCATTCAAACATCACAAAGACATTGGTAATCTCTTCTAATCTTTACAAGTCATAAGCTTCAATATTGTTGATTAAAACTTAATGGCCATAAACTTGAAATTTGGTCCTAAATAAAATGATAATATTAAATGAAAAGGCATGCAGATGCGTAAAACATAAAATAATATGGCATTAATATTACCTAATTAATGTCAAATTAGGTAATTCTATTTTATTTATTTCTCAAAGATGGGGATAATAATATTATAAGGATAAAATAGCAGCTCTTCTTCCTAGGAGGCTGTCATCCACCGCCACAAATTTCTTCATTATAAAAACTATACATTATATACATATATTGGTGTGAAAATGACTAATTTCCATTTTTTTTTTCTCCCTCCAATTATTGGTATTAATATATCAACTTATATCCTTTCCTAATTAATGATATGGAGGTAATGTATATACTTCCCCATTATTTTAACATAACAATTGTCTCACTCATTATTGCCAATGCCTCTTAAATGCTAAGAATTAAAGAAAATATCACCACTAAAACTCACAATTTATATACAAATATATTTATTTTATTCTAATCATAATACTATTTTTCTTTAAAAAAAAAAAAAAAACAAGAATAATGTTAACATTATTGAAATATGAATCAAAAAACTGTTTTCACATCTAAGATTAAATACATGAAAAAAAAATATATATTTATCAATAAATAAAGATTAATACATCCCTTTTGAATCCTCTAGAGTTCGAAAAGATTAAAAAAAAGTTCAATTAAATAGCATCATTACACACTATTTTTAGTTTTGTTTTTGTTTTTTACTTTTAAGCATTATTTTTAAGTTGAAAGTTGGATTATATTCTATAGGATCTCTTTTGTATTTGCATGGCATATTCTCAACACATATATATGACTACAAATGGTGGTGCCAATTTATTTGTGTTAATGTAGTTTTGAGACATTTTTATAATTGTTGTCAGAAATATCTTCACATGTACAATTATTGACTTTTTCTTTTTAATTTCCTTCTATTTTAGGATGAATGAATGATCCAACCTTTAAAAATAATCATGCTAATTAGTATAGAGTTAAACTCAACTAACACATGATTATTCAATTTTAAAACACATGTATATTTCTAACAAATCAACAAATTATATTTTATTTAATGGAAACATTTTTTATTATTAAAAGCTCCACAAGTAATTTTCAAATCCTTCCCTCTGCTTTGAAGGATTTATTTTCCTCTCTATTTTCTGTTTTATTTTAAATAATTATTGGAAACTTACAAAAATATTTGATGGTCAACAAAATATAGTGTGCAACAATTAATTAAAGTATTTTTTATGCTTTTTTTTAAAAGAAAGAAACTTTATTAAATCTGCAGCAACAATAAGTATATGGATAATGGAAGGATTTGAAAATGAAAAAGAAAGGCATAGAGAAATATGGCAGTACAGTGTGTTTGTTTTTGTTTTGTGAATGAAAGAGAAAGAAGAATGAATGGTTTAAAGCCATAAGATGAATGATATATGTCTCTTCCACCAATACTTTCGTGGCCAATTATTTACATTTCAAATCTTTCCTCCATCATCTAAAACCAGTCCACACTTCTTTCTCAATATCATTAAAAAAAAATGTCTATTTTCTTTTTCTATGCAATAAATATAATAAAAAACAGTTATCAGACTTCTTAAAACCTTTCACATTGTCTTATAATTCACTTTTAGGAAAAAATTAAATTATGGGGATATTGAAATTAACAATGTTATGAACTCAACTTCTATTCTTGTGTAGTAGTAACAATCAAATCTTCATTATCCTCAATTGTTGCACTAAACTAAAACCAAAAAAGATTTATGAATTTCCTGTTTTACTATATATATATATATACATTTCTAAAAACAATTTTAATGTCTTTACAAAATTTAAATTTTCAAATGGAAAGCAAAAAAAAAAAAATACTAAAATACCAAATATAACAAAAAAAATAAAAAAGGTATGAACATGAGTTTGGGAGATAGAAGAAAGTTGTGAAACTGCTGCACACAATTATCTCCTCGCTAGCTAAGTTCAATAATCTACTCAACCAAAAGACATTACACAAATATATATTCTCAACTTCACACCCATCTTCCTCACTCAAATTTGTTTTCATAAATGTAAACGGACTGATGTTGCTCAACTTCTATCTGTTTCAGAAAACGTCACTGGGTTCACACATGCATGAGTATGAAAGTATTTACATTTGTTTTAGTTTGTTAGTACAATCGGATAGTGCAAGACAGGTGAGACACAGAAACGGTAGTAAGATGAACAATTATGGTAATTTTATGACTCTGTATTCATAACTTTTAAGTAAAAATAAAGCACCGTAAGAGAAAGAATAGGAATGAAGAATGAAGTGAGGGTTGATTGCAAAGAAAAAAGAGAAGAAAATGTGGTTGGGTTGAAAGAAATTATTTGTAGCATTGATTTATATACTTATACAATTTTGTGGCCACACCACACAACACCACACCACACCTCTCCCTTTCTCTTTCTTTTTCTTTTTTCTCTTTTTCTCTTTTCTTTTTACTTTTTTTAAAGCCGAAATTCTTTGGTTCTTTTTTCATAAAATTTGAATTTCGAAAGCTTAAAAAGGAAAATTAAAGAGAATCTGTGGATAAAAGAAAAAAGAATAAGATAGAGATGCCTGCATTTGCATTTACATTTGCATTTGCATTTTGAATTTGCATTCGCAATAATTGGATGCTTCATATCAAACAAACCATATGGCGCCTCTTTCTTAGACTCTATCAAACAAACATTACCAAACAAAAATACTAATTTCAAACCCCTACAATTCTTCTTTTTTATTCTGTTTAAACACAAAAAGAACCAAATTACTAATGTTCTTAAGGAAATTAATTATTAGCATCACTAATATTCTTTTCATTCATAGCTTGTTTGAATTTTCAACTCACCATTCTACTACTTATAATACAAACACACATATATTTGTGTAAAAAGCGGTTATAATTCATTGTATCAAGTTTCTGTGTTCTAATTTCTTCTTAAATTATGTTCTGTCCAAACTATTTTGGATGAAGAAACTTGAATAACATTAATTAGGGAAAGGATGAATAATAATGAGAAAATAGGAGAATGAAATGTGAGGAAATTATTGAGCTGATGTATACATATATTTATATGTATATATGAAGAAGAGAGAAAAACATGATTGGTCGGCAACATGTTGAGTTTGGGTTATGGTTTTAAAAACATATGAATGTTGGGTGTCTCTTCTTTTCTTTTCTTTTTTCCAAACTTTTTATTTAATCATTCAATTAAGGATCTAAAAACAAAATGAGAAGTCAACAAATTCATTAATAGAATCATTCATTTGCATGTGGAGAGGCTTTTATTTTATGTTATCCTTGACGTTTTCTTCAACACTCTATCTAACTACTTTCTTTTTAACAGTAAACCAACTTCTCCACTCTATTTATATTCATCCTTTTCTCCTATTTTCTCTAACTATTTTTCTTTTCTTTTTCTTTTTCAAACTTACCTTCTACACTTCCAATTTCTAAAACATACAAACCTCAAGATGTGAATTATATATATTCAATAAATCTAAACTCATATATTACGTAGGGAAAATTTTGAATGTTTATTCAAGTTTTTACGAAGAGAGAGCACAATGGAATACGAGAATAATAATAATATATAGATGAATATTTCTCCCTTTTCTCGTGAGGATGCTATGAAGTTAAAGAGGAGGAAAGAAATTAAATCGATTTATGTTTGCAATCTAATTTTGCAGAAGAAAAAGTCTACTTTATGTGAAGTTTACAGTGGCAATCCTTTGCCTCATATGCTACAAATCACATTTTGTATTCATTAGAAGCTGCATATGCTTCAATAATAGAATGAGAACCTCTACTTCCTAAGCCCCACACAACAACAACGAATGTCAAGGTTACACATGAAAAATAATTCCTTCCATAACCACACACAACACTTCTGTATTGAATGAATGCTTCAACTATGGGAGAATCGTGAGCCTACCAAAAAGTGATAATTTGTTTTCAACATCACAACGTTGTTCCTTGCCTTAATCACAATACTACAAACACCAAACATTTAGGATTAATAGTAGAAGGTATGGGTGAGACAAGATATGATATATAGAAATAGTTGGTGGTATGATTCGTTCCATAATTTACAGCAGCGTTACTACTCTCTATCTACTAACAACTTCACGTTATCCTCTTCATCATTATTCTAATTCTACAATAAATTCAATAGAGTTTTAATTCTATTTTTATACTCTAAGCCAAACTTTATTTAATTTTTATGTATTTTCAACTATATATATATTATGTAATAGAATTGGGATAGTTAATGCTGGTTGAACAAGACTTACCTATATGTCCATAATTTGTCGCTTGAACGTTAATAGTTGATTAAAAAAAAACATAGTCTATTTAATAGCATGTGAGAATGTCTATGGCTTAGAAAAACCACAATATCACTTCATTTTTCTATTAATTATGTGGACACAAAGACAATACTTTGTATGGGTAATTAATTAGATAAGTCAAGGTACCCCATTACTTTATGATGAAGTTGAGACCCTTTAAATTGCATATTAAAATAAATAACCAATTTATTAGCTAAACCCTTGATTCATTCATGACTTATATTTCATTTGTGAATAATGGTAGCTGGTAGATAATTGGGATATGATAATACAAATGTTTTTCAAACAAAGATTAAGAACGCTAATTTCATCTATACTACCAACAAAAGTTTAGCTCGACTTGTAACAATGCATGTTGAGAGAACTGAGAGGTTATTATTTATTCAAATCTCTCTCAATAAAAAATAAAGAGTCTATTAATAATAAAATTCTATAACAAATAGACTATATTACAAATATTGATCTATCACTGATAAACCATAGAAGTCTATCACGGTGTTAAAATAACTCATTAATCATATAACTTACAAGTTCTATTTTGGATAATTATAATCACTTATAGATTATAAGAATCTACCAGCAATAAAAGTCTCTTTGCAATAAGATAACTCATTAGTCATAAAACTTACAAGTTCTATTCTGGGTAATTATAATTTGTGGCAATTTTAAGAATAATAATTAAGTATATAGCAATATTTTTAAAAAATTACAAATAAAGCAAAATATATCAGTGATAAACTTGTATAGTTGATAGACTCTTATTTGCAACATTAATCAACACTTCTATCATTTATAAACTTTGACGGATTTTACTATATTTACAAATTTTTTAAAATATTATTACATATTTAATTATTTTAAATCTAATTACTATATTTTCAACTATATCTTCCATTTTTAGTTTCTTACTTGATTCTATGATCACTTGGCCCATGTTACAGAGTATCATTATCTCAAGTATTATTTTGTGTGGGTGTGTGTATTTTTGCAAGAATTTTTCATTCTCACTTTCCTATATATATATATAATCATTGTATCCAAATATCAAATATAATAAGAAAGTCGATAAATTTTGCTATTTATAAATTTTTAAAAATATTTTACCCTTTATTATTATTTCTAAAATGACTATCTTTATTATTATTTCTAAAATGGCTATCTATTATGATTGTGTTGTTATTACAAATAACGTTTCACCTTTCACTACAAATTGTATAATTAATATTTTTGTTTATTGAACCCTTATTTTAAACATAACTATTGCTAAATTACATATTTTCTTAAATATTTTATTGCCAAAAGATTTTTGCTGCTCACCCAAATCAGTATAAGGATGTTATCGATGTTATATTTGTTGTGAATTTGTTTTTTCCTTTTTTTTTTTTTTTTTACTTTATAGTCAAAATAGAAGAAGAAATTATCGATCCATTTTCCAAATTCTTTTGGAAGCTTAAGGTTATTATTGATTTTTTAAAAAACAATTGTGGAAAAAATAATTGAAACAAAGTTCAATTTTTCTGTAATTGAACTTTTTAAACATGCCTCTAATCTTGTCTACCATTTGAATTTAATTTCCCTAAGCTTTTAAGCCTATTCATTCAGTACACATTAAAATTCCCAACATCTTATTGAGTCAGTTCTTTAATTTTTTGTCATCTCATAATTTACAAATGAGACATTTGATAGTTAATCAAACTATAATTGTGTCGGTTTTCTTATAAGCTAAACTAAAATTATATTTATTTGTTAGTTTATACATCCATATATAATATCATCATATCACCTAAAATCCTAATAATTTAATTTCCTGATACCATATGGCTACATAAAAACACCAAACCACCATAATAACGCCTTAACCACCAGCCACCAAAGGATCTTGTGATGATCTAAATAATTCATTTTTTTTCCTTATATATTGAAATTAAGCCCAATTTTTTTTTATTGTTTTATAAAGTTTAATTCTCGAATACTCAGTTTTGTATCTATTCGGTCGTTAGCTTTTTAATTTTATACCTAATAATCAAATTATTATGTTGAAAGAACTGTTGGCCAAGGCAAGAGTGAAATCTGCTATGAAATGTCCTTCGGCTTTCATTTTCCAGTGATAAAGTTTGGCCCCATATTCAAATTGACCATTTAGAAATAAATGAAATCCACCACCACAATCTTCAACCAACTTGATATGAAAATTCATAAATATTGATTTTCCTATTCATATTGAAGCCTTTTTAGGACCTCATCCTATAACTGGTGGAGTTTGAAGGCTTTGGCAGAACTCAAGTCTGTTTCAACTTTGATATTTATTTTAATTACCAAAGGGTCAGCTTATACCATCAAGCATACACTTAATTGGTAAAAACATAATCCCAACTACTAACAAAAAGGAAAAATGTAAAAGAGAGCTTATTCTTTAGGAATAAGCAAGCAACTAAGATAGATACTAATCAAATTATACATTCATTTTACAAACAAAGCAAACTTTTATAACTTGCTACAGTTGAAGCACATATATATACAGTACAACTGATGCTCCTACACATAATCCAATCATACAGCTTAGTACAACATTCAAGATACCTATCATGGTAACGAGGTTTAATTCTCTGTCACATCTGAATCTGAATCTTCATCGTCTTCATCACCATCGTCATCTGAATCTTCACATTCATCTTCCTCATCAACTACGTTGTTGGTCTTAAGTGCACTGTTCATGATTCTAGTCAACGCCACAGTTTTGCTTGCCCTCTGCGAGCGTGTACCAATTGTCCCAACAATGTTGGGAACAGATGTAGGGGACATAGCTTCATCAGAAGATGAAGAGTCGGGTTTCACTCGTCTCCTGGAACGCGTAGGTTTGGTTGAACATGGGACTGGTGTTTGTGGAGGAGTTTCAGCGTCAAAATTGAACTCCAGTTTTAGTTGATCTGTAAGTGCATGTGTTTATTAGAACAAAATAACTGGAAAATAGGACAAAAAACGGTAACGATGATATGTTTGTGAATTATAATGAATGACAATGGAAAAAGCTTTGCGTGGACTGTTTCTAAAGGGAACCATCATTGGCACGTTGAAACACAATTAGGCATGCAAGTTAGCTGTGTTATGTCTAGAGATACCCCAACAGAAATGATTACATGAATACCGCTAATTCAAAAAATGAATTGGAGTAGTGAGGAGAGAAAAGAGAACTAAACAAATCCCCATATTTTTTGCAATTGGATGTCTTAGACCACTTAATCAACGAGTGGAAACCACTTAGACCACGTAATAGGTCCTAATGCTTGAATCAACCATGAGAAAATAAATGTGGTGGAGAAATAGAGATGCGAAGTAAGAAAACTCATTACTCGGTAAACATAACTTGCAACTTTTTGTTCAGTGAAATTTAATTGTTTTCAAACCAAGCAACGGGAAAGGGATAAGTTTCAAGATTTACCTAAAATTAGATCAGCTTGATCTTGCGTAACTTCAAGATCTGGTTGTTTGTCAATTGCTGTGAGATGCTCTCCCATCCGCTTTAACTCCTTGACAAGATCCTTATCCCACGATGCAGTATCAACCAAATAGCATAGTAGCCTTCTCATTACCCTTATAGCACCTTGTTCTGAAGGACGAAAATGAAGCAACACAAGAACCCGGCATAAAGCAGAAACATATGACTTTTGTGCAGGTGTCTTCTTTCCACGGAAGCTTGCAACCTCAAATAAGTATCAATCAATTGTTAACAAGTCAGAAAACCAACTTTCAACTTGATTCAACTGACAAGTTGAGTATTTTGCATAAGAAAAATAAACATTATATCTCGTTAATTTATTTCAATAAGAACCCCACACTTTGCAAGGTTGTTTTACAGCTTCAAAGAAGACTAAATGAAATTTAAAAAAAAAATTGAAAAGCAAATACGGTAACAAATAGACATAATAACCAAGTTTGTGCAATTCAAAATTAGTCAGCTTGGCTAGCTTTCATTTATAGTGAGAGCTATGTTAAAAGCTCAAATTCTACACTTCCCGCAAACTAGTATGAGCAACAGGGATCATCCCATGCACTTTTCTAGCTTCTCTTAAGCAGTCAATCAATCTGAATGTGTTTGATTTACAAATGACAATTTTCTTCAGTCCAGAAAACTTTGATAATGGGAGACTCATAAGCACGAGGTAAAAAAAGAAAAGAGAAAAATATAGAAAACAAACACAATTCAGTAAGTATGAGTAATTAAGATTTGCTTCACAATCAAATTCATGAACCAAAAATAGATTGGGGAATAGAACGAGGCAAAGATCTCTGGTTAATTCATCAACTGAGTCAAAGGCTTACACCTCTGACGTTTCTATTATGACAAGACAAATTTTTAGCCTTGAACCTTAAATCCTCTTTGCTATCAATTTTTCACAACAGAACTATAGCAACACATCTTGTCGCACCAATATTAAGTCATGGTAATTGCTATACTGGTTTTATAAGGTTATAAACTAAGGCTTCACAAGTATATAAAAGACAAAAATTAGAAAGTCTGCACATATTGGTGACTGTTGGAAATAAGGGGCTAGTTGATTGTTTATAATCAACTCAAGGGAATTTTTGTAACTTTTAACCTAGTTTTATTTCCTTATTTGTTATGGCATATTGTAGTTTATATATTCTTGAAAAATTGTCCAAAACAGTGCGCTTTAGGTTTCACATTTTAAAAATAGTACACATTGTGAAAAGTCGTCAGAGTGCTTCTTCTCGAGCCGTCCTGGCTGACATTGTCATTGAGATTTCAATATATTTGTTTGAGATTCAAAATAGAGGCTACTCTGTAATTTTGAAAATACTCTTGTTCTAAGAAACCCTTCATCTTTACATTTGAGAATGTAGGTGCTCATTCCGATCAAGTTATCAATTTCTTTGCTCTCAAAATCACTGAAATTCACTGATTTTCATGTGCTAAAACATATTTTGTGCATCCTCAAGCTTCAATTTGTAGCTGTATTCCACTTTGAACGATATTTGTCCTTCAGTCTACGTTTTAAGTTTCTTTAGTTAGGGTTTGTTGCAAAATCTGATGCAGTTGGGCTATACTGTTAGATCTTTTGCATATTTGGAGTTTTATTTCATGTAGGTTGGGTTCATTTGATGAATCTCGGTAATTTCATCCAGCTGGGCTCATTAAGAACATGCATCTCGACTGAGATTTGGATGAAATTGTTTCAAGATCTATTGAATGAGTCCTGAGATTTTGAAGGTTTGCGTGTTTTTATGCATTTTGTGTTAGATCTTGGGGTAAATGTTGCCCAAGATCCTTCACTCAATGCATAAAAAAACCCCAATCTCATGGCATCTCGATGTCAATGTCCTGAGTTCTTCATAATTTTCTATTAATCTCAGCCAAGATTGGTCCAAGATAGGCCTGAGTTGTTAGACAAAATACTCATGTTTCCCCTTGTTTTGTGTGTTTTCTGTTCGCCAGATGCCTCTTGTCACCAAAATCCACACTTTTAGAATTTTTTTTTGACCAATTTGACATGTTCTCATTTAGCCAAAACCGTCTCGAACATAAAAAATAAGTTAACTCCTAGGCAGCTATACATGTTTAAGAAAACTCCATTTGGTCATTTCTTGAACGTTAAATTGGTATTCAATGGACCTTTGTGTCATTACATTCTGTTGAGAAAGGTTAAGGATGACTGGGACGATGTTATTAGTTTGAGCTACTAGGTGAGAAGGCCTCCTTTGGGAGGGAAGAGTTTGACACTATTACGGGTTTAGGTATAGGGTGAGGCATACTGTTGAGCACAAACAAGATAAAGCTATTAGGCTAAGATGCTTATATTTGGGTGATAGGACAAACATGAATGGTCTCATTGGTCGGTCCAGAATTTTGACTTAGCACCAAGATTACGTAAGTGAAGTCCCAAACATAAATTATTGGCCTCATCAGCATGCAAATAACAAAAAAACATAATTTCTTAACATAATAACACTATATTCTTCTTATTCTCCTTTATTTTTTTGGCAAAGTATGAAATGTGTGTGGGAGAGGAACTAAACACTTAGAAACTTGTAATTGGGAGTTGTTATGAAACTTCTTGAGCAAACCAATCTCAATTTACATTTTATTATGATAAAGATATAAATAACATAATAATATTTGCAAACATTTTTGTCACAAATTACAAAAAAATCTTGAGAACAATTTCGTTATATTCACTTACACATACACGAATCTCAAGCTATCCAAATTGTATAATAATATCGGGATGATTTCAACCGAGACGAACTGATAAGAAACAAAGTGACTTCAAAAAACGGTGTGCTGCTTTTAAATCCTTAAACCTAAAGTGTGCTACTTTGGACAATTTTCCTATATTCTTCCCCTTGTATTTTTTAATCTATTAGAAAATAATAAGAAAGACTTCTATCGTAGTTTTTTCTCCGTGTACTAGGGTTTCCACGTATATCTTGTGTTTTGTTTTCTCCATTGACAGCAATCTTTTAAAAGTTTAATGCAAAACTTCAAAAATATATTAATGACAATAAGTTAGATAGTAATTTAATCATATTCGCTATAATAATCATGATGAAGAAATTGGCCCTTAGATAATTTAAACTACAAAAGTTTTAATTATCTTGATATTTATTTTATACTTTTGTAATTTTTATCAATGTAAATTGACTTGAACCTCAAAAGCTGATGAATCCCCCCCCCCCCCCCCCTCCGACAGGATAGTTCTGCAAGCATAATTTCAAAAATTACCTCCACAGCTATTTGAATGGCAAGCCCGTCTTCGGTGCACTCAAGAGGAGGTTCTCCAATACTACCGGCAACTTCCTGATTTCCCATGCATCCATCTTCTTCCTTCCTTTCAGTATCATTTCCATATAAAGGAGCCTGCATCATTTGCAGCATAAAGCGTGATGCCTGGACTGCACGTTTACGCATATTCGCTACCTCGGCAGCAGAACCTCCGACATTGTTGTTCATGCCTGGCCACATTGAACGCATCACTGGGACAAAAGACTCAGATATCCACCTCTGCGAGAAAATATGCCACTCAGTAGAGAAATAACAATTTCAAGCCTCCAAGGTGTGAGAAGATGCATCCATTATTTCAAGCTAAACTTCACTTACCTTATGAGAAACGGTGAGGGATGGATAATGCTCAAAGAATACAGAAAGACATTGTTTCAACCTGATTTAAGATAAGATCAATTGAGGTCTTAAATGCTTTTAAATTTAAGCGGTAAATTTGATTTGAGAAATTATAGGTTGAGAAGGAACCACCTCTCCAGATCTTTCTCGCTTGAAAAATAAACGTTTACTAGCTTCCTTAACAGTGGAGGATGTAGAGATGCTGGTATGCTTGGATAGTTTTCACTCAGCAGAAGAATCTTTGCAAACCCCTCTGTAACAATGGTTTGAACGGACTCAATTTCATTGGTTGCTGAAGAGGTGTACTTCTCATCATTGTCAAATCCAGCATATAAGAGATCAAGTGATCCCGTAGTCCAATCTTCATCTGCTTCAGATAGGTTTATAGAACTAAAAGATGTCTTATCAAATGAAGACTGGAGGATGTGATCCTGTCCTAGAGCCTTGTCAACCTCCTGGGGACCATGCCACAATACCAAATCAAATAATGCCTTGCAGGCCATTATGTTAATTGGAGGCAGCCCCTTAATGAAGGAATGCCTCAACTGTTTAAGAATTTTCTCATTTGGTCTTTTATTCAGCAATCCATACAGACCAAGACAGCGGATACTAATTCTCTGAACATCCAAATGAACGTGTTTTGCCTGCAATATAAAATGAATAAAGTTGGTGAATTGAATAAATGAGTACTGAACTACTGAAGGCAATTGCTGGATTAGCATCTTTCCAAGCAGCATATCCTTTCATGCAATAGTTGCAAATATAACAGAGTTCATAAAAAATGAATTTTTACCTATATGGGCACTCCACGTCGTACTTCAACTAATTTCAAATTAATGATGTTTGCCCCTTCTATTTAGTGATAATACATTTATAATGGCCCAAATTGAATTATATTTCGATGTCAGGCCAATCTAATGATTTAAGCATACACACAAAGCAATGCATATCCTGACCAATATGGTTCAAAGTTGCAGTATCAGCTATTGTTTTAGAGGGTATTGGCAGATACAATTGTTTGATAGGATCAATTTCGAAGCAGCTAAGTATATGCATGAATAGGCAACCATGGTCCAAAGTCACAATGTGCTAGAACAGTTGATCAAACAGCTATCCTACAAAATGTTCTCTTACCCCTGGAAGCAATATTGAATCCAGCAGTTCAGCAGGTCCAGAGATTTTTCCATTAATAAAATTCAATGACTTAGCGTTTTCCAGGAGAAGGCTTGTCACAGCAAGACAGTGCATCCACTGCACACAATTTGCAGTTCTTTCCCTGCATGGTCGAGCAAGTTCTTCAATCACCTCAAGAACAATTTCTTCAAATTCACCAGCTGCAGCATGGACTTTCCTAACCAACCCAGATACAGAAATTGCCCAATCTCTATCTCCTCCAAGATTGATTCCATCTCCATGAACAACCAAGTTCCCATCATCATCCAATTCATGATCTGGAGATATATGCAACACTTCCTGCAGAAATGCACCAGCAATCTTCCTATTTGCATTATCAGAATAATCAAGCATGGTTCCAAGCAAAAGTAGCTGTCTTGATGCAAATCGATAACTGGACCCTGTAATGGCAAAGTCATATAACATGCTTGGCAAAAAACAATATATTAAATTATCGTTCTATGAGATAATTGTACCAGCATTAATATGAGCTTTGACTAAGCCTACATAATCAGAAATAGTGGCAGGAAGAATTTTCTCTAAAAGGTCATTTTTTTCAGAAGCTTCGGCTGCATATACTGCGGCTTCAGCACCCATAGAAGCTGCAGCATCAGAACCTTTTGCCTACAGAAGAAAAATGTACAAGTATCAACTGGTATAAGTTCTGGTACATTGTCATGTTCCGGACAACTCAATCCCACGATGACTAATTTCAGGAACTTTATTACGTTCATGCACCAGAGAGTTGACAATAAAATTCAACTGACCAAGGAGAGTATTGAGACTTGAGTGTGAGAGCGATTACAAATAAAAGATAACAATATTAGATAACATAAAAATTTAAAACTAGTGAATAGGTGAAGGATAAATAAAAATTAGTTTATGAAATTTAATGATTATAATTAATTAAAATTTAAACTTAAAAAGTTACTAGCATATCAAAATTTTGAATTGTGATTCTATACATCAACTACCGTGCGAGGATGACTTAATGATCACGTGGCACTCCTGTAAACATTGGTTTATTTGACTCATGATGAAAGGAAATGAACAACTACACAAAATAGAGCAGCACATCTGGTAAAGGCCAATTTTACTGACAATTTTCAGTCCTTAGTCTTTAGGGGTTGAATCTTTACAGAACCCCATTTCATAAATATGTTTCCATGTAGCCTACAAATCTCTAGAATAATTTTATTCACACAATATTTACTAGTGAGTAGTACTCATGGGAATTTAGATTGACAAACTGTGAGACCCCCAATTCTGCACACATAGAAAAGGAGTAAAATGGGGAATGCCTCATACCAAGAGAGAAGAAGACCTAAGGGCCTACTTTGAAGGGAGTATAAACAGAGAATGTTTTGGGGAATGGGTTTTTAGGTATTGATTAGGTTAAAAGCTGCTGTATAGCTTTTGGAGAGAAGCTCCAAGCCTTCTCGAAAGAGCTGAGATATTTTCTTTTAGTATTCTGTTATTATCTGCTTATAGTTGTTTTTATTGGTGTTTGTTGAACAATGTATTGGATATCAATATATCTCCACAGAGTGCTGCCTCTTTTTGTGCTATTGTTGAGATTTTTCTGAGTTTCAGGTTTGGGAGTCTTGACACAAACACGAGTCAAGAATAAAATGACGGGAGATGGAACAGATATACTTACATGTGCTTCTGTTAGGATATGCTTACAAATCATCCTCCAGTAAAGAGAAACTTCTGGTTCCATCAGTTGTATAGTTGGACTGCAATGTGGTGAGTCTCCTAAGATACAAGAGTGGGAACCATCATATTACCATAACATGTAAGACCCGAACTCAAAGGATAATAAGATGATTTCATGAAGTTAAATGAGCATATAAATCCGACAGCTATTGAAGGATTCGATTTACTAGAGAAATTTTAGCGTTTATAGAATAATAAATTTCAATTTTGTAAACACATACTAGAGCAATTCCTTCAGCAACTACAAACACTTCAATGACAAACGAATGGGGAATATTTACCTACAGATTTGTAATGGGCTTTTTAAATCCAATGTATGCATATGAAGCCAACAAATAAGAAATAAGAATAAGAATAATTCTTGTGAGCCTTCCAACTATCAAATGATAGGCATAGGCGAGAACATGGAAGGAAATGTCACAATGCATAGATTCGTTAACATACATTACAACAGAGGAAAGTAAATAATACTTTTCTTATTATTAAATGAGGACCCAAGTCCAGTATAATACAAGAGAAGTTAGTATAACTAATTGTTCAGAACAGCTGTCAATATAACAGAAATAACAAATACTCTAGTATACTCTAACTCTAATACCCCTCCTCAAGATAGACTATTGAAGATTTAAAACAACCAACTTCAACATACAATGTTGTAAGGCAGAAGAAGATAGCACCTCTGTGAACATATCAGTCAATTGTGCATTTGAATGAATGAGCATCAAGCATAAAAAACTATATGAGGAACCAAATCTCGCACAAAGTGACAATCAATCTCTACATGCTTTGTGCACTAGTAAAACAAAGGGTTGGAGGATACAAAAATCCTAATTGTCACAATATACCAAGCTTGATTGTCACTTATCTTCTACTCTATATTGATGATATTCTCATTGTTGGTTCTAATTCTGAATATGTGCATCATTTGAAGCCCCATTTCTCGTCTAAATTTCAAATATTTGACCTAGGCAATCTAAGTTATTTCTTGGGCTTGACATTTAGAATCATCCCGGTCGTACTTCTTAATTTACTCCATTCTTTCCAAATATTTGAAGTGAAGTCTTGTTTGACACCTATGCCCATCACTACTGTTGATCGTCCAGACATTCTCTCTATTGTTGATCGTGTTAGTTAGTTCATGCAAAATCTTACTGTTGTTCACTGGCTTCGACAATTGTTATGTTATCTCCGTCTCTTCCTTCATGGTCCTCCTATGTTATGGTTCGATAATGTCTATCTTATCTATATTCCAAGTAATCTCGTCTTTCATGTTTGTACCAAGCACATTAAGATAGACTATCATTTTGTTTGAGAAAATGTAGTTTGCAAGGAAGAATCTTTCTGTTCATCTCATCACTTCCCAGGAGTCAGGACCAAATTGCAGATTTATTCACTAAAGCCCTCTCTACGTTATCTTTTTACTTACTGTTGGAGCGAACTTGTGACTCCTCAATCGTCCTAAGTTTGAGGGGTGTATTGGATTTAGTTTCGATTTATTCTAGATTTACTATAG
This sequence comes from Cucumis sativus, assembly GCF_000004075.3. Classification (NCBI taxonomy): domain Eukaryota; kingdom Viridiplantae; phylum Streptophyta; class Magnoliopsida; order Cucurbitales; family Cucurbitaceae; genus Cucumis; species Cucumis sativus. The sequence goes on along the minus strand of NC_026659.2, from coordinate 18,441,102 downwards.
ATTTAATTATTTGGTACAATATGCACCCTACTATAAATGAGTTACTAAAGTTCACAGAATAATGTACGGAAATTAAGATTAAAAACTATTTTACCTAGTTTATTTAATATAACATAATTAACAAATACAGTCTAATAACTTGGATAACCCACGGAAAGTTACAATTAGAATTACAAAAACCATAAATATTTGGATATTCGACAAGCTACACTAACCTTCTGTCGCGCTGCTGGAAGTTTGTATATAATGTTGGATACTTGCATCGTCATGCAGTTTCAACAAACTAGCTCCTAATAAAGCCCCCATAACAGACTCACCAACTCGTTCATAGGTTTCGACATCAAGATACTCTAGCAATTCTACAGGATTTCCATGGCAGCAGTTGTGTAGCCACTCATCTGTCATCAATTTTAAGCACTCCTTTGAAACAGCTTGAGAACGATCAGCAAGCCCTCTCTGTAAAATTGTTGTTCTTTGTTTGATGCTGTTAACAAAAACAAACACAAATTTAAGTAACATAATTCTACCCTAGACTAATAGTTGAGAGTGAGAGTAGAGATGTTAAAGATGTCTAACATGGAGGGAAAATCCCCACCCAACCTGGATACTAATTCAAATTGTAAAAGAAAATAAAGTGTCTTTCAAAATGGATTAGAATTTGTAGAGACTCCACAAATAAAATACTAAAATATCCAAGCAATTGGCAAAACAGAGACGGTACTCTAAAGATCTTTATTTATGTATAAATGCCAAAAGATACAGTAGAAGGAAATATAAAAGAAAGCAACAAAGAAGATAATATCATGCCAAACCTCCCTAGGAAAGGATAGTATTCTTCCCTAGACCTAGCAGCCTCTACAGACCAAATGACGACAAAAAGTTAACCTAGCTCCCAATCCCGATAAGGCCCTATTTATAGCTCTTCTCTCATTCCTCCCCGTGGCCCCCACTCTCATGTTCTTTTCCTAACATTCTCCCCTTTTCTGCTGCGTGAGCTTTTACGCTTTTACCCCTCCTTTTGTATGTATGGATTGTTGATTTTATGGAATAAATCTATATTTCATTCATTATTTAGTAGAGATACAAGCCTATATATAACCATAGAGAAATACACTTAAAGAAATAATATCAAATAATATCTCCAGAATAATATCACCTAAGAATAATCTAATTATATTAATATGGATAATAGGGGGCCTTACAATACCCCTCGGTTCCAGGTTCACCTTGTCCTCAAGGTGAAAGCCAGGGAATTGTTGGTTCATTTGGAAAACAGATTCCCAAGTTGCTTCACTGTCCGGCAGCCCTTTCCATTTAATTAACCATTCATTTCCTCCCAATTCCCGATTCCAACGGACTCCCAACACTATTTCCGGCCATAATTGTAACTCAAACTCTTCCGTTAGCATAGGTTGCTAGTGTTGAACAGCTTGTTGATTACCCAGTTTCAGTTTTAACTGAGAAATATGGAACACATTGTGGATACTGGCTTCTGGAGGTAGCATCAATCTATACGCAACTGCTCCTATTTCTTCAATAATTTTGTAGGGTCCGTAATATTTAGGTGCTAACTTTTCACACTTCTTCCGAGCTAAGGAGCGTTGCCAGTAAGGTCTCAATTTCAAGTAGACTTCATCTCCTACCTTAAATTTTAACTCTCTTCTATTTCGATCAGCCATTTTCTTCATCCTGTTCTAGGCTACACACAGGTTTTCCTTTAAGGCATTGATGGCTAAGTCACGTTCCTTCAGCAGTGTGTCAACCTCATTATTAGGGGTTTTCTTGTAACCATAGGATAACGGGGGAGGAGGGGGTCTGCCGTATACCGTCTGAAAAGGGGTCACTTTGGTGGATGCATGGAAGGTGGTATTATACCACAATTCTGCTCATGGAATCAGTCTATCCCATTTTTTTGGTTGTTCATTACAGAAGCATCTCAGATAAGTTTCAAGACATCTATTTACCCTTTCTGTCTGCCCATCAGTTTGTCGGTGAAACGCGATACTCCTCTTTAGAATAGTCCCCATAGTTGCGAACAGTTCTTTCCAAAAATTACTAAGAAAGATTTTATCCCGGTCTGTGATAATCGACTTAGGAATGTCGTGTTTGCTTACTATTCTGTCAATGAATATGGAGGCAACTTGCTTAGCTGAAAACGGATGTCTCAATGATATAAAGTAAGAATACTTACTCAGCCGGTCAACTACCACCATGATCACATTAACCCCTCCAGCTAGTGGCAACCCCTCAATAAAGTCCGTCCAATCTTCTAAGATTCTGTCAAGAATTGGAATTGGTTGAAGTACCCCAGCTGGCTTGGTCGCTTCATATTTGTTTCTATGGCAAATCTCGCATTGTTCCACATATTTCTTTACTTCGGCCTTCATACCCCTCCAATATAGTTCTCCACTCATCCTCTTGTAAGTTCTTAAAAATCCAGAATGTCCCCCAAGGATAGAATCGTGGAAAGTATGTAGGATCTTGGGTATAAGTGTAGAAGTTTGAGATACTACCATTCTGTAGAGACACTTCCCTACACTCAAAAAAACTCAATGCAATACAGATACAGAAATGATATTTTGTGGGTCTTTGTATATAGATATAAACCAGCAAGAACAGTTCACTACGATAGTTCAAACAGAGAAGGTAAATATAGTAAGGCAACAATAAGAAAACAGTAGAATAACACCCCCAGCAATTCGAGAAGCTGGTTTTCTCCCTAAAAGCTCTCACAACAACTTTTTACAAAAATAAAAACCTCCCTCACCAATCCCTAAAAACATTCCTTAAATACCTCTTTCCCCAGGAGGGCCCCACACCCAATTATTCATTTCATTTAATTCGATTGGCTGAGCTGCCTTCTTGAACAATCACCTGTTTACCCTTGCGTTTGTAGGTGTGTATGATAGGAGGTCTAACAATACCGTCGAGCTCAAAACTCACCTTGTCCTCAAGGTGAAACGAAGGATACTGTTGGTTCATAGCATAAACAGATTCCCAAGTCGCTTCACTGTCATGTAACCCCTTCCATTTCACCAACCAATCATTAGCTCCCATCTCGCTGTTCCAGCGAACTCCCAGCACTGCTTCCGATTCCACTTGCAGCTCAAAATCTTCAGTCAATGCAGGTGGTAGGTGTTGTATGTGTTGTGTTTTACACAACCTAAGTTTCAGCTGTGAAATATGAAACACGTTATGGATCATTGCCTCAAGTGGAAGGTCTAAACGATATGCTACTTCCCCAATTTCCTCCATTACACGATAGGGCCCATAAAACTTGGCAGCTAACTTCTCGCAGCGCTTTTTAGCTAAGGATCGCTGTCTGTAAGGTCGTAATTTCAAATAAACCTCATCTCCCACTTTGAATTTCAGTTCCCGACGCCTTAGATCTGCTTGTTTCTTCATTCTATTCTGGGCTGTCAGCAAATTCTCCTTTAATGCACTAATAACCAGATCCCTTTCTTTTAATAATTGTTCTACACTGTTATTATTGGTCTTTCGATCCCCATACAGAATCAGCGGAGGTGGGGGGCGCCCATACACAATTTGAAACGGGGTTGTTTTTGCCGACTAGTGAAAAGTGGTGTTGTACCACAATTCAGCCCAAGGGATGCATTTATGCCACTTCGTAGGTTGTTCGTTACAGAAACAACATAGATACGTTTCGAGGCATCGGTTCGCCCGCTCAGTCTGCCCATCCGTTTGAGGGTGAAATGCAGTACTTCTTTTCAGCGAAGCCCCCATGGCTGTAAATAATTCTTTCCAAAAGTGACTCAAGAAGACTTTGTCTCGGTCCGTTACTATTGAGTTTGGAATTCCATGTTTGCTAATAATTTCTTTACTAAATTTTTCGGCAACTTGTTTTGCCGTAAATGGGTGCTTCAAGGTAATGAAGTGGGCCATTTTACTTAGTCGGCCAACCACCACCATGATACTATCAAAACCTCCCGCCTTAGGCAACCCTTCTATGAAGTCCATCGTCCAGTCTTCGAGGATTAAGTTGGGTAAAGGCAAGGGCTGTAATAATCCAGCTCGAGAGAGTGCTTTTGTTTTATTTCTTTGGCATGTTTCACACTGTTCGACATATTTCTTTACGTCATTCTTCATGCCCACCCAATGTATCTCTCCATTCATATGCTTGTATGTTCTGAGAAACCCTGAATGGCCCCCTAACACTGAATTGTGGAAAGTATGGAGTAAGGTTGGAATAAGAGAAGAGGTTTTCGACAAGACTAACCTTCCCTTGTAGAGCAATTTGTCTGATACCCATTGCTAGTTTGCTTTCCCTCCTGGATTTTCCTTCAGGACTTCAATTATTCCTTGTAATTCCTCATCCCTTTTAACTTCTTCCATCACCATCTCAACATCTAGCAGCCTCCGAGAGATTAAAGTATTTAATTCCACAGTAGGGTTCATGCGAGATAGTGCATCTGCTGCTTTATTCAACAGCCCGGGTTGGTACAAAATTTCAAAATCATTCCCAATAATTTAGTCAACCATCTCTGAAATTGGGGCTGGACCTCCCTCTGTTCAATCAAAAATTTTAGTGCCTTCTGGTATGACAGTACTGTAAATTTCCTTCCTAACAAATAATGATGCCATTTTTGCACCGCCATTACCACTGCCATCAGTTCCCTTTCGTAAATAGACTTTGCTTGTGCTCTAGGAGATAATTTATGGCTAAAATACGCTATTGGTCGGCCATTCTGTGATAAAACTGCTCCCAACCCTACACTTGATGCGTCAGTTATAATGTTAAATGGTAAGGAAAAGTCGGGGAGTGCTAAGACCAGTACCGAGATCATTGCTTGTTTCAGTGACTCGAAAGCTTCTGTGGCATCTTCGTTCCAATTGAACCCGTTTTTTTGCAACAATTTGGTCAGGGGAGCGGCAATGTTCCCATATCCTTTGACAAATCTTCGATAATATCCCGTGAGGCCGAGGAATCCCCTTAATTCAGAAACATCTTTGGGTTGGGGCCAGTTTACCATTGCTTTCACCTTTACCTCGTCCGCTTCTACACCTTTTTCAGAGATCCAGTGCCCCAAATAATTGACTCGTGAATGCCCTATTACGCATTTCTTTTCATTGGCAAATAATTGGTTGTCTTTCATTACGTTGAACACCATTCCCAAGTGTTTCTCGTGTTAGGTAATATCAGTGCTATAAATCAGGATATCGTCGAAGAAGACCAACACAAACCGTCTTAGGAAGGGCCTGAAAATTTGATTCATTAGGGACTGAAAAGTGGTCGGCGCATTGGTTAACCCGAAAGGCATAACTAGAAATTCATAATGCCCTTCGTGAGTGTGAAACGCGGTTTTTTCAACATCCTCCTCCTTCATCCGAATTTGGTGATACCCCGAACGCAAATCCAGCTTTGAAAAAACTTCAGCACCATGTAACTCATCTAGCAGTTCTTCGATTACAAGAATGGGAATTTATTGGAGACAGTCACCTGATTCAATTTACAGTAGTCTACGCAGAATCTCCGCCCACCGTCGCATTTCCTTACTAGCAATACCGGACTGGAATATAGGCTTCGGCTTGGCCGAATAATTCCCGCTTGAAGCATTTCTGTCACCAGTTTCTCTATCTCTTCTTTTTGTATGTACCCATACTTGTAAGGGCGTACATTGATGGGTTTTTGCCCGTCTAGTCAGAATTCGATGATCTACTACCCTTTTTGGAGGCAATTATTTCGGCATCTCGAACAGCCCCTTGAACCTACGCAAGAACTTGCGAATCATAGGTAAATTTGCTTTATCCCCCTCTTCCTCCCTTTCACTGTCTTCCTCATTATTTTCTTCAATTTCAATCTTCTGGAATTCCATCAAAAATCCCTGATCCTCTATTTCCCACGTCTTAGAGATCGTCTTTAAGGAACATTCAGTTTTTGTAATGGACGGATCCCCTTTTAAAATCACTTGAGTGGTCCCCGCCATGAACGTCATTGTCATCGTCGGCCAATGAACCCCCATGAATCCAGTCGTGCAGAGCCACTGCATTCCCAAAACCACATCAATTCTACCCAATTTGATTGCTAAGAAGTCTGCCACAATTTTTAGCTCCGGCAGCTTAACCTCGACTCTCTTGCAAACCCCTTTTCCCTCTAGTGCAGTTCCGTCACCAATAGTCACTCCGAATTTAGTTTTTTCCTCCACAAGTAAGTTTAGCTCATTAATCACTCCTTCATGGATGAAATTGTGTTACGCCACTATCAATGAGGACAATTACCTTTCTTCCCTTCACCGCCCCTCATAGTTTCATTGTACCTTTTGATGTAAACCCCAAGATGGTGCGAAGCGCTATTTCTGTCTTCCCCTCGATTTCTAGGGTTTCGAGTTCAACAGTTTCCAATTCGCCTTCCTCCTTCCCGTTGACTTCTTCCAATTCTTCTTCATTCGCAATAAAAAACATCAGCTCGCAATTCGTTTTGCCCTTGCACCATTGCCCTGGTGAATATTTTTCGTTACATCGAAAACATAGCCCCTTGTCTAGCCTTGCTCGAAATTCGCTATCTGATAGCCGTTTCACCGACGTTTCTTCTCTCGAATAATTTCCCTTAATCGGAATCGATACTTGCTTCATTACGTATTCGCTGCCTTTTCCTTCTTTTTTTTCAGCATTTATCGTCATCTTTTTTTTTTCCATTTGGGTTTGGGCTTCAGATGCCCTTGGCCCATTACTCCCACATTCATTTAGGGCTAACTTAATTGCCAAGTCACGATCACTCACCATTTGGGCTTCCTGCATACAGTCCTCCAAAGTAACGGGATGACGACTTAATACTTCGACTTTTAAATTCGTCTCCAAACCTGTAACAAATGAATCGATGAGGACGCTCTCCGCCATCTCCGGTAACGGCGCCGAATAATTTAGGAATTTCTTCAAATAATCAAGGTAAGATCCATCTTGTTTAATCCGAATGAGACGAGCCCCCAAACTTTCTCCACCGGGAGTCTTGAAGTGTTCGAACATCCTTTTCTTGAGATCATCCCAAGACGTAACTGTCTTCCGGTTATTACTCCAAGGAACCAGTTTACTTCGTCTTGACCAAAGCTGATCACGGCTACTTTCACTTTCTCCTCGTCAGCGAACTCATTGATATCAAAATAATGCTCTGCCCTATAGACCCATGATTCCGGATTATCACCCGTGAAGATAGGCATCTCTAACTTCTTGTATTTACTTCGATCCGATGATGCTCCAGTGAAAACTGAGTTCATGTCTGTCTCTCCCTCCTTTCCTTTCTTTTTAAGCCCAGAACCCTCCGAGGCACAAGATTCTTCTCTCTGCTTAGTTCGACTGCTTTCCTTCACTTCTTCCGTCAGATTTTCTATACTCTTATGCATACTGAGTATCATTTCTTTTAGTTCCCGGATCTCTTTCTCACTCGTTTCCAATCTCTCCTCCCACTGTTTTTGTGCCATTGCTCGTGTCCTCCCCAGGATGTTTGCGGCTCTGATACCACTTTGTTAAGACACTTCCCTGCACTTAGAAAAACTCAATGCAATACAGATACAGAAATGATATTTTGTGGGTCTTTGTAAATAGATATAAACCAGCAAGAACAGTTCACTACGATAGTTCAAACAAAGAAGGTAAATATAGTAAGGCAACAATAAGAAAACAGTAGAATAACACCCCCAGCAATTCGAGAAGCTGGTTTTCTCCCTAAAAGCTCTCACAACAGTTTTTTACAAAAATAAAAACCTCCCTCACCAATCCTTAAACACATTCCTTAAATACCTCTTTCCCCAAGAGGGCCCCACACCCAATTATTCCTTTCATTTAATTCGATTGGCTGAGCTGCCTTCTTGAACAATCACCTTTTTACCCTTGCGTTTGTAGGTGTGTATGATAGGAGGTCTAACACATTCTTCCCTTATAGAGCAATCTCCCTTTTTCCACTTGAAACTTGCTTCCTTCGTTCGCATTCTTCTTCAGATTTTCTATAATTTTCTTAAGTTCAGCATCATTTTCAACTTCCTGCTCGATTAGTCTCACATCAATGATTCCAGTAGTTGTCAAGTTATGTAGCTCGACCAGTTGATCCATTCTAGATAGGGCGTCCGCTGCCTTGTTCTGAAGTCCGGGTTGATATAAAATCTCAAAATCATATCCAAGGAGCTTTGTCAACTGCTTCTGGAATTGTTCCTTGTTCTGAACACCTGCCTTGTTCTGGAATTGGGATTGTACCTCTCTCTGTTCAAGCAAGAATTTAAGAGCCTTTTGATTTGAAATTATGGAGAACTTCTTGGCCAGCAAATAATGTCTCCACTTTTGAACTGATAGAACTACAGCCATCAACTCTCTTTCATAGATGGATTTGTTTTGAGCCCTTGTGGATAACTTCTGACTAAAAAAAGCAATTGGGTGGCCATTTTGCGAGATCACCACTCCTAACCCCACATCAGATGCATCAGTTTCGATAATAAACGGAATGTTCCAATCTGGTAACGCCAATACTGGTAGAGTAGTCATAGCTAGCTTCAAATTTTCGAAGGCAGTATTTGCTTCTTCATTCCACTTAAAGGCATTCTTCTTTAATAACTTGGTCAGCGATGCAGCGGTCTCTCCATCACCCTTGACAGACCTCCTATAATATCCTGTCAGCCCTAAGAAGCCCTGCAATCCAAATACATTCATTGGTGGAGGCCAATTTATCATCTTCTTGATCTTATCCTCCATTTTGTTTTGAGCTTCTTTCATTATCGTTAATGAGTGAATTCTTCTTTGATTGACTTTTGTGCCAATCCAAAGGACTATCCATATTCTATTCTTTGCGCATCTGCGTCCTTTTTCGCAACGCATATTTCATTGCGCCTTTTATCTCTTTCTTCTTAATAGACCAAATCGATGAAAAGAAGGATAATTTGTCGGAAATGGCCGGGATAGCTCCCGAAGTAGTCCGGAGTCCCCAGGATTTATCCGTAGGACCATCCTTTTATATTTGAGCACTTGCACTCCTTCCCCTCGTCTACTCTGCAGCCTTTCATTATCGTTAATGAGCTTCTTTTCTTTTCGTCAATATTCTATATTCTTTGAACCTATTCATATTTCATTGATCCTAACCTTCGTCATCTGCCTCAACTTCTCTTTTAGATATCATATGCCCCAAGTACTGTATTTGAGAATGGGCTATAATGCTTTTTTTTTTTGTTAGCAAACAGTTGGTTATCCTTCAGAACATTGAATACCATGCCCAAATGCTTTGCGTGTTCATCTATATCCGCACTATAAACCAGTACATCATCAAAGAACACCAAAACACAGCGCCGAAGGAAATGCTTAAATACCTAGTTCATCAAGGATTGGAAGGTTGTCGGAGCATTCGTGCGACCAAATGGCATCACTAGAAACTCGTAGTGCCCTTCATGTGTGCGGAACGCAGTTTTCTCCACATCTTCCTCTTTCATTCTAATCTGGTGATAACCAAATTTCATATCTAATTTCGAGAAAACCGTTGCCCCATTCAACTCATCTAATAATTCCTCTATCACAGGAATTGGGAAATTAGCCGATATTGTCATTGATTTAACTTGCGGTAATCGACACAAAATCGCCATCCACCATTTTTTTTTTCCACTAACAACACCGGGCTGGAGTAAGGGCTATGACTAGGGCGAATAACCCCTACTTGAAGCATCTCGACCACAAGTTTTTCGATTTCTTCTTTATGCACATGACCGTATTTGAAGGTCTTACGTTGATAGGTTTACGGTCCGGTAAGGTTAATATTCTGTGATCAATAGCTCTTTTTGGAGGTAGTTTCTTCGGTGTCTCAAATATCTCCGCATAATACTTGAGCAGGGATCGGAACATAGGTATTTCCTCCTCATCTCCTTTTGTTTCCATTTCATATTCATCCTCTACTTCCATCTCATAATTCTGGAATTCTAAGAGAAAGCCTTGATCTTCTATATCCCACGTTTTTTCCAATGTCTTCAAGAAACATTCAGCTTTAACTAAGGATGGATCTCCTCTAAACACAATTTGCTTGTCTTTTGCCTAAAAGGTCATGGTTAATAATGGCCAATGTACCTTCATTGTGCCGGTTGTATCTAGCCATTGCATCCCTAAAACCACGTCAATATTTCCCAGTTCCACCACTAGAAAGTCGGTTATAACTGTCATTTCTTTCAATCTCGGTTCCACCTTTCTACAAATACCTTTCCCTTTACAGCGTGTCCCGTCTCCAACAGTCACTCCAAATTGTGTACCGAGTTCGATGCTCAACCCTCCTTCCATTGCCACTGCTTCATGGATGAAGTTGTTCGTAGCTCCACTGTCAATGAGAATCACCACCTCCCTTCCTTTTACATGCCCTTTCAGTTTCATTGTCCCTTTGGATGTTAACCCCGTTAGTGTCTTCAATTCAATTTCGGTGGTTTCAGCAACCACTAATTGGTTCAGCTCTATTACTTCTTCGGTCTCTTCCATTTTGACTTCCTCCCCGCCACTCTCTTCCTCATTGAGTATTAATTCTCTTTTCTCTCTCATCTTGCATCGGTGTCCCAATGAGTACTTCTCATTGCAGCTAAAACACAAGCCCTTGTCCAATCTTGCTCTGAATTCCGTGTCCGAAAGTCTTTTAACTCGGTCTTTAATGGGAATAGTGACTTGCTTCATGGGAAACTCAGTCTTCTTTGGCGAACTTTTATCTTGACTGCTTTGTCCCTAGCTTCAGCCTCTTCCTTCCCTAGTCACATTGTTTACCCATTCTGCTTTAACTAATTTCAAGGCTAGGTTTCTATCACTTACCAGTTGTGCCTCCTTCATACATTCCTCCAAGGTTTGAGGGTGTCTACTAATAACTTCTGCTTGAAGAGTCGGTTCTAAACCTGTCACGAATGCATCTAAGAGCATGCTTTCAACCATGTGCGGTAGTGGTGCAGAATATTGGACGAATTTCTTGACATAATCATTATATGATCCATCCAGTGTTTTTAAAGGCTCAAGGCGCATTGGTCCTTTGGAGCCTAGGCACAAGGCGCAAGGCGCAAAAAAAAGCGCGAGCTTTTTTTCATAAGGCGCACTATATATAAAAAGAGAAGAAAATATATATATACACACACATAGCAGAGCAACAATGTATAAAATATAGGTACCCAATATAAGTAGCCTAAACAACAAAAAACTACCCAGTATTCAACAAGTCAATAATCAAAATAAAAGTTCATCCCTAAAGATCAAACTCATCATCACTAAATTGATCCTCGTCTTCATTCACTCCTTCGTTGGACTTATAGCCATCAGTATCTTCTTCTTCCAAATCGAAATCATCTAAATTTACTTGTTTTCGTTGCGTGGTAGACGAGGATGAACATGAAACAATAGTCTTTGCTCTAGAGGTACTAGCTCTAGAATAGAATGATGGTTCTTTTGCTCCGGCAGCTCTAGAATAGAATGATGGTTCTTTTGCTCCGGCAGCTCTAGAAACATCACCCCACGTTAAAGAATCATCGTTAAATACCAACCCATCATCCTCCTCAGAATCGTCATCCAATCTTCCAATCAACCATTCATTACTATCATCAATATCTTTCAAGGAGATGGGGTCGACAATATCTCGTAGGTTGTTTCGATGTTTTAGTGCTCTGTTGTATTTGATGAACACTAGATCATTCAAACGACTTTGAGCAAGCCTAGTTCGTTTCTTGCTATGAGGCTGAAAAATTAGAAAGTTTCATTGTCAGTGAATCAACAAATTTTGATTATCGTTCTCAATGTACTTAAGGAGAGGAAAGGTAACCTGTTCAAACACACTCCAATTACGCTCGCATCCAGAAGCACTACAAGTAAGACCTAAAATTCTCACAACAAACTTTTGCAAGTTTGGAGTTGATTGTCCAAAATTATCCCACCATTCCACTATAGGCACAAACAAAAAAATATATATATTAATAGAAGAGCTTGTTGCTAGTATCGTTGAGTAATCGTTTAGTTGAAATTTACCTGAAGATATTTTGTCCCTTTGTCTGATTGCTAAAGGTTGTCCGAATAATGCTTCAGCTCTCTTATACTTGCTTAGTTCTGCAAGTATTTTGTCTTGTACTTCCAATGAAGCAACCATTTTCGTTATGCATGAGTAGAGTCCATTAACTATTTCATCATCCTCCTGGATGTTAGGATTCGAGATAATAGAATGACGGGTTTAAATAATACCCTGCTGCATGCAGAGGACGATGCAACTGAAGCTCCCATCTTTTATCAATTATGGTGAAAATGTCCTTGTATTTTTCTTCATTATTATTAAAGGATTTAGCAATAGCTTCCTTAGCTCTATCCATGGCCTCATAAATATATCCCATAGGTGGCTTCTTCTCGCCATCAACCAATCTAAGAACTCGGACTAGTGGGCCAGATACTTTAAGAGCGAAAACAATTGTAGTCCAAAAACTAGCCAACAAAATAGTCTGAACTACTCGTTTCCCTTGTTGCTCCTTACTCCATTTGTTGTCCTTCCATTCATCTGAAGTAAACATCTTCCTCAGATTATTCTTTTGACGATGTATACTCGATAATGTAATGCAAGCAGTAGCAAAACGAGTCTTAGCTGGTCTAACTAACTCCTTTTGGTTAGTAAAACGTCGCATCATGTTTAACAATCCAGGACGAACGTATATGAAATTGCTGATCTCTATGCCTCTTTTCAATGCTTTGCGAATATTCGAGATCTTGTATATATCCTCCAACATCAAATCTAAGCAATGAGCGGCACACGGAGACCATATTAATTGTGGTCGTTTTGCTTCTAACAATCTCCCTATTAACAAAGAAAATAAGTACACATTTAACGTAGACTAAACCCTAAACCCTAAACCCTAAACTAAATCTAATAAATTAAAGTTATAACTTGTAAGTAATCTACATTCTTACCTGCCATCACATTTGCTGAGGCACTATCGGTAACTACTTGTACAACATTCGCTTCTCCAATTCGGTCTACAAAATTATCAAGTAACTCGAACATCTTCTTTCCATCTTTCACATAAGATGAAGCATCGATGGACTCAATAAACATGGTGCCTTTAGGACTGTTAACTAAAAAGTTAATTAATGTCCTATTTCTTCTATCGGTCCATCCATCAGCCATAACAGTGCATCCAACCTTGGCCCACTCTACCTTATGGTTACTCATCAACTCATTTGTTGCTTCTAATTCCTTCTTCAAACATGGAACTCTTAACTCATGATAAGATGGTGGTTTCAATCCAGGACCGAATTGCCCAATTGACTCAATCATAGGGGCAAAACTATCATATGTGCAAGCATTCAGAGGCACTCCTGCATCATAAAACCATCGAGCAATTCTTTGGATGGTGTGCTCTCTCATTTCCTTCTTGTATGTCGCATTCAATGAAGTTTGTTTTCCTTTGTCCTTTCTATTTTGAACCACTGTTTCTGGGTTAGGAGTAAAAAATGCATCCATTGGACCCTTTTGCCTTGGCTTCTTCAAGCTCGGGCCCCTTGGTGTTGCTTTGTCGTTTACACTAACACTCCCTTCATCTTCATCCTCAATACCGTAATCTTCTACATCAATGTCCACAATCAGATTTCTTTGTTCTTTAATCTCTTTTTTCTTGGACATGTACTCTTTAATTTCTTCCTTCACATGATCCGAACATTTTGTACAGGCGGTGACATTTCTATAACCACCAATGAGGTGTTGTTTCATTCTATATACCTCTCCTTTTGTTACTTTCGAACAAAATCCACAGACAAACGTATTTATATCTTGGTCATTTTGCAATTGACCATATTTCCATGCCGGATCTTTTCTCGAACTTTCATCAGCCATCTATGATCTAAGTTATCAAAAAAAAAAAACAGAAACTATTTAAAACAGCAGCTGTTATTAAAAAAAAAAAAACAGAAGCTATCTATGGATGGGATGAAGTTGTTATAAATGGAGGATTGGAGGGGAGTGTGTTGTGAGATGGATGGGATGAAGGTTGAGTTTGATGGGTTATCGAAGGAAGTTGAAGTCGAGAAGTATAAGAAGAAGAAGATGTCCAAAACTTGCACACAATAAATAAGTCAAGAGACAAAACCAATAGTCACTCAATGTGTATACCATGCTATGAAAACAGAAAACAATGGAGTTTGATGTTCTTGTCAAAGAGTTACAGAAGATGGAGAAAGCAATGCAGATGTTAACTGAACGATTGAGATACTCACCCGTGATAAAGCTGAGACGGAGGAGGCAAAAACTGAAGCACTAGCACTGTAGCACAGAATATTATTGTCTTCTCTTTTCCTCTGTTTTTGCACCAAAAAACAGAGTAATGGCAGCCGCAGCACCCGTTTTGTGTGAAGAAGAAGGGTGGCCGGAACGGAAGGGTGGAAAAGGAAGCAAAAAGTTTTTGAAGTAGAAGCAGAACAGAAGACGAAGAACTGAAGAAGTAGATGAAGAGTCGTGTTGAAGAAACTTCGCGTGCGGAAGGAGAAGGGTTCTTTCTTCACGTTTACGTAATAGGTTTAAAAAACCTAGATAATAATAGTTTTTTATAATTAAAGCCCAGCCCATAACTTATAAAAAAAAGCCCACGCCTAATTCGACTTGCACCTAGGCGCGCCTCAAGGGAGGCGCGCGCCTAATATGGGTCTTTTATAATTAACTGCGCCTCCTCACAAATAAGCCCCAAGTGGGCGCCTTGAGCCTAGGCGCGCGCCTTAGGGCGCTTTTTAAAACACTGGATCCATCTTGTTCTATCCGGATCAGCCTTGCGCCTAAGCTCTTCTGCCCAGAATCTCAAAAGAATTCAAACATTCTTTCCTTCAAATCTTCCCATCCTTCCACCTTCTTTCTATGGTTACTCCAACAGTACCAATCGATTTCATCTTGTCCGAAACTAACCACTGCTACTTTCACTTTTTCTACTTCCGGTAGGCTATTAATTTCGAAAAAATGCTTAGCTCTAAACACCCAGGACTCGGGATTTTCCCCTGTGAAAATCGGCATTTCAAGTTTCTTATATTTGCTTCGGTCGACATTTACTACATTGTTTTCCCCTGGAGTGTTAGCTTCTTCCCATTTTCCTTTTAACTTCATGACTAATCCATCAAAAGTTCCGGATTCATCTCGCCTTTTGTAGTTGTTGTTTTCCTTCATTTCATCAGCCAGTCTATCCATGGATTTCTTCATTTCCATGATCATTTCCTTCGAGCCCAGTATTTCTTTCTCTGTTCCATCTATTCTCTCTACTATTTGCCTTTGCGCCATCAGTCGCGTCACCACCCCCAGTGTTTGGCTCTAATACTAGTTGTAGAGACTCCACAAATAAAATAATAAAATACCCAAGCAATTGGTAAAACAGAGACAGTACTCTAAAGATCTTTATTTATGTATAAATGCCAAAAGATACAGTAGAAGGAAATATAAAAGAAAGCAACAAAGAAGATAATATCATGCCAAACCTCCCTAGGAAAGGATAGTATTCTTCCCTAGACCTAGCAGCCTCTACAGACCAAATGACGACAAAAAGTTAACCTAGCTCCCAATCCCGTTAAAGCCCTATTTATAGCTCTTCTCTCATTCCTCCCCGTGGGCCCCACTCTCATGTTCTTTTCCTAACATTCTCCCCTTTTCAGCTGTGTGAGCTTTTACGCTTTTACCCCTCCTTTTGTATGTATGGATAATAGTGGGCCTTACAGAATTATAATGAAAACTAGAATAAGAGAAAAGGGTTGAGCCTTCCCAATCCACTGCCTGCATTTATCTCAATGAGAAGCAAAGTAAAATATAGTTGTATGATTATTACAAGAAGTAAAAAATCCGGTGAATTCTTTCATTTGAATCAAATTACCTCAGACTTTGAAGTGGAAACTTATTAGCTAAGACACAATATGCTGCTTTTCGAACAGACTCGCTCACATCCAAGGTGCAGTCGATTATCACTTGCAAAGTCGCATTAGAAGGGGGTAATGACAGTAGTATTGTCTTTCGGACCTCCTACCAACAACAAGATTGAAGTTGAATCACTGGCATTGTAGGCACTCTTCCAGATATAGTCAAGCATTTGGTCAATTAAATGTGGCAATAAATTGAATTTAGCATTTGAAGGCATCAATGAGTTGGGATTGTGCAAAGTGCAAGTAATTTGATATATAAGAAGCTACCAAGGAGGGAAGAGTAGATGAA
Organism: Cucumis sativus; assembly: GCF_000004075.3. NCBI lineage: Eukaryota > Viridiplantae > Streptophyta > Magnoliopsida > Cucurbitales > Cucurbitaceae > Cucumis > Cucumis sativus. The sequence continues at coordinate 18,424,952 of NC_026659.2, read as the reverse complement.
TAATTTGCATGTGATTGTTAAAGGAATCAAGGCCACTAAACATCCAAAGCCATCCAAAGCAATCCCTAAAGTTTTCTTTGTACATCAAGGTCACAAAAACAGATGTCTGCATGTGGGATTAGGTTAGGTTTTTATAACAATTTAAGACAGTTGAAAAACTCACCGGATTTTGCTCCATAGGAATCACCTCAAGAAATAAATTGAGGATGTCACCGTTTTCACTATCATTCGCAAAACGAGAAAGAGCACGAACTGCAAACATCCGAACTAAAGGGACCTTGTCCTGCACTCGCACCTTCATGTGGTCTATTACTTTGTCCCAGAATTCACTGCTGACTTCTGCATCATCTGGTAGCCGCATGATGATCTATAAATGCGTAATCACATTCAACAATACAGTTACCATGACAATGAAATAGAACTACAGCCTAAAAGTAGTTAGCTAAGAGTATTGCGAACAAATATTAAGCAAGGAAAATCTACAAAATCATGAACAAAAGCATAGAATCTCCAATTTTAGTTCAACTATTCGGTGACCAAATGTAGCCAGTGGTTTTGAGGAAATGTTGTTCAATAGAAGAACAAAAATATCAATTTCAAAACTATTTCGCAATCGTCCCAGTTAATCGAATGGAGCTAATAGATGGGAAGGGAAAAAACCCTAATCCCACAACCACTCTTCGGACTCCAAACAAGAAAACTATAAGGCAATTGAAGATCTTACCTCAGAAACAATCTGGCACGCACGGAACCTGGCAGATTTATTTGCAGCGCATGAAGCAACGAGAAGAAACTTCAGAAATTCCTCCAAGAAGTCATCAGCATGAGAAGCGAAATTGGGGTCTCTAGAAGTGGAAAAAAGGGAAATGAAGCGGATAAGGCGCTCAACAGAGCTGATTCTGCGGTGGAAATTGAAGAGAGGAGTGAGGGTTTTGGAAAACGCAGTAAGGAAGTCGAGAGGAGACTTGGATTTGAGACGTAGAGCGCATAGCTCCTTGAGCTTGCGGTTGTGAGTGGCGTTTGATGAACGAGCTTCGTCGAGGATTTTCGCTATCTTCTGAGGCAATAATAGATCCTGAGACGCCAGTGTTTCATCCGCCATAGCCGATTCTCTCTTAGAAACTCCCATGATCTTCCCTCGACCTCCACAGTGAAAATGGTGCTGCTGATGGATTTCATGTATTTAAATTCCGACATTTTTTGAATTCGAGCGGGACCGTGGAGTTGCTGACGGCTTCATGGACCCTGCTCTTATTGGGCCTTCCTATTGTGAAGCATTGAAACCTATCCCAATGGGCCGTGCTTATTGAGCCTTTCTCCAAATTTTTAAAAATTTTCAAATATAACGAAAATCTGTTGATGTCTATTATCGATACATCATATTACAAAGATTGGTTTATCATAAGAGTCTGTCAACGATAAAAGTCTATCACTAATAGACTTTGCTATAAAGTTGTCATTGAGACATTATTCAAATAAAGTTATTAAATAAGTAATTTGCTTATTATAACCCTAAATCTAATAAACTAAGATCTCATAGCTATAATATAAAATGTGTACTAGAACTTTATTTGCTGACACAAAAATAGATCAAGTTTAAGTATGTAGTCTAAATGGTTTATTATATGCACAAGGCTAAGTACTTTATTTTTTGGACACTATGGATGTGACTCACTTTGTATTTGGTAAAATATATGTGATCTTAAATCATCCATGTAGAGACATGCGACTCACTTTGTATTTAATATAAACAATGTGATCCTAAATCATTCATGTGGAAACGTGTGACTGAAAGAGTTCTATGCATTAAGTTTGTATAAACCTAACTATGAAATAGTCACTTTTACTTTATAACATCATGTACCGTTTAAAACTAACCATCTCGAATTCGATAACTTAAGTAACTTGATCTTACTATCTTGAGATAACTATGAACTCCTATTTATTCAGATTATCAACTTTGCAATATGGGTGAGAGTAGTTTAAGTTTGTTGGCTCAAAAACCAAGAACCAAGAAATAAGAAACAAAAATGTTATCAAAGGCCTAAGTGTTAACTTTGGGTCTTGAACAAGGGCTCTCACTCTCTAATTTGACTTAAGAGGGACTGATATTGGTGTTTAGATCACAAACTAATTGTTTATTAAAGGATCAACGAGACTTAAGGAGCAAGAAGTAATTCCAGGGATAAAACGGTAGTTTTGGTTTCGTCGTAATTACAAATAATCTATGAATGATTGACATATTAATCATGATTGTGAGACCTGAATCTAAAAGGAAGTCCTATTGAAGAGGAGTTCTGTTGAGAAGAGCTATGTTGGACTAAGTGTTGATAGGAGGCATTTTGTGAAAAATGATGCAATCAAAAAATAAGGCGATGTGAATAGTAATGTTTGTGTCCAGTGCTACCGCACCAAGATAAACGACATGATGAGATTAGCGAGCAAGGAAGAAGTAGGCGATGGATGTTAATAACTAGACGTTGGGTGTAGTAAAGCGGAAAGAAGTGCCTGCACCTAAGTATGGTGACGATGAGGTAGGCGTTCTATTGAAAAGTTGGACGTCCGTATGAGATGAATGGATAACCCTTTAAGGAGAAGTAAATGTTTTATGGCTTCCCAAGCAGAGAGTCGGACAATAAGAAGTTTAGCCTTCCATGGAGATAAGGTTGACGTCTCAAGGAAGGTGTCTACTTGTAACTGACGTTAGGCTTACGTCACTATAAGAAATCGGATCAATCGTGATGTCAGAAACGACGTCGACAAAAGGTGCACAACAACACGTCAAGGAAAGAGTCATTCCATGTCGTTAAAGAACTTCACATCGCGGAAAGTTGAAATAATAAATTCAATATTAAACTCTTCGCGATGTTTTTTTGACACACATTGCAGAAAGTTGAATATTGAATTTATTATTTCAACTTTTTGTACGTGTGTCAGGACGACGTCACGGAAAGTCGAAATGTATCGTTTCAAATTTAGTTTTTTGTGACATATGTCAGAGAGATGTCGCAGAAAGTTAAATATTGAATTTATTATTTCAACTTTCCGCGACGTCATCAGGTAGACATCGGGGAAGGTTGAATTTGAAATGACACATTTTAACTTTTCGCAATGTGTATCAGATGGACATCGCAGAAAGTTGAATTTGAAACGACACGTTTCAACTTTCTATGACGTTGTCGTGACACATATCACGGAAAGTTGAAATAATATATTCAATATCGCCACCTAAACTTTTATTTTTTTAAAAAAAAGGTAAAAAAATAGTAATAACATAATATCTTATAATATCTCATTAATAAATCAATTTATTTTAATATCACATTTATCTTATTTGTACTATTTTAGGACAAAATAAATGAATTTGTTTTAAATAAAATCTTCTAATATCACTTTTGACTTACTTAAATCATTTTAGGAAAAAAAGAAAATGAATTTTAAATAAAAATCTTTTAATATCCATTTGATTTATTAATTTATGTGAAAACCTTTCAAACACCATTATTCAAATCAAATCGAGATATATATATTCCTCATAAACACACATTCATTAACTCATTCCTTTCACCAAGAACGTGAATAATTCTACACCAAGACTCATCATCTCACGTTTAGATTACTGTGATGTCCTTTCATCAATAGCATTCGAGAATATCTTGATTCATTTCTTATTGATCATGCTGCCTAACACAATATACATCCGGTTGGTTCTATACCTGGACTTGATAACTTTGTGTGTGTATAGGGCAAATGTGATACGTCACTAAGACAAGTCATCGTGCATAATGCGCTCAACTAGGTTATGATTAGGACGTACTCCTCTCAGAGTATTAAATGCCACACATAGTCTCCTTTCGGAATCTACATGACTAAGTCTGATTAGGTGAAATATATCTAAAAGTTTTCACTTATAAAACTTATAGAACTTCACAACTAAGAACGACACCTCTTAGAGCCTATTGTTCACACTTGTTCACCTTTCGGAACACAAATGCTGGAAATTATCTCGCAAAGATAGAGTTTATCGCCAAACTCCTCCTTTACGTACCTTAGCCTTATCCTTGCTACTTGCCCTCTCAGGTTATTGGCAAATGACGTCTTTTAAGCGATGAACATAGCTCAACTAATGCAATAGGGATTATACGCTAGATTTCTTATCAAACTATCACTAACTTAAACTACTAATAACACTTTGACAAATGAAAAGTCAAGAAATAATGGATTGAAAAGGTATAAACGTGTAATATATGTATAAAGAATATAGGTGTTAGGCCATTGTACAATATGAACAACATATATTACAAAGAACTACAAAAATGGTGATGATGAAGCATGAAAGATATTACAAGTTAGGGGATAACAGGAATATGGATTCTTCCCTCTTAAGCAGTCAAGCTCTCACTTTTACAACTGATCAAAGAAGAAGCAGAAAACATTTACACACAATGGAAAGGCTATTCCTTTCCGCCACTCTTTGGGATTTTTGGACTATTTGGGCCTCTTGTGACCATTTAGGCGTCCTCTTTGTAGGTTGACGGAGATGACTTTATATAGGAAACATTGGGAGGAAAACTTCTATCTTCTAAACTTGTTGGCGACATCAGCCGAAAAATGTCTGTTGCACATCACATCATCTTCAACTACAGCTCTTGTCTTCTAGTGACCCTTCCTCGTGTGATAACTTTGTTACTCATTTGGAAATGTTAATCGCCAGATGAGTTTCTGGTTGTACTCTTTGGGATTTTTGGACTATTTGGGCCTCTTGTGACCATTTAGGCGTCCTCTTTGTAGGTTGACAGAGATGACTTTATATAGGAAACATTTGGGAGGAAAACTTCTATCTTCTGAACTTGTTGGCGACATCAGCCGAAAAATGTCTGTTGCACATCACATCATCTTCAACTACCGCTCTTGTCTTCTAGTGACCCTTCCTCGTGTGATAACTTTGTTACTCATTTGGAAATGTTAATCGCCAGATGAGTTTCTGGTTGTAGTCCTTGCGCGAAATGGTTCTTGAAGTTCACTAATTTCTTTATTTATTCAATATACTGGGTTTAGACATTAAAATCGTGTGAAATAGGCATAATGCTTATGTAAAGTGTATTTCCAAGTACTTATGCGTTTACAACACAAGTTACGTGTTCTGATAATCTTTTTGTGCGTTGTGACCTCATTATTCTAATAAAAGAAGTTATAATAATGGGTATGTATACACGCTATCAACATCTTTTATGCATTGGTTGGCTTCATTCCACCAAGTAACATCTTTATGTAGCTGCCTTTACCCCTATGGGCATATAATAGTTAACTTAATGATAGAAAAACGGTTTGAACATCATTTCACAATTATTTAAATCATACTAAACATGCTTGAAAACATAGTATAAGCTTTTCATATGAATCCCTTTGGAAGCATTTATATTAAATCATCATTTCAAATCAATAAAGACTGTAAAGAATCCCCTCTCAAACATATAAAATACTCTGAAGAAAAACAATCACAAACTTAGAAACTCAGACTCTAAAAGCCCCTTCTCTTCTTCTTCTTCTGTAGTCACTTCAGTAGCATGCTCAATACTAAGCTTTTCTCTTCAACTTTCCAGTGTAACACCCTTGAATACTTTAACCTCAACCTCTATTGTCATCTTGCAGCTCCTACTTTTAGTGGTGCACGTACTACTACTCTTAATGGTGCATGTGGAAGGTTAATGTTTAACTTAACCATGCTTAGCTTAATCTTCTACACGTGTCCCATTAAACATCCTAATTAGGAAATTTTGAAATTTCCTTGCTCCTTCTCGCTTAAACTTTCAACTTGCGAAGAACTTTAATCGTGTGTCCCATTAAACATCCTTATCGCATAACCCTTCTCGCGAACTAATTCACTTGCCAATTTCTTATTACATAACCTCGGCTCAACGCCTATTGTTAACTTTTGTTAAACCTTTCACTCAACTCCTATTATTCATACTGAACCAAAATTTAATACCTCTTAACTTAGGTACAGGTCTTACAATTTCTATTAAGTGCATTTCTATCTTTTTTTTTTCATTTCTTTGCATGCATGTCTACCTTTCAATCAGTGTCAAACCCCTCCATTTACTAATTTAATTGAAAACAAGTGTAACGACCTAACTTTTCAGACTAAGCTAAAGTCATTACTTTAGTACAAAGACACTTTGTTTGACACAAAATATCGTAAAATCTGTTTAAAACAAATAAATATCAAAGAAACTTTATTCAGGCCCTATTTCAACCAAAATAAAAGTTCAAAGGTATTGTTCATAAAGTTACCTAGAAACAGGTTGTTCTAAACATGAAACTCATTTTAAATAATAAAATTTAATAAAAACAGTAAAATTGTTAAGTGGAAGCATTTTGGAAGAGTGTTCCCATATGGCGATCATGTGTCCTTTTTGTCCCTTGTTAGTTTACCTCTCACATTACCTTTGCCTGAAAAAAATTTAAACATGAAAGAGTGAGTAGAAAATATACCCAGTAAGAGACCCACTACTAGTCCCGCTATGGGTAAAAATAGTTAGCTTCCTATTGAGAGGTACCCTCCATTATAACAATTTTGTGATCCTGTAGGATGCACTAATCAATCTAGTGACCCCGAAGGATGCACATATAAGTCTACTACTTCCAAAGGGGCACAACAAGTGGTGATCCTGGAGGACACCTACAAGGTACACTACCCCATAGATAAAACTAACAGATTCCCCTCAATCCATTCTAACAATCCAAAACAAACAACTAAAATATACAATCCAGCCTATCGTCAACCTTTTAGTCCAACACATAAACAGTTAAATTAATTAACTATACTAGTACATATTCAATCATTAGCCTAGCTAGTCATTAATACAATCAAACTTATGCATAATAGTCAAACCTTTCCATTTTAGTCAACAATGTAAACCATCAATATATTCTAATCTGTAGCAGTCAAATGACCTTCACAATTTAATCAACAGTGTAAACTACCAATCCATTCTAATCCATCAATAGTAGTCAAATCTTTCTAGTCAATGCATTTTAACTTCGACATAGGGTTAAGTAGTAGAAATCCCTTACCTTAACTTTACCTTAGCTCCTTGATCAAATTAAAGTTCAATGAATCAAACCCAAGGAGATAAAGAATCGAACTCTAACTAAACTTGTTGGAACTCAAGGATTCAAGCACCCCCTCTCTAAAGCACCTTCAAAGATCAAATGTTAACCCGACCAATTAATCCACCATTGCAACTAAAAAAAAATAGCTAAGAAACATAACAACCACAAATTGCATTCTTACCACAAAAATATGATTCAAGTGGCTACAAGAAAAAGGAGAAAGCTAGTTGACAGCTCGACTTGGAAAGTAGCTTAGCGCGTGTGACTCGAATGAATGTCAAGTAGCTTGGACGAAACTGAAGCTGACATACGTTAACAACTTAGATCTGGGAATGGGCTTGGCCGGAGGGGGAAAACACAATAGAGAACTGGCAGCGATGTAAACAGGAGGTGGTGTAGCGACACTTGTCAATAGAGATGGGATGCAGAAAAGAAAGATCAGTTGGCTTGCATGAATCAGACGAAAATCGAACGGTTTCATGATGAAACCTTGCGACGTTTGTCTATGAACTTTGGGGACTACCGAACGGTCGGAGAACTGAGGAGAAGACTGGCCAAACAAGCTTAAGGACAACGTGTTAGAAATTAATAAGCTAGATACATTATGGATAACACATTAATAGATACATTTCTAGTTTCAAGATACATATGCATTTCTAGATACATGTAATTATTCAAGTACATGAATGGTATGTATTCATGTACTTCATTTATTTTGTGTCTTTTAGGAAGTGTCTCTTGAATACTATATATAGAGATCATTTCCTTCATTTGTATACAAGATAAAAGAATCAAATCAGTAGAAGCAAATTGAGTTTTAGAAAGTAAGTGAGTTTCAAGAGAACAACATTCTTCTCTTATGTGTTATTGAGTTTTCTAAGAGAACAAATTTCTTCTCTTAAAAGTTTGTGAGATTTAGAGTAAATTTAGAGTGGGATTGTTCGGAGAGGGGGGGGGGGGGGACGGTCTAGAGTAATTGAGTCTTCCACTAAAGGGTAAAGAGCTACATCCCAATCCAGAAAGGGGAAAGTCAAGAGTTCCTTGGTTCCATCCCAATCCCCGGAGAAAGGGGAAAGAGTTACCTCTGGGATTCATGGATTCATGGATGAAGGGGGAAAGGGGAAACCCGGTCCATCAAAGGGAAAGAGTGGACTCTCTTGATCCGATCCAATGTGCCTAACTTCTCATCTCAATCTCAAGCCGGAAAAGAAACAACGCCTCCAACACAACGACGATGGCTGGAGAAGAAAAGCGAAGAAGAAGAGGATAGGGGAAAGGGATGAGCACACATGCATTTTCAAGTTGGGTTAATAAAAATATTATTATGCTTGATCGACTGACCCGCTTATCCGGACCACACACTATAAGTCTTTTTATTGACATTTCTTTTCCCTATAAGCTTAACATATATCTAGGATATATTTTAGGACTTGGATCTTCATCCTAGGCTTTCTTTTCTTGGCCTCCGAAAATAATGAATAGTATGGGGCTAGATCAGGATCACTTTATTGATAATTATTATATTATAATATTATTACTTTTCTTTTTCTTTGCCCTTTCTTTTCTTTTCTTTTCTTTTCCTTTTTATAAAATCTTCCTCTTTTACCTCACGAAACTCCAACAAATTAACACCCAAACATTTTTAAAAATCTAATAAAATGAGACCAGTAAGTTGGAAAAAATATCTAAAATTTTGGCGTGTTACAAGAAGTGCAGTGAAGTAATCTTCTATGTGCTTTCATGTAGTTGAAATGTATTTACAAAACAAAAAATATTATTATTTGAAAGCAAATTTCTTTTTTAAATGCGGATCAAATTGACATTTGTTTTCAACAATTCAAAAGCAAAATTCAGTGCTGCAATGGTATTAAATCGCATATGATGATTGCTTTTCCATGTTAACACCAACCTCTTAACTCAAGCGTGCACTCTTTAGAGAACCAAATGGAATTCATGAAAAAAATATAAAAAAGTAGGCAGTTGACCAAGAAGAGTAATAGAAATTTAACCAAAATTGTTTTAAAATCAAGAAAAATTAGAAGGAAAAGTAAAAGGGTTTTTAATTAGAGAAGAATTAATTAAGATGTGGTAATTAATTTTAATTTGAAGAATGAAGTTGTAAGAGCAAATTGTTTTGCAATTTGGATTTTGTTATGGGTAAAAGAACCAAAGTCCTTCCAACAATAATCTTAAAGTGAATCTCCCTTCTGTAGTTTCTCCTCCATTAAAGCGCAGGTTCCAACTTGATTTGGGTATTTTACGATGAACATAAAACTTATAATGTTATTCCAATTACAAAAAAGCGATGGTTCCTATTATATCCAAACACTCAAACAAAATAATTGCAAGAACATGGCCTAAGAATATATCCTAAAATCAAAAGGGCCTTATGGGTTTAAATTCAATACTCTTCTCTCTTTAACTCTCTTTAACCCTCTTCGCACCTTTTTCTTTTCTTTTTGCCCTTTCTAAATTGATGGCTTACATACAACAAAGTGCTCCATAAACCAAACAACACACTTTTGGATTTTGGAGAACAAATTCTTTGGAATCCCTAAACCTAAACCCTCTCTTCTTCTAACGATCACCAACCGATAATGCAAAATCAAACAGATGCCATCAACTTGGCGGCCCACAAACATCCATTAATTGAACCAATTTTATTGGAGGAAGTCTTTGAGAAAATAAAGTTAACCTAAATAGTCTATAAAGTCACTAATTGGATCCATCTTCAAACGAAGGAGATTTGTATTTTTTTTTTTTTTATCCATTTCCACCCTTAGTTCCATCCTTGTTTTCTCAATAAGGATCCTGTAAGATTGTTTGAATATGAATCCTGGAGTTAGAGTTGTTAGGCAAGCCTAAGAAAAAGAATGTATTTGAGGGCATCTAATGTTTGTATGATATTTCAAACTTCTTACTCGTTTGGATACTAAAAATAATGTTTCATGATTATGAATATTACACATTTTGAGACCATTAATAATATGTGTGATTTAATCATTTTGTATATAGAAACAAATATTAGAGGATTACTTAATTAACAGTAAGAACTATTAATGTAGACATAGATTAAATTAATTTTTTTTAGGGTATTTTAATATTACTTAATCGTTGTACCATGTGCATTGCACACGTGTATATTTAAAATTTTTAACTTTCAATATTTGAATATTTACTTGAGGTTTTATTCAATATGTTACTTTGTAATATAATCTTCTTGAATATTTGTATAGACTAATATATGTGTTTTAGTCTACACTATTTCAATGTTTCTTTTAAATTAGTCTAGATGATTTTGACCTTTTGAATTTAGTTATTTATGTTTCAACCATTTTTTCTATCACGTTCACTTATTTATTTGGACTATCAACTTTATAATTTTTCGTTTATCAAATAGTTGGTGAAACTTTAATACTCTAGAGATGTAACCATATGGTAATAAAACTAGTTTATCACCTAGACTTTATAGGTTAAAATCATGTATAATAATTATGTTCAAATGTTTCACCTAGACTTATGATATGTTTAAGTTAGCCTAAATATGATTATAATTTTATAAGTATACCCTTTGAAACTGTCTTAGAATACTTTAGCTAGAGAAAAGTAGCGTACTTTTAGCTCTAGCGTCCCTAAGAATTCACACAGTGAGTTTCATATACAGGGCTTTGGGTCATGTTTAGGAGCAATATCCAACAATTTTTTTTCAAGATCTTTTATATCTGTTAGATTTGATTGTAGTCAAATTTAAACGATTCCAACATCTCAATGATTTTTGTTCAAAAGATCGTGTACCAAGATCTTTTGTATTTGGTACATGATCTTGAACCGAATAACATTTTGAAAAAAATATAAAAAATTTATGATAGATTTCAAAAAAAAAATAAAAGAAAAATCGGAGAAGTTGAGAAGAAAGATGATTGAAAGGAAAAGAAGAAGAGAAGAAGAAAAATGCACATGAAAAAAAAGGATAAATCTAAAATATTTAAAAGAGTCCATTGTTTTCGTAGAATTTTTTTATTTTGTTACACGTAGCATAAATATTTTGATATTTTTTTATATTTAAGTTATTATATATTATAGGAAATTAAAATTAAAATTGAATATGTGTGTATGGGCATAATGGAAGAAGAGAATATTTTTAATAATATATATAAAATAGAAAAGAATGTTTAAGAAGGCACGTGGGAGCATGTGGGAATAAAAGGTAAATTAGGTGGAATATAAATATTTTAGTGATTGTGTCTTCCACTCTTTTTATCTTCTTATCTTTCCCCTTTTCGTCTTCTCTTTTCTTCAATTATTGACTCTCACTTTTTTTTCTTTTCTTTTTCTTCTTTATATATATATATAATTAATAATAATATTATTTCACTTCCACATGCTCTCTTACTATTTTCCGCATCTTTCCATTTTGGCTTTTACCAAATACCCAAATTCGTATCTTTCCAAGAAATCAATCATCTTTTCTCTTATTCCAATTACAAAATTTGTTTCTTTCATAACTACTCATCTCAATACATTCAAACATATAGCTAAACACAATATACCATATACAAAATATATACTCATATTTCATACTATAATTTTCAAACATTATTTATGTATTGAAAACTTTCATCTTCAAATCTTTCACATCTTTCTGTTGTATAATATTATATTCTTAAAAGGAGACTCAATTTTTAATATTACACTCACCAATTAACCACATTTATACTTCTTTCTCATGAAGCTACCCATCATTCTTCAGCAAATAACCAAAGCCTAATGCTTTGTGACCCTAAAATAAAACTTTAGTTGGTTACAAGTTCTTTTTGTATTTTTCTCTCTAATAACTCTGTGTAAAGATATATAAAAGAGAATCCAAAGAAATGAGAAAAGGGATATATGAAAAACTCTCTAAACTGTGGCTAATTCTTGAAGAACTTGAATGAAATGCTCGATGGCTGCTTCAAAATGGATGCAACCATAATTAGTTTAACCACTATAATTCCAGAAAAACAAGAATCTAAACCAATTTTGATTGAAAATCAATTTTGGTCTATGAATTGTTTGTGCTACCCATGTGTCTAAAGCATGCATTAAATCATAACATGTGTCAGGGTTTTAGAAGATTTTAACTACATTGCAGTAAAAAGATATGAAATAAAAAAGTTTGTAGAAAATAATGATTTTAATACGTGGTCAAACAAAATTAAGTTGATTTTGCCTACCAAAAAAGAATTTGAAGAAGATAGAAGATCCAAAATCTTTACCTGCAACTCTAACAAACAGAAGAACAAAAACAGAAGAAAAAGCTAGGAAAAGAAAGTGAAGCTACTAGTTTTTTAAATTATCTACCTGACACTTACAAAGATGTAATTATTAAGAATAGTTATATTGTTGAGGATAATATAATTATTAAGAATATTATAGGATTATGTTTTGGGAAGAGAAAAGTGATGTGATGGACCATAAGTAGAAAAAGTTGATTATTTGAGGCTTATTAAATGAGGAAAGAAGAATTTAATGGATTTTAAAAAATAAGTGATTAAATAAAAGAAATGAATAGTTGTAAATTTAGCAATTAAATTTAAAATAATTAAGTATATAGCAACATTTTAAAAAATTTACAAATATAGCAAAATTTGTCAAATTCTATCAATGATATAAGTCTATCACTGATAGACCATGTTACAAATATTTATCACTGATAAACCATACGAAGTCTATCAGCGATACAAGTCTATAAGTGATAGTTTTGTTATATTTGCAATTTTTTAAAAATTTTGCTGTATCCTTAATTATTATTGCTGAAATGGTTATCAATTGCAATTTCCCTAAAAGAAAAGGAAAAATAATTAATAATAATAGTACAAATATTATTATTATTATATAATAATTAATTCCCTCGCGGAGCGTGCACCATTAAACAACTATTCATCTTCCTCCTCCAAGAAACCTTAGAGTCGTTGTCCATCACAGTCCCGTTCGGTCGTCGATCATCTCCGTTTTTTAATGTTTGTACCCACGTCCACCATCTCCGACCACCCCTTTCATGTGCCCCTCTAGGCTGAGCAGTCACCGTCACATTCGTCCGTGGCTCGTCTCCGTTCACGCATCTCCTCCGTCGCTGGTTGTAGCTTTCCATCACATAGCGTCTCGTCGACCGTCCTTGCTTTTGCCAGTCAAGAAACCCCAATTCGAGTTGTTCAACTTCGTAAGTTGTGTTTCTCCTCCACCTGAGTCGATTCCACCTACTCTAAGTCGCGTGAACTAATTACTCCCTTGCCAAGCTGTTTCCTTCCATTCTAACAAGCAAGCCTCTTATCTCATATTTCTTAAGTCATTGGAGCCATATAGTATTTTGGTAATTTTTTGGTTGCGTTTGTTACATCCAAATATAATTTGAATCTTAAATAATTAAAGTCTGGAATTAAGTTGGAATTTTGTTTTTGAAGATCTTTGGCTAACTTGAGAAAGGATTAATTTGTAGAAATTGTTCCCATTTAAGGTTGTTTGGTTTCAACCTTAGCCTCGGGGTAAATTGGAAACCTAAGTTAAGTACTTGGATGTTGGACAACAAATTTATTAATTTTAGTTTTGTTACGTTTAGGATTCGTTTGCTTGGAAAAAGCTTTGACTGTTGCTGATAAGAATAAATATTGTTTTAGCTAATCTCGAGATAAAAGATTCTACTACTAGACCTTCGAACAGAATTTAGAGCTTGCATATATTTTTCCTTTATTATGCATGAATGTAGCCAAAATGCATAGTGTGACTGTTAGGGATGACTAATATGTTATGAATGAGGTATGTTATGATTGAGATTTGATATTTATGATATGCTACATACATGTTATAGACTATGTTGTTCTGTTAATTTTGTTTGTTAGGGTCGTACTCATATGGGTGTCCCTTAGAATCACCACCTTTTTTTTTATGACCGTGTGAGTTTGATGGGACCTCTAGTATATGTTTCATGAGTGGTCCAACAGAGTCAAGTACAACCCGATTCTCTTAGGTATTCCTTCGGGATCACCAAAGACCAGATGTGTTCCTTTGGGATCACTAGATTACGTGTGTTCGGGAGCACAATAGTTATGGGGTACTTTCTTACCCTAACAGGAAGTTAACAAACACTTAGTGTGGGAGTAGTAGTGAGTCCCTTACTAAGCATATGTTTATACTCACTCTTTCTATGTTTAATTTTTCAGGCAGATGTAGAGGTAGAGAAAAGTTAGTTAATGGCAAAAAGTGACTGTGGTTCGTCATAGAAAAAAATTTATGATTGCTTACACCTTTATGTTTATAGAATTTTGATTTATAGTATTTTATTTAAATTTACAGAACTTATGAGTACTCTTACGATAATTTCTTATTATTTTAAATAGGGTCCAAACTAGGATTTGATCTTTTACTTTTATTTCTAGAAAAAATTATTTATGATTTATAAATGAGTATTTGGAGTCTTTATTTAAAGGATAGTGTCGTCTTATATTTTTAATAAGAAAGTTTTTAATTATTTTAGTAGTAATGACCTCAACTTAGTATAAAAAGTTGAGGCGTTATAATTTCTCGATCGAACGGACTAAGGGTTCTGAAGGGTAACATCAAATGTTTTCAAACTACTTCGTTCTGATTTCTTTTCTAACACTCGCAGTTTATGTATAAGGAAAGTAAAAATCGTATCAAGGTACTACTACCTTTGTGACGTGGGGTACCCAAGTGCGAATAGATTTCTAGCTTCGTATAGAGGCCAACAATATCACCTGCAAGAGTGGTGGGGAGACAGAAACGCGCCAACAACACTGAAGGATCAGTTCTTCAACATGAAACATTCATCTGCATGAAATGTTATTGAATGAGCTTTTGGTTTATTGAAGGGGCATTGGGCAATACTTCATGGAAAGTCATACTACCTCATTTAGGTCCAATGTCACACTATTATGGCATGTTGTCTCCTCTACAATTTAATCGAGAGATGACCAATGTCGACATAATGGATGATGACAAGGGTGACTCGAACTACCCATCGACTGGAGGTGACAACATCAACTACATTGAGACCTCAAATGAATGGACTTAATGAGAGGATGACCTTGTGGAGTCGATGTTCAACGAATGGCAGTCGCATAACGACTAGTACGTCATAGTTAGTTGTAGTAGAAGCATGTCAATAAGATGTTTGAACAAAGCAGATTGTGCTGCCATTTCATTGTAGTCTATTTTGTGTGTACTGACGATGTTCTATTTATAATACAATCCAATGGATTCCCTTTTAAGTGTATAGTCTATAAATTATTGATTGTATACATATGTCACTCACATTTGCATTTGTTTTATTCAATTTGCTTTGTTAGCATGGCCAGTTCGTCGAGGAACCCTAAGCATCACTAGACGAAGGTGGAGGAGTCATTTATGGTTGACTGTCTTGTGGAGTTGGTCGACGCAGAAGGGTGGAAGTCAGACAACGGGTTGTTTCAACCCGAGTACCTATCACAGTCGGAATGCTGGCAGATAGAATCCTAGGATGCAGATTGACGTCCACCACTGTGATAGAAAGCGGAATAAAGTTACTGAAGCGAATGTTCCAGTCACTTGCTTAAATGTGTGGTCCATTGCGTAGTGGCTTTGGCTAGAACAAGGAGTTAAAGTGCATCATAGCTGAGCAGGACATGTTCAACTGTTGTGTGTGGGTAAGAAGCAACATGAACTTTATGTTTACAATGTTATATTGGAATACTAACATACATTTAAATTGATTTTTGCAAACTCATCTTGGAGCAAAAGGCCTCCTGAACAAGCTTTTTTCGCATTACGACAAGTTGGTGTACGTATTCGAGAAAGACCACACAGACAAGGGCTTGCATAGAGACCTTTGTAGATATCAGGTTTAATGTGTCAGGTGACAGCAACGGAGTACGACCAGAAGATGGACTGGATATGAGGTTCTCCACAATGTGCAGCCCAGGAATGAACATGTCTCCAAAAGACATGGTGGCCAGGCGACCTTCTAGGTCCAACGACACTCGATCGAGTTCTAGCAAAAGCAAGAGGAAGTGCAATGTTTAGACGTTCGAGAGTTTAGACCTCATTCGCGAGGTCATGGACTGTGCGAATGACCAGCTCAAGGCGATTGTGGAGTGGCTGGATAAAGCTAGCCATAAAGAAGTCGCTGCAGAGGTAATTGCATAGTTGCAGTCCATTCCGAGCCTCAGTGAAGAGGACCTGACGCAATGTATGATGCTGATAGCAAAATATTGGTAATGAATACATTTTTGAAAATGTTCGATGAGCTGAAGCTCGCCCACTGTAGGGTCATTCTATACAATAACCTCTGATTGTCGGTTCGCTTCCACCACATGCAATTGACGATCCTAATGAACGTTTTTATTTTCATCTCCATTGCTTTTGTTTGCTTTATTTTCCATCATCCTAATGAAAAATGCAATTGACGATCCATTTAACTGCATTTGGAAAAAAAAAACATGTGTTTTCCCTATTTTTATTTTGTTTCAATGCTAATATGTTGGTTCTCGTTTTTATGAAATATTTGCTTGTTAACAATACGCAAATTTTCAATATTGCACGAACGACATCAATTTAAAGAAAATATATGTAATTTCTTTCGCACCCTAAACGCATTAGTTAATTTATCGGTGTTAAGAAAACTAATCTAACATGATTTTCGAAAATAATTCCAAATTTTTCTAAATTAAAAATACGAATATTTGTGGAATGAATTTACGGTATCGATTTTTTTTTTAAAAAAATTCATAATCCTTTATGCAAACAAGAGTTATAATAATCCCCCATAATCTTTCTCATTTATTTCTTCTCCCAAACAATGATTATAATAATCATTTCCTCCCCTTAATCCACAATTTCTCATATTCATTCCCTAAGAAAACAAAGATAAAGCGTTAGAATACAAATTTTTTGAAAAACAACAAACTTTTTTTATTTATATTTCATAGCAAAAACACTAAGAAATCATTTGATACAAAGATTATACAAGACTGTAATAACCACCTTTAGCTACGGTAAATACTATTTAATTTTTTTTATTTAACTATCAATTTTCTATACTATTTATTATTTGTCATAGTTTTTACTATTTAACATTCATCATTTTTTATTATTTGCTACCGTGTTTACTATTTCCTTCTCAAACTAAAACAGTCTACGTATCAAACATACACTATTATAATCTACACACCAAGCACAAACAACTATAACTCAATTATAATAATTTGAACTATAATAACTCACTAATTACAAAGAACACGTCCTAAAAGAAAAAACTGCTATACATATTTTTTGAGAAGTGTAAATATTTTGCACATTTCGTTTGTAAAAAAAAGTTAAAAGATAACAAAGAGATGAAAGAGAGAAAGGATAAGGGTTGTGAGTGAAGAAGAAAAAAATGGTGTGATCTATTATCGCAATCAGAATCAAAATACAGCATCTTGCGGTGAGTTAGATGATATAACTGAGTGTAATGAGAAAAAAAAGGTAGATCATGTTTTCATTGGTCTTTGGTATTACAAATAGAGAAAAAGAAGGTGTAATTTCGTGGAACCTACCTTCCTAATTAAGTAAAGTTTAGTTGATTACATTAGTAAAAACAGTCCCAATATTTATACCATCAAATCTAAATTGGGTACCAAACCATTTTCTTTGTCAGACAAAGATATTGTACTCTCAATAATAATAATAAAAAGGAATAAAATCGGATTCTGAACAACACAGGATTTTCTTTTCCGGAAAGCCAAACCTCCGATCACCGATCAACGATCACCGCTCACCACTCACCACTCACCACTCTTTTTCTTTTCTTTTTCCTTTTAATTAAATTTATACCCACATAATAATTAACCCATCATTTTTTATTCTTTTCCCATCAATTCAACTATTCCATGCTCCATAATCATAATCATCCTTTTTTATATCCGTATGGCATAAATTAGAAGTTGATTTAAATGGATCATCTTAATCTAAAGTTACTAATTTAATTAGTGTATATAATAATGGATCAGGGCCGGCACTCTTAAAGTTTTCAATTTACCAAATACATATAAACTTGACTACTTCAGGAATTCAAAAAAGAGCTATATTTTTCTTCTCAAATTTAAAAAACACACACACAACCTCTACCTATATCTACAATATAATGAGATTATTGTCTTCAATACTTTAAAACACCTTATACTTTTCTTTTTTCTTTTTTCTTTTTTAATTTCTTTCAATAACACTTCAGACAAATAATTACTTTTAAAATTTTAGTATGCACCAAAATATAAGGAAAATTATTTTGTTGAAAAAATATTTACAAATATATTAAAATTTTCAAAATCTATAAGAATAAATACTAATTTTGTAAATATTTTTATCATTATTTAGCTATATTTGAAAATAACTCAAAAATAAACTTATTTACAAATATATGAAAATAGAATTATATAACACTATTAAAATATCGAAACCAAAAATATTATAGAGTGTCAAAGTTGGTTACTTCAATGGACACAATTAGAAAGGGTTTGAAGGATGAGATGAACACGTAGGAGTGTAAAAGTATACAAACTAAACTAGTAATCACTACAAAAGTATTTAAGAAGAAAAAGGTATTTTCATGGGCTATAAATGGAACCATAGCTCTGATAGCTCTGTGGTCTCGTGTTTATGAATTGAAGGGGAAAACATAAAAAGCCGATTATTGTAAAGGCTTATTGTTATTGTTATCGTTAGTGTTGTTGTTGTTGTGCACAAAATGTCTAGCCTTTCCGATCTCATCAACCTTGACCTCTGCGACTTCACCGATAAGATCATTGCTGAATACATTTGGTAATAATTACTCTTTAGTTTTCCACCCTTCTTCTTCTTCTTCTTCAACAATATTACTTTTCTTTATATCTTTAAATTTGTTCGCAATGTTTTTCTTATCTTCTTTGAACAGGGTCGGTGGATCTGGGAAAGACGTTCGCAGCAAAGCCAGAGTAAGACCATTTGTTTCCAATATTGTTTATGTACTGTGTGTTCTGATCTTCTCTGTTTTCGTAAGTTAATATAAGTTTGGTGGGGTTTTTCTTTTTGTATGTGAAGACAATTTCAGGGCCTATTAGCGATCCCTCAAAGCTTCCGAAGTGGAACTATGATGGTTCTAGCACTGGCCAAGCCCCTGGCCAAGACAGTGAAGTCATCTTATAGTAATTCATTCATTCCCTCCATCTCCCTATATATCTCTACCTATTTCAATTTGCTAATTAAATACTATGATCATTAATATTAAATGATTTTACACTTTTTTTTTCAACAGCCCACAAGCCATCTTCAGGGATCCCTTCAGAAGAGGAAACAATATTCTTGTAAGTTCACTTTTCTTTTATCCTTAAAAAAGAAGAAAAAAAAAAGAAAGGAAGATCATCTTATGATCTTTGAATTTTGGGTTTATATAGTAATAGCCTTTACTTTTCTAAGTTTTCAAATAAACGATGGAATTTGTGAAACTTAACTTCAGTTCAGTTTTATAATAATTAACAAATATAAGTTATGAGTAGAGGGAATTAGAGTAGTTATAATAATTAATAAGGAAAAGTTGTTATTTAGGTGATATGTGATTCATACACACCAGGCGGAGAGGCGATTCCGACGAACAAGAGGCATGGGGCAGCGAAGATCTTCAGCCATCCTGATGTAGTAGCTGAAGAGCCATGGTAGTTTTTTGTTTTATTTGGGAATTGAGATGTTATAGACTTATAGTTTTAATTTAACAAATTTTGGAGGAAAAAAAAATACAACACAGGTACGGAATTGAGCAGGAGTATACGCTGTTACAAAAGGATGTTAATTGGCCCATCGGATGGCCCATTGGTGGCTTTCCTGGCCCTCAGGTAAACACCATTTTCGGCCTTCTCCATTTCCCCACCCTTTTCTTTCTTTCCCACCTCAATTTCTTCCATCTTTTTTCAATTTAATCATCACATTTACATATACATATGATTAATCATCATTTATTACGTATATTTATGTACTATGTCTCTTTTAGATACAAAATCTTACCTAATTTTGCTTCAACGCCATACAAAAATGGTACTGTCAACATAAACAACCAAGAAACTTTTATGAAAATACATATATATATTTTTTGGTACTAATCTATTTTGTTTATTCTTTGACTTTGAACAATTTATTAGGAGAGTTAAAATGATATGTTTTGAGAATAATTAATGAGGAGGTGGAGTGAGTGCAGGGGCCATATTACTGCGGTGCTGGCGCAGATAAAACATTTGGACGTGACATTGTGGATGCTCATTACAAGGCTTGTTTATATGCGGGTGTCAACATTAGCGGCATTAACGGCGAAGTCATGCCCGGTCAGGTACTCCATTAAACTAAACCAATCTTCTTATCAATTTCATATATATGTATGTCTTCTAACTTTCCACCCCAATTATAATTAACTTACTTATAATATTCTTGCGTGAATATTGATATCATACAACCGAATATTAGTGGTTTGATTTGATAAGAAAAGGTAAAATTTTAATAAAACCAAAAAAGTAAACTAACTTAATTGGAGCCAAAGGGATAAAAATGAATGGGTTGGTTTTGATTCTCTAAAATTCAACTTACCTACGGTACCTATCGGCTATCACCACACAACTATTATATAATAAAATGAGAATGGAATTGGTTGGTGCAGTGGGAATTCCAAGTTGGTCCTTCAGTGGGAATATCAGCAGCAGATGAACTGTGGGTCGCTCGTTACATTTTAGAGGTAACTTCAAAATTACCATCACCATCTCTTCTTTTACCTTTTACTAATTTTTCTTTTCTTTTCTTTTTTTCATTTAACAGAGGATTACGGAAATGGCTGGTGTGGTTCTTTCTTTTGACCCCAAACCAATTCAGGTTACAAATTTCGATTCCTTTTCTTTTTCTTTTTAAAATAACAACCAATTTCAACTTCATCTTTATTCTGTTTGATTAACACACATTAGGGCGATTGGAATGGAGCTGGCGCCCATACAAACTACAGGTAATAACTATTTGTTTTCATTGTTCTTGATCTAAAATTAAGGTTACGTTTTATTTACTTTAATTTTAAGGATAAGTAATTAGGTGGTGCATTATATTATTTATGCCCTAAATCTTTTAGGTGTGGAGTATATGATATTGTTTTGCAATAAAATTTTCAGTACGAAGTCGATGAGAGGAGAGGGAGGTTATGAGGTGATAAAAAAAGCAATTGAAAAATTGGGTGTTAGGCACAAAGAGCACATCGCCGCGTACGGAGACGGCAATGAGCGTCGTCTAACTGGTCGACACGAAACAGCTGACATCAACACTTTCTTATGGGTAAAACAAACTAACGTTTTTGATCATCCATACTCCTTTCCTTTATTAGGCTAAATTAATATAAAAGAAGAGAGAGTGAGAATTGAAACTCTTGTTTGGCATAGGGTGTTGCAAACCGAGGAGCTTCGATTCGAGTGGGGCGAGACACTGAGAAGGCGGGGAAAGGGTATTTTGAGGACAGAAGGCCTGCCTCTAACATGGATCCTTACACAGTCACTTCCATGATTGCAGAAACTACCATCCTTTGGAACCCATGAATACTATGACCTCACTCTCACCATTATCTTTTGCCCATTCAGCTTTCTAATTTCCAAGCGTTTTACCCACAACACAAAATTGGTTCTTCTTCTTCTTCTTCTCCTCTTTATCTTTAGTTGCAGAAGGGGAAACTTTCACTTTTTTCAAGTTTAAATAATAAAGTTAGGATTTTAGGAAAGTGGGTTTTGTGAAGTTTTGTACCAATAAAAAGAAAAAGCAGTTTGTGGACTGATTTTGTCTCTTTTTCATTCTAATATCTGATTATGTAATAATAATTATTATAATATTTGGAAATTTAACCTGATAGTGTCGGCTATATCATCAAGTATATATCTTTTTTTAAGCTTATATTCACCTAATTATTAGGGATGCTAATCTACAATTTAATTAAATTTGGAAATTTAATTTGATGAATTCAATTTTTATAAGAAATATCTAATGAAATTAATATCTACAGTCAATTGTGTTTTCATTTTTTTTTTTCAATATATAGTCAATTGTGGGCATCTACTTCTTCTTGACAACATAAAACTAAATGTTGGCTTATGGAATTAGGACTTGGCTTCTAGCCGGTGTTTGCACCATTGAGGTGTTATGTTTCGTTCTACGCTTGGTTTTGCTACCATTATCAAAGCATTGTTTATTTATGAGTCAAAAGGTTCTGTGATGATTTTGTTTCCCTTAGTCTTTGCATTACATGATAAGGTCGTAGAACCCATTGATTTATTTCGCATTGAAGTCAATACATTGTCTCTCTTGTGAATCACGTTGGTATAGAACTAGTGGGCTAAACTTCGCCTCAAACTCCTACAACCTTTGACAAAATTTCTTCCAACTTACACATTGACTAAGGGAATGATAGACGCAAGGATCACCATATCCTTAGGGTAAAAACCCATTTAAAAAAGGAACCTTCCTCCTTTTCCTTTAGGGCATGGGTAGGTGTCCTAGTTTCTTCTTTATCCAATTTTGTTTTTTGAGTAGCATATGCCTCTTCCTACGCTCCCGCTCGGCTTCTGTGTTTGTTCTCTTGGGTGCCAACTTTTGTTTCGATGCATACCCTATCCTTTTCTTCTACCATTTTTTCTTTTCCTTCGTTTTTTTCCTCTTTGCCCCCTCTGTCTTTTTTTTTTTTTTCACTCTTTTTTCTCTACTTCCTTTTCTTGTATTTGCCGCTCAACATCCAATCTGCAACGTTCTTCCTCTCGTCTTTTCTTTTCTTCTTTCATCATAATTTTTATTTAACTTGTCATCTAAAAAAATTGTCACTACTTCTAGCTTCTTTTCTCCCTTTCTTCTTCTTTGAACCAACAAGAGCAAATGATGCATCGTCTTTTACGACTTTCAACTTTTTCTTAGTCTCCTTTGTCTTTTTCAAAAGCTCGTTAGCCAATTGCTTAGCTGAATTCGTAGAAAGGATCTCCTCTATGTCACATCCCATCTCAGAGCACCTCCTTACTAGGCCCGAGATGTGGCATGGGGCCAACCAGTATCGTTCTTCTTCTAACAACACCTGTCGATCATGCTTAACTTGTAATAATTCTTATCTATATCATTTAATAAGCTTAGACATATAGTGCAAATAAAAAAATGTTTGAATCTGGAAACAATAAATTAAATCTTTACAAAACATCGTCAGTTTTACCAACCAAAGGATAACATGTTCAAAAATATTATATAGAAAAAACTAAGTTCAGAGTCTCAACTAGACAACATTGTTACAAAACTCAAATCAAACAACTTTTCCAAATCTATTACATACAATACCGCTAAGTCCCTTCTAGCTCAAATACAACTCAGTATGCATGAATGGAATGAGTGATACAAAACTCTATTCAACTTTTAGCAGTGTAGGTGGAGCTCTAGCATGCATCAAACTACGATCTCTACCTAGTAGAAAAATAAACAAGTAAGAAGTGAGCTATAAAGATTCTTCAACAAATAGTATAGCTCGAAAGCATCTTGAACGAATGCCTTAAAGAACAATGGACTTCCCTTTTTATAAGAAGGAAGAACTTCAAAATGAACAAGGAAATAGATATTTTAAAGATTTCCAATTAAAAGATCTTTTCGGTTAAAAACCTTGTTAATGAAGGAACTTAAAAGATCTACTAAAAATAATCGTTTGTGAGAGAAAGAGACATCAACTAAAGAATCAATAAAAATCACTACAAGAAATCAGAATTTTTTCGACGCATATTATAGCATCGACCTAACAAACGCTGGAAAATATAGCACTTCCGCTCACGCCATAAGGCGTGTGTCAGCATATGCCATCTATCCCGACGTCACGAATTCAATGTTGGGAATAGCCACCCAATCTCTGACGCTATACACGTACACGTCGGGGAAAAGTAAACAATTAAATAATAATTTTCTTTTTTCCAACATCAGGCATATATACG
Source organism: Cucumis sativus (assembly GCF_000004075.3). Lineage (NCBI taxonomy): Eukaryota > Viridiplantae > Streptophyta > Magnoliopsida > Cucurbitales > Cucurbitaceae > Cucumis > Cucumis sativus. The sequence continues at coordinate 18,400,830 of NC_026659.2, read as the reverse complement.
TCGCGAATTAGGTGGCTATTTCCGACGTGGACATGTACTGCGTCATGGAAAAGGAAATTATTATTTAATTATTTACTTTTCTTCGACACAATGCATACATATAAAAAATTTGATTGTCATTTCTAACGATTACATTGACTACATTAGGGAAAAGAAAATAATAAAATAATTTGTTTGATATATTCTCTTTGACACCATGCATACAACGTCACGCGAGTGGGAGTTACTATTTCTGACATTTTACTTGCCACTGTGATTTACGTTTTACTTAAGCTGTCAGGAGATCCTCTATAAATTTCCAGATTTGTGTTCATAGAATACAGATTCGAAAAGAGAGAAAATAGTTAGAGAGAAAGAGATCGAGAGGGAGAGATCTATTCGCCGTTTGTCGTTCATTCGTCGTCGTGGCCACGTTGCTCCGTGGCTCACCGTCCCCTGCTCGTTATCCTATTCTACTGTTGCTGCTGTAGATTCCGTTAAGTTCTTGGTTATTTTTTGTTTTTTTAAAGTTAAATAAATGTATCTATAAAAATATTGAAATTGTTATAGGTTTATGGTTGAAATTGTTGCTGCTCTTGGAAGTGTTAGGTAGCTTGCAAATATTGAAGTAATATGTGGTTAGGTTGTTTTGGTTATACTCCAGTTTAAACTTAGCTTTAATGAAAGTTGGGAGATTGGGTACTTATGAGGTGTAACTTATTCATAGAGTAAGTTTGAGCATTTGAGAGGAATATAAGATTAATCAAACCTATTTATGTTTTAGGTCTTTAATGATGGACAAAGGGTTGGATGAAACTTAGGAATAAATTCTCGGTTGAGTTATAAGGAGGGAGTGTCCCAATTTTTAGAGTTTGCAAAGTTTTACATTGATAATTATGGACGAATAAGATGTCCATACAAGAGAGGCATGAACTCAATTTGGGAGTCATGAGAGGGTGTGGGCGACATTTATTAATAATTGGAATATCCCCCTCCTATAATGATTGGGTGTATCATGGAGAGCCAGTGAAATTGCATAGAGATATAGAAAGATTTGACGAAGAAACTAGTAGCAACTCTTTTCATGAAGAAAATGAAATGTTGGGTATGCTTAATGATTTACAAGCTCCGATTGAACATGAAGAAGAAACATAGGAGTATTTGAAGAATGAAATGTTGTTTAATATTGGTGTAGAACAAGAGACAATAAACATATTTAAGGAGTTATTGAATGAAACACGTAATGAGTTATACCCCGGTTGTTCAGAATTTTATCCTCCCTGAACTTTTTGGTTAAGTTGATGCCTATCAAAATTCACAATGGTTGGAGTAATAAGTCCTTCGACATGTTATTAGAACTGTTAAAAGCATCGTTTCCAATGGGTACTACTATCCTTAGTTCATTCTACGAAGCTAAACAAAAACTGTGTGACTTAGGCCTAGGATACGAGACTATATATGCATATAAGTATAATTGCATATTGTACTGGAAGAATTTGGTGATTTGTAACATTTTCCAACTTGTGGTGAGTCTCGATACAAGGTTAGTCCAAACAAAAGGAAATTTTTTTGCTTAAGGTATTGCACCACTTTTCATTGATACCGAGACTACAACGATTGTTTGTATCACAAGAAGACTCGTCTGACATGAGATGCCAAAAGGATAAACGAGTCGACAAAATAGAGAATATTTTAAGACATTCAACTGATGCAAAGGAACTAGAAGCATTTTGATTGTGAATTTCCAGATTTCACTTCACATATTCACGAAACGTTCGTTTAGAATTGGCTTCAGACAAGTTTAATCTGTTTGGAAATATGAGTATCCGTATAGCATGTGGCTTGTGATGTTAATTTCTTATAATTTTTCACCTAGAAAATGCATGAAAGGGCAGTCTACAAGTAAGTTTATAAATTATACTTTCCATATATGTTAAACCTACATATACAAAAACCTAATTCGTATGTTCTTTCCTTTGCAGCAATGGTCTGTGCTTGATTTTACAGATCCAAGCACTTAATTGATCTGTTGAGCATTAAATGTTCAACACATGGAAAGAGTTTAGGGAGACTGCCACAAGCATTCTAAGAAGTTCAATGACCCTAAACAAGCACGTGTCAACCCATCGAACAAATTGGTCAATCGTTTGGATGATTGGCACTTCCTTTGCGCTCACTACTTGAGCTGCCAATTTTCAGGTGATTTACATCTTCTAATATTCCTTGATGTTACTTCATTTCTTTTGTTTGTATGTAACATTTTGATTGTTTGTATGTAGGAGCAATCAAGGACCAATAAAGCCGCTAGAGCGAAATAGCCTAATAACCATAGGTGCAGGTCCAAGTCGTCATTCCTAGAACTACAACATGAGCTTATTGAACAACGAGATCAGCCAGTGGACCATGTGGAGTTGTTTAGAGAAACATATGCCAACAAGAGTGGTCAATTCATTTTACAGGCGGCTGCAAATGTGCATGTAAGTTTATGAAAACATTTTGTTTTATTTACTTACTTTTAATTGTGAGTTCATAACTTAAAACTTTTGGTGCATAATTAAATGCTAGAACTCTAGTCCCAACCCACTCATGAAGGTTCTCAACCACTCTTCGGAGACGAGATATTCGAAACCGTTTTAGGTAGATGATCGGGCTACTCAAAAGATCTTAGTTGAGACCCCAACCCAAGTCTCAAAAGAGTGTGGTAGCCTTCATATTCGCAAGAAATGCACTCTAGAGAGGTTAGCGAACTAAAGAGCTAGCTTTGAAAACACTAAATGATTAATTGAAGAACAACAAACAATGTTAGTGTTGCATGCCGAAAAATGAAAAAAATGAAGAAGATGAATGAGGAAATGAGTCAGGCACACAGAGAACTCTAAACAGTAGTTGCAGTTACGTATTTTTGAACCTTTAAGCTATTTAATTTGTTATCCGTGATATATATATAAATTTATTTTCATGTCGTTGTAGGTGTGAACTTGTGGAAATTTGAGGTTCGCGGTGATTAGGAGATAATGCATTTTCTTTTATCTTTTTTATGTAATTTCTTCAAAGAATTTGTAATCGTTGAATATTTGAATTTAGTTTATAATATAAATCAAATTTAGTATTTTAGTAAATTTTTATTAATTTTGTGTTAGTTGTATTTTGGAATTTTGTTGAATTTAAATCGAGTCGTAAACCAAAAGAGTACCTCACAATTTTTTTAATATAATAATTAAAAAAATATTAAAAATATCTCCCGTTGTACACAAAAGGCATTGGGAATAAGGCCCTTATCCCGATGTGGCGTCGAAAGTCCCCTATTGTTGACATGCTCCATCTGTCAGCATTGATGGCATCAGAAGTAAGACATTCTAGACGCCTTTCAGTTTGCGTGTAGGGAATGCCTCCCTTGACGACGCATTATCGTCAATTTCCTTCCCGACGACACCATGTACGTTGGGAGATCCTTTTTCGATGCCTTTGGGAATATATACCGACACTTGACATCGTCAAAAAACCCCGATTTCTTTTGTCAAATAAACTAATAAAAAGAAACTAAATATTTTCTTTTGTCAAAAACGTAACAAACTTTATTGAATAATCCTCAACAACAACTTTGGAGGAATGTAGGGCGAGAAGTGATTTAGGGTAGTTCTAGTATTATGATAATCCAATATTATAATAATAGTACTCCTAGTATTATGATAGTCTGTGCTTGGGGCGCAAATTATTATAGTCTATGTTTGGGGTGCAAACTATCATAATTTGTGTTATTATAAAGTGTGTTTGGGGTGCAAACTATTACAACTAGGGTTTTTTACAACTTTTTTTAAAAAAATATATCTTGTAGATCCAATACACATTTTTCATAAAGTGATTTTATTACATAAATTTGATTATGATATTCGTTCAATAAATTTAGAATCAATTGTGATGTTTCATGATATTTTTTTTTTCATATATTATACACTGAATTAAGTAAGCTTCTAATTACGACATTCCAAGCAATAAATTTAAGCTTCGATATCGCGCTTCCACTAATCTTTGTTTCCATGCATATATATTTGTCATGAAATACAATATTTTCCTTAAAAGCATTTTCCTTAATCTTTTTAAATTATAACGTTCATCTCATAAATTAAAATTACTATTATTAAATAATTACTTTTACGACTTTTTTTTGCATGGTACATCAAATGAAAAAACTTTTAAATTATGACGTTCATATTATAAATTAAGCTTTGATCTTCCTTATGCACTAATATTTTTTTCCATGCATATATATTTTCTATGAAATACAAAATTTTGCTTCAAATTAATTTCTTTAATCTTCTTAATTACATCGACGTTCATTTTATAAATTGAACTAATTGAATCGTTAGTTTTCACTAACGACGTTCAATTCATAAACTTAGCTTAAATCATTAGTTTTTCGCTAATTTATTTTTGGCATACACATGTAATGGAAAATATATAATTAGAAATTGATATGATTGAAATTATTGTACTAAAGTGAATTAAAAATAAAGAAAATAAAGAGGAGAGTTATTGAATATATGAGTAAAAAAAAACAATTATAATGCATATATATAGGAAGTGAAAAAGTGTACAATAAACTTTAAACATATATTTTATCAAGAGAAAAAGAAAGGGTGTTATAAAAAACTAAATCAAAAAAGTGAGAGAAAAGGAAAGTGAGTAAATGGAGAAAAAGTGAAAAATGACCCGTAGGGTCTACCTTTGAAAAGTTGAAAAGAACTGGGGAAGGAATGAAATAGTGAAAAAAATAAAATAAAAAGGATTATAGAAAACGGATTTCCCTTAATCGGAGACTCAATTGTGGAGTGAACCCACCTCACTCCCGAAGATATACTGTCCATGAAGAGCAACATATGATATGATTTCGTCACTTTGGACTATCTTAAAACTTGGTAGTTAATGATATAGCTTGGTGAGCAATGAATAGGGTTAAATCTGGTTGTTAGTAGAATACTTTACTTATTAGTTGAGGCAAGATTAGCCTGGTTATCAATACTTTTCTTATTAGCATAGGCATGGCTCCATCAAGCTTTGAAGTAGCTTGTGTAGACTAACTAATTAAAGAAATTATTAATTCCTCTAAGGGAGAAATAAATGATATTTCCACAGTAGTTATCTTAATTACAATATTAAAATTTAAAAGATAATTTATAATAGGTTTAAAGTTTGTGTGGCAACTTTATGATAATGGTTGGAAATAGATTCACACTCTTTGGCACTAGAGGGATAGAGGGTTTGAAATGTATTTTTTAAAGTAGAGAAAAAAAGTTTAGGGTCAAAATGTTTAAAATGTTGATGTGTATAAAAGGTAAAAATAGACAAATATCTAAAAAATGTGAATATTTGTAGGAGAATTTAGAAAAGAAGAAGATATATTTAAGTTAAATAAATAAAGATAAACATAAAAAAAATGAAAGTTAAAGGGAATAATATGGAAAAGAAAAAGAAATAAAAACATGAAACCGAGTGGTGGTGTGGAACATAATATCCCCATAAAATTCCAACCAGTTTTCCCCCAAAAGCCCACACTATTCTTCCCTTTCTTCCCATGCCATTTCCATCCCTCTCCCTCAACCCATTCCCGGACCGGAAGAACCCAACCCCGACGGAACCCACGCTGCAACGCGAATCATGCACTTGCAACAGACAACGACTTAGCGGCGGTTAAGGCAGCCGCATGGGCCTGGTACCAGCATGGGTCCGGCTCCGAATCCAAGCCGATGCGGGAATTCGGACTCACCAGGCCCATCACTGTCCCCAAGCCATCTCGCTACAGACTCGAAGCCACAAACCGAAGTGATCCAACTATTTTGATTCAGGACAAGTTACAAACACCTACTCCGCATACCAACTCTCTCCTCGACAGCTACGAAATTGCCAGCATTTCTAGACGGTTATCTGACCTTTTAGACCCCAATGATCGCAATAATTTTAGCCTTAGGAGCTTTGAATCTGAGATTATGGATCTAGGACGACAAATTGAGGGGAAAACCACGAAGCCCAACAAATTCAGTGGCTTATGGCGGTGGCGGAGGCGGAAACCGTCGTTGATGTGCGGGAAAATGGAGGATGTGGTTCTTGCCACCCAAAAACATCACCGCCGGCCCATGCCACGGTGGACCTAAGTTAGCTAAGCCCGCCCTAAGGTTAGTTAGTTCTTCACTCATCTGCCATTTTTGTGTTTTTACGTTAAAATTTTGGTTAAATGGTTACCTTAAATTTGATTGAAGTTTCAAACTTTTTAGCTTTAAATACTTCCGGTTGATATATTAATTTTGGTTAGAATACGTTACTTTATTAATCGTTTTAGTTTATGGTCTTTTAATAGGTCGGAATTTATGCCCATTTCTTAGGCGTTTTCTTGAGAGAAAAAAGAAATTGAGCTCGCTCTTAAAATCTAAAAATTATAAAGCATGTTTTCAAAAACCTATTCTTTCTTTTTATTTTTTTTAGTTTTTCAGAACTTTTTAAAATTTTTGCGAACATTATAGGAAGTAGACAATATGTATAAAAAAAAAAAATTTGAGAGAGAAGTAAGAGTTTTAGAAATTTAATTTTCAAATAAAAAAAACAACAAACAAAATAGTTATTATAAATGGGGTTATAGAAAATAAGCTTTTGGTTTCCATAACAATATTTTGCAAAATTTGTAAAATAATTTTTATACACAATTTACAAATTTTGGAGGTTTCAGTTTTGTTGGTCAACAGTTTGGTATGTTAATTGTATAAAAGAAAAAAAAAATAGTTAGATATTGAATACACATAATAGGAATAATAATTAAAATAAAATTAGTTACGTTAAAATATTGTTGGGTTGTTGGATTTTGTGAAGGAAAATTTTGGAATGGGCGAAAGGGCGAAAGGGCGAAAGGGCGGAAGGGCGAGGAGAGGGTGTGATTCCCCAATCGTCACATCGTGAAGCGGGGGAGTTAATACGGCCTTACAACATGTTAATTGTTAGGTATACTCATTTATTTTTGTATTTATTAACTTTACCACACAACAAACATCACATACCATTTCCTTTCTTACTCTCATTTTCAATCTCTTTTTCCCCTTTTCTTATCTACTCTCTAACACTACAAAATATGTTGTTGATTGAAAAATACTATGTAGGTAAATAAATTGATAGTATTGCTATTGTTGAATTACATACATCTCTTAATAGTTTAATTTGTGAATTTTTCTCTGACTCACATGTATTTGGTCATATACATATCAATTTGTGGCCAAACGTTACATTTAATGTGATGAATAATAAAGTTCACATGTTATTTGTGGTCGTAATTAAGTGGAGTCTTTAGAATTTTTTTATGGTCTTTATTCATTGTATTTCAATACAATTAACACCAACTTCTAACCCACTTTTCTACTCTTTTCATTTAAATCATATACTTTAACTAATACAAATTATAACATGTATTAGATTATTAAAACTATTAACTTTTTCGATGCTAATCAGTATGTTATCTTTCGAACTACACTAAAAAAGTAATAATATCTAATACTTTAATTTAATGCGAGTTTATATTTTTCTTACACTTGCATCATCATAACAATTATCATATCATAATATCAAGATCTGTTTAGTAAAGAATTTAAAAACATAAACTTAAAAACAAGGTATTCAATAAAAATAAACTTGTATTTTATGTTTGTATATTCCAATATTGAATTTTAATTTCAAAACTAGCTTAAATGTGTTTGATGTTGTATACTTATAAATCATGATACTTATCTTACTTGCACGCTAAGATTATTTAATTTATAAATAAATTTTTATTAATTTGTTTATGAATATAATTTATATTTTTAAAAAATGGTTAAACTGCAAAATTAGTTTCCATATATATGGTTCCATTAATAAACTTAATAAATAATAGAACAGAGAAAGTAAGAGTCTAATTTCTATAGTATGGTAAAGGTAAAACCTCGTATAATTCTTATGGTTTGAAAATACTTTCACAAACAATACTATTTGAATTTCTATAATTTTATGGACTAAATCCAATCGTTTCAAAATCATAGATATCAAAGGTTTAATTTAACCTAAAATATTTAAATAATTATTATTTAGTAATGTTATATAGGAAGATAATACAACAAATAATATATATTATATTAAAAGAATTATTGAATTTTTTTACATGTGTTTAATATAATTTTGTATTTTCAAATGTAATAGTTCAAATTTTGAATCCAATAAAAATATAAACAAATTTACCCATTACATAATACAAACACATTTTTTAGAATTAGAATCGCCAAATACATTTTTTAGAATTAGAATCGCCAAATGTATATTTACTAAACTATAAAACATATAGATTCTCAATACGTGTTTAATTTTTACGATACAAACGTCTATCCATATTGTTGTTGCTTTTGAGTAGTAAGAGAAAATAAAATTTTAATTTATTTTAGACTTATATGCATGATTCATGTTTAAACAATTTGCGCTTCTCGGGTTTAATGTTTTCTTTTTCTTTTATAGGAGATCAAAAACTATCAACACACTTGAGATGATAAAGCTCTCCAATGTTACTAATTATTCAAACACTATATGGTAGCATGAACACTACTACTTTACTTTACTTAACATATTTTTTTTTATAATTATAAGTCTAGAAGCATTAAATTATCTTCCGTGAAACACAAATTTCTATTCATTGTTTTACGATAATTATTTTAAATAGTAAAATTAAACCCGTCAAAATATTTATAGATATATTGAAGAAGTTTCATTATTGAATTGATTGACAACTATAGGTACTAATAAAACATCTATCAATCTTTATTAGCTTGTATATAGTAGTCTAGTTATGGGTGTCTATCACATATAAAATGACCATTTTATTATATATTTGTATATATTTTAGTCAATACAATTGTTTTTCTAGGGTTTAAATTTATTTATTTTTAGTTTAATTAAATGAGATGAAAAACAGGTAAGTGTTTTTTTAATAATTTGATATGATTGGTTTAGGGATTCTAAAACAAAGAGGTAGAAGGGGTTGGGGTGTGGGCAGAATGAAATGTGGCCAAACTTCAAACTTAGATGAAGCACAAAAAAGTAGCAAATTTAAATTTATTATCTAATATTCTCCACTTTATGAAATAATTTAAGGAATCCAAGGAAAGGTACAACTCCATCTCCAACTCCTATATTCAATAATTACAAGGAATTCCACTTTTCCTATTATACACATGTCTCAACCATTCTCATATTCCTTTCTTTTTCTCTCTTATATCAACTATATGTATTCCCATACTCTTTTGTTTCCCTTTTTTTTTTCTCACATCATTCTACTTCTCTTCACTATCATTCATTCCATCCTATATGCAACCTCACTCTTCCTTTACAAACACCATAAACCACCTAAATAATTTAATTAATATAATTGTTTGCTAAACATGCACCGATTTTTTTTTTTATCGAAAAGTGACATTTCTATCATAAATCACACATTATTATTTATTTAGAGAACGATGATATTTTTTACCGTCCAGTACTATGCGTTTGCCGACCTCTCCATAAATTAATTTATTACTCATTAGGCAATATTGGAAAAGAAACTGTCATAAATAGTTAATGTCCATTACAACGTACAAACGGGTAGTGCAAATTAGGAAAACAAAAACATGAATTCGATGAAAAGAAAAAAAAATACATGTTTTGCGAAGGAAACAGAGCACCATAGTCATGGGTTTTCGTAGAGGAGAACCCTGTAGCATGTGACCTTCCTCAGATTGGACATCCTAATGAAGCTTTTCTATTACTATCATCACACATTTACTAATGTCCTCCATACTAAGGCCCCGAAATGGATTGCATATGCGTAATGACCTCCTACATCATCACATCTTCTTTCTGGTTAGCTTTATCTGGCCATTCTGCAATGGCCCTAAGTTGATCATTGCAATGTCCAGACGTCCCAAATGAGGTCTTAAGCCTCAAACGCCTGCATGCCGCACTTCCTTTTCTAACCGCTAGAATCTGACCTACAGTCGTTGGACCTACCAAATCGTCTGACCATCATGTCGTCCGGTGAGAGGTTCATCCTCGGGCTGCACATAGCCGGGAACTCTGTCCCCAAGCCATCCTCTACGTAGACACTATCGCTAGGTCTTGGCACGTTGGACTCGATGTCTGCAAATGTCTCAGCATGGGCCCCTGTCACACGGTCTTTTCCAAAGACGTATGACAACTCGTCGTAATGCGGGAAGGACTTGTTCAAAAGTTCTATTTCTGCAGGATTCGTCTAGAAAACAGAGCAAAAAAAAAAAAAAATTGTGATTTGTATTTCATTATACCCTGTTAATCATAAAATTAAGTTTCGCATCTTACCCATACCCAATTTTCGAACACATCCCTCTTAGTGATGATGCACTTCACATCACCGTTCCATTTGAACCACTGCCCGCCGGTCCCCTCATCTCACCAATGGCCTAAAATATCTTTTTCAATAATTTTATTCGACTTTCGATGACAAGGGTGGTCAATCTACAGTTGGGCATTCTTTCTTAATTCTAACATCCTAACTAGTTGTAATAGATAACCCGACCGGAAGGTCCCGTTGTTCGACCTCCACCCCCCAAGTTCACTAAGTCCACAAGGCAGTCTACTGGCACGTCTCCTCCACCATCATCCATGGATGCTTAGGGTTTCTAGATGAACTAGTCATTATGATAAACCAAATGAATCATTAAAAGTATTGTAAGTAACAAATACATATAAATATATAAACCAAGGAAGTAGTATGATAATTAAACATCAATGACAAAGTTATGGAAAAAAAATTCTCAGTACACACAATAAGACGACAACGAAAATTAATGGGAATACACATACTATACAACCATCTTAATAACAGGGTTGTACTACAAAACAAATGGTACTAGTCATTACGCAACTGCCATTTGTTGAACATTGACTCCACAAGGGCATCCCTCCATTGAGTCTGTTCATTTGAGGCCTCAATGTAGTTGATTTCATCACAACTAGTAGTTGCGTGTGTCGAGTCACCCTTGTCTTCGTCATCCAATATGTTGGTGTTCGTCATCTCCCAATTTATTAAATTATGGCGGAGACAGCAAGCCATAATAGTCTAACATTGGACTTGACCAGGTAGTGGGACTTTCTCGTAGTATTGCCCATTGATCCTTCAACAGCCCAAACACTCTTTCAATGATATTTTGTGCAGAAAAATGTTTCATGTTGAAGAACTCCTTCGGTGTTATTGGAGTGTTTCTGATACCACACCACTCTTGCAGATGATATCATTGCTCTTTATACGACGTTAGAAAACCCTTTGCATTTGAGCATCCCGCGTCGCACAGGTAGTAAAACCCTGAGGGATATGAGGTTACATAGTGTTAAGCCGTTAATTAAAGGAAAAAAATTAAATAAATTTCAAACTTATTTAACGTGGGTTAGTGAGAACATATGATCTCACCCTTTGCAACCTTCAGACTATTAAGTAAAAAAATTGCATCTTGTAAGATACGTGAGTCTGTTGCAGATCCTTCTTAGTCGGCTAAGACGAAAACAAAGCTCCCCTTCGTATCGCATACACTAAGAAAATTTGTTGTCACTTCGCCCTTTTGGGTTCAATACCTTGGTAGATCAGTTGCGGACACTTTAACTTTGATGTATGTGTCGTCTAATGTCCCTAGACAATTCTGCAACAAATATCTAATGATGATTTAGAGTTTGGACAAGTTCCAAGTAAAAAAAAATCACAAGTTATTTTAGCCCTAACCTTGAAAGACCACCACCTCATTTGTGCATTTGCTCATCACATGCCGTGGTTGAGCCAATAACTAGTCATGCAGACGAAGCATGACCATCAAGACAATGTTGAAATGTCGCAAGACTATCTCACAGGACCGTACAAACTCTCTTTGAATCTGGTGGTTCTTCACATCGTGCGCCATGACATGAAGAAAGATAGCGACCATCTCGGCCTTAACATCGACAACTTCCATCGGTTATAAACTGGCCGTTGTTCATAGTAAATGGCACAAAATCGTGAAACATCCTCTGTCCATCCGCGTATTTTGGCAACACACAAGGTCAAACATGTGTATTATCATTCGAAAGTACATTAAATGTCTAATCCTATTTCTAGTGTCGACTGGTATTTGAGTTGTCCTCTTGTGGTCATTCAATAGTGCTTCCAATATCATTAGCATCTGTTGTTGGGTGATTGTGAAGGTAGAGACAACAACGACGATTTCGTTTGGATGCATTTTCTAGCTACGTACTATGAAGGGAGAACCTACTAATGGTGAAGAAGATGGTAAGAATCTATAAACTAAAATGTGTATTGTTTTTTCTCTGTAATTGTGCAGTGTAAATGTTTATCGTCTTCTCTAGCATCCAGGTTGAAAACAAATTTGTCAAGTAGATATGTCATTTAACATATTAGTTTTATCTTATTTAATTAAATTTGATATAATTAAATTAATATAAAACTATAAAATATTGAAGAGGTATTCATTAAATAAGATTTAAATGAAATATTAATTAATTAATAATTAACTAATTGATTAATTATTAATTAGTTAGTAGATTTAAAATTTATATTAATTTTATATTTTTTAAATTAATAGAATCACATAACTATCTCCTACTCCATGAAGGAAAAAGAGTGATAAATACGAAAAAAAAAAAAGTTTTTCTTCAACTAATAATTTTGCTTTTTTTTGCAAAAGAGTTTCTCTAACAAAATCTCTAAAAATTTTTTCATCTCAATTGGATCTCAAACGAATCTCATCCCAGAGAATAGAAAGATCTTCGATGGGTGGTGTCCCAATTTGGATATCTGTTTTATAGACTTAGAGACGTCAAACATGTAAGTTTTTCTTTCTCTAATCTATAATTAGAAAACATGCTTAGCTTTAAGTGTTAATAGGAAAACTAGTTTCTTAATTATTTTGCTCAATATATTGATATTTTAGGATTCTCAAATTCAATTGAGGAATGATTATATAAAATCTTCCGCTGTCACAGGGCTTTTATCCCTTTACTCCTAAGACCGAGACAATATTTTATCAAGAAAAAAATTTGAATGATAAATTACAACTTCAAGAACAAATGATAATTTAGAATCGAAATTGTAAAATTTTGCCACCCCGAAATCACAAGGTTTTCATAAAATGATGTAAAAGAGAGGTGGCTCCAATAAGAACACAATTTGCTCTTACACATGTACAATGAAAAATTACGTGAATCAGAAAAATTAAGTGAAAAGTTACGATAAAAAAAAATATCCATGAGAGATTTAATTTTAGGTAAATTTACATAAATATAACAAAAGTGTTAAACATTGACCGTTTGTATAACAATTTAATAAAAGAACCTGAAGCCAATTACTTTTTCATAAGTTTCATATTTATCTTTGTTGGATTTTGATTATTGCAAGATGGTTTTTCAGTTTTTTTTCTTATTCTTTTTTGCGATTTAATATTCTCTTCTTCATATTATTTCTCATTCTCCATTCCAATCTCTTGTTTGCATTTCTTCATTTTCATTCTTCTTCATTTCTCATTTTTTTCTCCTTGGTACAATATCTAAATGATATTGATATAAGATATTTAAACGATCTTGTACAAATATTTAAACAATCAGTTATTAATTTCAGATAGATTGTTTAGTTTTGGTATAATATCGTTTCGATTGTGTACAAGATTTTTTAGATTAGATATAATGGTACAAGAACGTTTAGACTTGGTACAAGGGTACAAGATCGTTTAAAGTTAGTACAACATCGTTAGATTGCGTACAAGTTCGTTTAGACTGAGTACAAAATCTTTTTTTTCATAATTCTGTGATCGATTCATCTGGGATAATTTTGTTATTTCACATTGTGGATTTGTGAGCATTTTCTTTTATTAAAATTATTTTATACTGTTGTAAATACTTGTATGATTTGTTGGATTTTTGAAAAAAACCCTTAATTTTACCATATTAAAATATATGAAGAATTGTTTGAATCAATTGACAACATAATGAAATTAGTAAATAGAAAATTGAGAATTGACTTATTAAATAACATTTTACGAGAAATTTTAAAGGTTTTTTTTGGTTAATTTTCATAAATATCACAAAACATCAAAATATTTACGACATGTGTAACAAAATTAAAAAAATCGATGATATTTTCATAAACTTCAGGTTTTCCTTTAAATATTGTGGACGATATTAATTTTATTTTCTTTGTGATTTATTCATATCCTCTTTATATTATTGCTTCTTCTACATTTCTCACTTGTTCTTTGTTCGTGATTTCTTTATTTCCTCTTGTAGGATTTCTTTCTTCATTTTTCACTTCTTCAAATTCCTACTTGGTAAACGATCTTTATCATCGCTCATATATTTCTTTTTTCAGATATAAATGATCTAGTACCAAGATCGTGCACGAATATATGAAAGACCTTAGTACACGATCTTGAACAAAAAAATCGTTTAGATCTTGGTACAAGTACCAAGTATGAAAGATCTTGTTACACGATTGTGAACCAAAATTGTTTAGATATTGGTACACGATCGCTTAGCTCTTGGTACGTTCATGATCGTGTACAAATATCTAAATGATCTTGGTTTAGATCGTTTCAAAGAAGAAAGACACTTACTCGTGTGTTTGGTGTTGATACTACCTACACGATTGTGTGTCATTTCCTATATGGTTGCGTATCGTGATAATTTAAAATAAGAATTACACACGTGTGTGTGGCCGATTAATCACATGTTGACTACGATATTTTTGGTATTTCACACTGTGAATCTGTGAGTTTTTTTCATTTTTAGAAATATTTGGTAGGTTTGATATTTTTTTTAAAAGAAAAACACTTTTTTTTTTGCAATGCAAAGTTAAAGTCGGTAAGATGTAATGTTGGGTTGTAATATATAAATATAAAATAACCAAAAAATGAAAAGAAAGAAAGATAGATAAGATCAAAATTGTTGATGCCTTTGTTAGGGTAATTATCCTAACCTTCCACATAAGAGGCTTAAAGAAGGACACCTCCTCATACTATTTTTGTCTTCTTCCACCATTCAATGCCACCTCACTTACACTCACCACTCACCACTCACCGTACACTCTTATTATTATTATCTTGTTTCTCAACTATATATTCTTAAATTCCATTGCCCTCCTTTTCAATAACTAAATTTCAACAAAAGCACACAAATTTTCACACCTCTATTTTCCTCCGTTCCAAATTTGCTTGGTAAGTTCAATTAATTTTCTGAAAGGGTTTCTTCTTACAAATGATGGGATGGGAGTTAATGGCCTCGTTTTTATTGGCAAAAATATTTTAATGGGTTTGTGTGTGTGAACGTGTAATATTATATATGTCAATGTTTGCCAATTTCAGTGATAAGAGTAAAAAGAGAGCAAACAACGAGGCCTTTATTTGTTAATTCAGATAAGGGGGATATTATTGCCCTTTTGGACTATTCCCTATTTTCCTTTCTTTTTCTTTCTTCAAACAAACGCATCTGGTTGGGCTCTCTAAAGAAAAAAAGGAAGACTAAATACTTCCAAATCGAACCCTTTCAACTTTCTTTTTTGAGTTAGTTTATGATAGCTCTTTCTTGGAGTTTGCTCATCAAAGTTGTTCTTTTTCCTCTTTTTCCATCAAGGTTGTTTTGCGGTTGTACTACTTTGGATCTGTGTAATTAACCTCATTTGCAAAGACAACAATAAAATAACGTATAATACTAATATACATAGTGGCAAAACAATATTAATTAATTGGTAGTTTGTCAAGGTGAGCTGCTATTAAATTAGGGGTAACTTGGCTGGAAAAGTGTAGATCAGAGCAGTCATGCATATAGTTTTGGATCGAGGTGGCTCATTGATATTAACTAGTATTCTAATTTTTTTTATATGGGTAAATAATTAGTTGTACCTAGGCTGTATATCTTCGTAGAATTTCTGTTGGACGTAGAATTTCATTAAATGTAAGTTTTAGAGATATAATCAGTCCACGTAAAATCAAAATTTTTGTAATCATGTTGTTTTATTTTAAAAAAATGAAAATAGGTTTTTGAAGAGAAGGGAGAGGATCAGTTCATGGGCGTTAATGATGAGATGGTAGTGCACAGCGGTGGATGCCATTGCAAGAGAATAAGATGGGAAGTGGAAGCAGCAAGCAGTGTGATAGCTTGGGATTGCAACTGTTCAAATTGCTCCATGAGAGGCAATACACATTTCACTGTTCCTTCTAAACATTTTAAGCTTTTGGGAGACTCGGATGACTTCATTTCAACCTACACTTTTGGGACTCATACTGCAAAGCATACCTTTTGTAAAGTTTGTGGGATCACTTCTTTCTACCATTCACGCTCAACTCCAGATGGGGTTTCGGTGAGTTTCAGATGTGTTGATCCTGGCACTTTGGATCATGTTCAGATTATCAAGTTTGATGGTACAAATTGGGAGCAAGCTCATCATCATTTGACACAAAACTAGTTATTACAAATAGTGGGCTTGGGCTTCATAAATTGATGTCACAAAACTAGTTAGGGAAATTATAATGGATGAATTTGGGGCATTCCAAAAACTTGGAGATCCAACAACAAAAAGAGTCTAATCTGATACAAGATTGCTGAGTTTTGTTTTTTTTTGTTTTTTCTTTATTTTCTGATACAACATTGCTCATATTTTTTAATTTGACATGGATAGGGTACAGGATAACTTTTTATTCCTTGTAGATTGTAGATTCATATGACACGGATAAACTCATCTATTAGATCTCTATTGGTTATAGAATTTCACAAATTTTACAAATAGCATGGTTTATCGGTTCTATGATGTATAGAATTTAATAAATTTATTTTTCTATCATAGATAGAATTTAACCTATTCTATTATGAATAGAATTTAATAAATTTATTTTTTTAGCCGATAGAATTTAACCAATTTTGTTATAGTTGTAAATTTTAAAAAGCTTAGAATATGAAAAAAATTTATTATTAAAACATAGCAATTTTTTTTATTATTATGAATATAGTGAAAAAAAATTATTATTATGAATATAAAAAAATTATTATTATTCATAAATTTATTATTAAGATATAGCAAAAAAATTTAGTGTTGTGTATGAAAAAAATTTATTATTAAAACATAGCAATTTTTTTTATTATTATGAATATAGTGAAAAAAAAATTATTATTATGAATATAAAAAAATTATTATTATTCATAAATTTATTATTAAGATATAGCAAAAAAATTTAGTGTTGTGAATATAACAAAAATAAAAAAAATTATTACGAAGAATATAATAAAAATATAGTAAATATAGTAAAACTATGGTGAATTTGTATCGTTTATTCTTTTTACTATCCTTAAATAGTAGATTAATTTTTGTATACATTTGATTTAAATTTTGTAATTAATCCATTTTTGTAAAAGATATTATTTAAATATTTTTTAAAAGTTGCATGGTAGCTTGGTTGAGTAATTAATCTAACCAAGGAATAAATTTTTAATTTTTAATTTGGTTTTGATTATTAAAGGTTTCATGCCATTTTAAATGAATAAATTTTTAATTTGGTTTTGATTATTAAAGGTTTTATGCCATTTTAAATGTTGATATTGGTATTGCTTTTAAATTCAAATCAACTCCATCATTTAGAATTTCTAAGAAAAGAGTTATTATATATAATATCTTCTTGTTTCATGGATAACATGAAGAAAGGGCTACATAAAGAAAACCTATAAAATTTTACAACCTTCACATTCTATTCTTACTTTTCTTAATCGGAAAAAATCGAATCTTTATCTCTTCTTAAAAAAAATTAAAAGAGGTATAATATCTATTTTATTTTCTCTTTCAGTAACTCCTAAATCTTCATCTTTTACTATAACAAATGAGAACTATCTTCATCTTTTACTATAAGAAATTCGAGTTCTCATGATGCAGAAAAAGATATTAGTAAAAACAATGTCGGAACAAAGGTCAATCATCGACGTATAAAAATACACGTCGGTCGAGACATGTATTTTTGATGTCGTAGTTCAAGACGTTGGAAGAAGATAGATAAATATTTAATTCTCGCATTTTTTTCCAACGTCTCTTTGCACGACGTCAAGAAAAGTTTAGTCATTTCAGACGTCATAAGTAAAACATCGGGAGAAGTGAAAAATATTTCTGATGTCATAGTTCAAGACATCGAGAGAAAATAAATAAATATTTAATTTTTGCATTTTTTTCGATGTCTCCTTGCACAACGTCGACAAAAGTTTAGTCATTCCCGACTTCATAAGTAAAATGCTGGAAGAAGTGAAAAATATTCGCGACGTCGTAGTTCAAGGCGTCGGGAGAAGATAAATAAATATTTAATTTTCGCATTTTTTCAAACGTCTCTTTCTACGACATCGGAAATAGTTTTCACTTCTCCCGACATCATAAGTAAAACGTCAGGAGAAGTAAAACTATTTTCGATGTTTTACTTATGGTGTCGAGAATAGGGGGTGTCTCCCGACATTTTCGATGTGCGTCAAACATTCTCATATAAAAACCCTCTTCAATTCTTTAATTCACAGAGTTGAGAGAGATTGAGAAGGAGACAGATCCACGCCACTGCTCGCTCTCGTTCTTGTCCAACCGTTCGTCGTCATCTCCATTGTCACCCTTCATTCAGGTAAGTGGTTTAGTTTAGTTATTGTTTTGTTTTAGTTAATTAGTTTCAAGTTTTAGATTTCAAATTAGTTTTTGTATTTAGATTTTGAATTAGTTATAGGTTTTAGTATTGAAATTGAATTTGAAGTGTCGTTAGGATTTTGAATTGGTTTTAGGTTTTAGGAATTTGAATTTGAAGCGTTGAATTTGAATTTGAAATGTTCAAGTCTTGAATTTGAAGTGTTGAAATTGAAATTGAAGTTGAGTTTGAATTTCAAATTTTTAATTTGAATTTAGGAATTAATAGAAGGTACTTTTTTAAAAAAAATAGAGGAACTCCCGACGCACGTCGGGAGTTTCTAGACATCTCTTGACACTATATTGACAACATCTTCGACGTTCATATAACGCCGGAAGATATCTAGGAACTCATGACGCACAAGAGTTCATCTTTCGACACATTTTTTCTAACATGTGTCCCGATGCATAAATACGTTTTCTAATTATACCGTTTTTTAAACAAAATCCTACGACGGAATCTAGAAAACTTGAAAATTTGATTTTCTAGAATTCTTGAGGTGAGGGATCACATATTTGATTTCAAGAAAAAAAATGATTTTAATTATTTTTTTTTTAAAAAAATCTTTTTGTAATTAGAAGGTTATTTCTATGACGAATTTTGAGAAATTGTACTAATTTTTCACTTTCTTGAGATAAATTTTTTTTCGTTCAATATAGTCTAATCGATGGAATGCTCTCCACTTATTTTATGATATTATTCCTTAAAATATTTGAGTAATGAGGGGTAAAATAAGACATTAGGTTAAAAGAAATTAAAGAATATTTTTAATTCAAGACTTGAAATTTGTTTATTGTTTTCTAAATGGGTGTTGTGAGGTGCTAACACCTTTCTCACACAAAAATGACTCTCAAACTCAACTCTAGTTTTCGCTGACCAATTTTTACGATTTTATTTAAAAGTTGTTAACTTTATTTCAGTGTCCAATCACACAATGAAAAAGATTTGTGATGACTCATTTTTTTGTTTTAAAACTAATCCATTTTAAGGACGTTGGTTGGTCTGCACGTTTTGGGCACACGACGACAATGTCTTTTTCTATTATACAAAACAATAAGAACAAAATATTATGGTTTTTCTTCTATACCCAAGTTTTTACGTAAATCTGTGTTTCTTGTCTCTACTTTCAATAGGACATTGAACAAACCCTATACAACATAGCTACTGATGAAAATCAAATAGTATCTTCCAATTTTATTGTCACCGTTGATGCTCGAATTGGTGCTACCATGGACAAATTGTTCCACTGGCTTCAGACAACATCGAAAAATGTAATCTTGTCAATCCTATTGTCGTCGATGCAGTCGGAACACCTTCACGTGCTGCTATCAAACCCTCTACGCATCGCCACTAGAGCTACATGCATCGATCCATCCTCCTCAGACAATGTAGACCATCCCATCTATGCAACCCTCTTCTTCATCTATGATCTATATTGCTCCTTATGTCCTGATTCATATATTACCACCTAATTCTGGTCGGCCACCACCGCTTTTGTCGTCAAACCTATATGCATTGCCACCCACTGACCTTAATTATTATCCTGATGTTAAGAATCCTCAAATTTACTCAACATTTGAGGTTGATGAATCTTCAACACATTCCAACCCTAACGTATACAAACTTCCTCTTTGGAAATAGCTCAACAACAACTAGAAAAGCTTCGACAACAGATTGTAGCAATTGATGCTACCTTAGGGACGACATCCAAGACTCCTGTACTGATGTATTTAGAGAATCTGATAACCTCGTTCGCTAATTTATCCTCTTCTTATGTGACTAATATAGTGGCACAGTCTATAAGATATCATCTTTCAGGAGAAAAGTTGAATGACAAGAACGAGTATTTCTCATGGTCTTAGTCAGTAAAAGCAATCCTTGAAGGATGGCATAAATTTGGTTTTCTGACAGAGGAAATACCTCGTCCTTCACCGGGCGACCCATAGGAACGATAGTGGAAGGCAGAAGACTCTCTTCTTCGATCCATATTGATCAATAGTTTGGAACTCTAGATTGGCAAGCCATTATTGTATGTTGTAATAGTTAAAGATATTTGGGACATGATTTAGACAATCTACTCCAAATGTCGGAAGGCCTCTCACTTATACATGCTAAGGAAGTAGGTTCATGAATGGAAGCAAAAAACCATGTGTAGCCACCTATTTTTATTCTACCAATAATTTTCTCTAAAAATAATATTAGTAATATTGGTTAAACTTTATTTATTTATTTTTGGAAAAAAGGTAAAAAAATTAGTAATAACGTATATTATTGATATCTCATTTTCATTATTTTAGGAAATAAAAATAAATCAATTTATTTTAAATAAATATTTTAATATCACATTTATCTTATTTGTACTATTTTAGGGAAAAAATAAATGAATTTGTTTTAAATAAAATCTTCTAATATCGATTTTGACTTATTTTATATCATTTCAGGAAAAAAAGAAAATTAAATTTCAACAAAAAAATCTTTGAATATCCATTTAATTTATTTATTTATTTTACAAAATCTCAAAAAAATCTCATTTAATTTAGTTTATTTATTTTAGAAAAATAAAAGTTACCTTATTAATATAATATCAAAATTTGATTATTTTTTCCTAATTTATGGTACGCCCTGAGTCTATAAATAGGGGTCTTTGTCATTTGGAAAAGGGGAGAGTTTCTTAAACAAAAAATTTTTTTGGAGGAGAATTTCTTACAAAAATTCTTTGGAGAAAGTTTCTTAGAGAAATTTGTTTTAGAAATAGTGCTTAGAGAAAATTTTTAGGGTGAATCTCAAAAAAAAAAAAAAAAACAAACTCTGCAAAAGATGCATTTCTATTATTCTTTTCATTACCTTATTGTCTCTATATTTTTTAAAAAAATTTATCTTAAGCAAATTAAACTTACTTAGTTGGAGGTTGCATTTGGTAGGGATTTAATTTCTTTGGGATTCGAATTATTATTTTCCTTTTCTTCTCTTGTTAAAAGATAAAGAGAAATAAAAGAAAATGTATGAAAATTTTAGTATTTTTGTACTGTTTTTTTTCTTCTATCATCATTTTAAAAAAAAAATTCTTTAGTCTTTTTCTTCTCTATAAAAAAACAAGGAGAAAGAAAATGACATAAGACAAATGTTTTTTTTTTTATTTATCCGTATTTTATTACTTTTTTTAATCTCAACTCTTAATCTTTATTTTCTTTTCTCTAAAATATAGAGATAAAGAACGTAGAGAAAATTTTATCATTATCATTATCATTATCACCATTATTATTATTATCATCATCATTTATTACTATTAGGGTTCTTTTTCTTTTTACTTCTTGTTTTTCTTCTTCGACTTCTTCGTCTTATTATTATTTCTTTCTTTGTTCATTCCTTTGTTTTGTTTCTTTCCTTATTTTTTTTATTGTTATTATGTTTCCTTTCTTTTACTATTCACATTGCTATATCATCATTGTTGTTATATGCACTTAAATGTAACTCTTTGTATTTAAATTTTTTAATATTTTGAAATTCTTCCAAGTTTTAAAATTCTTTATGTTTTAAATAAAAGATTTTTTTTTTAAAAAAAATCATTTAGCAAATTTGTCCTTAATGCTATAAATGTTTTATGTTTTTTCAAAACCTTCAAAATTTAACATATGATTTCATAAGATTTCCTAAACCAGTCTTTTCTAAAAACTTATACCGTTTTCCTTAAAAAAATCCTACGATGGAATCTAGAACTTTCTGGAAGTCTGTTATTTCTAGATTCTTGAGGTGAGGGATCAATATCTTTGGAAGTCCGAGATTTGATCCCAAGAAAAAATGAATTTAATTAATGTTTAAAAAAAATCTTTATTCAAAGACTAGTCTAGGATAGATTTTGAGAAATTGTAATAATTTATCATTTTCTTAAGGTGAGAAACTTTCTTTAAATATGTAATCTTAATTAATGAAATATTATTATACTTATTTTATGAGATCATTGCTTCAAACATTGGAGTAATGAGGGGTAGAATAAGACATTAGTTTAAAAAATAAATTAAAAAATATTTTCAATTTAAGATTTGAAATTTGGCCACCGTTTTTTAAATGAGTGTTGTGAGGTGCTAATACCTTCCCCACACACAAATGACTCCCGAACTCAACTCAATTTTTTCGCAGACAATTTTTTTTTGTTTACTTTATTTCGATGTCCAATCACACCGTAAAAAAATATTGGTGGTGACTCCTATTTTATTTTAAAACTAGCTCTTTTGAGGACGCCGGCCGCTCCGCGTCGTTTCGGGCACGTGGCAACACCATGGATGTCACATCCTTTTTTAATAAGTTTTCTCTTATTTGGTAGGAAATAAACCTATGCAAAGAACTAGTTTGGAGCAGTTCTAGTGATGGTTTACAATACTTTAGAATTGCAGAGATTGATAGGATTTATGACTTTCTTGCTGGTCTTAATCTTAAGTTTGTTGTACTTCGAGAGCGTATACTAGGTCAAATGTGAGACTCGTAACTAAAAAATGGAGACAAGAGTCAGGATTTGACAAAATATTTAAGAGAAGATATTTTGACTTGAGCTAGGTGATAATAAACAAGAGTTTGGAGTTCATTGCAAGATAAAAGAGAAGGCGAGAACCTAAGAACATGAACTGAGTTTTATTACAAACTAAAGCTAAGCGATGAAGAGTTGGAAATTTATGGAAAATTTCCAAAGAATACTTAATGCGCCACATGAAGAAGTTTAAGCTAAGTATGGTTAAGTTAAACAACAAGCTTTCACGTGCATCACTAAGAGTAAGAGTTGACGAGTTATCAAGAGACTTAGGATGACTAATCTAATGTGCGACTAGTAGTATAAATAGAGGAAGACGTCAGATTATTAAGGATGTTACTCTGGAAGTCTGAAAAAGGAAAAGTAAGTGTAAGATAGCCTTAGGAGTGAAGAGGAAAATCTGAATAGGTGTTTTACGAGAAGGAAAAACAGGTTGTTGTGAGTGGCTCCTTTTATAAATGTTTTAAGTGCTAAAAGTTTTCTTTAAGTTCTTACTGATTTGCAATGATAATGATGTCTTCGAAGAGATTTTGAATGCAAGTTTATGTTATGTTTAAAGTATGTTTTATGTGTTTTAAATGAATGCGAAATTATGTTCAAACCATTAGAGTCTTCTTTCCTATCAAAGAGCTAGTTGTTATGTAGTAAAGTCAGCCATGTAGAAAAGAACTACGTAGTAGAGTGAAGACTATATGTTGTGGTTGAACCCCAATGTCGACATGTTGTGGGTATGTTTTAGTGAGTATTTAGTGTTTTCTTGGAATTATTTTATACCAAAAGGTTTTTTTACTCAAATTAGTTGATAACCATCATATTTAGGTGATAAATTTGAGTTGCTCGAAAGATATTGATTGTTGTCCAGCCAACAAGATGTGGAATTTGGGCGTCTTTAGCACATTTTGGGCGAGTATCCAAGCATTTTGAGTTAGTTTTGGTACCTTTTGAGTTTTTGTACTAATATTAATTAACTCATGGTATTGGATGGTAGATCTTGATGTTAAAAAGTGGTTAAGGTGTTGATAATTGAAGTTTAGACTATTTTTCTGTTCTCTGCTCATTCTCTCTATGTAGATGATAGTCATAGTAAAGGACTCTATAGTTTATGCTCTCAAGGTAATTTTACAAATTATCCAAACTTTGGAAAACATTTGAGAGTTTTGTTATGCCTATGGATTTAATTATACGTTAGGATTTAATTATACCAAGCATGAAATCTCCTAGTTGGGAGATGAACTGTATGATGTAGATGAAGAAGAATTGATTTCTAATTTTCTGACTTTATAATTTGCTAACTAAGAGAAAATTTAATTTAAATCCCCATTAATCAGTAATCGCTACAACCTTCAAAATGTATATATATATATATATATATGATATAATAGCCTTAAAAATGTTTATCATATGTCAGAAGAAAGGATTAGGTAAAGGCTATTATATAGTAATGATAGCATTGAGAACAAGCTATTATAGGTTTAAAATAGCTTTAATGGTTAATGCTATTGAATGTTTTCATAGCGGTGCATACATGCTATATTTTTGTCCTCTATTGTATTATCCATCATAGCTCTACGAAAAGGCTATAAAAAGTCCCAGACTTTTAATAACATGGGTTGTCAGGACCTTCGAAAAAGGCTATGAAATGTCTTTTATAGCCTTTCTCGTTAGCTATCGTAAGCATTATTTTTTTTAGTGGTATAATCAGAAAATAACGCTCTTAACTTAATTATTTGTGTAAGTAATTTTGCAAATGCAAGATTTCAACCAGATAATAAGCACACATGTGACCATCAGGTGAATGCGTCTATTAAGACCATAAAATACTTAAATGGTCTACTTGGTCGATTAACAGTCCACAGATATCACAATGAATTCGTTCCAGAAAATGTAGGTGATTCTATTCCTACATTAGCTGGTGTTGGTCTAATTATTAATTTTGCTTGGGTACAAACATCACATGATAATTCGTTAGATTGAAGAATCTTCTAGTTCTTCAATGGATGTCCATGTGAATTTTTAATGATTCTTCTAATCATTATGGATCCTGGATGACCCAATCGATTATGTCAAATTACAAATATGTCTGGATTCATGAACTTTAGGTTCATTGTTGCATATGTTTCAATTAGTCTTATATGAGTATTGTAAACCCCAAACCTTATTGGACTTAGATCCTTTCAAGAATTAAAAGGATTAGTTTTAAGTGAAGTTAAGACAAGGAAGTGGACTTGAGAAGTGGTTTTGTAAATTTTTCGTAATAGGTGGAAAGAAAAAATAATACTAAGTAGTCATGGTTTAAGAATTAAGGAGGTTGGTTAGGAAAAGGAGAAATTTTGGCTAAGGCCATAGCGTAGGTGTCTTGGTCTTGGTAGGCAGCGAAAAGAAGAAGAATAACCTCTAAAGAGGTTATTTAGGCGAGGAGAAGGGTGTACTAGGCGGCAAGTTTGATGATGTATGTGGTCGAGAGGGTTGAAATAACTGCTAAATAGTGATGGCGTTTTGGTCCTGGCTAGGCATGAAGACATGATTCTTGAAGGTTAGTTGGAGAGTTGATGGGTTAGGCAAGAAGGTATGCAAGCATAGTGCTAGGCAAAGATCATGGCACGCGAGAATGGCGTAGAGGTTAGCTTAGGAATTTGACAAGACATTTTGGACTTTTCTTCGGATGATATGCGTTTTGGTTAGGCAATAAGATGAAGAGGTGGAGTTGGTTAAGTGGATTCCAGGTGTCATGTGCATGCATAGGTTAAATTTCGATTGAAGAAGGTGTCAATAAAGATCCATTCAGACTTTAGTATAAAAAGGTCACTTCAAATGAAGATTTCTCCTAATTCACTCGTGCGCTTTTGCTAAAATGATTCTCAAAAGATTCTAAATTGAGTCTATTTTCTATATTGGGGCTTCTAGTTTAATTTGAGTAAGGTAGGTTTGAGTTTGAGTTGAAGAAAGTGAGGAAGGTTAGAATTCAGGTAATTTTTAGCAAGGTGGACTTCCAGAGGGCAGTAGAGTTCAACCGTTAGAGTCAAAAGCTGAAATTTTAAGGTAAGAAAGTTATATGTTTTTAAGCATTTTTGTAGAAGGAAGTTTCCTCAAAAGAGTTCTAGATTTGTAGTTAAGATTTTTCAAAGTTGGGTTAAGTTTCTAGATGAGAAATTGTGGTTCCATGCAAGAGAAGGTTGGTCAAGTGACAAGGTAAGACTAGAAGAGATAGGCGTGGTGTTTTGGAATAGAGAGGTTTTTATGTGAGCTTGATGGCGTTCAACATACGACCCATGTGCAAGAAGGGCACGACCAAAGAGGCACATGGAAGGGCTACGCGAGACGCTAGGCACATGGCCAAATGAGGTACACGACGTGTCTGTGCGTGACGTTAGCATGCGAGCATGCCTAGCGCATGCGACAAACGTCTTGTGAGGTTAAACATGGGTAGCCCAGCGCATGACAGCCGCCCACCTCTGCGCGCCAGACATGCCAAATGAGTGATTTTGGGATGTTTTTGTTATTTTGGGAAATCTTTAAACAAAGCTTCAATGTTCTTATGATTAAAAAGAAATTAAATGAAATTATTTCCCGTTATTTCAGGTCAAGAAGAGACTAGATAAATTTATAGACCAAGGGTCTAAGCTACGATCTGTGAGTGACACATTGATTTCTAAAAGTATATATTAAACATGATTTCAAACCTAATAGCTTGTAAGTGACACATTGGTTTCTAAAAGTATTTATGAAACTTGATTTAAAACTTTACAAGCAATACCTTGTAGGTGATAAAATTAATTTAAAGTTTATTTTTTAACATGATTTATTATCAAATGTTTTAAGTATGCTTTGATGTATGAATACTTAAGTTACTGATTTAGCAAGGTTTCTAAAGCATGAGTTAATAAATGTTTGTTAAACATGTATTTCTTAATGAATTTACTTATGAGATTTACAAAGCAAGAATGTTTATGTTTTAAGTTAAAGAATATTTTTAGAATGCTTTAGACAATACCATTGGATATATGTATATAGCTACCCTTCGAGGATATGACCTGTGCACAGAGGTTCCTTTGATGAAGGTATTCAGTAGACTTTGATAAAGTTAAAGAATGTTTTTAGATCACTGAGACAAACTTCTGAGAAGAGGGTTCTACATTTCTTGAGACAAAGATCTATAGGTTACCTACTTCATTGTAGCTATAATGAGATGGGACACTACTGATGCTCGGTTTCTACCTCGTAGATATCACAGAACAAGATGGAGGCCGTCAAAGGGTCCAACTTGTGATTCATATGGTATAGCAAGTAAAATTTAGAAAGTATTTGCTATGAAAGAGATTTAAATGCCTTATTTCATGATTTGTTTATACAAAGAGCCAAAGCCTAAAGATTAAATTGTTTTAGAAAACATGTTTTGTATAAACCATCACTCACTCGGCTATTTTAACTCACACTTTCCAAATGTTTTTCCACTATCTAGGTAGAGGTCGTGATTCGAGAGCTTAACCATTGTCTTCAGACTACTCTGTGAAGTTACTTATAGCTTTGTTGTGAAGGGTCAGTTGTTTATAGCTTCAGACTATTGTTAATAGTTCTATGTAAATTGAAGTGAATTAAAAGTCTTATCTTTCTTTTGTTGAAGTGTGATGTCTGTAAATAAACAACATTTAGCCTAAACTTGTTTTGATCTAATAAGAGTGTGTCTAAAGTATGTCCCTCATAGTTTCTGATGCATAAGTTTTTAAATTACTCAAGTTGTTTAGCATAATAAAGAATCAGTAGTCAGGGTCAACTGGTGTTGTTCAGAAGGAGAACGATGTCAGTTGACTTCACACCACATCTCGGGTCACGCAAGTAGGTGCTCGGGATTGGGTGTGACAAGTATAATATAATCCAGAAGATAAAACATACAATCTTTCTAATATATGTTTTTCATTTTAGACAATAGATATAATATAAAGATCTTATGTCTCATTCTTTCTATCAGTCTCAATATGATAACCATTGCAACATATATATATTTAAAACTCAATAGATTTCTCATTGATTGACTAAAGAATAATGCATTATCAATTGGGAATTTTGTTCCTTTAGGCAAAATAGTATTTGCTTTTCCAATCCCTTTAATCAGGTTTTCAAAATCTGATATTGTATTGACTTTTGCTTCCAACATCGTAAATTTGGAAAAATATTTTTTATTTGTAAGTATTGTATGTGTACTTGTATTGTTTGCCAGACATAGATCTTCTTTGTTCATTTCCGAATCACCCAATGTATGAACATGATTCATATTTCTTCATTTAAAAGAAAATAATTACAATAAGTAAAATATATTTGTATATTAATAAAAAATATATATATAAAGAAAGATAACAGAACAATAATATTATTCTAAATATTTTTAAAGTTAAAAAAATATTTGTTGTTTCACTAATCGTGTCCATTTTCTCTTCAAGAGTTTCAATGAAATCTGCCACATTCAAATTAGTCATGTTAGATGAATCGAATATATCATTATCTTCATAGGCACAATTGGCTTCAACATTTTTTCTCTTTTTTCTTTTATAGGGATGCTTGATATAGGTCAGCTAAGTGTTTCGATGTACGACAAACACGTGACCAATGTCCAGTCATTTCACATTGGTAGCATATTTGTTCATCACCTTTTCCTTTTTGTGGAGCTTTTCTTTTATGATCATTGTTGTGTGCGGTTCTTTTAGAATTTGGTTTATAAGAATGATCACCACAAAAATAATAATTATTTATTCCTCTTTCACGGTCTTTATCTCGACCACGACAACGACCACGAGCTCGTTTACGATTAAAAATGACAACATTCGCTTTAGAAAATGATGTTGTTCCAGTTGGTCAGGATTCATGATTTTCATCAACAGCTCGTTATTTTGTTCGGCAACAAGAAGACATGAGATGAGTCCAGAATATTCTGTAAAACCTTTCTCTCTATATTGCTGCGACAAGAGTATATTCAAGATATGAAAAGTAGAAAATGTATTTTGCAACATGTCCATATCAATGATTTTCTCTCTACATAATAACAGTTTTAAACTAATTCAGAATTGTAATCACTTACTGAGTTAAAATCCTGTAGCCTTATGTATCCAATCATAACAAGCTTGAGGAATATGAACTAATTTTAAATTATTAACATTTCTTTCAATTTATTCCACAATATATGAGGAACTTTCACTATTAAATATTCTGATTTTAAATCCTCGTAAATGTGATGATGAAGAAAAATCATGGTTTTTGCTTTCTTTTGACTGGTCGTTACATTTTCTTCTTTAATTGTATTTTCGAGATTTATGACGTCTACATGCATTTCAGCATAAAAAACCCATGAAAAATAATATTTATTTTATTAATTATAACAAGTAGGAAAAAATCGACATAACGTTATGACCTATCTTTGATGGAGGAGGCGTCTAGAGCTCGTGCTAAAAACATGTTATAAAAATGGGGCACAACCAAAATACGGAAATCAAGAAAATATAATTAATATTAAAATAATAAAATATAATATATAATATAAAAGAGATTTTTTTAAAATAGTAGATCTTACAAAATATTTACCACCTATAACAAATTCTATCATTAATAGTGATTGATACGGTATAGTGATAGAATCCAAAATTGGATAGTAGAATAGAGTATTAGATGGACACTAAAATAGTATACAATGAGAGGACACCTATTAAATATTTAATATGACTCGTTTAAAGGGCATTTATACATTGACTAATATTTATAATATAAACAACCTTTAAATGATATAATGATAGTTTAAGGGCCGCGTCTTGTTTTAGAGATGAATAATACAAAAAGAAAGGAAAGAGGTGGAAATTTCTAAGATTGCAAAACCCTAATCCCCAATTCCAAATAGAAAAAACGATCCAGTCAAGTTTCATTGTTGACCCAATCCATCAATGGCTTGGAGAATAAGTTGCCCACTCTACTCCCTTACCAATAAGATCCCCATTCCATCTCCATCACTCCTCACCTCCTTCTCCAACAATGGCCGCAATCCAGCTTCTCCCCTCACAATATGGCTACGTCGTCCTCGTTCTTGTCCTCTACACCTTTCTCAATTTCTGGATGGCCGGTCAGGTCGGCCGCGCTCGCAAGAAGTACCGTCTCTTCTTTCTCTCTCTCTATCTCTCTCCATTCTAATTTTCGGCTTATATCTTTCTGTTTCCATTTTGTATTTTAGGTATAAGGTCTTTTACCCTAATTTATACGCTCTCGAATCCGACAACAAGGATGCCAAACTCTTCAATTGTGTCCAGGTTTCGATTATACATGTTTTCCCTCTCGTTTCTTTTCGTTATTACCATTTTGAATCTGAAATGCCGAGTTTAATTGGAACAGAGAGGGCACCAGAATTCGCTAGAAATGATGCCTTTGTTCTTCATGCTTATGATTTTGGGAGGAATTGGGCATCCTTGCCTTACCGCTTCCTTTGGAGTTCTCTATGTTGTGTGTCGATTCTTCTACTTCAAAGGTTACGCTACCGGTGTGCCTGAAAAGCGCCTCACCATCGGGTTCGTTTTCTGGAAAAACTTGTCTGTTTAAATTCGATTTTTAAAATATGACTCAATTAAATTGGGAAATCAGATCCTTGAATTTTTGTATTTGGGATGATAATTGAACAGGAAATTTTCTTTTCTGGCATTACTCGGATTGATGGTTTGCACAATCTCGTTCGGTGTTAAGCTTCTTCGTCATTAAGCTATAATCCTGTTGAGCTTGGGGTGATGTTGTAGTGTTGTTCTTCATCTTCCTCGTTGCCTTGTGTTATTAAGAGGTTGAATAACGGTTATTTATTTCCTTGCTAATCTTGTTATAGAAGTTGTAACTTTGAAAAAAGTTATAGTAAATTTGAGATGTCTTTTTATGAAATGAAGTGTAAAAACGTAATCCTATTTTCTTTGTACTTACACATCTCTTTGCTCATTTGGAGGGTACTCAATTGATCTCTGTACAATGTTTGATCTGGATTCTCTTGTTTCTTTTATTGGTTAAACTCACATCTACCACCACAGCCGCTTCAACCTCTTCCTAAAGAACAAATGTTTAGCAAATTTTGAACTTCTTTTTTTCCTTTTGAAAGTATCTAACATGGACCCAAGTGTGGAGTGGGGTTGGGACTTAGGTTTAGTTTTAGATACGATTAGGATAAGTATTTCAAATAACCTTTATGTTTTTACTATTCATAACCCCTTGCAGGTGTTATGTTTAAGGGTTTGGAAAGTTTTTGATCAATTTTCGAACACCATCACGGATTCAGAATTCTATCTTAGAGGCAGAAGTTTACATAACTTTTAACCGTAGATGCATCAATACTTTTATGTTAAGGGAGGGAGCTTAACTTTACATATAGTTCAAACTTCTGTCCATTGAATATGTACTAAATCACGAAATAAATCTCTATTAGGGTGTCTAATATGTCAAATTAGACATTGTTTTTTAGTAAAAAAATAATGTGACCGTCTATGAGATTGTTATTTACTAAATTGTTAATAATACTTTGAAGGATTAAAAGCTCAAGATTATAGTATTAACTTGATTGCGATTTTAAAATAATGGTAAGGTTAAGAACACAAGAAGTAAAAGATTGATATGAGTGAATGAATGTTGTTTGTAGGTATTAATTTTTAAAAATTTAAATAAGTAACCAAAAATCACAAGGGGAACCCTAAATTTTTTTTAAAAAAAATCTCATATGTGAAAAAAAATTAAGGAAACTTTTATTTTGTTCTCTAATTGTTAAATTTGGCTGTTAGAATTTCGTTAATGGTTTAACTAAATAATGAAGTATCTTTGTTAGAATCTAGTTAATAGTTTAACTAAATAACCAAGTATCTTTTATATTTGAATGATTTGAGTTATAGGTTCATCATCGATTAAATTGATAAATAAAATATCTCGTTAATTTATTCTACAAATCTTCCGTAGCAATATAGAAATATAATCAATACAATTGAATCAATTTTTAAAATATGAGATCTTGGAAAAAATCAAAAGAACGAGAACGGTATTGAGTAGAATAAAAATAAAATAGAAAGATATTGGTTAACATCCATGGTAAGGTAAAATAAACTAGAAAAATAAAATAAGTAAAACACATGTACAAAATAAAACTATATAAAATTGTACATAGTTCTTAAATAAAACATCAATTTGCCATCTAGTCTTGAGTTAAAAATTAAAATATCTTATTTGGTCATCTAATCACTTCAACATTTTATTAGAGAGTCAACCGAATCTTAATAACATGAACTAAAATATGTTTTTTTTCAAAAATTTAGGGACTAAATTAGACATTTTCAAAAGTTCATAGATTAAAATAGAATAAGATTTAAACAAAAAATAATAATAAAAGTATAACTAAGGGCTTGTTTTATAACCTATCTGTTTTTTTGTTTTTTGTTTTTTGAAAATAAAATTTTAAAAAATAGGTATACTCGGTAACTAATTCACTTTTTCGATTTTTAAATAATTATCTCATAAAATATTGGGAAGGAAAATTGAAAATGAAAAAAAAAAGGGTTCAGAAACATTCATTTTATTTATATATATATAATAAGAAAAGAAAACAAAATCAATTATTTTGTTTTTAATAAACAAAAAATTAAATCACTTTTAAAAGTTACCTCATACCACTATCCATGTTTGATGCAATTGTTTTTTTAGTTTTTTTCTTTTATCATTTACCTTTTATTAATAAAAATGATTTCTAATTAATAATTGTCCTTAAATGTAATAAAATGGGGGAAATATAGGATAGGGACTGTCTTTATCTATTTATTTCTTAAAACAAAACAACTCTAAAATTTATGGCTTTACCTTAATTATAATTAGAATGGTTTCAAAAATTTTTGGAATTTGAGTAGTTTTGCAATATCACTCTTGTTACTATAAAAGGTAAGGGTATAAGTCTAGCCCGAATAACCCGACAACCTAGACTACCCAATCCATATTATATAAGTAATATGGGTTGAGTTGAAAATTTTGGTTTTTTTGGGTTGGGTTGGGTCTCAGGTTAGAGGTTGAGAAATTCGGTTCAACCCAATCCAACCCGAATTAATATATATATTTTATTATTTATTTAATAAAATTAAAGTTAGGAGTATTTTGTTAAACGATCGTGTAGAAAGTTAAGTAATTGTATAAAATGGGATTTTGAGCTATGTAAATGGCAGCCTGGTTATCACAAAATACAGCAGCTGGTGAGCGTACTGCAATTTTCAGTTCTCTGAGGAGACTTTGGAGCCATATGACTTCACAACAAAGAGTGGCTAGTGCTCGATACTCTGCCTCAGCTGATGACCGTGAAAGAGTTTGTTCTTTCTTTGATTTCCATGATATTAGAGATTTACCAAGGAAAACACAGAACCCTGTAACTGATCGTCGGGTGTCTGGACATGGCCATTCTCACTTGTACAAATCAAAGGACAGTCTCTCGCGAACATGAGTTCATAATACACTCAGGATTAAGACTAAGTTACTTAGGTTATCCTAATGAAATAAAAACTTAACTAGTTGACCGAGTTACATCTAATGGTTACTATTTTGTGGTCTGGTCTTACGCAAACTTATTGCATAGAATACCCTCACTTATATGCCACCTACATGAACGCGTTGGATCATTGTGTTTGTATCAAATAGAAAGTGAGTCGTATACATAGTATTTGTATGTCTTTACATACTATTCAAGACTCACAAAACAGCTTAGGATGATCGTTTATTAGATTTGAGTTATTAAGATAAAACTAATAATATAATCAATAACATTTTATTAATAACGGTTAATGAATTATATTTACAATCTACGAGTTTTAGCATATAAATCCCAACACTAATAACATTTATTGAAATAATAATACTTTATTAAAACGGTTAATGAATTATATTTACTATCTATAAGTTTTAGGACATAAAATCCAACAGTTTGGATTTTGTGTTTTTGTTGCTTCGGTTATGTTTAATGCTATTTGGACAGGTTGCACTATCTTGTGTTAATCTTATGTTGTTTATGTACTTGTTAAGAATTTTGTTTAGACTCTATTCTTTTTCTAGCGGTATAGTTTGGTTGTTGATTTTTTTCCATTGTATTCATAAAAAGAAAGTTTTGCAAAGGGGGAATTTATTTGAGATTTAAGGTGTTGACTTTATAAATTTTCTAAGGCAATGAATTCTGAGTTGTCTCAAACAAAGTATTAACATTTGCTTTTGACAATAGAAGATTTTCCTTATTTGGATATCTTTTCTTTTATTGAAGAGTGACTGGTTTTTTTCTTATAAGTTTATTTTCCTTCATGAATTCGAATATTTAAAGTAAATTGTGAAACCTTTTTAGGGTTACAAAATGTGATTTTTTATCAATCCAATTGTATTTTCAAGCAAGCCGCATTTGTTTATTGAGCAAGAGTTTCTTTTGTTATATGACCATTATGTTCTTGCTTGTTGCCCATTGTCCCACTGCGTAAGTTTCTTTGTTCAATGATTGCAACATAATAAAGATATTCACAGTTTAGAGGGAACCTAAACCACTACTGTTAAGAAGGGATTTTCAATCTTAGGGGAAACTTAAGACACAGTCACGAGAAGGAATGTTTTATCTTTTGGGGAGCCTAAAAGCCATTAATAAAGGGAGCTTGTTGATCTGTAGGAAAGATATTACTATGAGAGGGAGTCTCATGCTCACTGTCAAAGTCGAAGTGAAGACATCAATTAATATTCACTCTTAATTAGGGGGAAGAGCCTAAGCACATGAAAAGTAGGGGGTGGTCACACTTAAGGAGAGCCTAAAAACACTTGTAGAGGGAGACTCACATCTAGGAGTCTAGGTGATCAATGAGTTAAGTTTTACGTGAGTTACTGCAGTAGGAGTAATATTATAGATATATGTACTACGTTGTAAACTACTTAAATTTTCAATACCAATAGATTACTTTTTCTGGTAGGGTAGCTAGGTATCACCAAACTGGATTACCAACTTTTGTGTCTCTTGCAACTCATTGTTGTTATTTTACTTATTTCAGTTGTTGTTTGTGGTTTCGTTTGATGTCTTGTAAGTGTGTGATAAGTAGTCATTCATGTAGAATTTAGTTTTCCTATCAACTAAACCACAAAGCCTCCTATTTTCACTGCTTTGAGAAATTCTATCTTTTTACTTCATGTGGTTGGATTTCATTCTCACCACTGATGCTACTTGTTAGTTAAGGTAGTTGATAAGTGAGATATAAATATTATTTGATTGAATGGAAATGTTATCTGTTATAGAATAGTTTCAAAATCAAAAGTATTAAGAATGTGTTAGACATATATTTTCTAAATTAACAATCATCATTACACTCAGGCCATAAGAAATAATCTTATGATTAATTAATATCCATTTTGTCCCCTCCTTCAAAAGCCCCACTAATACCAATCTTCTTTAAATCCCACGAATTTGTGGCTCCAACAACTTAACGCACCAGAAGCTCTCCAAATTTAATAATATTAAGGGAATGCATGGAATCCCCTCATGAATGTTTAGCAGTCTGGCATGCATTTACCCAACCAAACACTTCCACCTTCCTTAATAATATATCTATTCACTATTTAGCAGTCTATGGCTTGTGACGCACAACCCCCCCTCCCCCATGCCTATATTCACCTTATATTAATATATATCAACTGTATGTATTAATTACTAATTAGTTAGGTCCTAATCAAATGCTTTTTCTTTCACTCTATTATCATATGGCAATGCTATTTTTTGTCCAATTTTTTCTCATATTTTGGTATTTTAAAATCATTGTAAAACACTCACCCTTCCTTTTATTGCTCCATTTTGTCCTCTTTAAGACCATATTTGAGATTGTGGGTGGTGTGTATAGAACATTATCATTAGTGTAAATCACTTCATTGCTGTTGTTAGCAAATCATTTTATTTCTCATTTAGTTATCTTACTCATACCATTATGAGATTTAATACTATGTTATTTTTATTTAGTTGTCCATTTAATTAACTGTCAAAGTAAACATTTTGTGTGTTTGGGACTCTAACTTGGATGGGTTAATACTCCGCCCAACAACATCGACAACAAAATGTTTTCTATTAAAAAGTTTTTACCGAGTAAAAATCACTTCTTCGCCTAATCAATCTAAATATCATACAACTTGTTTCATGGTAGTCTAATCAAAGTTTAAATTTTAAAAAAAAATTCACTGTGCATATATGGAGAAAGAAAATAATCCATAATTTATAGAGAATAAGATAATAAATTTCCCTTTAAATCGTTTGCAATATTTAAACATTTTAATTCCATTGATATAATACGATAAAACTTATTCTAGCATTGGGAGTTCTTTTTGGAAGTGATTAACCATTTTTTTGAATTGCTTTTCAATGATAACCTAGATGATCATACAGGTGGCCAAATACTTGACAAAAAACAACCCTACACCCTAAAAGGGAAAAAGAACTGTTAAACAGATTAAAACCCCAATTAGAGACAGAAATAATTTGCAACTATTTAACCCTAACAAGTAGTAATAATAATAATAATAATAATAATAATAATAATAATGTAATCAGCAACTCAAAGATGTTGTTTGAGATTAATTTAATAACTAATTTAGGTAGAAAGGGGTCGTAATAAAGAAAAAGTTGTGAGGATACATTAAATGATAAAGGTAAAGTGGTTTTCCTTTCTGGGAACCGACCTCCCACTGAATAGTTTGATCTAAAAAAGTATTTGTGTGTCCATACAAAATCATTTAATTATCCTTAACCTTTAATACAAACTAATTGACTCTAAGAAACAATATATGACTCTTGAGTTATTAAGCTCCCTTTTTCCATGCTTTATATCCAATTATATATAACCTACCAACCTTATCTACCCTCTTTCTTTTTCATCTTTTCTTTTCTCTTTATTTCAAACATTCATATTATGTCCACCATTTCATGCAGGTTTGCGATAGTTACAACCTCTCAAATACTCAACTATACTTTTCCTTTTTTAGTCTATATATACACACTTCAAATCATTACTGATTTGAACACAAATTTAGTGTTAATATATTATTACCTAGCAACTTAGTAACTTGTACCTCTATTTCATTTTAATAATTAAGTAGTACTATACATGTGGTAGGTATATCATCTTTGTAATTTAATCTTACTACAGTCGAGTACTATCAAAGTGTGATTATTCATTCCTAATTCTTACAATCTGACTGGCTACCAGATCATGTTTTAATTCAGTATTATACAGAAACAATGGCTGGCTTTCGTAAATATAAAAATATTACATAGAAACCCATCAAATTTAATTAATTGTTTAATTTTTCCTATACGATATATATATCAGGTAAGTTTGAGCAATTTTTTAGCCCACCAAATAATACTTGCTTTTCTGATATTTCTTATCTTCTTATCCCAAAATGAGAATAAAATTAGAAAATATAAATCGTGATATAACACAATAAAATCAGAGTACACTATGAGCTCAATTTTTGTGAGTTAGATGCATTTGACATTTAGATTTTTTTTTTTTTACTTACAATATAAGAATTAAAGTATTTTACAGGCATAATTATTTTCTAGAATTTAGGATCCTTGTGTCTTTTGAAGTGTATAAATAATGCCTATTTAAAATTCAACAATGGTTGAAATGAAAGATCAACCTCATGAACTTTTGGAATGTTATTAATTTCTTTTTTTCGAAATTTAAATTATGAAATGGAATACACAATGGCTTCTACTAATTTTATATTATACATCTAATTGGATAATAAGACTTCCCATCCAAATCATCCATTATGTTTGGTACTTTTTTTTAATACTTGAGACAAGGGCAGCTCATATTAATTAAGGAATTTAATCCTACAATTAGTCATAATCCAAGCCAAAAACTCCCCTTATTGGCCAAATTCAGCCTTAAAAAGTTAAAATTCTTTATCCTAAGCCACATGAAGCAGATAATTAATTTATTATCTATATGAACAGTAGTGGGCATGGGTTGTACTCTAAATTAAATGTAAAGAATTTGAGCATTTTCTTAATTAATAATGTTCCACTAATTACAATTAACGTAAAATATTGGCACTCCATGCATCCATATTAGATGTATCATATAAATATATTACATACTTTTATGTGTGGTATAAATTTATGGATGTATTTTTTGTGATTTGGTACTCTACCAATAAAATTAAAATTAGAAAAAGAAAAAAAAAAAAAGGGAAAAAGGGATTGAGGCAGCTGGTGGGGAGTCAGCAATATTGGGAAGTGTCATTTCCACTTGGAATAAATTTGTAAAATGAACAATAATTGTGTAGAGAATGGTTTTATAATGAATGAATTATTTTTTTCCCATTGGCGTTGGTATGTTTTAGGTCATGTGGTTTTGTTTAACCTTTGGTGGGTAGTCAAATGAGAAGCACTAACAGTGTCATCAACTAGGGCACCCAGAAACTCAAACGTCCAATCACACATTTCAAAACCTAGCTAAATCAAACAAAAACCTTCTCTTTTTCTCTTAACATAATGCTTTAGAAATAATCGATATTTGATGTTTATTGTGACAGTGTTTAGAAATGGATTATAGTGTGGCTTATTTCAGCATTGCAAGTCAAATAATAACATGTGTGAGTTGGACGATGGTATGTTTAAGAGCATATGTCCTTGCACAAAATGGAAACTACTTGCTCATCCCTTATACATTAGAATTAGTACAAGTCTCAATATGTTCATAAACTAGAAACTTCAATGTGGAATATTAAAGATTCATTCATATCTATGATATCTTCTATAAATACTCACGTAAAAATAAAAATCAAATCAAAGGAATGAAGCTAAGAACATGAACAAAAAAAATCAAATCAAATACAAATAAATATACGCACACACAACTCATGATAAAATAATTTAAATTTCTATCTCAATAGCGTGTTAATTCAACCTACAAATCACTCAATAACTAATATGTCAATTATTTTCAAACATCAATAGTTTAATCTTACTCTCTCATATTTATTGAACATTAATTATCATCATGTTAAGGTGTTATTTGTTCAAACAACCATAATTTGACAATAAATTCTTACAAAAATTATTTAGATAAGAATTAAAATTGAGGGAAACTTATCTAAACAAATACAGAACT
Organism: Cucumis sativus; assembly: GCF_000004075.3. Classification (NCBI taxonomy): domain Eukaryota; kingdom Viridiplantae; phylum Streptophyta; class Magnoliopsida; order Cucurbitales; family Cucurbitaceae; genus Cucumis; species Cucumis sativus. Next base: position 18,361,429 of record NC_026659.2, on the reverse strand, counting down.
GAATTTCAATATATAATTCAACAAAATTAGGTATAATAAAATAAGAATTGAAGTCAATAACAATTTAATAAAAGCTTCAGTATGCTAATTAATTGATGATACATATATATCTCTAGCTAGGAATAAACCAAGTATGGATAAGTTGTTTAATATATTTTTTTTTTTTTCAATTTTTGTATCAATATTTAATACCTTTCGTAGGATTGAAATTTGTTGAATTCATACTAAAGAAATTAAAAAAGATTGACAATAGAGAATTAGATATTTAAAGCTTAAAGACAATTAAACGACTCTAAAACACATATTAATTCATATATGTGACCAAGTGTATTGGATATACTCAGACAATTAGGTTTTCTAATACAAAAGCAAAATTTTTATATATAAAAGATAAATATTTATAAATCAATATAAACAAATCATTATTATTGAACAATATTTCTTAGATTAAATAAATTTCAACTATAAGATTTAATAATTAAATAATATAAATTTTTCAACAATACAAACCACAAACTACTCACAAATTTATAGTACTTCATTTTTGTATGAAGTGTAAATATTATATCAAATGTTCTATTTTTTTTATTTTTCTAAATAATATTAGAGACATTTTTAAATAGAAAAATTGTAAAAAAATAGCAAAATTGATCAAATATCTTTAACATATAACAAAATATTCAGATTCTATTAATAATAGACATCGATAGTTATTGATATGCTTCTGTTAGTTGCATTGATAGCCAGCGATAAAAGTCTATCAATTTTTATTGTCGATAGAATCTAAAATTTTGTTATAGTTTGTAAATATTTTAATTTATTTTGTTATTTTTTAAAATGTCCATTTCAAATATAACAAAATGAACAAAAAAAAATTGTATCTTACCAATATTAGTTATGATAGTTAGTGATATTAGTAACAGTGATAAAAGTGTATCAATATCAATTAATATTCGATAAAATCTAAAATCTTGGTGAAAATATTTTAAGCATTGTTTTAAGTTACACTTACAAAATTATGATAAATAATTTTTTTCAAAAATAGAAAATTTTGACAAACTATTTACCTTTACGACAAATGTTTGATTTTTTATTTACAATATAATATTTTGCCAAATGTTGTATTTTTTTTATAATTTTCTTTCAAAAAATTTATAAGAAAGGAAAGAAAGCTTAAATACTATAAAAAGTGAAAGTGATTTGAATAAATGAGGAGTCCATATATATTTGTACAAATGTAGGCTTCACTCCTCCCCCTTAAAATCAAATCACTTTTAAATAAATCATGCTTCACATCCTAATTTACATCATCTCATAATTAATTAATCAAACAAACCCTACAAGTTATCAACATTAAAGGTTTGTAATTAAAATAAAACACATCTGTTGTCAACAATCTTTTCAATTTGTATTCCGATCACAAGTAGAAAATATTTTTAAAATGATTTGCCGCAACCTCTATCGTCCAAGTATTCATTTAATTATTTCTAATTTTGACCAATTGCATTTTTATTATACAAAACTATATATTAAAACTAATGGAATTTTTATTTTTATTTTAAACCTTGCATAACATGCTACCAAGTATACATAGCAACCTCGCAAATGAGAGAGACAAGTGTATAGTATTTGCTCCAATTATTACTAAATAAATAAAAGTCAATTGTGATTTCATATTTCTATATGTAATTAATTATATTCATAATTGATGGCTAATCTATTTTAAGAAATATAGCAACAAAAATTAAGTAGAAAGCAACGTCCATGATTACATTATTATATATAAATCAATTGAATAGCTATATATAGTTACCGAATATATAAATTTAAATCCATTTTTATCATATGCAAATCGGATTTAATAAGCATTGAAGTCTTCACCTAGCTAATTCTTAAATCTTCATTATGAAATTAATTTGAGATGCACATTTTGGTATTACATTTACGTTAATAAATTAAATGAGTTCCCTTAATTACAAATAGATATCAGTTGCTTTTTAAAACAGTATTGTTTGTCATCATCTCCCCTTTGGTTAAATAATAATTAATTTTCCTAATTTGTTTAACATGTATTAATCTTAGAGGTTAAGGTAAGTATGTAAACTTTTTTTTTTGTAAAAGAGACTACATCTTACATACTTTGTACTCCAACGCTAATTTCATTAGATCTTTTACACTACAAGACTAATTTGTGACCATAGCCTTATTGGATTAGTTTTTATATCACCAAATTTATTTAGATCATATGTGGACATATCCATTGTTGGTAAAGTGTCAATCAATACCAAAATAATTAATTTGAGAATTAGTTTATTAAACTCTCTATTTTCCTCGATAAGGAAAAAATAAATTTGTATTAACTTTTACTTTATATACCAAAATTCTTTTAGTAAAGCGTAAGATAAGTTGTTAAAAATGGTCTTAATAATAAGGAAATTAAATCAAAATATAATAGTGACAAGAACTCACAAGGAGAGGCTTGCAATTAGAAGGAATCTTAAGTTAATGTTCAATAAAAGATAGATCGTGACATTTTATGTTAGATACCCATCTAATTTCAATTATTCTTATTCTTTTCTAGTCTATTGTAGTTCTGACCTTAAGCTTACTCTATTTTGATCACAATCCTCTCAACATCCTTGTATTTCAATTTATCATTTTGAAGACAAAAGGTTAAAAGAGAAATTACTCTACATATATATATTCTTTTAAAGATTTTTTTTGTAATGACATTATAAGAGATTCCATAGGTTTTTCCATCATGACAGCAAACATTGCTTTGAGTTTCTTAATTAATAATGTAGATTTGTTGTGTTCATCCTTCACATTTCATTCCCTAATAAACACCAAGAGGACAACACACAATAGAGTAATTAATTAAAAACAGTAATGGAGGCAAAATTAATATAGAGGTTTGATACATATGTGTACGCAGTATGCCCCAAGGAAAAAATAGGAGCACATGTTTGAAATTAGGTCCTATATATATAATAATAATGAGTGTGGGACAAAATTAAAGAAGATCATGTGCAACGCCTATGTCAAAGTTTGGATTGGTTATAAAGGAGAAAAAAATAAGACAAGATTTGTAATTGCCTTAAGGTCCACCATTTTTGGGTTAAATTTAATTTTACTCTTTACCCCGTATAATACAATATTAAATTATATCAATAATAAATATTGATAGACATCGATATGCTTCTATTAATGACATTAATAGACAGTGATAGAAGTCTACTCATTTTTATGACATAAATTTTTTTCATGAAAATAGTGGCTAACCTACAAATTTATAAAAATGATTTATTAAAAAAATTATCAAGAATAAATTCTAGAAAATGGAAACAAGAACTTATGTGTATGAAAATTTATCCCCATACTTCATGAATCTCATTCTTATTCTTTGTATTGTGGTAGGACAACTTTTCTATTAGTTACTTTATGAATAATTAACACTCAACTTTTTTATTACGTATTAATTTTCTTCACAAACTTCTGCCTTCATCTTCTCTTTTTTTTCCTTTAAGATTTTGTTTCCATTACAATATATTTTCATATTACTTATTATTATTTTCTCGTAAAATATCATATTTAGATTGAAGGACACCAACAAGATTAACAAAATAATTAGAAAAATATTAAGCTCGAGACCCAAAATACAACGTTGAATCAATATCTAAAATATTTTCTTCTAATTCACATACTAATCAATATCTAAAATATTTTTTTCTAATTCACATACTTATGCATGAAATTTGATTGTCATGCGATTACTTTCTACTTTTTTATTAATTTTAAGACTGACTAGTCATTCGATTACTTACTAATTGTGGTCTTGTTACGTTTTCTTTTGTCATAATAATTTTGAATATTACTTGATTTGCTTGAGAATGTTCCACTATCTTTTATTTCTTTTGATACATTTTATTGCTATTTGATCTTGATTGATATCTAATTACTATTGTCTTTTATTTATAATTTAATGTTTGTTTTATTGATATTTGATATTGATTGTTCTTTGATTATCAATTATACTAATTGTCTTATTTATTATATAATGTTGGTTTTTAATGATAATTAACGTTGTTTGATGTTGATTTTCATCTTATTATTATCTTATACTAATTGCTAATGATGTTGGATTGTTATTTGATATTGATTGTGCCACACCTCACTCCGCAAATCTTCTTGCTCTTCTCGCAAGATGCGGTGCGACTTGAGCATCTCTGACGTAATTAAATGCCAAAGATCATTTACTTTGTTTAAACACCAAAATTGAACACTTGAGCAAATTTTACATTTTATACTTAAATTAGAAGCGGGTTTCAAATTGTTATCTGATTGCCAATGACAACATTGTGATCGCTTGCTATATGATTATATTTGATATATATGAAGTAGTTTGTAATTGTCATCTAGTTGATATTATGATTTTGCAAAAATGATAAAATCTTTAAGCTCAACTCAATTGAAAGATTCAAATGACCGAAATAATACTCCTCACATGTAAAAAAGCATGATTTCATTTCTTATCATTTGATTGTCATCTAGTTGTCGATGATACCAATTGGTTTCTGATTGTTGTCTAATTGTTATTTGTTTGTGAATGATATTAATTAGTTATCTAATTGTTTTTTTTATTGCTATTTGATATTGATTGTTATATAGTTACTAATGATTTCGAGTGTTATTTGATTGTAAATGATATTAACTAGCTATCTAATTGTTTTTTTTTCGCTATTTGATATTGATTGTCATCGGATTACTAATGATTTCGAGTGTTATCTGATTCGATAGTCAATGATACTAATTGTCACCAAATTGTTTTATTTCCTACAATATGATATTGATTGTGTATGTTCCCGATAATTATATTTTATTGTTGGATGAATATTACCTATTTTTGTCAATTTAGTTAGGTTTCGAATAATCATAAGATTACATTTTATTTTTTTTTTGGTCGATTAATTAATAATTTTTTGTATTGTTTGATTTTCATAAATATAATTACCTTTTATTGTTTGACACATACTTACTATGTTTATGATAGTGTTATTTAATGACCATATGATGTCATTTAATTTCATTATCTTCTATTATGTTATTTTTAATTGATTGTCTTTTGTCTATGATATTGTTAATTAATTGATTGTTTTTTTATTATCATCTTATTACATTAGAGACATAGGTAGTAGCTTTTTAATATTGTCATCTCATTACTTTTCTTTTTTTCTTTTGTCAATTAGTTAGTAACTTTTTTTAGTTGCCTTTTGCAACGACTTCTGCTTACAATTTTATTGTTATGTGATTTTGTATATGGTATATAATTATTAATAGCATTCATTCTTGTACAATTACTATTTTATAATTAATCAATCATATTCTATCTCATACTTGTTTTTAATATAACTCAAAACAATTTGATAATAATTATTATTTTATTGTTATTTGATACTAGCTAGTTATGATTTTGATTATTTACGATATTGATTACTATATATGATTGATGTTTACATCCCATTATCATTATTGAATACTTAGTTTTGCCACTTTAATTTACTTTATAGAATTTTTTTTTTTTTTTGCATTTTTTATTTAATTACCAAAATGTTAAAACCAACCTTAAAAGATAAATAAATAAATAAAAAGCTGGTTTCTAATGTTTGAAGTCTTAAAATATCTACCAATTTACAAATTCCAATAACTCTTGAGGAGGTAAGAGTGGTGGTTGCATTGGGTTAGATAAACTTGGAAGAAAAATGAGTCATTAGTGGTTGAGTGAGGCTATATCTTCCTATAATTAATACATTTGGGCTCAAATTTACAAATTAATCTATCTTCTTAATTGGTTCATAAAACCGTGGACATTGTAATTGTTTTCGCGAGTGAGATGAATGACATAGATAACAATAATTTTCGATAAGTGAACATGGATTCACCAACCAGCGTCTAGTGAAAGAAAATCGATATGTTAGGGCTCTCACAAACGTACCAAACACACGTGTTGTAGCTATATCAGGGATTTCACATTTATAAACTTGGTTGTGTTTATCACATAGATCAAAGATTTAATATACGACGATACACATTTGTATCATTTTCATTGCTGATAGAGGATGGAATAGAGGTGACAATGACAAAAGGGCAAGAGCTGACTTAAAGTGAAAAAAAAAAGGTTAGAAAGAGAGGGAGACTAAAGAAAACTCGTAGAGAAGATCAGGTATAGGGTGAAGGGTGTGTGTGAAAGAGAAATATGGTTGATGGTAAATTCATAACTTTTTGCTATTTGTAAAATTTTAAAAAACTAAGTTATATTTGCACTTTTCTCATAAGTTTTACCGTTTATTATAATTTAAAATATTTACAAATATAGTAAACTATTACTAACTATTTTTAAACACCACCGATAAATTATTATTTGTGTGTGAAAGAAATAGATATTCTATCACAAATTGACTATAATATTTTAGTATATTTGTAAATATTTTAAAATAAATTATCATTTAAAATTACTTTTTTCTTAATTTTTTTCGTGCATGTTCCTACAAATTAAAATAATTGAAAATTTATATTTAATTTAATAAGCAAGTATTGGATAGAAAATTTGCTGGCCAATTACAATTTGGCACATCATCTACTAAATTAACGATGAAAAATATAAATAATTGAATTTTTGACTAATTAAAAAATTGATGTGTTCCAAATTCAAATTGAAAACATAAATTGGTCCATTTTAATAATGTCACACGTTTTCATAATAACCGTTGGATCAAGTTAATTATTTTGGTTCAATTAAATATTATTTCCTTGAACTAAGTTCAATTGAACCCAAAAATAAGCTTAATTGAGTAAAAAATGTAAATATGACCAAAATCCATGTGGTTGAGCCCATTGGTCTAGTCCATGGACCCAGACTCAAGCCCATAAAGTCCACCAGATAACTCTATAAATATGGGAGTTGTTCAGGTTGAAATTTTGTAGGAATAGTTGCAAATTTAGTTATTAGATTCAAAATAATAAAGTGTATAGTAACATTCTAAAAAGTTTGCAAATATAGCAAAATTTGTCAAATTCTATCAATGATATAAGTATATCACTGATAGAACATACGAAGTCTATCAGCCATACAAATCTATCAGTGATAGTTTTGCTATATTTACAATTTTTTCAAATATTTTTTCATTCTTAATTATTATTCCTAAAATGTCATCAATTGCAATTTTTCAATTTTTTACTACTGAAGATCTAAAAAAAATTCTCGAGCTAGAAATCACCCTAGCTTCAAGAAAATCTAGTGCGAGCAGCAAATATTGATTATTAATTTTGTAAAAAATATTTGTCATTTCATAATACACTCACACAATTCAACTCGCACAAACTTATATAAAATATTTGTCATTCCATAATACACTCACACAATTCAACTCGCACAAACTTATATTATTGATCTCGAGGTCATGGATAGAAAAAGAAAAAGAAAGAAGCATGTACAAATAAAATTTAATTATATTTTTAGTTGGTGTATTTTGATTTAATTAATATTAAATTATTGATCAAATAAATTCAAGTGATTGAAAGAGTAGCACTTTTAGATTTAATAATTAAACGTATAACAATAATTAAAAAAAATCCAAACGCTACAATTTTCTTAAATGTCCTTATTTGTTTTTTTTTTTTCCTATTATACATTTTTTTTATTTGTTTTATTTTTTTTCCTATTATACATTTTTTTTAGTTCAATAAAATGTCCTCTCCAGAGATCATTCTAATCTTTCATCACTTAGTTGGAAATATTTTAAATTTGATCTCTCTTTTTTGTTTTAGGTTGAAAAACACATTTATAGGTTGAAAAACACATTTATTTATTTTATTGGAAATGTTGTTCTAAATATTGTGGTTTATAATTTTCATTAAATATAAATTATTTATTTAATAAAATCATAGATAATTTATTTGATATTTATCTAGTCAACACGATCCCAATCTTTTAGATTTGAAGCATTTTTTCTTTAATAGATTTACAATTTTATATGTGATTTTCTTTGACTTTTCTCTCTTTTTTACAAGTTCATTTCCTCTATCTTTTTTTAATGTTTATCTTTTGGCATGATATTCATAGTAATAAGAGTCTATATCATTACTTATTGAAAAATATTTATCAAATAGATATACTACATATCACTAATAGATTTCGAGAGTTAATTCTAAATTTTGTTACATATGAAAAATTGTTATATATTCATTCTAGCACAGATAGACGCTAATAGAAATCTAAGAGTAATAGAAATTGGTTGAAAGTCTATCATTTATCGAAGCTAAAAGAAGTTTGGTTGTTTGTTTATTAGTAATAGAAACCAATAAAATATATGGTTGGTACTATTAGTGATAAAGGTTGATAAAAATTTATTAGTGTTTATCAATGTTTTTTTACTATTTATGTAAATAGTATAACATTTTTATTTGCAAAAATGTCTCATTTTGTCCTTCATATGACAATTTCAATCTCCAATTTCGAAAAACAAAAACAACCATCATTTATCACCATTGAGTAGATCAAATTATGTGCGGTTTGGTATTTCAATTAGTAAAATAAAATAATTTTTTTAATATATCCAAATATGATTGTTGATATTTTCTTCCACTAAATTTTGACATGTGAGTTAAAAAAAGTTACTTTAGATGACAAATGTGTTGAAAATATTTATAAATGATAAAATTTTACTTGGATAGACATCTATGAGTATCTATGAGTTAAGAGATATATATACGAGTTCTATGAGTCGTCTAATCATGAATAGAAAGTAATATTTTGTTATATATATATATGTGCGCGCGTGAATATAAGGTAGCTGAGTTTATTTTCCAAAAAAACATTAGGTTATTTTTGGTATATTAAATTAAACTCGTAGGCCAATGTTTGAATTTACATCACTAATATAATATAAAGAATGAAAAGGGTTACATATACATTACCAATTTACCATTAATTTAAATATATCAATTGAATTGAGCTTATTTTATTCCCCAAGAAGAGAAGGAGAGGGCAATGAGGGAAGATGCAATTATTGTGACTATAAATTCAAATCCTCCATATTCCTCATGAACTCCAACTCCATTACTTCCTTCTCAAACATTTTAAGCTTCTTCTCCTCTCATTTATTTTTCTAAAGAAGAGGTTAAAAACAACAATACTCCGAGTTCTTCATTTTATCCCATTTGATCATAAATCTGTGTGCATTTTCTCTTTCCAACTTTAGGCATCATCTTCCTAAAGATCTCCGTGAAAATCTGAACTACGTGTATCCATTTTCCCCAAAATTTCCTCTCGTTTTCCGCGCGTGATTCTATCTACACACACAATCAAAACATATAGCTTTTATAAACGCATCCATTCTGCACGGTAATTAATCTTCTTCCCTATTCCCTCTCCTCTCTGTTTCCCTCAATCCTCCATGATCATCTCCATCCCATTTCCTTCTCGAACTTTCCAGCTGAACCTTGAGTTCAGCGATTGACTTCGCCTTTTTTCGCCTTCTCCTCTTTCCTTGAAATCAACCATGTAGATCTTCAATGTCTCTCACTTCTTCGCGCAATTGATGCAGGGAGAAGGAACAATTCATTGATCGGCGCCATAAGTAGTTGTTTATTTATATGTTGAAAGCCGATGGCCGTAAGCGGCGGAAGAGAGAAGGAGGAGGAAGCTGGAACCCACAGGCGGTCGGATTCAGATGGAGAAGTGGAATATAGGGTGGAGAGCGTTCGTGAACGGATCTCATCGTCGAGAGGGAGTCGATTCAATTTGATTCAGAGACAATTGAGGATTGATCAGAGTCGTAGAAGATTTAGCCGTGAAAATCTCATCAATGGCATTAAGTGCCTCGTTATCCTCCCTGACAGCAGGTTCGTTCGAACTTCAATTTCAAAATTATTTTCCATGAATTCTCAAAACGTTTCAGATTCTCCACCGAATTTCCGTCTTCTTGCCGCCGCGCTATTTCCGCTTTCATTTCAGTTTACTATTTATTTTTCTTTTCTTAAATTGCTATTTGTTTGATAACCACAGTTTCGTTTGAAGAAAACAAACAATATTCATACATTTCGTTAAAACGTTTGTTTTTCGTTTTTAACTGTTTTTAAACTTCGACTTTTAAATAAATGTTGAGCTCAATTAGAGGTGGAGTATAGGAAAATTTGAATATACATATTTTAGACAACTTGAATTATAGGTTAATTACTTCTAAACATTTTCATAATAATATTTCATAACTTCGTACCTAAACCAAGAAAAATAGTTTATTGTGACAGAATTCTTAAAAATTAGAGTCGATCGGTTTGATAATTAATATTTTATACATTTCTAAAATTACAATAAATTATTAGATGTGGTTGAAATAATTTGATTATAAATGAGGTTCTTTTTCCCATTTAGCTACTGGATGTTACATTATTTTATTTTGTAAATCTCACACAGTTTATAAAAGCATTGGATTTAGTTTAAAGTAGGAAGGAAAATTGGTGGTGTTCCCGCCATTATTGTCATACATGTGGCAAAGGAAGTTGTTGAAGGGTTCAAATATTTGTGGCCAATTTGTGTTTGCCAAAACTCAAAACAATTGGAAAAAGACAAGTGGTAGATCTACAAATGGACCATAAAATTTTATCTTTAGTTTTAAAAAAACAAAAGAGAGAAGTTTGGTTTTTGACATTTCATTAATTAATTCGTAATTTCAGGTGACATTGTTGGTCACACAAAATTAATATTTGGTTCTTTGCCCCTTTCGGTCACACCTCACATCACCTCCCATTTTGATAGATTTGCCTAAGTTTTAGGAGTAATTTTAAAAATTTGAATTTCTACGTTTTTCTTAAAAAGAATTATTAAATCAATCTTTCAAGGCTTATTTGCCTTGCCGTATTGGGTATTAACTCAAATACTGTATTTATCATTTTGATATATTTTTAAGTTTTTATATTTGAACCGTAAAGGGTATGTTTAAAAAATTATTGGCATTTTGATTTTCATTTTTATTCTAAATGATAGTTTCATAAGTTCATATGTTTTTAAATGTTTTCTAACTAGTTTTGTAATTCAAGTAATTATTTTGAAAAGTTAAAATTTAATTTCAATAACTATCACCGGTTGTTTTCACTTTCCTCAATCTGTTATTGTGAATGTTTTGTTTTTCTTCTGTTTGTGAGATCTATTTTGAGATTATGGCCTTTTTGTTTTTGGTGTCTTTTTCCATGATAGGGAAAGTTTAAGATTTTGTTTAGAAAAAATGGAGTAAACAGTGATGATTATAAAAAGGTCAACTTATTTGGGGGTTTAATTTGCTCATATCATATTATTATTAATATTATTATGGGTTGTTGGCAAACTTTTTGGGTAAGATTGCCACGTTTATACAAGATAATTAGAAAAAGCATTTTAATTTGGTAATTGAAGAAGCTTGCAAATTTTGGTTTTGAAACTTAAAAAGTAAAAACAACAACAGAGTCTCACAACCTTTCTAGATTCTACCTCAACACGTGGTTGTTCAGATCAGGGAGTTGGTGTTTAATTCTTTTCCAGTTAAGCCTATAAATACCATTTTTAAATTTCTTCCATAGTTGTAGGTAAAAATATATTCATATTTATTTGGAATTTTATTAAATTGTGGAGTAATTATATTTGTATCTTAAACTTACATTTAAATTTATTGTGTGATTAAATTTTCTTTTTTTGAATTCACTATTGTTAGGAAGAATATTTGGATCATCTTCAAATATATATTAGACATACCCCTAAAATAAACTAAAATACTTACTCGATTTTACAAATGCTATTTTACAAATATTCTTAACGGTTCTGTATAATAATTTTCAAATATCTTTTTTTGTCATATATTTTGTGTTTAGTTTTTATTTAGTTTACAATTTATAATACTTAAATGTTAGGTTGAGTTTGATTTTAATTTAGTTCAAGTTTGAAAGTGTTAAAATTTTATTTATTGATATTTGAGTTTTGCTTTAATTTGGTTTTTAAATTTTAATATTTATTTATTTTACTTTATATTTTTTACTATATATTTACTTTTTGTTTTGAATGTTAACATATGTTAATAAAATTTAAATAATTAATCACATTATAATTATAGAAATTCTTATAGATAGTAAAGAATCGAAACTATTGACAAAATTAAAGAAAAATGTCTTTTAACTTTAATTTAATTAATAAACATTAGTATTAATATTTAAAATTGAGTATTTAATGAAAATTTGAGCTTAAACATGGTAAAATTGGAACATTTTTAGCTAGAGATTAGATTGGGATTGGATTAAAAACTTGAAAACTTAAAAATTAAGAGTGTAATGTTTTGAATGGTAGTTGATTAAATAGAAAAGAGATCCAAAACCTTCAAATATGTATTTTTCCGTTGTTATTTACAAATTCACTGATATTCATATCTGAAATATTTTAAAATGAAAAAGGATTCCGCACAATCCGTGTATATCTAAAATTGATCCATATATGAAATACAGATCAATTTTATGTCAAGGAAATCAATTTTGATATTAAGTTTATGAAAATTAGATTTAAGAAAATAAAAATGGACGCTTACAAAACATGGAGGGAAAGTGAACGAGGAGTAGAAACTTTTACGGTAGGAATTGCCTAAGATAAAAATGAGAAAATATGAGCTAAGGATGTCAAAATAACGTAAAGAGCATATCCCTTAAATTTTATATATTTTTGTTCAATATATTTCATCAAATGGATTCCCACAAAAAGCCTTCAAAGGGTTTTTTTTTTTTTTTTGTCCTCAAGAGACTACTTTTGAACGACAACCGTACTTGAATAGCTACAACATTTCTATAGGTTGCTATGTTCTTCCAAATAAAAGAATCTGTATCAGAAATGATGCTGAACCATTGTTCCATCTTTGTATTGAGTGAAAATATCCAATTTTTAAGTATTTCTCAAATTACCTCTTAAAATGTTTATCAAGAAGTAGAGAAAACTACTTCTTTTAACTTAGTTAGTACTCGTGCATCGTCATTCTGAGCATAGCTTGGTGGATAAAGACACTAATCTTAATCCATTGGAACCCCCCTGCAATTGCAATGGTTGAACTAAAAAAGTGCATGAAGTGTTACTCAAGTTATTAAATAATATGAATGCAGATGGTATAGGGCGTGGACGAAGTTCATACTGATATGGGCAGTGTACTCTTCCTTCTTCACACCCATGGAATTCGGGTTCTTCAGGGGATTACCGGAGAATCTATTTATACTCGACATTGTTGGACAGATTGCTTTCCTCTTTGACATTGTTTTCCAATTCTTCCTTGCCTACAGAGACAAACAGACATACCGAATGGTCTATAAACGCTCTCCAATAGCACTCAAGTCAGTTACCTTTCCTTCCCAAATCATTCCTTTTTCATTTGCGTATCACTCAGTTTTTGAATCTATATGAGATTAATGCTCACTTTTTGATAGTTCAAATATAAATAATTTTAGTATAAATTTATTATTGGAGTGGAAGCGTCTTCTGTGTTATTTTATTTCACTGAAGAGAGGTATTATTTGTGCATATAACTGGGTAATGAGTCTATATCCAAGTTGATAATGTCCATGATTTCACCTAATGTGTTGTTTTTTGCTCTGCAGGTACTTGAAATCCACTTTTGTGACTGATTTGCTCAGCTGTATGCCCTGGGATATCCTTTATAAGGTAACACTCTACTGAGCTTTAATTGTTCTGAAGAGTGCTTGATGGAAGCAAAATATACCCAGGAGGTTTTACAAAGTTAGGAATTTTAGTTAAATGAGTTCTGCTCACGATCATTCTTCATGTACCATAATTTACTATGGCCTTTATGAAAAAAGTATCCTTCGATTTATTATCTAGTTGGTAATGATGCAATTATATTCAAGTTGCCATCTTCTTGAATTCACAATCGGGAAAGTCGTTGGCTTGTGACTATCTTATATATTAATTAGTATTCCCTGTTCAAGTATACAGATTGTTGACTCTTGAAACTTGAATAATCCTTTTGGTGCGAATACCATAAGCGCTTGTCGGATATATTTATATACCTTACACTTACTGATAGCATCACCCATTTTAATACTCTTCTCAACTGCAAAGATATATTGCTAGATACTATTGGGTCCTATAGAATGAATTTTTTTTTTTATTAAGGTTGTTTCTACATTTGTTTGAACAGGCTTGTGGGAGGAGAGAGGAGGTGAGATACCTTCTATGGATAAGGTTATTTCGGGTGCGGAAAGTTGATGCCTTTTTTAAGACGATGGAGAAGGATATACGTATTAATTATATGTTTACTAGAATTGTAAAGCTACTTGTTGTTGAACTTTATTGCACACATACTGCGGCCTGCATCTTTTACTATTTGGCAACTACTCTTCCCGCTTCTGAAGAAGGGTACACATGGATCGGAAGCTTAAAATTAGGGGACTATAGTTACTCACATTTCAGAGAGATTGATTTATGGAAACGCTACACCACATCTTTATATTTTGCCATTGTCACCATGGCCACTGTTGGTAAGTTGGACCATCTTAACGTCTTCAGTGATAATTTTTTGAATCAATCAAAATGGAAATGCGTGAACTAAAATGAACGTAGTTCCCTGTTTCTTTCCCGATCCATGTATCTCAAAAACTGTTGATGCATGTTCTGTTTAATTGAATCTTAGAATATTAACCTTCATTTGTTGGTTGTTTACTGGCATTTGAAATTCTAATTCATTTCTGCTGTGTTCTCTAATCCTTGATTGTTTATGAACAGGTTATGGTGATGTACATGCAGTCAACTTAAGGGAAATGATATTCATTATGATTTACGTGTCATTTGACATGGTTCTCGGTGCTTACTTGATTGGTAACATGACTGCATTGATTGTAAAAGGATCCAAGACGGTGAAATTCAGGGATAAAATGGCAGATGTAATGAAATACATGAACAGAAATAGACTTAGCAGGGAAATCCGTGATCAGATCAAAGGTCACTTACGTTTACAGTATGAAAGTAGCTACACTGAGGCTACTGTTCTACAGGACATACCAATATCAATCCGTGCTAAGGTAAACACTGATTTTCAATTTTACATAATTTAGTTTAGACGTAAAATATAATGTGAGAATATGAACATATTCGTTTATCAAAGAAATGGCATTAGAAAACACATGCCTTCTTTTCACTTTCTTTTATCATATCTTTGATTTGGACGAGCAGAGAGTAATGATTTGCATATTCAAATCAGTGTCGTTTAGCTTTCTGTACTTCCATATTTTTATTAGGAAGTAGACTCTTTCTTCAGAGCATAAATGAGCTTGGGTTGGTAGCATGACGATATTTCACTTTATGCAGATTTCCCAAACACTGTACTTGCCTTATGTTCAGAATGTTTCTCTCTTTAGAGGATGCTCTCCAGAGTTCATCAATCAAATAGTAAGCATTTTATTTTCTAGCTGTAACCAGATGATTTCTTTTTAAGAAAGTGGTTTTAATTTTCTTGTGATTTCTTTGGTTTGTGATTATAGGTTATTAGACTCCATGAAGAGTTTTTTTTGCCTGGCGAGGTGATAATGGAACAAGGAAATGTGGTTGATCAACTTTATTTTGTCTGTCATGGTGTGCTGGTATGACTTCACTCATCATATTTTTTGTTTCCAATAATTTATTTTGCCAGTACCAACTTTTTTCCGTGACTTGCTTTTTCCTTTTTATGTGCACTTGCCCTTATCAACTTATGTAGACTTCTTCAGGGAGAGGGGAGGTAGTTGTGGAATTTCGTTTCAATGTTTATCTTTGGAACATCTGACAAATATTGGCCTCCTTTGTAGTTTAAGGCTGTGCTTGATAAGAATATACGTTTGATTAGATTGGTGCTACATGCCTTGAATCATTCTTAATACTTCATCTTATTCTCTGTTCTAGCCTAGTGTCCTCTTATTATTTTCCTTTGTAAGGGGCCCGAAAATATTGTTGAATATTAACAAGATAATGCTGAAGCTCTTAAAAGTTAACCATATTTCTGCAGGAGGAATTAGGAATAGGACAAGATAGTTCAGAAGAGACCATAGATTTACTACAACCCAACAGCTCTTTTGGAGAGATTTCAATTCTTTGCAATATTCCTCAACCTTATACAGTTCGAGTGTGTGAATTGTGTAGACTCTTGCGAATTGATAAGCAGTCTTTTACAAATATCCTTGACATATACTTTTACGACGGGAGAAAAATCTTGAACAACCTTCTAGAGGTAACACAATTTCACTTATGTAATTTTGATTTCAAGTTGCTGAATTACTTTTCTAAGAACTATGGTTTCTAAGAACCCTGAACTTTTGTAATTTCTTACACAATTCACTTATGTAATTTCGTTTCTTTTCCATACCTGAAGGGAAAAGAAACAAACCTTCGAGTTAAGCAATTGGAGTCGGATATCACATTTCATATTGGTAAACAAGAAGCTGAACTTGCTCTCAAGGTGAACAGTGCAGCATATCATGGAGATCTATACCAATTAAAAGGTCTTGTTCGAGCTGGAGCTGATCCAAACAAGACTGATTATGACGGGAGGTCGCCTTTGGTATGGAATAGACTTTTATTATTATTATTATAATTATATTAAAATATGCTTCTTGGAATTGTTATTGAATTACTTTGGCTAAACGATTGCTTGTTTTTCCACAGCATCTTGCAGCATCCAGAGGATTCGAGGATATAGTAGTTTTCCTTATTCAAGAAGGTGTAAACATTGACCTTAAAGGTACACTATAGACAGTAGTATACAAGTTTCGGGAGGTTTCTTCTTCTCTTTAACTTATTAATATTGTGTTGTCTTTTTTCCCAGATAATTTTGGCAATACACCATTAATGGAAGCTATCAAGAATGGGAACGACCAAGTTGCTGTTTTGCTTTCTAAAGAAGGTGCTTCATTGAAGGTTGATAATCCTGGTAGTTTCCTCTGTACAGCAGTTTCAAGGGGCGATTCAGATCTTGTTAAGAGATTATTGTGCTATGGTATTGATCCCAACTCCAAAGATTATGATTCCCGAACTCCGCTACATATAGCTGTCTCAGAAGGGCTAACTTTGATGGCAAAGTTGCTTTTAGAATCTGGGGCTAGTGTTTTCTCAAAAGACAGGTATGCAAATAGAACATAAAATAATACGTTGTGGTCTAATAATGGAGCCTACTTGTCAACCCTTTTGAAAGCCTTGTGGAAAAGCGTTTCCATTAATAATTAAGAAAAGTTTATGTTCGTATTATTTCATCCTTGCTATGGTCATTTGTATACTGCAGATGGGGAAACACTCCGCTTGATGAAGGCCGAATTTGTGGAAACAAGAATATGCTTAAGCTCTTGGAAGAGGCAAAAGCTTCACAATTGTCAGAATCCCCTTATTCCTCTCGAGAATTTACAGGTTTATTGAGCTTCCACTTTACAATTTCTCAAGAAATCAAACTTGAAAATGATTAGTATAAGGTTAAAAATGAGGATTTGTGTTTGTTTTTACAGACAAAAAACCCACCAAGAAATGTACGGTGTTTCCCTTCCACCCATGGGATCCTGAAGAAAACAAAAGACCTGGAATTATGCTATGGGTTCCACTAACCATTGAAGAGCTCATCAAGGAATCATCAGAACAGCTACAAGTTTCAGGTGAATGTTGTATATTATCAGAAGATGGAGGTAAAATTCTTGATGTCCATATGATTGATGAATCTCAAAAGCTGTATCTAGTTCCTGATACTCATTAAAATGGGGGCTATTGGTTATTGTTGTGTAATTTTATAGCTAAGCCATTCTTCACCTTGGCTATGTTGTCAAATCAGTGATGAGTGTAAATATAATGTTGATGAAAAATGAGAGCCTTACAAGGTATTCCTTTTCTCCATTGCAAAATGGTTTTTGGGCTCCCATCCTCACCATTTCTTGTTCTGAATTGACCGAAAGGAAAGTTAGAAATGAATGGCCTAAGCTATCTTGGAAAATGTCATTACTTGAGAATGAAAGAAAATACACACTTCTTTATTTGCAGCTTTTGTAAAATGCTTCCCTGTTTTATAGCATACTCTTAAGGCATTGTATGCATTCTTGCCGGAGCGCCGTTCTCTCTTTGTGTTTCTTGAGCTTGTACACCTCTCCCTCCTCCTTGGAAGATTTGAGTTCTTGTTTTCGAGAGGTAAAATATTATTGTGTGAATCTAGTGTGCTATAATGGAGGGGTGATTCGTACCAATGGCATTAGTTGGAAGTTCAAATGAAAACAGACCCAATTTTCAAGAGTGAATGGTAAGTAGTCTTAATTTTTAATCGTAAATGATAAGTGATCTTCTACTTACATCATCACATTGTTAATTTACTAATTCATCAATCAAAACTATTCATACACTTGCTAATGAGGAACGCTACTCGATGCATGCTACTTGATACTTGATACTCTATGTTTTATGTTTTATATGATATGTTCTATGTTATATACTAGATACTACTACTCGATCCTCGAAGAGTAGAAATGCATAAAAAAAATGGAGAAAGAAATAAAAAAAGGAGAAAGGATCCAAAAAGATAAAAAGGAAGAAGAAATGCAAAGAAAAGAAAGGAAGAAAAAATTAGAAAGAAAATTGCGAAAGGAAGAAAAGATGAGAAGAAAGCATTTAATATTAAAGTCGACTTACACAATATTGTCATAAGCAAGATGCGGCTTTTCATTGGCTTTAAAAAAGTAGTCAATTTCATAGGTCACCTATGCAGTTTTTCCACAATAGAAAGGAGTGATTGTGTTAAATAAGGGAAAAAAAAGCTAGCAACATAAGCACTCTGTCACCTAAACTAAAAGAAATATAATTTTAAAAAATTGACCACTATTTTCATCTTTCAAAAATTCTTAATTCTAGAATATGATAAGGTAAATATAGTTGTAATTTTTCACTACCTGGTTGGATGTGTGTATTTGAGTTGAATTTGATTTCAAATTGTTTTGTTTTATTTTTGTTTTAATTTAAATTTGTATCGATTTTGTATATAAGTGTTGTGATGTAGTTATATTATACGTGTTAGTTGATTGATATACTTATTATATGATTTTCATTTTTTTTCCGAATTTTATGTAGTTTATTATAGTATTATTAAGTATATTATGATGTAATTGAGTGTATCCTTATCAAGTATATCAGTAAAGTGAATCATTAACAAGTATAAAGTTTACAAGTGTATATTAATAATGTATCAAATGTATAAGTAGAACTTCAAGCATATCAAGTGTAATTTATCAATCAAGTGTGTATAAGTGAAGAATACTAAGTGTATTTGCAGTACATCAGATATATTAAACATATCACATGCATCAAGCATATCAATTTTTTTTAGTGTACCAATGAAGCACAAACAAGTTTAATTTATTAGCACATCAAGTGTACTAAACTTATCAGTGAAGCCTTTAAGTGTATCAAGGCCTAAAGTGTATCAAGCGTATCAAGAAAAATCGAGTGTAACAAGGAGTAGTAGGTGTATCAAAATGTTTCAAGTGTATCAAAAAAAGTATCATGGTGCATCAAGTGTATCAAGGTCCAAAGGTTATCAAGAAGTATCAAATGTATATTAGGTGTATCAATGGATAATAGGTGTATCAGATGTATCAAATGTATATCGGTAACAAGGGTATTTGTGACATTTTACATCTTGTATATGTGGGAGAGCTCTGTTTTTACCATTTTTTAAAACAATAAATTTGTTTTCTATGGATTTAATTATTATAACTTGTTTTTTCTTTTTTGCAAGTGCTCTAGGAAAATTGTTGAAAATGACAAAACTGTTGAAAATATTTACCAAATATAACAAAATACCATACTCTACCAACGATAGATACTAATATATACAAATAAAAGTCTATCATTGTATATTAAACGCACTGATAGATACTGATAGAAGTGTATCGATGTAATTGATAGAATCCAAAAGTTTGCTATATTTTGTAAATATTTTGGTTCATTTTGTTATATTTGAAAATGGCTCTTTTAATTTTAATGTATTTTAGTTCTTAAATTTTGGCTTGGTTTTTTAAACCATTGGTAGAATTTAGATAACAAAGAAAAAAAGTTAGAAGTAAAATAACCGCTTACACGAGATTTTTGAAGAAATGTAATTCGTGGAATTGAATTTTGTATATTGATTTAAAGTGTTGTGAATATAATCTCTAATATTTACTCATTTGATGCTTTCTCCTAGATACAAATTAAAACTTAGAAATTCTTGTTCTTTGATTTACAGGAAGTTGTGGTTGCAAATCAAATTGAGTTTCAATATTCTAGAATTCAAGGAATGTTTAATATTCAATTCTTCAATCTTTTAGAAGATCATAATCTTGGGGTTGCTAAGAACTTTCACATTTTAAGAGCTTTTAGAAGTTTGAATCTTCAACTCTCTCGAGCTTCAATTCTTCCTTCCATCAAAGTTCCTTCAAATGAATGGCAAATGTCAATTTTCATGATCTTTAGGTGGGTTTGAGCTTGAGCTCATTTGTTTGTTGAACTTGAGCTTGGGTCTATATGTTGGCTGGACCTAGATTTGAGCCTATTATTTCTTTGACCTAATTTTTCTATTTAGGGCTTGAATTGAGTTGAATGTGAGAAAATTTAATTAGCCAATTTTTCTATATGTTGGTTGGACCTAGTTTGGCTAATTAAATTTTCTCATATCCAACTCAATCAAATTATAAAAAAATTTGATGTGATGACGTGACACCATTTAATTAGCCAAAAAATTGTGTTCAACAATAACCTTGATAGACTTAATCTTTTAATAAAACTTAATTGCTACAACTGGGTTTGATTTGTGGGAACCACCTCTAAAAGAGGAGAAATTATTAGGTGAATGTTGCAAAATTAATCTAAACATATCTTATGAATGACATATTATTATCAGGGAAATTGCATCAGAGACAAAAGAATTTAGAAAAAACAATTCGTAGTACATTTTTTTTTTACATATTTGCGAATATAAAAAATATGACAAGTAATTAATGATATCATACGACTATGAGAGACCTATCAAAAAATTATTTTACAATTTAAAAAAATATAGTGACATAGACTCTATTATCATAAATTTTGTTGTTACTTTTGTAAATATCCCTTATTATTAGGGGAATGTTGCATAAAACTGTTTTGCATGGGTGAGATCATTGTCATTATGGCAAAGCACTAAGGTAAATATATCTGTCTAAACTAAAAATATAAATTTTAATATCAAATACTAAAATATTTATTTTTAGTTTAGTTTAATCTTGTTCGATTATCAAATTCTCCAGCTGCATATTTGAATCCTATTTAAATTTTTTATATCTTATCTATTAATATTTGGATCACTTGCTTCATTGATATTTACGTAAAAAGTAATAAAATATATAAAACAAAGGATAAGATAATTGCATATTTAGCACAAAAATTAGTAAAGGACTAAAAAACATGTGTGCAACCACCATTTTGGACATTTTTGTTCACAAGAGGTATCCAGAGAAATATGTTTTGTGGAGCTGTGCTTGTGTTGATCATCTAATTCTATCTTGGTCAAACGCCTACACTTGGAAGTGGAGCGGTTGATATTGTTAAAGTTGGAGTTTTTGAAGAATATTTATATCTCTGAAGAACTTGAGTTTCAAGGAGTGATTCAGTCAGAAGCTATCGAGTCTCATTGTTGTTGGGAGTTCTCTCTAAGCTTTTTGTAGTAAAAACTTATGTAACCCAATAAATACATATAACTCCTCTATTTATAGGCTTTATGGATTCGGGCTTGGTTGGTCCATGGATCAAACCACACGTGCCTAATCATATGAATTTGGGTCTCATTTAACATTTGGGCCAATCTAAGCCTATATTTTTTGCTCAATTGATCTTTATTCCAAGTAAATAATTTTAATTAAACCAAAAGAATTAACTTGATCCAATAGTCATGATGAAAACACGTGGCCTCATAAAGATTTGTCAATTTATGTTTTCAATTTGAATTGGGGAAACATATCAACTTTTAATTAGTCCAAAATTTAATTAAGTGTATTTTCATTGTTAATTTGGTAAATGATGTGGTAATTTTTTATTAAGTCCAAAACATATCAACTTTTGTTAATTTTTTATTAAATGATTTGATAGCCTTTCGGCCGCCTGTAAAGTCTATTCTCTTCTTCTCTAGTCAGTTTATAGAGTGAGAGCTTAACCTTCAAGTGGAGAAGATCCCATATTTCCCATTTTCTCCCTAACTTGTAATATTCTTCATCTTCTTTTCTTCCACTTTTGTATTTCTCGGTAATAGATGTGTTCATATTGTACAACGGCCAAAGGCCTACATTCTTTAATATATTGTATTATTATACCCTTTCAACCCATTATGTCTTTATTCTCCATCAATCAATGTGTTATTTGTAGTTTAGGTTAGTGATAAATTCTTGATAAGAAGTTTTGCTTATAAGTCTTATCACGTTAGTTGAGCTATTCTCATCGCTTGGCCAGAATAAGTTGCCAACTATCCGAGAGAATAAGTAGCAAGGACATAGCTAACACGTGCAAGGAAGAGTTTTATCTTTCTTTGCAAGATCACTTCCATCAATTGTATCCCAAAAGGCCAACAAGTGTGGACATTAGGCGCGAGAGGTTGTTGTCCTTAATCTCGAAGTCCTATACTATTTATATGTGATTTCTAGATATACCTCACGTAATCGTACTCAGTCATATGGATCCCAAGAGGTGACCATGTGTGGCATATAATGGCTTCGAGAGAAGTACGTCTTACTCATGAGCATGATTAAGTAAGTTATATCGAATCAAGGTTGTCAGATTACTTGTTGCATGATTATGCATAGACATTCCTTCACTCATTTCTTAGATACAAGTTAGTTCGTATTACCATTTCATCATCTTAAGCCCTCTTTACAGATTCTCTAGGCTTAACTTAGCAGTTTAGTTTAGTCTTACATTCTTTATATTTGTTATTCTTTTCGATTACACTGCGTAGATGGTAAATAATTCCTAGAACTAATATCTTGAGTCAATTTCCTGTGTTCGATTCTGGATCATCCAAGTTAACCTGCTATTTCACTTGCACTTGGGTAAGCAATAGGAAAACTTGTACTCAATGAGGACTTAGTTACTACACGATATAGAGAGACATAGTGAGCATATCGCATGCAATGAACATGCTCGGTGACATATCACCTAGATAAGAATATAAACCCAACACACTTCACATACTGAGTCCAAGTGAATAAGTAATCACTCTACAAATTTACACAACCAACCAATTGTATTGCTAACTCAATTTGGAGTTGCTTGAGTTGTATACAAATGAGCCCCTTTAGGGTATATATAAGCATGGCGACCTTAGGACCATGGATAGGTTGGTGACCAAGAGCCATCCCAACTTGTCTTAGCCCTTACATGTGATGCCTATACCCTTCTAGACACACATAGACCCATCTAAACACTTTTAGGACATTCTAAAATTTGACCGACACTAAAAGCATCATCATGGAATGTCCTAACCTTGTCTAGCGTCCTCAATCACCTTCCAATGCCTTCTTGAGTGGTCTGAAGACTTCTCGCATGCCTCAACAATATCTTTTGCCTTCCAAAGTTGTGTAGGTCATGGATAAGCGGTACAACATGGTCAGAGGGGCTTGTCTGGGCTCTTCCAAACACTTATAGCACTCACTAGGGTCATTTGGGCGTGTCTGGATGTGTCGCAAGAGCACTAGAGAAATTCCAAGCCTTTTAAAAGCTTCAAGAGGTTTTGTAGAGGCTTTTGAAAGCGTTTGGAGCATGGGGGAGTACACCATGGGCATGTGTGAGTTAGGTTGGGCGTATGGTGTTGCGGGGTTTGTGTGACACACACAATGAGTGTGTGCAGCTAATATGCACAAAGTAATGCACATATAATGTCTTGGGCTTACACGATGGTCGTGCATCAAGTGTATGTACATGACGGTGCGCATGTTGTAGGACTATATGGGGCTCGTGTGATGGCTAGGCTGAGTGTGTGTTTGTGTGCATACACTTGTGGTCGATCGACTGACCATGCACTCATCGGCATCTGAGCATGTCTTGCCTGTTGCACATCTGGGTACACATATGGGCTATCATGGGCTTCTATCTAGACACACTTATGGGGTTTGGTTGCCTTGGATGGATACACACTTATGTCATAGGCGTGTGTTCTAGCCACACATGGGCTGTCAACATGGCATGTTGGATTTCTCCTCGGCTTTGCTAAAGGAGCCTTAAGCATCATTTTGGTAGAAATTTTGGAATCATTTTAGTGGGACGTGACAATAAGCTCCTTTTATAGTGGCAATAATCCATCACTTCTATTTTTTCAGTAGAGAACAAATTGGACTTCTAATATTTTATCAAAAGCTCAACATAATGTGCATATTTTTAAAAAAATAAATTTAATGATCATCTATATATTAAAAAAATATGTTTGTGGATCCTTAAATAATAGGCATCAATAAAAGTACACTATTCTTTGAAAACAACCACATTTTTCTTATAAATCGTAAAAAAATAACAATATTAAAATTCTTTAAAATTTGGGCTCAAAACTTTGCAAATCTATAGAATTTTGGTTCTTAAATTTTGATAGTTACATGATTATATTGTTTATAAGAAAAATTGTCAAAAATAAAAAAACAGGCAAAATATCTACACTTAATAGAAAAATGAAGTGTCTTTTTGTGGTTTTTTCCCATGGAGTCTAAATATTTTTTTTCTATTTAAAAAATAATAGTTTTCCTTTTCTTTTTTTTTATATATATGTTATTTCCTATAGACGTTCGTACGCTAGCATCAAGACTCAATTTACTTAGTCACAAAAGGTATTTGACTTTTGGCATACAATCTCATGACTTTGCTTTTGGTTTCCCCTCAAAATGCCTCATACCATTGGAGATAGTCGTTCTCCTTTAGATACCCATGGTCATACCCTTATTTAATCACTTTAATTGCATTCTCACCTTACCCTCTTTTGTACACAAATTTGTTTAACTTGTTATACTCAAAGTGTTTCGATTAATATCAAGTTTACTATAAAAATGAAGACTATTAAAGAATATGATTTGGTCATCGGGGGTGATCATAGAAGTTTGTCATCAAAGAAAATAATCTAAGCAAGTCACCGGATGCGCCCATCGCTGAAATGAAGTGTCAAAGGTGCTTTCCATAGAGTTGGTCATTTGAAGTTTGCCACATAGGTGGTTTTCCAGAGCCGGTCTTCATCAAAATTAGGTGTTAAAGGTTGCCTTTGTTGAACTTGGCTATTAGAGTGATTGTCAGAGGTGACTATCAAAGTTGGTCGCTGAAGTGATCGTTAGATTTTGATCCCACAGGTGGTAGTTGTCGTCGAAGATAGTTGCCAAAGCTAGCGAACGAAATTGGATGTGAAAGATAGTCTTCCCTAGAGATGGTCACCAAAATGGATGTTAGAGTTTGGTCATTTTGGAGTGATTGTTGGAATTAGTTGGAGCAAGTGGAGTTAATAGAAATATTGAAGAAAGAAAGAGTTGGGTAATAAGTAAAATGTCGACTTCAACATAGATAATTATTCACTTCAATGATTTAGCTGCTTGTTTAAGTAATATAAAAGAAGATAAAAAAAAGAGTTAAAAGTAGAGGTTAGTTAATTAAAAACAAATGCAAAGGATGCAAAAGGTAATGCTTAATTATACATTTTGTGACAATCACAAACGCGGAGTGCATGTGAGATCACGTGAGAAAAAGATATTTATTTTACTCATTATTTGAAGATTAGGTCTGAGTTGTTATGAAGAAGAAAGAGGAAAAGAAAAAGAAAAAGAAAGAAAGAAAAAAGTGGTGTGTGTGAGTTGAGCTATTAATAAGAGTTTAGAGTGAAACGACATGGCGTAGAGCAGCATGAGCATGTGAAGGTGGGGCCGGGGCCGGGGCCAGAGTGCGCCTCATTTTGGTGCACGCTTCACTACCGCAATCAATGATTATACACCAATGCTCCAAACCTGCGCTCCGCTCCTTGGCTACATTCAATTGTCTATTTCCTCTTCTCCACCAACTCTCCATTCATTTTCCATTTCTTTTTATCTCCTTTCCATTTTTCTTTATTCTTATTATTTAAGAAAATAGTTTTTTAAACCTAAAAAAAAGAGTATCAAAACTATGTTAGATAGATATAAAAGAAATTCTTTTATCTTCTATATAAACTAGGTAGAAACTAATAAAAGTTTATCAACGTTTATCAATCATAAATCTATCAGTGTCTACTAACGATAGAAACATATATAAATCTATTATTGACAACAAAACAAATAGAAAGAAGTTTATCTGTTTTTTTCTATAAATTATTTGACATTATTTTATTTGCAAACAATTTTAAAAGAAAATGTTAACTCTTACTTTTTTTTATTAATATCAATAAAAATGTGAATGTTTATGAATATTTTTGGAAAAGAAATTATAAAAAAGTTTAAATAAATTCTTTAAATTATGAATTAAAGATTTTGTATTTTTCAAATAAATTAAAAGATATATTAGTTATATTATCTTTGAATTTATGACATTTATATATGAGAATTTTATGAATATGTATTCTTTCAGGCATTTTAAATTGTTATTCAACATATGGGTTTCATGCAATAAAAATTCTGTCTTAGTTTTTCAATAGTATATATTAGTTGGAGCCTTATTAGAATTTATAATTTAATTTTTAGAACAACATCATTTCAAATATCTCTAAATGATATGATATTATTAACTCTAAACATAATTACTTTGTTTTTCTCTAATCAATCAAAGATGACTTTTGGTCACACTCTAAAACCAAGTTGACTTGATTTAGATATTTACTCCCGTTTTGATTCTTTTACAATAAACACAGGTCTAATTCAACCGTTTTAAATTTTAAATGTTATTGGCATGTAAAAAGTTTGACTTGCTTGCATCTTTGTTTAATGTTACAAAGTTAATATTATGTATAATTGTTTGAGGGATGTTTATTAATTAATGATTAGTAGTCAAATCATGTGGCTAGATTACCTTAATGTTTGAGACATTTTTCAAAACACCTTTTTATTTTAAAATAAATTGTATCAAAAGGAATTATACTTTTCTTTGTGGCTCAATGCAGTTTCTAATTTTCACCCTCACTCATCATGCAGTTTATTTCTTTTTCTTTTCCAAACAAATTTTTTCAAAAGGAATAATCCTTTTCTTTATGGCTCAATGCCCATTTTTCACCCTCACTCATCATACCATTCTTTGCTTATTGTTTAGAAGTATAAATGATTCCATAACGCTATGATGTAAATCTCAAGGCAATTATTATCTAATAAATTGTGATGTTTGTTGTAGGCCATATGATATTAAATGAATCTGTTTATATAGAAAAAAACTCACAATTTTCAATTATTCCTAGCAGTGCCTTTAAAGGACTAAAAGTTAGGAAGGAAGAAAAAAATATAGTACATTTATGGTCTATATAATTACATTTCTTTTAGTTTTCAAAAGTTTAAAACAAATTTTATTTTAATATTTGTAACTATGAACCTAAACTCTCCATGGTTAAAAACAATTCAAAAAAATTTAACATAAATTTATAATTATTAAAGCTCAAAGACCAAATGAATATCTCTTCAAACAACGAGAGCAAATAAATATCAAATCATGAGATCGAGTAGGATTATTCTTCAAATTAAATCTTACTACCAACCAATAAAGAAATTGGGGAGAACATTTTGCATTGAAAAAGTTTATGCACCTAAAATGTGTGTTAAAGAGAGCTCTTCCATACTACTCATGTGATCTTTTTGGTGTGGAGGATATCACAGGGTCATGATGCTTATGAAGAGGTTTGTTGTATTGGAGAAGTTGAGAGTCACACGTTGGAAAAACTAAATGGACTCATACTCCATATAAGGTAGATGGACTACTCCTCATATCGCCAATTGGTTTTGAGATGTAACCGCATACTATCAAATTTAACATGATATTAGAGCCTAGTAAACCCAAACGGGTATTCGATCCAAGATAAGTGAACCCAAAGAGACACTGTCTTGAGTAGGCATATTGGAGAAGCCACATTGGAAAAACCGCCAAAAGGACTCATACTCCATATAAGATAGATAATGGGTTACTCCTCTCATTGTCAATTGATTTTGTGATGGAACTCCATACTATCAAATTTAACATGTTGTGTGTGAAAGTTATGAAACATGGTGAATGTTGTGCTGTCATTGTTGTTTTAGGAAATCTTTTTTCTATTTATCATAGGGGTTTTGATTAATTAAAATACAAAAGTAGAGAGCATTAGAGTGTTTTAACTAAAAAGAAAAGAGTTTACAGAGGGAATGCTCATTTAAAAGTTGTTCGAGATCCCAAGGTTTTTATCGAAGAGTTTCTAACGTGTTCCACAATGATATTCATTATGGGAATAGTGTTTCCCTCTTTATTCTCTTTACATATTCATAGTTGTTGAAATGTATGAGTATGATTATAGCATTGATGAATGGCTAAATGTTATATAGTTATAGGGTCTTGATGAACTCATTTATGAATGGATATCATTTTGGTCCCTATCCCCTAATTTGAAGTTTTGTTTAATGTTAATCTTTATATTTTTAATTGTCCAATTTTAATCTACGTACTTTTAATAAATTTTAACTTTAGTTGCTCGTAGTTAATTTTTACCAAAATTGATTAGAGAATAACAATAGTGTTTCGTGTAAAGAAAAATAATATGTGAGTATATTTTCAAAATTTATAGTAAAAAACTATAGATAATAATTTCTTTTTAAATGAATAATAAGCTAGCATTAGGGTCTAAATTTGAAAATTTCTTTTTAAATGAATAATAAGCTAGCATTAGGGTCTAAATTTGAAAATCTATTGAAAGTCTAGGAACTCATAATTTGGGTAAAAAATGACATTTTAACATTTATGAATTTAAGTTAATAATGCATACTAATTTATATGGTTATTGTCTTCATGATTGTTTGATTGTTTTCCAATATTATTGTGTTTATCATGATCTTCAATATGCTAAATTAAGTGTTCAATTCAAAGGTCACTACAAGAATTTTTATCAACTCCGAACTTTTTTATTCTAACGCATTATTTTTCTTGGACAAACACGTATTTATTTCGAAAAAATTGTAATTCGTCGATAAAGTTTTAGAAATCCATACATTTTTTATACACATTTATGTCGACAAAAGATTTATATATGTGACGACACAAAAAACGTCGATCTAAGTTTTTAAAACAAAAAACCATACTTTTTCATATATATTTATGCTGACACATGATTTATACCTATAGAAACGCAAAAAACGTCAGCCTAAGTTATAAAAACAAAAAAGTAAAACATTTTTGACACATTTTTATGCTGACGCAATGTTTACATATGTGTATTTATTCATAAGTACAAGTTTTATCGATACAACCAATTTCGTTGGTATAATGCATTTTTATAGACAAAAAATGTTGCGTTGGCATATAAGTTGTCTCGACGAAAATACATGTTTTTTCGACATAACCGTTCTTCAAAATGCGGTAAAAAAACATATGTTTGTCGACGTTGTTTTCGTCGGTATACATAGTGTATAGTTTTAGATATGAATCGTAATTACTAAATAAGCAGTTTTTTTCAATAATACCTAATGATGCACAAACAATAATTAATTGACAATTAAATAATTTGTGTAACAAATATTAAAAAAAAAAAGCTTCTATATTAAAAATAAAACTAACATTCAATTCAACAATAAATCATTACACATGGAAGGATTGTTAAGTTTTCATAAATCTCACATGTACCATTCCCTAAACCAAAGTTTGTCATTCTAACTTTTTACAAGTCGTGTATAAATAATTGTGTCAACACAAATATGTAAGAAAATGTATGTATGAGTTCTTTTTGTTTTTAAAACCTACGTCGATGCTTTTTGTGTCGTCATATGTATAAATATTGCGTAAGCATAAATATGTAAAAAAAAATGTATATTTTTTTTGTTTTAATACTTAGGCCGACGTTTTTGCGTTGGCAAAACTTGTATGCTGACGCAACAATATACATCAGAGAAAAGGTACTTATGGCCACGGAAATCATTTTCGTTGACAAAAACTTCTCCAGACATGAATATGACAACATTTTTGGCCAACGCAAAAAAAAGTGTCGACATAACTTAAACGACGTTTTCTGGACGTTGGTCAACAACTTTTTTTTATTGATAAAAGTAAAAATTCTTGTAATGAGTTGTTAGTTTAATTGAATCTATCGTATACAAGTGTTACTATGTACCATGAAAAAAGTGTTCATCATGATAGTTGATCATGACTATTCTTAACATCATACTTCTTAATTTGGTTTCAAGTGATTGGTAATCAATTAAAATTGAATGAGACAAGATTGTTGTTAAAAGATAATAATCCAAAAGATAGTTTCTAACTTTAGACATATCATTAATTTAGACATTTGATTTTTAGATAAAAGATAATCTATGTTTTAACGTTTCACCATATTATAACTTGACACATGTGCACTTGCACATGTATCAAATAAGAGATATAAACCTATGGAAACACATAAATGTGGAGATTTCGAGTAAATATTATGAAAATATTGGAAAAGTATTATCCAAAACTACAATTTGAAAAGAAATTACCACACCCATCATTTTTAGAAAGAAACCATCTATATTTTAACTTAATTTGAACTTTTTATTTTACATTAGAAATTTCACATCATTTCACATCAAACTGAATATTGTTTTGTTTATACAGAGTTAAAATTTAGAAAAATCATAGATGATGATGGTTGCTCACTTTGATGCAAATAGATATCCTTCAAGTATATATGGAAGGAATGAGTTTAGATATTTAGTAAGAATACATAGGATGATATGTTATATAGTAGTATTATTTTTGGTTATTGCGTTATTCACTATGTAGTCATGCAAGTGATTAAGGTTCTTATAGTTATAGTAATGTGCAGCACATCGATTTATACACAAAGACCCTCCTATCTAGTGAAAAGTGACGAAGACTCAAACTCAAAATCTATAGGTTATCTACGATTTTATAGCTCATCTATATTTAGGTGGAATATGGTTTGATCTAAGTGATTCTCATATTTGTATTCATTAGGGTTAGCTTTGATACTCTTGCATGAAATGCTTCCATTTACGTGGAAACAATATTTAGCATAAGCAATACTAAATTAAGAATTACAGTATTTGGAAGTTTTCATTTCTCCAATTACCCATGGCTTTTGACGTCTACATCGTCGAATCTAACCTCGCCAATGCCAAGATCATTCTTGCCACCGCCACTGTCGTTCTTGTTCGAGATCTCTTTCTGTCTTTTTTTTCTCTTTTCCTTTAAAAAATTTCAATGTCTCCCTCTATAATAGATTCCAACTCTTGTTTAAGCATAATCTGATTTTTCGAAAACCAACCCAACTCGACTGATTACACCTCTGCTATTGAACAGTGTAGTTAACTTTATATGTATAGCCTAAATTTTATCAATGAAATATTCACCTCACATTCATTTTTTTGGTCTACATCTATCATTTCATTGCTAATCATATTCAACTTCAATTCACATGTTCAAAAACATACCATACTTAATTAATTAAATAATATTATTCCAAAAAAAAAATTCAAACAAATTCAAGTTCTTTTAAATTTATGCGATATTGATGATTTTTTTCTAAAATATTATCTGTCAATATATTTATAAAATTGAATTATCAATAGTTTGTGTAATTACGTTACTGGTTGTATTATTTATATCACTTCATAACAACAAATTTATTTAAAAAGTAAAAGTAATTAAAATTACATAATTGGGAAAGTTGAATCAAAATCAAGGTTAATTGGAGTTATTTGGTCTTGACTTTAATTATCTGAAATGTAAATCATTTGGTGGGAATGAGAATCAAAACCAAAACCAAAACCATTAAAGAAAGAACAAGTAGTAGGTGATGAACCAATAAAAAATAGTGGCCTAAGTCTTTGTCCAAACACAGCCTTGTGATTAAATTCAAAAAAATATGTGTGGCATTCTGTGTTTAATTCTCTCATGCATAATTCCACTATTTCTTCCTTATAATAATTAAGTAGGTAGAAGCATTTTTTTTTATAAAAAATTACAAATATCACACAGTCTCTAATTTGTTCTCTCTTTTACTTGTAGTTTAAAGGTGTCTATTTTGGTCCATTCACCTCTTAAAATTAACCATTTTAGTTTTCATAATTTTCATTTTTATCTATTCTCTTCCCTTCAAAATTTACAAATATACTAAAATTAATCACCTTTTAAAAAAGTAGATACTAAAATGGTAAAGCTACCCATCTACCACACATTCCAATACATCTAGAATATTTCTCTTCACAACACACGATTGAACTTTTAGTTGATATCACATACACGATGTTAGTTGAGCCGCTCATTTTAAAATATTTTATAGTGCACAATGATCATAAAAATAACTACACAATTTATATCTAAAATTTTGAAGATCATATGTTCGCTGTTTTATGTAAGAGGTTGGTTCAATTAATTTTAAAATTTGTTTGATTCATTAAATATCTCTTCAATAAAGTAAATAAATTTAAGTTATTTTCAGCGACTCATATTATATTATACATTAATCTTTGGCGTAAATGATGTATGTTCTTACTTTCATACACATTCATTTTTGTCCATTTAAGCCTATTATATATACACATCCAAAATGTTAAATTTAGTCCATGTATGTATTAATGATTATTATGATTCATTTAACTTTTCTAAAATATTGTATCCAAAGGACAATTTTGCTATATCAACCAATATTTTCAATATCTAATTTTTTCAGTTTTATAAATTAAAATAAAAAATAAGATTATAAAAAATGGTAAATTTGACAAAATATTTACAATATATAACAAAATTTTCAGATTTTATCAACAATAGATATTGATAGCCACTGGTTATACGTGTCTATCAATAACTATCATTAATAAAACTAAGAATTTTGCTATAGCTTATAATATCAATTTATTTTGCTATTTTAAAAATATCTCTTATTTGTATAATATAAAAGAAGTAATGTTTCAATTTTTAATTTTGGTTGATTTTTATTTCCAAGATAGGAAATTCATTTAAATGTTACATATGGATGAAGAGAGAAATTTACATTGTTACATACTATAAATGGAGGAAATTATTAATGCACGAAAAGGGTCATTTTTTGTAAAATAGCAAATGCAAAACAGTGAACACGATTGCCCATGCCTTCAAACTAACCAATACTTTTGTTTACAAATTTAAAAAATTCTCTTAAAGTTCTATATATATTATTGAACGAATTCATATTTATCCGGAGAAAGTAGAATACTTGCATGTTCCATCATTTGACTTTGTTACATGCATGACTCACAATATTTTCTATTCTTTTTCTTAATTTAATTATTCTATATACATTAATTGATTAAATAATAATAATAATATTAATTTCGATGCAAAGAAATATAATGCAGATGTAGTTTTAAAAAGAAAAAAAAAAAAGCTTGTAATCTCATGTGCTCTTTTATGTCTTCACCATGCAAAAGTAAAATGAAGAAATATAAGGCATGGGAAGTAAAAATAGAAGGTGAATGTAATAGTATGAATTACGGAGGACTTGCATTCTAAAGTTAACAAGGAAAAGAAAAAGAAAAAGAAAGGGAATTTTAGGGAATTGTATTGAGGGCGGGGGGGGAATATTAGACTGAGTGTGAGTGAGTTAAAAAATGAAGGGCAAAAAGGAGAATAGATTGAAAGAAGGAGGGTATATCCGTAAGAGAGAAGGAAATGGAGGATTAAGAGAAATAACTAATTGGAGGACAGGCAATCACAGGCTTTTGGCGGGTTCCTGAAGTTGATTTCTGAGCTAAAATCTCAGCTCCATCTCACCTTATTAATTTCTTCTAAACCCATTCTTTTTTTTTCTTCTTCTTTTTACTGCTCATCTACGCCACCTCCGCCGTCGCCGGAGCCATCTCCATCCCTTTCGCCTTTCTCCATTTTCCTTCTCCTACCAAACACTGACACCCCAATTTCTTTCAACCTTCCTCATTTTTCTCTTTCTTCTCTGCCGGATTTTCACTTAAGATTCCCTCTTTCTCTTCTTTCTTCCAACCCAAGCTCCCGCAGATCCCCAGCTTAGTCCAGGTACCCATCTACATTTTCGTACTAACCCCAATTAATTTCAAATTTCCAAATGTGCTAATAATCTTTAATTAATCACTCCTTAATCTTATTCCTTTTAACTTTTACTGCCATGGTGATATCCTTGTTCTGTTTCACCTTCCAGCATTTGGCGTTTTCTCCACTCTGTAATTTTCTAATAATTTGTTTTGGAATTTTTTGGCATCTGGGTCTACTCCTTCTTCTGGTGGGTTTTCATATGACGTCTTGTTGAAGAGAAATGCAAGTGTTTTCTTTAGCTTCTCTTCAATTTAAACTTTCTTGTTACTTACAGTTCATTTTCCTTTTTTTTTTCTCTGTTTTTTTCCTTTTTTTCCAGATTTGGTTGGACAGATGGTTTGAGATTCTATTTTGCCCTCTGTTCTTGTCAGTCTTCTTGTTCTGGGTTTCAGTGCACGAGCGGCATTTCTTTGAATGGGGCAATTTTCTAGATCACGACTTTGTCTGTTTCCCAGGGTGAATTTTGTTTAGCTCATTCATGTTTCCACTGCCCGGATCCGGGGGTTTTCTGCTGGGTGTTTTCAATTTTGTTAATAAAATTTTGGGTTTCTGACAACTTTGTATCTCCTCCAAGAAGGTATGTTTTAGAATTGTCATCTGTTTCTATAATCTGAACTTCTCTTCCACCCCTTTCTCTTATGGTGTTTTGTTCTTCTTTTCCCCTTTTAAATTCCTGATTAACGGTCCAAACCTTCAAGAAGGCATTGAACTCAAGTCCATCGGGAGAGCAATTGAGTTGAGAGTGAACATTATTGTTTTAGAAACAACTTGTAATCTGGGTTCAAGATGCTTGAGCTGAATCTTCAGTATTTTTTAAGTTCGAATGTTCTGTTTTTTGTGTGCTAGTTTTTCCCTAACCTAATAACGTTCAGTTGTCATTTAATTTCTTTCACTAATTTTCTCAATGTTCTTGGTTTGGCCTTTCGGTGTGATCTACAAACCGTTGGTGACTGTGACTTTGAATTTCCAGTTTAGGTATTTAGTCGGCCTGCTGCCATTGTTCACCGAAGAATTTGATTATGTGCATTGGGATTGTTGGTAATGATAATTTTCATCAAATAAGTACGAATTCGTTAGTACTAACTAGGTCTGTTGTTTTTATATTGGGACGACTTAATTTTCATCAAATAAGTATGGATTCGTGAGTCAAAGGAAGAGTCTAAGTTTGAGTTCATTACCTTAAGTTGTATCAATGAACTCTATGAGATTTCACTTTTACCTACTGCTTTTTTTTTCGCTCGACTGCTTAAGTTTTATTGATTTGAAAGTAGTAATGGAAAAACTATATGTTATGCATGCATTACTTTATACTTCCTTAGGCTTTTGGCAAGTTCTATGAGTTGTTTTGCTTCTGTCTTCTTGTTGAAGTTAAAATTGTCACTTTCCTTCCTCATTTATGGATTGTTAAATATTGCTTCTTGCAAATGATGATGATTCAGGCCTCTTTCAGACATTGAGTCTTCCTCATGTATTATGCCAATTCCAAAAGGTTTCTTTTGAAGAGATCAATGATATCACTTCCCTCACCAGTTCACAGAAAACTATTCTTCTACTAATCAAATAGAATTTAGCTTTATTCAATTTTTGCAGAAATGAAAAAAATTATATATAATTTATCAACTAATATAGAAACAGCAAGACTAAGCTTTTGAAATGGAATCTTGTGCAGTGGATGATTGCGATATTGCATAGAAATGTCAAGGATTGCTAAGTGGAAGCTTGAGAAGACAAAAGTAAAGGTGGTCTTCAGGCTTCAATTTCATGCCACGCATGTAAGTCAACTTCATTGCATTTTTCAGTTTTAATGCCTGCATTGTGATTGCCACTAGATAGTTTATTGTTAAAAAATAAAAAAACCGCATTTCCAGTATGATTCTCCAAGTCATTGAAGGTTAGACTCTTACATTTTGAAATATCCTGTACTTACTTTTCTTTTTTCCTTATCTATTTTCAGCAGACTTGATAGTAATACAGTATGCCACTTCATGTTTATGTGATAAACTGTCTACAAAAAATACAATGATTGAATCTTGTTATCTTCTTTTTGATCTAGATTCCACAATTTGGATGGGACAAACTGTTTATATCTTTTATTCCTGCTGATTCTGGGAAGGCAACAGCAAAGACAACTAAAGCAAATGTGAGAAATGGAGCTTGTAAATGGGCTGATCCTATCTATGAAACAGCTAGACTTCTTCAAGACACTAGAACAAAGAAATATGATGATAAGCTCTATAAACTTGTAGTGGCCATGGTAGTAATCCTATCAACTATTTATCATTTTCTCTTTTCTCAATTTGTTTTTGAACTTCTCTGGCATTGTCTGGACAATTGCCTTAATTTTTTTGACCAAATCCTTAAATTTCTAGGGCTCTTCTCGTTCAAGCACCCTCGGAGAAGCTTACATCAATCTGGCTGACTATGCTGATGCACTGAAGCCTTTAGCTGTTGCACTGCCTCTTAATGGATGTGAACCTGGGACTATTTTACATGTAAGAATTTGGAAAGGCTCGACATTCCTAACATAGGGCTCAAATCTCTCATCAAAATTCTATCACTTTCATTTGTTTTTCATATTTGCATTGGCCTAATTTATAATTCAACTGTAACATATTGCTCAATCATTTTCAATGTCAGGTTACTGTACAGCTGCTCACTTCTAAAACTGGTTTCAGGTACGTCTTAAAATGAAACTTTAATAATCTGTCCTACATCCTGTTAATATTTATTTGTCATTCTTTTTAGGGAGTTTGAGCAGCAAAGGGAGCTCAGGGAGAGGGGGCTGCAGACATTCTCCGATCAAAATAGTCATGGAGAATCTCCAAGTGGAAAAATGTCACCATCCAAGGATTTGGTGAATATTCACTCAAATAAGGTTTTCTTATTAATTTTTTACTCGATTATGTTGTTTTGGAATATACACTCATGGCCTTTGGTTTTTTTTTAGTTATTATCTTCTGGGGCTACATTATAAAAACATTTGTACTTGGAGAATTTCGAGTGAAATCCTTATAATGTTAAATCGCTGGATAGGAAAAAACAACCCTAACTGAGGAAATGAAGAATGAAGGAAGTACAATATTTGATAAACTTAATAAGGAGATGGCCAGGTTAGATATCAGTTACACCATTAATGCCCAATATTACATAAATAATATAGAACAGGGGAATGCTCATCTTCCAAAACATGTAAAAAGGAGTTTATATTACTAGAATAGTGTCACAATGTTATGGTGAGAAAGCTATCCACAACTAGACCAAATATATTAATGGTGGTGAAACACTTGAATAAAAGTATATTTAAAACTTATTAGTTTGTTGCTTCTACGTTACTATTAAAGGATGAAGTTGCATAAAGGAATAAGTTTGGGGAAGCCAAAAAACTTTTCTCTTCTCCTCTTGAAGTAACACTTATCATCCTTATAATCTTCTACTTGGTCCTCTCTTTATATAATTATATAAGCTTCTCCATTTAAGTGAACTAGTAAATCTTAATGTAATAGTTAAGCTTGCGGTTTCCATTTATGTATATTTCAGATTTCAATGACATTGTTCTGTTACTTACAAAAAACTTTTCTCTCCGTGCCTCCCATCCCACTTCTACCTCGGCTGAAATAGGTCAATGCAAGAATTAGATCCAAAGAAGTATATAACGAGCTCCCTTTACTCGAAGATGAGGGTGGTCGAAAAGAAGAGTATGCAGATTCAGCAGCCGGTTTTGACGTCTCTTCCAATACTTCAGAAAGCTTATATGCAGAAAAAAACGATGTGCATGAAATTGACAGCATAAAGAGCACAGTATCTGGTGATCTAGGTGGACTTTCCATTGGCCAAAGTCCTGGATCAGAGAAAGGAGACCAGGGTGATCATCAATATTTAGTGCAGAGGTCCAACAATTGGACTCATAACTGGGGTTCTGACTTTGCTGCTGATGGGGAACTGACTACTGCATATAAAGAAAACAATAGACTTAGGGAAAGCTTGGAAGTAGCTGAGTCTTCGATTGTTGAGTTGAGGCTAGAAGTAAGTTCTTTGCAAAATCATGTCGATGAGATGGGTATTGAAACACAGAAAATTGCTTGGCAGCTTGCTACGGAGACTACTTCAGGTAAAGAACTGACAGAAGAAGTTTCAGTATTGAAATCTGAGTGCTTAAACCTTAAAGACGAGCTTGAGAGATTAAAGAATCTGCAATCAAGTCTATCAGAATCTAGAAAACAAATCATAGAGACTGACCAGGATAACATATGCCAAA
This sequence comes from Cucumis sativus, assembly GCF_000004075.3. Taxonomy (NCBI): domain Eukaryota; kingdom Viridiplantae; phylum Streptophyta; class Magnoliopsida; order Cucurbitales; family Cucurbitaceae; genus Cucumis; species Cucumis sativus. The sequence goes on along the minus strand of NC_026659.2, from coordinate 18,322,904 downwards.
AGCTCGAGCCACAATGTTTGAAGGGGCTTTTAACAATGGAGGAAAAGATTAGAGATCTGCTAAACAAGGCTCACTTTGGATGTCAAGACAGAGATGTTCGGTTTCTTCTAGCTGACTTGGAGGCGTTGCTCTGCTATGTACAAGATTTCAGAGAACGAATGGAACAAGAAATTTCCTGTGCCAAAGTGAACCAAAATGAGATCAGAAAATTGAACTCCCCAACTAGTCAGATATTGACATCAGGAACTGGGTTTGATTCAGACATTTACCATACTGATAGCATGCTTCATTGTCTTATACCAGGTCTGGTGTCCTACGAACCCAACTCTATTGATGCAATCAGTTCAATGAAAGGAAAAATTTTTGAACTTCTGAGGGAGTTGGACGAGTCAAAAGCAAAACAGGAGAGCCTTGCACAGAAAATGGACCAGATGGAATGCTATTATGAAGCTTTTATTCATGAACTTGAGGAAAATCAGAGACAGATGATTGGAGAGCTGCAGAATCTCAGAAATGAGCATGCAACATGTATATATACTATCACGGCTTCTAAGGATGAGATAGAAGCACTGCATCACGAAATGAATAAACGTTTAATGAACTTTGCCGAAGAGAAGAAGAGTTTGGATTCCATCAATAAGGAGCTTGAAAGAAGAGCTTCTAGTGCTGAGACAGCTCTCAAAAGGGCACGCTTAAATTACTCAATTGCTGTGAACCAGCTGCAAAAGGACCTTGATCTACTATCTGTTCAGGTCACCTCCGTGTTTGAGACTAATGAAAACCTTATTAAAAATGCACTTACTGGTTCTTCACATCCAAGCAGACAGGAATCCTGTGAAATAGGTTGGAAGCCGGAAGTTGAATTGGAGGAATTTTCTAATGGCAAACTTTTGCAGAGGCAGAACCATGATGCAGGGGTAAAGAAATATCATTTTAGTGGAGGTATTTTCTCTGAGGACTTAAAAAGGTCTCTCTACTTGCAGGAAGGGTTGTATCAAAAGGTTGAAGATGAAGTCTTTGAAGTACATTTGGTTAACATATACCTGGATGTATTTTCAAAGACGCTCCATGAAACTCTGATTGAAGCAAATACTGGTTTCAAACTTATGAAAGAGAGAGTAGATGAGATTAGTCAGCAGCTGGAACTATCAACCAAGTCCAAGCAATTATTGTTTCTTGAACTGCAAGCTTCTTTGGAAGAAATCCGATCTCTAAATGAATATAAGACTGCAATTGTTTCAAAATACAACGAAATGGGATTGAAAACTGAAATTTTAGAAGAAGATTTATTAAATGTTACTCGTGAAAATTCCTTTCTTTCCAAGAAAATATCAGAATGTGAGGCCTTGGTGACGGAATATAGAAGTTTTGAGGAAAAGTACCAAACCTGTCTTTTGAAGAAGTTAGAGCTAGAGAATTCAATGATTGAGGAAGGCATTGAAAGCAAAAAACTTCGTAATGATAATGCATCTTTGCATGAAGAAATGAAAGCTCTAAGAGCTGAATTTGACAACCTGGTTTCAGTGAAGGGAGATCTGCATAAAACTGTTGGTTTTGCTTATGATAAGTTGAGTAACTTGTTGGCTTCTCATAACAAAAGCTCTTCCTTAAGTGAATCTGTTTATGATGACTTAGAGCCCAACAGCTTAGCAGCTTTGGTTTTGAAATTTGAAAATCTCCATCTTGATGCATGCCAGACAGTTCTCCAACTCATGAATGAAAACAAACATTTGATGAAAGAAAGAGATACGGCTCAAAAGTCCTTAAGCAGAGTAGCATCAGATAATCTGATCATGAAAGAGAGTTTTGAACGCACAAAACAAGATATGGTCAACAGATTGGATAAGGCCAGTGAACTGGTGCAAACGTTTCACGTTGCAATTGAGACTGTTTCTAAAAATATCAACAGCAGTGAAGCTGAAGATAAATTTACCCAACAGCATAAAGAACTTCTGTCTGTTCTCGATCATGTGGAGGATGAACTGCAACAACTGACTTCTAAAAACAATGGCCTTGAAAATGAAATGGTAGCACTGAGGTTAGTAGATGAAGAACTTGGAAATTGTAAATTTACAATCCAGGTGTTAACAAAGGAGAAAAAAACTTTACTTGAGTCATTACATGAAAAAGTTGAGGAATCAATGAAGCTTAAGTTGGATCTGGATCGCTCAAAAGATAAATGTCAATCATTTTCTGATGAATTAGTTATCGAGAAGAGTTCTAAAGATAGTTTAGAGAAAAGAATTAAAGATCTTGATTCACAAATAAATGAGAAGAGTTGCAAGTTGCTAGAGTTTGAGAAAATGAAGGCAGAAGTTGGACGTCTCAAGCAATTGGTGTTGGAGCTTGAGTCAGAGAAATCAAGAGTCGACAAAGATTTACTCCAGTCTGCAGAACTTCTTAAGCATCTTGATCAAGAGAATTCTTCCTTGGTTTGTTTGGAAAGTCAATTGTGTGAAATGCATGAATTTTCAATAGCTGCAGACATTAGCCTAGTTTTCACAAGATCTCAATATGATAACCAGCTTGAAATTCTTGTTCAGCAATTTATGTTATCACAAAGGGACCTTATAGCTGTCCAGGAAAAGTATGTCAATTTAGAGACTGCTCTTAATCATTGTATGGTCAGTGAAGCACGCCAAGCTGAAGAGAGCACAAGATTGTTGATGAATCTTAACTCTCTAAAAGTGGAGTTAGAAGCCTTTGCTTCAGAAAATAAGATGCTTCTTGATGCAAACGAAAAACTGACGAATCAGTCTGAGGAATTGCAAAATAGGACTAAACTTTTGGAGGTTGCAGCTGATGCTGATAGAAGTCATCATGCTCAAGAGATTGAAAAACTAGGGAATATGTTGAAGACTTGTGAAACAGAGATTGATGATTTGTTGCTTTGTAAGGAAGAACTGGAAGTAAGTTTGTTGGTTGTCCGGTCAAAATTGGATGAACAACATGCTCATGTGATCTTGCTCCAAGGTATAAGTGATGAGATGGTCATCTTGCAAAATAAGTGTAATGATCTAACCCAAAGGCTGTCTGAACAAATCTTGAAAACAGAAGAATTCAAAAACTTGTCTATTCACTTGAAGGATCTAAAAGACAAGGCCGAGGCAGAGTGCCTCCAACTTCGTGAAAAGAAAGAGAATGAAGGGCCATCCAATGCCATGCAAGAGTCTCTCAGAATTGCATTTATAAAAGAGCAATACGAAACAAAGTTGCAGGAATTGAAGCATCAGCTATCTGTGTCCAAGAAACACAGTGAAGAAATGTTGTGGAAATTACAAGATGCAATCAATGAAGTTGAAAATAGGAAAAAATCTGAAGTGACTCACATAAAAAGAAATGAAGATCTGGGAATGAAGATCGTGGAATTGGAAGGTAACTTGAATGCAGCTCTTGCTGAAAAGCGTGAAATAATGAAGGCTTATGATTTGGTGAAGGCTGAAAAAGAATGCTCTTCTATCAGCCTTGAATGCTGCAAGGAAGAAAAACAAGAGCTTGAAGCGTTGTTAAAGAAATGCAATGATGACAAATTAAAATTTTCAATGGAACTGAACCTAATGAAAGACTTTTTGGAGAGTTACAAATTTCAGACGAGCATGCAGAAGGAAGGCGGTGATGGAAAATGCACAGAAGATCACGTGTCTAAGTCCTCAGACAAAGATAGTGTACCTCCTTGTGAAGAAGTTGAATGCACAATATCAGTTTCAACTGATGCGACCAATAATTCACATGCTTTCCTTAATGGTCAAGGGCAACCTGAGCAGGTATGTAGTGTCATTGTTTTGTTTCTTGACATAAACTTTGTTTTGCTCTGTATTATGCAACTCTTACCACCACCCTCACATTCATGTCAATGACAGGATGTTTTGATGTCAAGAAGTCTCAACGGACTTCAAGATATCTCTCCTGGGAATCAAGAGGACTTGCTGCATGATGAGACAAAGCATTTGGCTCTGGTAAATGATAACTTCAGAGCTCAAAGCCTGAAATTTAGCATGGACCACCTAAATGAAGAGGTTAGTAAGCGATGTTAGAGAAAGCGTGTTGGTATTCATTTTCAAATGTTGGTATATTCAGCTCTTGTATTCTGTTTGCAGTTGGAAAGATTGAAAAATGAAAATTCGCTTGCTCATGATGATGATCATCCTGAATCAGATTTTCCTGGTTTAGAACATCAATTGATGCAGTTACACAAGGTAATCCATAATTTACAAGCTTTCAATTGATTATTTCGTTTTAGTATTATATTTTATTGTATCAATTGTATTATATTTGCCAAAATCATTTTTTTCCTCATTTGTAATGGGTTGTTTTTCTATTTAAGACAACCCTTCTCTCTTTGTGAAATATATAGAAAATCACATACTTTGGTATGCTATCAAAGAAGGTTCTTGAAACCCTAAAAAAACTTCAATTTTTTTAAAACCTAAAAAATCTAAAACTCTTATAGTCCACTGTTGACGCCCACGTGCTCCACCTCCTTGAGGGTTGTTGCCGTCGGTCGTTCTACTTCGACCTATCACCACCGCCAAAAGCTGCTTTTCTTTTGTTTTTTGGCTGTAAGTTGGTATTATTTTTTGTCTTTGCCATCGTTTGTCGTGGTCCTCGTTGGTTACTGATGGAATCCAATTGGTACGAATTTACTACTTGTTTATTGAATTTAGAACGAGATGGTTCTATGGTTACAATGTAAAAACGCTCTTCTGTTACCCTATCTTTCAAGGATGAACAGCGGCAAGACTTCACTCACACAAAACCTAACTGACTCTCCCGCCCACTCCCTATTCAATATATTCAGATTTCCGTAACTACTCCCCCCGTTCCTAACCTCCACGTGCTACTCAAGTGCACGTCTAATTGACTACTAATTAACCACGTGCTCAACATGTGCACGTCTAACTAACTTCTAACTTATTATTCTACTAATTAACCACGTGCTCAACATGTGCACGTCTAACTAACTTCTAACTTATTATTCTATTTCTTCCTCCTAGTGTACTGGTAGACTATCGGAGGTCTATCGGTTACTCCTTTCTAAGTCGTCCGCTGCTGATTCTGCTGTCGATGATGAGTTTGGTTGGTGTTTTCAGATTTGTTCTCTCCGTTTTTTTTACTTTTGTTGCTTTTGCCATGTCAGATACTAAGTTACCTGTGGCTAAAGTTGACAATCATATCCATTCCAATAGCCCCACTATCCAAATCACCATGATCCAACTTAGTAGAGACAATTTTCTTCGTTGGTCATAGAGTGCTAGACTGTATATTCATGGACAAGGGAAAATTGGCTACATTATCACAGAGAAAACTGCCCCAAAACCAGATCACCCTTGTTTTGCTGCTTGGGATGCTGGAAACTCCATGGTTATGACTTAGCTTGTAAACTCCTGACATCAGCTGTAATTACACGTGCTACTCCACGATCAAGGAATTGTAGGACAATGTGACACAAATGTACTCTGATTTAGGCAATCAATCACAAGTATTTTAGTTGAATCTCAATTTAGGAAATATGCCAAGGAGGTAACTCGGTGACACAATACTTTCACTCTCTAAAAGAGATTTGGCAAGACTTGGATCTCTTTGATTCATATAGGTGGAAGTCTACAAATGATCAAAAGCATTACAGAAAAACTGTAGAACATGTTTGTATTTATGAGTTCCTTGCAGACCTCAATGTTGAATTTGATGAGGTGAGGTCGAATACTTAGGAAAACCACTCTCCATCTACAAATAATGTGTTTTTTTTAAGTTCTCGGGGAAGAAAGCCGTAGGAATGTTAAGATTGGGAAAAAGCCCTATTGATTTCGTAGAAAATTCTGCATTGGTGTCCAAACAAATATCATGAAGGCCTTTGATTTCTCCAACAAGACACATGAAAAGCCTTGAGTTTGGTGTGACCGTTGCAATAAACCCTGGCATACATGTGAAATATGTTGGATGCTTCATGGAAAATCTGCAAATTGGAAAAGTTCAAAGCATAGGGAGATAAATTCCCTCCTACACACATGAGATGCAGATTTTGGTGATTCCAATCTGTTTAGCAAGGAGCAGATTGATCAAATCTTAAAACTGATAAAGACTACTTTCTCATCTGGTAATCCTAGTGTTTTCTTGGCACAATCAGGTAATTTTCCTCAAGCGCTCTCTTACATGAACTCATCTCCAGGATTATAGATTATGGAGCCTTTGATTGATCAGTTCCTCTTCCTTATTTGCATCCTACTTTCCTATATTTTTCTATGAAAAGATTTGCATCGTTGAGGGTTGTTTCACCCTACTGTAGGCAAAGGAACTATTCCTCTTACTACAAAACTTACGTTGCATTTTGTTCTTCAAAATGCTTGCAATTTGTTATTTGTTAGTAAAATCTCTAAGGATACTAATTGTCATTTCTTCTATGACACTCATTGTATCTTTCAGCATTAGGACTCAAGGGAGATGGTTGGATGTGCTAGGGCATCCTAATTTCTTTTACTTAAAGTTTTTGTTTCCAGATTTATTTAAAGGTCTTGATTGTTCATTTTCTCAACGTGGATTTCACACTTTTGCCAAACATCGTTGATCCACTTATTTGTCCAAACCTGACAAGGCTTCTGCACTCTTTTTCTTAATCCACACTGATGTTTGGGGTCCGTCAAAAGTTTTAACTCATAGTGGAAAGCGTTGGTTCGTTACCTTTATATATGATCATGCTCATTTAACCTGACTTTATTTGTTAACTATCAAGTCAGAGGTAAAAGAGGTTTTTGTTATCAAGTTAGAGGCAAAAGAGGTTTCGTTATTTTAGGTTTTTGAGACTCAGCTCCAAACTAAAATTTGCATCCTTCATTTTGATAATGGTACATAATATTTCAATGAAAAATTAACTAGTTTCTTACACGAAAAGGGTATTTTGCATCAAGCTAGATGACGTGATACTTCTTAGCAAAATAAAATTGCTGAGCGGAAGAATAGACATTTACTTGAAGTTGCTTGTGTCCTTGTGTCTTCTATGAATGTCCCAAAATATTTGTGGGGTGACACAGTTCTTACAACTACATACCTGATCAATCAAATCTCAACAAAAGTTTTGAATTTTAAAACTTCTTTAAAACACTTAAAAAATTCGTTTCTTACTGTTTGGTTGTTCTCCAACGTACCAATCAAATTGCTTGGTTGCACTGCTTAAGTTCATCATGCCAACCTGACTCGCACTAAACATGACCCTCAGATCTGTTAAATGCATTTTTGTAGGCTGTCTCCCATAAAAAGGCTTACAAATGTTTTGATCCTTCGACCAAAAAGTATTTTGAGAGTATGGATGTGTTTTTTTTAAAAAAATGAAAAAAAATCCACCTCTTTTATATCCAAAATTCTCTTTAGAGGGAGACATCTAACCTTGAAGATAATTTTTGGGACACTTCACCTATCCCTATCCAAAACAACATTGATTCTGAAATTATGCATTCTAATTCTTTGATGTCAAGTGTGGAGAGTTCTTTTTCGGGGGGAGAAACACAACAGATTGACTTGACAAGTCAAAATCCGATCTTGATATTCCAATTGCCCATAAGAAAGGTACCTGTTGTTGGTGATATGTAATTAAATTTGTCTTCAACCACCAATTTAAGCTTTTGGGTGAATTTGTGGTTTGATATGGTATCAGAGTAGGTGGTCCAAAGAGGTCCTATGTTCAAGCCCCTGCACTGTCGTTTCCTCCTCAATTAAAATTGATTTCCACTTGTTGGGCTTTTAAATATTTCAAGCTCACAAGTGAGGGAGAGTGTTGGTGATATATAATTAAATTTGCCTTCAACCACCAGCTTAAGCTTTTGAGTGAATTGGTGGTTTAATACTTGTAATTGTGCAATTTTGTTCAAAGGAATATATAGGAGGCCCTGAATGATTTGATGAATGCTCTGAAACAAAATTACAGTTGGATGCAAGTGAGTGTTCACAGTGAAATGTAAAGCTGATGGTAAAGTTGAAAGGTACGACCAGATTGGTTGCTAAGGGGTTTACTCAGATCTATGAAGTTGATTATCAAAAAAAATTTGCTCCAGTAGCTAAAATCAATTCTATCAGAATTTTGCTGTCGGTTGTAGTTAACTTTGGTTGGTCTCATTATCAACTGGATGTTAAAAATGCCTCTCAATTGAGAACTTGAAGAAGAAGTATTTACTTGCCATTTGATTTGAGGTAGATCTCATGATTAACAAAGTGTGCAAGTTAAAGAGATCATTAGATCGTCTCAAACAATCTCCTAAAGCCTGGTCTGAATGCTTTGAAAAAGCAGTCACAAACTATGAATTCAGTCAAAATCGAGCCGATCATACGATGTTCTATAAACATACAAAAAATGACAAGGTAAGGTTTTGATAGTTTGTTGATATCATTCTTGCAGGCAATGATGAGACAAGATTAACTTTCTTGAAAAGAAAAATTTGATGATTTCCAAATCAAAGAACTAGGAACCTTAAAGTACTTCCTAGGCATGGAGTTTTGTCAAGTGCAAAATTGGAATTCTTGTCAACCAAAGGAGGTATATTCTTGATCTGTTAGAAGAGACAGGTTTACTTGGTTGCCAGGTAGCAGAAACTCCGATTGAGTAGAATCTAAAATTTGAAGCTACAATGAAAAATGAGGTAAAGGAAAGAAAAAATGTCAGAGACTTATGGGGAGATATCTTTTTTTCACACAAGTCCTGACATCGCTTTTGCAGTTAGTATGGTAAGTCAGTTCATGCATGCTCTTGGGCTAGCTCACTTTGATGCAGTTTATAGAATCCTAAGACATTTGAAGGGTACTCTAGGAAAACGCATATTGCTTAAAGAGCATGATCATCTCAATGTTGAAGTTTACACTTATGCTGATTGAGCAGGTAGCACGACTACTAGAAGAGCCACGTCTGGTTACTACTCTTTTGTTGGAGGAATTTTGTTACATGGCGAAGTAAAAAACAGAGTGTGGTTGCAAGTAGTGTAGAAGCAGAATTTAGAGCTTTAGCCCATGGTATTTGTGGAGGTATATGGATAAGAAGACTTTTGGAAAAATTGAGATTCACTCAGACGAGGCTCATGTGCAGTTACGGTGACAACAAGGCAGCAATTTCCATTGCCCACAATCCAGTCCTTCATGACAGGACGAAACATATTGAAGTTGATAAATACTTTATAAAGGAAAAGGTCGATGCAAGAGTAATATACATACCCTACCTTCTGACAACAGAACAAATTGCAGACGTATTAACTAAAGGCCTTCCAATGTGGCAATTCAACAAATTGATTGACAAGCTGGCAACGACTGATATCTTCAAACCTTGAGGGGGAATGTTGATTGTTTCCTTTTCGTATTATATCGGTTGTATTATATTTGCCAAAATTATTTTTTCCTTATTTGTAATGGGTTCTTCTATTTATGAAAATCCTTCTCTCTTTGTGAAATATACAGAAAATTACATTCTTTGGCATCTTCGATGTGTAAATCGACATGTTAACACTTGTGCTCATTTTTTTCAGGTGAATGAAGAACTAGGAAGCATATTCCCCTTGTTCAAGGAATTTTCGAGCAGTGGCAATGCTTTAGAAAGGGTACTAGCTCTAGAGATCGAGCTTGCTGAAGCTTTGCGGTCAAAAAAGAAACCAAGTATGCATTTTCAGAGGTACATCAACCAGTACAACCATGCCCAACAATTTGATATTTATAGCAGTTTTCTTAGCTTAAAAGCACTATTAGATGCAGAAGTATCTATGTTTCTTAGGTTGTTTGAAGTTGAACTATTCTAATGGTTTCAATAAAAATTTTGGTCTGTGGTCCAGTTCTTTCTTGAAGCAACACAGTGATGAAGAAGCGATATATCGAAGCTTTAGCGACATCAATGAGCTAATAAAAGACATGTTAGATCTAAAGGGAAAGTACACAACTGTAGAGACTGAACTGAGAGAGATGCATGATCGTTACTCCCAGTTAAGCCTCCAGTTTGCTGAGGTTGAAGGGGAGAGACAGAAACTCATGATGACTGTCAAGAATGTCCGAGCATCCAAGAAGCTTCTCAACGCCAATAATCGACTCTCATGGTCATCCCGGGGGGAGCATTCTCCTTCATAACTTCTTGGCTTCCTAAGATAAGTCTCTCTTGTCTCTTTCACTAGTTGTTGAAATCGCATTCAGGTCAAATGTGACACCAAAGGCTTCATCTTTGGCTTTCTGCATCACAACACCAAGAAGAATATCGACGGACGATACTGTCTCCAGGGATCGAGCTGCTACGAGTTTAGAGTCAGCTGCACGATAAAGATGCAACAGTTTTGTGTAAATAAGAAAGCTTCTGCACCTATTCATTCACCAGTTGGTAGAGTATTATCAAGTATAGAATCTTCTTTTCTACTTCAATGTAATTTTTTCTGTACAGTAAATGTAATATCTTCATGGGTAGATAACTTAACTCTCCAAATATTATGAAGAGAAAGCAATGAAACCATGTCATTATACATCTTTGCCCTTCCTCTCAGCTATCTTCCTACTTTTTCTGTTTGTGGATAATTTGTTACTCTCCATTTCATCCTTTCAAATGAGAGCATGCTTTGGAGTGATTCCATAATGGTTAAATATGTTTTTAATGGTTCAAACAAAATTTTGATGAAATGACAAAATTAATTCTGGTTGTAGAGTTATTGAAAGGATGTTATTTACAAATATTCTTTTAAGGTTGCATGTGAATGATTTATAATTATCGGTGAGTTAACTATTAATTCAAACTCTTCTGATGTAATGACGATAAATTACAAGAGATGTTGGAAAGTAATAATGCTCCTTTTCCCTTCTGTTTCTTTCTTTCTTTCTTCTTTTATCCTTTCCTTAATGAGCAAAGCTTTGATAGAATAATCTAAGCAAAAGGCGATCCTCTTATAGGATTTATTACGTTTGTCCATTTTTTCTTGTGGGTCTGGCTCATGGAGTGGAAGTCACAAACGGGTTGGGCTGAACTTTATTTTCTTAGTGAGCCTTTAGGGTTGAGGGATACCACTCTCTCCATTGCTACTTTGGTAGGCCCATTAGGCCCCAAGATGACTGCAAAATTAGAGGTAATTGTAAGCCATAGCACTAATAATCAAGTGTGTAATGATATTTTTAAAAATTATAAATATAACCAAATCTAGAATTAAGTGTTAAATTATGGTACATTTAAACAATATTTGCAAATATAAGGTTGGCGTAGAAATTTTGCTCATTCATGTTAGTTTTTATGGAAAACGGAAATAACTCCCAGTTAACCATTGAGTTAATTTTTCTTCTCTTGATTTTCGTGAGCTGCATTGAGCAAAATCCAAATGTTGTTGCATGTTTCCAGTGGAAAAAGATAGTGAAAAACTGAAGGCATTTATTATTATTATTTTTTGTTACAATAGTTGATTAAAATAGTTGTTACGTATAGAGTTAACGTATATATTTAAGAAATTAGTTTATTACTACGTACAATGCATACGTGTTATCAATGCATACATATAATGAACTATGTCGATAAGTGATTTCAACATGTATTTATGGTATTAGTGAACTTGGTTTGTTCAATTCTTAGGGAGAAGAATGATCCACTGGGAAGGAATGGAAGTAGTATCTTCCTGCCACCAAAATGAATTTGTCTGCACTAGCGTTATTTGCAGAATGTAAAAGAGGTTGACAATTTAGTTAGTCTCGATGGAGTATTCCTATAGCTAAATCTCTACATGCTTCTTGAGACTAAACATTCCTCTCTTTAGTTTAGACTCCATGTTGTTTTTGTGTGGGGATGCCCGAAATTGGCTTCATCACTAGACCAAACAAGTTCTTGATAATTAACTTCGTTATGATAAGTGTTGGGCGTTTTTTACTTTTCTTGTAGGCCCAAATCAAATGGACGACAACTTGAAATGAAGACGAGTAAGAGAAGAAGCCACATCGCCTTTGATAATGATCGTACACGTGGAAGAGGATGAGGTCTCTTCTTCTTTCTTTGGCTTGCACTTCACGAATTGAAAGGAAAATACCTTTGTCTTCTTTCTCTTTACTTCTGCAAACCCTAGTTCTTTGATAATTGTGTTTTTTATTTTATGAGTAGAGGAGAACACACATGCATAGATTGAAGATGAAGGTGAAGAAGAAGAGCACCGGATGTAAGTGGTTTGGCCAAAATATCTACATCCATGGGAAGGATCACTTTCTTGAATGACCTTGAGATGAGTATAGTATTTTAGTTTTCTTTTTCTTTTACTTTCTGTATCCAAATGTAAAAGAAGGAAACTGATATTTTTGTTATAAACCTTTATATAGAGGTGTTTACATAAAAGAAAAAATAATAGAAAACAAAACTAACTTCTCATGTTAGAATTCAACTATTACAAATAATCTCCATGTTGAATCCAATTTTTATGGGTTCAACCATATTTCCATCTTCTGACTTTATCATCTTTTTTCAGGTATGTCAAAGTCTATTAGCTCGAAGTATTTTTGGAGCTTCATTTTTGTAACAGACTTGGTGAGAGCATGTCGGTAGCATTTTCAGAGGTATGAACCTTTAGAACTTCAATTTTTTCACCTATGAAATGAAATTTTATATCTATATGTTTTGTTCTGCTATGGAATTGTGGATTTTTGGATAGATGTATGGTGCTTTGGTTATCATAATAGATTTTTACAACCAAGTGTTTGATTCCAAAATCCTTCAATTCATTTCAGCCACGGTCTTTCTTTTACTACCTCAGATAGAGCTATGTATTTTACTTCTATGATTGAGAGAGCAACAATATATTATAGTATTTCTTTCCAACTAATTAGATTAGGACTATAGAGAAAGACATACCCCGTTAGACTTTTTCTCTTATCACTGTCACCAGCAAAGTTAGAATCCACATAACCAATTAGTTTAACCAATTAGTTCTAGGTCTAATTATGTGGCCTTTTGGTAAATTAGTTTGGCACATTTAGACTAGATTAGATATCTTAGTATCCATTTGTTTGCTTCACAATGCCTCTTTCCCGGATTAGCCATGTATTTACTAACTAAGTTGGCTGAATAGGATAAGTCAAGTCTTGTAGAGATCCTTACGTACATTAGACTTCCCACAGTTTGGCTATAGGGCACATTCTTCATTTGTTGTTTGTGATCAATGTCAATATTAGTAGGAGAATTTGCAGCTGATAGTTTAAAGTGTTGTGCAATAGGGAGAGTTACTAGTCTAGTATTTGTTAGGTTAAACCTTTTGATTACCTTATCACAATAGGTTTATGTGGCTTTAGGATTTTCATCACGATTACATTTTCCTTGCATAAATATCTCATTTGCTTTGAAATGAACATCCCTACTGATTATAAACTTGAAACCCTTGACCCCTTCTGTGAAGCCAACAAACATGCATGCATTTAGTAGCTCTTACAGCCTTTAGTTTCCCTTAGTTTTGATGAACATACCCTACACATCCAAATACCTTGAGATCATTTAGATTTGGAGGGTGTTTGGACCATTTCTTCTCAGGTATTAAGAACTCTAAAGTGATACGAGGGCTTCTGTTTAGTGTGTACACAGCATAGGCTATAGGTTCAACCCAAAATTTTTCTTCTAGGATAGTTTCAGATTTTAGGCATCTCACTCTTTCCATGATTGTTTTATTGAGTCTTTCTGACAACTCATTTTGAATCTTTTTCTTTTTCTTGATTCTTTTTCTTAAGGAAAAAGTAATCTTGGATTAGATGCTCCTTCTTCTTGCAATATTTACATTTCTTCTTCTGTTTTGCCATCTTTTCATCATTTAAAAGAGGTTTGTTATTGCTTTTCCACGGATCAGATTGAGGTTTGCCTTTAAAAAATAAACCATTTGCACTGTGATATTGTTTTTGTGATGACTGAATTTCTAATTCTCTTGTTCTAAGGGTTGATATAATTGTATTTATTTTTACTGAGTCTACCATATTTGAGTGTATTTTTTACCTCTTTGTAAGCAATGGGTAAAGCATTTAAGAGAACGTAGGCTTCATTTTCATCATTGAGTTTGTCCTCAAGACTCTTAAATTCTAAAACAGTCTTCTTGAACTCATCTATGTTGTCTGTCAAAGTATTTGAAGGATCCTTATATGTAAAGAATTTCTCCCTTAGGTACATTTTATTAGGGAGATCTTTAGTAGCATATAGATTTTCTAATTTCTTCTTTACTTCTCTTGTAACATTGTCATTGAGATTTAGGATTAGTGTACCATAGGCATCTAATTCCTTTTCTTCCTTTTGTGATGTTGCGAGTGTTGTTGGAAGTTCTGAAGTATCTAAAAGGGCTTTATGAGCCTTTTGCTGATCTCGCAATGCCTTGAATTTTTTCCTTTCATAAAGCAAAATCTCCCTTTCCATCGAACTTCTCAATTTCTACTCTTGCCATTGCCACTCTCAAGTTTGCTATATGATGTCACACCCCAAACTGTACTGCCACGATAACGCCGAAGTAGTAGGAATATGATGTGAGTTAGTTTGTTACAATCTTGAAATTTTCTTATCGCAAAATCTTATTCTCAACTTCTTCTAAACTATTAACTACACTCAAAACGCAACGGTGGTCAATGAAACGCCAAGCAAAATAAATACAAACTAAAACACAAACTTTATTAACAACAATTGTTTCATACATATTTACAATACTTTAACCAAATGAGTAAGGCTTAACCATTTCCATAACGCCTTGAATCACCTCGTCGCAAATCTTTCAATCTTCTTCTCTACTTGGCTTAAACACTCAATCTTAGAAGATGAGATTTTTAAAACATAATTCAAAATGACTTAATGAGGTTTTATGAAATCCTTTTTGCAATGCCCTTTGATAAATCATTTTCGTCAAATCATAAATACCAACACAAATTAGTTTATCAATTAAACACTTTATTTCGTAAAACATGTCAAAACACATGTAATCATTTTCACAATATAATTAAATCACCCGCAAATCATATCAATATACATTACGCATAAACACCAATTCATATAACACATCTTTTTTGCATCACATAAATCATCTCAAACAAACACACATTAGTTAATTATTCTTTTCGCCAAGGCTTTCGAATCGTTCTCTACGCTTGGTCTCATTACCTCATGTTTAGACTACTGTATCCACAGTATCCAAGAACATATAGATTCGTCTTTATTGCTAAGGCCGCTAAGCTTTATACGCTCATTTCAACGCATAAACCAACTATTTATCACCATGTAGCCCATACACCCTATGGTGGCCATACACCCCATGGTGGTCTTGATTCTTTATGTACACATAAAAGTTAGCACCATCTCAAAGAAACAACTAATGATTTGAAAACCATTTAATAATATGGAAATCATAATCATCAAATCAAGCTTTAACATTATAAATCATATTTGAAAACATATAAACTTTTCATAAAAATCTCTTTTGAAACACTTTTCATTTGAATTCTTCTTTCAAAATAGTAGAGCGAAACCACAAAACTTTTAAAAAGAAAACCACTTACCACACTTTACCAAAAATCCTCATCTTCCTTCTCTTCTCATGGAGCCTTCTCGCGGAACAAATTGTCATGCTTAACACTTTGTTTTTCTTCTTCTCGCAAAAGCAAAACAACAGAATTTTAGCTCTTTTTTTAATAAAGTTTGTTGCTTACTTAATGAGCAAGTCCTTTATTTATAGAGCCTTTAAACTATTTTAGTCATGCTTAAACTCTTTTCAGTTTGCCAACTCCTACTTAAAATTTCACATGTGTAAATTTAATACTCAACCCAATCATGTTGAACTCCTTAATCTTACATGTTAATCCCTGTCAAATCAGATTTGACATTTTCTTTGTCAAACCTTACTTCTTGCCTAATCCATACCGCAAATAACTTTAACCACTTAACACTTCTCTCGAATAACCTTAATTTTTACTGAAAGAATCTTCATTGTGAACTAACAAGCTTTTAATCACTTAGAACACTTATCGCGAACTTAAACTTCAAGACTTTCTCGTAGACTTCTTCATCGTGAAACCCTTGGGTCTTATAACAAAGACTACCCAAATACCTAGTCATTTTAGTCAAAACTTCACTTCTTAACTTATACGAAGCTTTGCTTTTGCCGCGTTTAGACTTATAGATTCTACTGCAAATCCTTCTTTTTTCAAAACTTCCTCGCGAATTAACTTATTAATCGCAAAACTTCTACTTAACCATAAATATTTTATCGCTTAATCTTTTTTGCAGATTTATTCAAACGCCAAATTCTTTAACACTCAGTTGAATTTTACTTCCTATACTTAAATTAAAAATGGATCTTACATATGATCTTTAATCCTTAAAGATTCAAATTCTTGAAAATCAAGATTTGCTCGGGTACCAATTTGTTAAACTTTCTTTAATTTTCTGGTAGGTGTAAATCAAATGGAGAACAAATTGAATGAAGACTAGGTAGAGAAGAAGCCACATCGACTTTGATAATGATCATACACGTGGAGGAGGATGAGGTCTCTTCTTCTTTCTTTTGCCTATGCTTCACGAATTGAAAGGAAAACAAAGATAGGAAATGAAAAGAAAAAAATACCTTTGTCTTCTTTCTCTTTACTTCTACAAAGTCTAGGTCTTTGATAATGGTGGTTTTTGTTTTATGAGTAGAGGAGAATACACATGCATGAAGGAGAAGAAGAAGAACACTAGATGTACGCGTGGTTCGGCCAAAATGCCTACATCCATGGGAAATGATCACTTTCTTGAATAACCTTGAGATGAGTACAATATTTTAGTTTCATTTTTCTTTTTCTTTGTGTATCCAAATGTAAAAGAAGTAAACTATCTATTTTCGTAATAGTTTACATAAAAAGAAAAAATAATAGAAAACAAAAATAACTTCTCATGTTGAAATTCAACGATTACAATCAGCATGCAACTTCTATCCCTAATCAAATTCTACGAAAGATTAATATTTTTAACTGAGTATATTAATATTTATCATTAATAGGATAACCACTAATAGATTCTATAATTATTAGACTTTCAGTTTGATTTTGATTATCTAGTTACACTGTGCACCAAGCTCACTTGAAATGAGTTTATTACCAAACAAAAGAGGAGCAAAACTTACTCGATATTATAGTTATTACATCACTATTGGTTGTTTTTTCTCTCTTTAATCTCATATTAATTAATTTTAACTAATTAGTTAATTAATATTTTGATGGTAAAAAACCTATATTTTTTTATTAACAATTTTATTGTTTTGAAGAGCACGTTGTTTAGAACTTGAATAATAATTCTAACACAATTTGAATAACTCAAAAACGAGTTTTACACTTTGAACGTAAAATAACATTTTCTCTCTTTATTATTATTGATAATGAACCTTTGTATAGGCAAGAAGTAGAGGAGGGTAAATATGTAAGAAGACAACGAAGGAGTTATTAAGTTATTTATTTTGGAGTTCAAAGGAAGAAATTAAAACTAAAACAAGCATGAGAAAAAATTACAAGTTGTTGACATGATATTTTTTCATTAAAGTGGACCAATTGAAAAGTGCCACTTGGAAGATGAATGAGAGTGAAACATTGAGGACTTTTTCTTTTTATTAGTTTAAAAATAAAACATTCTTTTTTTAAAAAAATATACATTATCACATTATTGTCGGATCGTTTGGGGCACGAATTATGCCAGACTATAATAATCACTTCTAGCTACAGTAGATACTATTTGAAAATTCTCAATTAGCTACCGTAAACACTATTATAACTCAACTATAATAACCTAAGACAAATAATTCACTCCTTACTCCAAACACTCCATTTACGTATATGTCTAATTAGTAGATGGACACATGGTGGGCTAACAAGTATGTTATTTTATGTTTGTATTTAACAACTAGTTAATTTTAAGGGATAATCGTGTAAATAGCAAAATAGTAAATAACAAACTGAAAAGTAGCAAATTGCAAAATTATTAAGATTTATGACAAAACCATCAATTTCATACTTTTTTATACCCTCTATATACCCCTTTAAATAGGACAACTCATTTCTTATAGATAAAATGTATTCGTATAGTTCAAAAAATGAGGCAGAATACCACATATTTGTATTTGCAAACAACAATCAGCTTGATAAATCCCTAAAAATATGACGGTAATTTTTACCAGATTTTCAAATTCTTAGAATTTAAATCAATTAATTAATAATTTATTTCAATATTTCATAATAGATATGTTTAATAACCATTTGAGTTTAAATTTTTGATAATACCCCTAAATTGATGGCAAAAATAATGGCAAACATAAATTGAACCGTTTTCGATTTTTTATATTTCATACTATTTATAAAAAAGATTATTAAATAATACATAATTCATATTTTTAATAACAACTTGAATTTAGATCTTATACCATTCTCTAAATTCGTTAAGTTGAATTCAATTCTTACATCATTCCTTTAAATAATGACATATAAATTTAACATTTGAGCTTCTTTTTAATCCAAAATATTTACAAAAAATTTATTAAACAATAAATAATACATATTTTTAATATCAATTTGAATTTATAATTTTTATCATCTCCTAAAATCTTGCTAATTAATAATATCCACTTATTTTTGTTGATTTTTATTTTAAAAATTATTTTCTTGTGCGAACTATAACGTTAATATTCACGTTTATTCCCAAGTTTTGAGATTCACATCATGAAATAGGTGTATAAGATTTATTGAAATTTAACAATGTTAAATACATCTCAATATCTAAACAAGTTGGAATATGCGACTGACTACACTATAAATCTTATTATACAAATACGATGTATTTTAATTGATTTACAAGTTGAGAACACCGTGCATATCTGGGAAATAGTGTGATGCCCTAAATTTTGGGTATTTTTCTTAAAATAATTATCTTATTTTGTTAAGATTTTAAAATTTTGGATATGAATTTATTGGGGGTTTGGTGGGAAAGAGTAAAGTTAATTTAATAAGGGAAAAGGAAGGAAAAGAAATGAAAAATAAAATAAAATAACAATAATATTATTATAAAAAAGAATAATCGGTATGCGTGCAACCTCCATTTCGTTGTCTTCTCCATTCATCATCCCCTTCCTCTTGCAAAAGAAATCCTAGTCGCCACTATTGTCTCATCACCGTTATCATTTGACAATTGCGCGCCATCCATTTAGACAAAGTCGGTCTTCACTATCCGTCACTCTCTGTCGTTTATCAAAGCTGAAGCTCGTCGTCTCCAGTTATTACGTTCTTGACCCAAGCTAAAGGACATAACATCTTGTTGGTCCGCGATGGCGTCATTCTCTTCGTCGCAAGCTTCCCATCGACCATGAAGTCGTTCCTAGCTAAGCTCGATCATAACTTCTTCGTTTTGTTCTCCAGCCGAGCCCATCCATTTTGAACACCCATATCTAAGCTGCTTTGTCTTCGATCAAGCTGGATTTGAGCCGCGCGTGTTGAGTTCTCCTTTTCCAGTCAAGCCACAATCAGTTCTTCTTCGCACGCCGTCTTTTGGCTCTATTTGTGCACTATTGCTGCCTCTGTCTTGTCGTAAGCCATTGAGGTTTGTTGTAACTAGTAAGGGTTTGAAAGAGCGGAAGATAGGGTTTTTGGGGGAAAATTTAAATTTTGATAGAGGTTAATTGTGTGTTGGGATTTGATTTAATTATAAGGCATTTGTGGGGGGTTTTTGAAGAATTGTATTTAAGATTAAGCTTTTCACTTAGGTAAGGCCATTTAAGACATTGTTTCATCCATTTTTTTTCCATATTTTTTGTTTTGCTATTTATTAATTTAAAAATGAAAATTTATTTATTCAAAATAAATCTCCTATTTTGCTATTCTTCTTGTTATCCCTAATTTTAGTAAAAGTAAATTTTCAAGAGTTCTGTTTTTTTGAAAAATTTAGAAGAATGATCTAATCAAGCTACATTAATTATAAAAAAAATGTCTTAAATTTTCAATTATTTACGGTAATAAGATTTAACAATTTTTATCACTAATTTGATATTATCATTAATTAAAAATAAAACATTTCAACAAAATTCATTTTATTTATTTACCACAAATATATTATAGGCCGTTATCAAATATAGTAAAATAAACCAAAATATTTACATGTTATAGCAAAATTTTAGATTATATCAATTACAGAAACTGATAACTTTTTATCATTGTCTATCAATGTCTATTATTGATATAATTTGAAATTTTACTATATGTTGTAAATATTTTGTCAAATTTGCTACATTTTACCATTTTTCTATATTATACTGCATTTATATTGATATTAAAATTGACATATTTGAACTATTAATTAAGTACTATTGATTTTATTTGATTACATTTATTATTGACCCTAACTAATGACATACAATTAGCCTAATTGTTAATTGAATTTAATTAATAAATATATGTCCAATCCCTCCAAGCTCCACCTTTTAACATAGTCCATTTCTTGTTATTTTTTCTATCATCAAACCCATTTTTTTTTTTCATTTTTTATGTTGTTTTGGTTAAGATTTATTCGTTAATGTTGATCTAAATTCTTTTTGGATTAAACTTCAATGTTTTAGAATTGTCCCTACATTTACTCATTCTTTCTCTAATTAACTAACTAATAAATATTGTCTTCCTCCTTTCATGCGATTTATCAACTTTCCAAATTTCAACAAATTAGAGACTTTATTGAAGAAGTTCTTGCTTAATAGAAATAAGTTGAATGGATCTATCACTTTGCTTGGTTAGTTGTTTTGTTTATATATGTAGTTTGCATTATTATATAGGATCTAAGAAGTTTGAGTATGCTACGTTAGATTTAGGGTCCACTATTAATATCATGCATGCCTCTGTTTATTTTGAACTTTAGTCTCATATCTATCACCACTCTACATATTAGTGCAGTTAGTCGATTTCTCCCTTGTTAGGCCCTTAAGTTTGGTCAAAGATGTCCTAGTCAGAGTAAAAGTTTTATCATTTCCTGCATGATTTTATATGATTAACGTGAATGTCGATTCTTCCTCTTTTGTTCTATCTATGTTGTTAGGTAGACTTTTTTTTATGACAATGAAAGTTATAATAGATGTGGACAAAGGATTACTAATACTTTGGCATAATAATATGGTTGAGTCAGTTTTATATCTCTAACACTACTACTATTAATATAATCCTTCTTGTTCAAGTTCTTGAATCTTTCATAAGAGTGGCCCACCTCCTAAGGTGGAGGTAGAGGTTCCATTTTTTAACTTTCATGATGGCTATGGTTGATGAAGCCAAGTATAATAAAGCATAATTATCTTAAAATTTTGTGCTACTTAGAGGCAGTAAGGATTTTTATTGCTTTCCTAGTGTAGGTTCCTTTTCTGTTTTTTTTTTCTTCTATTGATCTAATCCTTTCTGTAACTCATTGTTTTATAAAATTTGGGAGAATATCTTTTTGTAGAGCCATATACCCATCCATCCATTGTTTCAAAAATTTATGGAATGTTTTATGTTTTTCCTTTCTTTTTGCTCTTATCTTTCTTGTTTTTATCACATTGAGGGTAATGTTAGATTTTAAGTTAGGGGCAGGGTATGTCAGTATTCTGGCTAGAGCTCTTGAACATCTAATGTAACGTCGTGCCCCAAAGTCACTCTATGTCACTCTATGCAAGATCAAAACTTACTTTGAAAATAGAAAAACTTCATTTATAATGCTTCAAAAGTACATTCTTTCAAGTTTAAAGAAACTGAGTACAACACAAGACAACATTTGACTCTTCTCGCCTAGCTTCTATATTCTATGCAAGTTGGCAGTGGTCACTATCAAATAATGTGTTTTATGATTGGTACAATAGGCTTTCAAGCTTGCAAGTTCAACGTTGGATTTTATTCATTAACCAAAGGGTTAAAACAAAAATTTGAAAGGTTAGATGAAAATACTCACTAACACTCTTAATAAATAAATTTTGCCTTAACGAGTTATAAATCATTTCAATTAGGAAGATATAGAATTTAATTCAAATAAGTTAATATATTGGGAGAGTTGCAATATCTCAATTTTATCAATAATTTTCATAAATCATTTGAAAATTATTACTTTCAATCATTCATAGTAATTCGTATGAAAATCATTTCTTTACCAACTATTTCAATGCACATCATATTGCATAATATGCATTTTACATACAACATCTCATAAATCATCTCGCAAACTCATTATGCTTATTTAATTACATCTTTGTACCCTTTTCTCAAAGTGTTTACACACACTTTTTTGCCAAGTTGCAGCTATGCAGGGTAGTCTCAACGCATTTAGTAGGTTCCATCAATTCTATTACACATAATGTGCATTCCAATGTCATATCACACAATGAGCAAAGTGCATTCCATATCAAATTACAGAGCAAGAATAGAGCATCTTATCTCAGATCACACAACAAGGATATGACATCTCACATCAGAACACACACATGTGTGAGGCATCACATTGCATAGGGTACAAAAAATCATTTCATTTCTTCATTTCAATTTATATAAAGTCTCGTGCATTTCTTAAATAATCATCATCTCATCACATTATTCTAGTTCATATCATGTATGATTAATTTATAAATTACATGCACTTTAGGAATTGGAAGGCATATGGAAAATCACATAATTCATATTTTCAATCAGAAATATATTCAAGGATTTAAACACATTTAGAAAATATTTTTATTTGGAAAACATTTTATAAGAAGAACCACTCACAATCTCACTCAGCTAGCTTCTCCAACGAGCTCCTTAGTCATGAGCTTCCTTGCAATTCTTTCCAAATTCAAACTTAATGTTTAGGATCTCTAAAATCATAGAAATTCTGTCGATTCTTTCTTAAGTAAGCTCAACGTAAAAGTATTTTCAAAATGATCAGATTTCATATATATAGACCTTCTCTGATGAAGTCTCTCATGTTGGAATGATTACTTTTGTTGTCTGTGATAATTCATCTAGTGTCGAATGCCATGCGTTCTTTTTATTTTCTTATCTTGAATTTGGATTAGACAGTAAAGTCAAATCAATCATTCACTTTCTTACAGAAGAATGACATCACTACTTCCTAGTGAAGGAGGCTTAAAACGCATAACAGTTCACCACGTAGCCTATGCGACGCGTAGCTTAAATGTAGAACGCAAGATACTTTGCACTTTTCTTCTGCCGCCTAACGATCTCATCGCATAGTCCAATATTGTCGCATGAATCTTTTCACATGAGACAGAACACGATCAAGACCTCACATTTTAACTTGAGCTATTGTATGTGTTTTGTTTACTTGCTTTTTTGTCTTAGCTTTTTTATGACTTGCCTATGATACACTCTTAGCATTCTATATCTATGAAGCATTATATGAAAACAAAATAAGTATGATATTTAGCATAATTTAAAATGTTTCTCCCATCTCTCATGCACACTTGAGTCTTTAACTTGACTATCCAAAATGTCAATATGTTTGCATTCCTTGAGTGGCTTTATAAGGTCTATATGTTAGCTATCACCTCAAAAGGTCTTGATAGAGTCAATTTAGTAATGCATGAGTAAAGACTGAAAACAATCGATTTCCCTACCTTTCGTAAAAAAAATTTATGTGAAAACAAATCAAGTGGTATCAGAACATGAATTTAAAGTATTTATGCCAACAAGTGGTATCAAAGCATGAATTTCATGTTCAATTGTTGGAAAATGTTTGCTTCGTATTGGTTTCTTGATTTAAGATTTGATTAATCATATCGTGATTTTAAAGTTTAATGGTTCTTAATTCAAGAATTGATTAATAATATATTGTGGTTTTTGAAGTTTCATTGTTCTCGATTCAAGATTTGGTTAATTTTAATTATTCTTGATTCATGATTTGGTTAATTATATTGTGGTTTTAAGTCTAATTGTGTTAGATTCAAGATTTGATTAATCATATTGTTGTTTGAAGTTTAATTGATCTAGATTCAAGTTTTGATTAATCATATCGTGAATTCATGTTTAATTTGATCAACATTAATAGATTAAAGATTAATTATTGATCATCCTGTGGACTAAACTTGAATAATAATTTTTTAGAATATTCACATGTTTATGTTACATTAATTGTATTTTAATGTACCCAATTATTGGGTGAATTTTGTTAAAGATTATTTGGTGTTCTTCTTCCATTATTATTTTGACAGTAATAAAATTATTATTATTTTGTCTTATATTTTATATTGAATTGGCCAAAATAATATGTTGCCAAAGTAGCCTCTGTTATCTAGATTAATTTAATTTCAGAATATAGGATGTGCATATTCATTGATTTAACTGAATAATTATCAACCAAAATGAAGATAATCATTTGGTCAAATTATGAGTATGCATGTGGTAATGAGTATGTGACAGTTATAAGGATTGCTCATGTGAAAAATAGTTGATCCATAGAAAGACTAATTTTTTGACAGAGTTTACTGTAAGTACTTTGATTACTACGTTAAGAGTATCAATTATAGTTGATGTCTCTACCCAAAGGTTGGACATCAATGTATGTGAAATTATTTTGTCATATTTTATGTTATAACACTCATTAATTGTGAGTATATCATTTATTTGCTTGTTCTTTGTTTAGTTGGTCTTGCTCAAATATTTGGAAATCTAAATTCAATCCCTAAGTTGAATGAACTGAATTTCTATCCTCGATAGGGTACCTATGAGTTGTGGACAAAAAAGAAGTCTAGTATTTGACATCTCCACGTCTGGGGTTGTTCAATTGAGCTTAGGCCTTACAGACCTAATGAAAGAAAATAGGACCCAAGAACTATTAACTGCTATTTTGTTGGGTATCCTAAGCATTCTAGGGGTTTTAAGTTTTATGATCCCACTTTGAGATCGTGTTTTGAGACTAGAAATACTAGATTCCTTAAGGATGTTGAAAATGAGGGGAAGATAACATAAAGAAAGTTGTCTTTGAAGATGAATTAATTTCTACTCCTAATGCGAGATTAGATGATGCTTAGGCTCCAATTCCTGACTTCATTATGGAACCAATTAAACAAGACAACAATGAAGTTCCTATCGAATCTGAAGTTCAAACTCAACAGTGTCAAGAGGTGCCATTAAGGAGGTCCACTTGAGAAAAGAGAAGCGCAATTTCAGATGATTATAATGTGTTTCTTCAAGAACATCAAGATGATATGGGTCTAATGGAAGATGATCCAATCAACTTCCAACAAGCTCTACAAAGTTCTAACTCTCAAAAGTGGTTAAATACTATAGAAGATGAAATAAAATCTATGAAAGATAATAACTTTTGAAAATTTGTCGAATTTCCATCAGAAGTGAAACTCATAGGTTTTAAATGGATATTTAAAACCAAAAGGGATTCACAAGGCAAAATCAACAGATATAAAGCTCGTCTTGTTGCAAAGGGTTTTACTTAAAAGAAAGACATTGATTACAAAGAGATTTTTTCTCTGGTTTCATCGAAAAACTCTTTGTAGGTAATCATGACATTAGTAGCTCACTTGGACTTAGAGCTACATCGGATGGATATGAAAACTATGTTTCTCAATGGAAACATTGTTGACACAATTTATATGGTACGACTAGAAAACTTTATAACTAATAATTCAAAGTCTATGGTGTCACATTCCGCCCCAAGCACTTGCTTGTTTGGCCCAAGACATGGTGTGATGAAGCCAATTGATATTGCCCACTTCAAGAATGACACTAGTTGACCCTTAATCTTAACCCATAAAACAATGAACAACAACGGAAACTAACACGTGACGTATAAACATAACTGAAGAATAAGCGTCCTTACATGTCGTGGGGCCTTTAAATCCTGTCCTGTTAGGGTTAATTTTGAGATGGTTCCGACTAAACCTTTACAAACCATAAAGCTTAAATCCTTTTTCATAAGGAATCTTAAACTTGTTTTCAATAATCTTTAAACATACTTCAATAAACAGTAATCATGAATAAATACTTTTGAATAATAAGATATTTGAATAAATTTTGTAACATAAATAACTTTCATAACATAAACTTAAAACATTTATCATAAATTATTCATAAATCATGACTTGAAATAACTTTAATAGAACATTTTTCACTTAAAGGTACGATCTCTTCTTTACCTGAAAATGTGGTAAAATAACCCATTTAACTTCCTTTGACCACAAAAACGTCAAAAGAATACTTAAAACTTCCAAAATTATCCAAAAAGTCCCAAAAACATGTCATGACACTACCTGACGTGCATGGGTGGGCGGTAGGGCTTTGGCCACGTGCTGGGCTGTCGCGTGCTAAACTCTTGCCTAATCTCACGCACAGGCACGCCGCACACCTCACTTGGTAACGTATCTGGCGTCTTGCACAACCTTCCTTGTGTGCGCCTTTGGTTGCGTGCATCTTGCGCATAGGTCGTGCGTCCAATGTCAATACCATGGACAATAATCTCTCTAAATCCAAATGCCACGCCCATCTCGCCTAGCTTATCTTGTCACTCAACAACCTCCCTTTTGCACAGAAATTCATTTTTCATCCAGAAACTTGACATGATTTTGAAAAATCATAACAAATAATTCAGAACTCTTTTAAAGAAAAATTTTAAGAAATAAGTTCTATAGCTCTCCGTGAGTGCACCTTGCTCAAATTCTCCTAGAAAATGACATTCTCGCCTTTTCTTAACCAAAACGCCAACCCTTTTAAATCTAAAATGTACAATAGCCCTCTCTCACCAACTATACTCAATTTATAAACTTTGAAGACTAATTTGAGTGATTTTTCATGAGTGAGTTGTGGAAAATGCATTGCTGAAGTTTCCTATTTACAGTGTTTCTTGCACGAGATTAAGGTAACACCCCATCCTTGCTTAAATCTACCCTTAATCCTTCTTAAGACACTTCCTGCTTTTAATTCATCTTAAATTGCATGTTAGTACTATTAAAATACTTGTATTAACTTTAAATCATTTTTCTTAAGCTTGCCACATGGTTGTCCAAAACGCATGGTCAACCTCCAAGGTCTTCTCGCATAGCTCTGATGTCTAACCTTTATTATCCTTCTTTCTCGCCAACCTTAAACGTCAAACTAACCTCTTAAGACACCTATCTCACCTAGCAAAGCTAATTCGCCAAGCATACTTAGAGGTTTTTCCTAACCTTCTCGACCATACATCCACAACACAAGCATGTCTTCCATTCTTGTCTAAATGCCTAAATAACCTCTTTGGAGGTTATCTATTTCTCCTTTGGCTGCTTAGCAAGCCCAAAACGCCTAACACATGCCTTAAATGTTTAATGACTCCAATTTAGATGTTATTTGAATGCTTAAACTACACCAAGCTAACCTCTAAACATCTAGCACTTTTCTTTCTTGACAGTTAGCCAAACTTTCCCTTTTTCCAAAAAATTATGGCACCTATTTAACCTTAAGTCCATTTAACTTTTAAATTTTCAATTACTTTAAAAGATCTAGGTTTTCCTCCAAGGTTCGGGGTTTACATATGGTGTGCAAATTTAAAGAAATATATCAATGGTCTCAACACGTCTCTCATCAATGGTATCACAAATTTCATGAAGTAATTATCTCATTTAGTTTTGAGGTGAATATAGTGGAAGATTATGTATATTACAAGTTTAGTGAGAGTAAATCTATTTTTTCTAGTGTTATATGTTGATGACATACTCATAGCAAGCAATGATGTAGGTTTATTGAGAGTATCTATGACACACGTTCTAAGAGGTTTGAGATGAATGATTTTGGTATAATGCTTCTTTTGTATTAGAAATTGAAATATTGTCAGATTGCTCAAAAAGTATTTTGAGACTATCACAAAAGAACTACATGGAAGAATTTTGAGTAGATTTGACATGAAAGATTGTGCACTAGGAGATACTCTCGTTGCTAAAGGTGATAAATTCATTTAGGTCAATGCCCCAAGATCACACTCGAGATTAAGATGCAGAAGGTTCCCTATGCATCGACTATTGGAAGCCTAATGTATGGTCAAATCTGTACACATCCAGCTATTATGTTCATAATTGAAGTGTTAGACAGATATTTGAGGAACCCGAGGATGAATCATCAAAGAGCAGCCAAATGAGGGTTATAAGGTATTTACAAAGAACAAAAGATCATATGCTCACTTATTGGAGATAAACAATTTTAGAGATCATTTGGTTTTCCGATTCAAATTATGTTGGATGTCAGTACACTTTCTAATCCACTTCAACCTATAACTTCATGTTTGGTTGAAGGAGTTATATTTTGGAAAAGTGTTAAACAAACACTTATGCCTTCTTCTACCATGGATGTGAAGTTTATATCATGTTATGAGGCATCTAGTCATGAACTATAGTTGTGAAATTTTATCACTAAGTTGCAAATAGTAGTTCGCAAAGACCAATAAAATTATTTTGTGATAATAATTCAACACTATATTTCAATAACAACAGAGGCAATACAAAGTCAAAGCATGTAGACATAAAACTTCCAGTTGTGAAAGAAAGAGTTTAGGGTGGTCTAATTTGATAGAACAAACAAAGAACAAACTCTACAGTGATAGATCTATTGACTAAAAGTACACCACTAAAGTTTTCAATGAGCATGTTGCTTATACTAGTGTTAGTTAATTTTCTGATTCCATGGTTTAGTGGGAGTTTATTATTAAAGGATGTTCTTTAACCTTAATTTGTTTATTTTTTATATAGAATAAAATTGATGGTTTAAGATTTATTATTTGAACTTGTTTATCATGTATGCGGTTTAGCATAAAGTTTTATTTTAAGAATGATCTCACTAAAGAATTTGGACTAGTTGGAAAAAGGCATGATCTAGATCACTTTGCATATAGTTTTCACACTATCCATCCATACTTAATCTATGTCATTGAATGTATTGGAATAGGTGATCAAATAAGGTTTAGTTACAAGGATAGTGACAAAAGCCGCCTTGATTCCATGTTGATGCAGGAGATGGACTAGATTGAACTAAAGAGAAATTCTATTATTAAAATAACTTGTTTATTACTTAAGGTTTATGAGATTTAATTATATTAGGAATACAAACATAGCCCAAGTGAGAGATTGCTAGACATATTTAAATAATACGTATAATTAAAGTGTGGACTATGTATGTGAATTAATAATTTATCACATTGGGTTATTTTATTAGATTAGGCCTATTATGCGATCTATTTAATTAAGGCTCAAGATTCCTAATTGAGTATGGATTAAATGGGTAGAGGCTTATTTCCAGATTGATTAGGATTTAATGGGGATCCTAATTGAACTAGTATATAAAGAGTTTTAGGGGTATGGTTCCCGATATACCAAAACAATAAGCACTCAATCTTTCTTGTATCACATCAAGAGAAATATCCCACTAAGGGCATTTAGTGTTTTGTTTTAGGAAGAAAATAGTCATTTTATAGCCCTCAGACAACATCTATTTTATAACCATCATCAATGGAATCTAGTATATAACTTATTCTTGATAATTTGACATGAATGATCTTGGGTTAATCTATTATATAGATTTAAAATATTTACGAACAATTATGGCTACCCATATTAAATTAAGTCAGTGATCTAACATAACATAATATAATTATTGCTTTAATCATTTTATCATGCGATATCCATAATTGAATATAATGCATGGACAAAGTCACCTTGTCTAATTCAATTGCTTTCTCGATCAAAATGTATATTGAAATAATAAATGACATTAATACCCTTATTAATTCATTTATAGTATGACTATGCATTTCTACAGTCACACTTAATCGAGAGGTCCAAAGATATCTCTCCATAACAAGAGGGATAAATTAAATTTCATCTTGATTCATAATGTATTTGAGTACAAAGCTTTATACCGATTAAAGATAACATTTGACTATTGCATTAGAATAGATTAATTCTTATGTTTGACACTCTTATAATCTCAAGTCTAAAGATCAAAACAATAAATAATTTGAGAGTATCTATGACACAAGTTCATGTAATAATCTAAGAAAATGGTCGATCCAATTCTTATTCTCTGATAAGAAAATATGATTATAATTTATGTATGTACATATATAATCATCCTACGATTATCGATTATAACTCATACTAATATGAATGAACAACATAATAATCGATTAAAAAACATTTAGAATATAATAACATATTCATAGATATTATTACACAATAACATTCAATTGAATAATTGTAACGTCCCAACTCTTTATACTAAGTTGAATTCATTACTACAAAAATAAATATAGATTTTTTTTTTAATAAAAAGAAGATACTAAATTTAAAGGAAAAACTTCAAATATTCTTTTATAAATTATAAATAAAATACTAGTTCTGACCCTATTTATCTTTTAAGGAAAATAACACATAAAAGTAAAATATAGGTTCAATAAATTTAAATAAAATACCAAAAGTGAAAATATGGTAAAGAATAAGCGAAAGCAACATAAACTTTTCCCTATAGTGAGCCACGATCACTTCTTGTCATTTACCAGCTTTCCTCTAACTCTACCTTTACCTTTGCTAGAAAAGTTACATATAGAAAGAGTGAGTATAAACATATACTTAGTAAGGGACTCACTACTAGTCCTGCTAGGTGTCTGTTAACTTCTCGTTAGGAATCCATAAGGAAGTACTCCATAACTATCATACTTCCGAACACACGAAGTCTAGTGATCCCGTAGGAACACATCTGGTCTTTGGTGAACTCGAAGGAACACCTTAGAGAATTTGGTTGTAAGTGTCCCCATTGAATCACTCATAAAATTTATAAAGTTATCATGACATACTGGTGGTCCCTTCGAACACACACAGTCATAAAAATGGTGGGGATCCCGAGAAACACTCATATGGGTACGACCCCTAACAGAAAAAATTAACAGAACACCTCAGCCTTTAACATGTAGCATATCACAAATATTCACCACATAGTCATATTATATCCCATATCTCAGTCATAACATATCTCAATCATATCATATATCTTAGTCATAAAATATCTCAGTCATACATAACGATCATCTATGTAGCCATCTATTTCAATAATCTCTAACAGTCACATTATGCACCCTGGCTATATTAATGCATAATAGGGAAAATATGCATGCAAGCTCTTCAATCTTCAGCCGAAGGTCTAATAGTAGAATCTCTTAACTCGATATTAGCTAAAACAATATTTATTCCTATCAGCAACAGTCGAAACTTTTCCAGCAGACGAATCCTAAACATAATGAAACTAAATTAATAAATTTGTCGTCCAACATCCAAGTACTTAACTTAGGTTTCCAACTTACCTCGAGGCTAAGGTTGAAACCCAAAACAACTTTAAATGGGAATAATTTTTAGAGATTAATCATTCCTGAAGTTAGCCAAAAACCTTTAAAAACAAAATTCCAACTTAAACCCACACTTTAAATTATTTAAGATCTAAAGGATATTTATTTGGGCATATCAAATCCAACCAAAAACTTACCAAATAATAGATGGCTTCAATGACTTAAGGAATAAGAGGCAGGAGGCTTGCCTTGCTAAATGGCTTGGAAAGGGAGGAAACGACTTGGTAAGGAGAATAAATCGACCCATGCAGCTCCAACACACGACTTGCAAAGGAGGCGACTTGGATGCACTGCTCGTGAAGGGGACGACTCGAATGGTGGAGGCTCAGGGCGTAGACTATTTAGCTTCATTTGAGATAGACGAAAATGGAGATGGAGAACTGGCAAACGACTGGTGTAACACCCTGAATTCGAGGTATCCTACGTATTCAATAATAATAATAGTTATTTTTTATTTTAATTATTATTATTATTATTATTATTATTTTAAAAAAAGAGAGAAAACGTTTCCCTCTCCCTTCCCGCGTGCGAGTACCCCCCTCATCTTCTTTCTGTCCATTCGTCGTCGCCGTTCAAGCTCGTGCGCCACCCCTTCAGATAGAGTCACCGTCGTCGACCGTCTCTGTCTACACTCACCGTCGAAGCCACCACCATTGTTAGTCGAAGCCGAAGCGTCCTCATTCCTTGCAAATTTGGCAGCCATGTGGCGTTGAGCTTTCTTTCGCTCAGTTCCCTGTCGTCTATGAAGCGTTGCCGCCACGCCACGTCTTCATTCAACGTTCGCGAAGCGCCAATCGTTGAGTCGCGTCGATCTGTTTTTCTTTAAACCGCGCGACCCATTAAAGTTGATTCGTATTCATCCCTTTGTCTCGAGTGGATTCGAAGCGCCGCGACTCTTCGTCTGCCACCATCCACGCCACCGCGACACTTCGTCCGCGGATCGTGAAACGTCAGCGCACTCTTCTCCTAATAGCCACGAATTATAATTCGACCCACGTTCAGATTGATTACATGCTCTCCTTCGCTTTACTCTCGTACACCACGGCCGCTTCTGCCTTGCCACGAGTCATCGGAGTTTTGGTGGTACGATTGAAGTTATGAGGTTTATAGTTGTTTCATAGCTACCGTAAGCGTTAATGTTGGATAAATTGTCTGGGTGTCTAATCTTTGAAGGGGTTGTTGGTGAATTGGTACTAGAAGCTTGAGTTTCACAATGAGCTTATCTGGAAGTCGCTTCTCCATTTAATTTGAGTTCATTTGTTGCACTTTACTTTGAAAAATGAGCTTAAGTAAGGTTAAGGTAAGGGATCTCTACTACTGGACTCTATAATGAATTTGAAACATATTGATTGTATAGATTCTTGGTTGATTGATATTTAGATGATGACTGATTAACTGTATGGATTCTTACTGAACTGAGATTGGTTGATTGATATGTGGATTTAAATGTGATGATTGATTAATTGTATGGATTCTTACTTAAATAAGATGAGTTGATTGATATGTGGATTTAAATGTAATGACTAATTAACTGTATGGATTCTTACTGAACTGAGATGGATTTATATGTTATGTAAATTTAGTTGATGACTGAAATGAGAACATTGAATTGATAAATTTGTGGGTTGTTGATGGTTATGTTAAGGCATAGGTAGTGTACTGTATGTTGAATTGACAAACTAGGTTGAATTGACTGAACTGAGGCGAGTGACACTTATGTATAAATTTAATTATTTGAGGGATCGTCTTGTTGATGTTTGATTGAATACTGGTTTGGGTAAATTGATCGTTAGTGTATTAACTAAAATTATTATATGATGAAATAGTTGGACTGAATTAAGAATGGACTGACAATATGTTAATTGTTAACTTTTTCTATTGGGTAGTGTGCCTTGCAGGTGTCCCACGGGATCACCACTTACGGGATCACCACCTGTTGTGCATTCTTCGGGAGCACTAGACTAATATGTGTTTTCTGCAGAACACTAGACTGATGTGCGTCCTTCAGGACGTTAGACTGATTATGTGTATCCTACGTATCGCAAGACTATTAAAGTGCAGGGTACCCCCAATAGGAAGTTAACAATTTACTTTTTTCCCTAACGTGACTAATAGTGGGTCTCTTACTGGGTATGTTTATACTCAACCTTTTATGTTTAACTTTTCAGGAAAATATAACATGAGGGGAGACCGACGAGGGACAAGGAGTTGTGATTTGCCATAAGGGAAATGTCTTTTAAACTGTTTCCGCTAATGGTTTTAAATTTATTTGTGATGAAACTGAGTTTATGAATAGTTCTTTTGTAAACAGTACTTTTAGAATTTTATTTGTTTGAAATAGGGCCCGAACTTAAGTTTTCCTTGATCGTTATGATTTCAATTAAATTTCACAATATTTTGTGTCAATCAAAGTGTTTTGTTTAAAATAATGACTTCGACTTAGATAGAAAAGTTGGGTCGTTACAACTGGAATCCTGACGTACGACGATTCACGTGCGAAGATCGAACGTAGCTTGGATCTCCGACGATGGCTACACATGACAGAGGTTGATGAATGGAAGTTGGCAAAAAACAACGTGAGCATTAGATGAGGTGATGCTTTAAAGGAGAAGAAGATGAATAGTGAGTTAATGGGCATGTTGGACGAGGGTAAATATAATAATTATATGACTAAATATTATTATTATATTTTTTTCTTTAAATAATCGATTTTTCCTTTTCCTTTTCCTCAAAATAACTTTATTCTCTCTCCATATTAAATCTTTCCATTACACAATCTCTCTTTATAACATCTTAATAATTATATTAGCCTTAATATAATTATTATTCACTTTCATAATTTAGTTATCCATATACCTATGTAACTAACCAAAATTCTCAAATTTCAAATTAATTAAATATTCATTAATCATGATTCCACAAAATCAAATACTTTTCAACAATTATTTAAAATAACACCCAAACAATTTCAATATAATTAAATTAAATTAAGATAATTAAATTTAAGAATTGCTTAAAATTTGGGGTGTTACAATAACAATGACAATAATAACTTTTATTAAATAATTAAACAATAAAACAATTATCTATAAGATTATTATTGAGCACAATAAAAAACCAACAGTTGGAGATATTTAGTAGCATCGTAAATATGCTATCTAACTCCGCTTAATTTAATTAGAATCATTTAATGATTTTACGCTCTTATTTGGTTATTTTATAGGTTTCAAGCAATTCGAAAGTAGAATTTAGTGTTGATGTCGATTTGGAGCTTAATTGGACAAAGTGGAAGTCATAAAAGGATAAATTAGATAAAAAATGCGATGTTAAGAAGCTAAAGAGGCTTCTACCTTGCACGGCCGATATGCACCACAACACCATGTGCGGCGTTGGTAAGGCAAAATGATCCAAAAAATTTAAAGTCACATTGTTCCATGGCGTTGCATTAGAACGTTGTGGCGCTCCAAAAAATTTTCCCATGTGATTTTCATAAGCATGGGGACATCATCATAAACTTTATAAATAACTTTCCACCACCTAGGCCTTTTCATCTCTGATTCCAGTCGTCTAAAGCATTCTCTATGTTTTTGTCCCCTTTTAGTTTTGTTTATGTACTCGAGCATCTCCCTATTGCTCAGTATGTTGAGAATGGATGGTCTTTGTGCTTTTTATCTAAATTTTCTTTCGTTGTTAATTCAATTATGTTTTCAATCAATTTATATCTTGTTTTCAAACACTTGGGCATTGATTAACACTTTGTCAAAGCAATAGGTTAAGTTTGCTTGCCATACACATTGATCAATCTAACCTAGAATTAAATTTGCATGAATATTTAGTTAGACACTTGAAAACTAATTATTCTACCTTACAAGAGAATATTAATTTGGAATTTATATGCTTCTCATTGGTTCAATTGATATCAATTAGTTACTTCACAAAATTTTTTGACTTTTCCGATTGATTAGATTAGATAAAAGTAACCTAAAATTTAGTAACGATAAACACATGATATTATGTTTGACTCAAGCTAGATTCTTTTGACATTTAATTTAGTTAAATTTAATTCTTTTGCTATTTTCTTTTTATTTGCAATTAAAACAATCAAACCCTGTTCCCCTTCTAGTGACCACGAGTTGGAGACAACTTTGCTTGAGAAATTCACATGTTCCCTGAATTTGATTCGAACTTACTACTAGAACTAGTTCTTTTTGTGGAATATTTTAGTTAAACTTTTTTTTTCAACTACATCCACGTTTGCCCACATTCCATTTCACTCGTACCATTCCACATTCATGTATATAATAGGGTTAGTTAGGTTAATTAGCCACATATTGTACATACTCTTAACTATATAGTTTATTGCAAAAGACATAACATTGCATTGATCTTAAGAATCCATTAAGTCCCTAGTTTGACCATGGTATAATATGAAACCCGATAATCTTTATTAATGCTCGCATTTAAGGATGATAGAGAAAACTTATACTCAATTAGACAAATCATTAGAAAGTACAAGTAACATGGACATGAGTAAGCATTGTTGCTCCATTTTTATTGCACTTTGCTAACTCATAGCCAAAGTAGTCACATACTTAGAACCTCAATCATAGATCTACGAGTAAAGAGCATAATCACATACAAATTCATCATAGAATGTAGTCATCACATAAAGTAATATTGCATCTTTATGCATTAAACTCATAGCATAAACAAGCAAACATCATCCATCATCCAACTTGATAGTGAGTATAGTGGTTAGAGGATTGCCAAAGGGGTGAAAATGAAGGTTGCATTTGCTAACGATGTTGGCTGAACGGAGGTGGTGAGATTGGCACCATTGATTAAGGTACATGTGGAGTCAAGATTAAGGGTGACAGTGATGGGAGCTCTAATACGAAGAGAAATTTACATAACAATTGAACACAACAAATTGGTAATGGACTAGCCAAAATTAAAGAAACAGTTTAATTTATCTATTTATCGTTCACTCTTATTGTCTTTGCTTCAAGAAATTTTCTACTATATAATGATAATATCAGTTCCCCTAACTTTAGAAAATGTGAAAACATCATTAAAAAATCAATACCATTATAAAATTTAAATATTATAGTTATAGCTTATATATAAGAACAAGTATTTGCTCACTGAACACATTATTCATTTGTAGCACATTAGCCACAAACTACAATGTCAAACAAATGACATAATCAACAGTAGAAATGTCAAGCAAAAGAAGAAAGGTCTCCAAATGTCAAAAGAAGAAAGATCTTGAAATATCCATTCAAGCATACACATCTTGAGGGAATAAAAGGATTTTTTTTAATAAATGATAATAAAAACATTTTTCTTTGATTGAAAGCCAAAACACTTTTAAGTCAAATATTCATATCATACGTGATAGCCTTGTTTTTTATTCAAATTCTTCTGCTTCCCATTGTACCATTAAATTCAATATTTTATTTTATATATTGTATATTTTTCTATTTACTTTCATTAAATATTTGACT
This sequence comes from Cucumis sativus, assembly GCF_000004075.3. Classification (NCBI taxonomy): domain Eukaryota; kingdom Viridiplantae; phylum Streptophyta; class Magnoliopsida; order Cucurbitales; family Cucurbitaceae; genus Cucumis; species Cucumis sativus. The sequence continues at coordinate 18,286,085 of NC_026659.2, read as the reverse complement.
AAAAATTATTATCTATCAACAATATCAATTTTATGAAGAATTTTCTGGCATTATAACGTCCCATAACAATCCTATTCTATACTGCTACTATTTCAAAAGCTTTATCATTTACTAAGCGATACAAGCTAAACTTTTCATATAATTTTTATTGTGCTCTTTGTATAACTATTTAGGTTGAGAAGTTAACTATAAATATAAAACGTTACAAGGGATAACAACGATTCATATATTGAAGTGATATACATATATGTGTTTGTATGTATACATATGTATATATTGAATGATGTTTTGTGTAAATCACATGTACAGGTTGAGGGTTGTATCCCAATAATCTTAAAAAGGTTAAGTTGAAGAATATTAAATTTAAATTTTATATAAGAGACAACCTCATATTAAACTTATTTCCCCTAATTTTCCTTGTTGAAAGAAAATGTTTTTTTTTTTTTTTGGTAACTGATATTGGAATGCTCTTTCCAATTATTAAATTTTCAATTAATTTTAATTCACAAAATATAAAGAGAAAACAAATATTAGTGTCTTAAATTTTCTCTACATTCTTACCTTCTTTCCACCTTTTTCTTTTAGTATAACGAGGATGGAAAGATTTAAACCACAAATCTAATGATCTTGTAACTGAAAATATGGACCTATATTATGAAAGTTAGATGACATTTTTCCACTTTTAAAATATGCAAATTCTATGATAAAATAATAGGCTAGCTAGTTAATATAGTTTTGATTATTAATGCTGTGTCTGGACCCTATATAATTAATGTGGGCTTGAATTATAATAACCCTAACCCACGTTTCGGGTCCATTTTAAGGAAACCCTAGTTTTAGGGTTTCCATTTTTTCATTTTTGCCCCTAAATCAATCGTCTACCCTTCTCAACCGTTCACGAATTGCATACAATATTTTCCATCTCAACTCGTCTTAATCCTGTCTCCCCTTGTCTTAAAATTCTCTTTAACATTCACTTTGCCTTTCCTCAACCCATTTCATCCTTTCTCGATTTCCATACGAAATCATCATGTCGTCTCTTGAATCGTTATCAACCACCTTGTTTTTGGTTTAATGGTTGGAAAAAATAAATCCCGCTTTCCCTCAACTCATCTTCAACCTCTTCTATTCTTGTTCTTCGGAGTTCGTTTTCTTGTGGGAAAAAAACCTCTTTTGCCCTAATATTTCTTTCTCTCCCACTATTTGTCCTTCAACATTTCATTGAAGGCTTCGCTCACTACCTTGCCTCCAAAACAAATGAGTATCCCCTTTCAGTTTCATTGAACGGCTAGTTTTAGACTTTGCCTCCGAAACTCAAACGATTGCATGTTCACCACTCGTCTCGGTGAGCATGCAATTCTGACTCGATTTTCCCCAATTCCACTTTCCCTTGTCGCTTGAACTTCCATTTGTCGAGCGGATTTTTTTTCCACTGATTTGGACACTTGCTACACTAGTCTTACTATCATTTTGTGCATATGGAATGTTCGAGCAAGATATGGTTTGAGGTAAGCGGTTGAAACTCGAATTTCTTTAAAGCCGATGATGAGGATTACAAAGTACTTGTTTGATTTTTTATCTGATTATTTTTGTTTTTATTCAATTGGCTTCCATATATATATATATGCATATTTCCGCATCTCGATTAAAAACCACAATGTTGTCTTTTTTAAATTGTTTAAATCAAATTGTTTTTATTCTTCCTACCATTCCTTGGAAATATCATGCATCTTTTGTAATGGGTGCCTCTGCAGAATACGTGTATAATTTATTTTTCTCATTACTTTTATTTTCATTCAATTTGCTTCCATATATGTGCATATTTGGGCATCTAGGTGAGAAACTACAATGTTCTCTTTTTGTAATTGTTTAAATCAAATGTTTTTATTCTTCCTACCATTCCTCGTATTGCAATTTTGATCATCTTTGTAATGGGTGCCTCTGATTACATAATACTTGTGTGATTTTTTTTTTATTACTTTTGTTTTCATTTAATTTGCTTCCATATATGTGCATATTTAGACGTCTAGAATAAAAACTACAATATTGTCTTTTTGTAATTGTTTAAATTAAATGTTTTTGTTCTTCCTACCATTTCTCATATTGCAATTTTGGCCATCTTTGTAATGGGTGCCTCGGATTACAAAGTACTTGTGTGAATTTTTTTTCTTTATGATTACTTTAGTTTTCATTCAATTTGCTTCCATATATGTTCATATTTGGGCTTCTCCATTATAAACTACAATGTTTTTTTTCTATATATATAGTTGTTTAAATCAAATGTTTTTTTTTTTTTCTATATATATAATTGTTTAAATCAAATGTTTTTTTCTTCCTACCATTCCTTGTATTGCAATTTTGGGCATTTTTTGTAATGAGTGTCGTTATGTTTTCATCTTTATTTCTTTTGTCATTTCATGTTTTCCTGTTTTTTGTTCCAATTTAGTTGCAATAAACATGCCTACTGTATTTGGTCCCCTATGAAGTATGTTCTATTTATTTGCAATCAACTTCCATCCATCCATAACTCTGCAATGTGTTTGTTCAATCATATCGTTCTATGGTAGCTTATGCATTTGTTTATTCATAGCTTTTCTTTGTCCTCACTATGGTAGGTTTTGACTATTTTCTTCATTTTCTGTGTATCTATCATTTTTAGAGATTCTTCTCTTTTCTTTTCTTTTTAATAAATAAAAGCATAATTTATTGACCACCTATCCATCTATATACCTCTTCATTTGTTGTTTTATTGTGTGCTGTTTTTGTGCTATTTTTCTTCTTCTCGTCATGCTTCATTCTCTGTTGCTTTTTGTTTTGGTAGGTAAGTTATTTTTGCTTTCTTTTTTTCATGTGTGTGGTTGCAGTTGCTTTCAGTATTGTGTTCTGTTTAGGGCATAGTATGAGCCATGATTTCCTTTCTTTATGCAATTATATATCATGTTTCACACAGCCCTATGAACTTGTAAATCATACTGAACTATTTGTTACAAACTCTGATTTTATTGGTTGTTCATTTTGTAAGATTGTTTGTATACATTTTCATCCTCATACTTCGGTTGTACCTCCTTTGCATGCATACTTTATATTGATGTTTCCACAACTATATCCAATTCGTTACATTGAAAGGATTTAATTACTCTGAGGCACGACCCTTTTAAAAATAAAACGATGTCATTTTCTTAATCATTTTAACGAGTCTTGTTTTTTCATTTGAACATCGAAATTCTTCAAAAGTGTACAGTATGTAATCTCTACATTTGTTCCTATAGTCTCTTTACTGCTATTTGTGTTTGTCCGGAAAATTCATTTTGTTACTTTGTTTTCTGGAAAGCCAACTCCATATTTCCGTCGTGAAAGGTACAAGGCATTGGTGCTTTGTAATACATATTTTTTTTTCTTTGTTTTTGTACATTTTTTAAGGCGTATACTATAATGTATTTCGAAAATTATTGGCCATTATTGGTTGTTAATTAACTTTGTTCTTTTTTGTCTTATAATATTGTACATTTTTTCGCTTACATAGCACTTTAATTGTATTTCATTATACGACCTATATATTTCAGTCTCATAGTTTTCCAATATTTTGTTCAATTTTGCAAACGTTAAATTTGAAATAATATACCTATTGCTAGATTGTAACCATAAGGGCGACTTTGTATTTCATTAATCGTTGCAACTCACACTATTTTTATATGGATTTGAAACACAGTTGACCATTTTTTTTACTAAACTACAGGTTTAGGGTTTCCAGGAATATGATGAATAATTATTAAGCACATAGTTATGCATTAAAAAAAATAGAATTTTGTCTTTCCTGATATGAACGATTCTTAGCGACCCTTTTAAAACAAAACACCATGACTTTGAAAAACCTTTGTAGTCACGCACAGTGCATACACTTTTTAAACAGTAGACAATATCCTCGGAACAAAAAAATGTTGTTCAGTTTTTCTAACACATTAAAAAATCTTTTCAAGGAGCTTCATCGTCTTTTTTTTAAAAAATGTTATTCAGTTAGGAAACAAAATGGATAGCATGCTTGAATAAGTTCGTTTTACTTCAATATAATGTATACGTTGAAAAAGGTATTATGTTATAACGCATGCACTATAGGTGTGATAGCATTGTAGTTAGAACAATAGATCATCAGGTTCGTTGTTGCTACCACTAAATGGACCTAGAAAACATACGCAAAATATTAACCGTGTTCACAGTCGCCCAACGTCAGTTACTACTGATTTTAGAGGTACTGAAGAACAACAATAAGTAGGTGACACATACACGCTACGAGACTAGACATCAAATTAGACAACTTGCCTACTTCCGTATGATACACGCCCCCGACCTTGCTTGTCGCCAATGTACTAGAATGGATAGAAGAACTTTTGCCATTTTATATCACTTACTAAGGACAAGTGTTGGTTTGATGTCAACAAAAGTTGTTGATGTGAAGGGGATGGTTGCGATGTTTCTTCATATTCTGGTCCACGATGTGAAGAGTAGAGTCATCCAAAGAGATTTTGTGCAGTCTGAGGAGACTGTTTCTTGTCATTTCAACCTCGTGCTATTAGATATGATACGACTGCACGATGAGTTGCTGAAGAAACCACAACCAATAACAAACACATGCACTAACCCACGATGGAGGTGCTTCAAGGTTTGACTAGTCTTCTAATCCATTTTGATAAGGTAGCCCGAGGTCATAGCACTTAGCTGCAGTTTTTCCAATTATACAGAATTATCTTGGGACATTGGACGACACATACATAAAGGTGAACGTGCCTATTTCCGATCGTCCTAGGTATAGAACACATAAGGGTAAAGTTGCCACAAACGTGTTTGGCGTCTGTAACACAAAAGACAACTTTGTATTCGTGTTGGATGGCTAGGAAGGATTGACAGTAGATTCTTGCATACTCCACGATGTTATATCACGACACAACGAACTGCAAGTTCCAAAGGGTAAGTGGTGTTCGAACTAATACGACATCGAATCTAGAAATTTGCAAATGGTCAAATCAAGTAATGTCACTATCGTGACAAGATTTTTCTATCTATGCAACGCGGGGTATCCTAATACTAAAGGATTTCTTGCTCCATACAAAGGATAGAGATACCACTTGCAATAGTGGCGTGGATCTGGTAATGTGCCAAGTAATTCGAAAGAGTGCTTAAACATGAAACATTTGTTAGCACTGAATGTTATTGAGTGAGCATTTGGTGTATTGAAGGGTCGTTTGGCAATACTACACGACAAGTCGTACTATCCCATGCAGGTTTAGTGTGGTACGATTTTGGCATGTTGCCTTCTACACAATCTCATAAACTAAGAGATGGCACATGCCGATTTTTTGAATGAACTGAACGAGGCAAACTCGACCTATGCGACGACCGAAGGTGACGACATTCACTTCATTGAGAACTCTAACGAATGGACATAGTGGAGGAATGAAATGGCAGCAAAGATGTTCAGTCAATGGTAGTTGCGTAATCAATAGATTCTATTTGTCCATTTAATATCGATGTATTCTAATTAAGTTAGATAAGCTTTGTCGTCCTTTTATTTGAATGTATGCTTCCATTAATAAAAATAATTGTTACATATCCAATACAAGATCTCAATTGCCATTTTATGTCTTTAATTTTACTTTTTTACATATTTAACTTACTTCCACTAATAATTTTTAGTATGGAAACTTCATCAAGTGCACCAAAACATGTGTGGACAAAGGAAGAGGAGGAAACCCTCCTGGAGTTGATCTCAATGGGTGGATGGAAGTCGGACAACGGCACGTTCAGACCTGGGTATCATGCACAACTTCTTCGGATGATGGATGCAAAGTTATCAGGCTGCAATGCCCATGCCACTACTGTTATTGACTATCGCATAAAGACGTTGAAGCGCTCCTACCAGGAAATTGCAAAAATGCGAGGACCCTCATGCAGTGTGTTCGACTAGAATGAGAATGCAAAGTGTATAGTTTCTGAGAAGGAATTGTTCGACAGTTGGGTCAGGGTATGTGAAAAATATAGCTGTACAATGTTATCAATTTTTACTAACATATGACACTAGTCTCATGTATGCAATTTTTGTTCATGTATACAGATCCATCCTGCAGCCAAAGGGCTCCTTAACATGTCATTCCCATTTTACAACGAATTGTCCTATGTCTTTGGAAAAGATAGGGCAACGAGAGCGCATGCAGAGTCCTTTGTCGATGTCGACTTGAACGTTTTGCCTGGGTTTGAGGATTTTGCACACGTGTATCTGAACGATATGGAAATTCCATCAATGTCCAGCCATCGGTTTAACATGTCCCCTGACGACACCGCACAACCTAGTCGAGCAAGCGATTCTAGGGCTGCATTTGTCACTCGAGGATGAAAGCAGTACCCATAGGGCTGTTGTTCGACCACTACGTGTCATACCTGAGATTCAGTAGGTTTGGACAGGGCATAATGTAATCGAATACTGATGAACAATTTAGTCAACATGAAGGGTTTTCTTGAATTGGTAGACGACAAGAAGCTTGACTACTGTACGGTGATCCTACGAGGCGCTACCTAATTGTTTCTTTTAATTCCACGAACTATTGTTGATATTTTTTTATGACTCTACCTGTTAATTGTTGTTGAATTGTTTTTGTAATGACTTTGAACTTTAATGCTTTTAGTTTCGATTATTCATGTTTATTTAACGTAGTTATGTATGAAGTAGTTTATTTCTTTTATAATATATATTATATATATATATATACACACCTATATACATATATATGTTTGCAATCATTTTTTCGCTTTTACGTGTTGCGTCACAAATAATAGTTGAAATTGTGAATGTAATCAAACATAAAAATATTCGTCAACTAGTTCATATGGACGTTACCAATGCATGCATTAGATCAATTGCTTCACGCAACGTCAGATGATTTGGTAAACAAATAAATTATTCACTTTATCTATTGAATTTTAAATATGAATTTGATAAATAAAAAAATTGTTCACTTTGTCTATTGGATTTTAAATATGAATTTGTTAAAAAAAATTAATTAAAATAAATAAATACATTGCATCACTACCAACATAACGCTTCCTCCAAACACATCTTATAATAAAACTATCATAACCCTACCCACATAACACTTCTCTCAAACACAACTTATCATAACATTATCATAATCTTATTCACATAACCCTTTTCCCAAACACTACCTCTTATCATAAAACTAGTTTTATTGTAACCCTAACTCTTCCATAACCCAACCCTTCTCCCAAACGCCCCCTAAGTCTTTATTTAAAAATTTTGAATTTAATTTCTATTTAGTTCATTTGGTTCATATATTTCAATACATTATTACCTTCTAGATTTTGCTGCTGCTCATTTTGGTATTTAATATGAAGGGAAAACTTTTAATTACTTTTAATATAGGATGTAGAATTAATGAAAACTAACAGCATATTTACGATTCAATTTTATGTTTTTCAAATTTAATTATTGGGCTTAAAAAATATTTTTGGTATCTAAACTTTTATGTAAATAACAATTTAATTTTTGAACTTTGGTTTGTAACGATTTAATTTTGGTAAAATTCAAATTTATAATAATTTAGTCTATGTACTTTACTATGTAACAATTTAATTAGTTCTTGTACATTAAGTTTTGCAAAAATTTATGATCTCCTATAGTAGAAATTAGGGTTAATATTTAATGAGATTTCTAGCATAAATAAACCGATAAACTAACTAGAGTTTCGATATTTTCATAAAACACAAAGGCTAAATGATAAAAGAATAAAACTGACATCTAATTATAATGAATTCTTTTTACATTGGAGAATAAATTGTAACAAAATTGGAAGTGTAGAGACTAATTCGTTGTAAACAAAAGTTTATGGACTAAATTATTACTTTCATCAAAATTCGGAGACAAAAAGATTTCATAAAAGTTTGGAGAGAACAAATGTTTTTTAACCTAATTACAAAGTTGATCTCAACTTAGTTTCTATTTAATTTTCAAATTTGTTTTATTTTTGGGTTTTGTGATCCAAACGATGCAACTTTTAAAAACATTATTTTAATACAATATGTCATGTTATAAACTCAATTCATTTTTTAAAAATATAATATATAGTATTTAATGTATTATAAATTATATAAACATTTTAAGTTAAATTATAAATTTGATTGGTATAATTTAAAGAAAAATTAACCTTTATGGTTTATTTTTAAATTTAGTCCTTTTATTTGGTTAAACTATTGAGAATTGTATCATTTCCTTTTTATTCGATTAAACCCTAGAGAACAGTATCATTTGTGACTATACCGAGGTTTTACCAAACTATAAAGTCTAAATTTTATTTTCTCCACAAGAATAAATTTGAAATTTACCCAATTTTTAAATATAAATTATATTTTTAAATAAATTAATAATTGAAAATTTTTCATAAATATAACATAACAAACTAAAATATTTACTGCTCGTATAACAAAATAAAAAACAGTCATTTTTTTAAATACTCTAAGTTGCCCTTCATTTCCATCTTCTTTCCTCCCTAATTTTTCTTTTTATTTTCTTTTTCATCCTCTTTTTCTTTTATTTTTTTTCAAACTATTATTTGGTTTAAGATCATATCATATCTACAATTTTTATTTTATGTTTTTTTCAAACTATTATTAATGGTTGAAAATCATGTACCACGTTTTTGAACAAAAATCATTGAGATATTGGTAGACTATCTAGTCAAATTTAAATGATCATGTACCAAACAATAATCGTAGTAGTCAAATCTAAATCCATCTTGTTACAAGATCTTGATTGAGGTATTTTTTATATAACTTTATTTTATAAAAGTAAGCTTTTCCATTTTCAAAACTACACCATATAATATAAATATTTTACTGTTTTATTTTATTAAAAAAACCTCTTTAATAATAATTAATTTTAACAAATTAAATTTTAGTGTATAAGAATAATTTCATGGTTTATAAATATATAATATTCACACATCTAGAACATAATATATAATTTATTTTCTTTGGATCTTTCTACCCAAACTTTAATACATCTCCCAAACCTTCCAATCCGCTGATAATTTTATTTTTTTTCCTTTTGAAAATGAAGGTTATTTGTTCTTTAAATATTAATAATGATCAATTATTTATATTAAGGTTGTAGTTGGATTGGCAATTCGAATAACCCAAATCATATTTTTAAATTCATAGTTGTCTTCTTTTTTTTCTCATTCCTGTTGTTTGTATAAAATTATTGTACCTACAATAAATAAATATATATCATTAACTTCGGGTTGAGTTCAGTTGAAATTTTCAATCCCACTCAATCCAATCAATTCGAAAAAACCAAAATTTTGGGTAGTGAATCTTTTTGTTTGAATTCTTAACTAAATTAAAAAATAAAAATAAGTTTTTGACACTTTTTTTTAGTTTTTAAGAATTAGCTTGACTTCTTTTATATCAGTGATAAAATGTAGACAACAGATAGAAGAAAATTGGAATAGAAATAGTGCCTATAACTGAGTTTCAAAAATTAAAACAAAAAAGAAAGATTTTTTTATAGGGAGCCAATATTATGATTTATTTATAATAGTAAAAATAATTAATAGACATGAAAAATTAAGGAGATAGTGAATTTTTAATAAAATATTGAAGGTTGGAGGAGTAAAATTTGAAGACCCATTTGAAAACTGAGGACTATCTCGACATTAAATGACACAAAACTCATGGCTGAAATGCCATTTTGAGACCTAGTAACCAAAAATGAAAGTTACCCAAAGCCTACAATGTAAGACAAAAGAACAAAAAAAGAAAAGAAAAAGGAAAATGACAGAAATGGCAGTGTGTGGAGGAGGACTAACGAAATTACAATTGAACTAAAATGAGAAAAGTAGCCGAATTATTTCCATTGGCTCAACTGAAAAGTGAATCAAAAAGAAAAACCACAAGAAACTAACAAAAATAAAAAAAAAAAATCTGCAGAAATGCAATGGAGGATTAAAATGGTAAACGCTAATTCTGTTTCTCTCTACTTTTTGTAATAGCGACCCCTCACCTTTTACAAAATCACATAACTGTACCCATCGGACGAAGAGGCGCCGAACCGAAATGTCCATGAACGACATGTCGTTCTTCAAAATTACCATTCGCACCACAAAACGTCATTCCTCCGCCACCGCCACCACCTTCTCCGCCGTACGTATAACTCCTGATAGAAATTTCAGAGTCTGTACCTTCATCTTCTCCTCCATCACAATCAATCGATTCGACGATCTCCTCATTTCCTTCCTTCTCTTCGATTAAGTGCTGAAAATGATCCTGATCACGTTCGTCGATCGGCACGAGATTCAGAATCAAACGGCCATTTTCTCGGCGCGATTCTAAGGACTGATGTTGCGTGACTCTCTCCAGTTTCAAAATCAATCTTCTATTTGAATAATATCTCGTTAAGACCCATGGCGACCGAGGTCGATTCCCTGCGGCCTGTGTTGCGATAAAAGGAATCGGGGGTGGAAATTGTTTTTTCAACACACATCGTTGATTTTGCAAAATGAAATGGTGTCGATCAGTGCGATAATAAGGACAATCGAAATCGGAGTGAGTTTCCATTTCTTCAGAATTTGAAGTTAAACAAACACCGCTCTCAGTGCCGATCAAATCGTCCATTGAGAAATTACAAGATCTGATGGAAGAAAAACAAAAAGAAGAAGAAGAAGAAGAAGAAGAAGAAGCAGAAGAGGAAGATGAAGAGGAATGAGTCAACAGATTGGACCTGATAATGGCGAGTCCAACACTGCGAATCACTGGATCTTCCGTGAACTGTTGTTTGGAAGAAATGAGTGATTTGAGTCCTCCAGAAATAGAGAATGAAAGTAGTAGTGGTGGAATTCGGTTGTGCTTTTGGATGGGGAAACGAAAAGTGGAGGAACAGAGAAGGAAATTGAAGAAGGATGAAACGATTATCTTAAGTTTGGTAAACAAGTTGGGTTGGCCGCCAGAGAAATAATCCATGGCGGATTTTTTGTTTTAATTCGAGAAACTGAAAGGGTTTTCTTTTTCTCTCTCACAAACCCTAGCATGGTGGGTGGGAATGAGAAAAAAACAATGAGTATTTTAAAAACCATTTTTGTTTTCAAATAATTTATTATTTATTATTTTTAATAAAATTTTAAATTTACAAGGAATGTGAACGGTTGCCTTTGGATTCAGTTACCCTTCTTAATTAATTATCCTCCCATACAAACTAGGATACCCTAATTAACCCTAAACCCTATTTCTTTTCCTTTTTTTCTATATTTTTCTTTTAGTTTCTGCATTTTCAAATATCACAATCTACAAACTACACACTCACCAAAATCAAATGCCACCTTTTATTATTTATCCCCTTCATTATTTGTTAATTTATTTAATTAATTAATTAGTAATATTGACGTTATTTTTCTTTTTTGTTCTCTTTTTCTCTATATATGGTTGCACTATCAAACTATTTTATTCTTTCTTTTATGATTTTTAACTAATATAAATATTCAATCACCCTTTTAGTTTTTTTTTTTTCATATAAATAACATTTTAATTAGTTGTTCAATTATATTTACTTCTTTTGTATTGGTTTTATCCAAATTTCCTTTTTAATTCTCTTGTGGATAAACCTTTCCCATCCCATTAAAATTTAGAAATGTCTGAAGATATTTTGGAACTCCCCATGATAAGTTGGTTTAGATCTGATTTATTTGTTGCCATTCCCGTCAAAAGCCTATTTTCATCATTAGACTTTTACACTTTTTTTTTAATCATATTTTCGGATCTTTTAAAGATCACCATTTTGATTTTTTCTATAACATTTTAATTGTGTAATTTTGGATACGTACCCTACTTGTATAGTATTAAAAACTTGATTTAGTTTCAAGACACGTATGTTTAGAGATGATCGATCATAATATTTGATTAATAAAAATTATATGAAAAAATAACATGACAAGAACATGATGGAAACGTATAGACATGCGTCAAGTAATAAAGGATCTAAAATCATTCTAACTCCATCTAACAATTTAGAAATTGAACATGCATGGATCTAATTGATTAAATTAGGGTTTATAGAGATTATTACCTTCGTAGCTTCGAATTGTTCGTAATCTTCTCAAGAACTAAACCGAACCACCATTGGTGTTAGACTTGCTCATTTTTAGATTTAGAATCGGGTTGTAGAATCCAATGAGTGAAGGTACTGAGACAGAAAGAGAGACGGAAAGTGAAGGATTGTCGAGAGTTTATTAGAGGTGTGGGTTAGAAAACTTATGGTAAATTCAAATAAAGTAAAAATTTAAAAGTATATAAAAAAAATTACAACCTCAATAAAATCTCACACTAAAAATGATGTAATTGATTCACCAAAGCTGAACACGTCATAAACCACTAACACTTAGTGGACTTTAGTAGAATAGGTGTTCATATTTCATGCATCCACGTAGTCTACTAACTTTAGTTAAATGGCAAATTGATCTTTTCACATACTAGTTAAAGTCAAACTTTGACTTTTAAAACCAAATTAGTGAACATTTAGACTTTTTACCATTTTGTCCTCGACTAATTTCAACCTCCCAAGCATGAATCTACCTTCATTTTTCTGAAATGCAAATCATATTTGAATATAAAGTCAGTCAAAGTTTGACTTTTCAAAGTCACATCAATTTTTAGCTTCTGAATATGAATCCATATTCATATTCTTGATATTTAAATCACATCTATACATAAAAGCTCTATCACTTAAATGATAATCGATAGCTAATTATATATATTTGTTGGTTTTACTCTTATTTCCTAATTCAAACTATTCAAACTAATCAAACATATAATTCTATGTTTATTCTATATGAGCTAGCAGAGAAACCTAATGAACATATAGATCATGGGCTCCAACGATCTGAGATTAACTGGCTAAACTATTTTAGATTAAGCTAATCAATATTCGTTAACTAACAGGTCATTCTACTAAAATTCCATAGTTACACTGGTCCCCTCAGTATAGGTATGTATTTGTGTTCATTTGATATTAATCATGATTAGTAAGTTAATCCTTCACTGGTTGTTCATAATCTCGACTGAATCAAAATACCATTTTACCTCCGAGACTACACCTTGTTCCTTAAGTCCCACTGATTATTTAATGAATAATTGATTTAAGGTCCAACCTATAAATTGGATCCCTCTCGGGCCAATAAGAGGGGTGGGGGCTACTTGTTTAAGACCTAGACTAAGTGCTTAAGAGAACAACCTATCTTCTCACCCTATAAAAAGGAGTGAATTTCCTTTTTGGACCATATGCCCCTAGCTATTTTATCCTATCTTATATATATATATATGTAAACATAAATACATATATACATACATACTCACACACATACATATACATACATACATATACATATACATATACATATACATATACATATACATATACATAAACAAATACATATATATATATATATATATATATATATATATATATATACATACATGTGTGTGTTTATTTGTGTTTACATACATATGCTTATGTTTACATATATATAAGCTAGTTCTTAACATGTGTCATGCACGTGATATCTTTATTTTATTTCTTAACTTGATTTTTTCCTCTTAACACTCTTTTTTTCGTTTTCAATTGATTAATTTTTCTTCTGATTGTTGTTTAAGATTAAACTCATAAATAGTTCTTAAAATGTAATGCTATAATCATGGACATATCTATTAAGGGGACAGAGGGCACATGCCCCCCTCACATTCCTGGTTTTTATATTTTAATATTAGTTTTGAAGTATCAAATTATAATATATATATATTAAATAATGCACTACTTTTATTGTATTTTGCCTTTGGTATATTGGTTGTGCCCCTTTTACAATCCCAAGGTAATTTTTTTCTTAATAATGCCCCCTACATATACGCCACTTCTACTTTTTCTTAATAGTGCCCCTATATATACGCCACTTTCTACTGTGCAACCGTTTGAAAAATAAATTAACTATACAACCAAGAAAAGTAAAAAAGAAAAAGGAATAGAAAGGAAATAAACAACTTAGGACTGAGATATTCCGTTTTATTTGGAAGGCTACCAAATTATGTTCAAATTGGATGTAGAAAAGGGGATTTTATAGCCATCCATATTTAAGAATTCATAAAGGTTCATTCATTATATTTTGTGTAAGAATTAATAATTAAATATATATATAAATATATATATATATTTTTTAAAAGGATACCAACAATGCGTCAGTAGGCGGATCCAAGCATCCCCACTAGGTAAGCATCCTTTTAGCATCCTAATCATACCTGATATATATTCAATAAAGCACATCTTACCCATCTTCTTTTTATAGATGACATATTCCTTTTTATTGAAGATAATGACACATCCATCAGAAATCTCCAAATCGCAATCCACATGTTTGAGCAAGTTGCTGGTCTAAATATTAACCTAAACAAATCATCAATTTCTCCAATCAATGTAACGAAGAAAGAACATATTATGTTCACTTTAAAAAGGACCAAAAGTTAATTTTAAATAAATTTATTTTTTTGAAATATTTTAAAAATGACAAACATAATTTTAAGAGTTTTGAACCAATTACACTCGTGCTTTTAATATACCAACTCAACATTACACTCATCAAATTCTGTCCATTCAATTCAAATATTTTTTTTTTATTTTTTTTTTTGAAGTTTTAAGGTCTTTAACTTCAAAGTAAGTTGGGTAGAGTGATGAATTATAATAACTTGGTTAGTGTTAGGATTTGTGTTATAATATCGAAGAGTGTGGTGAGTTTTATGTTAACTTACGTTTTATTATATGAAATCTATTTATTTCTTGGTGGTTAAAGTAACTAATTATCTCTTCTCAAATATTTTTAATTAATGACTCTATCCATCATTGTCCAACTTCAACAATTACCTTCCACGATCAACTTCAACAACCAACACCGTTGAAGACCACCTCTGACTTTCAACTTTATTGACTACTAACTCCAATTGCAAGTTTTATCGGTGGCCATAATGAACACCCATTTGTATCACTCCAGTTGAATGCTAACTCGTGTGTGTGCATGTGCGTATGTGTGCATGTAACTTGTATGTGTACGTGTGTGTAGCTCATGTGCGCGTGTGTACACTACAAGAAATGAGACATTTATCGACGCAGCAAAGGACGTTGAGAAAAATGACGTCTGCGAAGAGCGATAATACCGACGTCGTTAAATCCACATTGAGATAAAATATCAAAGAAAAAACTAAGGATACCACGAATGCCCGTTTGGATCTACAAGATTTAAAAATAAGAAAAAATTTACATTTGATAGAAGTTGGTAATTGATTGGTGAAACTACATGCGAGCTACACTTTCGAAGAATCGAAGAAACTATGCACAGGAAATGGAATGGATGAGGAAGATGATCAAGGATACGAGTCGTCAAAATAGAGGCTCGTGAACACTTGGGGTACGTATTTTTCAACATTTAAATTTGTTTGATTTTGTATCTGTTATATTCTAACTATATTTTTTTTCATATGTACGTTTTGCATTACTTACTAGATTTATGGGTTTTTTTAATTTTCTTGTAATTGTTCAACGTAAATATTTTTTACATTTATAATGTATTTAATTTCTTTTAATTAATATAATATTTTAAATTTTAAAAATTACTCCATATTACGTTTCGAGCCAAACGGGGAACCAAGAACAATAATCAATATTAATAACAAAAACAAAATAAATAAATAAATAATTAAAAATAAAAAAATTATATTTTTACCGACGTAGACACGACGTCGACATAAGGCACCTTCCCCGACGTCTTCGTAATGCGTCGAGGAAGGTGTTTTACTGATGTGGCGTCGGTATTTCTTATGTCGACGCAGCGTCGGTATTACCTATACCCACACAATGTCGGTATTACTTATGCCAACGCAACTGACACACGTCAGCATTACCTTTATCGCGATGTTGCTATCACGTCTGTACGTTACGCGTCGGCGTTTGTCTTTCGTCGACGTGACCTTTTATCAACGTCGACAAAAGTTATCTCGACGCATTTTGGCCGACGTTCGAATGTGCGTCGACACAGGCTTTGTCGACGCTTTATGGCCTTTGGTTGATGTCATTGTGCGTCGGCGAAAGTTTTCTTTCTTGTAGTGGTAACTCATGTGCTTGCATGGGTAGCCCGTGTGTGCACGTATATAACTCATGTGCATGTGCGTTTGCATGCACGTAACTCATACTTGCATACGTGTGTGTATGTGTGTTAATTACACTCTTGAAATATTGTGGTAAGTTGCTATAGACACTTTTAAACTTTCAACTGTAAAAATTGAGCACTCAAACTTTATACATAATTTTTAAAAAATTTAATTCTCAAACATTTATACTCAAGCTTTAAATATTTAACGGTAAAAATTAGATCCTCAAAAAATTGGTGATTGAATGACAAGAAATAACAAATAAAAAAGTGAGGAAAGAATTGATTTTCCCTTTATATTACTTGTATAATAAAATTCTAAAGAGTAGCAAGATTTTGAATATATTCCCAATTATGACTAGAAGACTTTCTGCCATATTACTTGTGTATAATAAAAATTTATTTTAAAAGAAAACTTAAAAACGTGAATAAGATGAACCAAAAACACACCCATGTTATTATAACTGTTTGCATCCTAAACCACAAACTATTATAACCTTAGATTAAATTGAAATAGTTTGTATTTCAAACACAAATCATTATAATCTACATTATTTAACTATATACACTTTGTAGATGCACAGACAAACTCACATGCACACTTGGCAATATCTTGGTGCATCCTTGATCTCTCTCACCTTATGAATAATTTTATAATAATAATGAAACACTTAGATTAATCAACTCAAGGTTGAAAATAATTCCTAAAAATTTCAACTACATTTTAAAACTCCAAATTGTATATAATTGATTGATGAATAAATATTTATGTATTAATTGACACACCACGGTAACGTTTCAATATAAATATTTTGTTTAATAGTAACAGAAAACTTTTTAATTGTTGTACCATAAAATAAGTAATAACTAACTAAAAGTTAGTAAGGTGGATTTTTTAATATCCATGTTTTTTTAAATACTATATATAACATTTATAACTACTTGAAATATTAAATATTAATTCAAAACTTTATTTATTATTGTATTTAATATTCTTTCAAACAAAATTAATATTTTACTCTGAACAAAAAGTATTTTAATTCAGAATGAAATAGGTTGTACACCCAAAACATTAACGATTATAACTTATAAAACTAAAATAATCAATGGATGGGAACGTTTAAACAAATTGAATTTGGAAGATCATGGCATTTATTGAGGAAGGAGGGATAGAGCAAAAAAATGGTTGGTCTTTTTTGTAGTATTAAGGGGTTAAGTGCGTGGCAAATATGTGTTGTATATTTTGATATGATGCCACATTCTCCCATCTGCTCTGTCAAAATTTGCACCACACTATATATTTTCATCCATTTCTCTTCTTTCACTCCTAATGGAACACCTGTGGTGTGTGATGTGAATAAATAAATTATATATTATTTACTCAATATCATATAACTTCAACTGTGTAATAATATTCTCTCTATTATTATCTTTTTTCCAAATTTTCTGTTTGGTTTCTCTGCAGATATTTCTGGCTGTATGACAGCTCTTTTGCTGTCTTTTTTCTCTTCCATATAGTTCACAATTTCACTCATCTCTCGTTTCCACATCATCGATCATCAGTTCTTTTTTGTAATTATGTTTGCAACTTAATTATTCCTTTCAACTTGAAGTTGGCATCATCATCAGTTTCTGACCGTGTGACAACTATATGGTTTACCTTCGTTTTATGTGAATCACGACTCCAACAAGATTTCAATTATAATGATATGTGTTTACCATTATTTACCATCTATAATAATAAATAATATTACTTCAATAATGTCTTTGTTACTGTTATTGCTTATTTTATATTCTTATAGTATTTATTATTTATTCTACGAATATAATTGTTTGCACTCTAAATACAACCATTATAGTCCAAAGACTATTTAATAACAAACTTGACATCCAAACATCTCAGTCCATAAACGATAAAACTCGCTTTCTTTAAGATGTTGTCCAAACAAAACTCTCTTTCTATAATAATAGATATGATATTTCAAAAAGAGAGTAGGGGAAGAAATCTTCGTAACAGATAGAAGTGGATATGATTGTTATTATTATTATTTCTTTCTTTCTTTTGTTGTGATGAAATGAAATGAGTGAGGGTCTCTTTTATGGGCGTTGAACCCCAACCAAATAGTACGTCGAATGAGGTCATGTGTCAAAAATGTAAATAGCAAGAGAGGTGTGAGAGCTCCCCTCTGTCCTTGCATTCATGCAAGCAATTTTTCAAAATGACCATAGTCTCCAAAATAAAACAACCAAAAAAAATCTATGATTGATTTTGCACTTAAAAAGATCGTTCAAACAACATTATGTGAAACATCTATGACATCATTCGGTTTCGTTTTCAAATATAGTAAAAAGATGGAAACCATTTATAAGATCATCCAATTCTCTAGAGTTTATTTGGTTTTTTTTTGTTATATTTGGTAAATAATTTAAATTAATTTGATGAAAAAAAAGTTAAAAAATTAAGATAGATATTAAATTAAAAAAAGTATAGAGAGAGAAGAGGGAAGAGAAAAGAGGATATGAGATTGATGCGGGGGAATAAAAGGCCAATGATAAGGAAGGGGAAGGACTGACAATTTGGGATGATAGAATAGGTAGCTCTAGCTGTACCACAATATTACTAATATTTGAAATCTCTTTATGTTTTTCTAATACCCTAATACTTTTCATCCTTTTTCACCCTTTACATCAATAATTAATATATATTAAAATATTTTAAAAGAAAAAATTAAATTGTATGGAATCACAATATATGATTCAACAATTAATTATCTGTTCACCCAAGGAAAACCAATTCATAATTTACCATACTAATTTTATTAAAAGAACAAAATATTGTCACCTTATTAAATACTTTTCATCAAAGTTGTGATATTATATTATATCTCAAATCATATAATAAATATTTCATTTAAAAATTTTCAATTAGAACACTCAAGTCTCACACCTCGCCCCAAAGTCACTTCCTACGACTAAGTGAAAGTATACCACCTAGACCTTCAATGCATACCACACCGTGATAAGCGTTGAATGCCTACTAAGCGGAAAACCTTCTCTACCAACTTAAACACAGATCTTAAACCCTAAGCATACTAAACACAACGCAGCGAAGAATAAAAATAACTTAGCTTTTAGCTTAGCCTTGTCGTCTAGTCTTAAATACTTAACTTTACCCTTTAATTACTATGCGATAAGCCTAAGACAATGCAGTGAAAATGAACACAAACTTCTCTTATTAATTAAGCAATTTACACCAAGTATAAATAGAACCAAAGCTTTCTTTACAATAAGATTTAAACATAAACTTTAGGTCTTCTTTGCCTAGCACAGTTTCTTCAACTCAACACTTAGTTTGCTCACCTCAACGCGTAGCAACTCGCATTACCCTTTCGTTATTTGGCCTCAATGCCCAAACATCTGGGGAGAAAATTTAAAACGTGAGTCGAAGACTTAGTGAATGAGAGTTCAAAAATATATTTTCGAGGAATACAATACAATCACACATATCACTTTTCATTTTCATAAACACAGGCTCACAACGCCTTTTTTCAAAAATCACAGAAATCACACATTGGCTCTCTTATTCCTTTTCACCCAAGAATATGAATCATCCCTTGCATTAACACTACTGGGATTCACTTCCGCCAGTATCCTGCATTTAAAATAGAGTGATGTCCACTCCATCCACAACATCTGGGAATTTTTCTTTTTCATTTCTTATTGCACCAAATGTCCACATGATACCTTCACACATTATGTGCACACTACATAATAGTTGCTCACATTATAAGAATAAAGTCAATGGTTTACTCTCACACAAGCATCACATATAAATCAATCATTTTCTCTTTTAAAAATAACACATTAACAACATCAATAACACCAATACATAAATATACAAGTCATGTTATGCATAACCACAGACTCATAAGCAATGATTCAAGACAGGACTTTCATTTATAAAACCATTCACAAATCATCTTATAAAAGTTACTCACAAAACATTCGTTTTACTTATAAAGGTCACTCACAAAACATTTGGGTATTTGCGAATAACAACACAATCTCTTAATCCTTCAATCCTATTTATAGAAATCTTTTAACCTGGTGAGTCATCTTTACTTTACTCGTGTCAGCTTACTATTCATCAAACCATGCAAATAATCTTAGGCTTAACTTGTAACCAGTTGTCAACTCAGGATTAGACATTTCTCTTGAAATTCTAAATTTATCTTCTTAGGATGCTGATATGAGTCCCTGATCTGAAGAAATAGCCCTTGCTAGAAGAACTATCTCAGACAAATAAGATGCGCTTAAGTTGTTCTATATCTGGAAAGTGAGTAACGCGATGAGGATGGTTAAGCCTAGAAAAGGCGTTATGCAAAGAAGGAGAAGAAGCAACTATGTCTGAGGAAGCTTGGTGAAAATAGGGTGTCCTATTGACAAGACTAGACGACCCTCTGAAGAAAAATAAATGTTTGCGGCTTCTCGAGAAGATAAGGAGACTCAGGTAAATTAAAGAATTTGACTTTTCAAGAGGATAAGGTTGGCGTCTCAAGGAAGCCTCCAATCGCCATTTGTAGTTTAGCCTACATGTCAATTACGGGTTGGTCGCATAGCGACGCTAATTTGGTAAGACGACACGTGTAAAGCATGGAGGTGACCCAGGAGGTAGGTCATTATAAATAGGTCAAAGAGTTTATGAAGAAGGAGTTTGAACCAATGTTAAAGATCTTGTAAAGGATAAACGAAGAAGCCCCGAGTGTTTCGAGGTTGACTGTGGGAGCCTTTAGGCAAGAGGAGATACCTCAAAGAGGAAGAGGTGGAGCTAAGACCAAGAGTTGTGTGAGTGACTTTTGTGTAAATGGTTTTCAATGCTTAAAGGATTTTGTGGGTGTTTTCTCACCGAATGAATGCTTTAATCATGTGATTATAACGAATGAGTTCATGTATGAAAGTTATGTTTGAAAGCATTCCTTCTAGATCTGTAGCTATGCATATTATGTCGAGTGTATCCTATATGTTATGGTTTTATTGATACCATTGTTGCGTTAATTGCAAGATGATTTATATGTGATGACCATGATGCTTGTGTGTAAGAAAACCATTGACCTTATTCCTAATTGTTGTGCTATTATTATAAGTTGTGCACATAATATATGTTGGTGTCGTGTGGACGTCTGGTGAAAATAGAAATGAATCCAGAAAATTCCCAAGCGTTGTGTATGGAGTGAACATGACAGTAGTCTAAATGCAAAATGTTGGTAAGAGTTGAATCTCAATAGTCTTGACAAAGGGAGGGCTCAGTATGACTCGAGACAAAAGGAATAAGAGAGCTAATGTGTAACTTTTGTGATGTGCGAAAAGAAGCATTGAAAACTTGTGTTTGTTAACTAGAAAGTGCCTTACGGGACTTATTTGTATTCCCTAAAAAGGTATTTCTAAAACTCCCATTCACTAAATCTTTGACTTATATTTTAAGTTTTTCCCTCCTTAGGTTGTTAGGCGTAAAGGTCATGCGAAGGTTAGTCCCGAGGTTGTGTAGCCAAGTTAAGGAGAGAAAGTAGAGTTCTTTTGTGGTCTTATGCGGCAAGTTAGTCGTTTCATCTTATCTTGTGTCTAAGGAGCTGGTTGGAAAGTGAATTGCTCCTTAATGTGAAAGGTTTAGTTTGAGGAAAGGCGAGCACAACACTGTGGGTAAGATCCAACTAAGGAGGTGAGAGAGCCAAAGGACTGAGTCAGGAAAAGTAAGCCCTAAGCACTGTCTTTGGGATGGGTCGTTGAACGTTTGAGGTAATGGAAGAAGTGAAACCTTCACACTTCGAAGTACTCAGTCTTAAAGAAACAGATTGGATGGCAAAGGCATAAGGTGCATTGCTACACGATGAGATAAGCAAGTCAGGCACCGTAGTCGGAAAAGTTGTGCTAGACAATGAGGTCCTGACTTTATGATAGGTCTTGTTGTAAGGAGAAATCTAATCTTCGTTCATGTAAAATTGTTAAGTTAATAAAGAGACTTTTTATACTCATTTCGCTCTATTATCTTTGTCTTGCACGTAAATGGATAAAAGTAAAAGAGAATGTAGTACCAAGAATAGATTAGAAAAAGTTTTAAGTTGTTGCATTTCGCTTCCTTGTGTAAAGGAAAGTAAGGCGTATAGGCTATGCAAAAAGAGATAAGTTGGTCTGCTTACTAGACTTTTAGCACGTTATCTCGTGAGAAGTATGTGATAATGGTTTAGGTGACATGCCTCCACATGGTTGCAAGAAGCTAACTTTGGGGCAGGGTGTGACAGCTCAACTCTTAACGTCTGACTTTCCTCCTTGCGTTACAACGAAACGCCTAACTCCTAACTTAAATGCAAGCTACTTCTTCGCTTTGCCAAACTTCACACCATCTAGTCTCAATGCAACTTCTTTGCTTAACGCCTTTTTTGTATTTGGCCAAAAACAAATCTTTCAGCAAGGTTTCTTTCAACAGAACTCCCTTTTACGGATCTAGGTCTCACATTAACAACCTCTCAAAAGTCTTGTAATTCTAATATAACATCTTTTTTTTTGTTAGGGATGAACTTTTTTCTTCCCATTATTTATTTAAAAAATTAATTTATTTCATACTTTAAAACTTGTGTAATCTCAATGCAACATTGAGAATTAAAATTATAAAAATCTTCTACTTCGTTGATTGAAGAAAATGTAAAAATTGTACAAATAAACCTTTATTAGTGAATGAATAAAAGCCACTTGCAACAAAATAGTTAGAGAACCATTAAAATCAAATTTAATTGGGATTTAGAAAAACCAATACATTTGGAAAAATGATAAAAACTAAAATACTGTAACCTAAAAACTTGGCATGCTTTAAAAAAAATAGAAAATACAAAAAAATTGGGATCACCACCACTTGGAAACCTCTCTATCCTCTAAGGTTTGGTTCGTGGGAACCAAAAAGATTTTTGGAAAAAAATAGATTTTTTTTCTCTTTCACAGAGAGTTTTGCAAAGCATCTTCACGTTTTTTATCCTTTCCCTTTTTCCTCCTAAAGAAGAGGAAGGTAGAGAGATCTTGCAACCATGTGGTAATTGGTAATTTCCTCAAATAAGTCGTAGTTCCCTCAAATAACTCCCTTCGAGTTAATAATTTAATTTAAATTAAATTAAACTAAACAATTAATTAAATCATATTTAATTAATATTGCATTTAAATCATATTTAATTAACATTGCATTTAAATCATATTTAAATGAACATCTCTCACGTAACCTTTAGTTTTAATTTAATAAATTTAATTAAATCCAATCCAATCAAATCAAATCAAATTAGATTAAGTAGTTTTTTCAAAAACAGAACAAAACATGAAAATATTTACACCATATAGAATAATTTTAAAAAAGGAAAAAGTTCACAAGCTCACTACATGAAATAACAAAAATACCTTTGAGATTAATCGGTCATACACTCGTCAAAAAATGATTTTGTACCAATATAAACGATCTTATACCAATACACTCGTCAAAAATACCTTTGGTGATAGTGGTCGATCTCTGTCTATCTGACATAGAAAACTAATCGTTTTTAGATTTTGATACACAATTATTTAGATTTTGTACCAATACCGTTTAAATCTTGTACCAAGAAGAAAAAAGAAGATGAGAGATGAAGAAGAAGAAAGTAATTTTGGAAGAGAAAATGAAGAAATTGCAAACAAGAAGTGGAAATATGAAGAATGAGAAGTAACAATATGAAGAAATTAATAATACGAATAAGAGAAGAATAAACCGCATAGGAGAAGAAGAAAAAGAACTGAGAAATCATTCCACAATAATCAAAATCCAACAAAGACAAATATGAAATTTATGAAGAAGTAATTGGCTTCATTTTCTTAAATTGTTATATAGACCATAAATATTTAGCACTTTTGTTATATTTATGTATACCTTAAATTAAATATAAATATAAATTATATTTATATATAAATTTTTCTCATATGTATCATATATGCATTAAATTTTAATTTATAGTTTTTATATGAATCTAATTCACATTAAGATAATATTTGAACTTATTCAAATATCTTATTCTTTCATGAATTAACTTTGAATCAATCCAAAATTACATTTATATAATAAAGTTTAATTGAAATATAAATTTTATATTATAGTGTATCACTATACATTATATTAATTTCCAAACCAAATTTGAACATTTCAAATTACAACTGATATATATTAACCTCATTATCCTTTACGAGCTATAGATATGACCTAATGAACCTATAAATCATAAACTACAACGATATGAGACTAATTGACTAAACTCATAAAGAACATTAATCAATATTTATTAATTGTGTGGATATTCTACTAAAGACTCACAACTGAACTCTTCTCACTACAGATATACTTTTGTGTCCACATATACCAATAGCAGTAAGTTAGTCCTTCACAAGTGTCTGTAACACTAGCTAGGTCAAATTAACGTTTTATCGCTATAGGCTACTTCTCTCACTACAAGAAGTTGAGTTTTTAATGGTGTACAAAAAATGTTACTAAAATGGGAAAAAAAAAAAAAACATTGCTAATAGTATTATGTTACATTGCGCGTTACTAAATGCATCACTAAAAAGTACACACAGCTATATGTGTATATTTATTGACATTGCGCGTTATTAAATGCTTACTTTTAGTAACATATATTTTGTTACTAATCATTTTTTACAGTGACATAATACACTCGTCTCTAAATGGAATGTTTTAGTGGTAGATAATTTTGTTGCTAAAAGTTAATTTATGACATTACAAACATCTTTTGCGAAGGGTTAAAATCAATATTTAGCGTCACCAAAAATTCCTATAGTTTTTTTAGTTTAGAAAATCAATGTTTTTGCGACGTTATTGAAAATGAAGTAAAAGTATTTTATTAAATAAAAATAATATCTAATTTACTATAGAAACCTGTTATAAAATGTTAAATATAATAATCTTAGGAACTACTGCTAGGCAACATGCAATAACACCAACTTTATCACAAAAAATATATGTCAAGAAAATTCAATAACACCAACTTTATCACAAAAAATATATGTCAAGAAAATTCGATAATTTCATAAGGTATCCCAAACAATGTTACACCTCTGGATCAACCACCAATCTTGATGAGAGTGATATATAGGTGAACAATTGGGAGATCCAAACCAATTTATCTCTTATTTGCTAAGCTATCCTCGAATTGACAAATAATTTTTAAAAAAAATTAGTGATGATATGATGATGTACATGTTGGTAATGTAGATAGAGGAGTCAAAGCGGAGAGCTAAATATGAATCTCTTCGACGTTTTCATTTATTAATTTAATTAGATTAGTTAAATGAAGATCTTATTTTTCAAAAACTTATCTTGATGTATGGTTTAATTTTGTGTGAATTTTGAAGGAAATTTCTTGGAGAAGAACTTGAACTATTCATCTTAAAAATGTTGCATCATCTTGAGAAACAGATTGACAAAACTCACAAGCTAGAGAGTGGAATGTAATCGAAGATAAAGATTTTTTTTTCTATTTTAGTTTAATTTTATTCTTTTTATTAGGTTGGAATCGCTAAATTCATTACAATGATTTCTCTACTAAATAGTCATTTCTCCCCGTTATAATCTTTTATCATTTTCATTTTTTGTTTTTGGATTTTGTCCTACAAAAAATATTTTAATACATCTATCATATTTTTTAATTTAACTGAAGCATATCTGAAAGTTCTCCCTTTAATACATGTATATGGTGCTATTTTCAAACAATTTGTTACTATTATAATATCTTCGAACAAAAAATTGAAAGAAAATAGGAAGAAGAGTGTACCTTCCGATTTGATTGATTGAGAGAGAAACAAAAAGTGAAAAAGAAGATTCGATCAGACGAAGAAATTCTTTGAGATGCAGTTGTATAGGATATAGAGGAAAAACCTCATTTCTACCTTGCATCTAAAGAGTCGTTTGGTTAGTGCATCACTCCTTAATGCCTAAAGCTCAATTCAGAAGGAAGGTGAATGTTACACCTAGGATGAAATGAAGGTCTTACACCTCTAAGTACCCAGCCTCAAGAAACAGCGTTAGGCGGTGGTCGAGGAAAAAGCTAAACCAGAAGTCAGCTTTAGTTTTATATTCCACGAGAAAAAAAAAGTGTACCTTATAAAGGTGTTAAGTTAATAAAGAGAAAGTAGTTATGTATTTAGTTGTTTTATTGTTATTTCTTGAGGTTGTCACCTAGAAGTTAAAGTTGAGTATACATACAATAGCAATTTCGATATACATATACATAATATACATACAATTTACAATATACACATACAATTTACAATTTACAATTTACACATACATATACCATAAACATACATACAATTTACAATATACTTATACATACAACAATACACAATCTCTAAACTCTAAACATACAATATACATACAATAATATGCAATCCCTAAACCCTAAATATACGTACGATTTACAATATACATATACATACAAGAATACACAATCCCTAAACCCTAAACGTACAATATACATACATTAATACATATACAATATCCAACATCTAATATACATACAAAATGCATCATTTTTACTGGTAGAGACGACGAACTAAGGCAATGAAGATAGGAGGTTGGTGGGCGGCGACAGACGACGAATGCGACGACTCGATCTCCCTCTCTCTCTTTCGTCTCCTACTTTCATTTTTTTCTTTTCGTACGAACACAAAACTAAAATTACAAGGGTTCTCATGACGCATCATGAAAACGTCGCAAGAACCCACTTCTAATGATGCAGTAAGTGGTCGCGTTATTAGAAGCTACCCTAATGTAGACGTTGTCACTTATAGATTATGATTTTGTGCCTAAATGGTAACTTTGAGTCGAGTATTAATTCAATCTCTCAGTATGTGTTGTGAGAGAGAGTCGACAAGCGAGCTTCACACCTCATCTCATGGCTAGAGATGGTGCTAGGAAGGAAGTGTGACATGCAAAGAATTTATAGTTGAATTCACGTCAAAATGTCTGAATGATATTCAAAGAAAACCTTAATTGAAAATATACTTTGAATCACTCTCAAAAGTTTATGGTTTAATTAGTTAAATAACAAATTTTATTCGTTATACGAACATATAAAATAAATTGATATAATTAACAAAGATAATTTGGATTGTAACTCACGGTTTTGAATTGATTTTTTTGTCATTAATTGCTTTTTTTTTCTCAACCTCCCAATTCTTCTTCTTTCTTTTTTGTTTGGAGTTTTATGATTATGTGAGAGTATTTGTATGTAATTTTGTGAGTTTATTTTAAACAAAGTGTTATACTTATTTTATTTTTATAATTTATTTTAGGTTGCCACGGATATTAAACCCTTATATATAAGTTTTATTTTATCTTTCTTATCTTACTCAATATCGTTTTTATTTGATTTAAGATTATTATTTCAATTCGAATAATAATTAAAGGATGGGGGAGTTGGGAGGAGATAGAAGAGATTTTAAGTTTTGGAGAAATATAACAAAATTATTTTTCAATTTGAGTTTAGTTAATCTAAATGGGTTAGTTATATTTACCAGTTGATATAAAAGATTTACAAAATAAATTAGCATTACCCCAAGGGTG
Organism: Cucumis sativus; assembly: GCF_000004075.3. Taxonomy (NCBI): domain Eukaryota; kingdom Viridiplantae; phylum Streptophyta; class Magnoliopsida; order Cucurbitales; family Cucurbitaceae; genus Cucumis; species Cucumis sativus. The sequence continues at coordinate 18,258,206 of NC_026659.2, read as the reverse complement.
CCCCAAAGTTCCTCCGCCGAATTGTAGTACAGAATCATCTCCAAAAATCGATTTTTTGGTTATTTATCAATTTAATTAATAAGTGAATCTACGATCTAATCATCCAAATATTGAAAGTCATATTATCATTTTCTTAAAGAGTTAACAAAATTATAATGGAGAGACCATAGTAAATTATTTTCAAAAGCACTCGGATCAAAACAAACATTTTTAACTGCTTACAGTTCAAAATAAAAATATATATATAATTTATAGACCGAAATAAGATTTTAACCTATTTTAAAATAATGAATTAAGTTGCTCATGTGCTATAGAATAATACCTATAATTTGTAATTACTTTTGAAATCGATAGAGCGATATATCTCCAAATTTAGCAAACTTAAGAGCACTGATATACCCCGTACACCTCAATTCGTCGAACATTACAAAATTGATGTTATTAAATAACAATAATTTTGAAATAGTTAAAATTATTTTTATTATAAATTTAATTCAACTTTTCTTCTTAGATATTTTACTAAATTTAAAAAATGAGACTTGATTTCAAATATAAAAAAAAAAAAAATTGAAATTACAGTAAAAAATAGATTTTTAATAGGCTCCAAAAAAAAAATTGGATAGATTTTATTATAAAATTGTTTATGAATAATCAAACTCAAAAGAAAATAGATAATTAACAAAGAAGAGCATGAAAGGTGGAGTGCATTAACGATCAATCTTAATGTGAGAGTTGGGAGTGAGTGAGGATGTGATAAATGATATCATAAATTGCATGGTTAATAAATGTTAAAATGAATTGGATTGGAATGTGAAGACCTACAAACCCATTCGGTTGGAATTGGAATATATAAAAAGTGGAATATGGAGTAAAGTTATATATGGATATTGGATAAGAACATTATTAAATAAGTATTTTGTTGATGGAACAGAAAGTGTACATATGTGTTTAAGAATTTATGTTTTCTATTATTTTATTTTTTACTATGCTATTAATTGGTAACGTCTGGGCATCAATGTTTGCAAATAATAACGCAAATTAAAGTTACTTCCTCGACAACACCTAAACTGTCTAATCACCTATCTCTTTTCTCTTTCTATTTCTCCAAATATAATATATATTAACCTTCTTTTTTTGTTTTAAAGATAATTAATTCATTCTTACAAGTATAAAAAATATATATTAAAAAAATTAAATGATTACAAAAAAAACTCTATTAACTCAATTCAATTGAATTTGTATAGTTTATTGAGTGAGTTATCAACTAGGATGAATTGGTTCATGGATTTACCTCATTAAATTTGAAAAGTATGTTTTTTTACTTCTCATACAAATTTCCATTATTTTGAGGTGTTTGTTATTTTGGTTAATTTATTCTTCCCAACTATAAAGTAATAACTACTTTATAGTACTTTATAAGAAATTTTTAATGTTATTTTTTTAGCATTTTAGAATAAATGTTTTATAATAATATTACTTTAAATTGAGCTATTGATTTTACCTCAATGTAAGGAAATAATTTAATATAATATTAACATGTTAACTGTTTTTAGAGCAAACATTGAAGAAAGAGAAAATGTAACTAGGGGTAACTTAAATGAAGTGATTTGTAAACTTGTTATACGCTTTTTTTCATTTTGTAAATATGATAGAAAAATAAGTTCAATCAAAGTGATATACTTGAAATATACCGAGTATATATTTGATATGTTTTATATACATATTCATATACATAAAAGTTAAAATGACAAAACAAAATAAAATATTATCAAATTTTGTAGATAAGTTGATAGTCTATCAATTTTTAGGTTAAATAATGTTAAACACATTTTAGAGGACATTTGGATAAATAAAACACTTTTTCCAATGAATGAATTATTATAGTTCTCAGTTACTATTGTTAGATTATAATCGTTTGCGTTTAGTTTTGGTTATAATAATAAGTGTTTATAACATGCAAGAAGCCCTTAAACAATAACCCGACTAAATCGAATATTCAACCCAACCTTAATGTTTCATGATTAGGTTACGACGATTATTTAATTAGAGTTTGGGTTGAAGAAAATTACATGTCAAACCATAGGATTTTCCCCTCAAACACCTTAGGATTTGGTTGGAGGAATTTTTTGAACAAACTCGGATAGGTTGGTAGAAGTTTATATATTTATAATATAGTTGAAGCTAAATATTTTATTGGAGAAAGGAAGTTGAGGTCTAAAAACTAAAACACCCCTAAGCAAACGTTAGAAAGAGACGCATTTGGTTAGCCTCCAACGGCTTTCAGGGTTCCATTAGGTCACACTGCCACTCCCAACACAAACCCCCCTGCATCTCTCCGCCGCTCCTCCCCCACCTCCACCGCCACAAGCTGCAGCATCAGCCGCCCATCGGATCTCTGTGCACGCAAGAACCCACGGTGTTTAATTTTCTCTTCCGTCAGTATCAGCCTCCCGTCGCCGGTGTACTGCCGTTTCATCACCACCAACAATGGGATTGGCGGAGGGTACTCTTTCTCATCTTTCATTTTCTTGTTTCCGATCTGCATTAACCTCTTGGTGGACGAAATCTCCGCCGTACTCTTGTGGTGGTCTTTCAAATCCACACAACTTTCCATCCCTATGTAATCATCGATATTGAAATCTCTAGAAACAGGCGACAGGACCTTCTTGCTCTCCATATTTTAAATTCTTCAAATTTAGAGAGAGATTGAAGAAATGGGGATGGGTTTTTTCTTCTTTTTCTTTTTCTTTTTCTTTTTTAAAGAAATGGAGGAATAATGGGGTTATATATATTAATGAAGAGAAGGCTTAATTACTATGTTTTGTTTTCTTTAAGAAATATATTTAAATGAGAGAGTCCAAAAGAAGAGAGGGCAACGAGTGAAATAAATGGATGGAGGGATGGATGGTAAATGCAATGAATAGAAAATTGAAGATTTTTCTTTTTGGCACTCTTTTAGACATTTGTAAAGAGAGTTACAAGCTTATTTTTCAACATTTGGAAGCATGCGTGGGCTACAAAATTGCACCACGTATTTGCTTCAATGTTGCACACACAGTACAACTTACACTTTCCAATGGGTGGGTGATTATCGATCCTGCAGAATGAGGTTTTAGAAGTAGGTGACGCTAGTTGATCGGACAAGCAAAACAAAATAAAGAAGGAAGAGAAAGAGCAACGTAGAGAAGAAAAAGAAGATAAAATGGATTTAGAAAAAGGAAGGGAACAAAATGAGAAAGAGAGAGTACATAGTGATGGGGCCAGCAAGGGTGGGAGAGGCGGGAAGAGAAGAGAGAGGATAGCAAAAGAGGGAGAGGAAGAAAATGGCAAAAATAGAAGTTGGATACAATCGAGGAAGCTCCCAAAGGCAACGGGAGGATTCCATTACTAAAGAACATCGACAATAATGTGTAAAAAGATATTGGAATACGTTTGACATTTAAACTTGGGTGGAAGAAAATGCAATTCTCGAGGGCCTTCATTCATTAGCATTGGAACGGTGGGGGCCTTCATTGTTGAATGAGATTCTATTGAGCTCAATCAATGTAAGTTTAAGGCTACACCTCTGATCTTCAACTAACAACATTATATTGTAGAAGCCATTTTCCAGGAAGTCGTGCAAGGTGGGGTAAATAATTTCTTCAAATGTATTTGCTAATAGGGAAGATTGTCGTTTTCTCATTGCCATTACTTGAAAACAATTAAAGCATTGCTCCAAGCCTTTCAATGTGGAGGGGAAGGCTATTTTCTCTTTTATTGTTGGTTTCTCCTTGTGCTACTGCTCGAGGCTTTTATTCAGTCTCTGAAAAAAGTAAATAAAACAATAGAAAGCGCCCAAAAAGAGTTCAATTTTATGAATATGAATTGGCCAATTATAAAAATTATTTAAACCAAATATTGTCTCACTACCTCTTTTACAGTATAAAAGTTATAAAAATTGTTTTTGTAGCAGCTAAAACAATTTTTGTAAACATCTCTCGACAAGGTTGGCAATATATTACAATCTGTTGTTAAATTGATATCACAATGATTAAAAACCTCCAGAAATATCACTCCTGAGACAATATCTGGCAAACATATTAAAGTCTTTTTTAAACGTAGTCGAGCAAACGATGGAAAATTGACAAAACTAGCATTTTTTTTTGTTTATATTTCAAAACCAATACAGTTTTAGAAAATTCATAATTTTACTTTTCTTTTTCTTTTTCCTCAGCATCAACGGACCTCGAGGTTCTTTTCAAATTTTAAAAACTATTTAAAAGATTTATCTCAGTCTTTCTCGATCGAGTGTATCACCAAAATTGAGAACTTTAATTTAAACTAGTTAAATCTCGATCGAGTGTATCACTAAATTGAACATTAATTTAAACTAGTTATTAACTTAAAAATTACTAACCCCAATAAAAAATGAGTTGGTAGAGTGAGTGATGGAGGAACTTCCGTGTTGGTCATTTCTTTAATTTATGAATAAGATATTTTTCTGAAAATGAATAAAAACTGTCTAGATCTTAGTTTTTAGTTTCAACTCTAGACTTTAAATTCAGAAACAATCTAGCTCGAGATTATATTACACAATGCTTCTATTCTAGTTCGTGGTCATCTCGAAGGCAACGGATCAATGACAAAATTGCTTATGTTTTTAAACTAAGAACGTCTAAGTACAACCTAGATCATACTACACAATGCTACATAATTGCTTGATTTTTTCTTCCATACATTTCAGGACAACTTTAGCCGAAGTCATACTATATTATTTTTACATAATGCTTATATTTTATTTATCTCATGAACATTTCGAAACAACATTTACTAGAGACAACAACCCAAGATCATTAACATAATTACTTAAATTTTCAACTCAGTGCATCTCTTAGTCACAATGGCCCAACAACAGATAACCTAAATGGTTCAAGAAAGATTATGATTCAAAGTGGTACCTGTTGTCTCATAATTTATAAGTTAATTAGTTTAATTATTAATTATGCCATATCAATTTTTGTATTAATTGAAAACATTCAAGCTATTGTATGATCAAATAAAAATAATTAGAACACATAAATCCCAAAGAATCGTGGCAAAGAATTAACCTCAATTTCAAATTTTTAACGGAAAATACTCACAAATTTTAATGAAAAACTCTCGAATTTCAAATTTTTAATGAAAAACACTCAAAAATTTTAATATTTACAATGAAAAACACTCCCCATTACACACTGTTGAGACCGAGATATATCCTTCAAAGATTTTTAAATTTGAAAAGAATGTTGACCCCAAGAAAAACAAATGTAGGATTTTCTAAAACAGTACTGAAATATAAAACAACAAAAAAATGCTAGTTTGGTCAATTTCCCGCAAATGATTATAGCATTACTTAAGTTCATTAAAGAAATCATAGAATAAATGCAAAAAAAAATCATAATAAAACTGCATTATGAAGAAAATAACAAAATAGACAGGCTTCAACAAATAAACATATTTACAGAAACCAAAAAATTAAAATATAATAGAATCTGTATAAAAAATTAAATATCCATCAATACGGAGCACGTCTACACCTACAAATGCATGAAGCAAAATTTACCAACATAATGTAAATTTTAATGCCATGCTACAACTCTGTTTGGAAAATAAAAGTATCAATATTTTGCTATCTTGATTTTAACTATATACTCTAATTTCTTCATAAAAATGGGATTATCTCAAAAGAATGAGACAAGCATTCTATTAAACAGGTGATTACGAGGAAATAAGCATTTAACACGGGTATAATTTTAAGCCCAATGCGAGGCATTCGGATCAAATGATGAATTCCTACTCATTTTCGAACTAAAACAATCTTGTAATTGGAAGGCAAAAGGAGATTTTGGATTCTCAATTGTTTATGCATAAATAGGTATAAAACTACTTGAGCATTCTACATAAAACCTCAAAGACATTGACAAAATCTGGTTATCAACAATACAATTTTAATGCTTAAAGTTGGTAGCTACTCTGGGGACTTTAAAATCAGTGCAACTTTTACCTTTGCTGAAAAGAAAAGGTGCAAAAGAAAATAAATAAACTAACGTTCTCAATGACACAAAAATCACTGATCACCGGGAAGCGATTTGATAATATCAGAATCACCTGGAAAAGAAAGAAAGGAGGAATCTTGGTAAAACCAATCAATAAAAGTCGAGTACAAGGCACCTAAATGTTTCACTATTTTCTATTTTTGATTTAAACTTAAACAGGTTTATCATTTTGGTGCCAATTTTCAAGGTGTTGCATTTTAAAACCCAACACTCAACTACATGTGTTCTCTAAAATACCACAGAAAATATATGCTCTCAGTATGAAATTAATTCACAAAGTAAAGGAAAATCAAATGGCCATATATTAATTTCTGTTTCAATTATTTATGCAAACTTCAAGAACTGAAATATAAGAACCACCGTAATGAAATAGAAATGGAATTTAATAAACCGAATAAAAAAGTTTGTAGTACCTGGATCGATAATGCTAAGGCAGGAGACACGGTAATACTTGCCACAAGCAGTTCCAAGATCAACATTACCTAAGCATACATAAATAACAAAAATAATAAATAAAACATACAAATAATAACAGTGCCTGAAAATACATAGAAGTAAAGCAGAACAATTGACAATACATGTCTAATCAACTGACTAAGATTTAAACTAAACACGTATAAATGGAATGAGTTCAAATTAAATTGATTGACCAACATAAATATTATGAGCAAGAAGAAAGCCAATTACTACCAATGATAGAAACCCACTTGTTTAATTCAATAGGCTTCATACCAAGATCAAAACAACTGTTGAAAGATAATGGTAGCAAATCAGTAGGAAAGTACAAAACTAAGCATATTTATTTAGCCATAACCTCCTTATCTGGACACTCTGACACTTGATAAAAATGTTTTTCCTGTGTTAGAGCCCTAAATTTAACATTCCTGTGTCTATTTGTGCCTTCCTTCACAGGTATGCAAATAGCTCCTACCTCGCAAATAGTTCTACAAAGATTACAGTGTGAACAATTGAACAAACTACACACTGAATTATTAGTTTATTTGAACACAGAAAGCTCCATTATGAGCACTATTCGTAGCAGAATACCCAGCCATTACCTAATTTATCAAGTTACTCAAATATACAATTAGAAACAGAGTAAATACTTGCCCAGATTATCCAAAATGCTAACTCTAATTTGTGTCAAGTATAAGAGTTGTTTTTCTTATTCTACAATTATGAAAGATGTGCTAACATTATAAAGAAAAAGGAGCAGTCAAGTCCCATAAACCAGAAACCATGCATATGAGGCTCCAAAATGTTATAAAGCTTGCAACTTGGAAAAAATAAACAACCATCTACCAAGTAGACTATTTAAAAAAAACTTACTTCCGTTGTAGTGGTGAACTCCTATTTTGGCAAGCATTGCGTAGTACTCAATCTCGGATTTACGCAGAGGTGGGCAGTTGTTCGATAGAATAATAAGCTTCCCTGTATTTTCACAGATCGAAATATTTAACTGTGTAAAAAAAAACAAATACAGGATAAAACCTTAAATTGAAAGAAGAAACGGATGAAAACCTTTGGAACCTCTGATAGTACGAAGAACGGTTTTGTAACCGAGTGTGTACTTGCCGCTCTTCATGACAAGGGCCAGCCTGTTGTTAATGCTCTCGTGAGTCTTCTTCTGCAAATTACAACACCAAAGATCATCAAAATCATCAAAAACCAGTATCCATAAACTAAATGGAAGTGCGACATTAGAGTGATACTTACGGTCTTCTTCGCCGGCGCCATCGTTGCTACTCAAAAGGTGTAGGAATACCTAAAGAAAGATGAAACTGATAAAGAAAAGATGAAATATGGAAGTACTTCAAATTTTATGGGTTTCAAATTAGGGTTTCAATCCATACCTTCTAGCTTTTTTCACGACAAGGGGTGGCGGGGATAGAATTAGGGTTTCCAATTTTTATAACAGTTTTTATTCAATTCAACGGGCTTTTTCTGGGCCTAGCTGAAAATATTAATGGGCTTCTTAAATTATGGGTTTTACATTTTTTTTTTCATCCCTCCCACTCTTGCTCTTCGTCCAACTAAAACATTAACATTGTAGGACCGTTTTGGGGAAGGGCGGTTTACTGGTTAGTGTTATATGATCATAGTATTATTGCAAAACTAGTGCTCTCGTAGTACAGTATATATTTGATGGAATGATTGTTATAGGTAGTATTATGAAAATATATATTTGGAGGAAGGTTTACGATAATATTCGTTTGTTATAGATAGTATTGTGAAAATATGTGTTTGGAAGAAGGTTTACGATAATATTCGTTCGAGAAAGTATTAGGCAAGCTCTAGTCGTTTCCTTCTTTTATTTATATTTATATTTTATAGGTTGTGAAAAATAAGTTTATATCCAATTATAAGTTCTCTAGAGGGTGTTTGTGATAAGAAAATTTTAGAATCAATTTTATTTGGGTGACCTCGAACCAATTTTTAAATTATTATGAAAGTGACAATTTGAGTTTTAATTTTAAACCGCAGGCAATATGGTCATTTCTTCTCCTCTTCTTGTTACTTATTAATAAAGAAGAAAGAAAGGAGATCCAGAATTTTCTTTCTTCTCTCCTTCTTCACGCACACCCTCTCTCCTTTCCAATTATCTCTCGCCCGAAACCCTTCTTCCTCTCCATCACGCCAACGCCACCACCAACCTTGATCGTCATTGCGCCGCTTGACTCGTTGGATGATGTTCAACACGCCACGTCGCCACCTCGCCTGTCGTCGTCAACTGTGTAGCTCTAGATCAAGTCTACATCCGAAGAAGTCGCTGGGAGTTGCTCAGTTTGCAGATCTGCTAAGCTGAGTTCGTTCAAAACCATCGTGTTGCTCCTCGTCTATAGCTCCTCGCATTGTGCCGTGCCGTCTCTAGCTTGTGGATCTGTTCATGTGGACAGATTTGGTGCTTTCTCCTGAATTTGTGGGTTTTTTTCTTAAAGAGTCTCGAATACCCATTAAGTTTTGACTTGATTTTCACTTACATTTTGGTGTTAGATTTAGACTCTTGGACTAGTTTTAGCCGTTTGTTTAGTTTTTAGGAATCTCGGATTTGGGCTTCTTGGCACATCTTGGATAAGTTTATAAGCTTTTTGGAGCTAGTGTTGAATACCCATTTAACTTTAGTGATAATATCGAGTAACCCTTCAAGGGCGGTTTGTTGAGTTCTTGGTAAGGTTCTGATTAGTTTTATTGAACTTTCTTAGAGTTATTGAGTGCCCAATAAGTTTAAGCATTAAAATAAAATTACCATGATGCTCGGTCTTAGAGTTCAAGGGTCGAAATGGACTTTCCATTAACTTTGGAGTTCACTTGAGTGCTACCTCTATAAACTTGAAACATAAAATGGTTTTAGGTACTAGATTCAAATTTAGAAAACACATTGTTGTTAAATACCCATTTAGTTTGAGTGTGAACTTGATTTTACCCATATTGTTTTGTATGAGAAATTGAAGATTTATAGAACTTGGAAGCATTGGTCAACACGATTAAGGTTGTTTTAGATAAGTTTAGGTAAGTTCCTAAGTTAGATTGATATTTAGATTGTTAATTAATCTAAATCTTCAAGATGTGGATATTGGTTACAAGAATATATTAAAATGAAAGACTCAATCAGTTTAACTCAAGTTAGACATCCAATTTTATAAGAATTTAAATTTGAGGTTTAAGGAATTGGACGTGGATTTTTAATCTAGTCTAAGGAGATTCAAGAATTTAAGGACTCTATAAATGTAAAATAGCTTGAATGCTCATAATGAAGTGTTTTTCGAGATTGTTGTGTCGTCTTGCTAAGTGAAGACAATCGAGAGATGTTAATCTTTGTTTCAGGCCAAATTGAAATGGGGAAGCGTATAATTCCAGGAGATTGAGTCATTGATAGCGAGTGGTTTATTTTCAAGTATTTTCATTATAAATTTATATTTGTTATTATACAATGATTGTGAAAACTTCGAGCATGATTACTTAATAAACTATGCGTTAGAATATTTTTTTAAAATATGATTTTCACGTTTCAACCATGAACGCTTATATTTTAGAAGCATTATTGAACTTGGATTTACTAATCACGAATTATATGGCAATTGGTTTGAAGAATACTTGATCTGTTATTAAACATGGGTATTTTGAATAGAAGATTATTCTTAAAACATGTATTGATCGCTAAGGATTGAAAATGATTTTATAAAATGTGTTTCTGACCATGTTTGGCTTTTAAACATAAAATATGTGATGTTATGAATGTCGGTGATTTACCCATAAGTTACGTGAATGTGTTTTCATAGCGTCACCTATGGTTGTCAAGGGATTTCAAGGCTGAAAGAGGTCGTGACCAGAGATCTGAGAACCTAAACCTAGGTGAGAACATGGATAAAGGATTGTGATTTGGCTTCGAGCCTAGCTCAACCCATAATGGGTGGCCCTATGTGGACATAGGTACAAATATAGAGATTGTTACCATGGTAGGTGCTAAGTGTGTGTGATCTCAATTTGATCGTGTGTTTTCTTGTGGATATGGATCACGTATGAGTTATTCTCGATCGTGTATTTACTACGCTATCATGGTTGGATTGGATGGAGGTTGTTACTATGGTAGGTGCTAAGTATGTGTGAGCTTAGTTTGACTGCATGTTTCCTTGAGGATATGGATCACGTGTGAGTTTTTCTCGGTTGTGTATTTAGTATTATACCATGGTTAAATTTGATGAAGGTTTCTATCATGGCTAGTACTAAATATGTGTGAGTTAGGTTTGGTCGCATGATTCCTTGATCATATGCGAGCTATAAATCGAATATGTTGTTCGTAACCTTGGTTGGACTAATTAAAATATCGTTATACCCGAGACTACATCTTGCTCCTTAAGTCTCATTGATCCACTATTGAACAAATGGTTTAAGGATCAAGTTATAAATTGAATCCCTCTCGGATCAATGAGAGGGTAGGCCTCTTATTCAAGACTTGGATTCAACCTTTAAGGGAACAACGACCTATCTACTATCTCTAAAGCGGGTAAAAGTGAATTTCATTGTGCACCCTATGTCGCTAGCCATCCACTCGATCTTACCCCTAAAATAGGAGGCTTATTGGGCCGGCGTTGTTGAGCTTCTCACACCTATGAAAATCTAAGGATAATTTTGTTTGAACAAAAGTTCATAGTTAGCTTAGAATTAAGATTAAGTTACCTAAGTCATCAATAATTTAAATAGTTAGTTTCATACAGTCAACGATGTTATAACTTAAAAGTGACTATGTTATAGTTTCAGTTTTATGCAAACTCTTTATATAGAATGTCCTCACTTCCATATCTCTACATGAACAATTCAGGATCACATCGTTTGTACTAGTAACAAGGCGAGTTGCATTCATAGTGTCCCTAGAATAAGGCATCCAACCTTATTCATACACTATAGATCGTTTGGATTATATACTCAAACTTTATTAATGATTATGTCTCTTTATAGAGTTCAAGTCTACACTAATAGTCTCAAAACTTTAGTTTATTGGATTCAAAATTATAATATTCTATTTTCACTGATAAGTCCTTAATTACCACTTTATCGAATGGAATATAATTTTAAACTACAAATTACGAGTTTTAGAACATAAATTTCAACATTAACAACCTTTTTCAATTCTTAAATTAAACTTAATACAAATACAAGCTTATAATTTAACAAATACTAAATCTAAAACTGCAGGCCTTCAAAACCTATCACATATCTTAATGTCTACTTTAAGCCCTCATTACCTAGTGTCACGGTCATATTTTTCTAAGTTGTGTTTAGTTATGGTTATATGCTCCGAATACCCATAGTTTATCTTATCTTTATGTTGCATATCTAGTTTAAGTAGTTGCCTTTTTTTTAAGTCATAAAGTTTGGGTGTGACGTTTTGGTATTTTCATATGCAAGCCCACCAGAGCTGAAAATGTTTAAAATGTACTGTAGGGGAGACATCCCCGCCCAAACATTAGTTGTACGCTTTGCAAGCGACCTTTTTTCCTTGCAACCGACAATTTTTAATGTTTATTGTAACGTCTATTTCAATGTATTTATTTCATTCCCACATTTTATAAACAAATTTTTCAAGAACGCCAAGGAAGGTTACGACATACGTCGACTAATCCACAGCTTTCGGATTTTGATAGGTTGACTTATTCATCGAGTTAGAATAAGTGTTGCACAAGCGTCCTTCTCGAGGTTGAAATGCTACAATTGTGACATCTAGCAGCTCACCTTGACCTTCACGACATGGCCTCAAGGCTTCCCTTAGTGAAGGAAAAATTTTAAACCATAAGCCCAAATGCTTAATGAGCGACAATTTTAGGAAAACCTTTGGGGAATACAAAATCCTACATAAATTCATTTTACAAGAACATTTCACAACACCTCGTCTCGTGCCTAAACATTAAGCACACATTAGTTTCTACTTATTTCTCTTTGCTTGGACATTGAACTTCCTCAATGCGTAAACTACTGTGATGACTCATTTCACCATCAGTTATAGCAGTTGGACACGCTATTAACACATCGAAATTACTTACAGACTCATAAGTGCACAACACAAATTAATTGCATCGAAGAGACTCATGAAAAGACTGCAGATATTGAAACAATTACAATTTACAAACGTTAACATTTTGGTATTTTATAAAATATCATGCACGTGTTATGCGCGCATTTTGCCAAAAAAAAATTGGTTGCAAGATCAAATGGGTTGCCAAAAAGTTGTGCCGTCTTCTTCTCCTTCATGTACAACTACAAATGGGTTGCTAACATGCTTTTGGGGACCTTCTTCATCAACCACACGATTTTTTTCTTTCTTTTTCATAAATGATGTGTCTTTCATCTTCTTGGTCCAATTTTTTTGGTTTGGTTACCTCTGCCTTGCCGACGAAATACCCAATTTTTTTTCTATTCCACACAATTCATCTCCCTCATTGTTTTGTAGTCGACTGTAAGTAAGTTTACAAGTATCTTTAAATCAATTTACCCATGGGTATTTTCTTCTAACCTCTTCAGCGACTTTGATTTCAACATATCTATTTTCTATTTTTGGGTTTATGTCACGATATTGGTTCAAATTAATTGCAGACAACATAATTTCGTTAATTCTCCTCGCCAATTTTTCTTTCAGTTTGGGTTACACAAGCTCCAATTTGAAAATAGTTTCGTAGTCTTCATTCCCACAGACAATTTCATCTTTGTTCACTTTTCTTCTTCATCTAGTTCAAGATGTGCAATCTCGCATTGATTTCGTCTTTCTTTGGTGACTTTGTTTCAACACTTCAAAGTTACTTTTTAATTCTTGTGTAAGTTTCCAATATTTGTTCATCACTCACATCTTTACAATGAATTTTTTGAATTACATATTTTTTAAGTTCTTGCAAATGTTATGAAAATTGCTCCACGTTTTGAGTTATCTCTCTCAACAACGTTGGATTTTCTTGACATCCTTCTTCATTTCTTGAAAAACTTCGCAATGAATGTAAAAATTGAGTGTTTTTTTAATAAGCTTCTTCATCGTAATTATTGTAGGACCGATTCTTAAATTTTATAGTATATTTCTTTGTCTTTCTTGGTTAGCTCTAAAATAATTTGTCCCAAATTAAAATTTTATTCTTGAAAATTCTTTGGGTTTTTTTTTTTTATTTTTGAAATCTTAAAGGCTCCCTTTGTTAAATGTGTGTTGTTCAACAACATGCACAACTCACAAACTCCCTCATATGATCAAAGTCACAAACAGTTTCTTCATTTTCCACCAATGACCGTTAATGTTGGCCCAAATGGCTGCTCTAATACCAAATTTGATGTATACAAAATATGAGAACTTTATTAATGTTTAAAAGTTATGAATATAAGACTGCAAATACCCTATTTGTAATTCAAAAGGCAAACTAATCCGAAATTTAATTAATAAAGGAAATTAATCCTAATTCTAATAAACCAAAAAAACTAATAGTAATAAATTAAGAATTTGACTATAATATTTTATCCCTCCTACATTATAACTTTATAAGTTTGTGTCTATATTAGGAACGTTCTTAAATGAATTTTGACACCAAAATCACAAAAAATGAATGAACAAAAGCTAAGAAACCGTCAATTTTCGACACTAAGAAAAAATAAAAAGAAAAAAGGGTGTCGGATGCTGGGAATGAGGGCCGACATCAACATAACATCAATAACACATCATCATGCACGTCGGCTGGTCAACTCAAATTAGCGGTTCTAATAGGCAAGTAAACTGGTAAAATATTTACATCGTATAGAACAATTCTAAAAATGAAAAAAGCCCCACTAGCCTATAATGAAAAATATCAAAAATGTCCATCAGCACATGATTAACGACCACACACATGCATGTAATGATCATCATGATACATGATCATGTAGATATAATGATACATAGTCGTGTTGGTAGTATCAATACAATCGTTTAGTTCTTTTTAATGATGAAAAAAGAGCTTCAAATCTAAAAATTGTATTGACCATGCTAAACGATCGTTGTTTAGATCATATCCACCCTAATTGTGTAGTTCTTTTTTAAACTATGAAAAAAGAGCTTTAAATCTAAACGATCATGTTACTATGGTAAACGATCGTTTATATCATATCCACACGATCATGTAGTTCGTTTTAAACTATAAAAAATAGTTTCAACTCTAAAATGTTCGTGTTGACAATGGTAAACAATTGTTTAGATCATGCAACAATGATATTTTAAAGGATCTTGATATTCTTGAATATGGGGAAAATGAAGTTCAATATTCTTTTCAAACGATCTCTTGAACATTTTTGAGATTTAAACCAAAGAATGATACTTTAAAATAAAGAAAATCTGGAAGAGAAGCTAAAGAAATCTAAAAGAGAATATGAATAAATCAGAAAAAAATAAGGAAGAAAGAGAAGTGACGAATCGTATCCACAATATTCAAGAGCAAATATGGAAATTATGAAAATATTATACCGACTTCGTGGACTTTTACATTTTGTTACATGGATCGTAAATATTTTATCGATTCGTTACATTTATGAAAAATTCTCTAAAATTGACACAAGTTATTATTCGTTGTTACACGGAGAATCGAGTTGCATGTGTATCCAAAGAATAAAATAATTAAAAGTAGTAGGAAATGGTTAATATAGTAAGAGGAGGAGAAGTAATTTGAAAATTAGAAAATAAGGAAGACAGGAAACATAATGACGAAGGCAATGAAATACGTAACTGCATGTGCAAGCTAAGTTCTTTGGTTGACCTAAAACAACATATCTTTCTCGTAAATAAAGAAATGGACAATTATCCTTCAACACATCTATGCGTTTTGCCAAATCATTTTCTTCCAAATTTAACACATACCAAACATCTTTCTAATTTCTTCCTCATTTTGATAGTTTCCACTTTCCATACATATTCGCACACAGATGTATCTTTTGTCACATATGGTTCTCAAATTACCATTTATATTTTTCTTATCCTTTATCCTTTTTTATTATTATTATTAAATTAATTAGTATTGAGTTATTGTAAAAGAAAAATATCCATTTGGCTTTTGTTATTGCATTGCACAGAAAACTTTTACGAATAAATTTAATTAAAATAATGATGAACTCATGCCTATAGTCAGGAAATTATTATAAAGAAAATTCAGGTATCACAACAATTTTTTAATAAATGATTTAACTTTTGTTTAGTATGGTGTTGAAAATATAAGACCCCCTGTTTTCTAAAATTAACCATATAAAATAGTGTTTGAAAAAATCAAGTTAAAATTTGAAAGCTTAGTTTTGAATAAGTTACTGTGTTTTGTTTTTCAAATTTGGTAAGAATTTAGCTCTTCTATTTAAGAAAGATATAAATATGAAAATGAAAAAGAAAAAGAAAGTTTAATTAAAAAAAAAAACAAAATTATTACAAATTAGGACTTAAAGGTTGGATTGCAATATATGGATAATGGATATATATATATATAGTATGTCTCAATCATCATTGATTTTGTTTTCTCACTCGATGTACATGATCTAAGTAAAAAAGTTACAAAGGACAAAAACAATTTGTGTTGGAATTAAAACTTTCTAAATAAAAAAATAAATTATAATCTAACAAAAAATATACTTTTATTTATTAGAAAATTTGTAGGCAAAGTTAGAAGGGTTTGGTTCTTGAGTTAAAACAAAAGCCTAATCAATGAATAGAATATATGTCAATGTGAGTAACTTTTTAATAAGATAATAATGGACATACCGCTTCTTAAACTATCTTTGGATTCACACTTGTTGGCGTTATTTTAAACTACATGGGTTGCATGTGTTCAATAATGTTGAAAATAAAAGTAGGGAGAGCGATAAAACGAACTACACGAACGTGTTGGTATGATCTAAACAATAGCTTACTATAGTTAACACGATCATTTACATTTGAATCGCTTATCATAATCAACACGATCGTTTTTCATGATCAACACGATTGTTTGTTATGATCAAATTAACAATCGTTTAATTTGAAGTTTTTAACGATCCTTTATATTGGTTGGGTAAGTATTTTGTGAATGTGGTTATATATATATTTTTATTTCCCAATTTATTATAAAAACTATTCTATATCTAAATTGAATCTTAATGAACTTATATGTTATTTGGTCGAAACTGCGTTTTTATGGAAAGCTAAATGAGCGAGCATTAGCATATAAGTATCACTCCAAACTCTTCCATTTTCCCATCACTTACTTCCCTTACTTCTCTCAAACATATCCAAACACTTTTACAATTCAATTTTCAAATGCCTCTTGTTGGAAACTTACCCCTTCTTTCCCTTCTGTTTCTATTTCTTAACCATGGTTTGGCTGCTGGATCGACATTCAACATCGTTAGTCTCGGAGCCATAGCTGATGGCAAGACGGACGCCTCACATGCATTTCAAGAGGCATGGGCCAACGCCTGTGGCTCATCAGAACCGGCCACCATTTACGTGCCTAACGGTGCATTCTACATTCAGAGTGGGAACTTTAGTGGACCTTGTAAGAACAATGCTATTACTATTGTCATCAATGGCACTCTTATTGCTTCTTCAAATATTCAAGTTTTAGCTCAATCTCAAGCTTGGATAGCATTTAGACAAATAAATGGGCTTTCCATTTATGGTGGTGTTATCGATGGTCAAGGAATTGGGTTATGGAATTGTAAGCATTCAGGAAAGAGTTGCCCTGATGGAGCCACGGTATGCAAATAAATTTTGAAACAAAAAAATGCAAGGTTGAATTTTGATTTGTACTGATTATTATTGTTCTTCATTTGTTTTGAATGTGTGTACGTAGAATCTTGAAATCTCCCATGCACAAAATGTAAATGTGAATGGACTATCTTCGATTAATAGCCAAATGTTCAATATTGTGGTGTATGGTTGTGAAAATGTGCAAATCCAAGGAGTGAATGTCTCGTCTGCGGGCGATAGTCCAAACACTGATGGCATCCATGTCCAGCAATCATTGAACGTGAACATATCGAGCACAAGCATTGGCACCGGTGACGACTGCATTTCAATTGGTCCAGGAACTACCAACTTGTGGATGGAAAATATTAAATGTGGACCCGGACATGGAATCAGGTAAATTAAACTAGGGGTAGATGACAATAATTTATATGTTTAGTAAGGTTGATGAAAGTGTTACGATATTTTTATCATCTTTAAAATTGTTCCAACCATGCCATCAAATACTTAACATCAATATCTATGAAACAAAATTTGAATTTGATGTGTATAGAAATAACAAAACAATGAGACCAACCAAAATGATTTTGGCCTTGTTTTTAAATAAAAAAATATGCTTCTTCCATCCAATATTTTAAGGTTGCTTTTTAATTATACAAAATATCATTAATAAATGTTGATACATAATGGTAGACTACTATCAAGATAGATGTTTGTAAATACTAACAAAACAACCCTTATCACTCTCCAATATTACTATATATATATATATATTTAAAATTTTTAGTAATTTTTTTATTTAAAACAATTTTATATATTTTTAAGTTTTCTACTTCATTAAAAAAAAAAAGCATTATAATTGAAAGCAAAGTTGGAAAAATCATTTTTAAGTCAAATTCAGGTCGTTATTTCAAAAACATATTTTAAAAGAAGTATTAAAAGAAAAAGAAAAAAGTGGTCTGTCATACTAAAAGGAAAAATTAATAGCTATGAATAGAAGTAATTTCGAAATTAAAGGACAATAATTATTATTTACATATCTCAACAAACAAAATGGTGTGCATCAAATTTCCATATGGTGGTAAAATAACCAAATGGTGTGCATCAAATTTCCATATGGTGGTAAAATAAGATAAAACAGTCAGTTTTTAATAAATAAAAATCTCTGCATGTCAAATTCTTATTTATCACTAAGTTTAATTGATTTTCATTCCTAGCAATTTCAAAATCGTTTTAAAAATATCCTAGACACACGATTGAAAAGTGATATTAACCCTTTCAAGAATAGTTGAAAAGAAGTTAAAAGTAGTTACACACGACATATTTTGTCATAAGCTTAGAGAAAAATTTTCATACCATCCTCGATTCATTACTTGTCCTCATCTATTAGCATTTAAGAAAAATATAGGTCCATAAATTAAATGAATTTATATCATTGGATAACATATGTCAAATGATGAACGAGAGCAAAGTATGTGTTGTGTAATTGTAGCATTGGGAGCTTGGGGAGGCAAGTAGAAGAGGCTGGAGTGGAAAACGTGACGGTAACAACTGCAACTTTCACGGGGACTCAAAATGGAGTTAGGATTAAGTCTTGGGGAAGACCAAGCAATGCGTTCGCTAATAAAATTCTTTTTCAACACATTCGTTTCTATAATGTCAACAATCCTATCTTAATCGATCAAAATTATTGTCCAAATAACCAAGGCTGCCCTGGTCAGGTACGTTATTTATAGTTGTATCTATCATTGTGTAACTCATTTAGGGTATCAAAACACAAGTAACCATCATCTGTTTTTCCTTTAAAGCTTGAAATAACTAATTTACTTTAGACGAAAATTTAGTGAGCAAATATATGCATTCGACATAACCCTTCATGTATCTCTGTAAAGGATGGATAATTGTCTATTTTAATTTAGCCATCATAAACTTTAATTTTTAATTACATTTCAAAGATTTTTGTTGAAGATATAATTGGCATGTCCTCACCTTGTAGTATAATTTCTCCTTGCATAGGAAAACATGACACTTTGAATGTTGCATTTGATTTGTATATATCATTGTTTCACTTTAGGGTTAGTTTATATGTTGCATTTTCTTGCTTCCAAGTTACCAAACATATATGAGGATTTTGCTTTTAAGAAACAAAATTTGAAGAACTAAAAAACAAAAACAAAAATTTAAATGGTTATCAAATAGAATGTTTTGCTCAACCTTTTACCATATTCTAATTTTTCAATTAACCCATCACAATTAAAATATTAGTTAACTTTCTTTTATTATTTAGTTATGGTCCAAATACAAAATTTGAAATAAATCAATTTCAAATATTTATCCTAAATTGCATGCAAAGTGTTTAGTTTTAAATTATTCCTCAAATTTCAAATTACATAATTTAAAATCGTTTCAGGCGGATATGTATATCCTTGTTGATTCAATTTTCATAACATTGTGATTTTTGTGTGTGTGACTAGGCTTCCGGAGTTAAAGTTAGCGATGTGACCTATCAAGACGTTAACGGAACATCAGCCAGTGAAGTAGCAATCAATTTTGATTGTAGCCCAACAAATCCATGCACTGGAATAACGTTGGAAGACATACAACTCACTTACAACAATCAAATTCCAAAAGCTTCATGTAAAAATGCTCGTGGAACTGCCTCTGGTCCTCTTCAACCTCGGAGTTGCTTGGCTTAGGCAAAACTATATTATTTTCTGGTTTTAAGAGTTTTGGCATTGCCATATTTTAGCTCTATGTTTAAATATTCCTTCATCCTATAAAAGTATATGAATAACTCTTATCTTTTTTAATAATGTGTTGGAAACAAATGTCGATTCTAGTTGTACTGTATCAAACCACTGTTTTGAAAGCAAAATTCGATGTGACATCGACGCAAAATCACATATGTCGGTTGCTCTCCAATGTTAACACAACTTTCCAACTTAAACGTGCACTCGCTGGAGTAAGGAGTAGAATCAAAAGAAAAATTGGTTAGAGAAAGTAAATTAGGATTTTTTTTTTGTTGGAAGAAAAAACTCCACCCACCCAAAATCTTTTAACATCAAATATATATTTGAAAAGAACAATGATTTTAGAATTATAAAATGTATTAAATAATAATTATTATTAATTTTCAACTCAAACATTAATCATAAATAAGTACAATGATAATCATTATCTAACAATTCCACATGAATGCAATGGTAGTCATTCGTGGGCGATTATTGGGAATGACTATCATTGCATTCTAGTAATTAAAATAGTAATAAAGCTAAGTATTTTCTCTAAGTAAAGAAAGAGGCCGTATAAACTCAAATATCAATATCTTTCGATTTGAATTGATGCATAGTGAGGTGAGGCAATAATCTAACTAAAGAAAGTAAGTGACCTTTTTAACTTTCAATAACTATGGTTGAGACTCCCACAACACGTTTACTTTATAAATTTCCATTGATTCCGCCATAAAGTCTATTACAATAGATAACTCAAAACGATGCTATTTAAAGTCATGTACATAGAACCTCGAATCAACGTGAAAGCTCTTGAAAAATATCCTTAAACTTTTTCATAGAAGGCGCCCACACCTTTACAATCATGTTTATTGCTATCAAGTCTATCACAATAGACCACTTAAAACTGAGCTATGAAGACTTCACATCTAATCCATATCAATATAACTTCATCAAGTTTGTAAAAGACAAACCACTCAAAATTGAGCTAGGAAGATTATGCAATTATCCATCAAGTCCATACTATGACCACCCAAAAAAGGGTTATGGTCCTATGAAAGTTTCCATCAAATCCATATAAGAACTACCCACATGTGGCTTATGAACCATCAAGTCTATCACAGAAGACGACTACTAGAAAAATGGACTTTCTTGACGTTTGTGGTTTAAAATACTTGACGGTTTTTGAAAAAAATGTCAAAAAATTATTGATTTCATGAGTAAGAATTTTTATGAAAAAGTGGAGGTAGGTCAACTTTCAGCTCTTGACATTTTTTAAATGTCAAATGACACGTACTTTTACTTGTTTTAATACTAAATTTAAACATCAAGTGATTTATATTTTTGCTTACGTTATAAAAATGTCAAGTAATATCTATTAAATTCTTGACGTTTTATGAAAAACGTCAAGAATTTTATGAAAAACGTGTCTCCCTATCGATGTAAGAAAACCCATTCCGACCATCTTCCATTTGCACCCCCGTCTCCTGGTTTTGCATTGACGTTTACCATCTCCCATCCCCAAACCGCCAACTATCTTCTAAGACTGCAAGGTATCTCCTACCTTCATTGTCTGTGGCGGTTTCTCATGTATTTACAAATCTTTGTATTTATTCCATAATTTTTCTAGTTTCCTAGCTGAAGTAAGTAAATGAATCTTCTTTTGTGTTGCTCATAAATTGTTTGATAAAAAGCCCATATGAATTATTTTAATAAAGTTGCAATACCGGTTGGATTGATCAAGTTTCTTAATTTAACCAGTATGTATGTACAAAAATTTTTGTTCAAAGTTTTAATAAAGTTACAGTACTGGTTGGGATTTGTTTTTCTTTTTACATTGTTCATTAGAAAACGATTTAGATATGTTCTTATCACACTAGTTGTCTCTGGTATAATCTTTCTTACATCGTCAAATTTTGCCAAGTTACAATCGAGATCTTTTCACCTTCATCTTGCTTCTTCTCATTACCGTTTCAACAATTACTACATTTAAGATATGTCAAGATAAATCACTATTTGCGGTGAAACCCTTACTCTTCTTGAATAAGCATCAAACGGAAAAGTGGAAAGGATAGATGCAAGTCAGTGACTCGTACACATATTTATTAGCCTTTTCTTCATTTCCCTCGATGAAAGCACAGTTTTTTATCAATATGTGTGTATGTTTGAAGTAATTTTCAACAAATTTGCATCCATTTTGACAGTATTGCCTTTGTTAACTTCTTTTTTCATGTGGTGCAACAGAAAACTAATTATACCACGTATGAGATATTAACTTTGTTCGTTTAGTTAAGTTATATGTATTAACTTTGCCCGTTTAGTTAAGTTATGAGTTACATATATTAGGAAGGTGCTAAGCTATATGGCTGAAGTTGCATAGATAACGACAAAGCGTGTTGGATTTTTATGAAAAATGCACCATTAAAAAGGTATATTGCTCACGGATAGTTCATCTTGCCTTGTTATGATCAATTGAGATGCATATATGCACTGGAAAATTGTTAAAGTATATATATTAGATTCATCTCATTATTCTTAATAGGGTTGGAAGAAGGTTGAGGTGCATTTTGTTTGATGATCAAATTATTTTTTTTAGTTTCTAGTTTTTCTGGATTATTTCTTCTTTTTAATGAATTTCTTGAATATTTCAACACTAAGTGTTCCTTAGTATTGTTAAAGTATATTTTAGATTGGTAAGTTTGAAGTTGCCAAAATACGTCACATAAATAATGTTTAAGCTTGTTTTGTTAGTTTTTGGTGCTCAAGCTTCAGTTAGTGGTTTAAAAAGTTGATATCATAAATTTCATGGAAATGCTAATGATCTCTTTGGTTCTATGTAAACATTGAAGAAAGTGTAGATGTGGATGTTTTGATGAAACCTTAAATTGTGTTGATGCATTTTTAGTGCAAATGGAAATAATATATTGGTATATTCTGATACATTAAACTGCTAATAATGATTGCATCTAGTGTGATGGCTATTTTAGATAACAGTCTTCTTCTATGCAGACTGTCTTGGTCACATAAGCATCTAAATGCTGCTTTTCTTCCAGGTACTTTTCTTTTTGCCTATTCTTTCACCTACATCCTAGTTCAAAAATTCTTTACTAATTGTCATATTTAAAATCATCTTGCATCCCTCCTACCCCCTAGCTAAGTCAGAACTCAAAACTATATCTATAAATTTGTATTTCTTATTAGTGAATAATTCAAATTCAAAATTTTATTTTATCCATTTGAAAGAAGCAATAGATTCATTTCCTAAGAGGGACAAGGGTTGAGGCGGCGTATTTGCTTTTTAAGTCCGCATTAGTTAAATGATAGGTGAGATTCATGAGATCTTGGTTGTGAAAATGATTAGAGGAGAATGGCATGGTTTAAGAAGTGGGGGAAGAAGAAATGTTTGTGAAATTTGATTTTAACACGGTTATGTTTGTGTATGTATATTTAGATTCAAGTTCTTGTTAGATTGTATATTACCATTAGCAACTTGAAGTTTTAGTTTTAGTTTGTGTGCTAGGTTGTATAGCAATGCAAGGCGTTGGGCGTTTTTGTGTGTTAGGTTCACTAGAGGAAGGATTGTCATCTCTGGTTCCTTATGTTATCAAATTATTTCGATCATTCAAATAAGGCAGAGAGCCGCGTTCCTTTCCCAAGCCAAGTTTCATGGTTGGTATATTTGAGCTATTTTTAGTAAGTTATTGGTGAGTTTTTATTGGGTTTTAGTATACCCATCAAACCTTATCCTTTTTTCGTCTAAAATAAATTAGTTTTGGATTAAGTTGAGTTATTTTCATTTTTCTAAATTGAAAATTTGAAAACTTTTGGTTGAATGTTCAATTTTAATTTGAGGAATTAAGCCGTGGAGTTTCTCCAAATTGGTTTTGAGTTGAGTAAGTGAATTAGAATTTTTGGAACATTAGCCAATTAAGTTGTTGAATTTTTCCTAAGATTGGTTTGTTAGAAAATCTTTGACGGTTAACTAACAATTAATTATTTTAGCTAATTTTTTAAGATAAGAGACTCTACTACTAGACCTTTGAATTGAATTTAAGAGTTTTGTATGTATTTTGTGATTATGCATTGATAGTAGCTGAGAATGCATAATGAAATAATGTGGTTGTCTACTTATGTTACATGATGATTAAGCATGATTTATGGATTTTATGCTTTATGGACTGTTATAAATGTTGATTCATGCCATGTTATGTTGATTGTTGCTTTTGGACTGTTGTGTGTCGCTTAACTTTGTATGTTAAGCTTTTTACCCCACATGTATTGTGATCCTATCTATGGGGTCACTCACACGACTGAGGGTGTTTCTACAAAATCACTTGCACGATTTAGAGGTGTATCTACAGATCACATGCACGGTTATGAGATAGTTATATTGTATATTCGGGGTCACTCGCACAACTAAGGGTGTTCCGACGATACCACTCACATGATTAGGGGTGTACCTACGTATCACATATATGTTTATGAAGTGTGTACATGTGATCCCTCACACGACTAGGGGTGTTTCCACAAAATCAGTAGCACGATTTATGATTGTTCGTACGATCTCACTCACCCAAATGTGCTCCATTAGACACATGACGTTATGATTATGTTCCTAACGAAAATTTAACAAACCATCTAGTGGAAACAATTTTGGATCTACACCCAAAAATTAAGGTAATTCTAATTTTATTTATTTTAGATTTATTTAATTTTATTGAAATTATTTGGGTGTTATTTTAAGTATTTGTTAAAAGACAATTTTTTATTAGTAAATTAATTCGTTGAGAATTAAGGATTTTGAGTAATTATATATACGTGTATAGATATAAAAAAGTTTGGTTTGATGGATATTTATGGAAGGGAGAGAATGTTTTTTATTTTGAAAAAGGAAAAAAAATAGTAATAATAATAATAATAATATTAGTATTATTATTAATTATTATTATTAAATAGATCTCTCGTTTTGTGTGAAGTCAAAGAAATTCACTATTCATCTTCTTCATCCAAGCTAATCGTAGTCGTCACCTCATCTTTGTCGTTCACGAACTCAGTTCAGCCACCGTGGGTGCAGACGAAGACGACTGCATCCCTCCGCTTTGAAGTCGAGCATCTCGTCTTCGCCAATCAAAGTTGTGTGTGAAGTTCCATCTTGTCTCCGTTTGATATTCCTTGTCGAGTCCTCACTGCTGTAGCACCAAACGCTACAGCACGTTGTCGTTCGAGCATACTCCATCCAAACGAGTCCTCCGTCGAGCTGTTGACGTTCGCGAAAGCCACGTTTCTTCACCGGAGCCAGTCCTCTAATTCACGATTCATTGGCGTCCTTCGAGTTGTCCATCGCTAGTCTCGTCTTCAGTCCAAGTTAGCCAGTCTTCTCCCCTTGCACGTGCGCCCGAGCCATCCCTGCGAAGCCATCTGAGTCGTCTAAGCTGAGTTTCCCTTTAAGCCAAGCCAGTCTCCCTTAAGCTAGTTCAACCAATTTTAGGAGAATTTTGGTAAGTCCTTGTTTGGGTTTGGTGCTCCAATCACATATCTATTTTACCCCAAATAAGTTAAATAAGTTAAGTTATGAATTTAAGTTGGAATTATTTTACTCGAAGGTTGGACTAGATTTATTGGAGGATTTGAGTTGTGAATTTTTCCATTCAATGTTGTTTGGTTTCAACCTTAGTCTTGGAGTAAGTTTGGATGCTTAAGTAAATATTTGAATGATAGGTTGACAAAATTATTAATTTTAATTTTGTTTATGTTTATGACTGAGTTAATTGAGAATTGATTGAGAATTAACTGTGAGAACAGGACTATATTGCTAATCTCTAGGTAAAAGATTCTACTATTAGACTCTTTGACATTATGTTTTTCCTGATTATGCATTAACGTAGCTATGATACATTATGCGACTGTTAGGAATAATTGATATTGATAGCTACCTAGACAACCGTTATATATGACTGAGATATGTGATGATCATGATATGTTATGTGAGATATGTATGAATGAGATATATTATGGTTGTGATACATTATGATTGAGATATATGATATTTATGTTATGCTATATGTATAGGCTATGGTGTTCTGTTAGCTTTGTCTATTAGAGTCGTACCATACGGGCGTCTCTCGAAATCACAACCTATTTATGCATGTGTGGCCAACTTTCATGTGTGATTCAACGGGATCACCTACAGCCCGACTCTCTTTTAAGATGTTTCCTTTGGGTTCACCGAGAGCCCCGATGTGTCCCTATGGGATTACAGGATAGCGTGCATTCCGGAGCATAATAATTATGCGATACTTTTTTACAGAACTCTAACGAAAGTTAACAGACACATAGCGGGACTAGTTGTGGGTCCCTTACTGAGTATAAATTCACACTCACTATTCTCTATGTTTAATTTTTCAAACAAAGGTAGAGGTAGAGACAAGTTGACGAATGATAAGAAATGACCGTAGTTTGCCATAGAGGACAATTTATGTTTTCTTCCGCATTTAATGTTTTCAGTATTTGATTTATATAATTTTATTTTAGAACTCAATAGTACTTTTAGATATTTCTTTTTATTTTAAATAGGGTTTGAACTAACATTTTATTTATTATTTTTCTTTACATACTTTACTTATATTTTATGAATAAATATTTGAAGCATTTTTTTTTTAATTTAGTATTTTATTTGAGGATTGTCAATATTTTTCAAAAAGGGTTACTTCTTCAACATTGTCAATATACAACTTACAAGCTTTTGAATAATACGTGCATCCTATATGAACAAGAAATACAATAAACAATTCTACCATTATCGTCAACCTCATATGGACAATTTCAAAAGTATGTCTAACTATTAACACACATGTAAACATGAGCTTAGCTCAACTGACACATGTATGTTTCTGTGGACAAGAGGTCCCGAGTTCAAATCCTCATCCCAACATTTATTACTATACCTTTGAAAAAAAAAAAAAAAAACATATTTCTAAAACTAAAACCAACACTCCCTCTTCCTAGCAAAATCTTTCTCACCTCCACAAGATTAGTGTACAAATTGAACTCAATGCTCTTAGCACCTACATTCATTGAAATAAGATACAACCATAAAACTTAAAATCTATTAAAGTTGCACCATAACCTACGTAGTCTTAAAAACCTTAGGAAAAAGTAAAAAACTACTAAAGCTACTACAAGAAACCAACACAACCTACAAAGTCTTAAGATTCAAGAACTGGGTTGAAGCTTGAATACATTAATTATGTTGCAATTATTGGACGTTAATTTGAAATAATTGATTTAGAAGGGATGGTTTTGTGAAATTATAGTTATTAAATATTTTTTGGTTGAATATTTAATTAAATAATTTGAGTGTTTATTTAATTAAATTGAAGAGTGAAATATTTGTTAGAGATTTGATAGTTATATGTATACGTGTTATATATATATAATTATTATGGAAAATAGTAAAAATAATTATATTTGTGAAAAACTAATTATTATGGAAGATAATTAATTATTTGAAAAAAGCTAAATATTGATCGTGGACAGAAGTTCTTATGATTGGGTAAATAAGAAAAGAAAAGGGATATAAAATTGATAATTATATATTGGAATATAATTATTGGAAAAGGAAATGTAACGATTTTATTATCTTAAATTATTTGGATGTTATATTAACGATTGGTGCTAAAATTTAATTGTTAGGTTAAGATAATTCATGTTGGAATTTATGATATTTTAAATAAACGGACTTAATGAAAAAGATTTGATTAGTTAAAAGAATGGGGGATTTAAGTTAATTTGGAATCTTGAAGGAAAAAATTGGTTTTGGTGGAACTGAATTTAATTGAGTATATATATATATGGACGTGTATATTTAAGAATTTGGATTTTTTTGTGGAATATGATATCAACTATTTGATTTTGTATAAATAATTGATATGAAAAAGTAAAGTTAATCGTATGATGAAATATAATTATAATTGTTTATAAAATAAAATAATCCATGAGGATAGAGATAGTTAATTTTCTCGACGAGAAAAGATGATATATTCAATTAAGAGAGAATAATATTTAAATAAATATATATGTTTATTATATATTTTGGTGAGAAAATAATAACAAAAATAAAGAATTATTATTATTATTATAAATGATTATAAATGTCTAAGATTTTGCCCATTTAAGGAATTTATTGACGAAAAAATATAATGGAAATAAAAATATATGCATATATTGATATTATATATATATCCTAAAAGAAAAAGAAAATAACAATGATAAATATTATTATTATTACTTAGGTTTATAAATAGCATTGAATACTTAAATTGAAAAGAAAAGTTTCTTCCTCCTCTTTGCTAAGAGAACCCTCTAATGTTGACTCACCAATTTTGGTTAAGATTGGTGACTTCGGTGAGTGTTTTGAATTTTTATTGGAGAATTTTAATACTCATTAAAAGTTATTTAATTGAGACTCTAAACCAAGTTATTATTAGGATTAATTTTTGTTGATTGCCTTTGGAAGGTTCCTTAGGCAAATCTAAAAAATTTAAATGATGAATTTTTTTATCAAGGTTGAATTGGTTTCAAACTCATTTTTTATATCAAGTTATTTTGAGTATTTTTACTGTCAGGTAGAGAGTATTTTGTTTGGCTAAGCTCTCAAGTAAGAGACTCTACTACTGTGAGGTCCTCAGGTGCTATTGTGATCTGGTTATAACCAGAATAACCATCCAGAAAGCAATAATATTATCTTCTTGCAAGCTTATCCAACATTTGGTCAATGAAAGGTAAGGGAAAGTGGTACTTCTTAACGATTGCATTCAACTTGTGGTAATCCATGCATATTCTCTACCCTGTGACTGTTCGTGTTGGGATTAATTCGTTTTGATCATTCTTCACAATAGTCATCACACATTTCATTTCTTAAGGACACATTGGACTGGATTGACCCATTCATTGTTTGCGATAGGATAAATAACTCTTGCATCAAGCCATTTAACAATTTCTTTTTTGACAACCTCCTTAATCACAGGGTTTAACCTTTTCTGGAATTGAATGGTGTCTGCTTGTACTTCTTCCAACTTGTTCTTATGTATGCAATAAGATAGATTTATGCCTTGAATATTAGTAAGGATCCATCCTATCGCCTTCTTGTAGCATTTTAACATGTTCAATAGTGCTCATTCTTCAGTACCACCCAACTGTGCAGAGATAATGATAGGTAGAGTGTCATTCTCTCATAAAAATGCATATTTAAGGTGATGAGGCAACGACTTGAGCTCTAGATCTGGTGGTTCTTCAATTGATGTCTTTGTTTCCTTGTTGCCTTTGTTTTGCAGGTCCAAAGGTTCACACTTCTTTTCGCTAGTTACAACATTACTCCCTCAAGCAAACTTAGCTCGTCCTCAAAGAATTCTTTAGTGCTAAACAGCTCTCGATGTATTTCTTTCTCACAATACTCTCAATCAAGGACCTCTATTGCGCTACAGCTCTCAACATCGGTTGGGAGTTTCATCCCATTGATGACATTAAAGTTTATTTTCTCATTGTTCAAACGCATGGTCAATTCCCCTTGGTGGACATCTTTGAGGGTGCAACCAATTGAAAGGAATTGCCGCCCCAAAATGATTGGAACCTCCTGATCAACTTCATAGTTCAAAATAACAAAATCTGAGGGGAACAAAAATTTATCCACTTTTACCAAAATATTTTCAATTTTACCCTCAAGCTTGGTAATGTATCTATCCGCATGTGTTGGTTGTACCTCTTCTGTCTCTAATTTCTTGAAGATAGAAAGAGGCATCAAATTGATATTTGCCCCGAGGTCGCATAATGCGCAGCCTAAATCCACCCCGCTTAGTGAGCATGAAACAATGAAGCTTCCAGGTTTTGTCATCTTCACTAGCACCCTTTTAATTTTTTCAAGATATCGCTTGTTTCTTGCATTAGAGCCATTGTTTCTAGATCATTAGTCTTTCGCTTCTTTGCCAAGATATCCTTTAGAAACCTGACAAAGGTTGGCATCTGCTCTAACGCGTCAACAAACGAGATATTGATGTGCAACTACTTCAAAACATCCAGGAACTTGGTGAATTCTTGTACGTTGCCTTTCTTTCTTAGGCAACTAGAAAATGGAGGGGGAGGTAAAGGATTGGAGCTCGTCGCCTGGTTAGACGCTTCGTCACATTGTTCTTCTCGCCTCGTATGCTCAACTTCCTCGTTTGACACGTTTTTATTCTACAAGGAAGAATTATTATTAGTTAAAGTGAAGTTTAATGGATGAGAATTATTTCTTGAGCTGCCAATCTCGACAGCAGTGGTGGAAATAGGATTTTACGTTTGGACTCTAGTTCGTGGATGGAAATATTCCTTCCACTTCGTAGTGTCACTGCCTGACACTTTTCTTTTTCTGAGCTCCCTCCCTGAATTGGTATTTCTATGTTGCTGGGAAGGGTTCCTTTCTATCGCGCGTAGATATCTCTGGCTATTTACCCCATTAGCAATTCTATATTTTTAATGGATACAACTTGGTGTTGCAGAATAGCATTATTCCTTTGCATATACTCGCAAACAAGGGCTTCCATTGATGATGATGATAAAGCTTGGTTGGAAATGTTGCAGTGGCCATGGCGTTGAGCTGGTTGTTGTGGTCTCTCAAGATATTGTCTTTGTCGATGGCCAGATGCTTCACCTTTGTAACTCAAGTGACCATTTTGTCGATGTTACACGTTTTGTTCCTGACCTCCCCAACTAAAATTAGGATGATCTCTCCATCTGGCATTGTATGTATTGAAACAGGGGTCATTTTTCACATATGTGATGGTTTCTGTATTCATAGGGCATGCACCAACATCATGAGATTCTCTCCAGCCTACACAACCCAATTTAGCTACCTGTTGTACTATTTGAAAAGAACTCTTTGCAACATTAACTTGTGATAGAGACATGGATTGTAAAAGTTTGTTCATTTCAGTAACTTGGCCTTGTAAATCTACCATAGCATTCCTATCTGATCCTTCTTCTACTCTTCCTTGCTCTCTTCTACTTCTCATGTTATCATCTTCATCTTCTTCCAGGTGCTGCAACTAAAGAGAATTCATCTTCATCTTCTCCCATATGTCATAGCCGAGAGGATTCATCTTCATCTTCTCCTATATGCCGTCGCTGAGAGTATTCATCTTTATCATCTAACATGTGTCGCAACCCGGCCGATGCGATTTATCTTCATCAGCTCTAAAGTGTCGCAAGCTAGATGATTCATCTTCATCTTCTCCCTGGTACCACAACCAAGAAAGAAGAAAAAAAAAGGAGAAGCAAGAAGAAGAAACAAGAAAATGATGAAAAAGAAAGAAGGAAGAAAAAAGAAAAGAGAGAAGAAGAAGGAGAAAGAAGATGAAGAGGAAGAAGAAAGAAAAAAAATAAAAAAGGAAGAAGAAGAAAAACAAAAACAAAAAGAAAGAAGAACAACAACAACAAAAAGAAAGAAGAAGTAGAAGAAGAAGAAAAAAAACCAAAAAGAAAGAAGAAGAAGAACAACAACAACAACAACAAAAAAAAAAAACGAAGAAGCTCAATTGTTGACGACGAAGATTGAAGTCCGACGATGACAGAGTCCGATCTCTACTACTAGGACGGTAGATTTGACGGCAAAAGCCCGATCGTCCTTAGAAGAAGCCCGACAAAGTCATTCCTGCAAGTGAAGATTAAAGTCTGATGATGACAGAGTCCGATCTCTCCTACTAGGGCGGTAGATCTGATGGCAAAAGCCCGATCGTTCCTACAAGAAGCTCGACAAAGTCATTTTTGCAAACGAAGATTGAAGTCCGATCTCTCAAACTAGGACGATAGATCTGACGGTAAAAGCTCGATCGTTCCTAGAAGAAGCTCGACAAAGTCATTTCTCCAAACGAAGATTGAAGTCCGACGATGACAGAGTCCGATCTCTCCTACTAGGGCAATAGATCTAACGGCAAAAGCCCGATCATTCCTAGAAGAAGCTCGACAAAGTCATTTCTGCAAACGAAGATTGATGTCCGACGATGACAGAGTCTGATCTC
This sequence comes from Cucumis sativus, assembly GCF_000004075.3. Classification (NCBI taxonomy): domain Eukaryota; kingdom Viridiplantae; phylum Streptophyta; class Magnoliopsida; order Cucurbitales; family Cucurbitaceae; genus Cucumis; species Cucumis sativus. Next base: position 18,226,150 of record NC_026659.2, on the reverse strand, counting down.
TCCTACTAGGGCGGTAGATCTGATGGCAAAAGTCTGATCGTCCCTAGAAGAAGCTTGACAAAGTCATTCCTGCAAACAAAAACAAAATACAAAAACAAAATACAAAAACAAAAAAAAAACAAAAAAAAAAAGAGAAAAAAAGAGAAAGGGAGAAGAAAAGTTTTCTCTACCTTTATGCTGATTGGATGAAGAATAAGTGTTGTATAAGGAATAAGTGAGGAAGGTATGAGTCTATTTATAAGGCCAACAAATCCAATTTCTAAAACGATTAGAAATGATATTTAATCATTTTTAAAACAGATCCAATTCCTAAAAGGAATAGGAATGATTTTTAAAAAATATATATATATAAAGAAAAGATAATCCAATTATCTTATTTTATTTTAAATTATTTCATTTTTGGGTTAAATCTCAAGTTTAATTTTTATTGAGATGTTTAAAATATTTAAAAATTTCAACATTTAAAAAAATATATAAATAAATATTCTCAATTGTAAAAATTAAAATTTGGGTTCAAAATTCAAGTTAAATTAACTTGCATATATATAACCTCATTTTTATCATGAATTTAAATCGGAGCCATAAATCCAACTTTACCTCAAGATTGAGGACCTGATTTTTTATCTCAAATTAAAATTGGTCATTCCAAATTCTTATGCATCCCAAAGATAAATTAAGGTACGGTAGAAACCTTATCCTTTTTTCAAAATTAAAATTTTGGTTATATTTCAAATTCTACTAAAAAAAATCATCATATTAAAATTTTTTATCCTCAAATAAAATTAAATTGCGGATAAAACTTTGAACTTGTTAAGGTTTGGCCATATTCCAACCCTTATTTTAAATTTAAATCAAACTCATGTACTGAATTCATAGTTTGATTAATTTGATATGTTGAATTGAGAAAAAACAAACTCGTACTTTGACTTCAAATTTATTTTTTTCAAAATTCATTCACCCATATACATGCATAAATCTCGAAAAGGGGGCATTTGTTGAATAAGAAATTTTGAGACCAATCACAAATTGCCACATCATTTATTAAGTTGATGAAAAATACTAATAATTAAAATTGACATGTGCCACAAATTAAAGAATTGAAAAAAACATAAATTGACCATTCTAATAATGCCACATGTTTTCATCTTAATCGTTGGATTAAGTTAATCATTTTGGTTCAATTAGATATTATTTACTTGAACTAAGTTCAATTAAGCCCAAAAATAAGCTTAATTGAGCCCAAAGACTAAATATAACATAAATCTATATGGTTGAGCCCATGGACCTGGTCCATGGACCAACTAGGTTTAAGCCCATAAAGCCCACAAGTGAACTCTATAAATAGATGAATTCTCATCATTTGCGGGGGTTGGAAATTTTTGACTCTAGAAAGTCTAGAGAGAATTCTCCCAAAAACTAGAAGACTCCTTAACTTCTGAAGATACAAACTTTCTTCCATGACTCCAACTTCAAGAACATCACGTGGTCCGCTTCCTCAAATCAAGCGTAAGCATTCAACCAACTTGAAGAACATCACGTGCTCCACTTCTCTAAATCAAGCGTAGACGTTCAACAAACTTCAAGAACATCACGTGTACCGCTTCCTCCAAATCAAGCGTAGACATTCAATCGAGAGAGAATCAGAGGATCAAATTCTAGAGATTGAACCGCATCGCAACAAAATCAACAAAGATACAACATCAACTCCAAGTTCAAATCCACGAATTAAATTTCTCCGGAAATCTCGTGCGAACAAATTGACACGCCCATTGGGACCATCTCTACCTCTCATCTCTCTCTCGTCATCTAGATCTACAAGTAAATCAATGGCATCAAGGAAAGTGCATCCAAATCTTCAGCTGCAAGCGACACCTACACGGGACCTATCACCTGTAGTCGTTCTAAGGGGATCATCCAAGAGCAAGATCAAGGTTCCGCCATCGCGCAGAGCATTCTGAAGCAATTGATGGAATCTCCTAAAGCTGGAATTGTCATCAAGGAAAATCCTCTATATAATGATTCTGATTCTGCCTCTAACAGGTCATAAGAAGCATACCCTGATGTGATGTCTGTCATGATGGCTGATGTAACAGTTGAGGATGCCATGGCGGAGATGGAGAGAAAAATCAATCTTCTGATAAAGGTTGTTGACGAACGAGACCATGAAATCGCAGCTTTAAAAGAGTAGATGTAGACTCGTGAAACTGTTGAATCGAGTCAAACTCGTGTCGTTAAAGCTAGTAACAAAGGGAAGAACATGGTGCAAGAAAATCAACCACAACAACAATCAATTTCTGTGGCTTCTCTCTCAGTTCAACAATTACAAGATATGTTCACAAACTCCATCAGAGCTCAGTATGGAGGCCCATCTCAAACATCTTTCATGTACTCTAAGCCGTACACCAAAAGAATTGACAACTTGAGAATGTCGCTTGGATACCAGCCTCCAAAGTTCCAGCAATTTAACGGAAAGGGCAATCCAAAGCAACACATTGCTCACTTTGTTGAAACATGTGAGAACACAGGATCAAGAGAAGACCAACAAGTCAGGCAGTTCGTTCAAAGCTTAAAAGGAAATGCTTTCGAGTGGTATACTGATCTGGAGCCAGAAGTCATTGACAGTTGGGAACAACTGGAAAAGGAATTCCTCAACCGTTTCTACAGCACCAGACGCACTGTAAGCATGATGAAGCTTACGAACACGAGACAACGAAAGGGAGAGCCAGTCATTGACTACATAAACCGATGGAGAGCTCTAAGCTTGGATTGCAAAGATAAGCTCACAGAACAGTCTGCTGTGGAGATGTGCACCCAAGGCATCCACTGGAAACTTCTCTATATTTTGCATGGAATAAAACCTCGTACATTTGAAGAATTAGCAACTCGCACCCACGGCATGGAATTAAGCATCACTAATAGGGGAACTAAAGATTTCTTAATCTCTAAAGTAAAAAAGAGGAATAATGAAATCAACTACACTACAAAGATCATAAATAGTGTCATTAATGAGTCTATGGTTGTTCATGAGTCTCCATTGAAATCTTTCTCCAAAAGAAAAGAAACAAAAATCGAAAGAAAGCATGATGGTGAAGAGAAGCATTGGCCAACACTTAAAAAAAGGCAGGAAAAAGTTTATCCATTTCCCGACTCTGATGTTGTAGACATGTTAGAGCAGCTGCTAGACAAACAACTTATTCAGCTGCCAGAATGCAAACAACCAAAACAAGCAGAAAAAGTAGATGATCCTTACTACTGTAAGTACCATTGGGTCTTTAGTCACCTTGTTGGAAATGTTTCGTGTTGAAGGAGCTTATTCTAAAGTTGGCTCGTGAAAAGAAAATCGAGTTAGATATGGATGAAGTAGCTCAGACAAATCATGTTGCAGTTGAGACGACTTCAAGTGCTCTGCTATCAACGTTGGCTTATGATCAATGGAAAAACTTGATTCAGTTTGGGACTCTTGAACCTATACTTGTTCGATTCCAACAAAAGATCGTGACGACAGACTCTCAAAACAAAGAAAAGTCTGTTGAAGATGATTGTGAAGGATGGATAGTCGTGACTCGTAAAAGAGGGAGACAACCAAATTCCATTCCAACGAAGTCGCACTTCCATCAGAAGCATGGAAAAGGAAGCAGCTCTCATAAAAAGGAGAAAAGAAACAAGAAGATGTGGAAGCCTAAGCTTATCAAAGGAAAAGACGAGAACTTCTTCCGACCTCGGCGGTCGATAACTTTTACAGAATTCCTCCCAAGAAGTTTCCTTGATGATCATCCAAAGGAAGTATTAGAAGTCGCTACATGTCATGTTGTCAGCATAGAAGAAGTCGACAACAATTATGTATCTTTTGAAGAAACCGACAATTCAAAAGAAATTAAGCAAATGACTTCTGTCTTTGATCGTATCAAACCTTCAACTACTCGATCTTCAGTATTTCAAAGATTGAGTATGGCCACGAAAGAAGAAGAAAATCAATGTCCAAAGTCTACTTCCACTCGAACTTCAACTTTCAAAAGACTAAGTTTCTCCACATCGAAGAAAGATCAACCTTCAACACCTGTTTCTGATCGACTAAAGATGGCAAGCGATCAACATGAAAAAGAGATGAAAACTTTGAAGGTAAAATCACTTCATGAAGAAAACAATAACGAGAAGATTCACAGCCATGTCCCATTACGCATGAAGAGGAGGTTGTCTGTTGACATAAATACAAAAGGTTCCTTGACTGCGAAGCCAAGAATTATTATATTCATCAATTCTACAAACAAAGAAGGTGAACTAATCCTTGATGAAAATACGAGTAGCTAAATATTCGAAACTCCTTATCGCAAGAGCCTAAACTGTATGGTGCTCCTAGCCCACGAGAGCTTAAAAGGTGAATGGCAAAAAAAAAAAAAAAATTGAACTACATCATGACTTGATCCCTATATTATAAAGGGTATGTAGGCAGCTTAAGGAAAACCTTAAGCCCAGTCCAGCAAAAACAATAAAAAAAATGAAAATAAAAATAAAAGTTGAACTACGTTATGACTTGATCCCTACATTATAAAAGGTACGTAGGCAACTTAAAGAAAACTTTAAGTTCAGTCCACCATTATAAAAAAAAAAAAAAAAAAACCTTGAACTACGTCGTCAGTTAATTCTTTTCTTCAAAGGGTGTTCATCTCTATTAAGGAATCATAACAAATTGGGGGCAAATCCCTAAATTCAAGATGTTCATCTCTAGTAACAATGAGATGAAATAAATTGAAGATGTACAAGTTGAGTGCATGTAAAAAGAAAAAAAAGAATCTCAAAATCAAGCTCAAAGGCGTCATTAATGATCCCTCATATTCAAGCATAAAGGTTTCATTGATGATTCCTTATATTCAAGTTTGAAGGCTTCATCGATGCTGCAGCTCCAGCTCTTTGAGAGGATAACGATGGTACAACTTCGATAGGACGACGATCGGGCAGCTCTGCCTTCGCCTTTCCAAGATGAAAACGACAGTGTAACATCGTTTCTGCCTCTTCAAGAAGATGCATACAATGCTAAAGCTTCAACCTCTGCTTCATCTTCAATTTATTGCAACCGAGAGGATTCATCTTCATCTTCTCCTAGGAACCGCAACCGAGAAGATTCATTTTTATCTTCTCTCAGGTGTAGCAACTGAAGAGGATTCATCTTCATCTTCTCCCAAGTGCTACAACCGAAGAGGATTCATCTTCATTTTCTATAAGGTGTGGCAAGTGAGATGATTCATCTTTTTCTTCTCACATGTGTTGTAATCGAGAGGATTCATCTTCATCTTCTCTTAGGTGTTGCAACCGAAGAGGATTCATCTTCATCTTCTTCTAAGTGTTGCAATCGAAGATGATTCATCTTCATCTGCTCTAAGGTGTCGCAAGTGAGAGGATTCATCTTTGTCTTCCTCCATGTGTTACAACCGAGATGATTCATCTTCATCTTCACCTAGGAGTCGCAATCGAGAATATTCATTTTCATCTTCTCCCAGGTGTAACAATCGAAGATGATTCATCTTCATCTGCTCTAAGGTGTCGCAAGTGAGAGGATTCATCTTTGTCTTCTCCCATGTGTTGCAATCGAGAGGATTCATCTTCATGTTCTCCTAAGAATTGCAACTGAGAAGATTCATCGTCATCTTCTCCTAAGAGTCGCAACCGAGAAGATTCACCTTCATCTTCTTTCAGGTGTCGCAACCAAAGAAGATTCATCTTTATCTTCTTCCAGGTGCTGCAACCAAAAAGGATTCATCTTCATCTTCTTTCATATGTCGTAGCCGGAAGGATTCACTTTCATCTTCTTCCATATGTCGTAGCTGGAAGGATTCACTTTCATCTTCTTCTAGGTGCTACAACCGAGAGGATTCATCTTCATCTTCTCCTAGAAATTGCAACTGAGAAGATTCATCTTCATCTTCTCCTAAGAGTCGCAACCGAGAAGATTCGTCTTCATCTTCTTTCAGGTGTCGCAACCAAAGAAGATTCATCTTCATCTTTTTTCAGGAGTTGCAACCAAAGAGGATTCATCTTCATCTTCTTTCATATGTCATAGCCGGAAGGATTCACCTTCATCTTCTTCTAGGTGCTACAATCAAAGAGGATTCATCTTCATCTTCTCTCATATGTCATAGCTGAGAAGATTCATCTTCATCTTCTCCCGGGTGCTGCAATCGAAAATGATTTATCTTCTCTCATATGTCATAGCCGAGAGGATTCATCTTCATCTTCTCCCATATGTCAAAGCCGAGAGGATTTCTCTTCATCTTCTCCCAGGTGCTGCAATTGAATAGGATTCATCTTCATCTCCTCCCATATGTCATAATCGAGAGGATTCATCTCCTTCCATATGTCATAGCCGAGAGGATTCATCTTCATCTTCTCTCATATGTCATAGCTGAGAGGATTCATCTTCATCTTCTTCCAAGTGCTGCAACTGAAGAGAATTCATCTTCATCTCCTCCCATGTCATAGCCGAGAGGATTCATTTTTATCTTCTCCTATATGTCGTAGCTGAGAGTATTCATCTTTATCATCTAACAGGTGTCGCAACCCGACTGATGGAATTCATTTTCATCAGCTCTAAGGTGTCGAAAGCTAGATGATTCATCTTCATCTTCTCCCTGGTACCACAACCAAGAAAGAACGAAAAAAAAGGAGAAGCAAGAAGAAGAAAGAAGAAAATGATGAAGAAGAAAGAAAAGAAAAAAAGAAAAAAGAAAGAAGAAAAAGAAGAAAAAGAAGAAAAACAAAAACAAAAAGAAAGAAAAACAAAAAAACAAAAAGAAGAAAAAAAAACAAAAAGAAAGAAGAAGAAGAAGAAAACAAAAAAGAAAGAAGCAAAAGAAGAAAAACAAAAAGAAAGAAGAACAAGAAGAAGAAGAAGAAAAAACGAAGAAGCTCAATTGCTGATGACGAAGATTGAAGTCCGACAAAGACAGAGTCCGTTCTCTCCTACTAGGACGGTAGATCTGACGACAAAAGCCCGATCGTTCCTAGAAGAAGCTCGACAAAGTCATTCTTGCAAATGAAGATTAAAGTCCGATGATGACAGAGTCTGATCTCTCTTACTAGGACGGTAGATCTGACGGCAAAAGCTCGATCCTTCCTAGAAGAGACTCGACAAATTCATTCCTGCAAATGAAGATTAAAGTCCGACGATGACAGAGTCCGATCTCTTCTACTAGGGCGGTAGATCTGATGGCAAAAGCCCGATCGTTCCTAGAAGAAGCTCGACAAAGTCATTTCTGCAAACGAAGATTGAAGTTCGATCTCTCAAACTAGGACGGTAGATCTGACGGCAAAAGCTCGATCGTTCCTAGAAGAAGCTCGACAAAGTCATTTCTCCAAACGAAGATTAAAGTCCGACGATGACAAAGTTCGATCTCTCCTACTAGGGCAATAGATCTAATGACAAAAGCCCGATCGTTCCTAGAAGAAGCTCGACAAAGTCATTTCTGCAAATGAAGATTGAAGTCCGACGATGGCAGAGTCTGATCTCTCCTACTAGGGCGGTAGATCTGACGGTAAAAGCCCGATCGTCCCTAAAAGAAGCTCGACAAAGTCATTCCTGCAAATGAAGATTGAAGTCCGACGATGATAGAGTCCGATCTCTCCTACTAGGGCAGTAAATCTGATGGCAAAAGCCCGATCGTTCCTACAAGAAGCTCGACAAAGTCATTTCTGCAAACGAAGATTGAAGTCCGATCTTTCAAACTGGGACGGTAGATCTGACGGAAAAAGCTCGATCGTTCCTTGAAGAAGCTCGACAAAGTCATTTCTCCAAACGAAGATTGAAGTCCGACGATGACAGAGTCCGATCTCTCCTACTAGGGCAATAGATCTAACGACAAAAGCTCGATCGTTCCTAGAAGAAGCTCGACAAAGTCATTTCTGCAAATGAAGATTGAAGTCCGACGATGACAGAGTCCGATCTCTCCTACTAGGGCGGTAGATCTAACGGCAAAAGCCCGATCGTTCCTAGAAGAAGCTCGACAAAGTCATTTCTGCAAATGAAGATTGAAGTCCGACGATGACAAAGTCCGATCTCTTCTACTAGGCCGGTAGATCTGACGGCAAAAGCCTGATCGTCCCTAGAAGAAGCTCGACAAAGTCATTCCTACAAATGAAGATTAAAGTCCGACGATGACAGAGTCCGATCTCTCCTACGAAGGCAGTAGATCTGACGACAAAAGCCCGATCGTCCCTAAAAGAAGCTCAACAAAGTCATTCCTGCAAACAAAAACAAACAAAAAATACAAAAACAAAATACAAAAACAAAAAAAAGAAAAGAAAAGGAGAAAAAAAGAGAAAGGGAGAAGAAAAGTTTTCTATACATTTCTGCTGATTGGATGAGGAATAGGTGTTGAATAAGAAATAAGTGAGGAAGGCATGAGTCTATTTATAAGGCCAACAAATCCAATTCCTAAAAGGATTATAAATGATATTTAATCATTTTTTAAAACAAATCCAATTCCTAAAAGGAATATGAATGATTTTTTAAATATATATATATATATATATATATATATATATATATATATATATATATATATATAAAGAAAAGATAAACCAATTATCTTATTTTATTTTAAATTATTTCATTTTTGGGATAAATCTCAAGTTTAATTTTTATTGAGATATTTAAAATATTTAAAAAATTCAACATTTTAAAAATTATATAAATAAATATTCTCAATTTTAAAAATTAAAATTTGAGTTCAAAATTTATAGTTTGATTAATTTGATATATTGAATTGAGCAAAAAAAAAAAAAAAAAAACTCGTACTTTGACTTCAAATTTATTTTTTTCGAGATTCATTCACTCATATACATGCATAAATCTCGAAAAGAGGGCATTTGTTGAATAAGAAATTTTAAGACCAATCACAAATTGTCTCATCATTTATTAAGTTAATGATGAAAAATACAAATAATTAAATTTGGGACTAATTAAAATTGACATGTGCCCCAAATTAAATAATTGAAAAAAACATAAATTGATCATTCTAATAATGCCACATATTTTCATCTTAATCGTTGGATTAAGTTAATCATTTTTGTTCAATTATATATTATTTACTTGGACTATGTTCAATTAAGCCAAAAAATAAGCTTAATTGAGCCCAAAGACTAAATATAACATAAATCCATATGGTTAAGCCCATGGATTTGGTTCATGGACCAACCAGATTTAAGTCCATAAAGCCCACAAGTGAACTTTATAAATAGAGGAATTCTCCTCATTCGCAGGGGTTGGAAATTTTTGACTCTAGAAGGTCTAGAGAGAATTCTCCCAAAAACTAGAAGACTCCTTAACTTATGAAGTTGACCACTCTCGAAGATTGAGCTCTCCAACTTCAAGAACATCACATGCTTCGCTTCCTCAAATCAAGCGTAAGCATTCAACCAACTTGAAGAACATCACGTGCTCCGCTTCTCCAAATCAAGCGTAAACGTTCAACAAATTTCAAGAACATCACGTGCTTCGCTTCCTCCAAATCAAGCGTAGACATTCAATCGAGAGAGAATCAGAGGATCAAATTCTAGAGATTGAACCGCATCGCAACAAAATCAACAAAGATACAACATCAACTCCAAGTTCAAATCCATGAATTAAATTTCTCCGAAAATCTCGTGCGAACAAATTGGCACGCCCAGTGGAACAATCTCTACCTCTCATCTCTCTCTCGTCATCTAAATCTACAAGTAAATTAATGGCATCAAGGAAAGTGCATCCAAATCTTCAGCTGCAAGCGACACCTACACAGGACCTGTCACCTGTAGTCATTATAAGGGGATCATCCAAGAGCAAGATCAAGGTTCCGCCATCCGCAGACCATCCTGTAGCAATTGATGGAATCTCCTAAAGCTGGAATTGTCATCAAGGAAAATCCTCTATATAATAAATCTCATTACCTTTACAAGCTAGAAAGGGGTCTAATGAACCTACAGATCATGAGCTACAACGGTATGTGATTAATTGACTAAACTCATTAACCACATTAATCAATATTCCTTAACTGTGTGTACACTCCACTAAAAACTTACAACTGAACTCTTCTCACTATAGATATATTTGTATCCACAAATATAGATCAATAACAGTAAGTTGGTCATTTATGAGTGTTTGTAACACCAGCTTGATCAAATTACCGTTTTATCCCTAGATTACTGTTAGTCCTTAAATACCAGTACTCCTTTAAAATCCAACCAATAAACAGAAATCCCTTATCGTGCCATAGAGAGGGTAAGACCGTTTATTTAAGTCCTAGAGACACAATTTAAGGGAACACTCAATTACTTACCCTTAAAGTCGAAAATAAGTGAATTTCATCTTGTATAATTATGTTTCCAGCTCTCCACTCGATCTTGTCTCCAAAATGATAAACATATTGAGTCGGTAATTTGACCACTCTCACCCGTACGAATCAAAGGACAATCCCTTGTGAATATGAGTTCATAATACACTCAAGATTAAGACAAAATTACTTAGGTCATCCTTATGATGAAATAGAAACCTAACTAGTTAATGGAGTTATATCCAGTGGTTACTATTTAGTGGTTCAGTCTTATGCAAACTCATTGCATATGATACCTTCACTTGCATGTCATTTACATGAATGCGTTGGATCATTGTGCATCAAATAGAAAGTGAGTTGTATCCATAGTATTACCAGGATAAGGTACTCAGTCTTATCTCTATACTATAAACTCTTTAAGTTGATCTCGAACATTGATCCTTGTATGTATCTACATACTGTTCAAAACTTATCAAACAACTTAGGACGTCAGGTTATTAGATTTTGGTTATTAAGACAAAGCTAATAATATAATCAATAATGTTTATTGAAGTAATAATAATAACACTTTATTAATTAATAATGATCAATAAATTATATTTACTATCTACAAGTTTTAGGACATAAATCTAATTCTTAGGTACTTCCTAATATTGTCGTTGTTAAATACTTGAGAGATGATTATTCTAATGGTTGACTCAAGGATTCCTCATAGTATGAAGGTTAGTACAACATGTATATTCTCAATGTGCAACCTTTTCATATTATTGTTTTATATGTGTATGTGTTGAGAAGATCAGATTACAAACTTTTAAAGATGAATTGTTTTTCTTTTTGGCTAAAACTTGCTAAGTTTTATTGTAGGTTGTTGCTTCAAGAATTATTTGGTGAAACTTACTATGAGGCTTCATGAAGTATTAACACTCCAAAATATGTAATTATTGAGGGTTATAACATAATTTGATGTTTTAGAGTCTTATAGTTAGTAATTTTGTTTATCTTTGTAAATTAAGATTAGTTTGTGGAATGAATAGTCATACTAGTATAATATTATTGTAAATTATGGATATTATTGTAAATTACGTCACCTATTGTTGAAGAATGAAATAGTTGTTGATTGGAAGATTTATTTTGTTGATGAATCTATCTTTATTTGAATTATTGTTATATAGGAAATGAGAAATGTAAAAAGTGTCAAGTATACAATTTTACTTGACGTGTAAATAGTGTTAAGTATACGATCTTACTTGACGTGCAAAAATCGTCAAGTATATGACTTTACTTGACACGTCAAAAGTGTCATGTATACGATCTTACTTGACACGTAATAAACGTCAAGTACGATAGATTACTTGATGTTAATACAATGTCAAGTAAACATATACCTGACGATTTTTTAGTGTCATGTAAACGTATATTTGACAGATTTTTTGTGTCAAGTAAACGTATATTTGACGGGTTTTTTGTGTCAAGTAAACGCATACTTGACTGTTTTTTGTGTCAAGTAAACGCATACTTGACGGTTTTTTAGTGTCAAGTAATATGACTATACTTGACAGTCGATTACTTGACGCTTTTAAAAACGTCAAGTATACGCTTACTTGACATTGTATTAACGTCAAGTAAACCAATTTATGTAGTAGTGTATATTTCACTAATAAATAATTCACTAATCACATTATTGAATGTAATTTATAAACCACGAGTGTTAGAACATAAATTCCAACCAGATATTGTCAAAGTTGCTTTTTATATTGTTGGCATCAAAATCGTAAAAAAAAAGATGTTATCAGCCTGTTCTAACGCTATTGTTAAAGCATAGGGAGAACATGTTTAACCTGACCTTTCTACTTGTAGTGTTAAGGTCAGAAAAACTGGTAATTTTTTTTCAAGGCGTGTATGAGGACTTTAGAAAACCATTGGGAGAACCGACCAGACGATATGGAAATGGGTCGGGATAGCCTTGAAATTCAAAAGCTTTCATTTTTGTCCTATTTTCTTTCCTCTTTTCTTCCCTTTTCCTCCCTACACCCTTTTGTACTTAAAAATAAAAAAGAACCAAGGGAGCATTTGGGAAAAGTAGTGACTTATAATAGTATATGGATTATATAATCTGCGTTTGAGGTGCATACTATTATAATTTGTGTTTGGGGTGCAGATTATTATAATTTGTATTATTATAATCTGTTTTTGGATATAAGCTATTATAATTTGGGGTTTTAATTACTTCTTTTTTACATACATATATAGTGTACATGAAATGCACATTTTTCTTCGATTGATTTTATAAAATCTAGTTAATTAAGATGTATATTTAATAAATTTAGCTTCAAATTGAGATTTTCACTACCATGAGCCGCTAATGGGTGCCACTCCAATGAATTGGACAAAGAGTAAGAGTCAACAAACATAAATGCTAAAAAAATTTAAATTAAATAATAATATATTTTTAATAAAAAAATAATTAACAATAAAAAAATTGTTGTTAGATAAGTCAAATTTTATTTATGATATGTCATAATATGACAATTTATGACCTATTGAGAATCTCGTAACAATAAAAAGTGAAAATTGAATTAAGAATGGTTAAAAACTATTTTAATTAATTAAACTCACATAGTTATTTATGGAAAACAATAATTAGTGATAAAAAAATTGCTGTTACATCAGTTAATAAATTTTATTTATGACATGTCATGATGGGTTAATAGCAATTTATGATCGCTTAAGCCTCATTGGGTAACGTTTCCATTTTCTGTTTCTGTTTTTATTTTCTAAGAAACTGAGATGTTTGGTAATGTTTCTTGTTTCTCGTTCTAAAAAAAGTAAAAACGTTTCTCATTTTATAAAAAATTATTAAGAAAAAAAATAGTTTCTTCCGTTTTCGTTTCTCAATTATTTCTATTGATTTCTTTTTTCTTTTTCTCAATTGTTTCTACTAGTTTTTTTCTCTTTCTCAATTGTTTCTAATCGTTTTGTTTTCTTTTTTCTCAATTTTTTTTTTTGATTTCCTTTTCTTTTTCCCCATTTTTTTTATTTGTTTCCTTTTCATTCCTTTTCAATTTCATTTTTCTCTTGTTATTTCCTTTTTCTTCCTCTAGTTTCCATCTTCTTCCCCAAATAACCACTATCCACGTGGTTTTCTTTTTCTTCCTCTTATCTCCATCGTATTTCCTAAATATTTCTCTCATCGTTTTTGTTGTCTTCCTCTTCGACTCTCATCATCTTCCTCTACACGACGTCTTCCTCTTCACTAGATCTGAGTTTTCCTCATATCCCACTTTGCATGAATTGTGTTTTCGCTGTGGTTTTCATCGATTTTATGGATTTTTGTTAGATATGCGTTTTAGTCATGAGTTTTTGTCTTCCTCTTTGTCGTGGGTTCGATCCTCCTCTTCGTCGTAGGTTTTCGTCTTCCTCTCGTCGGTTCTATTTTTCAAATCTCAATCTTCATCTCGTTCTCCATAAGATTACAAGAAGACCTTCCTATCTAGGTTTGATCATTTTTTTTATGTTTAATGGAGGACATATATTTTTGTTTGATGTTTAATTGAATTAAATGTGAATAAAATAAAAAATAAATTTCAAAGAAAATCAGGAAACAAGAAACAGTAATCAAACACATTTTTCTGTTTCTGTTTTTTTTTCAAGAAAACAATTATCAAACACATTTCTGTTTCTTGTTCTAAAAAAGAAATGAACACGAAACCGAGAACAGAAAACAATGAACAAGAAACATGGAATGAGAATGTTACCAAACGAGCCTTTAGTGGGCCCGGAATCATATTTGAGAATTTTATAAAGATAAAAAAACATAAATAAGAATGTTTAAATGCTATTTTAATTAATCATATTTACATATTTATTTATACTTTTTAGGTTTTCAAAATTTCTGTTTAAAATTTTATATATTTTAGTTAGACTACAGGGTTTGTTCATTTAAATTTTAACAATTTTGATTCTAATACAAAGAAAGATTATTAACATTTTTTAAAACTTTCAGAAATTGTTATTTCACTTTTAGAACTTTTGAATTTGTCCTAGAAAAATATCATTTAACTTTAAACTAGTTTCAAATTAAAAGATGGGATGAAATTAAATATTGATTGTCATGTTAATTTTCTTAAATAATATTAAATTTTTTTAATCTTTAATGTTACACAAATTTTTATCATTTTTTTTTAAATTAAACTAAATCTTAAAAGATTTATATGAACCATATCATTTTTGTTTTGTTATAATTAAAATTTGTAAAATATATAATAAACTTAGAAGAAACGGGAACGAGTGAATAGTCCTGATCCTAGTTTATAATAAACTTTGGCCAAACAGCCCGTATTCCCTTTTCCTTCCCTCCTCCTCGTTTCTTTTCAACCATTTTTTTTCCCACCCCACGCACAATCTTCCGACCCAGCTAGCTCCCGAACCCACCTGTCGTCGCCGCAGTCGTCACACCTAGCTGCCACCGTCAACTCAGCAACTTGTCGGCAGATTCCTCTTGTTGGTTAGTCTCCATTATCCTTTTTATGGTTTCCTCTTGTGATTCTGGTAAGTGAGGTGATTTTTCATAGATGGGATTAAGTGGGTTTTGGTTTTCTTTTCTTACAAAGTTTGTACTACTTTGAATTTCAAAATTTTGACAATGGGATTGAGGGTTTTTGTTCTATTTGATTGAGACCTAGTTAGTACATCGATTGATGTTTTTTTTTTTTTGTTGTTGTTGTTGTATTGGTTCTTTTTTAAGAGAAATTGAAGAAGAAGAAGAATAAGAAACAAGAAGAAGTTAACATTCGAAAGTTGTATGAACCAAACTTTTGAAGTAGTTTCAAATCTTGCTTGCATAAATTTATGTGTATAGAAAGGGCCCTTTTTGCATGGACACTTAGAAATCTTGCTCGAATCCTCATACTTTGTTCGATATAATGATTTCCTAATGAAAAGATGCAATTAAATATTCTTTGGTATATCTGTAAAGCTTTACACCATCCCTAGCTTTGTTCGAACACTTAGAAATTTTGTTGAGTGAAGGAGTAGAGAGATTGAAGCGTTTAGATGAGATGTTGGATATGCAAGTTCATTCTTAGATGGCTCTGAACCCACTCGCAAGATACATGACCACTCCAGAAACATTGAGTTGGACCTTGAACTTAAAGGTACGTTTTTTTAAAATTTCTAATTGTTTTTTATTGAGAATAGATAGATTTATTTCAAATTATTCGTTCTGGCTATCTTGTAGTTATAGTAGCTTTAGTTAAACCTAGATTTTGCATTTTGATGATTGGTTCTGGCTACCATGTAGTTATGGTAGCCTTCAGTTGAACTTAGTTTTTGCATCCTTAGAGGTTGGGTTGTTATGGGGTAGTTTGATCATGGAGTGAGTTTGAGGGGAGCTTAAACGTCACTTTGAAGGTCTCAATGTAATTGTTACGTTGGGTGGCACGCCAAAGTGAGTTTTTGTGTAAGGAGTCAAGGTTTAGCGATTATGTTGTTGTTACATTTGTGGAAAGTGAAGTATAGAGGTTGGGTTGTTATGGGATAGTTTTATCATGGAGCGGGTTTGAGGGGGGCTTAAACATCCTTTTTAAGGTCTCAATGTCAATGTTACCTTGGGTGGGCACGCCGCACGCCGCAATTAGTTTTTTTGTAAGCAGTAAAGGTATTCTATTGTTGTTAGTGTTACATTTGTACAAAGAGACAAAGTTGTTTCATTGGGTTCTTATGGGGTAGGTTGATGTTTGAGTGAGTTTGTTGGGTTGTTATGGAATGGTAGGTTGATCATGGGAGTTAGTTTGATCATTGCTAGTGAAAAAGTTTTGGTTTTTGGCATACATGTGAATAAATATCATATAAATTTCTAATTACATCATTACCTTGCAAAGTTTTATAATTTAAACACTGGATGTTCTTTTGGTTAAGATTTAGACTATCATGTTGTTCTAAATTCTTCTTGGATTAAATTTTAGTGTTCTAGAATTGTCCCTAATATTTGCTCATTCTCTCTCTAAATAAGTAACTAATAAATATTGTTTTTCTCCTCTCACAGGATTCAACAACTTTCCAAGTTTCAACAAATTAGAGACTTTGTTGAAGAAGTTGTTGCTAAATAGAAATAAGTTGAATGGATCTATCACTTTACTTGGTTAGTTGTTGCTTTATTTTCTTTTTCTTTATAAGTTGCTTTACTTTTTTTTTCTATATAAATTGCTTTATTGTATATATATATATGATGTAATGAAGAAGTTGTTGCTTATTATAAATATGTACGTTCATGAAAATGTTCATATATATAAATGTTAATGGTGATCAAAACTGTAGATGTAGAGTGTGAGTTTACCATGACGATGGTTTAGAATTTGGCACTACTGAGTAATTCTTATGCGTTCTGGAGGCCAAAGCATGAGTAACTATCAGCCTCAGCATAGCTTCGAGTTCAAAGTCCTGTAAACGAAGGGAACATGATGAGAGGGTACTTTATCAATATCGAAAATGGCGAAAAATAGTCCAAAAACATAGGAGTTAAGAGTGCTTTAGGATTCTTAGGTATATGAAATGACTAACATTCCCTTCACATATTAAAAAAGTTTGGGTAATCATAACGGATAGCAATTTTAGAAATATTAATTAAGTGTATAGCAACTTTTTTAGAAAATTATAAATATAGCAGAATCTATTGGTGATAGATTTCTATCGTTGATGGTCTATCAGATAGACCAATATTTTCAACATAGTCCATATCAGTGATAGACCTCTATCTTTGGTAGACTTTGACAGATTTTGTTATATTTGCAATTTTTTTAAATGTTGCTATATGTATGCTAATATTTTGAATCTAATTTCTATATTCGCAACTATCCCTTTTCTAAAACGTCCGATTTTCATGGGAAACTTGCTTCTTTTGGAGGCCCAAATGAAATTTGGCTCGTCTATCAAATTCTAATGAAGGTGGCCTTTGATGACGTCAGCCACCTGCGAGTTTACAAAAAAAAAAAAACTCACATGCACGTGAAGTTGGTCCGCTTTGACAATATTCTCACTTCTCTTTCTTGTTCTCGTCCTCATTTGGTGTTACGCGTTCTCCCTCAACCTAATTTTGCCCATTTGAAAAGTTTAAGTTGAAACAAATTTCCCGTCTATTTCTTTTTTGTCTCATTTTGCCCTTGTTCGTTTTCTCGTTCATTCCTCCCATTCTTTCTCGTTCATTAGAGTTCCAATCGTCCATTTGTCTCATAAACATACCTTCCACAAGCATCTATTGAAGCTATTAGTGAAGATAACATGTTTCCCACTTTACACTTCTAATTTCCAGTGCATGTGTACTATTTAGGTTTTGGCGTTAGGGCTTGCATGTGACATTAGAACACAAACACTGAACGAACAAGAAATCGGAGTACCTATCGATTCACGAACAAGATGATTAGATATGAGAAATAGAAACTGAAATAAGAAAAAGATTTAAGTGAAACTCATCAGATTAGGAAATGAAAAACCCAAATAAGAAATAGGACCTAGACACGAGAAAGAGAAATGAGAAATATGTAGTGGAAACGAGAAAACCAAACAAGAAAACAAACTACGAACGAGAAAAAGACAAAATCGTAAATTGAAGCCTAACTCTATTTTATTGTATACAGACTTTTTTTCGTGTAATTCTTGTAAAAATTGCATGAATTCGAAATTGCGGAGAAGGATCATTTGATACTGTGAGTATGCTAGTTCTGTTTGGGTGTTGCTCTTCCAGATGTTTTGTTTCTTTATGGCTCTCTAGAGGGGTACTAGGAGTATGATCGAGGAGTTCCTCCTCAATTTGCCTCAAGGGGGAGAAGGGTTGGGTTTTATGGCTTGCTGGGATGTACACTATTTTATTGTCTTTGTGGGGTGAGCAGAACAATAGGATTTTTAGAGGCAGGGAAAGGGACCCTAGTGAGACTTTCTTCTTTTTGCCATTATGTTTCTTTGGAGGTTTCGATTTCAAAGATCTTTTATAACTGCTTCATAGACAAATCTTTTATAACTACTCAATAGACATTCTTTTGCTCAGTTTTTTGTATGCCCGTAGTATGCTTTAATTTTTTCTGAATGAAAGTGGTTGCTTTTATAAAAAAAAGTATCTTGTTGATCCTTCTTCTATAGGTGTGTTGGTTTTTGGTTTTTACAATGCTTTGGAGGATTAAGATCCTTAAGAAGGTGAGGTTCTTTACTTGATAAGTTCTTCATAGTCATGCTAACAGGATGGATCGACTTGTGAGGAAGATGCCTTTGCTGGTTAGGCCTTTTTGTTGTATTCGTTGTTGGTAGGCAGAGGATTTGGATCATATTCTCTGGCGTAGTATCTGGGAGACCTTCCTTTAGACGTTTGGGATGATGTATGCTCGTCATAGTCATGTTAGTGCTATGATTTAGGAGTTCTTCCTCAATCCGTCTTCTAGGGAGAAGGGTTGTTTCTTATGGTGGGGGGTGGGGGGTTGTGATTTTATAGGTCTTGTGAGGGGAGCAGAATAGTAGGGTGTTTGGAAATGGATCCTATGGAGATTTGGTCCCTAGTTTGCTTTCATGCCACTTTGTGAGCTTCGATTTGGAAATCCTTTTGTAACTCTATTGGCGCTATTGTGCATAGTTGGAGTTCCTTTAAAGGGTGCTTCCATCTTTTGTGGGCTTGTTTTTTTGAATGGGCCGTATTCCTTCATTTTTTCTTAAGTTGAAGTTGTTTTTATAGAAAAAGTCATGCAGCCGTGTTCTTCTTCTTCGTATCTTTCTCAATTCTTTTTTATTACAGGAAGAGTTCCGAAAGGCCATACTGCAAATGGGGCCACCAGAAAATTTTGCTCTGCAGATAGTTCAAGATGTTATTAGACCTCAGGTAGCTACACTGAAACATTGGAGTACATGCAATGTCATACATGATAATAAATAATACATCACAAGTTAATAGTGTATTGTAAGTTTTAAAGTCATATGGAAAATGCAAAGTTGACCAATAGATATAAAGTTACGATTTTTTTTTTTGTTGAGGTCAGTGTTTTGTTCTGGCTTACAACAAGAGTACTTGAGCGCGCACACACACGAAAAGGCTGGTAGCTTTCTCCCGCCGTGTAGTTTTCCTTCAATAATTCTCTTTTTCTCATGCTTAAGTTCCTATTATTAATAAAGAAGTTTGTCTCCGTTTCAAAAAAAAAGTTCTTGGGTTAGAGTTAGTTGACCCTTGGATGCCTGAAGTTCCCTTCCTTTTGTATAATTATATGAATGAACTAATGACCTTGATCACCATTATTTTGATTGATTAGTATTCCTAAAAGTGGAGACTTCAAATTCATTGTATTTCCTGAATACTGAGAACAAAGTTTTTGTCTTAAGATAGCGTCTCCAGATGTTGTTTGGTCCTTGGCTTGGTTCAAAGCCCCATTTTTTGGTGTCCGTTTGTAAGGAGTAATGTTGATATCCTTAATCCTTCATGGTCTATTCTTATCAATTTGGGGCTGTTTTTGTACTAGTTTTAAGTCTTTCATGTAGGTTCCTTGATAGCATTAATTTATTAAAGCTTTGGTTTATTTTATATTACAAAAGAATCAGAACTTCAATTCCTAAATGTATAATGATTTTTTGTCCGTTCATTTTAATTTTTTGATTGGGCAGTTCTTTATTATTAATTTTAATTTTTTACTTTTCACTCTCCAGAAGCACACAAAATTGGCACAAGATGAAAATCAGTTGCTGGAAAATATTCTACGGCGACTACTTCAAGAATTAGTGGTAAGCTAAACAGTGGAGCTTGTTTAATTGAGTTTTAGATTTCATTAATCATGGTCCATGGATATGGTAGAGAAACTGATTTTACCATTTTTTCTCTGTATCTGTAATTCTTTAAAATTAAACATTTTGTCATGGTAGATTAATGCAACGCCTTTGGGAGCTGTTGATGGAATGAAGAAATTGGATATTCTTTTAGAAATCTACATATTGAAAGGAAACTCTATTTGTGTGTCTGTGATTGTATAGTTTTATAACAAATTATCCTGTTCAAAAAAGAAGAGTTGATTTATCATTCTAGGTTTTTTGTAAGATTTGGACATTAACACGATGAAATGGAAGACGAACTCCTTTACTTCTCTTCAAGTTCTAACTTAGGGAATAATTTTTGTTCATTATCCACATGTCTTCAATGTCTACATTTTCATATTAAATAGAATCTTTAGCTGTTTCTCCTGAAATAAAAAGTATATTTTTTAAATGGGACAAATTGGAATTGATAAGAAGAAAAAACAGAGGAAAATTTTCCATTAGGATGTGCCAAGAAATTTGAGGTCAAGAATTAAGCAGGGATTCAATTACTCTATTTACATTAGTCTGGCTTTATTTTTTGTTAACGGGTTGGTGTGTAGGTGTGTGGATATCCCATCTCCTCCTCTTTTATATCTATCTTTTGACTAAGTTTGTTCTTGAAAAAAAAAAAATCAAATGTGGTACCATTCTTCAGCCTCACATTTTTTTCTAGTATTTTTGCAAATAAGCTGATCTTCAATTGGAATTGGTGCAGTCATCTGCCGTTCAATCAACAGAGCCAGTAATGCAGTATGGGATGTCTATTGATGAAAAGGAAACTTCACAGGGTCATATTCCACGTCTTCTTGGTATTTTGCATTATTTCATAGACAATTTTTTTGTTGAAACCTAATGGTCTCATTTTTATAAATTTTTGAATAGGAAAGAAAATTTATAGGTGTTCAACTGATTTTAACTTTTTGTTGTATGGTTTACTAATTATTGTGGTAGTTGTGTATTTAAAAGAAGTAGCAGATTTTGATTATTGATTTATTTCTATTTTAGAACAATTGATACCTACCAAGTAATGTCGTGTTTCTAGTTTTTTTTTCAATAGATACCTACCAAGGATTGTCATGTGTCTTGACAACTAACCCAACATGCACCACAGTTTTGACATGCTCCACATTTAATGAAAATCTTATATGCTCAGCATCTGTACTCAATTTTTTAATTAAAATCTTGGATCCTCTTTCTCCATCTCTTTCCTTAATTTTCAAGATCGTTGCTGGACTGAGATGTTTTTTAAATATTAATGAATGTTCTTTTTTTTTTTTTGTAATTGTCAATGAGGATCTAGTCTTGGCCTCGAATTTAGTTTTAGTCTGAAGATTTTGCTGCATTGAAACTGCACTAAGGATGAAAATGTTTATATTTACTTTCTTCAACATTTGGGCACTTTTTGATCATTTAGTGCCTTTGTTCTTGCCTTAGACATTGTCCTATATCTTTGTGAGAAAGAGCATGTTGAAGGAGGCATGATATTCCAACTGTTGGAGGACCTGACTGAAATGTCAACATTGAGGAACTGCAAAGATATTTTTGGTTACATTGAGAGTAAACAAGACATATTGGGAAAGGTTTCCTCCTTTTACTGAAATTCATTATTTCCATTTTTCTTTTAAGTACTTATTTTCCCCTCCTATTAGTTCTCTGTAGCTTTATTTGCTTTGAAACAAAATGGCTATTTTGTACACAGCAAGAGCTTTTTGCTCGCGGAAAACTTGTCATGTTGAGAACGTGCAATCAATTGCTCCGTCGTCTATCAAAGGTACTATAATGTACTGCAATTGCATTCTTTTAATCTTTAAGTCTCAATTGGAAAATCTTCTAGTGCTTCACTTGCTAAAGGACTGTCCCTTTAAGCATGAGAAGAGAGCGTTACGGAGGTATGTCAACCAAACCTATGTTTGGGTCTTATGGATTGAGCGTAATGGTAGACCCTTGAAGCTGTGAGTGTTCTCGTATGTTTCTTGACTTTACATGATGTAAAAGGTTCCTCTTTTTGTAATTTATTGATTGAATTCTCTTATAATTGGATATGTTTTTTTGTAACTTCATTAGGTGGGTCTCTCCTTTTTGTATAGTTTCATATCATCAACAAAATTGTTTCCTATACAGAAAGCACACACACACACTGAACAAGAGGCATGAAACTTTGCTAATTCGAACACATCCCACCAATATTTTGTCCATTTGTTAAAAGTTCTGCTATTCCTTTCCAACCAAATCCTCGTCCGAGTAGATTTGGCAGCATTGATATAATGAAACGGTAAAGCACAGCTATCAGATATTAACTATAATTTCCTTGAGAAGAAATTTGAAATCACAATTGGTTGTCACCAGAATGAGCAAACAGGATGCTGATATGGCCAAAAAAATGGAACATATTTAAATACAAAATTTTCATTTACAGGCAAACAGAGTCCATTCTCACCAGATTTTCCTCTTTATTCACTCATTTTTTCATTGAAACCAACATCTTCCGCCCCCCCCCAAAAAACAAAAAGACTATTGGCGATCGAGCTTATCCTTTTGTTATTTATGTGTAAAAAAGATGTCCGTTCTCCTCAATTTATGATCCCCGCTTCTTATCTGAATATTATTTTAGTATGGCTGAGCGTTCCCCCTCTTATGAAAGAATTAATTACTAATTTCTGGATCTGAATTTAGGCAAGTGATGTGGTGTTTTGTGGACGCATTCTGATGTTTCTAGCACATTTTTTCCCTCTATCTGAACGCTCCGGTATGTGTTTTGGATTTCCAGTTTTTTTTCTTTTTTTTCTTGTTCTTGTTCTTCCTCTCTGTCTATTTTCATTTATTTTTTATTTTTTTATGAGAAACATATTTCCATAAAAGAATTGAGATTATGAATTATAAATGGGCAATTAATGCTAACCCATTGTGAAATGAGAGATGTAACGTTGTAATCACAAAAGAAAGTAGTAATTTACACCATGAAAGCGAAGTACACAAATGCTATTTTTATATTGTTTCATATAATTTTGTTCTTTTGATCAATTGTTGCAGCTGTGAATATAAAAGGAGTGTTTAACACCTCCAATGAAACAAAATATGAGAAACAACCCCCTGATGGTATGCTATTGCAGTGTTTAATATTTTCTTTGATGCCAGTATTCTTTCCATTCTAGAAAACTGACGTATTGGAGTTCCTTTTGCTACTTTCATATTTGTGATATAATTGATATTTTTCTTCTTTGTTTTCAGGCTTTTCTATTGATTTCAACTTTTACAAGACCTTTTGGAGTTTACAGGTAATGTTGCAACATAAAGTGGTGGGGTGGTCAGTGGTTGTTTTTGGCTAATTGGTTTGAAAATTTACTCACGTCTTTCAAGTTTATTCTGAAAGTTCAATCCATACAGAATTTCTTTCCACCATTTGTTTAAATCATTTTTCGATAGTCTTTCAAAATCTTCTAGGTAAGTACAATAATGAGGATCAAGCTTGGCATTTTAGTTCATTTGTCCTATATTAGAAATTGGTGGTTGTAGTTTTGAAGTTTAAACAACTAACTTATTTTTTAAACGGAAGCAAGATTTTATCATTTGTTTTCTGAAAAGGAGACTGTCTCTTTATTGTTATTTCATGAAATATGAAACTCAAGTACAAGAGATATATACTAAAGTACAATAAACAGACCTAGGGATCAGGGGGTGCACCTGGACATCTCAACTAGGGGGTGTCTTCATCATGTCCATACAAAACTAGTAGAATATAAAATTGAAAGTAATGAAGAAGTACTTCAGGGTAATATATAGGATAGATACACAAAAGCCAAATATCTTAACAGGTAAAAGTCAGCCAATTCAAACACAAATCTTGAATAGAGAATGTGCTAAACTCCTTGTGTAAAGTGCACTCTTTTTGCAATGTCCATTCGATCTAACCAACCTAACTTATCATGGAATACTCTTTGATTTTGTTCAAACCATATTTTAGTTAATCCAAAGTAGCCGTGGCCCCTTTTTTATGACTGGGCCCAAAATAATTTCTCACGTTGGAGCTGAATGTTCCGTCAAACTCTCAGCTTACTTCAAATAAAGAGAGAAGACTGCCCCATAGCGCTACCATATGAAAATCCAAAGACCATAAAATGTCCAAGAACAACAGTTACAATAGTGCAAAACAACCAAAATAGTTAAAAATAAATCTGAAGAAAAAAAACAATACAGGCAATGAACCAAAAACAGAAAAGACTGGTTTTCCAAACCTAGCATTTTTGTAAGAAGACCTTCGTTGCACTTATCAAAATATAACATTTAAAAATATAATAAATGTTCGATGTGTATTCTTATCCAGGAATTTTTTTGGTTTTAGGTATAGTAATGTAACTATCTCATAGTTTCATCTTGCTACAATATATCAAGTGCTAATGAAATTACTTTTGTGAAATTGAAGTGTCTCACTTGGGTAATGAGTCTAATGACATCAAAAATTCAATGTGTATTATTATCCAGGAATTCTTTTGTAATCCTGCCTCCCTTGCACTAGCTTCGACGAAGTGGCAAAAGTTCACATCTAGTTTAATGGTATGCCTTTTTGTCATTGTCTTTTTATTTTCTGATTACATAGAAATAGCTCGTGTATCTTTTCTTTCAAGTTATACCTTGTAATATCTTTTAGTTTTCACATTTATAAATATATATGTAATGAAGTACATTTAGTTTGGATTTTGAAATTTAAAGGTCGTATTGAATACCTTTGATGCACAACCTTTGTCTGATGAAGAGGGAGATGCTAACATCTTGGAGGAAGAGTCAGCAACCTTCAGCATAAAATATCTTACTAGTAGTAAACTGATGGGTTTAGAAGTAAGTTTGATCTAGTTTGTATCTCCTGAAGTTGTAAAATTTTAAGTTATCACTCAAACTAACTTGGGTATGTCTCGTTTTGCTATTTCTTCTTTCTGTGGCAGTTGAAGGACCCAAGTTTTCGGCGTCACGTTCTTATGCAGTGCCTTATATTGTTTGATTATCTAAAGGTAGGGTACAATGTTTGTTTGGTTTAAAATTTTTAGGCGGATTTGGTTTTCTATAAGATTGAAGTAGTCCTAATTAGTTATTTTCTTGTCTTGTTATAGGCCCCAGGAAAAAATGAGAAAGATATTCCATCTGAAACCATGGTTAGTAATGTATTGCATATTTGAGCTGTTGTAATGTGCAGCCCTTACTTGAATCCTAATTCACATTTCTCTTCTTGTTTTTAGCCTTGAAATTAGTTACGAGAGGTTAAATTGAAAACAGTTTTCCAAGTTAAATCCTTTTTTGCAACCTACAACAAAGCCTCTGCTGAAATGTGTTTTGCCACGAGAACTTCTCAACATCAATGTTTGAGGCATTGAAGAATATTAATATTATTTATTTATTATTAATTGTTACTGGTACAGAGTTGGTTAAAGGAAAATACATTTTCTTAAAAAATAAGTTCTGCCTATCAATTCCTTTAACTAGCATAAAATTGACAGATACTTTTCTTTACCATTTTCGATTCATTTTTACTTTTATTATATGTTTATTTTTTATTCTTGCATTATTGTATGCCCTTTCCTTTTTTTAAAAAAAGATATTTGAAAATTGAAATCCAGAGAGAGGAAATTAAATCTTGTGAAGAGCGTGTGAAGAAGTTGCTTGAGGTGACACCGCCCAGAGGGAAAGACTTCCTTCAGAAGATTGAGCATATATTACAACGGGAAAATAATTGGGTGAGAATTGTTTTCACTCTATTGCTTATTATATTCTTGTTTGTTTCCATAACCATTTTTCAGCTTAAATATCTCTTGAATGTGCTTGTAGGTATGGTGGAAACGTGATGGTTGCGCTCCTTTTGAAAAGCAACCAATTGAAAAGAAAACCATCAATGATGTAACTAAAAAACGGTATGGCTTCTTGTCAATGGACTTTGTGGGGAGTAGCGGAATCAAGTATTAGTTTTGTTCAAAATTAATTATTTATTCATCTTTCTACAAAACTTTGGTGAATAGCCTTTTTTATTCTATTTGTTATTCTTTACTTTTTTAAAAATAAAATAAAGGTTTTCTTTTTCAAATAGAACAAACTGCGAAAATATTTACACCGTATAGAACAATTTTGAAAAAGGAAAAAGCCCACGATGTGAATTAACAAAACTGCCCGTGATTAATCCCAGACACGCTTGAAAAAATATTCTTGTTTCAATTTAAACGATTTTGGTACAATACTTGATAATGAAAAAAGAATAAGGAAGAAAATAGTCTTTATGAAAAAAATGACACCGAATATGAGAGAAGACGAAGAAGGAATAAATTCTGGAAGAGTGATAAAGAAATTCTGGAATTTATGAGAAAAATTAACTCAAGTTATGGGATTCGTGGACTTTTTATTTATTTATTTTGTTATACGAGCCGTAAATATTTTCAATTTTGTTTTGTATATGTAAATTAATGTAAAATAAAATAATATATTTTTAAATTAAGGACAATGTTGGTTTTCTTTTAATGAAGTAAGGTATTGTAATTTGTAGATACATGGGCTTTTTATTTATTTTTATTAGAGCAAGTCACGGGCTTGCATTTTTTTGTACAGAATTTGCGGGAGTTTAGGTTACTTATTTAATGTTAAGAGTTAATATAAAATTAAATTTATCATGACCCAATAACATAGCTCCCGTTTGGTAACCATTTCAATTTTTTGTTTTTGTTTCTTCTGTGTTTTAAATTCTTATTTAAATTTTTTGTTTATTAAGAAACCAAAACCATATATTAGTTAATTTATTTTTTTATAAAAAGCAAAATGTATGTTTTTGAATGCTTCCTCTTTTCATTTTCAATTTTCCATCATAATTTTAAAAACAAGTTTTTGTTTAAAAAACCGAAAGTGAATTAAGTACCAAACACACCTGTTTTTCAAAAATTAATTTTAAGAAACAAAAACCAGAAAACAAATGGTTTACCAAATAGGCCTTTAAGTTTTTAGGTTGATTGGTGATTTACATGGTATCGGTGCAAGATATCATGAGTTTGCATCCAGGAAAATACATTTTAACCATGTATGTCACACCCCTCCACTCTCGGCTCGAGAGACGGCATGAAGTCAACCAATATTGTTCCTCCGAAACTATACCAGTTGACCCTTAACCACTGACATGAAACACATGCAAAAGCAAATAACACAACTTATAAACAAAACTAAACTGCAGTTCGGCCCATCTATTAACAAATACCCAAAAGGAGTATCATTAAGACTTTTAACACAATCCTGCTTAACTTAATTACAAGATTCATTCACAACCTGACTCTAACTTTAGACTTTAACATTACATGACTGTAAGTACCAAGGTCAAAACAATAAGATAACATACGAAAGGAAAACAAAATCCTTCAGCCGACAGACAACAGTGTATTAGGCTCTAAGAACACAACCTCTACCTGGAAAGTGGAAAACATTTTGGAAAGTATAAGCTAAACGATATCAGTGAGTGTGTAGGTTTTAAAACAACATTTTATAAACATTTTAGCAATCACTATGACAATATCATAAACACATTAGCTTGACAAACATTTAGAAATTAGTAACTCCAATACTGGTTTTTCTTCGTCTAGAACCCAAGAATCTACTCAGTAGATGGCAAAGCTAATTGATACCAAATCCAAATCTCAGAGATGGGCATCCCCAATTCCGTTCCTCAGAATTAGGTGTCCCTAACTTTGCTTCTCAGAGATAAGTGTCTTACCTCAATTTTCTCGGTGCCCCATGATCTACCCCGTAGTGTTATTTTGAGATAACTTAGTTTAGACAAAACATGTATAGAATCATGAACTTGTAAACAATGTTTCGATACGTTTAAAGAATCTTTTTGCATTAAGCAAACCTTAAATGTAACCATGTTTAACATTCTTCAACAATCATGCTTTAAGGCCCCCTATTGTCCATACGTACAAAAGGAGGAGCAAAAACGTAAAAGCTCATGCAGTAAAAGATCGGGGAGTGTTAGGAAAAGAACGTGAGAGTGGGGCCCACGGGGAGGAATGAGAGGTGAGATATAAATAGGGCCTTATTGGGATTGGTAGCTAGGTTACTTTTTGTCATCATTTTGATAGGAGAGGTTGCTACAGCCTGGGGAAGGGGCCAGCTTAACCTAAGAAGGCTGGGTATGTTTGTTATTATCGTTGCTTGTTATTTCCTTATTTCTACTGTTGTAATCTTTTGGCATATGTGTATAAATGAAGTATATCAGAGTGCTGCCTCTGTTTTGCCAATCTGTTGAGTATTTTAGTATTATATCAGTAGAGAACTTCTACACATGCTTTATCAAATACTTTAAAGAAATCATATGCTTTGGAAGTCGTTCATAAATTAGATAACTCAAACATTTTACTTAAAACAATCTCTAAATTAATATCTTGTGAAACATGGTTAGAAACCACTTAAGAAATTCATTTTTCACTCACATATACAAGCTTAGGTCCTTGGCCTATAGATTTGCCCAATTTCTTCTTGACCTGAAATAATGGTAGTTAATTCCAATTAATTCCCCTTGATCAAATACCAAAACTAACATAGAAATGCTAAAAATCACCAAAATGGCCTAACAATGCCTTTAGACATAGGCTGGCGTGCAAGCATGGATGGGAGTGAGGCTGGGACATGTGCTGGGCTCTGCCCAGCCTTGCCGCATGATAACCTTACTCACAGGGTGTGTCGTGCGCTTCACTTGGCCGTGTGCGTCCTTGTGCGCAGAGGTTATCGCGTGCCTCGTTGGCCACATGTGCCTTGCGCGTTCTCTGTCCTTATACGCAGGTCGTGTTGCGCGCCCCAGCACTGGCCCTAATGCAAGCTTCACTAACCTCTTTTGCTCAAAGCTTGCACCCAGCTCGCCTTACCTTTCTCGACACTCGGCCAACCCTGAATTGATTTTTCATCTAGAACTTTAACTCAACTTTGAAAATTTATAACTAAAAAATCCGTAACTTGAATGAGAAAACTTTCTTCTACAAAGTTGCTTAGAAATGTCTTATCTTGCTTACCATAAAATTTCATTATAAAACTCCAAGAGATGCTTCCTTTAGATCTTTAAAAGTGAACCCTGCTCAGTTTGCTCCAAGAAATGATCTTTCTCTCTTTCTTGAGTTCAAACTCATTCCTCCTCGTCTCACTTTTGTTCAACAGCCTTACTCTAAAAACTAGACTCAATTTCTGAAGCTTTGCAAGTGGTTTGAAGTGAAACGCATTAGTGTTCTGTGAGCTTTCCTCTTCTGAAGGCACCTATTTATAGCGAACCTTGAATGTCAGCCCTTTGACACCTCCTACTTGCCGCAATTTAACCTTTGTATGTTATGGACATTTGTAAGACACTTGACCGACCTGCCTTGAACGCTTACACACCTCAACACCTCGCCTAACTTAAGGTTCCACTCCCAAAACCTTCAACCAAAACGTCAAGCTAACCTCCCTTGCTTGGTCGTAGCCTTCCTCGTGCACATGGCCTCCTCGCCAATCCTCATGGTCGCTTAGCTTCAATGCTTATGCCTTCTTTCCGCAACACTTAGCCTCACCAGCTCCTCATGCCAAGCCTCTTCTCGCCTAAGTGCATTTGGCCACCTATGATACTTCCTTAGAGGTTTTCTTGCCCAATGCCACACAACTCATGCCTTGGCCGCCTAACTACCTCCTTAGAGGTTCTCAACCTTTCCTTTGGCCGCCTACCATGCCAATCTCGCCTATCCATGGACTTAGGCAAAATTTTCCTTACGACAACCCTTGACACAACCACATGGCCGGCAACTTCCTTTCCCTTAAACTTCCGCCACATGGTTTCCTTTAAGCATGCAACTTTAAATACTTAGAACAACTTAACATGTCTTTCCTTCTCCTACCAACCATGACACACCTATAACGATTCTCTTTGAGTTACTTTCTCACTCTTAAACTCCAACCCAAACCTATCCTTTCAAGTTCTTAAAAGACTTAAGTATCCTAAGGTCAAGGTTTTACAATTTATGCCTGTAAAGTTGGATACTTTTTACTACATTTACATTTGCAACCCGCTGATTTAATTAATAGCTTATATTGTTCGAGGTCAATGTTGTTGGATGGTTTCTCACTTCTCCAAGTTCCTTTGCTCTATTGTGTCCAGTGTCCTATTTTGGCCTCATCACATGGTTGTTCTTGCTGGTTTTCTTAGTTTCAGATTTAGTGGTTTTCTATCAAGAGCCATTGCTTTTTGTTTCAGGCTGTAAATCTTTTAGCCCTTCTACTTTTTGGACAATGTCTAGTTATGATTCGTTATTTGCTTATTTTGTTTCATTGCACTTTAGTCTCTTTTCATTTAATCAATAAAAAGTCTTGTTTTATTTTCAACAGACAAAAAAAATTGTTCGTGGTTGACTTTGATGAAATGTTTCTTTGTCACTCCATATTACTTAAGTTATAAGATTGAATGTTTGATTGGACTAACTATATTCTTCCCACTTTTGACTTGGCCTTTTTTTTGTCTTCTTTTATTTTTATTTGGCTTAGTGAAAACTGATTTTCTATTTTTAAAAATGATTTTCTATTTTTAAAAATGATTTTCATGCTTGTCACTGTTATTAATCATTTTTCCTTAAAACTTTTCTCAGTAGGCCAAGATGGAGACTGGGGAATAAAGAACTTTCTCAATTGTGGAAATGGTCTGATCAGAATCCGGTGTGCAGCTATCCCATACAAGATTATTTTTACTAGGAATTAATATTTGTTCAAATGATCTTGCCAAGTCCAAGCTTTTGTTCATTGCTTATATTTTCCATAATTTAACATATGTAGCTACTTCTTGAGAGTATGTGTCTTGAAATTACTAGATTTTTATTCTCTCTATCTAAAAACTATCTGGTCTTCTGAACATTTTTCTTTTGCCGTGGATTTAATTAAATTATCCTCTGTAAAATCTCTATGCACATGATGTTAGTGCCAAACATTTATCAAGTGTTTCAACTACTAGACATTGTATTTTGTATGGTCAGATAGTAATCCAAAGGTTGAGGTACTTCAAATCGTTAAAGTAAAACATTCTACTGTACTATCTAAATGTTAAGCATTAATTTTGAAATTATATAAATTAATCTATAAATGAGCACAAAATTCATTTTATAATTTAGTTACAAAGGAACATAAATTAGTCATCATTGCCTGGTGTTGTCCATGATATGACACTTAAATGAATGTTAGGTCTAAAGGCTTATATTCTGCTGGTAAATAATTCACTTCAGGTATCTATTGACTATAAAAACTGACATAATTTTTTATTTCATCAGAATGCTTTGACTGATCCTCAACGTGTTCGTAGTCCTGCAATCTCTGATTATTGGAAACCCTTGGCAGAAGATGTAAGCATATTAAGCACATTGTTTTTCTCCTAGAGTTGAATAATCACAACATTAACCATTTCTCATCTATATCAGCCTATTTATCTTGTTGGAAAAAACTATATACATTGCACGTAGTAGGATGAACCTTGTTCTTTCTCTGTTACAGATGGATGAGTCTGCTGGGATTGAAGCTGAATATCATCATAGAAATAACCGAGTAAGTTTTCATTCATTGTATTGAATTCATTATCACGCCGTGCAGCTCATTAAATTGCTTAGAATTTCTTGGGTGGGTGGTGTTAAGGGAATAAAAGGACATCAGATTGTGTTAATTATATGAGAAGAATATGCAGAATCATAGGACTGAGAATATTCCGTGAGACCCCCATATCTGCACACATATAAAAGAAGGGGTAAAACAGGGAATTCCTAATGCCAAGGAGAGAATAGCACCTGAAGGCCCACACTGTGAAGGGGGTATAAATAGAAAATGTTTTGGGAATTGGGTTTTTAGGTATTGATTGGGTTAAAAGCTGATGTATAGGGAGAAGTTTCCAGCCTTCTCAAAGGAGCGGGGTTATTTCCTTTATAGTATTTTGTTATTTCCTTGCTTATAGTTGCTCTATTGGTTGATTGTTGAACACTGTGATATCAATATATTTCCAGAGTGCTACCTCTGTTTTGTGCTATTGTTGAGATTTTTCTGAGTTTCAAGGTTGGGGATCTTAACATATTCAAATTTATTTCGAGAGGTAGAGACTAGGGAGTAGGGTAAAATGAAGAAGAAGTTGAACTTTGGATGGTGATCATGAAGATGCTAAAACTTTGTAAAGAGATTGAATAGTGATTTGAGTAGAATATACGTAAGCTAAGGATAAAATATTCGAAACAATTTTGAGTGGGATAAGAAGTGGAGAACAGAAAGAAGACATGCCCCTAAAGATTGATACTATTGTGAGTCTTCTTCTTCTGCTTGCTTTAGGCTATACAATCTGATGTAATTCAAAGCTGGGATTAATTTCTCTCTTTTATTCAAGAATCTATTTTCTCATTCTCAATAGGAGAATGGTGATTTATAGCTAATCAGTTGTTGTAACTGATTAGCTTGGCAATAACAGTTGCCAACAGCTTATTAACAGAAGAAAAACAGCTATTAACAACAACAGTTGAAAACAGGAATAACAGCTACTAACAGACAAAAACAACTACTAACAAAGAATGGTTAAAACAGAAATAACAGCCAATAGTAATTTAATGACTGTACTGTTTATAATTGCATCACAATCACTGGCTAGGAAGCACGGATATGACACGACACAGCGAAGCCTAATTTCTAGAAAAGTAGGACATCTCATAATTTCGTCTCCCCTTATGAATATTCTAGATTTCTTCTTGACAAAAGATGCAAATTACTAGAAACATATACCAGATCATCTGCATGTTGGGGTAGCAACTTGTTTCGCCTAACTGAATGAATTACGAGTCAACACTGCCTCCAACCCCACACTCGACGCATCAGTTTCAATAGTGAACGATAAAGAGAAGTCTGGAAGAGCTAGCACTAGGACAGGTACCATGGCTTGCTTCAATTGTTCAAAGGACTCTGTAGCTTCCTCACTCCATCTAAATGCATTTTTTATAAGAGTTTAGTGAGTGGCGCTGCAATGTCCCATACCCTTTTAACCAACATTTGTAACATCTGGTTAGGCTTAAGAATCTTCGAAGCTCTGAAATATCCTTTAGTTGAGGCCGTTGGACCATACCTTTGACCTATTCCCCATCTGCTGCCACTCCTTTACTAGAGATCCAATAACCCAAATATTGTACCTCGAGTGCCCTATCACACACTTCTTTTGGTTAGCAAACAACTTATTATTTTTGAGGATACTAAACGTAACTCTCAGATGCCTCCATGTTCAGTGATGTCTGTGCTTTACATGAGGATATGTAAAAAAAAACGTTAGGAAAAGCTGAAACACTTGGTTCATGAGTGACTGGAAGATGCCTTGGGCATTGGTCAGACCAAACAACATAACAAGGAATTCATCATTCATGCCCTTCGTGAGTGCGAAATGCAATTTCTTGATGTCACTCCCTCATTCTAATTTGATGATACCTGGACCGCAAATCTAATTTAGAAAAAACCACCACTGCATGTAACTCATCGTGTAACTCTTCAATCACTAGGATTGGAACTTGTTAACTATAGTCCCTTGATTTAGCTTGTGGTATTGCACACAAAACCACCACCACCCCCCCGTCTTTTTTCTTTATTAATAGCACCAGACTCGAGTATGGGCTGCGACTTTGGACGAATAATGCCTGTTGTAACATTTAAGTGACTAGTTTTCAATCTCTTCCTTTTGAACGTAGCCATATTTTTAAGGTCTAACGTTAATGGGTTTCTGTCCATCCATAGTAAGAATGTAGTGATCCACGTCTATTTCCAGTGCAAATTTCTTCATATTGTTCCAATAGAAATTTGATCATTGGCAGCTCTTCTTTCATCTCCTTTTTCTTCGATCTCATCTGTGAACTCAATTTCTTCCTCAATCTCCACATTATGGAACTCAATTAGGAAGCATTATGATGGGATCCGGAATTTGATTATCAAGTATAGAAGTTTATTGATAGTATTAATAGAATGAAATCACAGTACACGATTAAGAAAGTAGAGAAACGAATTGAGAGAATCTCAACTCGGAAACTAGGGCACTCACCTTCTGTTATCCTATCTCTCAAGGATGAAACAGAGTACAAACTAACTCAGAAAAGCCTAACTAACTCTCCCTCCGAAATTAAGACTATTTATACTTGCAACTAAAACAGACTACTAATTATCCAAGACTTCCGTGCTGCCATCCCCTTTCACACATGCTGAACCTTTCTTTCCTCTTCTGCTATACTGTAGTATGATAGGGGGTCTATCATTACATTCCTTCCAAATTCACCTTTTCCTCAGGGTCAAACTCTGGAAATAGTTGTGAATTTCATCATAGGCCTCTCACGTAGCTTCATGTCTTGGCAGCCCCTTCTAGCATGTCTTGGTATGCCACTGGTTCAGATTCGTTTAATGACTTTATAGGGACAAAAAAACTTGAGAGTTTCTCATTTCTTTTTTTTCTCAAAGACACTTGTCTGTAGGGTCTTATCTTCAGAAACACCATGTCCTCTACTTGGTCCACCTCTCTTCTCTTCTGATCTGCATATTTCTTCATTCTTTCCTGTGCAATTCTGAGGTGCTCCTTCAACTCCCCTAATGCTACATCTCTCTCCTTCAGAAGCTCATCAAGTGTTGAGTTTGGAGTTTCTCTGTCCCCGTAGTATATTAAAGGTGGGGGTAGTCGGCCATAAATCACTTGGAATGGTTTATACTCCTAATAATCTTTGGTACGTTGTATTGTACCAATATTCTGCCCAATGTAATGTAAATAGTTTTCTACTCCTCGATTAACTACTTCAGTCTGACCATCCAATTGTGGATGTGTTAGATACCTAGATTAGTATAGGATAAGGGTAAAAGGGTAATTAGATTTGTTAG